>NC_064642.1:769208537-770458537 GCF_023864345.2 Schistocerca serialis cubense | reverse complement strand
GATACAAACAAGTTGAAACTTTTTGTACTGTATTCGCATGGACCAGAGAACGACTAATTCAATAATAACTTAAATTTTACCAGAACTTTCCTATCATTTAATTATCCTCACAACTAACCTAGATAGGGTCCTTTCCAAATGTTGTGCAATCCGAGTGTCCCGAAATGAAAAATTAAATTTTGTGTTAATAATAATTACTTGCAGACCTAACTATGTTAGAATGGTATATAAAGAACTGTTTTGTTAATGAACCAGTAAATGAATAACGAAGGTCTGATAAAGTTGGAAGATAACTTTAATATTGATTTAGTAATGAAGTTTAATTATGTTGAGACAGATATAAGGGCATTTAAATGAGCAGTAAATGCGATAAAAAGAGTAGTAACTCATATACTGGAAATCTTGAGCATATAATAATTTCAGTAATCAAATTTTTTAATACAGTGATCATAACAGTTTCAGGTTCCCCCCCTTTTTTTTTATTCATTTGAATTCTGAAGTGTTCTAAATTGATTTGACCAGCAAAAGTTAAAGTCAATATAAAAGCCAAGATTTATCAGTGTTTTATCTTTATCAAAATTGACATTGTGTGTGTGACTGGAAAGTGCTGTTTCTTGGGTAACCTATGCCCGATTTTAATCAGATCAATAGACAGTAGTATACATTATAGTGTAGTGTTATGTATTTATGGTTTTTCCATATCAGTATAGATCGTGAAACTATCAGTTCAATAGATTTTCTGGTTCTAAAATTCTACTATATTATGCAGTGTTACTACTTGTTGCTTTGCACGAATATCTGCCAACTTGTACAGGGAAGAAACTCAGTAAATACGTAATTAGGCTGGCGACCGTATTATTAACAAATTGGTAGCATCTTCTGTGTTGTTTTTTTGTCCGTCCTGACGTGTAGTTGGATTTCGGACTTGCTTGACGTATCATTGTTATTACAGAGTGGGTATAAGTCTGATTTGCCACCATTCAGGTACACGCGGTCAATATCTATACAAAAATCCTGTCTCGTAAGGTGAACCCCACTCACCGTAGTACAGGCTTTAATAAGTATTGTGATCCCCGCGCGCACGTTACAAGTTATTGTTGGTTTGATTTGCTAAAGTCTGTTTGCCTTATACGATTTTTGCCTTTGGTATTTTATTCTGTTTTAGGTGAACAACTCTGTAATGGCGGTCAGGCAGTGCCCGAGGATCGGCCTCTTTAGGAAGGACCATCTAACTTATGAGCTGGCGATAAGACGCCAGCCTATTGAGGGTAGTGTTCAGGACATAGCAGCCCGCTTGTGTGCTACCATTCTTTAGCCGGTTGACGTCACGGCAGATGATCTAGGTGAAAGAAAAGCAGCCATTTAGTTTTTCTTTGAAGCTGTTAGGAGTCTTGAGGACAACATCGGCTTTTTAAATGGCACTCAACCTAGTCGCACTCAGACAGGGTGCGGGCACAGCTGATACATTTAACCAAACAGATATCTGATTTAAGTGCATTAAAGTTAGAGGATCGTGATAAGGAATCAGCTGCTGAATTGGGGTCCATGGCTAATAAATTGCAGTTTAAGGTCACATGTTTAGAGCTTGATGGGGAGAGGATGGGGGACCTGGATTTGTTATCTTCTGGGTGGTGTGCTAGCGAGCCCGGGAATTACGCCCGTATGTCCTCCGAGGAGTTAGCCGGAGCATTTGCTAAATTGCCTAATCCCCTGGTGCATCTGTTTCTAGATATCACAGAATTAGCTATAGACCGACTCGAGCAAATTTAAAGGTAGTTATGGTTGTTGGTTCGCTTTGAGCAACACGCTGATGCGTTTGGTGTTTCGCATCATGTAAATTTGTCTTTATGGTATCCTTTGGCTAGAGGCGAATTGAGGACTCTGGTGTCCATGGCCATGGCAGAACGGTTTTCATTCCAGCAGTTGAGAGAGCTTGTGATCAGCGAAAAACTGACCACGGGAGTTAGTAAACAGCTCGAGTGTCACTGTATCTGGCAGATGCAGAAAGATAGGAAGGAGTCGCATCAATACGTGGAAATAGTTAAGACGGCCTGTTTGGCCCGTGGCGGTCACCGAGGGGAACTCCGGATTACCAACATCAGCTGAGTCTGCTGGAGGGGAATCTCGGCGTTGTTTCAGGTGTGGTCGAACAGAGCATTTAGTTTGCACTTGCGCTCAGCTGCGGACACCCAGAGTCAATAAATGGCGCCCGGCTTGGCAGCGACCCGGGGGTCGAGAATTTAAACCCCGGTGTGCCAGTAACGCTCCTCTGTCATCACCCCCACTGCCTTATATTAGTTCTCGAGTAGATGGTGAACCTACTTGTGCCCCTTTGGATTCTGGTAGCTCTTTTTCATTGTTGAGCTTCGAATGGTTTCTTGAATTTTGTCATCTTGCGAGAATTAGGCCGGTCTCTTCTTCGGTGCAGAGATTTCGGGTTGCCAACGGCATGTGTTGCCTCTGCATGTTTGGGTCTGAGGGTGTATCTCGGTTGGGAATTTCTCGTGGTCCTTGTGTTTGACCTTGGCTGAGGAGCTGCCGGTCGATTTGATTTTGGGATGTGATTTTATCGGTAAAACTGGTCTTGTCTTGGATTATTCAAGGTACACCTTTTTCTTTATGTTCACTTCTGGTCAGAAATTTGGGTTCTGTGATTATACTAAATGTAAGGTGCATCGAGATGCGGGAATGCTGGCTGTTGATGCTAAAGTTAGTGAGTTTGATCTCACCCATCTTCCTTCCCAGCAGGCCTCTGAACTAAGGGGTTTGTTGGAGAGGTTCCCAGAGCTTCTCTGCGATAGGCTCGGGGTTACTAATGTTCTTGACTATCATATTCGTATGTCTGACCATACTCCCATCAGGCAGTCCCTATATTGCCTGTCACCGCTTACGGTGAATATACTAAGGGAAAAGATCTTCAAAATGCTTGAGCAGGGAGCCCTTCTATATCCGCCTATGCCTCCCCTATATTCCTCGTCCGTAAGGATCAGGGGCGGAACTTTCGCCTGTTGTTGACTACCGTCGCCTAAATAAGAAGGTTGTTCTCGAATCGGTTCCTTTACCTGATCGTCATAACTCTTTTACTTGGTTCGCCGGGCCTAATTGGTTTACTGTGCTCAGCCTGAATCAAGCCTATTATCATATCCTGTTAGCGGAAAAATGTAAACAAGTTACAGTGTTTTGTGCTGATTGGCATTTGTTTGAATTTAATAGGGTCCCCTTCGGTTTGGCTACTGGAGCAGCCGTCCTTACTCGTTTGCTGGATAATATTTTTGGAGACTTGAAATTAGTCTGTGTTTACAATTGTCTGGACGATTTCGTAATTTATAGTCGTTCGTTTCAAGAGTTTTTGAAACTCATCCAGCAAGTTTTTGCTAGGTCGCGGGGGCCGATTTGTCTGTTAAACTCAATAAGGTGACATTAGCCGGGCGGCAGGTATCCTTCTTAGGTCACCCAGTATCAGACGAGAGTATTCGCATCGATCCGGAGCGGACTTAGGCCTTGAGAGCCCTTCCGCCGCCCACTGTTAGGCGAGGGATTGCCAAGTTCATAGGTATGGCGAATTACTTTAGGCGTTTTGTCCCAAATTTTGCTCAGTTGGCGGCTCCTCTAAATGAATTGCCCTGAAAAGGGGTGCGTTTTGAGTGGGGACCTGCCCAAGAGGACGCGTTTGAGCACATTATGGTGACAATAGCCAGTTTTCCCGTTCTGGGAGTGCCTGATTTTAATATGAAATTTATTTTCCAAACCGACGCATCTAATGCGGGAATTTCGGCAGTCCTCCTCCAGGAGCTCTAGGGTCAAAGGCAGCCATTAGCATACGCGTCTTGTCGATTAACCAGCGCCGAGCTTAAATATTCTGTTTACGAATGTGAGGCAATGTCGGTCTCGTTCGCGCTGGATAAGTACCAGTTTTATCTCGAACGTAGAGTATTTCAGCTACGACAATCAAGCCTTAGTCTGGGTGCTATCCAGGCAGCGTAAAACTGGCCGTATCGCGATGTGGGCGGTACGGAATTAGGAGTTTCAGTGGGTTGTTAAGCACATTAGAGGCACTGAGAATGCGCTCGCGGACATTCTCAGCCGTATGTTTAGTGATCAAACACCTAGCGAGTGCGTCCAAAAAGCGGAGGAGGGCAATCTTAGTTGAGTCGTGTTAGGCGGTATTCCTCATTTGTTTGATGACATTGCCGACCATCGGGATCCCACTTGGGGACCGGTTAAGAAACGTCATTCGGCGGGCGAGCATCTGGATGAACACATTATCAGGAAAGGCATTTTGTGTAAAAGGGTGAGACGTACGAAGGAGGTTAAGATCTCATCTTGATTAATCGGGTTTCTGGCGGTTATACGCGTCTTTCGTGCACAATATTTCAACGGCGCGACTCACAGTCTTCTTCAGATGCTGTCTGATACTGATTCCAGTGTGGTGCGAGTCCGTTAATTATGCCTACGTTGTGCTAGGCGTTCCCTCTTCGTATGTGTGTTTACAAAGCGCAAATTCTGCAACATCTGATGCCGAACAACAAACCACGCCAACAACAATTTGCTGCGGATATGCTGCAGTGTATTCATTTTGATACCAGCTTCCTCGAAAGATGTTTATTCTCAGATAAGGGAACCTTTCATCTATGAGGAAGGGTTAATAGGCGTAATGGTCGGATTTGGAGTTCGCAAAATCCACACGTTGTCATTGAATATCTTTGTGATGTCCCTAAACTGTCTGGTTCAGGGTAATGCGTGACAGGATTGTTACCGTTCTTCTTTGCAGAAGAAACAGTAAAAGTATCAGTGTATCTGGACATGTTGGAGCAATTTGTGTACCCTCAGATACAAGACTTGCAACCCAACATAATTTTTCAACAAGATAGAGCTCTGCTGCATTTGTCAACGACTGTTCGCAGGTTTCTGGATACGAAGATAGTAACTGCTCTCGAAAGAACAGATACCATTGATGAGAGTGCAGCTTCTCTCGAATAAATGATAATTAACTGAAACCCTCAGCTGCCGACACGTGTTGTTGATATACCTCGATGGGGACAACTGAAAATGTGTGCCCCGACCGGGACTCGAACCCGGGACCTCCTGGTTAGATGGCAGACGCTCTATCCATCTGAGCTCCCATTGGAGCACATATCGCACTCCAGTTGCCTGCTCGTAAACCACCATCCAGTAATTATCGGGAATTCTTTGACCTCTGTTGCCACAAACTTCTGGAATCCTGTCAAGGACTTGTGGAATCCATGCAAAGCAAAATACCTGTTGAACTATGTTTTAAGAGTGGAACAACACGTTATTAAACAGGTGGTCATAATGTACTGGCTCATCCGTGTATCTAGATTACTTAAAAAGTACCCACCAGCCTGAGATTTATTTAAGCGACTTGAAGATCTTTCGCGGAACAAGTGCACTACATTTAATAAGAAAATGACACGACCCACATCATGGAATGAGAGCGCTGTTGCGATGCATTGAACAGTTAAATAATTAGGTACCGGTAGCGATGTGGTTGCGCTATTTTACATTGCGTGAATCAACATGTTGCACAGCGAATAATGCGAAATCGGTTACCCTAGAAAAATAAATTGCTGCTCAACATAAGCTGCACTAAAACTGTATGCAGACATCTGAAGATGAGCTTAGGCTCGAAACAGGTACGGACAAGTAAATTGTCCAGTCTACGAAATTGTAACTGTCTGCCATATTTTCGTCTTTGTGATATGAGCTAAGAAGTGCAGATATTTCTGCAATATATCGCCCACTAGATCTCCGTAGAGCGGTTCGCTTGTTAATTACTACCAAGGCGGCTTCGTTAATATCGGGAAAGGATGGCGCTTGCCGTCACGGATCGTCGACTTTACGTCGCGGCACGCTCGCTACAGATGCATCAGCGCGATAGAACACGCTCCTGTAAAGCTGGTAAACACGGGACACCTCCTAAACACCTAGCGAAACGAACCAGAGTCGCCTCATCTTTCGAGAAGACTAGACTATACTTTACTCCTTTTTTCCGCATGTCGAAGTTTAGAGATTTCGATCTGTTCTTCTGCGTTTATTAATGTCCACGTGCCCTGAATGTCATCCGAAGTCAGCGTCTGAAGCAATAATCTGCTGTTATAAGATAGTAATTTACGGATATATTTTAGAAAGACATCACTTGCCCTCTCCCTGTTCTCTATCAGATGAATCAAAAATCTAATTTCTTCATTTCGTGGATTAATTCACATAGATTTTCTGTCTAGCGAAGTCAGATCCTGTAGGGGAAACATATATTTGAAATCAAGATTTAGGAATATTATTTGTCATGTGGACATGCGGCCACCTACTGATGCAACGTCAGTCTAGAATAAAGTTATATTCAGTGAGTTTAAAACTGAAATGGGGTTAATACTTCGTGTCACCAAGTCCTCGCAAAAGACGGGACATACGCCATGACAGGGTGGGGTGCAGAGGATTAAGTCAGAGAGGAAGAATGGAATGAATTACTATTTACTGATTGCTAGGTCATAGTGGATATTCTTGGCTTGTAATTTGCTTTTAATAATGTCTCTTACGTACTTAATTACCATCCTTTTTGTAATATTAATTTCACAACCGCAGTGACGTGTCTCGAGATAGCTTGTATTTATCTGCGTTACTCTCTCTCTCTTTCTGTCTCTCTCTCTCTCTCTGTCCCTATCTCGCTCTCTCTCAATCCTAACTGCACAGGAAACCCTCTATTGAAACGTATGTACTCGTATGATTAAACTGCCCATTACATTATTTTCCCTCACAAAATATATTAATTCAAACTACTTGAATAAATTTCCAGCCCGCATCTCGTGGTCGTGCGGTAGCGTTCTCGCTTCCCACGCCCGGGTTCCCGGGTTCGATTCCCGGCGGGGTCAGGGATTTTCTCTACCTCGTGATGGCTGGGTGTTGTGTGCTGTCTTTAGGTTAGTTAGGTTTAAGTAGTTCTATGTTATAGGGGACTGATGACCATAGATGTTAAGTCCCATAGTGCTCAGAGCCATTTGAACCATTTGAATAAATTTCCAATCAGGGTTCATCACTTTAAAATGAATATGATTGACTTAGCAGGTCAAACAATGTCAACATTTGACACACAAAAATTTCTGAATGGAAGAAGAATTTCGAATCAACAGTATTACCTAAAAAGTTTTCTTCTCTTTTTCCTGTTTCCCTGTTATACACAGAAAGATCGACAAAACCCACTTTCTGTCGTGCAATTGTAAATCAAATGAGAGTACCTAACTTCTGTCGACGTTGTGTCATGACTACTTGTCAAATATAGGGGCCTACGAAGCCTGCTTTTCGTTTCGGTGGCCGGCCGGGGTGGCCGAGCGGTTCTAGGCGCCACAGTCTGGAACCACGTACCGCTACGGTCGCAGGTTCGAATCCTGCCTCGTCCATGGATGTGTGTGATGTCCTTAGGTTAGTTAGCTTTAAGTAGTTCCAAGTTCTAGGGGACTAATGACCTCAGAAGTTAAGTCCCATAGTGCTGAGAGCCATTTGAACCATTTCGTGTCGCTAAACAACAATTAAAGCAAATCATATTAACGAAGTTTATTACTAAATGAAATGATTATACAATACTTAACTTTGTGAGACACAGACGTGTCGGGAGCTAAGGGCGACAGGCAAACAAGAAACCCCTTCAGTATAAACAATTTGTAATACAATAGAAGTAATACAGTTCCTAAGTCGCTGCTATACAAGTGCCTATTCATAATGCCGCTGTGGAAATCGTAAACTCTATGAACAAGTAGTCATCAAGTAGGCTTATGTCCTCTTCGTGTCATGGCGCTGCCATACGGTTGTCGTCCTGGGGAGTGGTCGGTGCCCGTGTAATTGACTGACGTCTTCTTCACAGCCCTCTCTGGTTTAACGTTCCCGACCGGCGTGCCGGCACTTGACCTTTCGCCGGAACAGTCAACGATCACAGTAATTCTGCTATCGTATGTATTCCACACTGGACTATAACACGACAGCACATTTCATCTTATATTCTTGTCGCATCTTCTAGTCCCATTTCGAAGTTGCTCATCCCAGGTGCCACCACGTACACTACTTGTTGTTTTCTCATCATTAACACAGGAAACTCAAGTCCATATAGTCACAGAGATTGTTTACATAACTACAATATTTTGTTGTCGCTTCACTAACTTTGTAACACTTGTCGCACGTTATCTGCACTTCCCTTGCACTGCAGGACTTGTAACGCAGACTGTAAACCACCATACGTTAAATACAACGTCGTTTAATAATTTATTTCTCTTTAAACTTTTAACTCTGTAAATTAACAGTTGGTTGCTTACACTGGAAACTCATAAATTTACGACGAAACTTCACACTTCAGTACCTTGACGTAGCGACGATTAGCCGCAGATGCTGGTACATGTGATAATCCAAATGAAAAACACTCAGAACTAATAAATCAGAGATGAAAATGCCGAGAGTTTAAGGCAAATCCTGCTGTTCCGTTGAATGCAACATCCTAAAGCGACCGAACTCTTTTCTCGTTACTCAAAAATCAAAGAGGAACATCTTAAATACCTAACAGTACGCCGTCCCCAACGTCGCTCACCAGTACATTTTGCGAAACGCTTCATTTACCTGAACATCCGCTATCAGTAGCCTCTTTGATTTTGAGGTGACTGATAATATCCCACCTACAACGCTACATCGTAGAGCACCGAAATGAATTCAATAGATTGACGATGATAAATCAGTGACGATACGATGGCATTAAATGTTATCAGAGCAAACTGTTCCGATGCGCTGAACATGTTATATAAGGAATATGTTGTGAGAGTCGGAAATCCGTGCCAGACTGGGAATCGGCCTGGAACTTCATGGATGTAGCAATTCTTTGCTACTCATTGATCCCGCTAATGTAGTAGTCACTTTTACCAGTATGGACTGTTAAGTCAAGACAGTTCTTCGTTTCATTTATATATTTTCATTAATAATGAAAATATGAAGGAACTAAAAATGAATCCATTCGATGATATTTACAGTGAATTTCTTCGTCCGACACCCCTACCGCAGTGGTAACACCGCTTTCTGTCAGATCACTGAAATTAAGCGCTGTCGGGCTTGATTAGCACTTGGATGGGTCACCGTCCGGATCAGCCGAGTTCTGTTGGTAAGCGGAGTTCACTCAGCCTTTGTGAGACCAACTGAGGAGCTGCTTAAATGAGAAGTATCGTTACCAGTCACGAAAACTGACAACGGCAGGGAGAGCGGTGTGCTGACCACATGCCCCTCCGTATCCTCATCCGGTGACACCTAAGTGCTGAAGATGATGCGGAGTAGTAGTTACATCCGACATTCTACATTGTTTATTTCACATATTGCAATTCCTTTCTTCTCATACTCATTTTCGCCCTCCAAAGCTCCCTCTAGCCGTATTGGAGTTACGTCCTGTTGTCCAAACATACGTCATATCATTCGGGAATTTCTTCTACTTTGTGCTTTCCAAATACCCAAATAGGGTGCCATTGAGGTTGATGCCATGACTGAGCCAACAACTGAACCGGACTTACTTGATTGATAGTGATCTATGAACATGATAATAGAGACATTTAACGGAAAACTTTACATATCCTGTAATACAATAGTTTCCGTTAAAAGTAGGTGGCTTACGGAACGGGAATATATTGGAGTACCGGCTCCGACATTGCCATTCCCAGTGATACATTTTATAATACAAGCCAAACAAAGCGGGGAAACGTCAGGATTTACTGTGGAAATCGTCAAAAAAAGGTGTTTTTCATTGCGGTGGGAACTTCTCACGAAATTTCAGTCACAAACATTTTCCTTAGAATGCGAAATGAAAATATTATGTTGATGCCAAACTACATAGGGAGAAACGATCATCATACTAACATAAGGGAAATCAGAGCTCCCACGGAAAGATCGAACTGTTCACTTTTTCCTGGCGCTATTCGAGAGTGGGATAACAGGGAATTATTGTGAACTGGCTCGATGAACCCTCTGCCAGGCACTTACGAGTGTGATTTGCAGAGTAGCCATGGTGATGTAGATGTAATGGGAGCCACGACTGGACGCTAGCAAGATATTCATTTCTCCCAACACACAGTCTTTAACGAAACGTATAGACCTAGTTTATACCTTAAGGTAAGTGACGTTATTCCCAATAAGTTTACTATATGTTTGTTCCCTTTGGTATCTAGACTGTAGCGTAATGACCGCGAAGAGTGCTGAATGATTTCTTCAGACAAAATCTGACACTTTAGCTGCCGGTAAAGCTTTCTGGATGTGAGGTCGTGGCCCAAGAAACTCTTCTGTTCACGACGTTTTATCCATGACTGCGCTGGCCATCCTCAGTGGCGTTCCTCCGCTGAGTCTTGGCGACTGACAGATCGGACGTCCGAGAGCGACATATATACTGTAGCAAAGGGGGCGTGGTCGAAGTTTCACCTGATGACCCAGAGTTAAACCTTGTCAAATATAAAACTTAACTATCGATTGTCGTCTTGTCAAAAATAAAATTGATGATGTGACGCTTTAGTTCAAGGGATTTTCAAACGTGGCAGGGGAAATAGCGACTCTCTTCGTTAAATCATCACGTAAAGTGCCTTCCGTTGGGTGGCTTGCGGAGTATAAATGTAGATGTAGATCAGCAGAATTCAAAAGCAGAATTTTCAAGGCACGGAAATTAAATATCTGGTATACACCCAACTTACTTGAAGGATTTAACTGTATGTTTGCTCTCACAATGAAAGGCCACGACGTTCTGATCGCGCATTTTCTTCAAATTTTTGTACTCATTTAGTTCTCCATTAGTGCAGCGTAACGTACAAGTAGTAAGGCGTACTACTTACATGATTTCGAGAAAAACACAAGAGGCGTTTTGCACGTGAATTATGTACCGGGGCATTGCGCCCTTTCATACGAGCTGGTGGCGGTCATGTAGTTAGCGTTCAAACGCCGTGAGCAGCGGATTACTGGATGGAACGTCGCTGTTGCTTTTTTTCTTAATTCGTATTTTTGCAACACTACTCTTATTATTTCACACATATCACATCCTGAAAGTTAATATGATGAAAAGACACGTGTTTTGCGTAAACTTTTATTGAAGTTATGCTCTTATTTGGTTGTTTGCCAATATTTAATATCTCAAAAAACTTTATATTTATAATTAATGATAAGTAAATGATCATACCCTTACATTTTTCGTGAAAATGTGCCCTCCGTGATTTTTTTATACTTACTGTCGGTAAGGTACAGAGAACTGCTTTGCACCTGCACGGTTGGATCTCCAGACACAGGTTTCGAGAACGACAAATAAAGGCACAAATAACTTCATTCAATAAAGTAGTAAGTTACACTATGCCAAAATCTTAATGTTCGATTAATTGTCACATGTGCTTTCGAGTTTACAAGTTGCAGGATGATATTGTTCCTACAAACGCAAAAAAAAAATTAAAGTGGCAGCTCCCACAACGAATGAATGCCATTTTTCCACTTGGGCAAGTTATCTTCAGAGTTTCTAAGAAAAACAAAGCTCTCATTCATTTTGAAAAATTTCTCTTTCTTCCGACAGCTTGGATGTAAACCACGCATAACGCAATATTTTCGTATATGTCGGTACAGAAAATTTTCGATGCACGATTGAATGTGTTTTAACAGAATCTTCAGAAGAACAGATTTCTCGTTCATATCACTTAAATAAGAACAAGTCTGAAGACGCTTTATAAAGAGTTAAGCTTGTCTATAGAAATAAAAGTCACAATAATGATTGTTGTAATAATAAAAATTAGTAAACAGTCAAGTAGCATGGCAAATTCGATAAAAAGTAAAAATTTAAATAGGTATATGAGCAAGAGTGGATCCGGTTGTAACACCGAAAATGCAGATAAAATACTTTCTGCACTACCCAAAATTTTTCGCCGTTTAATGTCCGTTGATAAGTGGTTCAGTACTTCTGATTCTGAATCTGTAAGCTTTATTACAGAAACTATACTGTATTTAATACGTAATCGACGTAATAGTGTTTTTATTTGTGATTGCAAATTATTGATTGTAATTACAATGAAAATACTGTAAATTGATGGGTAATAGGCAAGGGAACTATATTTAAATGTATCGATACCAACGATGAAATGGCAGGAGCTGTGTCGTTGTTTATCATTGCGTATGGAGAGTTTCTGTCGCGTTGCGAGCAGAGAGGAAGCAGAACAGCTTGAGTCATGAAATAGTGCAGAAGCGTTTGTTGGGCGCTCCCGCAGACGCGGGGAGCAGCTATGATCGCGCCACTGTAGATGCGCCTGATATGTTAAACAGCGAATATTGAGAGCAGGGTAGGAGTGGATAGGCAGAGGAAGCTGCAGTTCATACTACTGCCTGTCCCACAATTATCCGTAGCTCTGCGGACGACTCGGGGTTCTCATCCAGTAGCAGCACCACCAACAGCGGCAACGCAATGTTGTCGTCAGCTTCATTCTTCTTCGTCCGCACAGCTGTAACATTTTGAGACTGTTAAGTGAAAAATTATAAACTTACGTAGATATTATCCAATGACATTTCTTTCACAAAGTATGACTAACTTGAATAATAACCTGTAATAGTAGACATTGTAGGACAGCTTTGTTGTAATTGACCGCAAATATTATTACCAAGCAGGGTCCCTTTCCTTTCTATGGAATCACCGAGTGTCGTAAGGATATGAAAATTCATTAACTATTTACTGCCAGTTTTGAGTGTTTGCTAATGACTAGTTTCGGTCTAAATTTTCTGCCTCAGTAGCTGTTCATTCTTGTACTGCATAACAGAGGCTACTTCGTAAAATTGCACTGGCAAAACTATTAACGTACAGCACAAATTAAGAGTGCACATTTCATTTATGCTGTATTTAGCTTAGTGAGTGACTTCTCATGGCTTGGTATGTATTTTATTGTTGTTATTTTAAAAGTAAAATCAGTCGCTCATTTGCTTGAAGTAAATTAAATTCAGTCTTTTAATAATCAAAGTAAACTTTGCTTTTTTCTAAATTTTGCATTACGTTACACTGAGATTACTGAAAATAATTTTTTACATAAAACATTTAAGATAAGCCAGTCATTTTTTAAACTGGTAACTTTATCTACGTTGCTTTCAAAATTTAGTATTTCAGAATAATTAACTGCAAACTCAGTGCTTTCTGATTCATTTATTTTCTTGTGAACTATTGTGCTGTGAAAAAGCGCGACAACTTTCAGTTGCCACGACAGTGATTATTTGCTTAATTTTTTTTGCCATTACCTTTCTTAAGATTCTGGAGATTCATTGCACTTGCGGGCTGGCGATCGTTTAATTATCCCCCTTATAGCCAATCAGTGATTTCCTTGTATTATCAGTAAATTTCGTACTAAATATTACGTGGCACCCTTTTCCCCTCTGTGTGGTTCGTGACCGATTGCTTTATATTCCACCCATTTCAAAATTATCATCAGTATTTAGCTTAACTTTAGACTAGATTCTTCCTTCAGATCAGTCTGTTGTACACTTTCGTCCAACTAACCGGTGTCATTTTCCTTAGATTACGATATCCTTACTCATTTCATTAGGCATATTCGATCACGGTCAGTGATATCGCAGTGCAGTAGGCCGATTAGAAAGGAGGAGTTTACACAGTGACCCACTCTTTCTTTTAGACGACTTTTTTTCAATCTGGGGTAAACAGGAGGTCAGAGAACAAATTGGGCAGGGGTCGTAAACCAAAGCCTGACTGTGGTGTCCTCGTCACACCTTGAAGGAAAGGGAGAGAAGCAGAAGTATTTGGCAAACCAAAAACAAAGACAAATATAGTCTTTTACACCCACTGAGCTAGAACTGTGTGTTCTTTTCCGTTCCGGTTTTTCCAAAGTTTACGTTTCACTACCATAGAATGCTATGCTTCAAACGTACATTCTCAGAAATTTCTTCATCAAACTAAGGCCTTTGTTTCATGTGGTGTCACCGCCAGACACCATACTTGCTAGATAGTAGCCTTTAAATCGGCTGCGGTCCGTTAGTATACGTCTGACCCGCGTGTCGCCACTATCAGTGATTGCAGACAGAGCGCCGCCACACGGCAGGTCTAGAGAGACTTCCTAGCTCTCGCCCCAGTTGTACAACCGACTTTGCTAGCGATGGTTCACTGACAAAATACGCTCTCATTTGCCGAGACGATAGTTAGCATAGCCTTCAGCTACGTCATTTGCTACGACCTAGCAAGGCGCCAGTACCAGTTACTAATGATACTGTAATAATGTACCGTCAAGACCGACGTTCACCATTAATGGATTAAAGTTAAGTATTCCACCAGCTACGTCCGTTTTTCTAAATTCTAATTTCCTGGTCCTGTTCCAGACCTCACGCAGATTGGCTAAAACGCGTACCTTTCGGCTTCCTCTAATAACACGGTGTTGGCTCTCCTGCCAACCCACAACATTTCATACTAGTAGACTTCTCTTGGCCTGAAACGCCCTTTTAGCCAGTGCTACATTGCTTCTGATGTCCTCCTTGCTCCGTCCGTCGTGGTAAATTCCTTAGCTTTATCTAATTCGTGACCATCAATCCTGATGTTAAGTTTCTCGCTGTTCTCACTCCTGCTATTTCTTTTGCTTTCGTCTTCCTCCGATTTACTCTCAATCCATATTTTGTATTGATTAGACAGTTCATCCATTCAGAAAATCATATGATTCTTCTGCACCTCCACTAAAGATAGCAATGTCACCAACGAATCGTATCATTGATATGCTTTCACCTGGAATTTTAATTTCACTCCTGAACCTTTCTTTTATTTCCATCATTGCTTCTTCGATGTACAAATTGAACAGTAGGGGCGAAAGACTACATCCCAGTCTTACACCGTCTTCAATCCATACACTTCGTTCTTGGTCATCAACTCTTATTATTCACTCCTAGCTCTTGTACATATAGTATATTACCCGTTACTCTCTCCACAGTTTACCCCTATTTTTCTCAAAATATCGAATGTATTGCCCCATTTGACATTGTCGAACGCTTTTCCCAGGTCGACAAATCCTATGAACTTGCCAAGATTTTTCTTTAGTCTTACTTCCATTATCAACTGCAACGGATTTACCTTTCCTAACGCCAAACTGATCGTCGTCTAACAGACCCTCATTCTTTTACTTTCTTCAGTATATTATTCTTGTGAGCAACGAAAGTAAGATGGTACGTCGACAGACTCCTACATTCTACACACCAACGTTAATAGTAGTTTTGTTGCCATTTCCTCCCCATGATTTTAAAAATTCTGATGGTACGCTGTCCATCATCGTAAGTCCTCCTACACTCTCTTAAATTCTCATTCAAATTCTGGACCCCTATCTTTTCTAAATCGACTCCTGTTTCTTCTTCCATCACATCAGACAAATCTCCAGCCTAATAGAGGCCATCAGTGTACTCTTTCCACCTATCCACTCTCTCCTCTACAATCAACAGTGGAATTCCTGTTGTACTCTTAATGTAACCACCTTCGCTTTTAATTGCGAAAATTCGGTTTTGACTTTCCTTTCTGCTGAGTCAGTCCTTCCCACAATCATCTCTTTTTCGATTGCTTCACTTTTCCATGCAGCCATTTCGTCTTAGCGTCCCTGCAATTGCTTTATATTTCATTCCCCAGAGACTTGTATATCTCTATTCTTGAATTTCCCTGAACATTTTTGTACATTATTCTTTCATTTATCAGATTAAGTATTTCTTCTGTTACTCATAGTTTCTTCGCAGTTACCTTTGTTATACGTATGTTCTTCTTTCCAACTTCTGCGAACGCCGTTTTTAGAGATGTCCATTCCTCTTCAATTCTACTGCTGACTGGGCCAT
This sequence comes from Schistocerca serialis cubense, assembly GCF_023864345.2. Taxonomy (NCBI): domain Eukaryota; kingdom Metazoa; phylum Arthropoda; class Insecta; order Orthoptera; family Acrididae; genus Schistocerca; species Schistocerca serialis. The sequence goes on along the minus strand of NC_064642.1, from coordinate 770,442,697 downwards.
TCCTTACTGCTGTATCTCTACCCTTAGAGAAGTTCAAGCTTATCTCGTTATTCCTTAGTGTGCTTTATGCCACTTCTTATCGCTTTGGTTCTTCCTGATTAGTGTCTTAAGCTTCCGCCTACTTCTCAGTACTACTATATTGCGATATGAGTCTGTATGTGGTCCTAGGTACGCCCTTACAATCCAATATCTGATTTCGGAATTTCTGTCTGACCACGATGTAATCTAACTGAAATCTTTCGGTACAAGCTGGTCTTTTACAAGTATACCTCCTCCTCTAGTGGCTCTTGCTTTTACAAGTATACCTCCTCCTCTTGTGGCTCTTGAACAGAGTATTCGTTGTTACAAGCTGAAATTTCTTACCGAACTTAGTCTTTCTCCTCTCTCATTCCGTGTCCCAAGCCCATATTCTCTTGTAACGTTTTCTTCTACTCTTTCCCCTACAACGCATTCCAGTCCACCCCGGGCGGCCGGGATGGCCGAGCGGTTCTAGGTGCTCCAGTCTGGAACCGAGCGATTTCTACGGTCGCAGGTTCGAATCCTGCCTCGGGAATGGATGTGTTTCATGTCCTTAGGTTAGTTAGGTTTAGTAGTTCTAGGTGACTGATGACCTCAGCAGTTACGTCCCATAGTGCTCAGAGCCAGTTTTGAACCAGTTCACCACTACTATTAGATTTTCATCTCTCTCTACGTACTGTATTACGCTTTCAGTATCTTCATATACTATCTCTATGTATTCAGCTTGCCACGTTGGCATGTATACATGAAGTATCGTTGCCCTTATTAATTTGCTGTCGATTCTGATACGAATAAGCCTATCACTGAACTGTTCATATTAACAGAATCACTGCCCTACCTTCCTATTCATAACGAACTCTAGTCCCTTTATAGCATTTTCTGCTGCTGTTGATATTACACTTTACTCATCTGGCCAGAAAGCCTTGTCTCTCTTTCCATTTCACTTCACTGACCCATACTGTGTCTAGACTGAACCTTTGCATTTCCTTTTTCAAATTTTCTAGTTTCCCCACCACCTCCAAGCTTCTGACATTCCACGCCCCGATCCGTAGAACGATATCCTTTCGCTGATTATGCAATATTTCTGTCACGGTGATCTCCCCCTTGGCAGCCCCTCCCCGGAGATGCGAACGGGTGTCTGTTCCGGAATCCTTTGCCAATGGATATCATCATCATACCTTTTCATTTACAGGCCATATGTCCGGTGGATACGCGTTATGTGTCTTTAATGCAGTAGTTTCCATTGCCTTCCGCATTCTCGTTTCGTTGATAATTGCTGATTCTTCCGCCTCTAGGGGCAGTTTCCCACCCCAAGGACAAGAGAGTACCCTGAACATCGGTCCTCTCCACCGCCCTCTTTGACAAAGCCGTTGGTAGAATGAAGGTGACTTCTCGTACCGGAAGTCTTCAACTGCCAATGCTGATTATGAATCGAACTTTAAGCGGTAGCAGCGATACCGGACCAAGGAAGTTTTGATTTCTAATGAAAGACGCTACCCCTAGACCACGGGTGCACTACATAGGTAATTTCTAAAGAAGTTGACAGTATGGTAGGTGACGGACAATGGCTTGGTGTCGCCCATGGAGATAACACCAGAGCTCAAGAACGTGTTTGAGGTCGTCACGGTAGATATATTTCACGGCCTGGCTGCGGAGACTCAAGACTGCGATCTACGAGCCCTGGGTAGACTGTTTCATCCGGTGGAAGAATCATGTGAGTGCTGATATAGAGCGGCATTGCACGTAAAATATATGCTAAATTCTGACGCACATGTACCAGACATGACCCGCGTCCCCACAGCTGAGATGGTGTTCATAGGTATCTCGTAGAATGTTTGGCAAGCTGTTGACTCCTGCAGGTGGACCTTATAAAGATATTAGCGTACCATTTACTTCCTGTTGACAGGCACCTAACCATAGGGAATTGCGAATCAGAGTTAAGTAACGCATGGTGCTCCATTTTTTACCCAACTCTCCACCACGTATTTGGATATCTGGATTTGATCACGTTAGCCTGGCGGTACTGCTGTAGTTCCCCGTAGTGTCATTTGGCCGTAACCGAAAAGCGGGGTCGTGGGTCACTTGGTATAGATAACTGTGGTCCAAAGAGAATCGCCCAAGGTGACTGAAAGGAGCCAGGAGATATCCTAACATAATCGGTCGGTCAAGAGAGGCTTGCTCCATTGCGAGCAGTAACGAACTCGCTAAGCTCAATGGGCATCTACGCTGCAAGCTTATGTGGATACTGACGTAAGGGTCCACCGCACTGTCATAGACGTTGACGAGCATCAGCCACCCCCCCCCCCCCCCCTTCCCTACCGTTGCCCCCTCTGCTCTTGGGTAGGGTGAGATAATCGTTTCTAATTTTAAACAACATTCCTTTGCTGACAAAGGAGCCGTAAGCGGCCATAATGCTACAAGCCAATTATGTTTGATGGGTTGTGATGTGTAGAAACTGTGAGGCTAAGTACAAACTGGCATAATGCACTCGCTGTACGATATTGAGGGACCATAGAAGTTGATCCATTACGCTGGGTCGTGTCTGCTGCACTAGGCATATATACTTCAATGTTATAATGTGCCGGATATCGGCTGTGAAGTCCATTCCAAGAAATGATAGTGTGTTGATAAGTCGATATGGGGTGACGTCCTATCGTGACAAACCCAAACATGTTGACAGTGTGAGCAACTTGTCGATGTTGAGTTTATTTCCTGATGCTGCTCCGCATTTTGCAATCCAGGACATGGCCTGTGTCGTATCATCACCTCCATGGACGACGAGCATCACATCATCGGCGTACGTCGTGCACTAGTAAGCTCGACTGCCAAATTGGAGTCCTGCTAATATTTGGTGAAGGTCACGCAGCAAAGGCTCCCAGAGTAAAGTATAATGTACTGTAGATATAGGACAGCACTGACACACCGAATGTTTGATTGGAGGCTACGCTACAGGGGCCACTGATGAGTGCCCGTGAAGGCGACCCATCTCGGAGGCACATGATTCTATCAGTAAAAGTATCCGGATACTGCATAGTTGTGGTTCACTGCAGTGAGATAGGTTTGGTGCACTTACCGAATTCCTGACTAAAATACAGTGAGAACAGCGCACATGGGAAGCGCTGGATCTGTAGTATGGAGATAAAGTCCCTATGCTGGCACAGAGCAGACCTGATAGTGTATGAACCTCCTAGGGAAGTTTGATCGTCGGGGTGATGTGGCGTACTGAACATCGTATATATTTGCCAAAAGTCATGTGAAAATTTTCAAGTCACTGTTAAGCTTCGTAAAAAGTCGGTAGTCTCATATTCCGTTCCGACCTTAAGGACTATCAGACCTTTGAGGGACTCATCGCGCTGAGATGTGTTGGGAGACAGTGATTCACCACAAATCTCAGTCCTGTAAGGCATCAGTAGCCACTGTTGAGCGCTATAAAACCCCAATGGGAGCCGCCGGGTCCTGGGGATTTGTTAGCAGCCCCTTACTGACAGAGTCGTGAATTCATGTTCCGTCACATCCTGCAATAAGTCTGTTGCCACGTCCGGTGGAAATGTACCATGGAGTAATCCAGAAACGGTGGCTATCGTCATAGAATCTGTATGACCTCCCGCATAGCGGGGTGAGTAATCTCCCTGAAAGGCTCCTACAGGGTCCCGTTACACCTCCATAAGTTTGCTATCGTCAGTAACCAGATTATGCGCCGGCATTCTCTTGTCCTTTTTACACTCCAAGTTAACGTGGTTCATTGAAGGTCGTTGCTGAAGTACATGACATCAGTTTTTCGCTGCAGATCCGTTTCGACAGTTTGCCATTTTTGCGCCATATGACTGATCACATTCCCATACCATCGAATAGATGCCTCCACGACATCTTCGGCACCTCAAAGCGAAGGTCGGATACTCGCAGCGTCCGTGGACCATGTCCCTCGTGATCCACCACGATGGCTCCAAAGGAAGGAAGGAAGGAGGACTGGGTTTAATGTCCCATCGACATCGAGATCATAAGAGACGGAGTAGAAGCTCGGATCATGTTAAGGATGCGGAAGAAAGTCGCCTGTGTCCTTTCGAAGCAACTGCCTTGAGCGGTTTAGTAAAATCACAGAAAACCTAAATCTGGATCGTCCTCACGATTGCGATACCAGTGTGCTAACCACTGCTCTGCCTCGCTCAGTAATGGCTTCGATATGACCGTTAGAGTGTTTGAACTTAGTGGCATAAGTACACACATAAACGATACCGGTCGTGATAGAAAATGTACACCCACAATAAGCGATAGATCAGTCTGAGTTGGTCTCGAAGGTATTGCTCAACTTCGGAAGCACATGGTCGGGCGTTGTCGAGTTGAAAAGTGCTTCTTATTGTGTCCTGCGTATACGAGTGTGACCTAGCGCGCTAAAAGTAAACACAAAACTAACACGTTTGTGACGAGGAAGTAAACACAAACCAATCGCGCGCGGCCCCGCTGGCGGGACACAGCGTACGTCCTCGCCTTGCCTTTGCTAAAAGTGGACTGAGGCGCTTGAACGTCAATCACATGACCACTGCCTGTGTGTCGTGATGACCTCTACGCACAGCTACGTCACTGACACGCAAATCATCTCCTGTGATTTTCTCGGTATTGCCCAGGTAGTAGGCCTTACTACGTGCACATTACGTTATCCTAATGGGCAACAAAAAGTGTACGAAGTCTGAAGGAATCCGTAATCGGAAGGTCGTGGCCTGCCCTTGTCAGTTATAATCACTGGTTTAGGGGAAATGAATTTACCACTAGCGTTCTACCAGTGATTTTCATTAGTGTCGTGGTCCACTTTCTTTGGCTTTCTGCTCTAAAGTAGTATAGGAATAATGAAAGTGATAGCTGCGATTATAATCTGTTTCACGAGGAACTGTGGTACAGGAATCATTACCCACTACATTCCAATCCTGTTAGCAACTTACTTTGGAATCACTTAACTACCGTATATCGAAGCAAATCCCAAGTGTCCCAGCGGAGGTTCGAGTCCTCCCTCGGGCATGGATGTGTGTTTATCCTTAGGATAATTTAGGTTAAGTACTGTGTAAGCTTAGGGACTGATGACCTTAGCAGTTAAATCCCATCAGATTTCACAGACATTTTTTTGAAATCCCAAGTACTGAGTTAAAATTCAATTGTGTTACATTCACAAATCATTGTCACAGGAGTAAGTCATGTTAACCTGGAAGTCTTAATGCTGCAATCAATCTCAGAAAAATTACAAAAGGTACTTAAGTCGAATTCTACAACATATACATTAAGATGTGTAAAGGACCTCTAACACCCTTGTCCGTAATTCAGTGCGATTTGTGACAGCCGGACAACATATACTTAATAATAGTAGATTGTAGTCTTGTGGATGTATCTGTTATAGCAAATGTGCGTTGTGTATTTCGTTACCTCATTAGCGCGCGATATTCTCCAGTTCAAATTAGGAACGCTAGTTATGTAATAACGAGCACATGCCCTTCTATTTTTGTTACTTAAATGAATAATAACTGCGTAATCATCAGAATAATAGGGCTGTTAATTAGGTATTCAGGTACATTGTTCATTAATTTCGTGTTATGACGATCTAATGTGTCTTGCAGATGTTCGAAGAATTCTGTACTTTATCACCACACCACCTTTCACCATATATTTTGTCTTCAAAAATGTTTTTAGTATGGCGTAGTTGGTTGGGAGACACGTAAGAGAGGGTTCAGCGGCCCAATTAGAATGATTTCTCTGTTCCTCGGGCAAAATGTTACCTTCCCTTCGCAAAGTGTTAGAGCTGTGTGTAAGTTTACCTGACACGTATCGCTGACAGTAATGTGTGTATGCATGTGTGTGTGTGTGTGTGTGTGTGTGTGTGTGTGTGTTGTGTGTTGTCGTATTTGTGTTGGTTGATGATGCGGAAACAGATCACCGTGAACAGTGTTACATGTTCTCACTTCATGAGACACAGCGGAAGGGTTTCAAACTTAATCCAGGACATTAGTGCAAAGGCCGGTAATCAGAGACATGTGCCAGTATCCCTTCGTAAAAACAATGATAAAGCACCCAACAGCGCATGCGTACCAAGGCGGTTGCCTTTGTAAGTACCGAACACCTCCCACGTTGTTTAAATTAGGTGATATGACTGGAACCGGTGTATTCAACTAGGGAAGTCCGGCAGCTTTTGTATTGTTTCTAGACAGAGATACAGTACGGAAATTATCTGACTAAAACAAATGAGAAAAAGCGACAAAACTCTGACCATAGATTTTCTGGGTGTTGTGTAAGGCCATAACCCACATACACGGCATCATATGCCCCAATAAATTAACTATGATGAAGTCTAATGTAGCTGGAATCCGAAGAATTCTCTAAGTATTTGACACAAAGCACACAGTTTTCTCTAAGATTCTGAACAAACTGCACTGGTGTCCAAAATTAAAGCAACGAACCGCTGTTTCCCCGTCCGGTGTCTAATTCACGATATAATTATACACACTGTCCACAGATGTCCGCACGATCGTGTTCTGCACTGAAGATGCCATTCAGGTCAAATAACAAACACGCAAGCGATGCCGTCAGGGCCCCTATCAAACGGAGTAGCGTTTTCCAGCGAGTCGCACATCCAGAAAGCACTGTGTACACAGTCTCATACGGTGCAGTATGGCACAGAGAAGACGCCTACCGCATTCTCTCCGGTAGAGGGACAAAGGAAGAACGGAAGCAGAATGGTCGCAAACTGATGTAGCCCTGATGGCTCAATGCGAATATTTCTGTTGCTTCTCATATCTGGCGACAGTTTATAGAGGCCGAAACTGTACCACAAGACCAGGGCAGTGCCGCCCATGTGTGACATCCGAAAAAGAGGTTGGTTATTTGGTTGTAAGGACACGAGGCTACCGACACAGCACTGCATAGCGACTGGCATCTGACCTCGCGTCACCACTGGACGTTTTGTATCGAGACAAACGGAGATGAGAAGGCTTCGGCAGAGTGACCTTTACTGCAGGAGACCTGCTGACATCTCTTTACAGAAGGGAACGCGTAGAACGTAGTCGTGAACATGGCGCCAGGGCGGTCTAACAATAGGCCAACGTTCTCTTCGCAGATGAGTCCCAATTTGTTCTGGTGGGTGATTCTCGACGGATTCACATCTTGCGGAAACGAGGAACAGGATTTTGTGACCCAAACATTGAGTAAAGAGAGCGATATCGAAGACTATCCCCAGTGGTGTGGACAGGCTCCACTCGACCACTGCAATACCTCTTCACTAAACTGTATGGGTGAATCAGCGAGGCTTAAACTTCATCGTGAAGAGATTTCATGTGCTGTTGTTGCGAGGTGCAGTGGATCCAGACTCCATAACTATGGACGCTAATGTTCGCCCTGATACAGCACGGGTGGCTCATGTTTTCCTGGAAACGAAAGATACCGCACGCGTGGCGTGGCCCGCTCCCTCTCCCTATTTGAATTCCATAGATCATCTCTGGGACGCACTAGGGAGACCGGTGCATCACGTCAGCATCCACCAACCACTCCCCAACGTCTACGAGCAGTTCTGCAGCAAGAATGGGAGCTACTGCCTCAAAATGAGACAGGTGGTATCATTCACAGCATGCCGCGTCGTTGTCAGGGTTTTATTGCTGCTGAGGTAGTCACACCCCATACTGAGCACATTAACCAGTTGTTCGAAGGTGTGCGCAAGTGCGAACAACATTTTTGTCTACCGTTATGCAGGTTCCACCTCTGTACGTTTTGTATACTTTACGTTGTGTCTACTTTACTATCACCCGTTTGTATGTTTTGTGCCAAAATAAAGGCAACTTTGCAAATTTTCCTTTTGTGGCTTTAATTCTGGGCACAAGCGTAGCAACATATGTTTTGTTGTTGTGGTCTTCAGTCCAGCAACTGGTTTGATGCAGCTCTCCATGCTACTCTATCCTGTGCAAGCTTCTTCATCTCCCAGTACCTACTCCAACCTACATCCTTCTGTTTCTGTTTAGTGAATTCATCTCTTGGTCTCCCTCTATGATTTTTACCCTCCACGCTGCCCTCGAACACTAAATTGGTGATCCCTTGATGCCTCAGAATATGCCCTACCAATTGATCCCTTCTTCTAGTCAAGTTGTGCGACAAATTTTTCTTCTCTTCAATTCTATTCAATACCACCTCATTAGTTATGTGATCTACCCATCTAATCTTCAGCATTCTTCTGTAGCACCACATTTCGAAAGCTTCTATTCTCTTCTTGTATAAATTATTTATCGTCCATGTTTCACTTCCATACATGACTACACTCCATACAAATACTTTCAGAAACGACTTCTTGACACTTAAATGAATACTTGATGTTAACAAATTTCTCTTCTTCAGAAACGCTTTCCTTCCCATTGCCAGTCTACATTTTATATCATCTTTACTTCGACCATCATCAGTTATTCCCCAAATAGCAAAACTCAATTACTACTTTAAGCGTCTCACTTCCTAATCTAATTCCCGCAGCATCAACCCATTTAATTCGACTACATTCCATTATCCTCGTTTTGCTTTTGTTGATGTTCATCTTATATCCATCTTTCAAGACACTGTCCATTCCGTTCAGCTGCTCTTCCAGGTCCTTTGTTGTCTCTGACAGAATTACAATGTCATCTGCCAACCTCAAAGTTTTATTTCTTCTCCACGGATTTTAATTCCTACTCCAAATTTTTCTTATGTTTCCTTTACTACTTGCTAAATATACAGATTGAATAACGTCGGGGATAGGCTGCAACCCTGTCTCATTTCCTTCCCAACCACGGCTTCTCTTTCATGGCCCTCGACTCTTATAACTGCCATCTGGTTTCTGTACAAATTGTAAATACCCTTTCGCTCCCTGTATTTTACCCCTGCCACCTTCAGAATTTGAAAGAGAGTATTCCAGTCAACATTGTCAAAAGCTTTCTCTAAGTCTACAAATGCTAGAAACGTACGTTTGCCTTTCCTTAATCTAGCTTCTAAGATAAGTGGTAGTGTCAGTATTGCCTCACGTGTTCCAACATTTCTACGGAACCCAAACTGGTCTTCCCCGAGGTCGGCTTCTACCAGTTTTTCCATTCGTCTGTAAAGAATTCGTGTTAGTATTCTGCAGCCGTGGCTTATTACACTAATAGTCCGGTAACTTTCACAATTGTCAGCACCTGCTTTCTTTGGGATTGGAATTAATATATTCTTCTTGAAGTGTGAGGATATTTCGCCTGTCTCATACATCTTGCTCACCAGATAGTAGAGTTTTGTTAGGTCTGGCTCTCCCAAGGCTGTCATTAGTTCTAATAGAACAGATGTTTTACTTACTCCATATTACTGAGTCATCCACTGTTCATAATGAATAATCACATTCTACACATCCAAGCACAATATGTTTGAATATAACAGGTGATGTTTTCTTTATTTATGTATAGCTGTTCTGAAATTATTTATTATTTCTCGCCGGCTGGGGTGGCCGACCGGTTCTGGGTGCTACAGTCTGGAACCGACCCACCGCTACCGTCGCCGGTTCGAATCTTGCCTCGGGCATGGACGTGTGTGATGTCCTTAGGTTAGTTAGGTTTAAGTAGTTCTAAGTTCTAGGAGACTGATGACGCCAGAAGTTAAGCCCCATAGTGCTCAGAGCCATTTGAACCTTTTTTATTATTATTTCTCCGATTATCCTGCGAACTGATCTGAGTACTTTTAACGTAGAGTCACATTTCTCATTAAATGAATCAGGCATTTTTCTCTTTACTCTGTGTTTATTTATATCTTCTTCATCCCGTAACTAGTTTCAGATATATTAAAGCCATTATCCAGTGTTTCGTGCGAAAAACGTCCCATACGTTTTGATTTACAAAATTAAAAAAATACGGGTTAAGTGGAAAAGTGCCGTATTTATTTAAATGAATATATAGCGCTGGTACCGGCTATGACGGAAACATTTTCTTACGTTTCTATACAGTCCTGCACTATACGTAGATGGAAAAAAAGTCTCAGTCCCAAAAAGTAATTTATGTAGTGCAATGAAATTTCTGGAATGTATTAGTCTAGGTAACATATGTAAATGATTAACATTACAACATCACGTGTTCACTTAAGAACGAGACAAGCGACTGCAAATATGAAATGGTGGTACGTTTATAACAGGTGTAAGCGCCCGAATGTTGAATGCAAGTACGCAAATGGCCATAGATTGCCTTATACAGGTGCGGGATATAAGTCTGTGGGATGGAATTCCACACCTGCTGCACTTGGTCGGTCAATACTGAGACAGTTAACGCTACTTTTAGATGAGAATTGTCTTCCGATTAAGTCCCATATGTGTTCGACTGGAGACAGATCTTGGGGTCGTGCAGGCCAAGGCAGCAAGTCGACACTCTCTAGAGCATGTTAGGTTACAACAGCGGTATGTCGACAAGTGTTATCCTGTTGGAAATCAACCCCTGGGATGCTGTTTATTATCTGTAGGTCGACAGATCGAACCACCAGAGTGACGTACAAAATTTGAGTCAGAATGCATAACCACGAGAGTGCTCCCGCTGTCGTACGAAAGTACACTTTTTCTGTAACTTCAGGTGTAGATCCAACGTGTCTAGGTCGCAGACAGATTGGTTGCGGGCGCTCAAATAACCTCCTGCCCTCCTGACCAACATACAGTAAACTGGCACTGAGGCAGAACCTGAGAAAATACAACAGGCCTCCACTCCGCCCTCTAATGAGCTCTAGGTCTTCTGGCTCGGAGGTGTCTTTGAGTAACCGATTTGTAACGATTCGTTGTGTCAGTGTGGTGCCAACGCCTGCTCGAACTGTGGCAGTGGCAATTCCATGCACCAGAGCCATACGGCGAACACGATGGTCTGTCCTCTCGCTACTGCCACATGGCCGTACGGAGCCTGGTCTTCTTGCTACCGTATATCCTCGTGACCACCGCTGTCAGCAATCATGTACAGCGGCTACATAGCTGCCCAGTCTTCCTGCAGTATCGCAGAAGGAACATCCAGGTTCTCGTAGTTCTATTGCACGACCTCGTTTAAACTCAATAAGGTGTCGCTAACTGCATCTTTGTCGCCTTAAAGGCAACATCGGCTCACCACGTCCAATCTCAAAGGTGACTGATGTTCACAACACTTACAGCGTGGCCGGCCGAAGTGGCCGTGCGGTTCTGGGCGCTGCAGTCTGGAACCGCGAGACCGCTACGGTCGCAGGTTCGAATCCTCCCTCGGGCATGGAAGTGTGTGATGTCCTTAGGTTAGTTACGTTTAACAAGTTCTAAGTTCTAGGGGACTAATGACCTCAGAAGTTGAGTCCCATAGTGCTCAGAGCCATTTTTGTTACAGCGTGCATTTAAAGCAAACATGATTTGAATTCTCATAGGTAGGAGACGATATACTGGCAGAAGTACAGCTGTGAGTACCGGGCGTGAGTAGTGCTTCGGTAGCTCAGATGGTAGAGCACTTTCCCGCGAAACGCAATGGTCCCGAGTTCGAGTCTCGGTCGGGCACACAGTTTTAATTTGCCAGGAAGTTTCATATGAGCGCACACTCCGCTGCAGAGTGAAAATCTCATTCTGGATACATTACACATTGGTCAAATTCAGTGATGAATGCTCCAATAGGAAACGTCTTTGTTATGATTGAGGAAATCGTGCAGCATTTATCCGAAGAAAATTTCAGAACGATCAAATCACTATATCGAGAGAAGAATTTAAGATTTTAGTAAACTCTTCTAACTCCTCTACAAACGTAAATGGATGTTATGGAGAAATGTGTTTACTGTCAGATGTGCGGAATAAAATTCAGCAGCTGTCGCTTGTAACGACGTAACTGCCGCTGAGATTTCGTCATGTAGCAGATTCCTGTTCTTATATATATATATGAATGGATGCCTTTCGTTATGACAGAAAGGTTGTGTCTTTCGCTCCCTTTGCTAAAGTCACACGGACTGTTATTGCTGTATAGTCGAACATTTTGCAGTTTTGGTGAAAATAATACGATCTAGCACTACTGTTCATGTCTTCTAAAATTACAGCCCGTTCCTTTCCCTTTCGACGCCATGAATAATTTCCGTACGTCATGGATGGATGGATGAGTGTTTTCTAAGGTACCGCAGAAGGCCAAAGTTGTTTCTTCCCTCAGACCATAGCAGTAACAACCGCCCTTGGTCCAGTCCATAACTGTGCAGCAGCACAACATGTTGCTAATACAGAGCTTTCCCGTTTCTTTGTTCCGTTTCACTACTACACCCCATTGGCAATTTTCTTCCACACCATGAAACAAAAGAAGCCCCGTTCCCAAATGGCTGTCCGTTGTTGGATTTTGAGGCACTTTCGCTGCGGCCGTCGACACTTAAGTATCTCTCTTCTTCGGAACAAGTTAAGTTGCTAGTTGAAATTGTTTTGTGTAGTCTATACTAGCGTTGAAAATGGCGTCTGTAACGGAGGTGCGGTCCAAGCAAAGAGACATCATTTGCATTTTTGCTTGCAGGATGTCTACGGAGACCTGGCGTGAACAGAAGCATAGGCGATGCGTCTGTAGTCATCGAGACAAGATCGCGCAAACCTGTCGGATCTCCCGCTGGCCGACCGGCCGCAGACAGATTTGACTCGTGCAATTTTGAAACGTGCGGACACTCTCGTTCGAGGTGATCTACGTATCACAATCAAACGCCTCGATCCACAACTGGATGTTTCTGTTGGTAATGGTGGCACACTCGTCTACCACTTTCGTACTGAAAAGCTGTGTGCCTCGGCGCTTAAAACAAGACCTTAAAGAGCAACGGAAGACCAGCTGTACGGAGTTTCTAGCTCGTTACGGGGTGATCGTGGTGATGAAACGTGGGTTCATCACTTGGAACCGGAAACACAACAGCAATCCGTAGGGTGGTGCCACGCCAACTCTCCCCCAAAGGGTAAGTTCAATGCCGCACCTTCAACCCTTAGTCAAGGCGATGGCCTTCTAGGGTTCTAAACGGGTTATTCTGTTTGAAGTCCTCTCTCATGGTGCAACGATCAATTACGAAGTTTATTATATTACCCACGCGAAACTGAAGAAAATAATTCGCCGCGTTCGTCGCAACAAAAGTCAACCGAACTTCTCCTTCTTCATGACAACGCAAGGCCTCACACAAGTCTGCGCACCTGAGAGGAACTCACAATATGTCATTGGACAGTTCTTCCGCATCCAACCTACAGGCTGTATCTCGCGCTTTCCGACTTCGAGCTACTTGGACGAACGAAGGTTCAAAATGGTTCAAATGGCTCTAAGCACTATACGACTTAACATCTGAGGTCATCAGTCCCCTAAACTTAGAACTACTTAAACCTAACTAACTTAAGGACACCACACACATCCATGCCCGAGGCGGGATTCGAACCTGCGACCGCAATAGCAGTGCGGTTCCGGACTGAAGCGCCTACAGCCGCTCGGCCACTATGGTCGGCGACGAACAAAGGATGCACTTCGCGGAAAGTAGTACGTGAGTAGTGTGGAGGTTATTGATTCAGAAAGACGTCAACCAGTATATTAGCATCACGTGGGCATACAGGACTTTCCAGAAAGGCCGTCGCATCGAACGGAGATTATGCTTAAATAAAGTATTTTGTTGCGGAGACAGTGAATAATTGGGTATATCGGAATTTTGAATAAACCAAACTGCTTTCAGAAAAAAAGATGCGTTGGATTACATATTGAGCGCCACTCCTATGTGGATTAGGAATCAAGAAAGTTTTTAGTGTAGGTCGCTTTTTGTACCGAATTAAATTCTCATATAATGCAAGATCTTGCGACTGTGCTTCGTTCTCGATCCGAGACACATCATGAGCCTTCAGTATAATCTCTTTGGTTAGTTTTATTGTCTCCCCCCTTGCCTAATAACTCAATGCATGCCAGTTCATGGAGTGGAAGTTTGTCGTAGCGTGTAATATAAATGAACTTCATCAGTTGCGAGAGATTTCGTGTATAGGTCCCTTGCTGTTTCCTGGTAGTCTAAATTTGCCTAACCATCTTATCATTTAATCACCGTCAACAATCTTTCCTCGTACACAAGCTATACTTCCACCGTTTTATCAGATTTTTACTATTATACATCCGTTAAGTGGAACATGCCCTTTGAGCGGATCCGACCTTCACATATATTTGATTCTGTGATTTACTCTATGGCAGGCCATCCGATTCGAGTGAGCTAAATACACTGAATACAACGAATCCGTGTGTCTATTGTAATAATTTCATGTGATGAATTTCTTCGAAATAACTTTGTTTAAGCGGGTGGGCTCTGATTCCCTTGCTGGCCCTAATTATCTTCTCAAACCGTTTGCCTCTTTGGTCCAGGGGACAGGGCGTCTGACTGCCATGCAGTGGGCCTGGCTTCGATTCCCGGCCAAGTCGGTGATTTTCTCTGTTCGGGAACTAGGTCTGGTGTTGTCTTCCTCGTCATCGACATGCAAGTCGTCCAGTGTGGAGTCAACTTAAAACAATACCAACTCGGAGGCCGAACTTCTCCAGTCCCGGACTCGCGGCCATAAACGCGGTACAATTATTAATTTACCTTCTCTAATAGCATGTTGCTAAATTTATTAAGTAAAACGAACCGTTTAATGTATGAAAATGTTTACAGATACTGAGTATTGTTAGAATAATTTTGTTACTGTGGGGTGTAATTGACTTGGATTGCCGTCTCTTGTGACAGCCTGTTATTAAGTCACTGCTCGAGTACTGGCATCGCATGTGGTAATGCCCATTGTTTGCCCGTTGTGTGATACACTATTCGGTGAAGACCAGAATGATTACTTTATGAACAATTTTCCAACATATTATCCCAAACCTCTCGAGAGTCCTTTGTTGTTGATTAGCATACGAAGTGTATTAATGTCTAACGTAGCAGATTTTACACCTTACATGACGCTAAATCAGTACTAATACACCGAATACACAGAGATATCCATTTAACAAAACGAGATAATTGGCCCACCGGTAGGAAAGAATGGACACAGGAAGGGGAGTTGTGTGTGTCATGTCAAACTAACGACATGGCCGCAGAGGCTGGAACACGGCGCGACCCCTTTGTGGGCTGGCACTTCAGGCCACCAAAGACGTTCGGAGAGGCTGGGCCATCACAACAAGAAGTGAGAAGGAGATATATACGAAAGAGAGAAAGACGATTTCGCGCCACAGAGGAAAATTTGTGGAAGACCTGGGCGGGATTGCCGCAGAACACTTAGATGTACATATTAAAAGTTTGGCGGCAACAGCAACCGCGGGAGAATTCTGTGCCGTGGTTGGGTACAAAGGCCCACGGATACGAGGAAGTCTGTGTTGTGATTGGCTACCACCGCACACGGATCGATGCGGCGAAGAACGACCAAGTTTACAAAAATCTGAATGGGAACTCTGCGGTCGGCTCTGGACCGGAAAAGTCGGGGTGTCTGGGTGCCCTGCTTGGAGTGCGTGGAGAGAAGTAGGTTGGAGAAGTTACCGGCATTGAGTCCAGTGGTTACTCTCCAAGTCTGAATAGTTTAGAGCATACGACACCACACACGTAGCATTATCTGTTACTCTGAGGAGAGAAACAGATTCGTACTAACTTGTGATGTCCATATGCAACCTGAAGTGTACCTTTGCTGCCACGCACGTGAGTCGACCAAATACTATTGGCATATGTGCAAGTAGCTTGAGTATTGACTCGTGACGGACTCCGGAATTGAAGAGTTACGCACAGGAGTTTACGAACGCTAATCACGTCCATGTTTGAGATTAAAACCAAGCTCGCTCACGGGAAAGACGGCATCACGACGTTGGCTGGTCCGACCGTCTTAATCATTACGGAGAATTACGGTGATATTAGCAATCATCAGCCAAAGTAGGGCACTGTAATTTTAAATAAGTTTGTATTCCACTAGCTCTTTGACTGGCGCTCTCTATGTGTCCGTTCAGGCAGAACTGCAATAGAGTCACTTGCGGGTTCAGTAGTTAGGAAAAGAGGATACATTGTGCCAACGACAGGCTAGTTAGGTTAGCGAGTGTATTGGATTGCCATGTTAGTCTAGAAATATTGCTCATCCTGTTTTCTGGATACATCTTAATTTGGAATCATGTGCTAATCACCGCATTATTCATTTTGTGGCTAGCAATTACCATATTTTTGTTTAATAATTAGAGTGTAATGATAATTTCGATGCAAACAATACTGGGGGCATAACGGCGCGTTTAAACAGAGCCAACTTAAGTCAGATAGCAAGGTCGACCAAGAATACCAGTAGATATTTTACAAATTATCGATAATTGTGCAGTAAAACCCCTTGCGTTGTAAATGTTTCTTTGTTCTAGCAGAGTTTCGTTATAACAAATATTCGTGTTTATCAGAGATTGTCCTGGTGCAAGCTGTCGCCAGACACCAGTCGGCAAATATGAAGCGCAAAGATCGATTAGTAGGCGCTGCATCAAGCGCGCCCATCACGAGAGAGGGCAGAGACCCATCCACAAGCAAAGCCAACGCCCTCTCGACATCATGTATTTCTACCGCCGCCGCTGACCAGAGGGCCTCAATCGCTCACTCTCTCACTTCAGTCGTCCAGTTTGGCGTCTGTCAGTTTATGCACAGAGCGGGTTTAGTTCGTCACAGGCTACGACAGTGCATAGCGACCAGGTTAGTGACCACGGCGAGACTCGTTTTATTGGCATTACATCAGTCTGCAGAGGACTCTTATTGGCCGCGCGGGATTAGCCGAGCGGTCTTAGGCGCTGCAGTCATGGACTGTGCGGCTGGCCCCGGCGGAGGTTCGAGTCCTCCCTCGGGCACAGGTGTGTGTGTTTGTCCTTACGATAATTTAGGTTAAGTGGCGTATAAGCTTAGGGACTGATGACCTTAGCAGTTAAGTCCCATAAGATTTCACACACATTTGAACAATTTTTTTACTATTATGACGGCCCTGTACCGCAACACATGGGTTCTATTCAAGTAAAGTTTCCAGTTCATGTAAATAATGAACAGTATGATTACACCTGTGCATTTGTGATGTAGAAAGAGGATACCAGTCACCCATAACAATATCCTCTCTCTCGCTTCTTCACGGTACAAGACACTACAGACATGATATCCAGTTGGCTAATTAAGATCCGCCTTCCATTGTAATCTTTTCACGTTCAGTGATCAGAGCAACCTGTTTCCTAAAAGATTTTCTTGCCGTAATAATCTCCAAGGTGTAAAATGGGGTCCGGTATGTATAACATATCCCCAAGGAATCCGTTGCAATTGTGTACGCGTGTGTACGCGTACAGAGACAATTGACTTTTTCCTCTGCGTATCTTAATGTTTGGTTATCGATTTCGGCAGAGTACAATTTGTAACTTTATCAAGGTTTCGCACGATACTGCACCTATTGTGAGCGACGATATGATACAAAGACAAATAG
Source organism: Schistocerca serialis cubense (assembly GCF_023864345.2). Taxonomy (NCBI): domain Eukaryota; kingdom Metazoa; phylum Arthropoda; class Insecta; order Orthoptera; family Acrididae; genus Schistocerca; species Schistocerca serialis. The sequence continues at coordinate 770,425,278 of NC_064642.1, read as the reverse complement.
GAGCCGAAAGAATTCGCTTCCTATCTATTGACAAATATTAGTGTTCGAGCGAACGCATTTCATTTGGCGAAAGAGATACGGCGAAGAAGTTTAGCATCTATTTGATGAAAGAACAGAAGTCCACACCCAATTTAAAGATCTCCTATTTAATATAATTATTCGAATGACGGAAGGAACCGCTTTTATTTGGCGACTATTTTGGAAAACATTGTTGGAGGATGTCACCGTTCACAATGCAATATATGAAATTAATTGTAAAACAGTCTAGAAAGCAATCCACGTTTATTAAAAGGTGGCCTGTTTCGATCATTACGTGATCATCTACAAACTTTCAACCACAATGAGAGACAATGGCTATGCATAGAGCAGGAAGCGCTGAATGGCAATAGTCAACTGCAGTTGACTACTGTCATTCAGTAGTTAATGCCCTATGCACAGCTATTGTGCATCCGTATGGTGCAAGGTCCGAAGAGGATCATGCAATCTCCGAAACCGGTCACCTTTTAATAAAAGTGCCTTGCGTTGTAGACTATTTTTTAATTAATTTCAGATGTTAAAATCGAGATTGTTACAATAATGTAAATTTTTTAATGGTCGTTGTCCACCCTTGTACACTAACTCTTCCTTGCTAAATAGCGAGGCAATAAACGGCAGATTAGGTACTCACTCCTAAAAACAGGTGGTAAACTGAAAATCACATCTATAGGCGATTGAAAGAAAGGAGTGATTGTTCGAGGGTTGACGATAGGAGAGGAACTGTTAACTGATTTTATTGGAATTCACAAGTTAATAAATGTGGTGTCACCGCAAGGCACCACACTTGGTAGGTTGTAGGCTTGAAATCGGCCGCGGTCCGTCAGTACACATCGGACCCGCGAGTCGCCACAGTCGACGCTAGCAGACCGAGCTCTGCCACTCGGCTGGTCTTACGAGACAAGCTGGCGCACTGCCCAGTTCTACAGCCAACTTTAATAGGAATGGTTCACTTGTTATAGCTTCACAGATCTCCTTTGCAGGGACGCTAGTTAGCATAGCCTTCAGTTAAGCCGGTAGCTACGACCTTGCCAGGCGACACACACAGTTTATACATTGCCAATTGATCTATATGTGTGAAGCAATCACAATTGTACAGCAGTATTCGTAGTTCAGTCTATAACTCCACTTGAAAATATTATTGTACAAAGTCAATATCGACGTTCATCGCTGATGCTGAATTAAAGCTAAGTATTTAATTGTATTCCTGTCTACTAACTTCTAATCACCTAAGATGTTCCAGATACATCCCGTCAAGTACTGTTCATTGATCCTCACGTCAACCTACATGATCAATGCGTGCTATGATGGCCACCCCTTGTGATCCGACTAAGTGTCAAATTGCGTGACTCAGCCGGGTGACCCTTTTTCCATGAGGCCCATAGTTCCGCCTCATACATAACAATAATCATGAAGTAAAAGTAGTAAAAACACACTTGGTTTGAAGCACAGCCACGTAAATAGATACGGAGGAGGAGGAAGGTGCATGGTTTTATAGAAATAAAGTGGCGCACGGAGAAAAAATACAGAGGAAATGCGCACACCCTGGAGATCAGCATACAGGAAATAGTTCGTGGGTTAGGAGAGTAACAATCGGTGAGAGATAAAAAAACAGAAGCAAGTGGTATCAGAGGGAGAGAGAAAGGGGCAGTGAGGGAGAGGGAATGTGGGAGAAGGGGACAGATATATTCAGAGGTAGTGAATGAGAAAGTTGGAGGGAGAAGTGTGGAAAGAAAAAGAGAGGAAGAACGTGAAATCAATTTAAAGAAGATCTGTGAGAGATGTTGTAGGGTAATTTAAACAATAACAACAACACAAATTTTATACATAACGATATTAATTCTTTCCTGAACTGCCTAAAGCAAGACACCTGAAATTTGTGGAAAATTTCTCCATTACCTCGGTCGTACTTGGTGGTGAAGCAACTATGGCCAAATACATTTCCGGCTTTTTGTTTCTCTACTTATGATTTATTCAGTAGTTACTTGGCAATGTGTATTTCATATCCAGTGTCAATCGTTTTCCGTAGCGTAGCGGTAGCGTTATCGCCTACCACACAGAGGGCCCTGGTTCGATTCCCGGCAGTGGGCTGGGTGTTGTGTGTCCTTCATCATCATTGACTCGCAAGTCGCCGATGTGGCGTCAGATAGAAAGAACTTGCAACACGGCGGCCAGACTCCCCCGAATGGGGCCCCCCGGCCAATAATGCCATACGATCATTTCATTTCATTTTCAGTTTGGTTAATATTGTAACCAAATGTCACAAAATACACCCCATAACTGGTTACTAAATAACAGACCGAAACATAATACAGCAGTTCAATAGAAAGGAGGTGATTGAGAACAGCGTACGTGTCTTTTACAGCGATTACATAGAAGTAGTAAGTACGAGTTGAAAGTGCGCATATGAGAGCGCTGCGACCGCGGTTCCCGCCCACACAGCAACACGCGACAATCTACGCTGGACGTCGGCAGTTTAGGCGAGCTACGGGTAATCTGCACGGCCATTCGGCTCACCGCAGACGCTCCGCTCTGTTTGTCCTCAAAACTGCGGCCACCGGAGCGCGCCGGAGTGCCTTTTCCGCCGCCAAACCGCCGTCAATAAATGCCCCTCACTACAGGTGAGTCGGCGAACCTCGGCGTTGTCTGCAGCGGACGATCTCATTCGAGAGAGGCGTGTGATGGGATTGCCGGGTCATTCCAGTGCGGGGGATTGCCTGGAAACATGTTTATCAGCGGCCCGGCATATGCAAGTGGGCTCGCCAGCCACCTGCCCGCGGGGCGTTCGCGAAATTGGATTTCAGTGTAAACACTGGCGGGGCTCTCTGCGCGCTCCCTGCTTGAGTGCGCCTCGCTTACCACGCCGCGCCGTATTGATTGTCGGCTGTGGTCAGTGTTCGACCATGCCACGTAATGCGGTCGCAAGGTTATATGAATCGATTGCTGCGGAAAGACAACCAGTCTGAAATTTATAACTTTCCGTTTTTTTTTTTTTTTTTACTATTATGGTTCTGAGTAGACCAATGCATAATTTACAGCCAAAAGGGAACCTGTTTCCATGGTAACACGGATCTAGCAACACCATCGATTTTCTGTTTACTGCAGATACGGAATAATCTGAGACGTGTTGGTGGATGAAGGAAAATGTTGTGTTGGCATAAGAGCCAACACCGTGTTACTAGAGGAGGCCGAAATGCACACGTTTTAGCTCACGCACGCTGGCGTGAAGAGGGAAGAACTATACTGACGTTAGGTCTGGAACATGACAAGGAATGAGAATTCACAAAGCGGACATAATTAGTATGATACTTAACTTTAATCCATTAATGATGAACGTCGCTCTTCACGGTACATGATTCACAATATTATCTCTTCAGATTATAGTAACTGAATATGGTGCCTTGCTAGGTCGTAGCAAATGACGAAGCTGAAGGCTATGCTAAACTGTCGTCTCTGCAAATGAGAGCGTATGTAGTCAGTGAACCATCGCTAGCAAAGTCGGCTGTACAACTGAGGCGAGTGCTAGGGAGTGTCTCTAGACTAGACCTGCCGTGTGGCGGCGTTCGGTCTGCAATCACTGATAGTGGCGACACGCGGGTCCGACGTATACTAACGGACCGCGGCCGATTTGAAGACTACCACCTAGCAAGTGTGATGTCTGGCGGTGACACCACAGAAAGTAAATTATCTTGAACTCACAAACCATTACTCAAAACAGGATAACAAGTGATTCTTCAGTTTCTCCCGGCGTATTTCTTGCTCGAACAGTCCATCGATGTATTGCCGGTACACACTGTCCAATGGGCACATATTTCGGCGATCAGACATCTCGCCATCGGCAGGTGCGCTGACGAACAGAGCTCCTACTGCGTGGCTTCTTCGCGAAGAAACTTCATTCTTCGAGTAAAGCGGAGTTCACAACATATACATGTTTTGCCTCCCATTAATTCTGGTGGTGCGTCTTCTAGAGGTGATTGGCTTCTGGTTGTTTCCACTCTTTTTTTCTTCTTCAGTGACAGCCTATGCTGTAAGGAGCTGGGGCCAGCGTGTATTGGCATTGCGCCGTATCTTCTGCCCCAGAGAGCGTATGTACCGGTTCTCGGATTGCCGCGCCTTTTCGTAGAAGCGGCGGGCAACCGTACGGACGTTGTCCTTGACTTTGCGGACCTCAGCGAGGTCGTGCAGTGGTCCAGATGGGAAGTCCCGCGGCAGGTGCAGCGCGAGGCGGAGAGCCCTGTTCTGCAGAGATTGTAGTTTCTTCAGGTGGTCGTCTGCCGCATTCCCCCAGACGACAGCTGCGTAATCGAAGACAGGGCGGATTAGCGCCCTGTACAACGTGACGCCCAGTCGCGGAGGAAGGGTCGACGTCGGGTTGAGCAGGGGGTAGAGCTGGAGAAGTCGACCTCTTGCTTTGTTTACGACGCTCTTCACGTGTGGGCCCCAGGTGAGGCGGCGATCTATGGTGACCCCAAAATACTGCACTGTCGGTCGCCAGTTGACAGGACTGCCTCCAACGACGAGTGGAGGCAGAGCGGCTGGGATGACACGACGGGTTGCAATGAAAAATTGCGTCTTGGCGCCGTTGAACTGCAGTTTCCACTTGACGGCCCAATCGGCTGAGGTTGGGCGGCCGTATTAAATCCCCCGCCCACCGAGGCGAGGCGTTCTCTCCGCGGTCCGCGCCCTCGCGCCAGTAGTCAATGACACGCTGGCGTCTACGTCTGTGGTGGCGTCAGTGTAAGTGCCTCGTCCACCCTAGTCGCCCGTTCGTTTCCTTTGCTGAGCGTCGTTTTAATTAGACTCAGTGCTGGTTCCCATCGTGAATTTGATGTGGGATGTATGGACTCCATACATCCAAATATCAGATTCACTATGGAGACCGAAGCAGAAGGAAGATTACCAATCCTGGACTCCATACATCCGAACATCAAATTCACTATGGAGACGGAAGCAGGTGGAAGATTACTATTCCTGGACGTCATGGTCAAAAGAAGAGTGGATGGCACCCTGGGCCACGGGGTATACAGGAAGAAAACACACACCGACATGTATTTGCACGCAGAGAGCTGCCACCACCCTGCACAGGGGAATGGGTTGCTAAAGAACACTGTTGCTCACCATCTCTGACGCAGAGAGTCTCCCCGAAGAACTGGAACACCTCAAAACTGTATTCCGGAAAAACGGGTACTCCGAATGGCAGATCAGACGCGCTCTCCGCCACAACTCTACAGTACTGCGTGTGGAGACAGCAGAAGTCACGGAGAAAGAGAGATAGCCACTGCCTATATACCGTATACTGGCTCACTATCAGGGAAAATAGGACTAATATTGAGGAAACACGGAGTAGGAACTGTCTTTTGCCCACCAAATAAAGCTCGAGCATTATTGGGAAGTGTCAAAGACGATTTCGGTGTGCGAGAGCCAGGTATATACCAGATTCCATGTCAATGTGGGAAGACTTACGTAGGACAGACTGGGCGCACCATCGACGATCGTTGCCGAGAACATCAGAGGCACACTCAACTTATATGCCCCAACAAGTCGGCGGTCGCAGAGCACTCTTTGTCCGGAAATCACGAAATGGACTACCAACACGCGAGGGTATTGGCACAGACATCTAAATACTGGGACAGCGTCGTTAGAGAGGCTATCGAAATTTGCACCAGGGTCGGACTCATCAACCGAGATTGCAGCTACAACCTCCGCAGGCCATGGGAACCAGCATTGGGAATTAAAAAGACGCTCAGCAAAGGAAACGAACGGGCGACTAGGGTGGACGAGACGATACACCAACGCCACAACAGACGCCAGCGTCTCAGTGACCGCTGACGCGCGGGTGCGGACCGCGGAGAGTACGCCTCGCGAAGGAAGGGGATTTAATATGGCCGCCCGCCCTCAGGAGCTCTGTTCGTCAGCGCACCTGACGATGGTGACATGTATGATCGCCGAAATACTGTGCCCGTTGGACGCTGTGGACCGGCAGTACACCGATGGACTGTTAGAGCATTATACGAAGTGTTCTGTTGATCAAATGAAGGTCTATTCTTCCATCGACTACAGTTTATAATAGACCATTACTAGAGGCAAAGAGTAATTTATATGCGTAAGACAGGCGTATGAGATAGTACCTCAGATAATTTTTGTTTTTTAAACAAAAGGACAGAAACCTCAAAACTTTGTCCGGCGACCGTACTTCAGTCTGGAACTGCGCGACCGCTACGGCCGCAGGATCGAATCCTGCCTCGGGCATGGGTGTGTGTGATGTCCTTAGCTTAGTTCGGTTTAAGTAGTTTTAAGTTCTAGGTGACTGATGACCTCAGATGTTAAGTCCCATAGTGCTCAGAACCTGCGACCGTAGCCGGCCGCGGTGGTCTAGCGGTTCTAGGCGCGCAGTCCGGAACCGCGCGACTGCTACGGTCGCAGGTTCGAGTCCTGCCTCGGCCATGGATGTGTGTGATGTCCTTAGGTTAGTTAGGTTTAAGTAGTTCTATGTTCTAGGGGACTGATGAACACAGATGTTAAGTCCCATAGTGCTCAGAACCATTTGCACCGGCGACCGTAGGAATTCTAATTTGTGACGACGGTAGAAAATCCAATTTGTGAGACCGCAACTCAAATCTGTAATATGTATAATTATGTCACTTTATCAGTAAGCTAATCTTTAAGATCCTGGTGGCCTACATTCTATTGAATAACCAGCCTCAGTGATAATTTGTATGGTAATGTCGTTCTTAACCATCTGAAAAGGGTTCTCGCTATTTCAATATTTTTGAGATGATCTTTTCAGCTGAACATCCGCACAGTGTTTGATGCAACATAATTATTTCCGGCTTGACAATGGATGCTTATTGGCTAAAGAAAACTGTACTCTCTTTGGGACTCCCTTAAAACAAAGACTACGTATCGATACTACCTATAAAGAACAACAGAAGTGAAGATATCGAGAAATCTTTGAGGTACGTGCCTCAAGACAAGATGCAGTGTTGGAACTCGGTCACATCATGGCCAACAACAACACCACCTCATGATGTAGATGAAGATAATTCAGTAATAAAATCATGCAGAACAACAAATATTAGTCAGAAATTTTTAGCAAACAGGGCTAAATACAGTCAGAGGCTTTTATATGTTTAGTTGTATTTTGAAACAAGCAGCTTAACCCTACAATTATTTTGAAAATCCTGCGAATTGCAGAATGGGGACATGCATAACATCAACAAAGTCGTTCATCTCTCTCCCCTTATGCCGTACTTGACTTCTATATGTCTATCATAATCAAGTATTGTGCAGTTCTAAAGCACAGACTGCACACTGACAAGCGCAGCGCTGATCCGTACAACAGACAGTGGTAAGAGCGAGCAGCGCCGCACCTCCAGGTGGACAGGGTTCAGTGCCCCCTCTCAACGATCAATTAAACAGCCGCCCTTCGCTGATCGGCGCAGTTCGGTCGCAGAGTTCGAGAGCGTCAGTACTGAAAAATATCAAGACAAGTTCCACTATGGCGGTGATTGCTGCGCAAATACTGTCTCCACGTACGCTTACACCATAATTACTGTACCTCACAAACATTTGGGGTTACACTAGTCTGGTGAGAGACGTTCCTGATTGGGGGGCGGGGGTGTCTACTGGGGGCCGTATCACACAATAACCCTGGGTTCGTTGTGGGCGGTGGTGAGGTGGGTGGACTTCTGTGGCCTGTTGTGGCGTTGTGAACCACTTGAACCACTGAGGGCTACGGCGGGACGAAGCCTCTCCATTGTCCCCAGTTTAATACACAAGACACAATATCAAGACGACACTTGTTGTAATAGAGAGTAAAGTACGTGTGTGTAGGAGGCATAATAACCAGAGGAATCAAGTTCAGTAATAGTCCTCTTCCTTTTATAAATGAAGTGAAAAACTAATTTTAACGTATTTTGAATAGATAGTTTTGGATTCTTGTCATTTGCCATCGCAATGTTTCTCCTTTACTGTTTGAGTCCGTGCTGATTCCCACAGTTGACAGCCAGCCGTTTTGGCCGAGCCGTTCTAGGTGCTTCAGTCCTGAACCGCGCTGCTTTTACGGTCGAGGGTTAGAATCCTGCCTCGGACATGGATGTGTGTGATGTCCTTAGGTTAGTCAGGTTTAAGTAGTTCTAAGTCTAGGGGACTGATGACCTCAGATGTTAAGCCCCATAGTGCTTAGAGCCATTTGAACCATTTTTGAACCACTGTTGATATCTGTAACAAAAAATAAGAAATACACGTAAGGAGATGAATTACTTGGCACCGGTTTCATCCAATTTTTTGTCGCTAGAATGGAAGTGGAACATCTGGAAAGCAGACTTTATGCAGTAAGCTGTTCTATTACCTGTGGGACTATCTGCACGAAATTAATCTGCGAGTTTGACACGAAATCTCTGAAGCCAAACACAGAATGGATTTATCCATGCAGTGAGCAATAAGACGCACAGAAGCGGATTTTTGGCGCCAGTACACGTTGCCACGAATGTCACATAATATCAGAATGCTGCAAGATCTGCCTGCAAGCGCTGTGTCCGTTTGGCAGGTCATTACGGTTACTGTACCACACTGCAGCGGATTTTCTAGACGTCCTTCATGGACAACTTAAAAATTCGTATTTGACAGCCGGAATGAACTTGCCTTGAATCTCTGAATAGCGGAACCTCTTTAGTGACAGACTAACCATTTGCGTAGACACCTGCACAGTTTCATAGCACAGAGTCAAAGATGTGGGCCCAGGACTGGCCACCGCATGCCAGTTTTGAAGTGTGTGAGGTGTGCATGCCGCGTGGAGTGCGAGGCGAGGCCTCCCAGGGCTTTGCTCAGCCCTTCTCGGAAGAACTCGGCACATCACGACTTTTCATTTAGTATTACGGTGTGGCAGTTTTCAGTCTGCACAAGTGTCTCCAGATCGGCAGAACCATGATGTATCAATTCCTATATGTTTGTAGCATGAAGGGCGTTCACAGGTCCAATGGATGTTTGGACAAAAAGAGACTTTAAAATTGAAGGGGAGTGGACGAAGAGAGAGATGGGGACTATCAATACAGAATAATACGGGTCCTGCAAATCTGTTATAAAACGACATTGCAATATCGTGCAGAAAGAATTTAAAGGCAATGAAAGAGAAAAATTTACGACTGAAACACCAGATTGATTGTTCTGTACGTCAAGAAGCACTTTGTGCTAAATCTGGAGGCATGGAGCACGTGAAAGAATTGATGGTACGAATAATAAAAGTTCTGCAACAGCACACATAATTTTACTGTCAGTTACAACAGTTTTACATAGAACTGAACAACAAGATTGGAGGTTCTAAATATAGAGTGTTTCCGTAAGAGCGTATAAAAATTTTACAAGACATATAAGATCCGCCAATGACCGATGTCCTGCAGAAAGAATTTAAAGGCAATGAAAGAGAAAAATTTTCGACTGAAACACCAGATTTATTGTTCTGTACGTCAAGGAGCACTTTGTGCTAAATCTGGAGGCATGGAGAACGTGAAAGAATAGATGGTACGAATAATAATAGTTCTGCAACAGCACACATAATTTTACTGTCAGTTACAACAGTTTTACATAGAACTGAACAACAAGTTAGGAGGTTCTAAATATAGAGTGTTTCCGTAAGAGCGTACAAACATTTAACAGGACATATAAGATCCCCCAATGACCGATTTGAGGGAGGGAACCTGGGCACGAGATGCCAGCTTAAGGAAAAATGAAAGTATCGGTAAAGTTGTCTACCGCTTCTTGTGGCATTACTGTTTTACAGCTAACGTACCACTAACATTGGTACAAGTTTACACATACTGTGTTGTTTACTCACTTGTACATGTGTATTTCCTGCAAGGAAGGAAAGAGAACAATCTCATTGGGCCATATCTTCCACCTGGGCATCTGAATGGCCACCTGTATTCGAGGATTGTGTAAGGTGTTCTACCTGAGTTGTTGGAGAACGTACCATTGTTTGTTCGTGAGAGGATGCGGATCCAAGCCGACCGGAGTGACCGACCGGTTCCAGGCGCTACAGTCTGGAACCGCGCGACCGCTACGGTCGCAGGTTCGAATCCTGCCTCAGGCATGGATGTGTGTGATGTCCTTAGGTTAGTTAGGTTTAGGTAGTTCTAAGTTCTAGGGGACTGATGACCTCAGCAGTTAAGTCCCATAGTGCTCAGGGCCATTTGAACCATTTTTTAGTAGATACAAAATGATGGCGCACCTCCTCAATTCAGTGTGGACGTCCGCAACCATCTCTGTGCCGTATCCGCTGGTCGCTGGACTAGTGGGGGAGGCCCTATCTCATGGACTGCGAGGTCACCTGACTTGAATCCCCTTGAATATTTTCTACGGGGATAGTTAGAGTCTCTTGTGTATGAGACCGAGTCGATGCAAAGGAGGAATTGGTTGCCAGAATTGTGGTTGCCTGTGATATGATACGAAACACATCAGGAATATTTGTCAGGATGCGCCAGAATCTTGTTCGCCAATTTCATGCTTGCACTGAGGATGATTTCACCACATTTTGTAAAATACAGTGCTTTCCGTGGAGTGCATCCTTCATTGGGGCAAACGGATGGAAGTCGGACGGTGATAGGTCCGCGCTGTGTGGTAGGTGAGGGAGAACAATCCAATGAAGCTTCGTGATGACCTCTCAAGTGTGCAAACTTCTGTGGGGCCTTGCATTGTTACTGAGAAGGAGATCTCCGTTAGCATTTTTGTGGCGATGGACAAGCTGAAGTTGTTTCTTCAGTTCCCTGACAGTAGCACAATACAGTTCACGGTTGACGTTAAACCATGAGGGAGGACACCAAACAGAAGAACCAGTTCTGAGCCCCACAAGAGTGTCGCCACGACTTTACCGGCTGAAGGTGCCGGTTTGAGCTTTTCTTCAGAGAAGAGGTGGTGTGGTGCCACTCCATTGAATGCCATTTTGTTCCTGGTTCAAATTAATGAACATATGTTTCAGTTTTAGTGACGGTATTTTAGAAAGAATTGTCAGTATCAGCATCGTAATGCACAAGCAATTCCGCGTAGGTGGTACTTCGCTGCCCTTTATGGTCTTCTGTTATGTGGCAAGGAACCGAATTTGATCACGCCTTTAAGTACCCCACCTGGTGGACGAGTGTGTCAGCACTATCGACAGAGACATCCAGTTGAGCAGCGAACACATAAAATGAGAGTGTCCGCACGTTCTAACATTACACGAGTCACAGGTGTGAGATGCCAGCTGGCATACCGGAGATCGGACTGGTTCGCACGACCTTGTTGCGATGACGACAGACGCCCCATTCAAAGATTCGCCATTCTTTTACTCCTCTCAGGTCTCCATAGACATTCTACAAGCGCCTGTTTTTCTGCCAAAAGAAACTCAATGCCAGCTGTCTGCTTAGTACGCAACTCAAGCAGACGCCATTTCGAAGGCTACATAAAGAGCTGCGATCCATCGGAACTTCTTGGAACCATATGGTCTGAAGCGGGAGTATTGCAATATTTCTCACAAAAAATTTCGTGTCTTCAACTGAAATTTGTGGTGTCACCACCAGACACCACAATTGCTAGGTGGTAGCTTTTAAATCGGCCGCGGTCCATTAGTATACGCCGGACCCGCGTGTCGCCACTGTCAGTGATTGCAGACCGAGCGCCGCCACACGGCCGGTCTAGAGAGACTTCCTAGCACTCGCCCCAGCTGTACAGCCGACTTTGCTAGCGATGGTTCACTGACAAATTACGCTCTCATTTTCAGAGACGATAGTTAGCATAGCCTTCAGCTACGTCATTTGCTACGACCTAGCAAGGCGCCATTATCAATTGCCATTTATCTTGTGATGCATGTACCGTCAGACCGATGTTCTCCAATTATGGATTAAAGTTAAGTATTCCAACAGCTACGTACTTTGTTAGACTCAAATCCTTTAACTGTTCCAGACCTCACGCCAGCCTGCGTGAGCTTAAACGCGTGCCTTTCGGCTTCACCTCCTAGTGGCTTGGCTGTCTTGCCAAGTCGCAACAGAGGCTGCGAGAAGGCAGCAAATATTATATAATGTCGGCATCCATCAGTGACGAATCAGACTCCAGGAACACCTGAAGACGCCAAGAAGTCGGCTTTCCGAAATATCGCTCCTATTGGACGACGCCACCCGGCTGAACGCCAGAAAAATTTTCAAGTATCTTCGTTAATTCTGTGTAGTCTTCAAGGATCCAGTGTGACCAGAAGTAGGTTCGAAGACAAAGGACTGACTGCTCTCCTTTCATAAACAAATAGATCACTTGACCTAGCATCTAAATGCAAACAGACCTGTAACTTGTGCTCTTAGTTTGTTTATTCTACATTATTATCAATTAATTATTAATTAACGGCCAATAATTATCATTTTATCTATCATAATCTATGGCCGAAGACGGCCGAGTAGTGCACCTGCACTTAAGTTTACCCATGTATCCTACTGCCTTAACGTTATTGCAATTACCATAATCTATGATTTAAATATGTCTCTCTCTCGTCCTCCTCTCACGTGATTTCCTATCAGCCACCCACCAACAGGCCCCTCTCGCCAGCAAAAATCTTCAGGTACCCAGCATAATGAGACAGGACTTAATATTCATTATCGACAATCCATCGACACCACCATGAAGCATCATAATCAGCAGCAGAGTTCAGCCACGACGTCGATGGAGAACAGAAAGAAAATTACTCTCATTTCTGAATTACGGATTCATTGCGGTCCGTGATCTGCCGCAGGGCGCCGGACTTCCCCCACCACCCGGCGTCGCGCTTCCCACACTATCGGCCGCGGATCGCACGGAAGCGCCAAGACGGAGGCTGTGATGTCACCGCCAGACACCACTCATGCTAGGTGGTAGCCTTTAAATTGGCCGCGGTCCATTAGTATACGTCGGACCCGCGTGTCGCCACTATCAGTGATTGCAGACCGAGCGCTGCCACACGGCAGTTCTAGACTTCCTAGCTCTCGCCCCAGTTGTACAGCCGACTTTGCTAGCGAAGCTACACTGACCGATACGCTCTCATTTGCCGAGACGATAGTTAGCATAGCCTTCAGCTACGTCATTTGCTACGACCTAGCAAGGCGCCATTACCAGTTTATATTTAACTTGTGATGCCTGTACCGTCAGACCGATGTACACCACTTATGGATTAAAGTTAAGTATTACATCAACTACGTACTTTATTTGTTACTAAAAATTCCCTTAACTGTTCCAGACCTCACGCCAGTCTGCGTGAGCTGAAAGCGTGCATTTCGGCCTCCTCTAGCAACACGGTGTTGGCTCTTCTCCCAACACTTCAAAATTGTGGGACAAAAGATGTATTGCATTACTTATTGAAGGTGCCTTGTTAAGAATATAGGTGCACATCGTTATTCTTCTGGTTCCAGAGATCTTTTACTAAGAATCACTGTTTAGCAAAGCGTCTGATAGATTGTTCTATCCATCAACTAAAACACGTGAAATGTCCACTGGAAAAAAAAACTAGTTCGTTGAGTTTAAGTATTTCCACAACCAGGAGAGTTACTCTTCACAATATGCTCTGATTTCATATAATGCACTGTGAGAGGTACTCTAGAACCTCCCATATAACCCTCACTGAGTGGCATGTGCCATATGTGTCACGCTTTAGAGCCTGATCAATTGCGATGTGCACTGATGGCATTTATGGCACCAACATTCCCGTGACTGAAATGCAGGCGTTATGCAGAGTTATTCATGAAACTGATGACTGTCGCTTTTGTGGGTTATGCTTACACAGATAAATAAAAAGTACATGTAAAGACCGCAGTCATCTAACAGGAATGATCTGTAGTGCATCACACAATACATGCAACTTCCGCTACCAAATGTGTCGATGGATACCCGATTTCTTCCGTAATTTAGGCAGGTGTGGTGCTCACGTCTGTGGCCGCAAAGCTCACTATCGGATTCCCAAAAGATTGAGTTAGTGGCCGGCCTTGGAGCACTGAGGAAGACATTTCGTGTTCCAAGGAGATGACGTCGAATCTTACGTTATGGTTCCTGGACTAATTTCGTTTTTGCACACAATGCTTCAAAAACGGGGTGAGATAATGCGTCAGTAGGACGTTCACCTCACTGTACAGCATTATATCCCAAAGTTTCTGCTCTCGAAAGAAATGGGGCCTTCCCATACAAATCCCTGAATTGGATTAAGAGACTCAATGAATCAACATCGCCTAATGAAGCACTTACTCAGTAACCTTAAATGCTATGTCATATCAGATGCGGAATAGGGGCTTGTGTGAACGTTTGACAGGAATTCAACGACTCTGATTTAGGTAGGAGTATGCTAGCCAAATATTAACACAGGTGTATGTCTACTTGGTGATGTTTCTAGAAATCCTGGAGTGTATGCGTGACTACATACACGCTGAATCTGCATCGCAATACACTGAGCCAAATCTTTCGTGGGATGTGATGTCGAAAGAGACACGTGTCGGCTTTGAATTATTACCTCATGTCGACAAGCTGTTGTGTTCTAATGTGAGATTCGTGGAATGCATTTACAATGAGTCCATAGACACGCCAAAGGAAATGACCAAGGAATGTAGGACAATTCATTGCATGAAACGATGTGAGTTACACAATGTACCTTGATGTTAACAACTTATACAGATATAGACCATGCAACAGTCTCTGCTTTTTTCTCGGGGAGGGGGGGAGTCCTGTGGCTGTGCGAGGAGGAAAATTGTCAGATCAGACAAATTAGCGAATGTGCCAGCGGATGCTGGTGAAGGATGTGTCGTGGAGGCAGACCTGGCATATCCTAGCAGTTTGCATGAGGCACACAGCGTTTTGCACAATGTCTTTGGTGCCTAGTTCCTCGCAACGGTTCCATCCCCAAGCTGATGACGTCGCTGGAGGATAAACGGAGATACATTTTATACTACAGAAACTACCAGCAGTGGCCCAGTTTCGGAAAGGGATTGTTTAGTCAGCCAAAATATATCCTTCAAGCAATCACAATGTTGGGCACATGTGACGTGTGACTTCGAAAATGATTGCTTTAAATTAATAAATAAAGCTGTTTCCAGAAAAACAACGGAGAATTGAAGAAGGTAGTTTACTGCTGGAAAGGTCTCTATAGGCACAAGATTTAATTTCCAAGCCAAATTTTAAATGGCACACTGTCATAAATCGAGAAGGAGTTCCTCTGTGGATGGCTACGTTTTTGGTGTTCACAAAACTAATTTATACTGGGGTGTGTATAATGGACCTTTTCAAACACCACTTTTTTCTCACCACTCGTATGTGTTGGAGAAACCAAACTTTGCTGATTCAGAATTAGTGTGGATAAAAGCTGTATCCTCTTCTGGGAGGGAGGATGCGACACATACGAATATCTGCGATTGATATCCTCCTGTATACACACACACGCACACACATACATACACCCATAAACCCACACCCACACCCACACATATATATATATATATATATATATATATATATATATATATATATATGCTCTGCGTACAAATCTGATGATGGTTATGTGCCAGCATATATATATATATATATATATATATATATATATATATATATATAATTTCTTCAGCTGTTGCTGGCCATCCAACCATTATTAGTGTTGTAAATGTCTATTCACTGCTATATATTTATTATTTGTCTCCAATCTTGGGTAAAGGTTCTATTGTTAAAGAACAAGTATGATTACTGTATTGCTAATATTGTACCAACTGCATTAAGAAAAGACTATATTAAAACAGTTCTATCAAAAAAATAACTTTAAAAATCTCAGTATTGGATAATGATAAATTTTTATGCTCCCATGGGATATGCGCTAGGATTATTGTGAAAAAAGTGTCTAGGATTATTATTAAATACTATCTAATCAGTATTATTTCACCATGTATCAAAGAAGAAACTTTATGCTTCTATATACTAGTCAACTATTTAGTCACTAGTTTTAAAAAGTGTCTAGTCATTATTATTACTGAAGAATTTATGAAAAAAATTTATGCCTGTGATTCCGTATGGTCAGCTTTAAAAATCTCTCTCTCCATAAAAGTAAAAAAAAAAAAAAGATGCGTGTACATGTGTCTAATGAATGAAACAGAATCTGTTCTATTGTTGAACATATAACCTTCCATTTACAATCCTTTTCATTTACATAAATTCCTATGACAAACGTTTGGTATCTCCACTGTATGTAAAAATTCACAACTATTTTAACTTTCCCAACTGATAATGGAGACACTACCTCCTTTTTAGTGCAAGTACCCTACTGACTGAGCCACAAAGCCTTCACATGCTTACCTACTTGAAATAGCGATGAAAAGGTTTTAGAGGTAGAACAACCAATTCATTTTCTTTTTTTAATTTTGGTTGTTATTGTAGGTCATCTGCTTATATAAAGTATGGACACATTCCTTTAGCCACTTTCGTTTGTGGTGACCAACATAGATATTTCATAAAAAATCACAATACATAGCCAACTTTATAGTCAATTCTTCGTCTGAATTGTTCCCATTAGTGAGCAGTATATCAGCATCCTTACACCTTCACGTACTGTTATCATCTGACATAGCCATCCACAGCAAACTGGATGACAGAGGTAGTGGACCCAAAGTTTCTGAATGTTGAATCCTGAAAAACTGGCATATTACACGCTATTCGACTACTGTCATTGAGGACATTTAAATTGTTCTTGAATAGTCTCCAACACCTTTTGTATGACAGCCTAGAAATACAGTGAGGCCCGTTTTATCATTGGAGAATCGACCTAGCATTTACAGTTCTCACATTACTGCCACAACTCATATGACGGAAGTACAGTCTTAATGCCACAAACTAAGGAATGCCAAAGACTACAACAGTGTTGAACTCTTCAGTAGAGGACATGCTCACAACCACACACTTACTCCCACACACATTCGATTGTCGTTACTGAGAAAACCATCAGTCTAATTGATGGAGTTTGTCATCGTAACTGCATGATGAGTGGTGATCATTGCGGTAACAGCGAGAACTTACAGTCCTGGGAGAAGAGTTATTTTATGTCCTGTTGCGACCTATCGACCGCACACTGCTGCTTTTGCTGATGTGCTGGAGGCTCAAACTTGGGTGAGGAAGAAAAAAGCGGTGCAAACCTGAAGACTGATAAATCGGGTAAGGGTGTAGGAACCCGATTGGCTCCCATAAATCTGGCTGGTCTACTACATTTTCATCGTCATTAGGGGTCCGCTTCTCTGTGGGAGAAAAAAAATATTAAATGGAAAGTTACATAACAATACTAATACTTATAATGTTAGAAGTAATGAGCAATGAGGGAGAGAGAGACGTAAGAGTGAATACATACATTCAGAAACGAGATTAATTTTCTTTCTGTTCGCCATCGACGTCGTGGCTGAACTCTGCTGCTGATTCTGATGCTTCATGGTGGTGTCGATGGTTTGTCGATCATGAATATTAAGTCCTGTCTCATTATGCTGGGTACCTGAAGATTTTTGGTGGTGAGAGGGGGCCTGGTGGTGGGTGGCTGATAGGAAATCACGTGAGAGGAGGACGAGAGAGAGACATATTTAAATCATTGATTATGGTAATTACAATAACGTTAAGGCAATAGGATACATGGGTAAACCTAAGCGCAGGTGCACTACTCGGCCGTCTTCGGCCATAGATTAAGATAGATAAAATAATAATTATTGGCCGTTAATTAATAATTAATTAATAATAATGTAGAATAAACAAACTAAGGGCACAAGTTACAGGTCTGTTTGCATTTGGATGCTAGGTCAAGTGATCTATTTGTTTATGAAAGGAGAGCAGTCAGTCCTTTATTTTCGAACCTACTTCTGGTCACACTGGATCCTTGAAGACTAGACAGAATTAACGAAGATACTTGAAAATTTTTCTGGTGTTCAGCCGGGTTGCGTCGTCCAATAGGAACGATATTTCGGGAAGCCGACTTCTTGGCATCTTCAGGTGTTCCTGGAGTCTGATTCGTCACGGTTGGATGCCGACTTTATATAATTTTTGCTGCCCTCCCGCAGCCTCCGTCTTGGCGCTTCCGTGCGATCCGCGGCCGATAGTGTGTGTAGCGCGACGCCGGAGGGTGGGGAAAGTGCGGCGACCCGCGGCAGATCACGGACCGCAATCCTTCCGCGGCCATGGCCGCGTGCGGAATTCTGCCGCCATGGTGGCAATGCGTCTTCTTCTTACGGTGTCCTGACAGGGTGGATTTCCATGTAGATTGTCGTTATGTTTTAATCATTCTCAAGGCAGGATCGCTGTCCTTGCTTAAGTGGAAACCGCTGTCTTTATTTATTAGCTCGTTATACAGCCGGATCTCCAGACATTAACCCCATCGAACATGCCTGGAATAGATTGAAAAGGGCTGTTTATGGACGATGTGACCACCAAAGACTGTGAGGGATCTACGCCGAATCGCCGTTGAGGAGTGGGACAATCTGGACCCACAGAGCCTTGATGAACTTGTGGACAGAATGCCAAGACGAATACAGTTGTCGTGAATCACAGTAGAGCCGCGATTAGCAGTCTAACAACACTTTATTACATAGTCACAGAACATACAATATAACAAGTCAAAGATACGTTGTCCTAAGAGTAAACACACAGTCTCTCACTTGCGAGAAGTACATCACTCTGTGACATCCTCCCCACCCTGGTCGACCTCCAAAGGTACGGCCAGCTGCACAGGACGACTAATGATGTGACCTTCTGGTGTCCGGAGTATTATCGTCCTTACCCTGCCGTCTCTTCTACATCTACATCTACATTGATACTCCGCAAGCCACCCAACGGTGTGTGGCGGAGGGCACTTTACGTGCCACTGTCATTACTTTTCTATCCTGGCCTTCTTCCACATATGTCGAAGGTCCTCTTGGATCAGCACGATGTCGCCAGGGCGAAAGGGGATGACTCGTCCCGATGGGCGTTTAACTTCATGGTAGTTCCGGAGCTCCCATAGGTATTCTTTAACCCAACGGTTCCAAAAACTGTCACAGAGTTTCTGTCTCAGTCGGAATTCCTTTGTTAAATTCGTGCTCGCTGAAGGCTCTGGTCCCGTCGGAATAGTCGTAAGTTTTTCTCCCGCCAGAAAATGGGATGGTGTGAGTGCATCACAATCATCTCCTGGTGTGATGGGCCTGGAGTTCACCGCGGCTTCAATACTGATCAAGGTGGTGTTCAGTTGTTCCTCAGTGAGCTTTGCGAGTCCCAGTACCTTCCGTAGGCAACGCTTTATAGTGCCCACCATTCGTTCCCACCATCCTCCCCACCAAGCCGCACGGGAGACAATGAATTTCCTTGTAATACCGTGGTGGGCGAGGAACTGATAAGATTTTGTGGTGGTTAATGCCTTCCAAAGTTGGGCTAGTTCCATATTCGTGGCGTGGAATGTTTTCGCGTTATCTGTATATATCGTGTGGGGTAGTCCACGTCTTCCGGCGAATCGCTGAACTGCCATAAGAAACTTGTCCGTTGACAAGTCTGTACAGAGTTCGAGGTGTACAGCTCGTGTGGTAGCACATGTGAATAGAGTAATATATGACTTGCGCGTTTCCTTCCCCACTTTGATGAATAGTGGGCCAGTAAAGTCTATTCCGGTTACAGCAAATGGTTTGGCAGGTGAAACTCGTTCAGGTGGCAGCGGTGCTTCGATCTGTTGCCCTCGTGGATTCTTCAAGATCTTGCATGCGAGGCATGAGTATAGGATTCTTTTGATGGCCTGACGAGCTCTAAGGATCCAAAATTCGGTTCGCAGTTCGGATAGTACAGAACGAACACCAAAGTGATGAAGGCGGATGTGTGTCTCTCGAATAACCAATTGTGTGAAGTGGTGGGAACCGTCAAGGAGTACAGGATGTTTTTGTTCCCTATTTAGGCTAGTGCACTGCAGTCAACCTCCTAGACGTATCAGTACATCTTCTAGGAAAGGATTGTATCGTGCGATTTTTGACTCTCTTGGCAGTGGTAAGTTATTCTGAAGTGCATGTAATTCGTTGGGGGAGGAATCTCTCTGGCCCACTCGAATCCAATACATTTTGGTAGTTGATAATTCGGTGGCTGTAAGTTCTCCTGAAGATTTATTCTTCTGACGAATGTTGTGTGGGAAACGGAGAGTCCATGCTGTGATACGAATGAGCTTCCAGTATGAGCTGAGTTTAAGTAAGTTCAAAAGGCTGGTTGGCGTAGATATCGACAAAACTTGGCTCTGCGTTTTCCTTCTCTTTTCTTCGGGAGGAAGTCGTACCATCGTTGGAGTATCGTTGTTTGGCCGGCATTCAGGGGGGCGTGTAAGCCAAGGCGGCCCATGCCACCAAATGTCCAAAGAATTCATTTGGTAGCCGAGGAGTCCACGTGAGAGGTGGTCAGCAGGATTGTCTGGTCCTGGGCAGTGTTTCCATTGCGTGGGAGTCGTGTTTGTTTGTACCTCAGTTACACGATTACAAACGAAGGTCTTCCATCTGTTAGGATCACAGCGAATCCAACTTAGTGTTATTGTAGAATCCGTCCACAGTATCGCACGGGCAATTTTAAAGTCTGTTGCGCGGCAAAAGTAACACAATAGTCTGGTCCCAACTACTGCTGCTAAAAGTTCGAGTCGAGACAATGTCACCTTCTTAATAGGAGCAAGTCTGTTCTTGCTACAGACTAAATGGGTTACGACGTCATCATCTAAGACAGTACGAATGTACAAAGTTGCTCCATGTGCCTTTTCCGAGGCGTCACAGAATACGTGCAGCTGAGAGTCTCTTCCATGAGCTGTAGCTATCCATCTAGGGACACGTATATGTGACAATGAAGGTAAGCTAGATATCAAAGTGCGCCATCGTGCCCCTAAGTCCCAGGACATAAGTTCATCCCAGCCAATTCCTCGGCACCATGTGTCCTGGAATAGCAATTTCCCAACAAGAGAAACTGGGGAAAACAGTCCGAGTGGGTCATAGAATTTAGCCGTACATTGTAGAAGGAGTCGTTTGGTGGCTGGCTCTTCTGACGACCTTCTGATGATTTCGCTAGGATCGATACAGAAGTAGTCACCTGCGGTGTTCCAGTCTACACCTAAAACTTGAGTCTGGGTGTGGAGTTCTCGCCCTTCTGCCCTCCAGATAGTGTGGAGTTGTTCACAGTTGGTAGCCCATTTTGATAAGGGGAGACTGATCAATTTCATTAGGGTTACAAGTTCATAGTATATAGTTATCACCAAATTATCACCTTCTACTGAGATCACAAAATCGTCCATGTATGCAGTCTTGTTTATAAGTGGCGCTACGGTGGGAAATGCAGTCATACACTTGTCGGCAAGTTCTCTTAGTGGTGCAGAAAGTAAAAATGGGCTGCAGGTCAGGCCGAATGGGAGCCTGTTAAAACGGTATTCTGTTAGTTCGTCCGTCGTTTGAAGATTTCCTGTTTGATCCTGGCTAATCTTGAACCAGAAAAATCTGGTCAAGTCTTTGTCCTTTTCGTTCAAGGTTAATTGAAGGAAAGCTTGTGTGATGTCTGCGACGATAGCCGTACAATATAATCTGAAACGCAGTAAAATTTCCAGAATCTCTGGTAATAGGTTAGGTCCTATTTCTAATACCTCATTCAGAGAAGGTGCATTGTTTTCGTGAGATGAGGCGTCAAAGACTATTCTCCACTTAGTGGTTCCGTATTCCTCCTTCCTCACTGCATGATGAGGGAGATAAAATAGCTCCTTTCCTGAGAGTGGGGTGGGAGCGACCTCTACGTGCCCCTTCGTAATGTAGTCTAGCATAAGATCGAAATACATTTGCTTAAATGTCTCTTGACGTTGAAATCTTTCCCTGAGGTGCTTGAATCGTTTTTCCGCGATAGGTCTGTTACTCGAAAGCACTTTATGTTGCATTTTGGGAAATGTAACGACTGCTCGATGATCCTTTGCAGAGAAAGATGCTCTAAACTCTTCAAGAAGTCTCGTATCCTTGTTGTTCACAGGTAGATCCTGATCGGCAGTAGTCCCTATAGTTTCCAAGTCCCAAAAGTGTCTGAAATCATTGTCAGAGTGCAGAGGAGATCGGACAGTCTGAGCAAAATTTACCACGGTTGCATGCACACATGCTTGTGACTTGTTACCACTAAGTATCCAGCCAAACAGAGGAGGAACTAACACTAAGGTTTCAGAGATGCGTATGGGCGAATTGTGCTTCACTATCTTCCAATAAAAATCGCCTCCTACAAGAATCTCCACGGGAAGATCTTCTGTTGAATCGGTTTTCGGATCTGCCAGCGTAATCTTACGGGCATCTGGTAAACTCTTTATATGTTGTGGAACCGAAGGCTGGTGAGAAATAACGTGAGTACTTTCGAAGGCAGTAAGTGGCACTGAAGAATTCTGCCAAAGCCCCTTCATATCAAACTGAACAAGCCTGCGGTGGCGTGGGCGTGTAGGGTTTGATTCAAAGGAACAAACGGTTAGTTCTTGTCGGTCTACCGTTTGCAGTTTCAGATCATCAATCAGCGATTTTGCTATGAAGCTGGACTGACTACCTGCGTCCAGTAGACATCGCGTTGTCCTGCTCAATCCTGTAGGTCCTGAGACGCATACTTGGGCTGTCTGAAGGTACGTGTAACCGTGGGGAGCGACAGATACCTTTCCAACGGAAGTAACGTTTGTCTGACCCGCAGGACCCCTAATATCCTTTCGTTCCTCACAAATGGACTTATGATGCAGTCTTTTACAGTTAACACACCGAGCCTTTTCTTTCTTTTTGCAATTTGACACGTTGTGGCCACGTTGAAGACAAAGAAAGCATCTGTTTGCTAGTTTCAATTTATCTATTCGATCATTAACGCGTACGATCTTCTTACAGTCTTGCGCCCAATGACCGTCAGATTCACAAAAGACGCAGAATGGTTCCTTTACGTTGGTATCCTTCGGAGTCGATCTCTTAATTTTCGCGTGTACGTGAAGTGTGGACGCTGTGGGAAGGTTACTAGAAGTGCTTGAAAATTCACCGCGTATCTTCTGCGTGGTAAGCGCCCCGTCGACTTCCTCCTTCAGAAACTCCATCAGTTGCAAAATGTCCCCTTCGGATATTCCTGTACGCTTGGCGTGAATTATCCAGCGGCTGCATATATCATCCGGAAAAGCGCGTAAAATTTTCGGCGCGAGGACTCGACCGTATCCGTTCACGTCTTCCCCAAGTGCCCGGAGAGCTTGAATACGTCGCTGGCATTCAATGAATGTTGAATTAAGTTCCTCTGGGGTGGACAGCTTAATTGGTTTTATGGCTTCGAGATAATCTAAGTGGGCTTGAATTATTCCATCCTTGTTGCCATAACGCGCTCGGAGAATCCTCTTCGTTTCTGCGTACGTCTCGGCCGTCACCGCAATACCGTCCACTAAATGCTTTGGTTCTCCCGAGAGATAGCCGCGAAGAAAAATGTGTTTATTGACTGTAGTTACCGTCGGATCTTTGTCAACCGACTGCTCAAACTGCTCCCAGAATCGCTCCCATGTCTCAATATCGCCTGAAAAAGGCTCAAGTTTGATCGGCGGAAGTTTTACTGAAGCTGTGGGAACACTCATTGTTACAGATTGTGCCGGCGGATTGTCGGGAATCTTTATGTCTGCTACCGATTTCGCAAGCTGTTTCTCTATTTCGTGAGACAATCGGGAAATTGTGAGTTTCGCGGTGTCTATATAATCTTCGCATTTAGGAACATCTTCTTCGTATTCGCCATCGTCTAACAACTCGTTAATATCGTCATCTAATTTAACGAGGCGGTCCAGAACGCTTCCCAATCTGTCACTGTAATATTTATAATCCGCGATTTCTGATTTGTCGGGCAACCTTGCAACTTCCGCCACGAGTCGCGTAATATTTGCTCTTTCTCTCATACGTTTTCTCTTTAGAGAGTGTAATTGCGCTTCTGGTTTGTGGTCTGGCACGTCCATTCCGTCCGATTACTCGAAAGTTTAAGGCAGTGTCGGCTAGCGATCAGCTGGTCCTAGTAAGGCGTTATCTTTGGATCGCTAGTCGAAGTAGTTCAATTGATGGTCGCTAGATGGCAGCACTAGTCATAAACAATCTACAGGCGTAGCGTAGGATCTGATAATTCGTTAAAGCGCTAATCGAACAGCTATAATAGCAGTACACAGCGGCAATAATGTAATCAGTTGCCTTTACAAATGGCACTACAAAACATGTTGCGTGATAATTCAATTGAACTTAGCTGTGTATGATGGTGGTTGTCGTCGAAGAGCTTGTTGCGTGGTGTAACAAATCGCTGCAGTAAACCCCGTCGTAGTATTGCCGCGTGACGTGCGTCCAGAATTCGGTTCACTATGACAACCGTGGAATTGTCTCGGGCAAAGTCTATCCCGGGTTTCGGCACCAAATTCTTATGTCGTGAATCACAGTAGAGTCGTGATTAGCAGTCTAACAACACTTTATTACATAGTCACAGAACATACAATATAACAAGTCAAAGATACATTGTCCTAAGAGTAAACAAACAGTCTCTCACTTGCGAGAAGTACATCACACTGTGACAACAGTCATGCATCAATGCAAGAGGACGTGCTACTGTGTATTAGAGGTATCTACATCTACATCTACATTTATACTCCGCAAGCCACCCAACGGTGTGTGGCGGAGGGCACTTTACGTGACACTGTCATTACCTCCCTTTCCTGTTCCAGTCGCGTATGGTTCGCGGGAAGAACGACTGTCTGAAAGCCTCCGTGCGCGCTCTAATCCCTCTAATTTTACATTCGTGATCTCCTCGCGAGGTATAAGTAGGGGGAAGCAATATATTCGATACTTCATCCAGAAACGCACCCTCTCGAAACCTGGCGAGCAATCTACACCGCGATGCAGAGCGCCTCTCTTGCAGAGTCTGCCACTTGAGTTTATTAAGCATCTCCGTAACGCTATCACGGTTGGCAAATAACCCTGTGACGAAACGCGCCGCTCTTCTTTGGATCTTCTCTATCTCCTCCGTCAAACCCATCTGGTACGGATCCCACACTGATGAGCAATACTCAAGTATAGGTCGAACGAGTGTTTTGTAAGCCACCTTCTTTGTTGATGGACTACATTTTCTAAGCACTCTCCCAATGAATCTCAACCTGGTACCCGCCTTACCAACAATTAATTTTATATGATCATTCCACTTCAAATCGCTCCGCACGCATACTGCCAGATATTTTACAGAAGTAACTGCTACCAGTGTTTGTTCCGCTATCATATAATCATACAATAAAGGATCCTTCTTTCTATGTATTCGCAATACATTACATTTGTCTACGTTAAGGATCAGTTGCCACTCCCTGCACCAAGTGCCTATGCGCTGCAGATCTTCCTGCATTTCGCTACAATTCTCTAATGCTGCAACTTCTCTGTATACTACAGCATCATCCGCGAAAAGCCGCATGGAACTTCCGACACTATCTACTAGGTCATTTATTTATATTGTGAAACCAGTGTGTATAGCAATCTGGACCACCACCTCTGAATGTCTCGTTGTGTGATGGTAGAACATGCAATGTGTGGGTTTAATGAGCAATAAAATGAGCGGAAATGATGTTTATGTTGAACTCTATTCCAATTTTCTGTACAGGCTCCGGAACTCTCGGAACCGAGGTGATGCAAAACTTTTTTGATGTGTGTATAAAGTTGGCATCCGTCAGGGATCAATCAGACTCCAGGAACGCCTGGAGATGGCAAGAAATGGGCTTGTCGAAATACCGCGCCTTTTGGACGACGCCATCTGTCTGAATACCCGAGAAATTTTCAAGATTTCCGTACGTCAGGGAAACCTCAGATAACAAAACGCAGATATCACTGGCCAGATCTGTACCGGTCCGTTAGTGAGCCACTGTAAGGAATGCCAGCGACGGAATGAGGTTCTTCAATTACCTCCGGGGCCTCTGTTACCAGTCCTGTCTGCAGCAGCTCCAAATAGGAATCGACCTACTGGAGAGGTTCCCGAAGCGACAAACAGGAGTTGATCGATAATGGTCTGCTCCGACTATTGTGCCACCAAAACTGTGCTGGCTGCTGTATCTATGGAAATTGCAATATGTAGAAGGCTTTTGAAGCATTGTGCACCTTGGCTGATGATCTCTGGTGGTGGTATCGTCTTCTGTTCAATACTAATATCAGAGGTAATTTCAAGTTGTGGCATTACCTGAATGGTGACAACTGTCTGCCAATCACATAGCTATGGCGTCATACACTGCTTTAAGAGACCTTTACAGATGTATTCACGATATATGTTGACGTCGAACAGGGAGATTGGAATACAATACTGTCTGTCGTGACATTCGCATATGACGCTGCGAAGCAAGAAACTATTCGCTTCGCACATATCTTGCTGCGCCTGTATCACGTAGCGCGTTGTTTCTACAGACAGGTACCAGGCTTTTCAGTCGATGCTGGAGGAATAGCTGGTCTGGCCTTGTAACATTAGCCAAAATATCATTGCTGTGCTGATACTATTAGCGGCTGAAAGCAACTGGAAACTATAGCTATTGTTATCATTGTTAACTCTCTTGGTTGCATGTAACATTACTGTTACCGTTAATTATGATGGTATCCTCTTTGGTACAGTATTCCGTGGTACAATACTCTCCCATTCGGATCTCTGGCTGGAGACTATCTAGGAGTGTGTCATTATCAGGAAAAACAGAACTAGCATTCTACAGGTCATGGTGTGGAATGTTAGATAGCTTAATCTGGTATGTGGGTTAGAGAATTTGAAATGAGTAGTGGAGAGGTTTAAATTAGATATAGTGAGATTTAGTGAAGTGCGGTGGTAGAAGGAACACGATTTTTGGGTCATATCGATATCACAACAATGTGAAACTGATCTAAATTAGGAAAATGGCTAATATTGAAAAGCCAGTAGAAATTTAGGTTCAATATTATGAACAGCTTAATGCGCATATCATAGTGTAATCATAGCCAAGAAGGACACCAAGCCTTCACCCTCCACAGTAGTACAATGTTATACGCCAACTCGCTCCATAGATGAGGAGGTGAATGAATATATGTAACATGAGATAAAGTAAATTGTTCTGATACTTAAAGGAGACGAAAATTTGTAATGCCGACTGGAATTCGACTGTAGGAAGAGGAAGAGAAGCAAAATTTAAAATCATCACTTTGTTTGGAAGTAAGGAAACAAAGAGGAATCCGCCTTACAGAATTTTGCACAGAGCATGACATAATCATTTCTAACACTTGGTTTAAAAATTATAGGGGAATACTGTTTTTGTGAGAGACACTTGTGTACACTGCAAGGTTTTATAATATTTATATATTACTGAGACAGGGCTTTCGAAACTATATTTCAAACCATAAGACATTTAAGACACTTCCAGAGACTGATGTTCATTTCAACTATGCTTTATTTGTTATGAAGCTCACAATAAAGTGTAAATAGTTGTGAAAATGTAGGAATTTAAGATAATGGGACCTGGAGAAAGTGAAACATGCAAATGTGGTTGAGGGAATTAGGCAACGACTGACTGAAATAGGAGAAAGGAATAAAGTAGAACTGGCCAGTTTAGGCACTGATATGGTGTAGAAAGCTGTGTGACAAGCCCTATAGAAAACCTTGGCTAACATGGAACGTAGTGCATTTAACTGGCTAATGGAGAAATTACACTTAACCAAATAAAGCACGTGAAAGGGGACACAAACATTAGAAATGAGTATAGCAAAAAATGAAAAACGGCTAAGCAGGAATGGCAAGAGTACGAATGTAAGACTGCAGAAACATGCATGACTAATGGAAAAGTCGATGCCGCCTACAGGAAAATTAAAACAGCTTTAGAGAAAAGAGAAGCTGCAGTGTGAACATTAAGATTTCAAGTGGCAAAGGAGGATAGCTTGAAAGATGGAAGGAATATTTATAGAGGATCTGTATAAGGGAAACAAACTTTAGAACATTGTTATAGGGAGGGGAAAGGAAGTAAAGAAGGATGAGATGGGAAGTTGATACTGTGAGAAGAACTAACGATAAACCAAGACCTTGGAGTAAATGACTTAATCCTCAGCCCTTATGTGTCACCAGATGCTGATAAGTGTGACTTGACGAGCACTTCGCTCTCATTTAATTAAATATCCGAAAGAGTCAGCCTTCAGGAATTGTGAACGAACCCTGTCGTCCAACACCGGATGCCACAAAGGGAGCAGATTCACCACGAGATGGGGAAACAAAAATGATTCAAATGGCTCTAAGTGCTATGGGAGTTAACATCTGAGGTCATAAGTACTCTAGACTTAGCACTACTTAAAATGGCTCTGAGCACTATGGGACTTAACAGCTATGGTCATCAGTCCCCTAGAACTTAGAACTACTTAAATCTAACTAACCTAAGGACAACACACACATACATACCCGAGGTAAGATTTGAACCTGCGACCGTAGCAGCAGCGCAGCTCCGGACAGAAGCGCCTAGAACCGCTCGGCCACAGCCACCGGCGATGGGGAAGCACATAGGCGTCTATTGTCTATTGAGCCCTAAGCTCTGCAGCGTGCGAGTGAGACAGACGAGAACCTACGTTATAGGGAAATCCAGTAGAAGACTTGGGGAGACGTAGCAGTGTTAAATATGGTGGACATAAGATCGGCCATAAAAAGAAACATTTATCAAAACCATTTAATTCTGTATTAGTGCTAGGAATTCAGCCAAAGTTATTTTAACCTACCACTCTCATTAATTTTCATGGTGATCCCAATAAAACTTGAATATTGATCATATCTATAATAGTTAAGGATTTATTGTTAAAGTGAAATTAAGAAGGTTTGTTACAGAGACTTGAATGCTTGAATCTGAACGCTCTGGTCGATCTTCAAGATAGACATTTCATATAGAAGTGCATCCGTAAAATGACAAATGATGTAAATATCAGCTTGGTAACTTTATTTTAAAAAAATCATCATTTCCTCCACACAAACACAATGAACGATGATTGAATGCCACCTTATTGAATTATTAGGTAATGGAATATTTGTTATAAGGTTTTATGCGTAATAGTTACTTTTGTTCTTTGTTCTTTACCCGCCAGGGTAGCCGAGAGCGCTAACGCGCTGCTTCCTGGACTCGGGTAGGCGCGCCGGCCCCGGGTCGAATCCGCCCAGCGGATTAACGACAAGGGCCGATGTGCGGCCAGCCTGGATGAGGTTTTTAGGCGGTTTCCCACATCCCGCTTGGTGCATACTGGGCTGGTCGCATCAGTTACCCGAGTCGCAGACATTTGAAACACGTTCGCTCTATTTCACGATTCACACTAGATGCAGACAGCTGTGGTACACCGCTTATAAAACACTAATACGACCTAATCTTGAGAACTGCTCGAGCGTTTGGGATCCCTATCAGGTCGGATTGAGGGAGGACACAGAAGCAGTTCAGAGGCGGGATGCTAGATTTGTTACTGGTAGGTTTCATCATCACGCGAGTATTACGGAAATGCTTCAGGAACTCGGGTGGGAGTCCCTGGAGGAAAGGAGGCGTTCTTTCCGTGAATCACAACTGAGGAAATTTAGAGAAGCAGCATTCGAGGCTGCAGTATAATTTTACTTCCGCCAACTTATATTTCGCGGAAAGACCACAAAGATAAGGTAAGAGAGATGAGGGCGCGTACAGAGGCATACAGGCAGTCATATTTCCCCCGTTCTGTTTGAGAGTGGAATAGGGAGAGAAAATGCTAGTTGTGGTACAAGGTACCCTCCGCCACGCAGCGTATGGTGGATTGCGGAGTATGTATGTAGATGTAGATGTAGATTCCATTCCTGGGGATAAGGCGTGGCGGCAGGAGGGGCATCCGGCCACCTGTTAAAAAAAATAAAAAATAAAAAAAAAACCAAATTAACCTTGCCAAATCCGTTCTAATCGCAGCGACCCCGCGATCGCTGCGATGCTGTGGCGTAACTGAAAGAAGAAAGAAAGTTACTTTTGTTCTTTATTAATTTGTTAGAAAGCACATTGGTGCAAGGGTACTGGTCGTGGCCTTCAAAGCTAAGAAGGAAACTGTATTGATTTTATGTAAAAGAATGTACCGTTTATTATGTAATGGATATTGTTGTTACTTTATTTATAACGTGAAACTGGTCAAGCTTTGATTATTTATGTGGTGTCACAGCCAGACACCACACTTGCTAGGTGGTAGCCTTTAAATCGGCCGCGGTCCGTTAGTATACGTCGGACCCGTGTGTCGCCACTGTCAGTAATTGCAGACCGAGCGCCGCCACACGGCAGGTCTAGAGAGACTTCCTAGCACTCGCCCCAGTTGTACAGCCGACTTTGCTAGCGATGGTTCACTGACAAATTACGCTCTCATTTGCCGAGACGATAGTTAGCATAGCCTTCAGCTACGTCATTTGCTACGACCTAGCAAGGCGCCATTATCATTTGCTATTTATCTTGTGGTGCATGTACCGTCAAGAGCAATGTTCACCACTTATGGATTAAAGTTAAGTATTCCAGCAGCTTCGTACTTTATTTGCTAGTCTCAATTACTTTACCTGTTCCAGACCTCACGCCAGCCTGCGTGAGCTTAAACGCGTGCCTTTTGGCTTCCTCTCATAGTAACTTGGCTGTCTTGCCAAGTCACAACAATTTAAATATGTTAAAATGTGAAATAATCTAGAATAAGCTGTAGCCAATCAGATAGACGGCTCCAGGAAAGGGAACCGCGCTAGTCAGTTGAGCGGAGATGTTCGGCACGCGGGAAACGCGGCCGGGGACGGGCAGTGCTGGTTCAGACGTGAAAGTGGACAGTTTGGATGCACAGGCGAAAGCGGACGGTCGGTCTTTAGGCAGCTAGGAAGGGAAACGACTTAGAAAATTTCGCGTTGTATGGTACCGCCGGACTAGTCTCTGAGTGGTGAGCTGCCGCGCGCCTGGTGTGAACTCTAGATAACTTGTATTTCGCGATGAGATTGTGAATGATCCTGTGCAATATGGATATCCGCCCGAATGTAACAGTAACTCTAAATACGACTACTTTCGCAATTGGTTTGCTTTCCGAATAAACATTATTCTAGCCAAATCGCAACTGTGTGACCTACATCATTTATGGGTCGTTAATTTAGTTCCCGATATTACTATTACTGTTAGTATATGTTATGTTAACTTTGCATTTCGCAAGCTTGTCATCAGCCAGACAATTTAACCAATGGGTCACAAGTGTCTAATATAGGGCGTGTAATGCGACACGTGCGGTTCAACTCCTAGACGAGTTTGAGCCAAGACATTTCGACGAAGAAGAACCGCACGTGAGCCCGATAATCTTTGGGATGTTATCTCGCGTAAGGAAGAGCATGTAGTCAACACACAGCTCTGCCAGCCGTTGTCAATTTTCGTCACAGGAGCAGTCAAGTAGCTCCTCAACTGCCCCCACAAGGGCTGAGTGCACCAAACTTCCCGACATCACTCGGCAGACCCGGAAGACAACCCATCTAAGTGCTAGCCACACCCGAAAGCACTTAACGTCCGTGATCTAACGAGAAACAGTGTTACCACTGTAGCAAGGCCGTAGGCAGTTAATAAGTCATTGTTAATAAGTCCAAAGGCATAGGTATGCCTTATTTGTAGTTTTAGAGAAAAATTCTGGCAATGTCGAACACAAATTATTCTTGGAAATTTCGAAGGTAGTGGGGATAAAACACAGGGACCGAAGAGATATTTGTAGCTTCTACAGAAACTAGACTGCAGTTCAAGCAGTCTGAGGCCACGAAAGGTAAATAGTGGTTGAGAATGAAATGAGACATATTCATAGCCGGATGCCGACGTTACTCAGTCTGTATACTGAGCATGCAGTAGACGAGACAAAGGAAACATATGATACAAGATTTACACTGGTAAATTCTCGAGGGAGAGGAAATGACAAATTTGATGACACTGTAATAGTCTTGGAGTGGGAAAAGGACTCCAAACATCAGTTGGACTATATAGGTGGTGACTTGGAAAGAGGTTATAAGGTAAACGTCATTAAAAGTTGAACAAGTGTACTAGAATGTAGTCGATCTGAACCAGGTGACTGTGAGGTACAAAATGAGATACTAAATGTAGCTAATGAATTTTACTGTTTGGGCAGCGAAATAGATGAAAATGGATGAAATACAGCAGATATGAATCGCAATCTGGCTAAAGCAAGGAAAGTGTTTTTTTTTTTTTTAAAAAAAAGCACAGTCTGTTAACTTCTAATTTTAGTTTAAGTGTTAAGCATTCTTCTCTCAAGGTATTTGCACGGGTAATCTTATACGGAAGTAAAACGTGGATGATAAGCATTGCGTATAAGAACAGAATAGAAGCTTTAGAAAAGTGATGCTGCAGAAGAATGGTGAAGGTTACATGGGTAGTTCGAAAAACTTAGGAGCCGGCACTGAATCGAATTTAGGTAAATAGAGATTTGTATCATATCTTGACTAGTGCCCAGAAGAAGAAATCGGTTGATAGGAAACATCCCAAGAAATGAAGGACTTGTCGATCTTGTAATGGTGAAAGTGAGGGAGTAAAAAGTTATAAAGGCACGATTACATGAAGTAGGTTTAGATAGACGAAGACTGCAATAGTTACTGAGAGATGAAAAGTTTTGCATAGCTATTGCGGAGAGCAGGGTCAAGATAGGTTTTGCCCTAAAGAGCACAACGACAATAGCAGCAAAAGCAACAATAAGGAGAAGGTATAATAAAGACACCACCACTTTCCTCTCTGTATTTTGTCTCTACTTCATTCAGAATTTTAAAAAAAATGTGTCCCAGTAGATATTTTCAAGATCGTTGTCTACAACTATAAATTCAGTAAATAACTACTTGCCTTTTTAAGTCGAGAGGTGTACGAGAAAAGCAATAACTTATAACACTGCGAACGATATGCCAGCGTTGCGTTGTACTTGTGTAGATCACTGCGTTCAGACACTCAGTCCGTGTTTCAGATCTGTACAGCCATCACGTGATTTTGAGAGCGCCATCAGCAATGTTATGTTTGTGCTAGGAAAAGGGCGAGTGGAATTTATAACGATGTTATGCCACCAAGTTTTGTTTCAAACTTGAGGAATCCGCGAGTGTGACCTATGAAAAGTTGAAACAGGTCTAAGGAGAACATTCCTTTTCAAGGGCGCAAGTTTTTCACTGGCACACACAATTTTTGGAAAGCCGAGAACACGTAGAAGATGAACGTCACTCAGGGATACCTTCAATTTAAAATACCGACGAAAACGTCGAAATTGCGCATGCTCTTCTGAGATCGTACCGACATTTAACAATAAGGATAATGGCTGAAAATTTAAACTCTTTCACTGTACATCAAATTTTGACTGAAGTTTTGTTTCTGCTAAAGGATAGATGCTATAGGATATGAAGGACGATCGAAGAAACGTGCGCATTGATCTACATCAACATCTACATTTATACTCCGCAAGCCACCCAACGGTGTGTGGCGGAGGGCACTTTACGTGCCACTGTCATTACCTCCCTTTCCTGTTCCAGTCGCGTATGGTTCGCGGGATGAACGACTGTCTGAAAGCCTCCGTGCGCGCTCTAATCTCTCTAATTTTACATTCGTGATCTCCTCGGGAGGTATAAGTAGGGGGAAGCAATATATTCGATACCTCATCCAGAAACGCACCCTCTCGAAACCTGGACAGCAAGCTACACCGCGATGCACAGCGCCTCTCTTGCAGAGTCTGCCACTTGAGTTTATTAAACATCTCCGTAACACTATCACGGTTACCAAATAACCCTGTGACGAAACGCGACGCTCTTCTTTGGATCTTCTGTATCTCCTCCGTCAGACCGATCTGGTACGGATCCCACACTGATGAGCAATACTCAAGTATAGGTCGAACGAGTGTTTTGTAAGCCACTTCCTTTGTTGATGGACTACATTTTCTAAGCACTCTCCCAATGAATCTCAACCTGGTACTTGCTTTACCAACAATTAATTTTATATGATCATTCCACTTCAAATCGCTCCGCACGCATACTCCCAGATATTTTACAGAAGTAACTGCTACCAGTGTTTGTTCCGCTATCATATAATCATACAACAAAGGATCCTTCTTTCTATGTATTCGCAATACATTACATTTGTCTATGTTAAGGGTCAGTTGCCACTCCCTGCACCAAGTGCCTATCCGCTGCAGATCTTCCTGCATTTCGCTACAATTTTCTAATGCTGCAACTTCTGTGTATACTACAGCATCATCCGCGAAAAGCCGCATGGAACTTCCGACACTATCTACTAGGTCGATGACTGCCAACGACCATGAATGGCTGAGTTGTGTGGTAACATGTGATGAATCTTAGATGTTTGATAACGAATCTGAGACAAAGCGACAAAATGAGGAGTAGCTTATTGAGACAGCTCCTCAACTGAAAGTAAATCGAATTGGCAAATCAAATGTCAAAACAATGATTTGCGTTTCGTTTTTGGTAGTAGATGTATCATGCATAAACAATTTATTCTTTCAGCACATCAACCAAGGCCGGGAACAAAGATACCGCCGGTGTATAGGTAATGAGTACAGAACATGGAGTGAGAGTAAATCAAAGAAAGGCAAAGGTAATGAGAAGTAGCAGAAATGAGAACAGCGAGAAACTTAACATCTGGATTGATTGATGCCAAGTAGGTGAAGTTAGGGAATTCTAGTAACTAGGCAGCAAAACAACCAATGGCGGACGGAGCAAGGAGGACATCAAAAGCAGACTACCACTGACAAAAAGAGCATTCCTAGTCTATAGAAGCCTGCTATCATCAAACAGAGGCCTTAATTTGAGGAAGATATTTCTGAGAATGTATATTCGGAGCACAGCATTGTATGGTAGTGAAACACGGACAGCAGGAAAGCAGGAACAGAACAAAGCATTTGAGAAGTGGTACTACAGACGAATGTTGAAAATTGAGTGGACTGATAAAGATAAGGAATGAGGAGACTCTGCGCAGAATCGGAGAGGAAATGAATATGTAGAAAACACTGACAAGGAGAAGGGACAGCATGATAGGACATCTGTCAAGACATCAGGGAATGACTTCCATGGTACTGGAGGGAACTGTAGAGGGCAAAAACTGTAGAGGGAGACCAGGGTTGGAATACATCCAGCAAATAATTGAGGACGTTGGATAGAAATGCTACTATAAGATAAAGAGTTTAGCACAGGAGACGAATTCGTGGCGCGCCAAATCAAACCAGTCAGAAGACTGATGACTCAAAAAAAAAAATTAAATAAATAAATAAATAAATAAGTTTCGAGGGGGACTACTTTGATATGGATAATAAAGTCGTTTGAAAAAATGAAAACGTTGTTTGATAAGAGACTACTATTACGACACACCTCGTATGTTCTAACGTAACTCGCGTACGCTTGCATGGGTCCCCAAACCATTTTGATCTTCTTTTAAGTTGGCTTCTACTTATTAAACTCAGGGTTTGGTAATAATCATTATTTCCAACACCTTCCTTCTTTACAAAATGAATTACTAGTCAATTCTGCTGGAAATCTGAGGTTATTCCGCCTATCTCGCAAATCTTCCATACGACATGAACTAGTTTTGTCACAGCTAATCGTCCCAAAGTACGTAATAGTTTTCAGAGGGTGACGTCTACTCCAGCGGTGATTTTTCCTCTTAGGTCTTTCAGTAGTGTATCAAACGCTTCTCGCAGTAGCACGCCTGCCTTTCGTCACCCACTTCTTTTCCCTCTCCATAATACAGACAACAGGTTTCCTCCCTTTGTATTTTTAGGTATAAATATCACGTACCAGTAAGGGAGTAGTTTTGGAGGCGGGATCTGAAAACTTTCTTGGCTTTCCCAGAAAGAAAAAAGTCGCGATTTTGACTGCACACATGTATTTCATATGACCATTCCCGCCCACTCTGGTTCACATGTTACATCGTTGTAGGGCTGCTGGATCAGCATTCCCTAATCGCCAGGTCACGACGCACTCGTGTTTTGTGAATATTCAGTGACAGCAAAAAATCGCTACAAAAAGAATTAACGAGTAATGAAATTTCGGGAACGGAATTGTCTAGGTAACACATTTAACAGATTACATTGCAAGCTCACAGGTTAATGTACACATGTGACAAACGGTAGCAAATGTGAAATACTGGTACATTAATAATCGGTGTGACAAACAGAATGTTGAATGTCGGCATGCAGACCGCTTACGTAGCGTTGTACAGGCTGCAGAATGTGACCTTTTGGGATGGAATTCTCTGCCCGAAGCGCTTGGTCGGTCAATACAGGGGCGGTTAATGCTGTTTGTGGATGACACGAGGTGTAGTCCGATGATGTTAATGTATGCTCAACAGATCTGGTGATCGGGCTGCAGCCGGCCGGTGTGGCCGAGCGGTTCTAGGCGCTTCAGCCTGGAACCACGCGGCCGCTACGGTCGCTGGTTCGAATCCTGCTTCGGGCATGGATGTGTGTGATGTCCTTAGGTTAGTTAGGTTTAAGTAGTTCAAAGTTCTAGGGGACTGATGACCTCAGATGTTAAGTCCCATAGCCCTCAAAGTCATTTGAACCATTTTTGATCGGGCTGGCCAAGGCTTCATGTCGAAACTCTGTAGAGCATGTTGGATTGCAAGAACGGTATGTTGGCGAGTGTTATCCTCGTTGAAGACATTTCCTGGTATGCTGTTAATGAATGGAAACACAACAGGTCGAATCCCAAGATTAATGTACAAATTTGCATTCAGGTTGAATGGGATAACCAAGACAGTGTTCATGCTGTCATACGAAGTCACACCGCAGAACGTAACTCCACGTGTAGGTCCAATGTGCATAGCATGCTGACAGGTTGGTTGCAGCTGTCCTCCTCCTAACCAACGCTCCTCCTAACCATCACTGGCTCCGAGACAGAACCAGCTCGCGAATTCGCGCTTGATACCACTGAAGTCACGAATGGTGATGGTTTGGCGACAGTGCAATACACGCCGCAGGACATCTGGTTCGGAGCTGTCTTTGAAGTAACCGAGTTGTGACAGTTCTTTGTGTCACTGCGATGCCAACTGCTGAAATTGCTGCTGCAGATGCAGTACAACGCGACAGTGCCATACGCCGAACACAATAGACTTCCCTATCGGTAGTACCACGTGGTCGTCTGGAGCCTAGTCTTGTCGCGACGGTACATTCTCGTGACCACCGCTGCCAGTAATAATGTACAGTGGCTACATTCTTGCCAACTCTTTCTGCAGTTTTGCAGAAGGAACATTCTGCTTCTCGTAGCCCTGTTACATGACCTAGTTGTAACTGAGTGCGGTGTTGGTTCAAATGGCTCTGAGCACTATGGGACTTAACATCTGAGGTCATCAGTCCCCTAGAACATAGAACTACTTAAACCTAACCAACCAAAGGACATCACACACATCCATGCCCGAGGCAGGATTCGAACCTGCGACCGTAGCGGTCTCGCGCTTCCAGACTGTAGCGCCTAGAACCGCTCGGCCACCCCGACAGGCAAAGATGTGTCACATAAGAAATTTTGTGTCTGTGTAGATGAAGATCATGTTTATCAATTACTAACGAACTGTGTACTAGGTTCAACGAATCCACATCTCTCCCTTTGCGTTTGCCATATCGAGAAGGTAGTCGTTATAGATACGAAGTAAGATCGTTTTTAATAACACTTTCAAATTTCGTCCCTGGAATGAAAACATGAACTGCATGGGGGACGAAATCAAGAACAGCCACAGACTTACAATCTCCACTACAGTAACGTGGGCCAAACTCCTGACTATAATGACTCCAGATCGGAAACTAGAACACATAACTGAAATATAGCCCGAAAATTGAACACAAATCAGTGCTAATACTTGTGCAGTCCTGAAGCATATATTGCACACCTACCAGTGCAGTGCCATAAAATGGCAACAAGAAGGCGCTGAACTGTATGCCAGTGGAATGAGTCAGCAGCGCCACACCTCCAGGAAGACAGAGTTCGCCTCCCCTTGTCAACACTGATTTATTAAGCTGCCCGTCGCTGGTTGGCACCAGTTTGGTCGCAGTGTTCAAGAGCAGCAGACGAGTTTCCATCTCGAACCGTGGAAACCTGAAAAACCTGCCGCTCACACCTCCTACAACTGTCATCAGCCTGACCACCATGTTTAGCAAGGTCCTTGAGACCGTTCTGCTTAATGTATCGAGAAACATCTACAACAACACCTAGGAATTCCTGTC
Organism: Schistocerca serialis cubense; assembly: GCF_023864345.2. NCBI lineage: Eukaryota > Metazoa > Arthropoda > Insecta > Orthoptera > Acrididae > Schistocerca > Schistocerca serialis. The sequence goes on along the minus strand of NC_064642.1, from coordinate 770,387,068 downwards.
TCTCAATGTGCTTCCATCTTAATTTTTCGTCCAATCACCAACTTCCATACCTTACGTATCTCCTATCCCACCAAATGAACAATCGCAAATCCGCCACTTTTGTGTCTATAGATCGTGAGGTAGCTTAAGACCGTGTATGGAATTCTGGGCTCCTCTTTAAGCTCCAGATCTATGCACTTCCCCTTAAATTACGCCCGCCTCATCTCTCCTTTCTCTGTTACCATCCATCTTATGTCACTATAAACAGCACCAACTCTGGTATCTAATGATTAAAACTGTATCTATTTACTAAAACAACTAACGGGCCAAACATGTTAACTGCATCCTTCCACAATCCTCCACGCCCTTGAACCCCACCGAGCGAGGTGGCGCAGTGGTTAGCACACTGGACTCGCATTCGGGAGGACGACGGTTCAATCCCGTCTCCAGCCATCCTGATTTAGGTTTTCCGTGATTTCCCTAAACCGTTTCAGGCAAATGCCGGGATGGTTCCTTTGAAAGGGCACGGCCGATTTCCTTCCCAATCCTTCCCCAACCCGAGCTTGCGCTCCGTCTCTAATGACCTCGATGTCGACGGGACGTTAAACACTAACCACCACCGCCACCTTAAAGCCATATTCCAATGCATCCCCTGCTATGCCATTCTGACATGGGCACCTGCTCCTCCCTCCTATTATCACGTCCTATGGATACTTCAACGCCATCCTTCCCACATAGCCTTTCAAATCCGCTCACCCTCCTCCACCCAAATCCTCTACCTACTTACCAAATTGCCCAGCCTGCTCCTCGATCTTGAATACCTTTGAATGTCCTATGTTACCCACAAACTCGACGCTACCCACTCCCTAGTTTCCCCACTGCTCATTCATCCTGGAAGTCTGCTGCAACTCACCACCACATTGCCCCAACACTACGCCTCCATTACCCTTCGCATTCTCTCCCAACGAAACTTTAATCGCCTTCCCTTACCTGACAGTGAAATCCGCCCTCATATGTATTCGTCCTATTAGATGTAGGAGATGCATACCACCCACACCCTTCCCCTCCAATCCTTTCCACTCACTTCCTAAGTCTTGGTTTGCAAACGTGTTCATCTCAACTCTTCTCATTTCCTTCTCTAAACGTCCCCCTGTAAACCACTTCCTACACACTAACTTTAAATACTGGGTTCCCCTTCCTTCTGGCAGTATATTACCACTCAGCTCTACATACATCCCTGTATCTCTTTCAAGAAATCACACAACAACCATTCTATTTTACTTAATGCAACTATCTATCTGTTTATATGTCTTCGTGTGCGTCACTTATTTTCCATTCATCTGTATCTATATTTTAATTAATCACCGAATCGGCCTTTTATATTTTAACTTATGCAACTGGCGATCTATATTTTTACTCTACAAAATGTTTATTTTTTTCGAACAACATGTCCAGTTTTTTGTATTATGTTCTTTTTTTAAATTTTACTTTCAGGTGCCTGAAGAGCGGCAAATTGAATCCACTAAGAGCCCACCCCTGCACATATGGTTTGAGAGGAGATGAAATAATCATAAAGAAAAAAATTAGAGCACTGGGATAGTGTGTTTCTGTTCCTGTATTATTAACCATCCTTATGTTCCTGTCAGCAGCTATTCACTTGTGGACCGGCAGGAGTCTACTCCCTGCAGTTCAATGATAGTTTACCGTCCTATTATTATTACCCATCCGTCCCACATAGGGCTACTGGCCTTACTGACTGGAGCAACTCTCTAGTGCTAGACCAACAGCGGAAGTATTCTCTCTACGTCCAGCAGCTATTGGCGAGCATGGCTACAGCTACCCTATAGTGCTTAATCAATGGCAGCTACTCCTCCCCAATTATTGTGCTTTATAACCAGACAAAAAAGTTTGGATTTTCCCGCAGATTTTGAATTTCTCGCTAATATTTGAGTTTCCTGCAAATATGAGTACTGGAGTTAGGCTGCACCATCTTGGCTTGTAACGTCAAACTTTGACTGCACCAGTATCCCAAAGAAGATAAAATAAAGAGAGTACTCTACATCCTTACACACCAGATAAGCAATACGCAGATTGAAGTATTATAAACAGAGAATATATTATTATCAATTATTATTATGTCGTCTTCAATGCAATGTAATTATCATTTAAATTTTACCGTCAAAATTCCAGTTTACCAGGCAAAATTTGAATTTCACGCCGATTTTTTAATTCCCCGCCGATTTTTGAACTATCCGCCAATAGGGCTTGGGGAGGGGTTGGCTGGGGATTTCGGAGAGGGGGAGAGGGGATCCTCTGACGTATTAGGGATTTTCTAGAGGGAAGAGGGTAATTAATTGATCAGTTTAATTAATTATTCAATTAACTTGATATCAGATTTGCGCTAGAACTTCCTCTTTTATCTTCCATACTTCAAAGGCAAAGGTCCCAGTTTCGAGGCCTCGTCAGGCACACGAGTTTGATCTCCCAGTGGGGAGGGCTTGGGAGGCCTGTGGATTTCCTAGGGGGGGAGGTTGGGGAGACCCTCTGATGGGTTAGGTATTTCTCAGAGGGAGGATTAATTTATCAACTTAATTAGTTAGTCAGTTAATTTGATATCAATTTTATATAAAGAGTACTCGAAAACGAACATACTCCACTCTCACAGTGTCACAAAAATCACGAAAGTATTGTCAACGTCTGTATATTTTTATTCAAGCATTGTTTGTTATGATGGAAGAACCAGTAAGGCTCTGAAATAAAACGTCGTTATCAATATTCAAACTTTCTTAAATGATTCCCAAGAAACAGAAACCCTATAACTTCGACAAGGAGACTATTTTATGTAAGAAAACTGTTGCTACTACGTCGGGACCGGAAACACCTGAACAGATTTGTAAGGTGCCTCTATCAAATGATACAGTACATTGGCGCACTGTCAACTAATACTTCGTGTAATGTTGTAAATTTATTAACAAACACGAAATTGGCTCTACAGTTATACGAAAGCACTGCCATTTTCGAAAAAGCTCAATTAATATTCTCAGTGAAATTTGTTTGCTTATCAGAGATGATTGAGCAACATCTGTTTTGTCGAAAGCTCGATACAACCACTGGAGCTAATACACCAGGGCTATTCAGGAAGTAGGGAACGTTCAGGCATTAAAGAAAACTAAGTGCAGGAAATACATTTTATTATATACATCTGAAAGAGCGACTGACATACTACTGTTCCACATAGTCACCAAACACCACGACGCACTTATAATAGGGGTGGACAAGCTTTGAAAGACCTTCGTCGTAAAATTCTGCCGTCTGAGACTTCAGCCAGTGAGTCATGCCCGCCTGGAATTCCACGTCGTCATCAAAGCACTGCGTCGCAAGCCAGTTCTTCATCTTTAGAAACAAGTGGAAGTCGCTTGGTGCAAGATCGGGGCTGTAGGGCGGATGAGGAAAAATTTCCCATTTCAATGAATTAAGGAGTTTTTTAGTGCGGTTTGTCGTGTGCGGTCGGGCATTATCGTGGAAAATAAAATTTTGGACGTCAGCATTTTTCGGCGTTTGTTTTGAACTGCTCTACCAAGGCTGTGCAAAGTTTGACGGTACCAGACAGAATTTATGGTTGCTCCACATTCGAGAAAATCAATTAGAAGCACACCTTGCCTATCCCAAAACACTGTTGACATCAGCTTTCATGCTGACAAGGTTTGCAAACATTTTCTTGGTTTTTGGGGGGACCTTGTTTGCCCCCAACTCCATGGACTGTAATTTTGTCACGCAATTGACGTGTTTCACCCAAGTCTCACCAGTGGTTACGATTCGATCCAGCAATGAATCATCATATTTGTGGTAGGCCTCTAGAAATTTTAACGTTGGCCCCATTCGCTGTTCTCTATGGTGCTCTGTAAGCATTTTGCGCATCCATCGTGCACAAAATTTGTGGTAGCCTAGCTTTTCAGTGACAATTTCAAACAACAAAGTCCGTAAACTTGTCGAAAAGAAAGCGAAAGCTCAATTATTGTGAACCGACGGTTATCATGAATCGTTTCATCAACTTTAGTGACAAAATGGTCGGTCACAATGCTCGCGCATCCACTCTTCTCTTCATAATGAAACTCGATTCGGCAATTTTCAAACGGAATGCACCATTTCCGGACGGAACATTCACTCATTACGTTGTTTTCGTACACTTCACACTGTTCAGGATAAATTTCTATAGGTTTTAGATTTATTGCCAACAATAACCGTATCACAGACCGCACGTCACAACTGGCGAGATTGCAGCGCACATTTCAATTTCGAATATCGAAAAAACCAGACGCGCAGAAACGTTCCCAGTGTCACGGACGGATGCCTACTGAGCTTCCGAGCACGAAGATACCAAAATAATATACGCGATCGGCGCGCGCCTAACGGCGTCGGACGGAAACGTTCGCTACTTTCTGAATAGCTCTTGTACTTGCTGCTCTCGAGAATTTCTCTCAGGATTATGGAGTTAAGTTACAGGTTACATTGCTATGTATACTAAAGGCGCTGCTGCAGTCACAGGAAATAAAAATCCATCAGTAAAAACTAGGTATTGCGTTTTACATAAAGAGTATTTAATGTTGAAGACTAAGGGCGGATATTGTTTGGGTGACATCATTCAAACGGTTGTTTGAACGATCATGTAAATAAAAGCTCGTCGCGGGAGTCTGAGAAACTCTGTAAAGAAATCGATGTAGTTCGTAAAGTGTTCTTATCACACAGCAAAATCTGATGGCTTTCGACAGGAAATTACTTACTAGAAATCTAGAACTTAAAGACGAACTAATTGCAGTTTTTAAAGCTAATGATACGAATTTGTTTGATTTCTGTGAATGTCTTTAAAACTCCGTTTGGTGTGCTGCACTAGAGAATGGTTGCGATATTTACAACAAATCTTAAACTATGAATCCAAATAAGCAAAGAAGACAAGACATGATCATGCCATCAAGTGAAAAATCAGCTACATTTAAAAAAAGACCTCCTTTGCAATTTGGTGATTGGAGAGAACCTTGCCACAGCTTTTCCAGTTATGAATTTCTCATGAAATGAATTGCGTACAGAAGAAAAAAATGAGATAGATGTACACATAAAATGGCACCTACCTGGGCAGCAAGGAGAAATGTCCAAATATTTTCCTTGGATCTCAAATACTGACTGGGAACTGATTAATTGCAATTGATTAGGAAAATATACTCAAAGCAGTATTAAACGGCACCGAAAAAGATCGGTTTATCAAAATGTCATTGAATACAGTTCTGAAATCTAAATTTACTGAAAAATGCTTCCGAAGCATTCTGAATCTCAATCGAAAGTGAATGTCTGGGTACTGCGAATCACGCAATATGCTATTGTCTGCCCTCCGCAACGTCCTACTTGGGAAAGGCTGGATTCTTTTTAGTGAAGAACGTAAAATGTGCCAAAACGTCCCACATTCTTGATGTCGATGTCGAGATGAGAGTCTGTCTATCACCTGTTCGTCAACTTATATATATACTACGCAATTAATCTCTACAGACATGTAACCCACTAATTTAAATTTTATGTCCTTTTTCATTTCTGATGTGATTGTTCCGTTTTGTGTCCCTGCTTAAGAGCCATAGTTTCTTATATATTCGTATGATTCCATTCAAGAGCCTTACATAATTACTTTGTAGGGTTTTTATGTCATAGTCGTTTCCATAGTAAAAAAAAATAAATCGTATTGCCTGACTTATGTTTATTTAGATATGTTACAATTCAAGTGTCTTACACAATAAGCTCTTAAAGTTTGTATCTCACCGCTGTTCCATAGTAAAAGAAATTTAATTTATTTACTTTATGTTTCTGCTCGTTTCCATCTAGGGAACAGTCACATGAAGGGGTGCCGCGAAAATTTGAAACGGACTTGGTGGCCCCCAAGGGGAAAAGGTGAGAATCGCAAGTGTAATCCATTTAAAAAGAAGATTGCAGATACTTGGCCGATATTGCTGTCAGCAGCAAGTTTTATGTCTCTCATGTCATCTGAATAACGAGTATCGCCGGCCGTCGTGGCCGTGCGGCTCTAGGCGCTTCAGTCTGGAACCGCGTGACCGCTACGGTCGCAGGGGCGAATCCTGCCTCGGGATGTGTGTGATGTATTTAGGTTAGTTATGTTTAAGTAGTTCTAAGTTCTAGGGGACTGATGACCACAGATGTTAAGTCCCATAGTGCTCAGAGCCAATAACGAGTATCCGTATATTACTTCGGGACAGTATGTATATATTAATTCGAAGGGGCCAGATAAGTTAACAGGTGTGATGGTCGCCCGATTAGAAATGCTGGTACTTCAGCCTGGTCCCTAAAACGTGAAAAGTGTAACTTCGATCTGTGACCTTCAGTCTTGTATCCACAACTTGAAAAGTATACTAAGATACATTTTCCTGCAACAAAAGCAAACTTTTGTTTAAATTTACCCCGTAATTCTTCTTAAATGCCTCTTCCTTGTGTAATATTTTACTAGACCTGTGTTACTAGGACACGTCCGACAATCATACTCCAGTGTTCTACTTTAGAAAAGTGAACGCAGTGCGGATTCTTGTATTGGGGTAGAGAGAACAGAGTTAGCCGCCATATAAGTGCAGGGGGCGGGAACGTTGTCAAAGTTGGTAGCCTGGGCGTTGATTTGGCCGCGGCTAACTCTGGGCCCTGCTGGGATACAGCGGCCGCCGGGCGGGCTCGTTAATTTAGCTGTCAGCAGCGCCAGCCCCTGGATAAAGCAGGAATTTTCAGCCTGCGCTTACCGCCTGCCCAGCCCTGTTATCTGTTACCACTTGCCACACCACCTAATTATAGATGTGGCCACAGTACTCGGGAACTGAGAGTAATTACACCTAGCAAGTAGAATGAACTTTAACAGCAACTACATAGTAAGTCAATGCAAGTATTGTGGCTTATATTGACTAAATCAAACCATTGAAGACAAATTCTTTGCAATAAAAAATGTGGTTTTGGTGTTTGTAAAATCGATTGTATTAATATTGCGGCGCAATAGATCACTCTTACAAGGGAACCTCCCCATCGCACCCCCCTCAGATTTAGTTATAAGTTGGCAGAGTGGATAGGCCTTGAGAAACTGAACACAGATCAGTCGAAAAAACAGGAAGTTGTGTGGAACTATGAAAAAGCTAAGCAAAATATACAAACCGAGTAGTCCATGTGCAAGATATGCAACATCTAGGAGAGTTCGAAGTCAGGAGCGCCGTGGTCCCGTGGTTAGCGTGAGCAACTGCGGAGCGAGAGGTCCTTGGTTTAAATCTTCCCTGGAATGAAAAGTTTACTTTCTTTATTTTTGCAAAGTTATGATCTGTCCGTTCGTTCATTGACGTCTCTGTTCAGTGTAATAAGTTTAGTGTCTGTGTTTTGCGACCGCACCGCAAAACCGTGCGATTAGTAGCTGAAAGGACGTGCCTGTCCAATGGAAACCGACAACATTTGATTGCAAGGTCATAGGTCAACCGATTCCTCCACAAGAAAACACGTCTGATATATTCTATACGACACTGGTGACGGCATGTGCGTCTCATAACAGGAATATGTTGTCGACCCACCTAACTTGTACACTTGGTGAATGGGTAAAAAGATTCTTCTACCTTGCCCAATTTAGGTTTTCTTGTGGATGTGATAATCACTCCCAAAAAAGTGTGAAGACATAAGAGTTTGTCACATAAACTGCAACAAATGAATGCAACAGTTTCACAGACGCACAGTTTTGTCTGTGCTCTGTCAAAATATGTTTTTAACCTTTTCAAATTTTTCCATGTGTAGACCGTCAAATCCTGCATATGTCTAAGCAAATCTGAACATGTCCTGGAATTTTGGAGAGCGAAGTTGATTTTATGTGACTCCCTGAACTTTGATAATTGTCTGAAAATAAAAAATTAAAATTTTCTCCCGAGGGAAGACTTGAACCAAGGACCTATCGTTCCGCTGCTGCACAGGCTAACCACAGGACCACGACGCTCATGGGTTTACGTTCACCTGGATGTTGCCTATCTTGCACATGGACTACTCAGTTTGTATATTTTGCTTATTTTTTCATAGTTCCACACAACTTCTTCCTGTTTTCTCGATTGATCTGTGTTCAGTTTTTCAAGGCCTATCCACTGTGCCAACTTATAACTAAATCTGAGGGGGGTGCGATGGGAAGGCTCCCTTGTTAGAAGGATTGTAGTTTTAATTAAGGGTCTCCATCACTACCGGCTGTGGAACTCGTTTTATACACATCAATAAATGGGAAAAATGTGAACTTTTCTACTTATTTATTTACTTTAATTTTACTTTCGGCTCCGCTGCCAACTTAACCTACATTTTATGTCACATACTACGAAACGTTGGGTTGAAATTAATTGAAACATTAGTTTAATACTATTATAGATCTTGTAAGGATATTTTTCTATTTTATGACACTTTATGTAATTTCTTTCGGTCATTTGTCGACATCAGATTATTTTGTGTGTACGTATGTTGCTTTTATCTGTGCTGTTCAAACTTCACACAAAAGTTGTACTTTTCTGTTCTGAAAGTGACTGAGCCACAAAGCATATAATATTACGCAGTCTGATTACTCTCGGGGTATGGTTCGTCGCAGACACACATACCTAAATGTAGCGGAATCTTCTGTAGCATCTGAAAAGTCTTACTGCTGGTCACCGGCGAACATTCTACACTACTACCATTAAAATTGCTACATCAGAAAGGTGAAGTACTAAGGACGCGAAATTTAATCGACAGGAAGAACATGCTGTGATATGCAAATGATTAGCTTTTGATAGCATTCACACAAGGTTGGCGTCGGTGGCAACACCTACAACATGCTGACATGAGGAAAGGTTCCAACCGATTTCTCACACACAAACGGCAGTTGACAGGTGTTGCCTGGTGAAACGTTGTTGTGATGCCTTGTATAAGGAGGATAAATACGTACCATCACGTTTCCGGCTTTGATAAAGGTTAGATTGTAGCCTACCACTATTGCGGTTTACCGTATCGCGACATTGCTGATCGCGTTGATCGAGATCCAATGACTGTTAGCAGAATATGGAATCGGTGGCTTCAGGAGGGTAATAAGGAACGCCGTGCTGGATCCCAGCGGCCTCGTCGTGATGACAGGCATCTTATCCGCATAGCTGTAACGGATCGTGCAGCCACGTCTCGATCCCTGAGTCAACAGATGGGGTCGTTTGAAAGACAACAACCACCTGCACGAACAGGTCGACGACGTTTGCAGCAGCATGGACTATCAGCTCCGAGACCATGGCTGCGGGTACACTTGACGCTGCATCACAGACGGGAGAGCCTGCAATGGTGTACTTAACGATGAACCTGGGTGCACGAGTGGCAAAACGTCATTTTTTCGGATGAATTTAGGTTCTGTTTACAGCATCATGATGGTCGCATCCGTGTTTGGCGACATCGCGGTGAACGCACATTGGAAGCGTGTATTCGTCATCACCATACTGGCGTATCACTCGCCGTGATGGTATGGGGTGCCATTGGTAACACGTCTCGGTCACCTCTTCCTGTTCACATTGACGGCTCTTTGAACAGTGGACGTTACATTTCAGATGTGTTACGACCTGTGGCTCTACCCTTCATTCGTTTCCTGCTAAACCCTACATTTCAGCAGGATAATGCACGACCGCATGTTGCAGGTCGTGTACGGGCATTTCTGGATACAGAAAATGTTCGACTGCTGCCCTGCACAGCACATTCCCACGATCTCTCACCAACTGAAAACGTCTGGTCAATGGTGGCTGAGCAACTGGCTCGTCACAATACGCCAGTCACTACTCTTGATGAACTGTGGTATCGTGTTGAAGCCGCATGGGCAGCTGTACTTGTACACGCTATCCAAGCTCTATTTGTCTCAATGCCCAGACTTATCAGCGCCGTAATTACGGCCAGAGGTGGTAGTTCTGGCTACTGATTTCTCAGGATCTATGTACCCAAACTGTGTGAAAATATAATGACACGTTAGTACTTGTATAATATATTAGTCCAATGAATACCCGTTTATCATCTGCATTTCTTCTTGGTGTAGCAATCTTAATGGCCAGTAGTGTATTTATTGAAAACAGCTTTAAATCCCTGAAACAACATTTAGTTCTTACCTGATCAGCAGCATATGCAATTATTCATCCACAAATTTATCACATTTCGTTCTTGTGACCGGGTAATGCCACGCTGACACAGCACATAGCACCAGAATGGAGAAGTAGTTACTCTCTTGAAGATCTCGCGGCAACCTTATCCTCTGGGATATGAAAATAATTTACTATTGCAAAGCTTGTAAACTTGTTGTCCGAATATTAATTACGATCAGAAGTGGTTCATATATATCTAATGATTGAATAAAGGCGAAACAATATTTATTTAATTACTTACTTGATGCAAAGCCACATGGCTATTCACAACTTCCGTCCTGGAGAATTCTTACTCCATTCAGTTAAATTTGTAAAAGAAATGAATTTCAAGTAAGGATATGAGATTTTTTAACCTTGTAATTATTATTTGATTGCAGAACCACAAAGACTTTATGCAGGACAATACGATTCAGTTTACATGAGAGATCCCTGTACACCAGTGCAGTGGCACAAAGACCTGACCCATGACGTATGTCTGAAAAAGCATGTGAGCTTGAAAACCTGTCAGCTAATCAAGTGTCGCCTTACCAAGGCTAACAACGAATTAAACATAGGTCATAATCAGAACGGAATCTAAAACTTTTCCATTCCATGATGGACTGATTAGTGCAGCAACAGGTTTTCTTAATTACATAAAGAGACATTATCGGCTGCAAAGCTATTTTTAACATATAACGCTTTTTGCCTGGTTAAAGCGTCCTCAGAGTTTCTAGGAAAAAAGGAAAAACAAGGATATAATTATGCAAAATCACGAGTTAACTTCTAAGCTACGCTAAACTACTGAACATCGTTTTAATAAATTTAAAAAGCAAATTAAATTTTATAAAATTTTATCAAAGCATTGCGTACGAGCGGCTGGTAGGGCTGTTGGCCATAACGATGGTAACAATACATTTAGAGGAAGAAACGCCGAAAAAGATACACTAGACCATAACCAAGTGTATAAAGTTAGAAGGATTAAAACCAGGGATAAATGTGTGAAGGCAAACATAAAGGGGAGGAATGGGCAGAGAGAAATAAAGTAACCGAAAATACCTTAAAATAATCAGAGCCGGCAGTGTCATCGAATGAAACTCGATGATAGGTGACTAAACGATGTAACAGACAGCCAAATTGAACCTAGAGTTCAAATAAGGCTGTACAACAACAGAGAGCGCCACTGTCGGTAAATCTTAAGTTAATCTAGCTGTAAGACTGTAAAAACAAGAGACTATAGGCAATAAACAAAAGTGATTAGACAGCACCTTGACTAAAGTATATGACACTGTGATAGATAAAAATTGAGAATGCTGAAAATTAAACGAATCTTTAATACGAACAACTATAACAAAACCATATGTTGCCATAAAAATAATGAAGCATCCCAAGAGGTTACAAACGCGAATACGTTTCAGAGGTAACAGCGGAAGTTGCTCGCGAGCAGTCGACACGTCATAAACAGAATATATGGAGACAGGGAAAATATACCAGTCAACTTACAGCCTGATTCATAATTACCAAGAATATGTCGACTGTATGCCGCTAAAAGTTTCCATTTCCAGCAGTCATGATCTACATCCACATCGTACAATGTAGACTTCAATGCAGTTAAACTATTTCTTGTCGCGATATTCAGTTATTGATCAGTTTAGTAAAGTAAATAACATGCAGTTCTATTCTAAAAGTGGAATTCAGGAGACTGGTCTATGGGTTATGGGTGGCGTGTTCGGAAAAAAAAAAGGTAACATCTTTTAATTTATCGCGTCAGAAACACACAAATATGCCACACTTATATACGCTTCACAAACAAGGGCAAAATATTGCAACCTACTGTAGATCTCGCATTTCATAAACTTCTAATCTTGTTGTGTTCGTTGCAAAATGAGTACAAGTGTGGGTACAACCGTAGCATCACTTGTGTGGAAAATCAAATACTTTTTAAACTAATATAAAATGGAGTGTAAAATTAAATATAACTGCCGGGTTCCTCCTTCCCCACAGCTTCCTTGCAGTTCTCATATCTCATGTCCCCTACAGTGAACATCTATTTCTCTAACACATGAGAACAATCTCTTTGCTTTCTCCTCTCTCACTCTCTCTTATTCTCTGATCTCTTCTCTCTTCCTATCATATGTATTGTCTCACAAGCAGCATTAGGACACTACATCTTAATTCTGCATACGTGTACTGGGAACTAAACATAAATCACACCAAACGCTATTGAAATTGCAAGTGAAAAACACGTTGAGAGACAGCGATAATTTGTTACAAAACTCAATTACTCTTACTCCGCTCTCATCCTTGTTCCATGTCCACATTCTCCTTTAAACCGTTTCTTTTACTCCTGCACTCCAGTTGTTAGATTTTCCTCTCCCTTTACGTACACTATTATCCTTTGAATTCCTCATACAGATTCTCTATCTCTTCATACTGAGCTTGCGACGTCGGCATGTATACCTGAACCATCGTTGTGTGCGTGCTAATGGGTAATAATTCCGATGCGATGCAGTGGTACCTGCACGAAACCGTAGGCGTGGTGAATGTATCATGTTTCCGGAATAGCGGTCTGAACAGCCACTTCCTGATCCAATCTTCTGAATTCTCATGTGTATTAGCATTTCACGTAGCTCTCGGCACACTCTCTGTTAATTCACGATGTCCTTAATTTGTTTTGTTTAATTGTTCTTATCTCTTGACCTGCAGCAAGACTAAATCTCAGCCGTTTCTTAGCTTAAATTGTGTGCAGTAGCCGTTATTCACTGGTAACAGGCTACCTCTCACTTAATGTGTTCATTCGGTACAATATGTGCAACATTTTACCAGATCTGTGTGCTTGTTATTTTTCGTTTGTCTGTAGCTTCACACTGTTGTCTCCATTTATTATCTGTGCGAATGCTGAAACTGAAGCATGATGTGATGGAGCGAAATGCTGGCCGCGTTCAGAAAAACAGCAGATCTCTAGGTGCGATTTAAAATCGCAAGCTCGTTATGGGAACGGGGCTGATTGACAGCCAATTTAATCATTGTTATCATACTTTCAGTTAATCTCGTCATCCCACACAATTACAAGAAGCAGCGCCCACAGGCGTGGTGACTGCGACATGACACATCAGGTTTCAGTGATTTTAGAATTCGTGAACCTCCACTGCTCGCGAATTTCTACATCTACATCTACATCCATACTCCGCAAGCCACCTGACGGTGTGTGGCGGAGGGTAACCTGAGTACCTCTACCGTTTCTCCCTTCTATTCCAGGCCGGCCGGGGTGGCCGGGAGGCTCTAGGCGCGTCAGTCTGGAACCGCGTGACCGCTACGGTCGCAGGTTCGAATCCTGCCTCGGGCATGGATGTGTGTGATGTCCATAGGTTAGTTAGGTTTAAGTAGTTCTAAGTTCTAGGGGACTGATGACCTTAGAAGTTAAGACCCATAGTGCTCAGAGCCATTTGAACCTTCTATTTCAGTCTCGTATTGTTCGTGGAAAGAAGGATTGTCGGTATGCTTCTGTGTGGGCTCTAATCTCTCTGATTTTATCCTCATGGTCTCTTCGCGAGATATACGTAGGAGGTTGCAATATACTGCTTGACTCTTCGGTGAAGGTATGTTCTCGAAACTTTAATAAAAGCCCGTACCGAGCTACTGAGCGTCTCTCCTGCAGAGTCTTCCACTGAAGTTTATCTATCATGTTCGTAACGCTTTCGCGATCACTAAATGATCCTGTAACGAAGCGCGCTGCTCTCCGTTGGATCTTATCTATCTCATCTATCAACCCTATCTGGTACGAGTCCCACACTGTTGAGCAGTATTCAAGCAGTGGGCGAACAAGCGTACTGTGTAACCTACATCCTTTGTTTTCGGATTGCATTTCCTTAGGATTCTTCCAATGAATCTCAGTCTGGCATCTGCTTTACCGAAGATCAACTATATATGATCATTATATTTTAAATCACTCCTAATGCGTACTCCCAGATAATTTATGGAATTAACTGCTTCCAGTTGCTGACCTGCTATTTTGTAGTTAAATGATAAGGGAACTATCTGTCTATGTATTCGCAGCACATTACACTTGTCTACATTGAGATTCAATTGCCATTCCCTGCACCATGCGTCTATTCGCTGCAGATCCTCCTGCATTTCAGTACACTTTTCTATTGTTACAACCTCTCGATACACCACAGCATCATCTGCAAAAAACCTCAGTGAACTTCCGATGTCATCCGCAAGGTCATTTATGTATATTGTGAATAGCAAAGGTCCTATGAAAGTCCCCTGCGGCACACCTGAAATCACTCCTACTTCGGAAGACTTCTCTCCATTGAGAATGACATGCTGCGTTCTGTTATCTAGGAACTCTTCAATCCAATCACACAATTGGTCTCATAGTCCATATGCTCTTACTTTGTTCATTAAACGACTGTGGGAACTGTATCGAACGCCTTGCGGAAGTCAAGAAACACGGCATCTACCTGTGAACCCGTGTCTATGGCTCTCTGAGTCTCGTGGACGAATAGCGCGAGCTGGGTTTCACACGACCGTCGTTTTCGAAACCCATGCTGATTCCTACTGAGTCGATTTCTCGTCTCCAGAAAAGTCATTATACTCGAACATAATATGTGTTCCAAAATTCTACAACTGATCGACGTTAGAGATATAGGTCTCTAGTACTGCACAACTGTTCGACGTCTCTCCTTGAAAACGGGGATGACCTGTGCCATTTTCCAATCCTTTGGAACGCTACGCTCTTCTAGAGACCGACGGTATACCGCTGCAAGAATAGGGGCAAGTTCCTTCGTGTACTCAGTGTAAAATCGAACTGGTATCCAATCAGGTCCAGCGGCCTTTCCTCTTTTGAGCGATTTTAATTGTTACTCAATCCCTCTGTCGTCTATTTCGATATCTACTGTTTTGTCATCTGTGCGACAATCTGGAGAAGGAACTACAGTGCAGTCTTCCTTTCTTTCGGTGTTAGCCGTTACGGCCTCAGCATTCTTTCTGTCCGCACTACTGACCCAACACTACATCTACATCTACGTGATTAGTCTGCTATTGACAATAAAGTGCCTGGCAGAGAGTTCAATGAACCAACTTCAAGCTGTCTCTCTACCGTTCCATTCTCGAACTTCACGCGGGAAAAACGAGCACTTAAAGATTTCTATGCGAGCCCTGATTTCTCTTTTTTTATCGTGATGATCATTTCTCCCTGCGTAGGTGGGTGCTAACAGAATGTTTTCGCAATCGGAGTAGAAAACTGGTGATTGAAATTTCATGACAAGGTCCCGTTGCAACGAAAAGCATTTTTGTTTTAATGATTGCCGCTCAAATTCACGTATCATGTCTGTGACACTATCTCCCCTATTTCGCGATAATACAAAACGAGCTGCCCTCCTTTGTACTTTTTCGATGTCATTCGTCAGTCCCACCTGATGCGGATCCCACACCGCATAGCAATACTCCAGAATAGGGCGGACAAGCGTAGTGTACGCAGTCTCTTTTGTAGACCTGTGGCACCTTCTAAGTGTTCTGCCAATGAATGGTTTGCTCTACCCACAATATTATCTATGTGATTGTTCCAATTTTCGTTATTTATAATTGTAATCCCTAAGTATTTAGTTGAATTTACAGCCTTCAGATTTTTGTGTGACTTATCGTGTAATCGAAATTTAGCTGACTTCTTTTAGTACTCATGTGAATAACTTCACACTTTTCCTTATTCAGACCAATTGCCACTTATCGCACCATACAGATAACTTATCTAAATCATTTTGCAAGTCGTTTTGATCATCTGATGACTTCACAGGACGGTAAATGTCAGAGTCATTCGCAAACAATCTGAGACGGCTACTCAGATTACCTCCTACGTCCTTAATATAGATAAGGAACAACAGAGGGCCTATAACACTTACTTGGGGAACGCCGGATATTACTTCTGCTTTACTCGATGACTTTCCGTCTATTACTACGAACTGTGACCTTTCTGACAGGAAATCACGAATCCAGTCGCCAAACTGAGACGATACTCCGTAGGCACACAGTTTGATTAGAAATTCTTGTGAGAAACGGTGTCGAAAGGCTTCTGGAATCAATTTGACATCCCCTGCCGATTGCACTAGTGACGACAGGAGCAGTATCTGCTACCCTCTTTAAGTACTGCAGGTGGCGACCGGATTTCGTTACCAGAGTTGCCGAGAGAGAACTGTTGTTGCTAGATGCAAGTATATACACTATCCATGAGGAAGAGGCTGAGATGTCAAACAGACCGTCAGGAAGGGGATCCTGAACGGGCTGTTGGACCAGGTGGCTATCTTCAGGTTTCGAACACATACGAGGAAGCCACCTATGTTGTGCACACAGAGTATGGGGACCGCCCGACTTTGCCCATTGTCGCGGAGAGTAAAGTCGCCCCCAGTGCTGAACTGTCAACTGCAGACTACAACATGGCTGCCACTGCAGGGCGACCACTGGGGACGCCGGCACCACCACAACTGCCCCCGCCAGCAACGACGCCGCAGACGCTGTCGCCTGGGCAGATGCCGCCCCTACTGACGCACAGGTGCCGAGGCACCACACTCATCGACGCCCGGGTGCAGACCAGACTAACATGGCAAGTACAGCTCCGGAAGCAGATGTTGTCCCTTGCCTTGAAATGAGCATGTTTTCTCAGCTAATGACAATTTTTGATGCCCAAATAGGCGAATTAGAAGAGATTTTAGTCACTAAACTAACCTGCCAAAGGATGATCTAAGAGCTCAAGACAAAAGACTGATTTCCCGGTAGAGACAAATAGCCGATTAGAACAGCTTGTAAATATTTAGAAGCAGTTAGTGATTAGGAATACAGATACACAAGTCGCTGAGGAATGAATTAAATAGGTAGTGCAGGGAAGCTAAGACGAAATGGCTGCAGGAAAAATGTGAAGACATCGAAAAAGATACGATTGTCGGTAGAACAGACTCAGCATACAGGAAAGTCAAAACAAACTTTGGTGACATTAAAAGCAACGGTGGTAACATTAAGAGTGCAACGGGAATTCCACTGTTAAATGCAGAGGAGAGAGCAGATAGGTGGAAAGAATACATTGAAAGCCTCTATGAGGGTGAAGATTTGTCTGATGTGATAGAAGAAGAAACAGGAGTCGATTTAGAAGAGATAGGGGATCCAGTATTAGAATCGGAATTTAAGAGAGCTTTGGAGGACTTACGGTCAGATAAGGCAGAAGGGATAGATAACATTCCATCAGAATTTCTAAAATCATTGGGGGAAGCAGCAACAAAACGACTATTCACGTTGGTGTGTAGAATATATGAGTCTGGCGATATACCATCTGACTTTCGGAAAAGCATCATCCACACAATTCCGAAGACGGCAAGAGCTGACAAGTGCGAGAATTATCGCACAATCAGCTTAGCAGCTCATGCATCGAAGCTGCTTACAAGAATAATATACAGAAAAATGGAAAAGAAAATTGAGAATGCGCTAGGTGAAGATCAGTTTGGCTTTAGGAAAAATAAAGGGACGAGAGAGGCAATTCTGACGTTACGGCTAATAATGGAGCAAGACTAAAGAAAAATCAAGACACTTTCATAGGATTTGTCGACCTGGAAAAAGCGTTCGACAATATAAAATGGTGCAAGCTGTTCGAGATTCTGAGAAAAGTAGGGGTAAGCTATAGGGAGAGACGGGTCATATACAATATGTACAACAACCAAGACAATACGTCAAGCAAGAGTGGACGATCAAGAACGAAGTGCTCGTATTAAGAAGGGTGTAAGACAAGGCTGTAGCCTTTCACCCCTACTCTTCAATCTGTACATCGAGGAAGCAATGATGGAAATAAAAGAAAGGTTCAGGAGTGGAATTAAAATACAAGGTGAAAGGATATCAATGATACGATTCGCTGATGACATTGCTATCCTGAGTGAAAGTGAAGAAGAATTAAATGATCTGCTGAACGGAATGATCAGTCTAATGAGTACACAGTATGGTTTGAGAGTAAATCGGAGAAAGACGAAGGTAATGAGAAGTAGTAGAAATGAGAACAGCGAAAAACCAAACATCAGGATTGATGGTCACGAAGTCAATGAAGCTAAGGAATTCTGCTACGTAGGCAGTAAAATAACCAATGATGGACGGAGCAAGGAGGACATCAAAAGCAGACTCGCTATGGCAAAAAAGGCATTTCTGGCCAAGAAAAGTCTACTAATATCAAATACCGGCCTTAATTTGAGGAAGAAATTTCTGAGGATATACGTCTGGAGTACAGCATTGTATGGTAGTGAAACATGGACTGTGGGAAAACCGGAACAGAAGAGAATCGAAGCATTTGAGATGTGGTGCTATAGACGAATGTTGAAAATTAGGTGGACTGATAAGGTAAGGAATGAGGAGGTTCTACGCAGAATCGGAGAGGAAAGAAATATGCGGAAAACACTGATAAGGAGAAGGGACAGGATGATAGGACATCTGCTAAGACATGAGGGAATGACTTCCATTGTACTAGAGGGAGCTGTAGAGGTAAAAAACTGTAGAGGAAGACAGAGATTGGAATACGTCAAGCAAATAATTGAGGACGTAGGTTGCAAGTGCTACTCTGAGATGAAGAGGTTAGCACAGGAAAGGGATTCGTGGCGGGCCGCATCACACCAGTCAGCAGACTGATGCCCAAAAAAAAAAAAAAAAAAAAAAAAAAAAATAGTGATTAGATTCTTCAGTTTCTCCCGGCGCATTTGTTGCTCTAACAGCCCACCGGTATACTGCCCGTTCATAGTGTCCATCGTCAGGTGCGCTGACTAACTGAGCTCAAACCGTGTGAAAGATGACCTTAGTTTGAGGAAGGCCGGCAGATACCAAGTTCGCTGTGAGTGTGGGAAGACTTATATCGGGCAAACAGTACGCACCATCGAAGATCGTTGCCGAGAACATCAAAGGCACACTCGACTGAAATATCCAAATAAGTCGGTGGTAGCAGAGCACTGTTTGTCCGAGAAACACGAGATGGTTTATGAGCGTACCAAAATCCTGGCTCAGACCTCTAAATATTGGGACAGAGTTATAAGGGAGGCTATCGACATTCGCACCTGGGAAGATCTTATCAACCGACATTGCGGCTACAATCTCATCTAGGCTTGGGACCCGGCATTGAATGTAATTAAGAAGACTCTCAGCAAGAAGTACGAACTGGCGACCAGGGCGGACGTAGCAAGCACATCGACGCTACGACAGATTCCGACGCCCACGTCCTCGCAACCGCCGGCGCGCGGGCGCGGACGGCGAAGAGAGCGGCCCGCGGGGGTAGGGGATTTAAATCGGCCGCCCGCGCTCAGGAGTTCAGTTCGTAAGCGCACCTGACGATGGCGACATGTCTGATGACCGAAATATTGTGCCCGTTGGACACTGTGAACCGGCAGTATACCCGTGGACTGTTGGAGCAGTTAGTGATTAGTTTGCAGTACCTTTTACAGCTGCAGCCTAATAAAGTTACAGAGCAGCTTTACGTTCAAGCTCTAGGGATAACTGCACAAGGCGAGAGGCTGGACACTGCAGTTCAGGAAAACAAGGAGGCTTTATCTATCACAGATGAGCGAGGTCGAAAGTAAATTTGCCGGAGTAAATGAACGAGTGATAATAATCCTTCAGCAAGTACACAGTCAGCTAACCACTCTAGGAACGCCTGACGAACAGATGACATACGGAAATGTTGCGTGCGATGGAAATATGGATTCACTCAGCTGAGGAGAAATTCCCAAGAAATTGGTACCAACACAATGGAGAGAGTTCCTCACGGTGTCGGTTGTCTGAGGAAACAACAGAAGCCGAGTTAACTGGTTCGTTATGCGCCACCACAGAACAGCAGGCGTTAAGGTCCTAATAAACGATCAAACAATTTGTTAAACGTAACTATGCTTGCCAAACATTTGACCGTGTGCGGTGCCGGTTGATGTGTTTGCCATGTACAGATCGTGTTTGCGAGGAATTTTGATTGACCGAAAATTTGACACGACGGGGGACTTTCTTTACGTCCATGTGTCACCACATATGTTTAATGAAAAAGTGTTTTATTACAATTTCTACCACTGTATTGCGATTTTCCACAACTATGAAAACCATAAAGTATAAAAACAAAAGAGGACTTACAATTGCTAAAATGGTAGAAGTATCACATCTTTCGCAGACTTATATTACGCATAAAGTGGTTATGAACAAAACCAATATTTTACGCATACAGTAGCATACAAGCTGAGTGGAATGAAATAAAAGACATCGACATTCTCGGGTTCCTCAAAGGACGATGTGGGCTACGTGTTCCCGTGTTGTGTTACAGTAATGAACTGACATTAGAAGATCATGTAGACGTGAATACATTTTTTCATACTTGTGCCTTCTTTCTCAATGTAAGGGCGAAGTAACGCTGAATAAGTTATTAAACGTTTCACAGTCCGTCTGCAGAAAGATAGGTAATCATCAGATTTTGAGTGTTACACTTCCATTAACGGGTTTTCGGTTGCATATTGCTCATTTTAATCCATTCCCTGAACCAGAGTCATGATCTTCTTCTTTAAACACAGTGTTAACCATTCTTACTAGTGCCAAAATACAGCATACGCGAAAAGCGTGTGCTTCAAAGGTAAGGTTAAATTGACAGACTTACTCGATACGTGTGCAGCCCTGTTTGACACATCCATTGACAGACAAGTGTGCTCGCTTAGGAGGGCCGTAACTAGTTTTATAAGGCTATATTGTCCATTCGCAGAAAGTTGTTGTAATCATCAGGTTCTGTTATTAATATTTCCTTTAGCAGATCTCTTATTTTAAGACATGCTCAGGACCAGTGTCGTGTTTTCTTCTTCCTCTTTAAACGCAATACAAAGTCAATGCCATGGCTGCTCTGTCTGCATTTGTGGCCATTTTCACTACTGTCAAAATACACACGAACACTAACAGCATCTGCTCCAAAGTGAAGTTAAAGTGACAAATAATGTTTGAACTTGTACGGGCATGTTTGGCAAATCCGTGGCTGGATATTAGAGATTTTGGCAAACATGTTTGATCGTTTACAGGGCCTATGGGGTACAGCGTAGTTACGTCATCGAAGACTTGTTACAGACGATCGCCCACCATCCTGCAGCAGAACGAGGAAGGCTGTCCCGTTCACCGTGGAGCACACCTCCTCTGCCGCCACCTGCCCGCCAGGCGTCACAGGTGTGCTAAGTTTCTTTTTACTAGCTGTGCTCCTGACTTGTCCTATTGAGTCTGCACCAAGTTGGGAAGCTGCTGGCACTATTTCTTTCACAGAAACATAGACATCACTCTGACTGCAGGATAGAACCCACTGACTTCCGAGCACAAGGCCCGATTACACTACTGGCCATTAAAATTTCTACACCACGAAGATGACATGCTACTGACGCGCAATGTAACGGTCAGGAAGAAGATACTGTGATATGCAAATGATTAGGTTTTCAGAGCATTCACACAAGGTTGGCGGCGGTGGCAATACCTACAACGTGCTGACATGACGAAAGTTTCCAACAGATTTTTCATACACAAACAGCAGTTAGCCGTCGTTGCCTGTTGAAATGTTGTTGTGATGCCTCGTGTAAGGAGGAGAAATGCGTACCATCACGTTTCCAACTTTCATAAAGGTCGGATTGCAGACTATCGCGATTGCGGTTTATCGTATCGTGACATTGCTCCTCGCGTTGGTTGAGAGCCAATAACTGTTAGCAGAATATGGAATCGGTGGGTTTAGGAGGGTAATACGAACGTCGTGCTGGATGCCAGCGGCCTCGTATCACTAGCAGTCGAGATGACAGACATCTTACCCGCAAGGCTGTAACGGATCGTGCAGCCACGTCTCGATCACTGAGTCAACAGATGGGGACGTTTGCAAGACAACAACCACCTGCACGAACAGCTCGACGACGTTTGCAGCAGCATGGACTATCAGCCTGGAGACTAAGGCTGCTGTTACCCTTGACGCTGCATCACAGACTGGAGCGCCTGCGACGGTGTACTTAACGACGAACCTGGGTGCACGAATGGCAGAACGTCATTTTTTCGGATAATCCAGGTTCTGTTTACAGCATCATGATGGTCGCATCCATGTTTGGCGACATCGCGGTGAACGCACATTGGAAGCGTGTATTGGTCATCGCCATACTGGCGTATCACCGGCCGTGATGGTATGGGGTGCTATTGGTTACACATCTCGGTCACCTCTTGTTCGCACTGACGGCATTTAGAACAGTGGACGTCAAATTTCAGATGTGTTGCGACCCGTGGCTCAACCCTTCATCCGATCCCTGCGAAACCCTACATTTCAGCAGGATAATGCACGACCGCATGTTGCAGGTCCTGTACGTGCCTTTCTGGATACAGAAACTGTTCGACTGCTGTCCTGGCCAGCTCATTCTCCAGATCTCTCACCAACTGAAAACGTCTGGTCAATGGTGGCCGAGCAACTGGCTCGTCACCATACGCCAGTCACAACTCTTGATGAACTGTGTTATCGTGTTGAAACTGCATGGGCAGCTGTACCTGTACACGCCCCCCAAGCTCTGTTTGACTCAATGCCCAGGCGCATCAAGGCCGTTATTACGGCCAGAGGTGGTTGTTCTCGGTACTGATTTCTCAGGATCTATACACCCAAATTGGCCGAAAATGTAATCACATGTCAGTTCTAGTATATCTGTCCAATGAATACCCGTTTATCATCTGCATTTCTTCTTGGTGTATCAATCTTAATGGCCAGTAGTGTATGTTCAGCTGTTTTTACACAACCACCCTAGTACCCTCCTCCACAGATTACCCGGTTACTTCGGAAAAATTCAGCGGTATGAGTTCCTGAATACGTCTAGTGGATTTTCTGAAGAGTTTTCGAGACTGGGCAGAGATTATGTGCATTACGCATGAGCAGTTACTTAATGTGTTCAGACAGCATTAAACCTCCGAAGTGAATTCCCAGTGCACTATTCTATGGGTTTCGATCAATTAAGCTACGAGAGTTCCCCAATACTTGAACTGTGTGAGTGGGGGAACTTGGCAGGAATTCCTCTTCTGTGACGTTTACTCACTGCATCACTTGGACCCGTTCGTGTAAACGGAGAAGATCATATCTGTAATCTACCAGCGCATGGCCAAGAGAGCGGTAGTGAGCCAGGAGCGGTCGCTAGACGTGTTGGTCATACTGGTCGAGTTTCAAGAAGAAAGAAACAGATGTCTTGCCATCAGTGGAGAGCAAAACCTGGCTCGGAGTAGCGCTCCAAATACTAGAAGTAATAATTAACGTCATTCGGGACGATCTAACATCAATATTCGCAACGGAAAGGTACAGGAAACCGGACAGATGTTATCAACAAAACAACAACGACAGAAATATGTCTGTGGGACGCTCTAGGGGGTGAGGCGCACGTCTGATTACTGGCGGGGCGGCGCGGCCCAGACAGAGAGGGATAAATCTCCCGAGGAGGAAACAGCTGTTGAAACCGACCTTAGCTCGGATAACTAATGCTCACTACCCAATTCTCCCACTAGTGTGTGTGGGAGATCCAGACAGGGAGGTCGATTTTCCATACTATCCGCTGGAGGACATGTTATCAGAGGGGTTAAATTTTTCAGTGCAGAGCAGAAGTTCGTTCTGGACACAACTGCTGCTATCTCGGAGTTGTGTACATAGTTCCGCGTAGTCAGTGGGTACACAGCTTTCCCAATAGAGCGCGCCCCGCTAAGCACAACAGCGCAGGCGCAGTGCTCGTCCGTCCCCGCACTACGAGATGGCGCTGTCTTAGAGACGGACCAAATTCTGCTTCCGCCGATCCACGTATTAATATGTAACGCAAAATGAGATTACTGCTAATGTAGAACCTTTTCTCCTCGCGGATCACACTCGCGCAGTGATACCTGAACGCGCAAGGTATTATAACGAGTGTACAGACCTCCAATTAGCCAGTCTGCATTAGTCTGTAGTCAAGTTTCAGTCTGCACCTAATAAGATTATCATATTCCTGTACACAGCCATGAAGAGAAATGTATAGACACTTTGTCAAGTATCAGAGATATGTGAGAATAAGATTAACGTACCGAGACGAAAGGAACTTCAGATTGTCAATTGTAAATAGCATCCAGAATCAAGTTAAGTAAAGTTTATGATTGTAATTATTTTAATAAATGTGTGTGAAAATTAATCAAGTTCTGTTTAAAGCTGGTCACCGTCAATCTGCTACTCTAAGCGTGCAAGTGGCATTTCTATCATCTGACCTAACGGCAGAAGATAAACACGCCACAATAAGACCACGAGACACATTGCTGACACTCGCCTACTTCGTTAGAGCGACAAGTCAAATAATCTGATGGTGTGTGTACCGAAGGTCTTACAGTACGCACACCACACTCGGTAATTTCCAAGACTTTATTCAGAGCTTTTAAATATAGAGTCAGATTAGAGGTACTTACAGTGAAAGCAATAAGTATCAGATGTGCCATAGGGGGCACGTAACAGCCTGTAAACAAACAGGTACTGTCAGAGGTCCCTATCCAGGGAATTAAGGTGTTCTAACCAGCTGTTGATTACCACTGTTCTTGACACGGACTGGTGAAGTCACACTTAACAGGTAATTTATTGCAAGAGGGAAGAGGTGTGCATAAGACTGAATGGGGAAAAAGTGTATTTGCCAGTTTGCTAACCACTTCCAGATCAAGCGAGGGGTGATCGCCCCCTCCCCCTTCACTCCCCAGTCAGTACGAACTATTCTTGTCTCTGTGGTAGAGGCCGAGGGTCGGGAACCCGTTTATGTGCCAGCAGGCAGCCGTGACCGCCCTCAAGGACGACCACACTCCTCTACCCCCTCCCCCCCCCCCCCCCATCGCACGATCTCTTACAAAATCTCCGGAGGAAACTGTTTACCCTCAGAGCAACAGACAATCCTGTTCAATAACTTCCAAAAATTTTGAACTATTTTCCAAAGTAAACCAGAGAGACTAACTTCCTGTGTTTGATGTCTGAAAGACGGAGGACCATTTCACACACCACAGAGTAATATACCATTAGTCAAGCCAGTCAAATTAACCAGTTATTAGTTACAGAAAGAGACCACCCAGAATCCGTGGAAGACCTTCTGGCGTGATTAGAGGGAGCATAGTTATTTTGCCACTCTGGATATGGCCGCGTCGTAGAGGCAGATTCTTCAGTCGGATGTTTCCAGAAAATGTACAGCATTTCTAGACAACAGCAAGAGTTATGAATACAACGTTCTGCCATTTGGGCGTAATCTACAAGTCAATAGATTCATCAGTGCCGCAAATTCGACTTGGGTCTAAATCTTCCCAGGCAAGCCACTTTGTATCTCAACGACATCGTAACCGCCTCAACGAGTTTCGCAGATCACTGCGGAACTCAGCAGCATTGATCCTAAGACAAGAGAAATAAAAGTTTGACTTTCAGGAGGTAAAATCCCTAGACCATACCCTGAACAGTGAAGGTATGCGTGCGGGGATACAGAAACTGGAAGTTATTCGCCGGTTTCCGTCTCCTAAAAGCCAGCAGCAGTAGAGGGCGCACCTAGCTAGGCTTGACGGCAATTTTTCATAATGACGTTGCAGGAAGTAACGTTCAGCTGATTGGGCTGATAAAGAAGAACGTCTCCTTCTGCCGGACTGAGAGCACAAACACGATTTCTGCAATAGGGTAGGACAAATAAAAGTGGTCAAGACGAGTGAATGGTTTTGGATTGACAGATTAAGGCAGGAGGAAAAGACTTACAATTACTTCCAACATGATGGAGCAACTGCTCAGACAGCGTTCCGAACCTTGAAGCATATTGACACAATCTTCGCGCCAGACCTGACAGAGTTGTTAACAGTGTTCAGTCTGGTCGCGGCCGTAGCTGACCACCCATGTCACCTGTGTGATTGCTTGGTGTGGGGGGTCCTCAAGTCTAAGGTGTATCGCAACAACCCTTATGGTCTTCAAGAACTGCAGCATTTCGGATGAGACTGCAGCAACTCCATCAGTCCCGCTTCGACCTGCCTCCAGCAACTTGCAGACCAGCGCCCAAAAGTGCCAAGAGATGAACTGTGGTCACTTTCAACATATGTTGTAGACAGGTTAGTAGTGTATTTCGTTTCCTCTGCTGTATTTCTTTGTATCCTGGAACTCTGTTCTCTGAGATACTTTTATTTGCCACGCCCTGTATGTTTACGACTCGCTTCTAAGTAATATTTCAGTCCACCATACTGATTTTAGCAGGGAATTCTTAATAGGCACAGACAATTCTTACTACGCCATTGCTGTGGAGTCATATAAGGAGTGCGGATTAGGGAGAAAATAAATAACATTGCTTGGTTTGTTTTGACACCCACACTTTAAACGAATTCGAGAGACGGCACGGGGTGACTGAGAAGAAGCTACTACACTTTGTATGGAGCGTGCATGGGGTCCGACAGTACCTTTCCGGTCATCAGGTAACAGCAGTGACCGATCACTGGGCACTTACGTCCCTGAACAGCTGTCAGCACCTCAACGAAAGCTGCGCTGGGCATTAGCCCTCAGGAATTCCAGTACACCGTCCAGTATGTGCCCAGAAAAGACAGCGTGATACCAGATGTGTTGTCCCTTCTTGGAAGGCTCAGGGTCGATGGGGCCATCAGGAGAGTAAGAAAATAGATGTACATCTGACAGAAGGTGATGCCGGTATGCGACAGAACCTCGAAGACATAATTCCACTACAGTCTCTCGAACCGAAACTTCCAGGAGCAAAGAACGCAATGTTCATACATCGAGCAATGGAGTCCAAACATACATATTACAAAGCGCTAAACAGGGTGCTGTATGTCCAAACACATCGTAACAGTAACCTCTGGAAACTGTGCTTTCCTCAACAAACGCAGGCCGACTTAGCAAGATGCTTCCACGCGCTATTCGCACATTATGGCGCTGCTTAGTGTCTCGCCATTCTTAAACAGGACATTTACTTCAAGAAAATGGAATCCGTCACAGTAAAGCAACTGGCGAAGTGCAGCTTGTTTCTAAAGGCCAAACCTGCTGTGGGAGGGTGTCCGCTGGGGTTAAAGGGGAGGGGGGAGGGATTACAGGTTTGATGGTTGATAGAACATCGGAACATGTTACTGCTTCGGCCCCAGCGGAAATAGTGTCAGTTGTCGTCATGGGTAACCTCAACGTCGGAAGTGGAGCAGCCTTGAATGCATTCACAAAGTGCTGTGGCCGGGCGGTTCGAAGCGATTCAGTCCGGAACAGCGCTGCTGCTACGGTCGCAGGTTCGAATTCTGCCTCGGGCATGAATGTGTGTGGTCCTTAGCTTAGTTAGGCTTAAGTAGTTCTAGATCTAGGGGACTGATGACATCAGATGTTAAGTCCCAAAATGCTTAGAGCCGTTTGAACCATTCACTAAGCACATAAAACCGTACCCAGTCAGGACGACGTCCGCTATAGGGTTGGTTACATGTTTTCGACGATATGCAACCGTTTTCGGCAGCGTCCAAGGAATACTGTCGTATAACGGTCCTCGTTTCACTTACCGAGCCAGGATCATCGAAATGGGCCAGCGAGGAATAACCCTGCACTGAACGAGCCTCTCAAGCACTGTTGCGAATCTGGTAGAGCGCTGTTTTCGCCTTAAGGGAAAGCTTGGTCGCATCCACTGTTCTGTAAAACACAGTAAATAGGTTGGGTACCAACTTCAGTTCGGAGAAAAAATTAATAAACTAGTTTACGATACTAATGGTTATTGCTCAGAGGAAATGCTGTTAGGGGAGCCAGTAGCGATACACGTTAGAACTGCGGCAGAACACCTGCCTCTACCGGTGGAAGATGTAGAAGTCAAATTTTGTAGAATGAGGAAGAAAGAGGAGCTTAGATAGGATTGTCATACCGTACTGTCAAGGTGCCCATAATTAAGGAGGAAGATTTTTCTTTCTGTTAGAAGTAAGGAAATGTATCAAAGTTTTATTTACTCTCTCACTGTCTATTTAAAGTGTAGAAATAATTGGGTTATCTTTCATATGACATTGTACACCCTGAAATCTATAAACAAAAAGGAATACTAAATATAGCTGACGCCTTTTGTTCATTTGTTGTTCGAAGGTTGTAACTGTTTCTATGTGTTCCGAGTTTAATTAGCAGTCAGAGGGAAGGTAAGTGCAGAGTGGTCCAGGGAGATGTCGCCTTCAGTTTTTTCCGACATGGCAAATCTACATGTGTAATGTATAATACAAGCTCAATCAGTATTTTAGTCGTGTGCTGCATTATTTGCTTCTGTGTGTACATTGCCTGAGATCTGGTAACTTCAGTCTGGAGACTGCCATGGAAGCAGGTAGAGAGTACTGTCAGTGAAGAATTGCCGAGTCCGGCCGGTGGGCGATTGACCGTCAGAAAGGAAGGACAAAGTCGGTAGTTTAGGATCGTTGAGTGGAGACAGATTTCAGAATGTCCCTCCCGTGGCAGAGCGAACTAGGATGGTGCTTACCAAGGCACTGGGCGTAAACTGCGCACCTGAAACCGCTCCACCGCCAAGTACACTACAGGCCATTAAAATTGCCACACAACCAACATGGCGTGCTACAGACGAGAAATTTAACCGACAGGACTAAGATGCTGTGATATGCAAATGATTAGCTTGCCAGGGCATTCACACCAAGTTGGCGCCGGTGGCGACACCTACAACGTGCTGACATGACGAATGTTTCCAACCGATTTCTCATACACAAACAGCAGTTGACCGGCGTTGCCTGGCGAAACGTTATTGTGATGCCTCGTGTAAGGAGGAGAAATGCGTACCATCACGTTTCCGGCTTTCATAAAGGTCGGATTGTAGCCTATCGCGATAGCGTTTTATCGTATCGCGACATTGCTGCTCGTGTTGGTCGAGGTCCAATGACTGTTAGCAGAATATGGATTCGGTGGGTTCAGGAGGGTAATACGGAACGCCGTGCTGGATCCCAACGACCTCGCATCACTAGCATCCGAGATGACAGGCATCTTATCCGCATGGCTATAACGAATCGTGCAGCCACGGCTCGAGCCATGAGTCAACAGATGGGGACGTTTGCAAGACAACAACCATCTGCACGAACAGTTCGGCGACGTTGGCAGCAGCAAGGAGTATCAGCTCGGAGACCTTGGCTACGGTTACCCTTGACGGTGCATCACAGAGAGGAGCGCCTGCGATGGTGTACTCAACGACGAACCAGGGTGGACAAATGACAAAACGTCATTTTTCCGGATAATCCGGGTTCTGTTTACAGCATCATGATGGTCGTATCCGTGTTTGGCGGCTTCGCGCTGAACGCACATCGGAAGCGTGTATTCGTCATCGCCATACTGGCGTATCACCCGGCGTGATGGTATGGGGTGCCATTGGTTACACGTCTCGCTCACCTCTTGTTCCTATTGACGTCACTTTGAACAGTGGTCGTTGCATTTCTTTTCTGGGACTGTTGTCGTCTTACTTTAGTATCATCATACACATTAACTGACGTTACTATTGGGATGGCTGAATGTGCTCGGCACCAAAGACAATAAATTGAAAAAAAAAACTTGTGGGAAAACCCACATATGACGGAGCCTGGTCCCTGAATTTTCTTTGTAGGTAAAGCACTGTGTTTCCTGTTTGTTATTATGTTTCTTTCTTTTTATTTCGTCACATTAGCATTTTCAGAGTTTGGATTTGTTTGTTAATATTATCATAATTCTCACTACTACTCCCATTTTTAGGTGACGAATCTTACCCTAGTTAATGTACTGGCTGATCAAAAAGTCAGTATAAATTTGGAAACTTAATAAACCACGGAATAATGTAGATGAAGTGGTAAAAATTGGCACACATATTTGGAATGACGTGGGCTTTTATTAGAACAAAGTTCACAATATGTCTGACAGATGGCGCTGGACAGCAAAACGCCAGTGACTACTCATGACAATCGTGTATAAAAGAAGCTGTAAAGAGAGAGAGAATCAGATGCGCCAGCAGTTGCAGCATGTTGATGTTACCTGAAAAGGCGCTTTTAGTGAAGCTGTATTATCAGAATGGGGAATGTGCCAGTTCAGCGTTACGATCCTATCGCCATAGGAAGGGGATTCGAACGGGTAAAGGTCCATTGACAAATGCACCTGTGGCGCGAATGATTTCGATATTCGAAGCCCCGGGTTGTTTAGACGATAGACCCTGTAGCAGCCAACCGAGCACAAGCCGTAATGTTGCTGAGACAGTTAAGGAAGAAATGGAGACTGTAGCGGGTTCGTCTATGCACGGGGAAGTCAGCGCTCGTCTCACCGGCATTCGATACACTACTGTTAGGTTGGCACTTAGGTTTACCCTCCAATGCTATCCGTACAAAATCCGTCAGCATCATGAACTATTACCTGGCGATTTAGCGAAGCGAAGGGCATTAGCGGTGTGGGCGTTTCAAAAGACGTCGAAAGATGACGATTGGTTGAGTAACGTGTTGTGGACCGACGAAGCTTATTTCACGCTCCGAGGGTCTGTCAACGCCCACAACTGCAGGATTTGGGCTACCGAAAATCCTAGAACTGTCGTGGAAACTCCATTGCACGACCAGGAAGCTACGGTATGGGTTGGATTTACCACAGCTACCGTTATCGGGCCTTTTTTCTTCGAGGAAATGCATGATTCTGGTTTTGTAACTGCTACCGTGACGGGTGAGAGGTACGCCGATATGTTACAGAATCGTCTCATCCCCAGCCTGGCTGATAAACACCTGCTGGAACGTACGATGTTTATGCAGGATGGCGCTCCACCCCATATTGATAGACGCGTGAAAGATCTCTTGCGCGCGTCGTTTGGTGATGATCGTGTGCTCAGCCACCACTTTCGTCATGCTTGGCCTCCGAGGTCCCCAGACCTCAGTCCTTGCGATTATTGGCTTTGGGGTTACCTGAAGTCGCAAGTGTATCGTGATCGACCAACATCTCTAGGGATGCTGAAAGACAACATCCGATGCCAATGCCTCAACATAACTCCGGACTTCCTTTACAGTGCTGTTCACAACAGTATTCCTCGACTACAGCTATTGTTGAGGAATGATGGTGGACATATTGTGCATTTCCTGTAAAGAACATCGTCTGTCGGACATTTTTTAAACTTTTGTAATTTTTTGGTTTTTAGTAAAACCCCATCTCATTCCAAGCATGTGTGTCAATTTGTACCTCTCTATCTACATTATTCCGTGATTTATTCAGTTTTCAAATTTGTACTGACTTTTTGATCACCCGGTATTTAAACAACAAATGCTGATAATAATTCCTACTCTGACATAAACGCAGATGTGACATAGGTCATGGGATGTCTCCTAATATAATGTCGGGCCATCGTTTGCCCGACGTAGTACAGCAGCTCTACGTGGTATGGACTCAACAACTCATAGGAAGTCCACTACAGAAATATCGAGCCATCCTGCCTTTATAGCCATCCATAATTGCGTAAATGTTGCTGGTGCATTGTGTTGTGCACAAGCTGATCACTCAATTATGCCTCATAGACGTTCGATGGGATTTATATCCGGCACTCTGGGTACCCAACACATTCTCTCGAGTTGTCCAGAATGTTCTTCAAACTAATCCTTAACAACTGTGAGCAGGTGACATGGCGCATGGTCATCCATAAAAATTCCATCTTTGCTATCGGACATGAAGTCACGAACGGTTTCATGTACCCTCCAAGTAGTCGATAAAAACCATTTCCATTCAATGATCGCTTCAGTTGGACCAGAGAAGCCAGTCCATTCTCTGTAAACACAGCTCTCACAATTATGGAGTCAACACTAGCCTGCACAGTGCTTTATTGACAACTTGAGTCCTTGGCTTCGTGGGGTCTGCGCCACACTTGATCCCTACCATCAGCCCATATCAACTAAAATTGAGACTCATGTGACCATGCCACAGTTTTGCAGTCGTTTAGTGTCCAGACGATATGGTCACGAGCCAAAGAGAGGAGCTGCAGGCAATGTCATGTTACCAAACGCACTCCCGTCGGTCGTCTACTGCAATAGCCCATTAACGCCAAATTTCGCCGTACTGTCCTAACGAATACGTTCGTCGTACGTCCCACTTTGATTTCTGTGGTTATTTCACGCAGTGTTGCTGGTCTGTTAGCACTTTCTTCTTTTCTTTCTTTCTTTCTTTCGCTACTGCCTTTATCCCGCATTGTGGGCAGTGTCGGGAAGGTTAAGTACATATTTCGCACGGTTAAGTTTAAGGGGTGGCCGGATGCCCTTCCTACCGCCACCCCATACCGCCCGGGATGGAATTAGTGTACCCCAGCTGTCAGCATCTAATGTAGATCGTGAAATAGTGTGAATGTGTTGCAAATTTCTGAGAGTCATGTAACTGAGGCGGGACGTGGGGACCAGTCTGGCATTCGCCTAGTAAGATGTGGAAAACCGCCTAAAAACCACATCCAGGCTGGCAGGCACACCGGCTGTCGTCGTTAATCAGATGGGCGGATTCGATACGGGGCCGGCGCGCCTACCCGAGTCCAGGAAGCAGCGCGTTAGCGCTCTCGGTTACCCCGGCGGGTCGCTGGTCTGTTAGCATTGACAACTCTAAACACTGCTGATCTCGGTCGTTAGGTGAAGACCGTCGGCCACTGCAGTATCTGTGGTAATGCTTGAAATTTGGTACTCACGGCACACTGTGATTATCGGAATATTGAATTCCCTAATTATTACCGAAATGGAATGGCCCATGCAAAGAAGTGAAAATAATTGCTAAATCAGGTATTGTAGCATGTCACTCACGTCATGAAGTTCTAAGCTCACCTTTCAAAACCACTTTGATCCAGTCTTCCTTTGCTCCTAACTGTGGATCCACATAACATTTTTTTACTGTACTTCCTAATGAACATAACATGTTTTCACACTTTAATATGGATGTATCATGAATAACCTCTTCACCGGTACCTGCTGAATGACCAAAATAACAAAATCGAACCAAGTATTCTTCATCTATAGTATTGTGACACAATCTTAATGTATAACAGGTAATTCCCTAACTGACTGGCTCATCAACACCAATCGTATATCCCAAAGGATATAAACTTGAAACTTAGCGAGGGCGTTAATGCTATACTGTATGCATCCTTTCAGGAAAGATTTTTCGAAACTAGACCCCTAAAGGTGTGAAGTATGGTTGAAGGTTTTTTGAAAATATGTTGCTATTAAGGTACTTTTCAAGCTAGAATTAAGAAAATTGGGTCATGCTGTGTCGTTCAAAAATAATGAAATACGGATTTCAGCATTTCTGGAAATTTAACACCTACAGTGGGTGAATTTGAAAAAAAAAAATTATTAATGAACTGCTAAAGCATTTTAAAGCTACACATGTGAAAACTAATATTTGATTTCCCGGTTAGAATTTAAAAAAATATGTGTTTCAATGGCTTTGGAAAATCAGCCCCTAAGTGGAGGAGATAGGGCCTGGCTAATTCACTAACCCACAATCGCATAGTGCAAACTGCTAAAGGTAGAAACCTGAAATTTGGACAGTGTTTTGTTCTTGTACTATAGGCATCGTTTAGTAACGGATTGTTCGAAATTCCGCCTCTAAGGGGATAAACAAGGGATTGACGGATTTTTGAAAAATGTAACAACTAAAGCAATTTTCAAGCTAGAGTTACGAAAATTGGTATTTGGTTTCTCGGTCGGAAATAAAAAATACGTTCTTCAGCATATTTGAAGATTCAACTACTAAGGAGGGAAAATAGTAGGTAAAAGCTTTTTTGAAAATAAAATATTAAGGTACCCATAAAGTATTTTTAAATCTACATCTATGAAAACTGGTATCTGACTTCTCGGTTACAAATTATAAAATACCTGTTTCAACGTTTTAGAAAACTGGGAAATTTGTGGTAAGTCCCTAGGCTTACGCGCTACTTAATCTGAATTAAACTAACTTACCCAAAGGACAACGCGAGCACACACACACACACACACACACACACACACACACACACACGCACACACGCACACACCCATACAAGATGGAGGACTCGAACCTCCGACGGGGAGACGCGAGAACCGTGGCTAGGCGCCTCAAATCACGCCCCTACCCTTCCCTGCGCATCTTTGGAAATTCGACACCTACGGAAGTGAAACAGGGGATGAATATATTTCATGAAAATTTTCATTATGTAAATATTTTTTGAAATATAACTTCTGAATATCTTGGCTTCTCTGTTAGAGAAATTTTATGAAAATATTGCATTATATTAACACATTTTTAAAGCTAAGTCTATGAAGGCTGACATTTGACTTATAAATAAATGTGTCTTAGGGAATGAAAGTTTCTACGGAAATACCAGCAGAACAACTCAAAAGGCAGGGTTAACAAAGAGCTCCGAGACCAGGTGCCGGATTCAGAAGTACGTTCTACGGCCTTAATTTGCGTGAAGGGCTTAAAAGATGTTGCGATTTGTGAACAACATAAAAATTCGATTCAAAAAGAAATCTCTGTGGGGCGTACGGTCCACGCGAGCAATGCAGCGTGCACTGCGCTGGTGTATTATAATGATACACTCTGTAATTAGGAGAGTAACCAGATTTTCATCGTAGTTTGGAAACATTTCTGAAGTTTTTACTTACCACTTCAATGATATGTATATTTATTTATTACGGTCCATGAACTTTTCTTTTTGTCGCCGTTCTTAGTGGTTACCAATACATTTGAATGGATACAGAGCACCAACTTCACTACTTTATTTAGGAAATAGCGTAACACTTCTAGGTTACCTGAGATGCAAAAATACTAACACCTTGTTCTCTCTTCTCTACGTACTATGATCCATACTTATTACGGACAAATCGTCTTCCTGTGCTGCGATGTGAGTGTCGTTTTTTGGCGGGTTGAATGATCTTTCCATGAGGTACCACGAGAGACAGTAACTGTATCACAAACTTATGTCTCAAATGTATGAGTAATAATTATCTTTTTCGAAGATTAAGTAATAAAAGAAAAAATAATGTATCTAACATGTATTGTTTTTAAAGATGAAGCTTAGAACTTAGAACTGAAATCATGAATGACAATTACTTTATTAGTAGAGGAAGAAGCTCAGTTTCACTTACCATGATTTTTTACTTCCTCCGTGGGCTAGTTCCGCAAAGGTAATTATTACATTGGTTTCGATCTTATGAAATATGAGTGCAATGAACTTAGTTGGGTTGGGCTGTTTGAGGGGGGAGGACACCAAACAGCGAGGTCATCGGTCTCATCAGAGTAGGGAAGGACGGGGAAGGAAGTCAGCCATGCCCTTTCAAAGGAACCATCCCAGCATTTCCCTGGAGTGATTTATAGAAATCACGGAAAACTTAAGTCAGGATGGCCGGCCGCGGGACTGAACCGTCGTCCTCCCGAATGCGAGTCCAGTGTGCTAGCCACTGCATCACCTCGCTCGGTGCAGCCGAATTATTAGTAACCAAGCAGTAATAATTACAGTTACATTTTTAATACATGGGGTAAAGGTTTTCAATAGGGCTTTCTACTACCAGTTTCAATTCTCTTGAAATGCGGAAGTGGTTGGTAAAGCAAGCTACAATTTAAATGATTTAAGATAAACCAAGGGAAATTTCTTGTCTGTGATGATAAAGAGCTAATAAATAATTTCACTCGTAATTATTCCTTTCAAATTCATTTCATTATTTCGTCCCGACTTTCGCTTCGGATATCTGTTCGGCCCAAATTACCGCCATTTTTGTAGTTCGTCTGTTTCAATTATCCTAATAAGCAAATACTGTAACAAGTAACAACGACAGATGGAACAATTCATTAGAGAAGACTGAAAAAGGTTCATTGCTCTATTTAGCGAAAGCTGTCGAAGGATTTTAATTTATTGCAAGCTTAGACATTTTCATTCATCCGAAAGTTGAGACATTCTAATCGCTCAACTTCTATAATATCTCTCGCAGCTTAATATAAGAGTAATTACAGGTAAACAAAAGTATACATTTCTAAATGGTGAACTTCTTTCTACTTACTTATTTTATTACATTTTATTAAAATTTTTTTCGCTCTACGATTTCCAAGAAATACGTATTGAAAAATACCAGCTACTGCTGTTTTCATATAAATTTGGTCTCCTCATGAAGAGCGAAGTAGCCTTTCACGTTGCAGCTCTAAATCTCTCGAAAATTGATGCTACTACTACAATTACTTCATCTAGAAAAAGCACAATACGACTTGAGTATGCTCGCTTGCTTAAAAAGTAATGTAAATAATTGACACGAAAACCTTAAACACCACTGTACACCGCAGTAAACCACAGACCACGAGTGATACACAAACAAACGAGAGAGCAACCCTAGAACCAACAGAGGACGTTCCATGCAAACTGCACAGCAGCTGCCTAATGACCAATGACGTAACGCCTCACCAGACAGGGCGACCGGCTAAAACTCAGCCAACTTGATTACAACACTGTGTTTGCAATAATTCTGCCTGATGTGTTGGTAAATGTGCCAACACCTTGTAGATAAAGGAGGCCGAAAGGCACGCTATCTAACGCAGACGAGCGTGAATTCTGGAACAGGATAAGTAGTGAATTCTAATAAGAAAAGTATGCAGCTCCTCGAATACTTATCTTTATTCCATCCTTGTGGTACATCGCTCTTGATAATACAAATAAGACTATCTTCAGATACGGTTAATGGCGCCTTGCTAGGTCGTAGCCATTGACTTAGCTGAAGACTATTCTAACTGTCTCTCGGCAAATGAGAGAAAGGCTTCGTCAGTGTAGTCGCTAGCAAAGTCGTCGTACAACTGGGGCGAGTGCTATTCCGTATCTCGAGACCTGCCCTGTGGTGGCGCTCTGTCTGCGATCACACAGTGGCGACACGCGGGTCCGACATGTACTAAATGGACCGCGGCCGATTTAAGCTACCACCTAGCAACTGTGGTGTCTGGCGGTGACACCACACTGCCTATAGTTGTTCATCGAAGGATAGGACGTTTGGTACACTATGTCAACGGTACAGGTCTTGCCTAAATGCATTTTTCAGTATTCGTTTGTGATAAGAAGTTGAAAGAGTGCAATTTTAAAGTAAAATGGATCTCGAAGAGTGTATGAAACAGTTCCTTTAGTTCAGTATGGGTTCCTGTATTGTTCCCTTACTTCCCACTGTTCTTGTTTTACTTGCGATGTAAGGCAGGAGACTACCAACCTCGTTTAATCTCAAGCAAATATTAGTCTTGTAGTGAGAAACCCCCCCGCCAATGAACCATAGGCCTTGCCATTGGTGGGGAGGCTTGCGTGCCTCGGCGATACAGATGGCCGTACCGTAGGTGCAACCACAACTGAGGAGTATCTGTTGAGAGGCCAGACAAACGTGTGGTTCCTGAAGAGGGGCAGCTGCCTTTTCAGTTGTTGCAGGGGCAACAGTCCGGATGATTGACTGACCTGGCCTTGCAACATTAACCAAAACGGCCTTGCTGTGCTGGTACTGCGAACGGCTGAAAGCAAGGGGAAACTACGGCTGTAATTTTTACCGAGGGCACGCAGCTTTACTGTATGGCTAAATGACGATGGCGTCCGCTTGGGTAAAACATTCCGGAGGTAAAATAGTCCCTCATTCGGATATCCGGGCGGGGAATACTCAAGAGGACGTCGTTATCAGGAAAAAGAAAACTGGTGTTCTACGGATCGGAGCGTGGAACGGCAGATCCCTTAACCCGGCAGCTAGATTAGAAAATTCAAAAAGGGAAATGGATAGGTTAAAGTTAGATATAGTGGGAATTAGTGAAGTTCGGTGTCAGGAGGAACAAGAATTTTGGTCAAGTGATTACAGGGTTATAAACACAAAATCAAATTGGGCTTAATAATGAGTAAAAAAAATAGGAGCGCGGGTAAGCTACTACAAACAGCATAGTGAACGCATTATTGTGGACAAGATAGACACGAAGCCCACGCCTACCACAGTAGTACAAGTTTATATGCCAACTAGCTCTGCAGATGATGAAGTAATTGAAGAAATGTATGATGAGATAAAAGAAATTATTCAGGTAGTGAAGGGAGACGAAAATTTAATACTCATGGGTGACTGGAATTCGAGAGTAGGAAAAGGGAGAGAAGGAAACATAGTAGCTGAATATGGATAGCGGCTAAGAAATGAAAGAGGAAGCCGCGTGGTAGTTTTTTGCACAGAGCATAACTTAATCATAGCTAATACTTAGTTCAAGAATCGTAAAAGAAAGTTGTATATATTGAAGAATCCTGGAGATACTAGAAGGTATCAAATAGATTATATAATGGTAAGACAGATATTTAGGACCCAGGTTTTAAATTGTAAGACATTTCCAGGGGCAGATGTGGACTCTGACCACAATCTATTGGTTATGAACTGTAGATTAAAACAGAAGAAACTGCAAAATGGTGAGAATTTAAGGAAATGGGACCTGGATAAACTGAAAGAACCAGAGGTTGCACAGAGTTTCAGGGAGAGCATAAGGGAACAATTGACAGGAATGGGGGAAAGAAGTACAGTAGGGAAAGAATGGGTAGCTCTGAGGGATGAAGTAGTGAAGCCAGCAGAGGATCAAGTAGGTAAAAAGACGAGGGCTAGTAGAACTCCTTGGGTAACAGAAGAAATATTGAACTTAATTGATGAAAGGAGAAAATATAAAAGTGCAGTAAATGAAGCAGGCAAAAAGGAATACAGACGTCTCAAAAATGAGATCGACAGGAAGTGCAAAATGGCTAAGCAGGGATGGTTAGATGACAAATGTGAGGATGTAGAGGCTTATCTCACTAGGGGCAAGATAGATACTGCCTTCCGGAAAATTAGAGAGAACCACTTGTATGAATATCTAGAGCTCAGATGGAAACCCAGTTGTAAGCAAAGAAGGGAAAGCGGAATGGTGGAAGGAGTATATAGAGGGTCTATACAAGAGCGATGTAC
This sequence comes from Schistocerca serialis cubense, assembly GCF_023864345.2. Lineage (NCBI taxonomy): Eukaryota > Metazoa > Arthropoda > Insecta > Orthoptera > Acrididae > Schistocerca > Schistocerca serialis. The sequence continues at coordinate 770,348,015 of NC_064642.1, read as the reverse complement.
TTGTGGACAATATTATGGAAATGGAAGAGGATGTGGAAGAAGGTGAAATGGGAGATACGATACTGCGTGAAGAGTTAGACTGAGCACTGAAAGACCTGAGTCGAACAAGGCCCCAGGAGTAGACAACATTCCATTAGAACTACTGACGGCCTTGGGAGAGCCAGTTCTGACAATACTCTACCATCTGGTGAGCAAGACGTATGAGACAGGCGAAATACCCTCAGACCTCAAGAAGAATATAATAATTCCAATCCCAAAGAAAGCGGGTGTTGACAGATGTGAAAATTACCGCACTGTCAGTTTAATAAGTCACAGCTGCAAAATACTAACGCGAATTCTCTACAGACGAATGGAAGAACTAATAGAAGCCGACCTCGGAGAAGATCAGTTTGGATTCCGTAGAAATGTTGGATCACGTGAGGCAATATCGACCCTACGACTTATCTTAGAAGAAAGATTAAGAAAAGGCAAACCTACGTTTCTAGCATTTGTAGACTTAGAGAAAGCTTTTGACAATATTGACTGGAATACTCTCTTTCAAATTGTAAAGGTGACAGGGGTAAAATACAGTGAGCGAAAGGTTATTTACAATTTGTACAGAAAATAGATGGCAGTTATAAGGGCCGAGGGGCACGAAAGGAAAGCAGTGGTTGGGAGGGGAGTGAGATAGGGCTGTAGGTTCTCCCTGATGTTATTCAATCTGTATATTGGGCAAGCAGTAAAGGAAACAAAAGAAAAATTCGGAGTAGGTATTAAAATCCATGGAGAAGTAATAAAAACTTTTAGTTTCGCCGATAACATTGTAATTCTATCAGAGACAGCAGAGGACTTGGAAGAGCAATTGAACGGAATGGACAGTGTCTTGAAATGAGGATATAAGATGAACATCAACAAAGGCAAAACGAGGATAGTGGAACGTGGTCGAATTAAATCGGGTGATTCTGAGGGAATTAGATTAGGAAATGAGACACTTAAAGTAGTAAAGGAGTTTTGCTATTTGGGGAGCAAAATAACTGATGATGGTCGAAGCAGAGAAGATACAAAATGTAGACTGGCAATGGCAAGGAAAGCGTTTCTGAAGAAGAGAAACTTGTTAACATCGAGTATAGATTTAAGTGTCAGGAAGTCCTTTCAGAAAGTATTTGTATGGAGTGTAGCTATGTATGGAAGTGAAACATGTACGATAAATAGTTTGGACAAGAAGAGAATCGAAGCTTTCGAAATGTGGTGCTACAGAAGAATGCTGAAGATCAGCTGGGCGGTTCACATAAATAAAGATGAGGTATTGAATAGAATTGGGGAGAAGAGGAGTTTGTGGCACAACTTGACAAGAAGAAGGGACCGGTTAGTAGGACATGTTCTGAGACATCAAGGGACTACAACTAGCATTGGAGGGCAGCGTGGAGGGTAAAAATCTTAGAGGGAGACCAAGAGATGAATACACTAAGCATATTCAGAAGGATGTAGGTTGCAGTAAGTACTGGGAGATGAAGAAGCTTGCACAGGATAGGGTAGCATGGAGAGCTGCATCAAACCAATATCAGGACTGAAGACCACAACAACAACAGTGAGAAAATGTTTTCTGCTGCGTACTAATAGCACGAAACCCCACAGAAATTGAAGTTTAATTTGTAGTTTCATTTACTCATCAATCATTCCAGTATGTGCCGTCGTATGATAAAGCAGCCTGTAATACTGCTATTCTTCGGATGTTAGGGACAGTATGCCAGTGGATTTATTGTAACTGAATTTGCATAATTCCTTGCGTCCATTCACAACTTTAAATAAATAATCGTACAAAAATATTTAAATGGAATGTTCAAAAGAGGTTTTTTAGTAGTTGTTTTACTTGCATCTTGCCCAACATGTACAAAAAAGAACTTTGCAGTTGTATCTGAAAAAAAGAGTATATACGGTAAATTCATATCGCGTGAGTAGCTGTTGGGCAGTAAAACCGACATTTATTGATTATGAAAATACTGTCTTTATGATGTGAACAACAAGATAAAATGCATCAGAGCAGAACTGAATGATACCTTATCAACAATATTGAGCAGAAAAGATAAAAATATTTAAAACAGAAGGGATAAGAGGATCGTCATAACAAAGACAACACGCTTCGTAAAGTTAAAACAGAGACGACTGAAACTAACTAATACAATGTGTAAGTAGGCTGTTTAGGTTTTTTTATTGGTAACGCCACCTCTGTATGAAAATCACTGGCTGTGCTGTGTGCAGTCTGTGGCTGCTTTGCATTGTTGTAATACTCGCCATTGTAGTGTTAGGCAGTTGGCTGTGAACAGCGCGTAGCGTTGCGCAGTTGGAGGTGAGCCGCCAGCAGTGGTGGATGTGGGGAGAGAGATGGCGGAGTTTTGAAATTTGTCATGAACTGCTATATTTATATATGATGATATCAAGGTAAATACATTGTCTGTTCTCTATTAATATCTTTCATTTGCTAACTATCCCTATCAGTAGTTAGTGCCTTCCATAGTTTGAATCTTTTATTTAGCTGGCAGTAGTGGCGCTCGCTGTATTGCAGTAGCTTGAGCAGCGAAGATTTTTGTGAGGTAAGTGATTTGTGAAAGGTATAGTTTAATGTTAGTCAGGGCCATTCTTTTGTAGGGAATTTTGAAAGTCAGATTGCGTTGCGCTAACAAAATATTGTGTGTCAGTTTAAGCACAGTCATGTATAATTGTTCAAAGGGGACGTTTCATAAATGTTTCATTTGTTCTATTTATTGGTTTCCCCGGCTAATAGCTGATGCACTGGAGAAATTAGATTTATTTTTTCAACGTAATTGCTCACTCTTATTGTTCGTGGCTAGGGCGTTGAACATACCGGTTACAGACTGAACAAATTTTTGAACACCGTCGGACACCTCCATCGTGATTTCATGTCGTAGCAAGGTAACGTTTATAATGGCTACGTACGTCCCGCCGTGATCTCTCCCAGGCCTGAACGCCATACTGAAGTTGTCTCAACGTACGGGACAAAATTCTCATGCTCCGTTTCTGGTCTTATTACAAGATGGCGGGTACACATTAAACTCAGAAAGTAAAATGAGATACTTTCAGATTATGCGCACAGTGTGGACAAGGGTTTCCCATGGGAAATATTAGCAATGTAGTTGTTGTACAGCCTTGTCATTCTCTTCAGTTCCTGGCAGGAATACAATGTCAGCATTTATTCAAATATGCAGGGTGGAGCAAATCAAAGTGGCCCGGATGAGTGGATACGGTTGGACGTAAATGTATGCATGTAACCACCCCGAGTGACGCGCACACCACGTGATCCACAACGCTTCAGTGCGTAGTGTGGGTTTAGTTAGTGTGAGTGGAGTAGTGCAAAGGGAACGGTGGAGCAGCAGGTGTTCGCTGTGCAAAGTTACGCGACAACAAAGTTGAGGTAACGGTGTGATCAGTTGTTTGGTGAGAAGTTTAATGGTGTCGAAGTGCCAGCAAAGAGTACCATGCAACGCTTAGTCCGAAAATGGCGTCAGATAGGATCTGTTCTGAACAAGTCGAAAAACATTTCGAAACGTGCCCGCACACCAGAAAACGGGGCTGTAATTCACCTGGAAATCATTCAGAGTCCTACCAAATCAACCTGACGCCTGTCGCAAGAAACCGGCGTATCATGTCGACCATGCAGCCGAATACTCCACCTGGACCTGCACATGGATCCCTGCCGAGTGTCTGTTGTTCACGCATTAAAGCAGGCAGATGCTCCTCAGCGCCTCAAGTTCTGTCGGTGTTTTTGCACTGAGATAACAATGAATGGTTTGATTCTGGATGTCTGATGAAGTCTAGTTTCTCCTGAGTGGTTATGACAACTCACAGATACACAGGTTCTAGGCAGTGCAGAATCCGAATAACTTCCACGAAACACCACTGCATGATCAGAAGGTTGGCTTTTGGTATGCAGTGTCTGCACGCGCCGTCATTGTTCCCATTTCCTTTCACCAGAAGCTGACTTCAGCGTGTTACATTGCCAACATTTTGAAATCATATGTGGGAGCATTAACGGAGGAGGCAAGTCCTACAGTTACTTCCGGCAGGATAGAGCAATTGCCCATCGAGAGAGCCGAAACTTAGAGCCCATTTACACAATCTTCACAACTGTCAGAGTTGTTAGCACACATCCATATTTACATTTAAATGTATACTCTGCAAATCATCCGTAAGTTCCTGGCAGTCTCGAACGGCTCGAGTAAAAGAAAATACCAACACCCATAACTTTCGGTGAAATATCTGATTTACCTTATTTTATTACGATGATTGTTTCTCCCTGTGTAGCTCTGCATCAACAAAATATTTCCGAGGAATATTTCGTGGAAACATTCCGTCCCGACGGAATACGCCTTTGTTCTAATGTTGCCCAAACATGATACTATCTCCGCTATTTCGGAATAATACAAAACTTGCGGCTCTTCTTTGAACTCTCTCTATGTACTCCGTTAATCCTGTCTGATAATAATCCCAGACCGCACAGCAGTACTGCAGTAGAGGTATAGTTGGCAGTCTCTTTAGCAGAAATGTTACATTTTCTAAGTGTTCTGCAGTCTTTGGTTTGCCTTCCCCACAAGAATTTCTATGTGCTCTTTCCAACTTAAATTGCTCGTAATTGTAATTCCTAGGTGCTTGGTTGAATTTACAGCCTTTATATTTGTCTGTTGAATCGTGTAACCGAAGTTTAACCGATTCCTTTTAGCACTCATGTAGATGATCTCACATTCATCATTAATTAAGGTCAGTTGCTAACCTTGCACCATACTGATATCTTTTTGCTATTTGTTCTGATCTTCTGATGACTTTACTAGACGATATACGACAGTACCACCAGCAGACAACCTAAGAGGCCTGCTTAGATTTTCTACCAAATCGTTTATATAGATAAGCAACAACAGAGGGCCTATAACACTACCTTGTGGAACGCCAGAAATAACTTCCGTTTTACTCGATGACTTTCCGTCAGTTACTACGAACCTAACCTCTCTGCCAGGAAATCACGAATACAGTCGCATAACGGCGACGATACTCCACAAGTAGCAATTTCACTTCAAGCCACTTAGATGGTACAGTGTCGAAAGACTTCTGGAAATCTAGAAATGCGGAATCAATTTGATATCCCTTGTCAGTGGCACTCAACACAGTGTGTGAGTAAACAGCTAGTTGTGTTCCATAATAATAGTTTTTTCTAAATACGTGTTGACTGTGTTTCAATAGACCACATTCTCTCCGAAGTAATTCATAATGTTTGAACACTATATATGTTCCATAATCCTCCAGCGTACAGACGTTATTGATATAATTTATTGTGTTTACATGTATATAATTTATTGTATTTATGATATATTTATTGTAATCCAATTTTTATGCTGCACAGTACTTTCGTCCTCCTTCAGTTTACAGTCAATCCAAAACACATTGTTAGAAATGAGTACAATGAGTCTAACTCTCATAATCGATTCCCTATAATTATTGTAGACATAAAAACATCCATTAATCTCTGTGGAATCAGATATCTGCGCTTACTATGCAAGGGCACCGAAAAAATCTGCTGAAGTTCTTCCACGTGTAGAAATTTTCCGCTGTCACAACGAACATTTTATGGACAGCGAAAAATATTCTGCATCTGGAATAAAAGGTCGCCATAGATCCCAGGGACAATGGTGCTGTGTGGTAATATTTTTATTCGAGTATTTTCCCCGGTACCTGTATCTGTTGCTGGTATGCAATATATGAGAGTCTCGAGGCTTCCACTCCAGAACGCGACAAGAAACGTACCCTGCAGCATCTGAAAATCAGAATGACTGAAACTGTGTGTCTCGTGTTAGAGGCTCTCTCTCCTGCACGTAATTCGGAGAATTGGTGGTGCTAATGGAGAATACCACAATGAGGCAGAGGCAGTTTCCCTTATGGAACTTGTGCGAAATGTGATTCTAAAATTCGCAATAATTGGCATTCCTTGATTATACGCGGGATCTCTGGTGAAATGCATCTTTTATGGAATAGTATGACTGTAAAATGTGATGTGAAATACCGAACTATCAGTTTAATAAGTCACAGCTGCAAAATACTAACATGAATTCTTTACAGACGAATAGAAAAAATGGTAGAAGCCGACCTCGGGTAAGATCATTATGGATTCCGTAGAAATACTGGAACACGTGAGGCAATACTGATCCTACGACTTACCTTAGATGAAAGATTAAGGAAAGGCAAACCTACGTTTCTAGCATTTGTACACTTAGAGAAAGCTTTTAACAATGTTGACTGGAATACTCTCTTTCAAATTCTAAAGGTGGCAGTGGTCAAATACGTACAGGGAGCGAAAGGCTATTTACAATTTGTAGAGTAACCAGATGGCAGTTATAAGTGTTGAGGGGCGTGCAAGGGAAGCAGTGCTTGGGAAGGGAGTGAGACAGGGTTGTAGCCTCCCCTCGATTTTATTCAATCTGTATATTGAGCAAGTAGTAAAGGAAACAAAAGTAAAATTCCGAGTAGTTATTAAAATACATGCATAAGAAATGAAAACTTTGAGGTTCGCCGATGACTTTGTAATTCTGTCAGAGACAGCAAAGGACTTGGAAGAGTAGTTGAACGGACTGGACGGTGTCTAGAAAGGACGATATACGATGAACAACAACAAAAGGAAGACGAGGATAATGGAATGTAGTCGAATAAAGTCGGGTGATTCTGAGGTAATTACATTAGGAAATGAGACACTTAAAGTAGTTAAGGAGTTTGCTACTTGCGGAGCAAAATAACTGATGATGGTCGAAGTAGAGAAGATATAAAATGTAGACTGGCAATGGTAAGGAAAGCGTTTCTGAAGAAGAGAAATTTGTTAACATCGGGTACAGATTTAAGCGTCAGGAAGTTGTTTCTGAAGGTATTTTTATGGAGTGTAGCCATGTATGGAAGTGAAACATGGACGATATATAGTTTGGACAGCAAGAGAATAGAAGCTTTCGAAATGTGGTGCTACAGAAGAATGCTGAAGATTAGATGGATAGATCACATAACTAATGAGGAGGTATTGAATAGCATTAGAGAGAAAAGGAGTCTGTGGCACAACTTAACAAGAAGAAGGGACCGGTGGGTAGGACATTTTCTGAGGCATTAAGGGATCAGAAATTTAGCATTGGAGGGCAGCGTGGAGGGTAAAAGTCGTAGAGGGAGACTAATAGATGAACACACTAAGCATATTCAGAAGGTTGCAGTAAGTACTGGGAGATGAAGATGCTTGCACAGGATAGGGTAGCATGGAGAGCTGTGTCAAACCAGTCTCAGGACTGAAGACCACAACAACAATACATGATTGTAAAAGAGCTCAGTTTCTGAATATTGAGCTCCATCGAGCCCCAAGTTATAGCAACAGTCCCACAGGGCAAAGTAAAATAATAATACAATTTGTGTGATAATAACTTGATGGTCAATTGGCCACAGAATCCGCATGGGACCACAATTTTTTTTTATTGTCACGTACAATTTTGTATACGGTATAGACGATTAGTGAAACGCACGTAATTGAACTGAAAAACAATTCAGTATTTCAAAATAACCGAACACTGAGGATAAAACAATGTAAGATGAAGGTGGTGAGAAGTAGCAGATATGACATTAGCGTTAGACTTAAAATTTGAGTTGGGTGCCGCTACCTTGGAAGAAAATTCACCCTTGACGGAGGAAGCAAGTAAAATATAAAAAGCAGGTTAGGATAGCCGAATAAAATAATTTACAGCGATGAACATGGACCTCATTATGTGGAATAGATTTCGGAGAACACGTTTCTGAAGCACAGCGGAAGTGAAGCAAAGACAGTGACATAAACGGAAGATAAGTTATTCGAAACGATTGAGATCTCGTTCCATGGAAGATTTCGAAAATTATGTGAATTGATAGAAATAGAAATGAATGGGTAAGAAAATTTGGAAAACTGACAAGAAAAAGGAACTAAATGATATTACAGCTGTTAAGTCAGTAAAACAGAACTCCCGTGCCACATGAGAGTGCTTTAGAGGGTAAGCGCTGTTAGGTACGACAGATACCGTGTTACATGTAACAAAATGTGTATAAGTGCTACACAGACACGAAGAGGTTGGCAAAGGAGAGAAGGTCGTGCCACGTCGCGTCATACCAGTCAGAAGCCTAATGACCCAAAAAGCAAAAGAAAAGCTAACAGAGATGTTGTACAAGTATAAACACTTGCGTCAAAGTCTGGAGTCCACAAGGTATCTTACGGTGTGTGTCTGACGCCACATTCGTTTCCACCATTTTGTATTCGATTAACAAATGACACGTAAGAAGAATGACTGTCGGAAAAATGTCGTACGAGCACCACTATTTCTGAATTTTTTCCTTCTGTTCATTTCGTGAGACAGATGTGGGATGGAGTAATACGTTGCCCGAATCTACTTTGAATGAACGCTCTGGAACTTTGAACACTAAACCTCCACTTGATGCACAATGTCCTTCCAGCAGCGTCTGCTACGAAAGTCTGTGGAGCGTCTAAGAAAATCTCGCCGCCAACAAACCAAACACATGTCGCAATTTGCTGCTCTTGGTTGGACTATCTGTACCTTATCTATTAATCAAATCTTATATACTATTGTAACACTGTTCTGTGGCTTTGTCATTGCTTAGACCAACACTCTACCCTGCTCAAAACCTAAAAAAAAAAACAAAAAAAAAACCAAGTAAAGTGTTGGGTTAGGCTAGGATTGTAGGTATACAGTTTCTCTGCTGTTGCCGTCTGGCGGGGTATTGATGGTGAATTGATAGGGTGATAGAAATCAGCCCTCAATCACGGTGGCTATTAATCCCCTGAACGCACGGTTTCACGCAAAATTTTAAAAATATAACTGTCACATCACAGTTAATCGAAGGTTCTACAAGTAGTGCTCACCTAAATGGCTGTAGTTTACAAGAAAACGCCTTTTTGTATGCTGCAATATAAATTATTAAGCACCCATATGCAATCTTCAGTGGCTGTCGCACGACGTTCGTTTCTAGATTTAAACGCGGAGGTACTTCTAGTAAGATGTCTAATTCAGTATTAGGAAACCATGAGTGTTTCCAACTTGTGGAAAATCGGTTGAGTTATAATACTAATACAGCAACAGAATGCACACAAACGAAGATGTCATCTGTTGGTGTTATTTAATATCCAAATGCAACAAGCGATATCTATGAAGATTATTTGAAGTCTTCACTTTAAGCAATTCAAATAATAGTTTATTAGCACAGAAGACCATATGACACTAAGCCCATTAACACAACGTATGGTTGAAACCTCATACTAGATCTGGTGTTCGTACGTTAACAGTATAGAGGCTCTTCATTTCATTTTTAAACAATCTACATATGCAAATAACAATCGAAGTATTGCCTGCAGGACCACACAGTTTTGGCTACAAGGGCATTTTCACATCAGTGACACGAATCCACAATAAACAAAAGTTATGAGTTATTATAGAATGTTATTTTCCCACACTGTAATACCACTGCCTACACTAGGTACTTGGCAGCTGGGCAGAGGCAGCAGTGGCGAACAGCTGGACCAAGTTATCAAAAACCTCATGCTAGTATGATATGTCTCTCTCTCTCTATCCATCATTCCAACTGCGTAATATATTTCTGAGGTGTCTATGCGTGTGTGTTTTGGCCCCTGTTTACACATTTCAGGTGAAACTTACATTGGTTTGATAATGTACTGTAGTATTGGCAGTACTTTTCTAGACAGTACGCCATTGTGTTTGTGTGGGTGTGTTTCTGAATATGACGCCATTTTTGGGTAATTTATGTAAAGCGTAAGTTATTCTATTGAACCTGGAGCCACTTTCGGCAGTTTTTACAGAAAATAGTGCCAGTACATTAGTGTATGCATGGAAAAAAAATGGTTCAAATGGCTCTGAGCACTATGGGACTCAACTGCTGAGGTCATTAGTCCCCTAGAACTTAGAACTAGTTAAACCTAACTAACCTAAGGACATCACAAACATCCATGCCCGAGGCAGGATTCGAACCTGCGACCGTAGCGGTCTTGCGGCTCCAGACTTCAGCGCCTTTAACCGCACGGCCACTTCGGCCGGCTATGCATGGAAACAAGAAGAAAAGTTTCGCAATAACACACACACTTCCTTTACTGCTTTCCCCTGCTGGGGAGGGGGGAGGGGTGTAGGAGGGGAGGAAGAGGGAGAGTGGTGGTCGCTCTGTAAAATAACACTCATTGGACCGAAATGGGGGGAATGTTGGTCATCCCGTAAACTGACCGTTATTGCTCCACCCAACTAATACAGAGTTGTGTGCGTATGATGGCGCTAATCCAAGCAGTTCAAATTAAGATGCTTTGATAAATTTTAACACTAATTTTAACGCTGGTAAATCATATGTAACCTTATATGGCTTCTCTCACGCTCTAGTTGCTTGGGAAAATTCGGCATAGGTTTCCTACTTGCCTTTCACTAATGACATACACTACTGGCCATTAAAATTGCTACACCACGAAGATGACGTGCTACAGACGCGAAATTTAACCGACAGGAATAAGATGCTGTGATATGCAAGCGATTAGCTTTTCAAAGCATTCACACAAGGTCGGCGCCGGTGGCGACACATACAACGTGCTAACATGAGGAAAGTTTCCAACCAATTTCTCATACACAAACAACAGTTGACCGGCGTTGCTTGATGAAACGTTGTTGAGATGCCTCGTGTAAGGAGGAGAAATGCGTACCATCACGTTTCCGACTTTGATAAAGGTCGGATTGTAGCCTATGCGATTGCTGTTTATCGTATCGTGACACTGCTGCTCGCTTTGGTCGAGATGCAGTGATTGTTAGCAGAATATGGAATCGGTGGGTTCAGCTGGGTAATAAGGAATGCCGTGCTGGATCCCAATGGCCTCGTATCACTAGCAGTCGAGATGACAGGCAACTTATCCACACGGCTGTAACGCATCGTGCAGCCACGGCTCGAGCCATGAGTCAACATATGGGGACGTTTGCAAGACAACAACCATCTGCACGAACAGTTCGACGATGTTTACAGCAGCATGCTCTATCAGCTGGGAGACCATGGCTGCGGTTACCCTTGATGTTGCATCACAGGCAGTGTAAGATGTTGTGGTCTCCTGACCTTCATTGCCTACATATTCCGCCCTTATAATCATATTCCGCACATCAAGACGCTTCATTCGAACCCAAACTCAATATGATAAAGTCGGTGTTGTATGATTTCAAGTAAACGAAATGCAAATAACTAATAAATCGCAAGTGCGCGCCGTGGTTGAAATTCTCGAGGCTGGCGTACACACATACTTTCCGGACACGACGGTCACAGGAGGTTTTAGTTTGAGAGCGGCAACCGCACGCCAGGAGGCCAGGCCCAACCCATGTATGTCGGTCGGTGGCCGCCCGTGGAAAGGACAGCGTTCGCCCGAGGGAAAGGAGGAGCGACCCCGTGTTCGGCTTAAAAGCAAATTCCACTACATTGTGTGTGAGCGGCTAGCCTACGCATTCTTTACACATAGCACTCAGTTTCAGAGATTTTCACTGGGAGACAGCTAACACCAAACGGAGATACTACAGATTTCCGGATTGGTCGCCTTAAATGAAACGTCATTCTCCCGTTTTAGAAGAGCAATGCTGATTGGCAGACGATATTTCTGCCGCCTTGAGCTGAAGGAGTAATGGAAGAGACCAAAAGATACACCCCTTCACGTCTGGCGTGGAGAGGCGCTGTTCCGTTGTCGATCTTGGAGCGAGGAACAAGTTTCTCCTCAGTACTTCACTGGGAGAGCACCTCTGTTGAGAGCGAATCGAAGTGCGACTCTATATTGAGTCCTTGCGATTAAGCATTGTTCACTGTGTTGGCTGACACACATATTGTGCGTTGTGAAAGGACAGAGTTATAGTTAAACGCCTGCGAGCGAGTTTTTGAGTTGCATCGCGGTGAACTGGTAATCTGACCAGTGTACCACGCCAACAGTTAGACTAGGGGCGAATAGGAATCCTTGACTTCATCAAGGCGTAAGGAGAGTTTCATTGGCGGAGGTCAATCCAGATACAACGAGAGTTATCTTATTTGTCAGCAGCGAGCGGCACAGACAGCAGTCATTACAGCTTATGGTATTGTGCGCTACAGCTATTGTGAGCCCCATATTTCCTACACAACAGTACACTTCACTGCATTTCACACGCGACAGCCTCGACCATACCTAGCAACATTCTAAAGGATAATTATTCAAGTTGAGTAGGCGCGCCTCTCAGCCTTTCTGCCAAGCCAAAACCAATCTTAAACTTTGTATTGGAATTTCATTAGCGAATCCTATCCTTGAGAGATAACTTCACATTCCAAAAAGAACCAGGATATATCTTGTTCAATTCATAACTAAAAGTTCCATCGTGATTTCTCAGAATTTTTGCAAAATAAATGATAATTTTCGTTAGTTTCATGTTTTTCTTACACTAACTAGCACTACTCCAGTACCCAAGTATCCCACTAGTTACGTAAGCAATTTTGTGAATTTTCGTGTCGTTTCCTTACAGCTGACGACTCCAGAAAATATTTATTGCTAAAAGTTTTTCAGGCATTTCTTGTTAGAATGTTAGGAGCGTCTGTCTGACTTCTGGAGTAGTAAGGGGATAGAAATGGCATCTTGCAGGAGCCACAGGGTAAAGGGTACACCTCAGATTAATCCGTTGCGCAGAATTTTTTCGAAAGAATCCAGGTTCAGTTTATAGCATCATGATTGTCACACCCGTGTTTGGCAAAATCGCGGTGAACGCACATTGGAAGCGTGTATTCGTCATGGCCATACTGGCGTATCACCCGGCGTGATGGTATGGGGTGCCATTGGTTACACGTCTCGGTCAGCTCCTGTTCGCATTGATGGCACTTTGAACAGTGGACGTTACATTTCAGATGTGTTACGTCCCGTGGCTCTACCCTAAATTTCATCACTGCGAAACCCTATATTTCAGCAGGATAATGCACGATCGCATGTTGGAGATCCTGTACGGGCCTTTCTGGATGCAGAAAATTTTCGACTGCTGCCCTGGCAGCACCTTCTCCAGATCTTTCACCAATTGAAAACGTCTGGTCAATGGTGGCCGAGCAACTGGCTCGTCAAAATACGCTAGTCACCACTCTTGATGAACTGTGGTATCGTGTTTAAGCTGCATGGGCAGCTATACCTGTACACGCCATGCAAGCTCTGCTTCACTCAATGCCCAGGCGTATTAAGGCCATTATTACGGCCAGAGGTGGTTGTTCTGGGTACTGATTTCTCAGAATCTAAGCACACACATTGCGTGATAATGTAATCACGTGTCAGTTCTAGTATAATGTATTTGTCCAATGAATACCCGTTTATCATTTGCGTTTCTTCTTGGTGTGGCAAGTTTCATGGCCAGTAGTGTAGAAACAAAGGACTTCATGATATTTTTCCTTCTAAGTAAATCTTGTTTTGTTGTGAATAATCAATCCCCAGCACATTGCGAAACATACTGTTTCCTAAAAAATATTATAGTACGTAATAAATACTTAATTTTGTAAAAACTGTCCTTCGTTCTGAGTATCAATACAAGAGCAGTACATTGACATCAACAATAAAATTAATTACAACTGCTGGGATTTTTATGAGGACTCCGTTCAGTCAAATTTATGCTTGAAATTTCTAAAATGACGAATTTGTAGCGTCTTGTACAGAAATGTCTGAATTTCTTGACATTAAAATCATAGTAGTAAACATTAATCGATAGCTTAGAGATAACTTGTGGAACAATCTTGGGGATAAGTTAACGTCTAACTACAAGAAACATACGTTTAATGCTACAGAGTGTTTTCTCGGAAGAGTTTCTACCTTTAAAATGAATAAACTGGAAACGTGTGAACAAACCAAAAGAGCAACTGCATTCTTGAACTAGAATGCAATTAAAATAAAACAAAGAAGTTCCTCAACTAATTTTAAATGTCCCTTGCAGATGGTGACGGACTGCGTCGTCGTTTCACGAACTTTTCCTTTATTCAGTGTAAACTGAGAAAGTTCGGTAAGTTGCAGCTTGGTCCACGGCCCATGACAACATGACATGTATAGGGTACCGACTATTGCGGAAGGTCATACACGTCTATGTAAAGAAGATGGAATGCCAAATGATCATTTAGATTCCTGCTGATACGGCGTGAGGAAACATTCTCGGATATACGTCTACGTAATTGATGGTTTTGTGATCAGAACAGATCATCCATTTTAGTGTGCTTCAAACATTCATTGTTATCATACACTGTCAATAAATAAAAGAAAATATTGTGGGGTGAAAGACTACAGGGACACATTAGGCTACTAGCCATCGTTCCAAAGTGGTTTGGAAATTGTCTATCATCGAACTGTTGACACTGAATGATCCGGAACGGATGCTACATTTTACGCGAGACAGCAGACTGTACGGGGAGCTATAATTATATTTCTTCTTCGTATTTGTTGTTGCAGAAGGTTTTATTAAGTCCTGGTGTTGGTGTCAATCATATTATGTAGCTGTATAGTTTTAATGAGTGAAATTTGTGTAGAATATATTTTAGTGGGGCTTGTAGTGTTTCGAGCTGTCATTTCTTTCCCTTCGGCGCTTGTTGGGCTCATATACAACTTAAATCCACAAAAGTTGGTAGCGAGGCTTGAAAGTTGTGTGTATTCGTGTGGCTAATCCAATAACAGCGTCCTGATAACCAAAGGGAATCTCCTTGAAGCAGTGACCCGAAACAGGTGATTCAGCCTAATCAACCTCAACAGTTCGTAAAGGCGTTGCAGGGTAAGCAGCGCTGAGAAATAGCTATTAGGAAAAAAGTTCAATACTTTGCGCCGTTTTCGAGTAAATTAGCATTGATCTTTGGCATCAAGCCATTTCCCCCACAAATTCAAGCAGTTCACCAGAGACGGTGTTGCCATATATATTCTTCGTTTGGTATCCTAAAACTGATTAACCAAGCGATACAAAACTTGTACATGGGACGGTAGTAACAACCAAGTCGGATTCAAAGGCTGAGCAGTATCGTGCTCTATCGTTTACGCAATGACAAGAACTGACGCCAATTGAAGACTGTAAATCCTGAAGGGGCTAAAAAGAATCTTTCGAGATATTGCAAGAAAACCAATTAATTCTGTGTGGCACGCATTGATACAACTAATGCATTAGTAAGTCACATTGTAGGCCGCAGCGAGTGCGTGGTAAGTAATACAGAGACTTAACTGAACATCTAGTATCCCGTCAGTATCAAAAAGAACATGACATCATGGTAGACGGCTAAATTCATTGTTCCTGTATTGTTTTTGCAATGATTACAGGAGCTAGGCAACCGAGAATAAGAGTATCAAATAACATCTTGTGATATATTACGCGCATTTAAACACAAATGTTCTGGTAAAACTTTCTGTGTTCTTTGGGTAAATACGGTATCTTACGTAATAGGTCCGTCTTCTTCTTTCATGATAAGCACTTGCGGTTGTCAACTTCCCACAGTACCAGAGACTGATTTGCTCCTCTCCAGGACATTGAACGTTGTCCATTCTTTCAGCTCGTTCCTATTTTGACTTCTCCAGGAGCATTTATCCGAATCCACGAGGCAGTTAATATCAAGAGTGTGTTGGTGGTGGTCAAGTTTTCTGCTGCTGTGTAAAAGCCAAGAAAGTGCGAGTCATGTATCTCCTGAACTTTGAGTGGTTTTGCATGATGTGATAAGGTCGCTAACAGCATTAGGTCACCCGGAACAAAATATTTCGCTGCATTCAGTCTCTTTTCAGTGGTTACAAAATCTCGATCGCATGCCAGAAAGCACGTCCAGAAACTGAATATTTATGGTCAACGTACCATAAGGCACTAGAAACGAGTACATCAATACAAGAATTTTATTTTTATTTTGTGCAGAGCAGTTGTCACTCCATACGCACAGCTTTTTCTTGATTGTGATGCTAAGTACTTTATTGAGAAATTCAATTAAACAGGATGCGATTTCATTGGCTCCCCTGCCACCTGCCGTCTCGTTTCACACATACACAGTCGTATTACCAGTGTCATGCATATATACATCGAAATTGTAACATGAGAGTTGTATCCGACAGAAGAGTCTTAATGTATAAGGAGAGATACGAACATAACCGGTTCGAGATGTATGTTAGCCTGCAAGTATCACTGGCAACGTTGCAACAGGTGCAACAGTACTTAAGTGTGGTGCGGCCTTTTCGGCTTTGCGATGGTAGTATTCAAGTCCTTGCTTATCTTTGTCAGCATTCTGGTGGTTGGCCGTACTTTGTAGAACTAATCGGTCACATCTTCTGCATCGTGGCTTTCTGAACGATAAGGAAGGAAAATCCGCCAGAAAAACTTTTCTGCCAAACATATATGTCACAGTGCTATTAGGATATTTTACTATGAACGAAGTGAAGAACCTCTTCTTATGGAGATCGGTCCTTAAGTAATACTTCCTTGTACGTTTTCTACTGTAGTGACTCACATGTGCAGTATTTCTTTGAAATACCAAAAACGTCCATAAAGATCTTCTTTTTTTTCTCCCGCACAGGCCATGAAGGCCCAAAGGCACCGACTGGCCACCGGGTCATCCTCAGCGCACAGGCGTCATTGGATGCTGATATGGAGGGGCATGTGGTCAGCACACCGCTCTCCCAGTCGTAGGTCAGTTTCCGAGACTGGAACCTCTACTTCTGAATCAAGTAGCTCATCAATTTGCCTCACAAGGGCTGAGTGCACCCCGCTTGGGTCACCCATCCAAGTGCTAGCCCAGCCCGACAGCACTTAACTTCGGTGATCTGACGGGAACCGGTGTTACCACTGCGGAAAGGCAGTTGGCATAAAGATCTTACGTAGCTGATTATGTACACCCTCACTACCAGCAACGATGAAAATCAATGTACACTGGCAGTATCCTTTCCGTTGAATCGGTATAGTTCCCACGTCGCCGACATTCTGCTGCAACAGTGCCCATGCGCCCATTAAGAACGCGCGTTGTAAATGCTCGTCTTGCTTGTAGAGCGTAGTAAACAAGTTCGTCTTATGTTCTGCTGACGAGGAGTGACAATAATACATTTGCAGATCACCTAAAACCAAATATTGTGACACATTATATTATGTTATATTATTTGATTTCAGTCATAAGAGTCTCACGTAGATACTCTTATTGTGAAGCATTAACGTTTGATGTACTGGTCCCATACCTGCAAGCTTGGCTGTTGCTGCAGGGCTTCTATTTCTTTTCCTGTCTTGTATGATAAACCACACGTTTTTCTTTCTTCTCCACCACTCACTTAGTCACACTTTCACATTGTCTCTTCATTGTTGTTGGACCAGCACAGCGTTCGGTCTCACAACGCATCATAACCTCAGCCCTCTTCATTAGCAAATGTCAACTGATTAACAGCAGAGCGCTAGTGACAGAACGTGCATTTACCGTATATCGACATTCCTTATAGTCAGAAAGCCACATGTGGCCATAGGAAACTAACGGCATACGTACAAACGTAGCATCCCTCTTTCGGAAGTGGCCGTGGTACGTACCTCCTGCTGTTGTTGTTGTGGTCTTCAGTCCTGAGACTGGTTTGACGCAGCTCTCCATGCTACTCTATCCTTCATCTCCCAGTACCTACTGCAGCCTACATCCTACTGAATCTGCTTAGTGTATTCATCTCTTGGTCCCCCTCCACGCTGCCCTCCAGTACTAAATTGGTGATCCCTTGATGCCTCAGAATATGTCCTACCAACCGATCCCTTCTTCTAGTCAAATAGTGCCACAAACTCCTCGTCTCCCCAATTCTATTCAATACCTCCTCATTAGTTATGTGATCTACCCACTTAATCTTCAGCATTCTTCTGTAGCACCACATTTCGAAAGCTTCTATTCTCTTCTTGTCTAAACTATTTATCGTCCATGTTTCACTTCCATACATGGCTACACTCCATACAAATACCTTCAGAACGACTTCCTGACACTTAAATCAATACTCGATGTTAACAAATTTCTCTTCTTCAGAAACACTTCCCTTGCCATTGCCAGTCTACATTTTATATCCTCTCTACTTCGACCATCATCAGTTATTTTGCTCCCCAAATAGCAAAACTCCTTTACTACTTTAAGTGTCTCATTTCCTAATCTAATTCCCGCAGCATCACCCGACTTAATTCGACTACATTCCAATATCCTCGTTTTGCTTTTGTTGATGTTAATCTTATAACCTCCATTCAAGACACTGTCCATTCCGTTCAACTGTTCTTCCAAGTCCTTTGCTGTCTCTGACAGAATTACAATGTCATCGGCGAACCTCAAAGTTTTTATTTCATCTCCATGGATTTTAATACCTACTCCGAACTTTTCTTTCGTTTCCTTTACTGCTTGTTCAATATACAGGTTGAATAGCATCGGGGAGAGGCTACAACCCTGTCTCACTCCCTTCCCAACCACTGCTTCCTTTTCATGTCCGTCGACTCTCATAACTGCCATCTGGTTTCTATTCAAATTGTAGATAGCCGTTCGCTCCCTGTATTTTACCCCTGCCACCTTCAGAATTTGAAAGAGAGTATTCCAGTCAACACTGTCAAAAGTTTACTCTAAGTCTACAAATGCTAGAAACGTAGGTTTGCCTTTCCTTAATCTTTCTCCTAAGGTAAGTCGTAGGGTCGCTATTGCCTCACGTGTTCCAACATTTCTACGGAATCCAAATTGATCTTCCCCGAGGTCGGCTTCTACCAGATTTTCCAAGCGTCTGCAAAGAATTCGCCTTAGTATTTTGCAACTGCGACATATTAAACTCATGGTTCGATAATTTTCACATCTGTCAACACCTGCTTTCTTTGGGATTGGAATTATTACACTCTTCATGAAGTCTGCGGGTATTTCGACTGTCTCATACATCTTGCTCACCAGATGGTAGAGTTTTGTCAGGACTGGTTCTCCCAAGGCCGTCAGTAGTTCTAATGGAATGTTGTCTACTCCCGGGGTCTTGTTTCGACTCAGATCTTTCAGTGCTCTGTGAAACGCTTCTCGCAGTATCATATCTCCCATTTCATCTTCATCTACCTCCTCTTCCATTTCCATAATATTGTCCTCAAGTACATCGCCCTTGTATAGACCCTCTGTATACTCCTTCCATCTTTCTGCTTTCCCTTCTTTGCTTAGAACTGGGTTTCCATCTGAGCTCTTGATAATCATGCAAGTGGTTCTCTTTTCTCCAAAGGTCTCTTTAATTTTCCTGTAGGCAGTATCTATCTTACCTCTCAGGAGATAAGCCTCTACATCCATTGCCCTCTAGCCATGCCTGCTTAGCCATTTTGCACTTCCTGTCAATCTCATTTGTGAGACGTTTGTATTCCTTTTTGCCTGCTTCACTTGCTGCATTTTTGTATTTTCTCCTTTCATCAATTAAATTCAGTATCTCTTCTGTTACCCAAGGATTTCTACTAGCCCTCGTCTTTTTACCTACTTGATCCTCTGCTGCCTTCACTATTTCATTCCTCAAATCTACCCATTCTTCTTCTACTGTATTTCTTTCCCCCATTCTTGTCAATTGTTGCCTTATGCCCTCCCTGCAACTCTGTACAACCTCTGGTTCTTTCAGTTTAACCAGGTCCCATCTCCTTAAATTCCCACCTTTTTGCAGTTTCTTCAGTTTTAATCTGCAGTTCATAACCAATAGATTAAGGTCAGAGTCCACATCTGCCCCTGGAAATGTCTTCAATTTAAAATCAGGTTCCTAAATCTCTGTCTTACCATTATATAATACATCTGATCCCTTTTAGTATCTCCAGGGTTCTTCCATGTATACAACCTTCTTTCATGATTCTTGAACCAAGTGTTAGGTATGATTAAGTTAGGCTCTGTGCAAAATTCTACCAGGCGGCTTCCTCTTTCATTTCTTAGCCCCAATCCATATTCACCTACTACGTTTCCTTCTCTTCCTGTTCCTACTGTCGAATTCCAGTCATCCATGACTATTAAATTTTCATCTCCCTTCACTACCTGAATAATTTATTTTATCTCATCATATATTTCAGCAACTTCTTCATCATCTGCAGAGCTACTTGGCATATAAACTTGTACAACTGTAGTAGGCGTGGGCTTCGTGTCTATCTTGGCCACAATAATGCGTTCACTATGCTGTTTGTAATAGCTTACTCACACTCCTATTTTTTTTTATTCATTATTGAACCTACTCCTGCATTACCCCTATTTGATTTTGTATTTCCAAACCTGTATTCACCTGACCAAAGTCTTGTTCCTCCTGCCACCGAACTTCACTAATTCGCATTGTATCTAAAATTAACCTATCCATTTCCCTTTTTAAATTTTCTAACCTACATGCCCGATTAAGGTATCTGACTTTCCACGCTCCGATCCGTAGAATGCCAGTTTTCTTTCTCCTGATAACGATGTCCTGTTGAGTAGTCCCCGCCAGGAGATCCGAATGGGGGACTATGTCACCTCCGCAATATTTTACCCAAGAGGACGCCCTCATCATTTAATCACACAGGAAAGCTGCATGCCATCGGGAAACATTACGGCTGTGGTTTCCCCTTCGTTTCAGCTGTTTACAGTACCAAAACAGCAAGGCCGTTTAGGTTAGTGTTACAGGGCCAGATCAGTCAATCATCCAGACTTTTGCCCCTGCACCTACTGAAAAGGCTGCTGCCCCTCTTCAGGAACCACACGTTTGTCTGGCCTCTCAACAGATACCCCTCCATTGTGGTTGCACCTACGCTATGGCTATCTATATCGTTGAGGCACGCAAGCCCACCCCCCCCCCCCCCCACCAACGGCAAGGTCTATGGTTCATGGGGGGGACGTACCTCCTATGGAGAGCAAAATCCGCTTTACTGCTTATATTCTTTGATGTTTCTGGTGAAGCGCTTGAGTTTGAGTGCCTGATTGGACAACTTCAATACTAATTAACTCGGAAATGGCGCAACTTATCAATATTTTTACCATCTCTCAGCATATATTTAGCAACTTTCCTGACTTTTCTGACCACTTTGCATATTGATTGCTTTTACCACAAGACCACATGGGGAAAAATGGAAATTCCTTTTACAGGGTGACAATTATTGAACTATATGAAACAAAATCGTCGTAACTTCTGAACGGTTTGAATTAGGATGTTCAAACTGCGCGGTTGGTCGCGGGGCATGATAGGAATTAGTATGCACATGCGTGGTTTGGTTTAGGGACGAAACCCACTTTCACGTGCATGGGTTAGTCAATAAGCAGAATTGGCTTTTTGGGAGACTAAGGAGCCGCATTTCGAGATCGATAAGTCTCCACACCCTCAACTGGTGACTGTGTGGTGTGCAACGTCCAATCACAGAATAACTGGTGCGAAATTCCTTCGCGGCACGGTGATTACCGAACGGTATGAGAAGATTTTGGAAGATGATATCATCCCTATTATCCAAAGTGACCCTGAAATCGGCAAGATGTGGTTCGTGCAAGACGGAGCTCAACTCCATCGCAGCAGGAGGGTGTTTGACGTCCTGGAGGAGTACTTTGGCGCATTCCGGCTCTGGGCTACCCAGAGGCCATTGGCATGGGCGTCGATTGGTCGCCGTATTCTCCGGATCTGTACACATGCGACTCCTTTTTGTGGGGCTATATTAAAGACAAGGTGTTCAGCAATAACACCAAAACCACTGCTGAGCTGAAAAACAGCCGTTCAGTGGGTCATAGACAGCATCGATGTTCCGATACTTCAGCGGCTCACGCAGAATTTCCCTATTCGTCTGCGCCACGTCGTCACCAATAGTGGCAGGCATTAGTGGCACATGTCATAACCAAAATCTGAATATCTGTAGAGACGTTTACATGCTGAATATAGTGTGTACACTCCGTAGTTTGTAACTAATTTACATTTCTTTCATTTAATTCAATAACTGTCAACCTTTGTTAATCAACGCTAAGTCCGTTACTTTGTTAGGTGAGCCAGCCTTCTATCGAAATCACGCCTTGGATTAATGATCGTTCGCCTGGCACATCGGCCAGCCTAAATAATCTTTTCAGGACTCTTTTCACACACGTTTCGGAGAAAGCACGGCTGACTTCAAATTTGGCATCATAAAACATGATACACATGCAGTTACTTTTGATAACCCATTGAAAAAATTCGTGCAGTTGATAGACAGATAGCGGACGCGATCTTTCTGCCATAATCTGAGTGGCAGCGGTACACTTCTTATCGCCAGACTCAGCGCCAAAGCCGGAGTTAAATTCCAAAGCCTCTCTACAGTGTGTCATGGAATCAGAGCATGTAACATTGTTCGTGATGGCCCACCTGGTGGATAGAGACATAAGTCTCGGATGTCTACTTGTTGCATTTCACGTAGATTAGGTTGCGTGTCAGTACGGGATTTCATTTTCTCCCTTTGAATCGTATAAAACAACATAAAATTGGCATTGAATTCAATAAGCACTCAAGACAGCATCCACACAATGCAAGTACACCTTCGAAACGCCGTATTTGATCGGAGGAACGAAAGACAGACGACCTTCACCAGGACAGCAAAGCCAGCTTCCTGGAGATGCTCCTATAACTAATTTCTTGCGTCTGCGACAGACTTTATACATGTATACATACTCTGAAACTGTTCACAGTAAAGTGTCAGTACCCGATGTAGATGACTGCCGTATATTCTGATTGACCGCTACTTATTGTATTTACATTACCGCACTACTTATTCGCCTCGTGTGGATAATCTTTCGAAACATTGTTGCATCGCCGTTTACTATTCACGAATTTTTTCTGTTTGACTATATTCGTTCATAACAGTCACATACTGTCAAAACTGGGATTCCGAAACTGCGAGCTGTATTTCCTCTACATTAGTAAATATTATTTACAGGTATGTTGCCTCCACAGGCGGAGAACAAGACAGTTACACAAACCGCAGTAACCCTAATATTACGCCCACTACTATGGTGATTTTATGAAAATTAGTCCGTATTTATTTCTGATGGTTCCACGAGACACATCCTGCCCGTTCGGTAGTTACACTAATGTAACTATCCGGGAGGCAATGTTTATTTAAAAGCAAACGCACTGATTATAGCTCAGAGTAAGCTCTTACAAAATTCAGCTGTACCTGAATGATGTTTTCCTCGCCTCATCTATAATCTATTGCCGTCAAAACTACAATATCAACTAGCGTCCGGTTCAAAACCAATGTTCTCGCAGCCGATTTAAAGCCTAAATCGTACTTCTGTAGTTCATACTTGAATTTATTACTTTTTGCCTCAAATACTATGGTTAACAGCAGCTATCCACTAACCGCCTTATACCGTACTAAATGCCAGCCAGCCATTGAAACTTAAGGTAATTAATGTTAGAAAATTTTATTTTAAAGACCACAATGAAATCCTTACAAGTATTCTCCTAGAGTAACTTTGGCTGTGCGTACACGTCACTAGTGGCCTACCTTTCAGAAACGAGAAAGGCCTGCCTGGTTAAAACTACTGACATAAGATGCCCTCTCCTCCTACTGAAGCTTACCTGCAAATTCACGTCATCGGTTTAGCTAATATCGTGCAGAGGAGACAGATTACGTGTATGGAATCTAGAGGGTTCTGCAGAGCAGGACACAGTTTCTTCTCTCACCTCGACTATAACATACGTCTTTCTTTGGAGGCAGGGCCTCTGATTCTCCACCGCCTGACCAGCCACCAACAGAACACGAATCGAATGCCCTCCTCTCCTGTTGCCCACTTTAATCAGTTGCTCGATCTCCTACAGTGGCCTACACCAGCTAACTGCCTACCCTATGTTCTACTCGTGTACGCCGTACACTGAAATATATTCTCTTTCTTTGGCGTTATTTCCTGTTTTATCATTTAACATCAGCACTGGAGGCCAACTTTATAAATCGTGACCTCACGACGTCCTGTACAATATCGTCACAAGCGGCACGCAGAAACCTGCTTATCTGTCCGCACTGTCAGAAGCGAGATCCAACGATTTCTCTCTCCCAACACATGTACACTATTGGCCATTAAAATCGAAATCGCTACACCAAGAAGAAATGCAGATGATAAACGGGTATTCATTGGACATATATATTATACTAGAACTGACATGTGATTACATTTTCACGCTATTTGGGTGCATAGATCCTGAGCAATCAGTACCCAGAACAACCACCTCTGACCGTAATAACGGCCTTGATACGCCTGGGCATTGAGTGAAACAGAGCTTGGATGGCGTGTACAGGTACAGCTGCCCATGCGGCTGCAACACAACACAATAATTCATCAAGAGTAATGGCTGGCGTATTGAGATGAGCCAGTTGCTCGGCCACCATCGACCAGACGTTTTCAATTGGTGAGAGATCTGGAGAATGTGCTGCCCAGGGCAGCAGTCGAACATTTTCTGTAGCCAGAAAGGCCCGTACAAGACCTGCAACATGCGGTCGTGCATTGTCCTGCTGAAATGTAGGGTTTCGCAAGGATCGAATGAAGGGTAGAGCCACGGGTCGTAACACATTTGAAATGTTCAAAGTGCCGTCAATGCAAACAAGAGGAGACCGAGACGTGTAGCCAATGGCACCTCGTACCACCACGTCGGGTGATACGCCAGTTTGGCGATGACGAATACACGCTTGCAATGTGCGTTGCCGCGATATCGCCAAACACGGATGCGACCACCATGATGCTGTAAACAGGACCTGGATTCATCCTAAAAAGTGAAGTTTTGCCATTCGTGCACCCAGGCTCGTCGTTGAGCACACCCTCCCTGGCGCTCCTGCAAACGTCGTCGAACTGTTCGTGCAGATGGTTGTTGTCTTGCAAACGTCCCCATCTGTCGACTCAGGGATCGTGACGTGGCTGCACGATCCGTTACAGCCATGCGGATAAGATGCCTGTCATCTCGACTGCTAGTCATACGAGGTCGTTGAGATCCAGCACGGCGTTCCGTATTACCCTCCTGAAACCACCGAATCCATATTCTGCTAGCAGTCATTGGATCTCGACCAACGCGAGCAGCAATGTGGCGATACGATAAACCGCAATCGCGGTAGGCCACAATCTGACCTTTATCAAAGTCAGAATCGTGATGGTACGCATTTCTCCTCCTTACACGAGACATCACAACAACGTTTCACCAGGCAACGCTGGTCAACTGCTGTTTGTGTATGAATAAATCGGTTGGAAACTTTCCTCATGTCAGCACGTTGTAGGTGTCGCCACCGGCGCCAGCCTTGTTTGGATGCTCTGAAAAGCTAATCATTTGCTTATCACAGCATCTTCTTCGTGTCAGTTTGTTTCTTCTGTTAAGTTGGTAACAGTGGAATTTTTTCTGGCAGGGTTGTCTATCCTTTCGTCATTTTTGTATAAATCTGTCACTGGTCTGTCGTGCTGCTGGCCAGTTGTGTTCAGCTGCTTCTTGAGATCGAATAGTTCTTGGGGTTATAGGTCGCCCCTGTCACCATTTTCATAGGTGAAATATATTAGCTAGATTTCATAAGCTTTTCAAGTATGGAATCTGTAAATGTGAATGATCCAAAATTTGAGTAGTTCGTGAGAAGTGTTTTGGAGGAAGACAACGACGACTGCAGGTAAAATGACTTATTTTGAAGCAAGGAAGATAATTTGGAAATAAAATCTGAACAGAGTTCTGGGTTTGTAGCTACAACGTCAAAAATGGCTCTGAGCACTATGGGACTTAACATCTAAGGTCATCAGTCCCCTAGAACTTAGAAATACTTAAACCTAACTAACCTAAGGACAGCACACAACACCCAGCCATCACGAGGCAGAGAAAATCCCTGACCCTGCCGGGAATCGAACCCGGGAACCCGGGCGTGGGAAGCGAGAACGCTACCGCACGACCACGAGATGCGGGCACTACAACGTCAGAAAATGGTAATGGTGATGAAAAGGAGGTATCATCAGCAAACACAATCAAGAGTAAGAATGGATTTTTATGGTCTAAAATACCGCCTAAGGAAGGTAAAACCCAAAGTAGAAACATTGGAAAAATTCGTAAAGCTGTTAACTTTGCTCAAAACTTTTAAGAAGAGGTAGATGCTGTCGAACTATTATTAGGTACAGGAATTGTTGATACATTTGTAGCTCATGCAAATGAGGAGATCGAAACTAGAAAATGTACATATACCGATCAGACGGAATTCCTTTATATGTCAGGTAGAAGAAAAGATGGTCATCTCAACACTGAAGAATATGGTGCGGCTCATCTGTGTACCAATGTATTATGTCTCAAATGAGGCTCAAATTTCTTCTGAATTGTCTGAGATTTGATGATAAGACCAAGAGAAATAAGTTAATTTTCACCAATTCGTGAGCTCTGGACAGCTTTTGTTAGTAACTACTGCTCAAGTTATTCTCCTCATGTGTATGTAACAATCGATAAGCAGCTTTCGTGACTAATCCCCATTCCGTGTTTACCTTGCTTAGAAATCAGATGAATATGGCATCAAAATAATACCAATGTATGACGCCAGAACGTATAGCTATGATAGATGCTATTCCATACGTTGGGAAGGAGAACAGAAATACAAATGAAAGTATGCCATCATACTGTGTGGAAACTCTGTCCAGAAATATGCTTGGGACAGGTCGAAATATCACTTGTGATAATTGGTTCGCATCTATACCTTTGGCAGACATGTTGCTGAAAGAGAATTTGACCATTGTTGGTACGCTGAGGAAAAATAGGGCGGAAATCCCAAGTTTCCTATCCAACAGAAATAAGAAATTGCTATCGTCGGAATTGGCTTTTCATCAGAAAAATAACACTTGTCTCCTTCACTCCTAAAATAGGCAAATCTGTTGTTCTTTTGTCTACAATGCATAATGCTACTGATGTTGCCCATACCACAAATAAAACTAAGATCATTGAATTTTGTAATAGTACGATAGTACGAAAGGACGTGTGGATGTATTTGACAAAATGCACGACGCTGGCCACTTCTGATGTTTTGTGGAATATTGGACCAGGCAGCAATAAATGCTTTTATTATATTCCTTGTAAAATCACAGGAAAAAGTGAAAACAAAACATTTTCTAAAAAATCTCGGATTTAAACTTGCTTCACCACACATGAAACGGCGCCTACAGAATTGTTTCCCAAGAGAGCTTTCGGAAAATTTAGTTTCACTCTTCGGAACGAAGAGAACAGAGGACCCACAAGACCAGGAAATGAGGTCCACAAAACTGCCCTAGAGATGAAGACAGAAAAGTGAAAGCAGCTTGTGTAAAATGTTGTAGGCCTGCATGCTATCATCATACAAAACTTATTTGCATAACTTCTTTCTCTTAAAGAACAATTTCCCAATAACTGGTATCCAATTACTGTAAAGTGTTTAAATATTAAAAAGAATGTTAACATATATGAAGATAGTAACTGTTCACGATAGAATAGATGCCACTGATGACCGTGCAGCTTCTCTAGAATAAATGATAATTAATTGAAACCCTCAGCTGCCGACAGGTGTTGTTGATATACCTCGACGTTAATGACTTTAAATACATCATGTTTCGTTCTGTAAGTTTTGTAAAGTTGTAATTATATGCAAAATAGTTATTCACGTTACTAACGGAGGGAGAAGGCGGCCCTTTACTTTCGGTCGTCGTGTGAACACTCGCCGCTGCTATTCCACTGTGAGACAAGCCTGGGTATCGCAGGGCGTCGGCTTGCTCCAGCACCAGGTGCTATCTTCGCACATTCCAGCGCTAGGAACAAAGTCTACTGCGTCGTCCCGTTGCTTGCCTAAGCGCACCAGACCTACAAGTGCGCGCCCAGAAAACCCAGCCGCGACTCACAGCCCACGTGCGTGCTGCATGCGCGCAGGCCTCATTTTGCAGTCGCAGCCACAGCAGCTTCTCAGTTGCCGCGTGCTAACCCTGGGCCTGGGGCCCAGGTACGAAAAAAAAAAAAAAAAAAAAAAACAGCAGCTCGCAATGTGACCGTGTGTCCCTCCCATGCCTCACCAAGAGAACTGGCGCGCTACCCACGGCCAGCGCGGCTTCCCTGCCACTGTCGCCCGCCACTAGCTGCGTATAGGCCACCCGCGTTGCACACTGAAGCCGCCCGTCTGCTGCGTGTAGCGTGGCTGGCACCGCCTCCTGAGCGCCTCGCCGCTTACAGGCCGAGATGTCCTCGCTCGCGACTGGCTGCGCGGCCCACCTGCAGCCACGCCGCCCACACGTACAGCCCCGCATTCGCCACACAGTAGCCTCATCTTGCCGACTCTGTTAAGGTCCCCGTAAACGATCAAGCATTTTGGTAAAATTGGTCTGATCTAGCCTCGGATTTGTCAAGCAAGCCAGCACGCGCTCAAACAAAGTTTCTCACTTTGAAGCATCGCGGTTCGTCTTCGTACAGTATTCAGAATGGCACAAATCCAGACCAATCAGTCTTGTCATTGACTCTGGCACTGTGTTCTCATTGACTCTGGCACTGTGTTCAAAGATGAAGAACAGGGAAACAATACTCTCGTCCAGGGAATGGCTTAAAGTGAGAGATTAGCTCATGAATGCCTGCTAAAGGAAGTATTACCCTCAGAACCAGACGATTACATGAACATTCTTCGAATGGATAATGAAATTTTTAAAACTTTTAGACGCCCTCCTAAAAGGAGCGAAATTGTCTGAAGAGATCGCTCTTACCAAGCCACAGATGTGTCAAACAAGCCCGTACACGGAACAAGGAAGATGGTCAATTTAACCTTAATTTTGAAGCGGAACCTACTCGTGTTTACTATATTTTGGCACCAGAGTGAATAGCTACAAATTCAGATAGAGCATATCTAGTAGCACGGACAGCTGCGTCAAACCATTCAGCGGACTGAAAACCACAAAAAAAGCATTAACTCTGGTACTGCGTTTAAAGAAAAGGCAAACATGACACTGGTCCAGGGAATGGTTTAAAAAAGAAATGAGAGAGAAATATACGATTTAAAATCAGTTAACGGAAATGTTACATTGAGAACCATATGATTACATAAACTTTTCTCGGATGGACAGTAAAACGTTCCGTAGCTTCTTTAGCACTGAAAGAAGACGCATATATTTGAAAATTTATTCTCTTCCGCTTATTCCTGTAATGATATTTCATTAAAATGCAACAGCCTAGGAACGTGTAGCCCACAACGTCCGTGAGAGAATTGGAGAACTATGATTTATTTTGTTTCACTCCACTTCCGTTGGTATGTGACTGCAAAGGTAAAATATTGATTTTGTTCTTAGCCTCTGAACTCGCAGTATATTGCGTGGAAATATACTATTCCTCTACCATTTCGGTAATTATCACTGCTATTTTGTTTATATATTCGACCGCAGTTCCCATGGTCGTGGAAACTCACGATACAATGAGTTAAATTTTAATAAAACAATTTTCACTAAACATATGAGGCGAAAGTTTGTCACAAACATCGCCTCCCATCTTGTCAAACTTTCGGTCAATCTGAATTTCTGGCAGACAAGTCAAACAAGATCTATGCTTGACAAACACGTCAAACAGCACCCTACCATGAGTAAATATTTGGCATGTCAAGTTTGATAAAATGCTTGATCGTGAACGAGGGCCTTTAGGGTCCTAGCTTCAACACCGGGGTCACCTACTTGCGCCACTACGCAGCCAGCCACCCCCGCCGGCCATGCCGCTGCTGTGTGGTACCACGTGCATATGGCCCCTGCATACCGCCCTGCCGTTGCTGCCAATTTCTGCGCATCGCGACGCCATGAGTGAATTTAAAGTGTTGTCATCAATTAAAAAACTGCAGCCATTTTTTAGAGCAGAACGTAGAGAGCGAACATGGACTCTCAGATCAGTCATATACTATGAACAAATACTGTGGCTTTCACAACTCAGTTTTGCATCAAATGCGATTATTTTGCTCCTACTGCTGTAATGTAAAAATATCTTGAGTGAGATCTATTTTTCCAGAATGTCACAGAACGTCTTATGACACGCTCAAATACAGGGTGATTCAAAAAGAATACCACAACTTCAGGAATTTAAAACTCTGCAACGACAAAGGGCAGAGATAAGCACTATCTGTCGGCGAATTAAGGGAGCTATAAAATTTCATTTAGTTGTACATTTGTTCGCTTGAGGCGCTGTTGACTAGACGTCAGCGTCAGTTGATGCTAAGATGGTGACCGCTCAACAGAAAGCTTTTTGTGTTACTGAGTACGGCAGAAGTGAATCGACGACAGTTGTTCAGCGTGCATTTCGAACGAAGTATGGTGTTAAACCTCATGATAGGTGGTGTATTAAACGTTGGTATAAACAGTTTACAGAGAATGATTGTTTGTGCAACGGGAAAAGTTCTGGACGGCCGAGAACGAGTGATGAAAATGTAGCACGCATCCAGCAAGCATTTGTTCACAGCCCAGGAAAATCGACTCGCAGAGCTAGCATAGAGCTGCAAATTCCACAATCAACTGTATGGAGAGTCCTACGAAAAAGGTTAGTTATGAAACCCGAACGTCAACTACCCGAGGCGATGGATCGGCCGCCAGGCAGCCTGTGACAGAGCACTTCATCACTGGCCTCCAAGAAGCCCTGATCTTACCCCCTGCGATTTTTTCTTATGGGGGTATGTTAAGGATATGGTGTTTCGGCCACCTCTCCCAGCCACCATTGATGATTTAAAACGAGAAATAACAGCAGCTATCCAAAGTGTTACGCCTGATGTGCTACAGAAAGTGTGGAACGAGTTGGAGTATCGGGTTGATATTGCTCGAGTGTCTGGAGGGGGCCATACTGAACATCTCTGAACTTGTTTTTGAGTGGACAAAAACCTTTTTAAATACTCTTTGTAATGATGTATAACAGAAGGTTATATTATGTTTCTTTCATTAAATACACATTTTTAAAGTTGTGGTATTCTTTTTGAATCACCCTGTATATTCGGAGAAAAACATTTTGTTGGACGTTACAATACTAGGCTGTGGTTATTATATCCCATTAATGGTACAGCTTCTACGGTTTTGTTTCTCTCAACATTTTGAAGTATAATATACAGAGTTAAATTATGAATCTTATTGTCTTTTGTTTGGACACGTCCTTACTGGAACGACAATTTAAATATTAAAATGTTGGTTGTTTGATTAGGGGAGGGAGGCAGGAGACTAAACAGCGAGGTTATCGGTCCCAGCGAAAGAGGGAAGCATAGGGAAGGAATCGGGCAGTGCCCTTTCAGAAGATCCATTCCAGCATTTGCCTGAAGCGATTTAGGAAAAGTACGGGAAATTTAAATCAGGACGGCCGGACGCGGGTTTTAACCGTCGTCCTCCCGAATGCGAGTCCCGTGTGCTAACCACGGCGCTCGCTATTAATTTTTTTGTCAGTATGCTTACTGTGAGGTATACTTGTAGATAAGCACATCAGATGTGTGTCAGTTGAGTAGTTCATGACTGTAAAATTGATACACATAATTCAATTGGATCCGTCTACTGCAGTATATTTCTTATCCTCGTTTAAAACTCTATTTGTCGTTGAAGTATTTCGTGCTTAGTTCTTGTGATGAGGAGAATTTTCTGTATGTATGTTTCTTAGAGTTTTCAACTTATCCCCAGGAATTTTCGGCTACCAAAATGTGTCTTGGAAGCACAGAGTCTCCCAGCCGTTCATAGTATTTTCTTTTGTTTCACTTTCGTGCCACGATCCATCCTATATTCTTTCAACTATTCCTGCACCCAGATAAAGATGACGTGAGAGAATTAAGGTTACGGTAAGTAGATACAGATAAGGTTAATGAGAGGGAGATGTAGGGAGATATTTGCACATGTATGAAAAACCCCTTCTGTTGTGACTGACAGTTCGCAATTTTTCACAAACACAACTCTTATTGATGTAAGTTCATAAGATTGATGACTGAACAACAAACGAAAGGTAATAATAATGATGCCTGTAAAAGTCTCCCAATTGAGGTAAACAAAAGTTCACTTCTAGTTTTCCAAAAAGGTTCCTGGTAGCAAAAACACACACTAGTAACAGTCCAATTCAAAGACGAAGACGTTGTCTTAAACGGTCGCAGTACACTAAGTCTCCATTCGGCGTGAACTGAACTTCGGGTCTGGTTCTAGCCCTAAATAGCTGTCTCCAGCCAATCAGGTTTTGACGTAGTTGTACTTCCTGCAGGCCATGGCTCGAGCTCCCCCTGCGAGAAGTAGTGCTCGGAACGTCTGTTTCCATTATCTTGTATGTAAATAGCCGGTGTTTACCATGGTGCTTTTCGTACGCCTTCGGCATAGACGACTCCATCCTCTGTGGTGTAATATGGGTTGCCGGTCCTCAGGGGCTAGCTTGGCTCCGGTATAAAACCTTCCATTAAAAATATTTCTGTCTTTCAAACCTCCTTTGCGTTACCACATATGACGTCTGACTGATCTCATTTGTACTAAGTATGCAGTATATGCGAGGCGCCTATTTGCTTACAACGCCCAGACTGGGATGCGTAAGTTCTAGTAAATGTTCACCAACCTGCAGTCTTTTATAGTTGTTGTCCCCTGAGCAGAAAACAGCATGTAGGTCGTAAATCAGTTATCTGGAGACTGTAATAAACTCTTAGTGAGGAACTGTTTTGTTAGAAATGATTAAATTTGTAATAAGTTTGTTTATGCGGGATGCCACATGCTTTTTATTAGCAGAACACGAGAAACTACACATTTGCATTCAACTTAAGAGTCACAATTGATTTCTGTTCTTGAACAAATTAATAAAGTTCATATTTCCGTAATTACTATCACACTGTTCCCAACTATATATCCAAATAACCACACATTGCTAATAAAATGTTAACTAACAGCAACCAAGGAACACCACATGTATGTCTTCCGACACTGCTGAACCAGTTCTGATCTTACAGTCGAACCACTTCGCCCGCCATCCAAGATCGGCGAAGTGCTTCGTCCGCCTTTTCGGTTTGCATTTGTTTATTATTCTGCTGGGGATTAGTACTTGTGAAACAAAGGAGTGATAGCGCGCTATTGAAAGATACTTTAATTTGAAATTCAAGTAAATACGCTGTTTAATTTTTGAAATAATAATTATAGAAGATAACCATTTTGGCACGAAACTTCCAACTAGTGAAGCATGAGAAGGAATCCGGCCGTGACCTTTGAATAGAAGGGAAAAACCACGATTTAGACGGTCTTTCTCACGATACCCGTACCGAACAAATCATCTGTCATGGGAACCTCACGCCACGTTACGTTATCTTGCAACTGCTGTCTTCTCAACCGCTCTAAATAGAGCTTCTAGCACCTGAATATGATGACTCAAAGTCAGAAATACTATGAGGTCTACATCTAAATCTACATGATTACTCTGCTATTCACAATAAAGTGCCTGGCAGAGGGTTCAATGAACCACCCTCAAGCTGTCTCTCTACCGTTTGACTCTCGAAAGGCGCGCGGGAGAAACGAGCACTTAAATTTTTCTGTGCGAGCCCTGATTTCTCTTACTTTATAGTGATGATCATTTCTCCCTATGTAGGTAGGTGCCAAGAGAATGTTTTCCCAATCGGAGGAGAAAACTGGTGATTGAAATTTCATGAGAAGACCCCACGGCAACGAAAAGCGCCTTTGTTTTAATGATTGACACTCCAATTCAAGTATCATGTCTGTGACACTTTCTCCCCTATTTTGCAATAATACAAAACTAGCTGCCCTTCTTGTACTTTCTCGATGTCATCCGTCAGTCCCACCTGATGCGGAACCCACACCGCACTGCAATACTCCAGAATAGGGCGGACAATCGTGGCGTAAGCAGTCTCTTTAGTAGACCTATTGCAGCTTCTAAGAGTTCCTCTAATGAATCGCAGTCTTTGGTTTGCTCTACCCACAATATTATCTATGTAATCATTCCAATGTAGATTATTTGTAATTTTAATCCCTAAGTATTTAGCTGAATTTACAACCTTCAGATTTGTGTGACTTATCGCGCAATCGAAATTTTGCTGATTTCATGTAGTACTCATGTGAATAACTTCACACTTATCTTTATTCCGGGTCAACTGCCACTTCTCGCACCATACATATATCTTATGTAAATCATTTTGCATGTAGTTTTGATCATCTTATGGCTTCAAAAGACGGTATATGACAACATCATCTGCAAACAATCTAAGAAGGCTATTCATATTGTGTCCTATGTCGTTAATACAGATCAGGAAAAATAGAGGGCCTATAACACTTCCTTGGGGAACGCTGGATATTACTTCTCTTTTACTTGATGTCTTTCCGTCTGTTACTACGAACTGTGACCTTTCTGACAGGAAATCACGAATCCAGTCGCACAACTGAGGCGATACTCCGTAGGCACGCAGTTTGGTTACAAGACGCTTGTGAGGAACGGTGTCGAAAGCCTTCTGGAAGTCTAAAAATATGGAATCAATTTGACATCCCCAGTCGATAGCATTTATTACTTCATGAGTATAAAGCGCTAGTTGTGTTTCACAGCCGGCCGCGGTGGTCTAACGGTTCTAGGCGCTCAGTCTGGAACCGCGCGACTGCTACGGTCGCAGGTTCGAATCCTGCCTCGGGCATGGATGTGTGTGATGTCCTTAGGTTTGTTAGGTTTAAGTAGTTCTAAGTTCTAGGGGACTGATGACCGCAGAAGTTAAGTCCCATAATGCTCAGAGCCATTTTTTTGTGGTTCACAAGAACGATATTTCCTGAATCCGTTCTGACTATGTGTCAATAAATCGTTTTCTTCGAGGTACTTCATAAAGTTTGAATACAGTATATGTTCCAAAACCCTACTGCAAATCGACGTTAGTGTTACAGGCCAGCAGTTCAGCGGATTACTCCTACTTCCTCGCAAACGCCTTCGAATACTGAGTCTGCAAGGTTTCCAAAATAACTGGCGCACACAATCATTTGAACCTTATTGGGAGTGTGTTCCTATTGTAAGACCAGGCACAGATGTGAAATCCGCGTCTAGGCCTTAAGAAAAGAAGGAAACCGTTAGATTCTAAGCATCCTGGCGTTGTGTCAGATCTGGAACTAAGCGACTTAACGCCCCAAGCGCTTACACAGTCGTAATTACATGATTAGCACATGTGTTGTTGAAACCGATGAGACGTTGTATGGACATGCCGGACAGCGAAACAAAATGGTTCAGAGGGTTCTACTGGCTCTGAGCACTATGGGACTCAAATTCTGACGTCAACAGTCACCTAGAACTTAGAACTACTTAAACTTAAATAAGCTAAGGACATCACACACATCCATGCCCGAGGCAGGATTCGAACCTGCGACCGTAGCGGCCGCGTGGTTCCAGAATGTAGCGCCTAGAACCGCTCGGCCACTCCGACCGACGCTACAGCGAAACGAAAGAAATTAACTTTGTCTGCCTTCATTCTCTGTTCTTTCTGCATCACTAAACGTTTCTTCTCAACACCTTTTTTATTTTCTGTTCATTTCTTCTGTGTTATATATTTGGCAATTGCTTTTTACTCGTGAGCTAAGTGCACGAAGCTTCGATGTTATAAGCGACGTAATATACTATAAGCTACAATGAATGATGGACAATTGCTCCGTTGTACCACGGTACGTTGCTACGTGATGATACGATAACTTCTGGGTATTATCCCCCAGAGGACAACGAAGGTTTTTTGATGTGGAGATACGTATGAGGCTTTTTTTAATAAGGTTACTAGCGAGCAGACAAGACATCCTGTGGTTAATGTGGCTGAAGGTATCTACGTGCGGACAATTGTTCCTGTGTCAGTTCGTTTAAGTAATTTTTCTGTTGTGCAGATGATCTTCTCTGGTGGAAGCTGAGGCGGATTCAATAAATATTAATTATGTTCCTCTTTGTATGAGAGAGGATGGCTGAGTGATGGTAAAGGTGTAATTTCATTGTCGCCCCACATGGGTCACTGTGGAACCGTTAACCATGTCTTATGTTAACGCACAGCGAGTTTCCAGTGAGACAACAATTTCTTCTTCATTCATCCTACAATTAAGTCAAATAACTAAGGAAGCCTTAGCAGAAACTTTTCAGTCTGTTTTTGCCTCATACACGAAAAGATTTGTTACTCTGAATCACGGTAGTGTCTACAGATGTGGATGTTACCAAATAATTGATTAATTATTTAGTGCATGTTACAAAAAAGAGAGTTAGAGAGAAGTGTGTGTGATAAACCCCTTCCATCAAAGACATTTCTCTTCTTCATACTTCATCTGCGTTACCACAGTAGAAGTGTCACCGATCTCATTTCTACTAAGATTTCTGTACACGCGAGGTGGCTATTTGGTTACACCGCCCTGTGTGGAATGCATTCGCTCTAATACACTACTGGCCATAAAAATTACTACACCAAGAAGAAATGCAGATGATAAACGGGTATTCATTGGACAAATATTTTATACTACAACTGACATATAATCACATTTTCAGGCAATTTGGGTGCATAGATCCGGAGAATTCAGTATCCAGAACAACCACCTCTGGCCGTAATAACGGTCTTGATACGCCTGGGCATTGAGTCAAACAGAGCTTGCATGGCGTGTACAGGTGCAGCTGCCCATGCAGCTTCAACACGATACCACAGTTCATCAAGAGTAGTAACTGGCGTATTGTGACGAGCCAGTTTCTCGGCCACCTTTGACCAGACGTTTTCACTTGGTGAGATATCTGGAAAATGTGCTGGCCAGGGCAGCAATCGAACATTTTCTGTATCCAGAAAGGCCCGTACAACACCTGCAACATGCGGTCGTGTATTATCCTGCTGAAATGTAGGGTTTCGCAGGGATCGAATCAAGGGTAGAGCCACGGGTCGTAACACATCTGAAATGTAGCGTTCACTGTTCAAAGAGCAGTCAATGCGAACAAGAGGTGACCGAGACGTGTAACCATTGGCACCCCATACCATCACGCCAGGTGATACGCCAGTATGGCGCTGACGAGTACACGCTTCCAATGTGCGTTCACCGCGATGTCGCCAAACACGGATGCGACCATCATGATGCTGTAAACAGAACCTGGATTCATCCGAAAAAATGATGTTTTGCCATTTGTACACCCAATTTCGTCGTTGAGTACACCATCGAAGGCGATCCTGTCTGTGATGCAGTGTCAAGGTTAACCGCAGCCATGGTCTCCGAGCTGATAGTCCATGCTGCTGCAAAGGTCGTCGAACTGTTTGTGCAGAGGGTTGTTGTCTTGCAAACGTCCCCATCTGTTGACTCAGGGCTCGAGACGTAGCTGCACGAGCCGCTACAGCCATGCCGGTAAGATGCCTGTCATCTTGACTGCTAGTGATACGAGGCTGTTGGGATCCAGCACGGCGTTCCGTATTACCCTCCTGAAACCATCGATTCCATATTCTGCTAACAGTCATTGGATCTCGACCAACGCGAGCCGCAATGTCACGATACGATAAACCGCGGTTGCGATAGGTAACAATCCGACCTTTATCAAAGTCGGAAACATGATGGTACGCTTTTCTCCTCCTTACACGAGGCATCATAAAAACGTTTGACCAGGCAACGCCGGTCAACTGCTGTTTGGGTATGAGAAATCGGTGGGAAACTTTCCTCATGTCAGCACGTTGTAGGTGTTGCCACCGGCGCCAACCTTGTGTGAATGCTCTAAAAAGCTAATCATTTGCATTTTATGGCACCTTCTTCCTGTCGGTTAAATTTCGCGTCTGTAGCACGTCATCTTCGTGGTGTAGCAATTTTAATGGCCAGCATTGTAAATGTTCACCAACCTGCAGCTCCTATAGTTGTTGTCCCCTGTGCAGAAAACAGCTCGTAGGTTGTGAATCCGTTATCTGGAGGCCTTAAGAAACTCTTAGCGAGGAACTGTTGTTTTAAAAATGATTAAATTTCCAGTCAGTTTGTTTATAAGGGGTGCCACTCGCGTTTTATTAGCAGAACACGAGAAACTGAGCAGTTACATTCCACTTTAGAGTCACAAATGATTTCTGTTCTTCAACAAACTAATGAACTGAATATATCCGTAACTCGTATCACACTTTTCTCAGCCATATGTCCAAATAGCCACATATTGCTAATAAAATCTTAACTGACACCGATCGCGGCAGACAACATGTCTGTCTTCCGATGCTGCCGAACCAGCTCTATTAACTAATCATAGATTATTAATAAGAATTTAACTAACGCCGACAGCGGCATATCATATGTCTGTCCTCCGACGCTGACGAACCAGCTCTGATCAAACAGCCGAACCACTTCCCCCGCCATTCAAGTTAGGCTCGATCCGAAGATCACCGAAGTGCTCTGTCTGCCTTTTCGTTGTGTAGTATTCTGCTGGTCTTTAATAGTTGTGAAATACCACGCAATTGAGAGATGCTTTAATTTGAAATTCATGTGAATACGCTGTTTAGTTTTCCCAACATTAATAATAGAGTATTACAATTTTGGTACGCAACGTCCGAATGCAGCAGCCAACCACGGGGAAGGACCACAATTTAGGCGTTGTTTCTCTCGATACCCGTAAGTAACAAACCATCTGAAATCGACGCCTCACACCACATCACGTCATCTTTTCACTGCTGCCTTCTCAACCGCTCTAAAAAGAGCTTCATGTACCTGAATATGTTGGCTGCAATGCCAGAAATATTACAAATTGACAAACGTTACATTTTCTTTCAACGTTTTTCTTACGTTGCAGATGATGATATTGACAAATACATTGACATAATTTACTTATAGGCATTTACGTCAAAATTTGTTGCGAAACTTATTGACTTTCACCATAAACTACTTTCTTGTGGTATATGATTTTTTTCATTAAAAATATTTTCATTATTCTATAACACGCACTACACAGAATTTTCTTCCTCATTGTGTGACTCTAATGATTCCCAAATACTTATGTACGGCTATGTAAACTTATGAATGCATGTAAATCGTCAACGTTCTTCGGTTATTTGTAGTTTGTATTGGTGTTAGAGCTGCACCTTTTTTAGACTGAAGTCAGCTGATAGGTATATCTGCTTAAAGGAACTCCCTGTAACTAGGGGATCACCTTAAGAAGACGTCATGTTTCCAAGCAGAGAAGGAATTAGCATATTTCATCAAAATGTAAGAGGTATCAGAGGTAACGTTAGAGGAATGCTTATAGATACTGACTCTGAAGTTATTCGTATATCGGAGCACCACTTAAATTATTTGACAGTTCAGAGGCTTCCTTTACCAGGATACTGATTAGCTGGTTGGTTTTCAAGGAGTTCCTTGTGGGGTGGGGGAGTGGCCATGTACGTAAAAGATATTATTCTATTTGAGTCCATAGACGTATCACGGCACTGCACTGAACAGATATTTGAATGCGCTGGGGCAGTTGAATTTCCTGAAACTAAACTTCTAATTGATGTTTATAGGTCCCATAATTCCGCTTTTGGGCCACTTCTGCTCAAGCTAGAGAGGGTTCTTCGTTCATTTCATAGGAAGTACGAGAAATTATTTGCATGTGACGACTTCAGTATTCATCTTGTAAATAATTGTGCAAGAGAAAGGACGTTGGTAGATATCCTAAACTAACATGATCTGATGCAGACTATGTATTACCCATCAAGGGTACAAAGGAGCAGTATCACAGCAATAGACTATATGTTTATTATTTCTTCATTGCTGGGTGGGCATTCCGTTAGTAGAAGGGTGACTGGGCTTTGAGACCATGATGCACAAATTACAACACTAAAAGGCTTTTTCACTCTAAAAAATGTCGCATATAATCACAAACTACGTACGAAAGATAGTCCAATGGAAATAGAGAGTTTGTAAACATCGTTAAGGAAAAAGAGTGTCAGGATCTTTATAGTGCTGGTAACATAGATGACAAATGTAATGCTTTCCTTAACTCATTCCTCTTGCTCTTTGAGTGTTGCTTTCCATTAGAACGTTCCAAACGTGGTACTAGCAGTAAAAGGCAGCCTGAGTGGCAGACCAGAGGGATAAGGATATCATGTGGAACGAAGCGAGAATAATATCAAAATGTTAAAACTAGTCACAATCAAGCTACAGTAGCCCATTACAAACAATATTTTAGGCTGTTTAAAAATGTTATTAGGAAGGCAAAGAGTATGTGGTATGCAAATAGAACAGCTAATTCACAGGATAAAATTAAAACTATATGGCCAGTAGCGAAGGAAGTGTCTAGTCAGCAGTAGAAGGTCGACGATATAAAGTCAGTTCGTAATATAAATATTTCCGTTACTGATAAGTCACATTTATACAGTATTTAACACCCTTTTTCTGTGGAATTCTGGTGAGTTAAATAAAAACTTAGTTTCTACAGGGGATCATATAATTCTCTTGGTAAGCGCCTTTCCGATTTTGATGTTGAAATACTCCTCTGTCATACAGAAAAGAGGGAGATTGAGTCAATAATTAAGTCGTTGAAGACTAAGGACTCTCATGGATATGATGGAGTGCCTAGAGAAATATCACCATAAAGTACTGTGCTGCACATATTAGCGCTGTACTTAGCCATATTTGTAATTTTTCCTTTAAGAATGGTCAGTTTCCTGAAAATGTAGGCAATTTTATACCTATTTTTCTGCCATCAATGTTTGCTAAAGTTATAGAAAAGGCTGTGTATGTAATCACATATCGCATAATTTGCTATCAAATGTAC
This sequence comes from Schistocerca serialis cubense, assembly GCF_023864345.2. Lineage (NCBI taxonomy): Eukaryota > Metazoa > Arthropoda > Insecta > Orthoptera > Acrididae > Schistocerca > Schistocerca serialis. The sequence continues at coordinate 770,307,385 of NC_064642.1, read as the reverse complement.
AGTTCGACTTTAGAAGTCGTTTAACAACTGAAAATGCTATATTCTCTTTTCTCTTTAAGGTACTGGATGGATTAAAAAAAAGGTTTCGAACTCTAGGCATATTTTTTTGATTTTAATAAGGCGTTTGATTGTGTTGATCATGAAATATTGCTCCAGGAGTTGGACCATAGTGGAATATTGGGAGTAGGTCACAATTGGTTCACCTCTTACTTTAACAACAGGCAGCGAAAGGTCGTTATTCACAATGTTAAGAATGGCTGTGATATGGGCTCTGAGTAGGGTACAGTCAAAAAAAGGGGGGGGGGGGGGGTTGCCCCAGGGATCAGTGTTCAAGCCACTCCTCTTCCTTATTTACTTAAATTATATGCCCTCTTGTATGATAGATAATTCTGATATAGTTCTGTTTGTTGATGACACTAGCTTGGTAGTAAAGGATGTTGTATGCAACAGTGGCTCTGTTTCAAAAAGTGTAGTTCATGACGTAATTTCGTGGCTTGTAGAAACTAAACTAACGCAGAATCACAGTAAGGCTCAGTTTTTACAGTTTCCAACACACAATTCAGTAAAACCTGACGTTTTAATTTCACAGAATGGGCATATGATTACTGAAACTGAACAGTTCAAATTTCTAATAGTTGAGATAGATGGTAAACTGTTGTGGAAAGCCCACGTTCAGGAAATTGCTCACAGAGTAAATGCTGCATTTTTACTATTCGAACGTTATCGTTCGACACGAAAGTTAGTCTACTTTGCTCATTTACATTCGCTTATGTCATATGGTATTATATTTTGGGTAACTCCTTCCATTCTAAAAGGATATTTTTGGCTCACAATCTGCGACATCTCAAAGCAATGAAAGTATGAAAAGGGTTCAGAGTAATGGGAAATATATAGTGTAGCTAAAGATGAATTATAGTCACAGACAACGAGTAATCTCGAGCTACATTACAGTATATATATATATATATATATATATATATATATATATATATATATATATATATATATATATATATACTGTCGTTTCTTGTTAACAATATCAGCAGCCTTCACTCAGTTAATACTCAGCAGAATTCCAATCTGCGTTTGGATCGCTTTTCCTTAACTTTCGGGCAGAAAGGTGTGCAGTATACTGCTGCATCCATTTCAGGAAGGTACGACACGAATTCAAAAAAACTTAGCAATAATCACACGCGCTTTCACATCGAAAACTAGAGAGATTCCTCATGGATCACTCCTTCTATTCTGCTGAGGAGTTCCTTGAAAAGTTAAGGTGATTCTTATATTGCAATGTTGATTGCGTTTACTTAAACTTACGCCTTCACTTTCTTTGGGTTGATAAACATTTTATTTCATCTTTTATTGCTGTTACGTTGTAATTTCATCTACTGGCACGTTCCATGACCTTGGATATTTGCTCCTCAATTTGGTCCAACAGATAAATAAAATTCACTTTTAGAGTTCACAATCGCTTTTGTGTGTGTACTTATTTCCGTTGATAATTTTTTTGATCGAAAACACACACGATTTATCTTGGCTTCATCTTCACCATTGGAGCAGTTAGACGTGTCAATAACACATTATCAGAACAAATATCTAGTACAGCAACCATGAATAAATTTCAGTCTTGGAACAGAGGTAGAAACTTACCTGCAAATAAGTTGTCGGACTGCAATGTAGCTCGAGATTACTCGTTGTCTATGACTATAATTCATCTTTAGCTACACTATATATTTCCCATTACTCTGAACACTTTTCATACATTCATGCTTCGAGATGACCTAATGACAGATGTTGGGGGCTTATCACGCTCTTGCCGCTAGGTAGCATTCGATTTGCTGGTTGTTCCGCTGTTCGTTACATAGGTTCGTACATATGAGAACCACCATCATTCCAACAACTGTGAGTTTCACCCAGTCTCATTGTAACTCGTTCTCTACATTCAAGGGCTTTCGCGACTCCACATAAAATGTTCCTTATTCTGAGACATGACTGATCAAAAGTCTATTTTTAGTGCCTTAACACTAATTACAAGCTTTATTTTCATTAATGCTACTTTCGTTGGTAGACAGTAAAACTCAAAGTGCATTCTTATCAGCATTTCTGGTCGAAGAATCAAAGTTTAAGCTGACAGAATGCAACACTTGTTTTAGAAGTACTTGGTATTTCCTCCCTCACTCATTAACGTAAGTTCACTACGTGATCTGACGGCCATCAATATGACGACATGGGTTTTGATCTGTATATATGATGCAGGCGAGTTTCTCTAAATACATAATGTTGTAAGCACCAGTTTGTATGTTCGCAGCGATTTTATGTGAGGTAGTGAATGTGCAGTATTTTACATAGTTATTACTCTCTTTTCTGTGATGATATTATGAACATTAAGAGCAACATTAGGTACACATTCACACTGAGAACGGTTGTATAAAATCCTACGTAAAAAGTGAACTTCGTCAGAAGATGCCGGTTCCCGTGCCTTACTCCGCCCACAGGCCCCACTGTATGCGGATACCGAGGGACATGTGGTCTGCACACCACTCTCTTGACCGCATGTCAGTTTACGTAACCCGAGCCGCTACTTCTGAGTCAAGTAGCTCCTCTGTTTGCCTCACAAGGGCAGAGTGCACCCCGCTTGCCAACAGCGTTCGGCAGACCGGTTGTTCACCCACCCATATACTAGCCCAGCCCAACAACACTTATCTTCGGTGAGCTGACGGGAACCGGCGTTACCATTGCGGCGAGTCCGCTATAAATTCCCACCAGCGTAATATAAATTACGTTTCCCAAATTCGAACACTTACCACACCGTGGCTGCGACTGATTATACGCTGTCCAGTCACTTTAATGTGACCGTCTGTCAAAAGCTGGAATAAAAATAATTTTGAGCACATTTCCCTTGGAGTGCAGCGGCTCTTTTTTATTGCTTAAAATGGAACATGAACAGTCACAACCGCAAGAAACTTCTTTTTTCTCGTGAAGTTACCGGTTGCGGTCTGTTTTAAACCTTCTTCAGACATAACACCATGTTGGGAGGCGGTGGCAGTGAACGGGGTGGGCTCAACGACTCCGTAATCACTGTTCAGCCAATTAGCGATCATGAAGTCGTTCTGCCTCCTCCGATCACTGCCACCGCCTCTCAATATGGTGTTATGTCTGAAGAAGGTCTAAAACAGACCGAAACTGATAACTCCACGAGAAAAAAGGTTCTTGCGACTATGGCTGTTCATATGAATTTTTAAGTAATACCGAATAAAAATCTTTTCCAACACGAATCACTGCAAGACACGGAGGAAGAGAATCAGTGAACTTCTGAAGGGTACAGCACAAGCTTTCTCGATAGAGGTTCCAAGGCACGCGGAGTCTGTCGAGGTGGTTCCATAGATTCCGGATTGGGTTCAAGTCATTGGAGTTTGGTGGCCAGGGGTGTACGGTAAACTCATCCTGGAGCTCTTCGAACCGCGCACTTAGACTGCTGTGCGAAATGTTGCATTGTCCTCCTGGAAGATGCCATCATGCCCACGACAAACAAACTGCATATAAGGTGGACAGGGTCCCCAAGGTAACATGCATATTGGTGTTCTCCCTTTCCATAATGACGAAATCACCGACGGAATGCCAAAAAAATGTTCCCCAGACAATAACGCTCTGTCCTCCAGCTTGGATCATTCCGACAATTGTTGCTCGGTGTTCGTTTCCAGACGTAATCAAGCCTTACCAGCCAACGGCCATTTGTTCTATTAAGCACAATACGTGATTTATCAGAAAAGGCCACTTGCCGCCAATTTTGGAATTGGCGTGCAACTTCCAGCCTTCGTCGTCGATGGAAAGCTGCGTGAACCAAGCGCCTTCTGCGAAGACCCATATGCAGCAACTATTACTGGGCGGTCGTTGAGGACAAACAGTTGGTGCCCCTTGGTTCATCCGGACGCTCAGTTGTTCAAGAATTGCATGTCTATTCGGCATCACACATTTCCACACCTGTCGTTGATCTCTGTGACCTACGGCATATGGTGCACCACAGTTTCCTCGGCGCCGATTTTTAATTGCACCATTTTTTCATGCACGGAATACTTAAACCACGTGGGCACGTTTTATAAACTTACAAAGAATTGCTGTCTTAGCCGTTTTGGAAATGTTTCCATCCTTCGCTCCAAAGCCAGTGATTATCTCGTTTGGACGTTTCTGCATTGCGACAACAACTGCTTTATATACATTCCACCGCTAGTGCTGCCACATGTCGTCTGTAAGTCTTTATTGCACGTTGACGTCAGATATAGATGGTGGTCACATCACTGTGACAATGTATAATACACAAATAAAGGTTTTTATCTTGTTTCAGTCACTCTTTACTTAAACGCATATTGAAACTACCTCTTTAATTATTTTTGTTAAACACTGAGCTACACAATTTTTCTGACAAAGACAACTCAAACTTAACGTATTTATTTACTACCCACAATATACGAGTCCAACGCAATCTGACTGCTATACATTTGGCATCCAATAATTAACACAAAAGAGTGAACCTGAGCAAGAAGTCTTAACAATAATACAAATCCAAACAATATGAAATTAGAGAAATCTTAAACTACCTCCAAATCTGTTAATTTCGTAAACACATTTCAATCACGAATCCCAACAGAGCAAACCACATTTTTTTTCATAAGTCACCTACCTCACATAAAATCGCTGCGAACATACAAACTGGTGCTTACAACATTATGTATTTAGAGAAACTCGCCTGCATCATATATACAGATCAAAATCCATGTCGTCATATTGATGGCCGTCGGATCACGTAGTGAAATTACGTTAATGAGTGAGGGAGGAAATACCAAGTATTTCTAAAACAAGTGTTGCATTCTGTCAGCTTAAACTTTGATTCTTCGACCAGAAATGCTGATAAGAATGCACTTTGAGTTTTACTGTCTACCAACGAAAGTAGCATTAATGAAAATAAAGCTTGTAATTAGTGTTAAGGCACTAAAAATAGACTTTTGATCAGTCATGTCTCAGAATAAGGAACATTTTATGTGGAGTCACGAAAACAATTGAATGTAGAGAACGAGTTACAATGAGACTGGGTGAAACTCACAGTTGTTGGAATGATGGTGGTTCTCATATGTACGAACCTATGTAACGAACGTTAAGGCGATTATACAGCGGAACAACCAGCAAATCGAATGCTACCTAGCGGCAAGAGCGTGATAAGCCCCTAACATCTGTCATTAGGTCATCTCAAAGCAATGAATGTATGAAAAGGGTTCAGAGTAATGGGAAATATATAGTGTAGCTAAAGATGAATTATAGTCACAGACAACGCAATTTATATTACGCTGGTCGGAATTTATAGCGGACTCGCCGCAATGGTAACGCCGGTTCCCGTCAGCTCACCGAAGATAAGTGCTGTCGGGCTGGGCTAGTATATGGGTGGGTGAACAACCGGTCTGCCGAACGCTGTTGGCAAGCGGGGTGCACACAGCCCTTGTGAGGCAAACTGAGGAGCTGCTTGACTCAGAAGTAGCGGCTCGGGTTACGTAAACTGCCATACGGCCAGGAGAGTGGTGTGCTGACCACATGTCCCTCGGTATCCGCGTACAGTGACGCCTGTGGGCGGAGTAAGACACGGGGACCGGCATCTTCTGACGAAGTTCACTTTTTACGTAGGAATTTATACAACCGTTCTCAGTGTGAATGTGCAGTATTTTACATAGTTATTACTCTCTTTTCTGTCATGATATTATGAACGTTAAGAACAACATTAGGTACACCTTAAAACAAGTTAAAATATGCAAGCAAAGTCATCTAAAAATTCGTAGTAGATAGGTGCAAATCGGTAAAAGACACTATAAATTTGTTTCCTTCGACCGTCTAGGAGAATTTGTAAAATATGTAAACCAAATAATATACAGGGTGGTCCATTGATACTGACCGGGCCAAATATCTCACGAAATAAGAATCAAACGAAAAAACTACGAAGAACGAAACAAGTCTAGCTTGAAGGAGGAAACCAGATGGCGCAATGATTGGCCCGCTAGATGGGGCTGTCATAGGCCAAACAGATATCAGCTGCGTTTTTTTTAAAATAGGAAACCCCATTTTTAATACATCTTCGTGTAGTACGTAAAGAAATATGAATGTTTCAGTTATATCACTTTTTTCGCTTTGTGATAGATGGCGCTGTAATAGTCACAAACGTATAAGTACGCGGTATGGACAGAATGGCGATGTACTTCCAACATGATGGATGCCCGGCAGATAGCTCGCGTGCGGTTGAAGCGGTATTGAATAGCATATTTCATGATAGGTGGACTGGTCGACGAAGCGCCATACCATGGCCCGCACGTTCAACGGATCTGACGTCCATGGATTTCTTCCTGTGGGGAAAGTTGAAGGATATTTGCTATCGTGATCGACACAACGCCTGACGACATGCGTCAGCACACTGTCAATGCATGTGCGAACATTACGGATGGCGAACACCTCGCTGTTGAGAGGAATGTCCTTACACGTATTGCCAATTGCATTGAGGTTGACGGACATCATTTTGAGCATTTATTGCATTAATGTGGTATTTACAGGTAATCACGCTGTAACAGCATGCGTTCTCAGAAATGTTAAATTCATGAAGGTACATGTATCAAATTGGAACAACCGAAATAAAATGTTCAGACCTACCTACGTTCTGTATTTTAATTTAAAAAGCATACCTGTTACAAACTGTTCGTCTCAAATTGTGAGCCATACGTTTGTCACTATTACAGCGCCATCTATCACAAAGCGAAAAATGTCGTCCAACTGAAACACTCATACTTCTTTACATACTACACGAATATGTAATAAAAATGGGGGTTCCTATTTTTAAAAAAAACGTAGTTGATATCCATTTGACCTATGGCAGCGCCGTCTAGCGGGCCAACCATAGCGCCATCTGGTTTCCCCCTTCAGGCTAGTCAAGTTTAGTTCTTTGTAGTTTTTTCGTTTGACGCTTATTTCGTGAGATATTAGGCCAGGTCACGATCAATGGACCACCCTGTATAAAGAGGCTTCAGTATTGTATAGCTGGTGAGTTGGTTATCCCGGAAACATACTGTTCATCATAGTGATACGTTCCTTTGCACTTTGATTGCAAACTGATTTCCCTTAGAATAAAGCTGTACGTATGTCTGTATGAGATAAAGGACTGTGGATGAATGAATTTCAGCCAATGCAATCCTCACGCATCTCAGAGCAAAGTCTACGTTCCGAACTCCTAGACATCGATGCGAGTAGGATGTGGCTTTTGGGGGGAGAGGGGATGGGGGATGGCCTTCGCATACCATCCATAGACACGAGCAGCATGCATCGGAAGCCGATGGCGCACGCTTGTTGGTTTACAACTCCTGCCCGCTGGCGCCGCTCCTCCGGCAACCACCTCTTCATTATGCAGGCGCCTCACATTCCGGGGAGTGCCGTGAAATTTCATTACTCTGACCTGAGACATCTGCCGCCTCCCTGTCCACAGCGCTATAAGGCGACGAAGCCGACACCCAAGCTGTCAGCCGCAAAATGCAGAGACGCTGCAGCATTCAGCTTCACTGTCTAGAACAATAGCAAGTCGTGCCTTAAACCTACTTGATCACTGTGCTGTAAATCAACATGATGTCCACACCTCGGAAATGTTAATTTGCCAAGTAGTTTTCAAACGAAATAATTTAATGATTTGTTGTTGCTTTTGTGGTCTTCAGTCCTGAGGCTGGTTTGATGCAGCTCTCCATGCTACTCTATACTGTGCAAGCTTCTTCATCTCCCAGTACCTACTGCAGCCTACATCCTTTTGAATTTGCTTAGTGTATTCATCTCTTGGTCTCCCTTTACGATTTTTACCCTCCACGCTGCCCTCCAATACTAAGTTGGTGATTCCTCGATGTCTCAGAATATGTCCTACCAACCGATCCCATCTTCTTCTCATTTTGTGCCACAAGCTCCTCTTCTCCCCAATTCTATTCAATACCTCCTCATTAGTTACGTGATCTACCCATCTAATCCTCAGCATTCTTCTGTAGCACCACATTTCGAAAGCTTCTTTCGTCTACTTGTCTAAACTATTTATCGTCCAAGTTTCACTTCCATACATGGTTACACTCCATAAAATACTTTCAGAAACTACTTCCTGACATTTGAAGCTATACTCGATGTTAAAACATTTTTCTTCTTCGGAAACGCTTTCTTAGCCATTGCCAGTCTACATTTTATATCCTCTCTACTTCGACCATCATCAGTTATTTTGCTCCCCAAATGGCAAAACTCCATTACTACTTTAAGTGTCTCATTTCCTAATCTAATTACCGCAGCATCACCATACTTTATTCGACTACATTTCATTATCCTTGTTTTTCTTTTGTTGATGTTCATCTTATACCCTCCTTTCAAGACACTATCAATTCCGTTCAACTGCTGTTCCAAGTCCTTTGCTGTCTCTGACAGAATTACAATGTCATAGGCGAACCCCAAAGTTTTTATTTCATCTCCATGGATTTTAATACCTACTCCGAACTTTTCTTTCGTTTCTTTTACTGATTGCTCAATATACAGGTTGAATAGCACCTGGGAGAGGCTACAACCCTGTCTCACTCCCTTCCCAACCACTGCTTCCCTTTCATACCCCTCAACTGCCATCTGGTTTCTGTACAAATTGTAAATAGCCTTTCGCTCCCTGTATTTTACTTCTGCCACCTTCAGAATTTGGAAGAGAGTATTCCAGTCAACATTGTCAAAAGCTTTCTCTAAGTCTACAAATGCCAGAAACGTAGGTTTGCCTTTCGTTAATCTTTCTTCTAAGATAAGTCGTAAGATCAGTATTGTCTCACGTGTTCCAACATTTCTACGGAATCCAAACTGATCTTCCCCGAGGTCGGCTTCTACCAGTTCTTCTGTAAAGAATTTGCGTTAGTATTTTGCAGCTGTGACTTATTAAACTGATAGTTCGGTAATTTTCACATCTGTCAACACCTGCTTTCTTTGGGATTGGAATTATTATACTCTTCTTGAAGTCTGAGGTTATTTCGCCTGTCTCATACATCTTGCTCACCAGATGGTAGAGTTTTGTCTGGATTGGCTCTCCCAAGGCTGTCAGTAATTCTAATGGAATGTTGTCTACTCTGGGGGTCTTGTTTCGACTCAGGTCTTTCAGTGCTCTGTCAAACTCTTCACGCAGTATCATATCCCCCATTTCATCTTCATCTACATCCTCTTCCATTTCCATAATACTGTCCTCAACTACATCGCCCTCTATATACTCATTCCAACTTTCTGCTTTGCCTCCTTTGGTTAGAACTGGGTTTCCATGATTATTTGTTGCTAATAAATAAGAAACTCTCCGTAATGATCAAAAAATAATGTTCATTCGGTGACGAATCGACGTTCGACTTCCGAAGCTATCGTCAGATAACAATTGAATGTCGAATACACAGATAATGTGACTGAGCGGCATATGCCAGAAAGGATACACTCCACAATATTCCAAAATGACCACACCAATGATTCAGTCCCACTTAGTTCAGATTTGCCTGAACAGAACGAAGCTATAAACTGATTAGAACCTCAAACATCTCACTCTGATTACTTGGTGACTGACTGAGAGTTTTAAAATATTTGTTCACTACGTTATTACACTACTCGCCGACCACTGTTAAACAGCGATCGGTTCCCAATATTTCTTAGTACATGTAAATACACATTGAAAAAATTGGTAGATTAGGTCTGTTTTTAGTGTAGTCGTTACTACCACACGTAATGTATTTTTGCTTCGTTTTGAACACACCCGGCGGAACGTCACACTGCTGCTACGTACATATGATCGAACAGAGATCAGGCAGTAACGAAAACTTATCCTCTTATTTTACTGATCGAAGGTCACCTGCTATTCTTCACGAAAGCCACTGGCGACCATCACCAGTTTATCTGAAACCAATCAACGTTCGTCTCTTTGCTTTACTGTTTAGATCCACGAAAATTTCGCTCATCGCATACTTTTTTACAGTTAGCGAAAACACTTACGCTGTATATACTTTTCTTCCTCAAGGCACGTGCTGCTTCGTTCCCATGATCTTGAGGACCTCATTCTGATCCTACCCGTTTAGCGTAAGTGCGACTTTCATATAGTCATACGGACATAATGATGATGAGGACCTATACTCCGAGGAGTGTAGGGGACGATGCGGGAGACCTACACCGCTGACTAGGCAAGGTCCCAGCGGAGGTGGTTTGCCATTGCCTTCCTCCGACACTAGTGGGGATGAATGATGATGATGAAGACGACGCAACGCCCAGCCATCTCGAGGCAGGGAAAATCCCTCACCCCGCCGGTAATAGAACCTGGGACCTCGTGCGCGGGAGGGGAGAACGCTACCTCAAGGCCACGAGCTGCGGACATACAGACATAATAACTGGAGTAAAAAAAATATCTTGGAACAGTGCGAGACAACGTGAATGTCTTTCACCAGGTGGCAGAAAGAGGAGGAGAAAAGTAAACTGAGGTTATATTTACAGGAAAGTTTTCTACCACTGTTAAAGAGAGATGTGTAGGGACAAGATAGTTGTTCGATCCGACAACTTATTAACAGATGCGTAAAAGTCATTCAATATTGTCATAGAAGCGTTCCGAGCGATTATTGGATGCTCTCTGTCTGGTAACGACTGTAGCTATTTAATGAGATTTTGACAACGGTAACATGTTAACGGTATCTACTTACGTAAGAAGTGTGATAAAATAACCTCCTATCCGCACTCTCAGTCCCCCTTTCCCAATTCACTGAAGAACATTCTCCTCTCATGTGAATTTGCACCTGGAAGATCATATCTTTATTACTTGGTTGGGAAGGTTTTTAAGAATTTGTGTACTTGACATGCACCTATTAACTTTCTCCTCTCGTGAGTGTCTGCAATAATTTTCTCAAAGGTTTTGCAGTTTTAATATTTTCTAACTTATTGTAATAATTAGGAAATTTAGCAGCATATAGTAAGTGACGTGACTTTCAGCGATCAGACTGAGCAGACACTTACGGGCTAAATTTCACAATTCAAATGGATAGTAATCAAGGAGTCCTCAAAGAATGACACTTTAATGCACTCTGATTTTCTGAATATATTGTTGAAACTTCGTATTTTACCCGTTATCCCCAGGTGTATATGGACGAGCATCTAAAACTGCATTCTACCGTGCCATCTGTCTACACTGTTGCAATAAATTTTGAAAAAGTTTTCCAAAACAGCTTCCGAAGTAGCTGTCGCCAAGCTTTCTTCCTTAATCACCGGTATTGACACTAAGAGCCGCAGGTGAAGGGTGTGGGAGGGAGGGGAGATTGGAGGGGAAGGGTTGGGGATTTACAGTGGCCTCTATCAGATAAACTAAATTTTCACCAAACCGTGGTTACTGACAGAAGCTGATCACTTACACATTTTGAATTTACTTTTTATAGAGCATCACACAAAATATTTTTAATAGAAAAAGACAATAATATAATGGAAGTTCATGCATTTTTCTGAAGTCTGTCATAGTCGATAGTTTTACATACCTAAGCGGTAATGTGGCCAGTGCCATCACAACAGACGTCTGTGTCTGTTTTTCTGATTTCAGAGCGCACTTACAAGGCGTCTCCACGCCCCGGTGTCCGAAAGAGTACCAAGAGACTGCTGCAGACTGTTTCCAATCGTACTTTTGTATTAGGCCTAATATAACGTAACGGAGATAGCTGAAAATAATCTAACTTAATGAGTAGTGGCACAAATGGATCAACTGGAGGATGGTACCTTTGTATGTAAAAGGGTTTAGTAGTCAGTCTGATAAATCGTATTACGCGTAGTATTTGGAAGTGGATAATACTTATTGGGCTGCACACCGTGGCCACTTTCCCAAGCGAACAGTATGGTCACATTTCTCGATAGGACACCATGTTGCGGTTAGTTAATCGCAGAAGACACAATGAAACTGAAATAAATAACAAGTAACTATATTTTTAGGCCAAAATACGTTGTTTAAACATTGATCTTGTACTCTCCGTACAGGTGAGGTAACAGTAATAGTATAAATGGGTTATCGTACATCTGACGACTCGCAAAATGTCTACTAGAGAACGGCGGAACAAGCTTCCTCTGTCAGTCTCACTGACTACAATGGCGATGTATAATGGAACTAGTGTGACCATTTCTCGGCAGGGCACAAAATTATGCAGTGGTCTTTTTCCGCTTTGGCTACTTTATCACACCTTCTCCTGCCGATCTTACTATTATTAGCATGTTCCATTAATTACTAACATTTACTTCAATGTGAGACACGATCACAAATGTTTCCTAGAAGTTTTGAAAGTTTTCTTTTACTCACTGCACTGTATTACAACAGCGTTAATAAGAATAATGCTACAAACATGAACCACACTGGAAGATAACGGTCTCTATACTGCACATTCACGAATCCAAGTTACACCTGTTTGGCATTTATACAATAGTCGATGCTAGTTGCGCATGTTCGTGAGTTGTCAGCACTGGAAGACAAACATTAAAATATTTCGCCTCTTACTTCTACTAATCTCGAACTGACCCCGCTACATACCACTATGCCCCTAACGAAATCGGAAAACTTCACTTAGCTCAAAGCCGAATTCACCAACGTCATTTAAAATTAAGCAAATCTTAAAATATTCCAGTCTCTCTAAGTATGAATATTTTTTGTTTCTTACTTATCAAGATAAATACACTCTGAACAGTAGTCAACGTTTGCGGATTCTGTTCTTAGTTCGTACTAGGATTTTTATGAAATTCGACGGAGAACCGCGGGCCGCGCGAACGCTTTATTCGGTCCGCGTATGACCTGCGGGCTGCTGTCTGACGGCCACTGTTCTAAAAGTGTTACGCTCTACGCCAGCGATGATCACGCGCATTCGCCAATTTCCTTGTAAGCCTCTTTCTCTGCTGCTAATATAGCAAACCGCAGGTCATTCATGTGGAATTCTAACACGTATGCGCGAGAAGAAATGTACGAAGCGTTCCCAGGGGCGTATACTTCCCAACATGGATGTCCTTATTCCCATTACATGCCTATCAAAACGTGAAAATATTACCGACTTCTTGTGAGTCTTCTAAAATCATTGCTGTCTTTGTAATTTGGCAACCAATAGGTTTCTACCTCTCTAACTTTCAGTTTAAAATGTTGCAGCTTGATGAAAGTCTCAAATCAACTATTTCTTCCGTAAAAAACTACTCTAAATTCTGACACTTCGTTGTCAAACTTTTTGTAACCCTTTTCTCTAAATTCTGCTTTTTCTCGTTGCTATATGATTCTTCTACAGCAGATCGTGTAATGTGTTTTCTGACTGTTCAAATAATGTGCTAACGGTTTGGCCTCTAATAAGTCCAACGTTTAGCCTACATTCTTCATCTGTTCTTCCAAAGTACCTACCACATCACGTAAGATTTCTATCTCACTGGTGACTGGAATTCCATTAATTGTGCAGCTGTCTTACTATTTAACAACTGTTCGACGAATGTTGTTCACACCTTTGCTTACTGTTCATTGCTAATGAATTCATTGAAGTTACTTATTTTCAGAGTTTGACTCTTCCTGCTCTTACTTCTAAATTCATTTCCAACTAGCCTTCCATTACTGAAATTTTAATTTCTTTTGATCGAAATAGTCACTCTCCTCTGCCTTTATTTGTCCGTAAAACACCCGCTTCGGTATAATGCTTGTTACAATTATGTGTTTCACCAAAGCTCCCTTCTTTTATATCACTATTTATTATTTTCTCTATCTCACTTAGCTGTTCCATTCCTGCCACACTATTCTGCAAGGCAGTGCAAATTATCTAACACTTACCAAAGTTTTCAATTTATAGATGCTTAAATGCAGTCTTCAGGTCCCAATTTACTGTTCTCTTGTCCACTATGGACGCCATGTGTAACGCACCTGCCAGGATATTATGTAAAACATCCTACTATGGAATACTGATTACATGCGCATTGGCCACTCAACATCTTGTTACAGCAAAAAATTTCAACTACACATAGTACAAGTTCTGTATTTTCACATGCCGGAAATGAAAGAAGTCAAATGAAATAATACGTGACAAAGAAGGTTGTGAGAGGTGTCATCAACAATTTAGAATAAGACAGACGAGCACAGCATTTATGTAACAAAGAACTTGACATTGCCAGAAGAAGCATTCACACATGCACACCAGCTTAGTATTAAGCATTTGCAGAACTGATAATGCAGATTTTAAAGATAATATAATACCGAAAATATTGTGCACCTTACTCAATATTGAGAAATCATCGTGCTGATGGTGAAATACGAAATACCAGCAAAACTGCATCATGAAGGGTGGATGCTGAATTCTTCTGACAGTATTAACTATCTTACAACGACGCTGCTCAGATTTGTTACCTCATTTCAATGAAACAGATTATTCCTTCCGTCATAGTTCTAATATTTCACAACAGATCAAATTTTGTCATAATGGGCAAAATATTCACTAAAACTGTGAGTTTTTCCTTTGTCAGACATAACAATTTATTTTGAAATTTAGAATTGTTGAATACACGACTAGATGTGCACCTTCTTTTGCTAGGTATTCGTACTGCCCATGTTGGTACGGAAATTTTGGTCGCAGTCTTGTCTATCGCAGTGCCCCATGTGAAATTTTTTGGCTACTACTTGATGACATTAAACAGCTTCCAAAATCCACTCAATACTGCCACTTTACTTGCAAAAGGTGACATCCGACGGGCACCGCTATGACTCACCATTACTGATCACAGACTATCTTGGCAACTGATTGACACTGAATTTTGTTTCTCAACAACAAATAATTACTTTGCGCTACCTGCTGCAGTTGTTTCTCAAATGTTAACAAATAGTGTACAGGTAATTATTATCTCTCGTGCTGTACGTTCTACTCTTTGGAAATCATTTAAAACTTCACTGAAGAACGATAAAGGAATATAATTTGGCACAGACAGGATAAAGCCTCATATATTTCCACACATTATTAACAAATGACACTATTTTCTATCTCCGCAACAAAATGACATATTGATAGATATGTTTCATAGTAAATTACATAATATATTCCGAAATAAAGATAAATTATGTGTCGTTAGAAAAACTGCAGTCTGATTTCGCACGGCAAGATTTATATGTCGTTTTATAATAAACTGCTAACGAACGAAACGCCGGGATATGTGGGAATTCGACTGACTGGTCGCTAATCGCATTGTGAAATGGTATCGACCGTTTTTACCTGTTTACACGAATTAAATTAAATATATTTCATCTGGATGTCCATCATTGATTCTTAGATCAAGTGATGATTATCTGCAAGTCATTTTGTAATAGTTACGTAAACTTGCGAACTTTCTGTACACATGTGAGTCGTTAACGAGCTGCCTTGTAGATGCTACTGACGAGGAATCAATCCCAGAAATGACAATACGACTTGATTAAACTTGGCGAGTATGTAGACGGGACAAAATAATGCATAACATATTTTTTCACTTGTCACCACTTTCACTTTTAAGTGGTAAAACGCAACCCCAAGGAAAATTTGGCTTATTAGGTATAGAAGAAAAATTTTCGAAACAATGATATATAAAAAATGTATTTCATACAGGAGCTGAAATATAATTACCTTTCTTGAAAACTGTATGATCAACTTTTGGAATAATCTGGTTTGCAAGATGCCTCTCCACCAATATTTAATTTTGAAAATGAGAACTTTTATTACAACGAAAATGAAAGAAGTTTTCATGTCACATCCGCCTATGTGTGTAATACTAGCTGGTTCCTGTAATAGCATTTTTGGAAGATAATCTGTACACAGTGAGGTGTCGGGGTTTTTACAGCACTCCTAATTAACATCTCTAAACGTTCATTATCATCGTACTTACTTCTTTAACTTTTTTGTAAAGCATTATTTTACGATTTAAATTCACGCATTTTCTAGTTTTTCTCACATGCACGAATTTCATTGATTCTAAATAATAAATAATTCATTATTATATAAAGTCGCAACAATAATGATTATTGGTAAATAAATGCTTGAAACATAACGTTTGTTTTACACCATGCGCACAAAACGAACGAAATTTCTCTAGGTAATACACACGATGGTCACACAATATAAAAAAGAAATCAACATGATCCTCAAGTTGTAGCAGGTGATCGTCTAAATACCCTGATTTGTACCAGGGTTCTTTCCATTCTTTGAAAAGCTGTCGTGAAAGGAACTGATTATGTACTTGTGACTGCTTTGATTATAAGCTTTCTCAGGTGCAAATTGACATCATAATCATTCAGCAGAAGTAGCTTTGGAAATCCTTTCACAAAGCTGTTCCATCATCAAATGCCACATACTTCCAACGGTTAGCCTTGTCCCATCGAGACTTTTGGGATCACCAGATGAACAAGTTCCTTGTCCTCAGCAACGACGCTTAAAACGATTATTTCACATTAACCACACCAAGAATCTAGCATTAATACAGACTTTTCTCCTGCAATGGGAGAGAAAACTTTTCATAAATATCGTTGAAATTTTTCAGAAGACAGTGTACAAGATTTCGATGCTGTCACAAGAACATTTGGGACTTTACAAAAAAGATTATTTTATTCGCCGACCAAACTCTCCATTATTTTTCCTAACAACTGGAAAAAGGTTGGTGGACTGTGTGAAAAAACTATTTTGAGCGTCGTATTCGAGGGCAAGGAACTTGTTCGATTAGTGATCACAAAAAGCTTGACGGGATCGATACAGCCATTGGATGTATATGACATTAGATTTTGGAAAAAATTTTGAAAAGATTTTCAAATTAGTTCTACTGAAATTATCATGATATCGTTCGCGCCTTGGGAAATAATATATGCAAGCTGCAGTGTCTTGTGCATAATCAGTACTTTTTCGCAAGGTACCCAATATATTGAAATATGTTTGGTACAGAGCAAGATATTTGGAAGATCAGCTTCCACAATTTGAGAATCCTGCTGTGTTTTGTTTTATATTGTGTGTCCTTCGCGTGTGTTGCCTGTAGACATTTCATTTATTTTATGTCCATGGAGTAAAACAAAGTTTATGTTTTAAGGATATCTTTACAGGTAATTATTATCAAAATGATTTTGTACCATAATAAAGAGTTACTTATGATATATAATTAACTCAACACATGTATGAGAAACTGTAAACTATATAACTAAGAAATTTAAAACTTAAAACTTAAAATTACATTTTAAAACATAAATCAAAAATAAGTAAAACGAATAGCTTGAATAACAACGAACGTATAACTGTTTCATTTTTTTAATTTTTTAAATTTATTTATTTACTTTTTTTTTTTTTTGGTCATCAGTCTACTGACTGGTTTGATGCGGCCCGCCGCGAAATCCTTTCCTGTGCTAACCTCTTCATCTCAGAGTAGCACTTGCAACCTATGTCCTCAATTATTTGCTTGACGTATTCCAATCTCTGTCTTCCTCTACAAATTTTGCCCTCTACAGCTCCCTCTAGTACCATGGAAGTCATTCCCTCATGTCTTAGCAGATGTCCTATCATCCTGTTCCTTCTCTTTATCAGTGTTTTCCACATATTCCTTTCCCCTCCGATTCTTGCGTAGAACCTCATCATTCCTTACCTTATCAGTCCACCTAATTTTCAACATTCGTCTGTAGCACCACATATCAAATGCTTCGATTCTCTTCTGTTCCGGTTTCCCCACAGTCCATGTATCACTACCATTCAATGCTCGACTCCAGACGTACACCCTCAGAACTTTCTTCCTCAAATTAAGGCCGGTATCTGATATTAGTAGACTTCTCTTGGCCAGAAATGCCTTTTTTGCCATAGCGAGTCTGCTTTTGATGTCCTCCTTGCTACGTCCGTCATTGGATATTTTACTGCCTAGGTAGCAGAATTCCTTAACTTCATTGACTTCGTGACCATCAATCCTGATGTTAAGTTCCTCGCTGTTCTCATTTCTATTACTTCTCATTACCTTCGACTTTCTCCGATTTACTCTCAAACCATACTGTGTACTGATTAGGCTGTTCATTCCGTTCAGCAGATCATTTAATTCTTCTTTACTTTCACTCAGGATAGCAATGTCATCAGCGAATCCTATCATTGATATCCTTTCACCTTGTATTTTAATTCCACTCCTGAACCTTTCATTTATTTCCATCATTGCTTCCTCGATGTAAAGATTGAAGAGTAGGGGTGAAAGGCTACAGCCTTATCTTACACCCTTCTTAATACGAGCACTTTGTTCTTGATCTTCCACTCTTATTATTCCCTCTTGGTTGTTGTACATATTGTATATGACCCGTCTCTCCCTATAGCTTACCCCTTTATTTTTCAGAATCTCGAACAGGTTGCACCATTTTATATTATCGAACACTTTTTCCAGGTCGACAAATTCTATGAAAGTGTCTCGATTTTTCTTTAGCCTTGCTTCCATTATTAGCCGTAACGTCAGAATTGCCTCTCTCGTCCCTTTACTTTTCCTAACGCCAAACTGATCGTCACCTAGCGCATTCTCAATTTTCTGTTCCATTCTTCTGTATATTATTCTTGTAAGCAGCTTCGATGCATGAGCTGTTAAGCTGATTGTGCGATAATTCTCGCACCTGTCAGCTCTTGCCGTCTTCGGAATTGTGTGGATGACGCTTTCCCGAAAGTCAGATGGTATGTCGCCAGACTCATATATTCTACACACCAACGTGAATAGTCTTTTTGTTGCCACTTCCCCGAATGATTTTAGAAATTAATTTGGTGTATTAAAATACTTTAAGAACACATATTGTGCAGCAGGATGTGGCGTGAAAGCTTCTTTAATTTTTGTTGCAACAAATCTTTCTATTTTTCAAAATTAATTAATGGTGGTGGGTATTTTGCAGGATTTCAAATTATTACTAAAATTGGTTATACAGTTGCCAAGAAAGTTAACTGCATTTCAGCTTCTAGTTGAAACCAACACATGTTTTACATATCATGATTTCGAAGATATTCCCCATAAACCTAATATGCAAAATTATCTTTTATGGTGTGTTTTACTCCTTAAAAGTGAAGTTGGGCAAGAATGAAAGGGACCGATGACCGTAGCAGTCTGGTCCCTTTAATCCCCCAAACAAACCAACCAAGAATGAAAAGGTACGTATTACGTTATTTTCACTCCTCTACGTACCTGTCAGGTTTCATCAGGATCGATTATTTCACCGTGAATCTTCGTTTGTTAGTAGTAATGACTCCTCATAGCCTCTAGAATTCCACAACTAAAACTGCCACAAACAAATTGAAGTGTACCTTGAAGAATGTTGGCTTGCTTACAGCGGAGCCCTTGTTAATCTCGGCAGTGTACGAGTGGAGCATAAGAGTGGGAGTTGGCCGTGGTGACGTGGTTCGGCATTCCCCAGACCTACAGAGAGCCGGCGGTGGCGGATTATCTCTGGAGACTCCAGTCAGCAAGCAGCCGACTGCAATCTCCGGCCGGCAGAGGGCGTACCGTATGAGGGGGAGGGCGGTGGGTCTGCCGGGCAAGGGTTGAGCCGGTGCAGGCAGTGCGACTGTGCGCTCTCACAATCTGTGCTGAAAAACCTAAGACGGAGACTGTGGAGTACGTGTGTTACTCCAGCGTCTCTGACGGTAAATGGTACGACGAGGGCGACGTGAATGAATACCGAGTATGTTTAGCAGATTATCAGTTCTTACGTGGACAACCTTTTAAAAATGCTCAATATTACAAAGAACAATTTCTCTAATTACACAAGGTTCTTTAGAATTTGTATCCCAGAGATAACGACAGTGCCAGAAAACATGACATGAGGATGTATCGCAGTATCTAAATAGCGTTCAATTATTAAAAGAAATTAGAGAAATGAATGATAAACTTTATTACTCACTGTTAACTCATGAATGCAGGTTACCAAGACAAAAGAATACAGAAACAGCGCGCTGTTTCGTCGCACGATTATAATAGTGACGTAGTTGCCGCGCGGGATTAGCCGAGCGGTCTCGGGTGCTGCAGTCATGGACTGTGCGGCTGGTTCCGGCCGATGATCGAGTCCTCCCACGGGCATAGGTGTGTGTGTTTGTCTTTAGGATGATGTAGGTTAACTAGTGTGTAAGGTTAGGGACTGGCGACCTTAGCAATTAAGGGTATACGGAACGCCCTATGCTTACAATGTTAAATTGAGCTAAAAGTTAGGAACATTTTCTCATTTGTTACTTGGACGATATACTTGATCTTTTCACAGAACGCAGAGATATGTTCTACTTTTATGCTGAATTATTAATTTTGAAAAAATAATGTATAGTTTCTGAGATATTTCATTTTTTGAAAATGTTAAAAAAAGTTATACATTTTAACAAGTATTTTAAAATTTACATCCATTAATACAAATAATTCCACATGTCTTTCAATTCAGATATATTAGAAGGTCTTAAGGAACAACTACAGAAAATTTCATCTTTCTACTATAAATAGGCCCTAAGAAAATGTACCTTATACACAAAAAACTAAAGCTACGGGAAATTAGCTTCAAAGTTTTTACTTCAGTACAAGCCTGCTCCATAGCTTGTATCATCAGAATCGTCCAACAGCTTCCTCTTGATGGCTCTGCTATGCTGTCTAGTCATCTTTGAATATACTTTTATGACATTATCTGAAGACCTGAGCCGTTCCTTGTCCAAACAAAGCATAGCTGCGGCAGTTTGTAGTCCTACACAGAGCCCCAACTTCTGCAGAACTTTGCACTTTGTTATATTGCCCTGATTGAATGATGAAACAGCATCATAAACGCCAAAGTGAAGTGTGTTTATACCCACAAACACAGTTTTAGGTAGTCTATTCCATATCACATGGTTCACACACTCATTTGGATTTTGAGTCCGGCCATGATGATATTTCTTTAGTAGACTAATATCTGCGATATCTCGGAATATTGGTTTTATTTCATCCATTATGGCAGGTGGCAGGTGATGAGGGTGATTGTATTGTTTCTTAGTTAACTTGCCTCTGTTGTACTTGCACGAACTATCGTCTCATTTTGAACATAGCCCATGTTGGGGATTCTCATTGTTTGAAGCTGTATGAAAAAACAGAGCCTAGACTGCTCTTCTCATTAATTCTGCATCTGCTGTATTCTGTCTTATTGCTAGACCATAGCACTTCTGAATATGATCTATTGTAGCATCTGTCAGTCTATTTTTCCAATCTAAAGTTTTTCCATCGCTCAATTTCTTGCCTTCCATGCTAGCCTTGAGCCGTCGAAGTCTTGATCCCATCCTTTTCTGAACATGACCAACACACTCCAGTTAGGAAATTTTCACATCGTTACCATAGGGTCTCAGTTCCTTAATTTCTTTGAAAGCCTTTGAGTCACCATCTCCAAGATAATTTATGTATCTAACGTTGTACCATTTTACTGAGCGTTGATAAATACTTCTTACACCAGCAACTTCCATACCACCACTTGACCCATAGTAATTTGCCATGCACTCCTCTTCATGTTTATTTTTCATTTTCTCCTTGCACCTGCAATGCTCGGAAAGTATTGCCACATCAACTACCTTACCAATGTCCACACTTGTAGCTGTTACTACACCATTCAGAGCTGTGTGGCCTCTCCTCTACCAGCTTCCATTAAAAGCTATGGACAAGTCTCTGCTATTATTATTTTCAACAACTGCTTCCTCAACAGCATCTTTCATGTTTTCCTGTGCCAAATCTTCTACAGCAGAGCCTATTGCAATTATGCGTTTGTTAAATTTTGAAGGTGGCGGAGGGAGGTTCATCACACCACACAACATGGCACCTGCAGCCCTGCCCTTTCCTATACACCGTAATCCATAAACCAGTATAATGTTTATATCGTATAGTTTACCTGTATCTGCAGTAACATCTGAGGAATTGAAGAAAGTAACACTGTGTTTGCAATAACTGCACGTCAACTCTAATTCACAAGCAAGTCCTACATGTAAGTTTGTTTTCAATGAAACACCACATTTTCCACATTGTTTGCAGCACACATTGTTCTACAAAACGTCTGATAATAAAGAGACGTTAATTACCTCGTATTTTGTAGTCCCAGCATTTAGTTTCTTGTATTCTTCTTCAATTCCAGCTAGTTTTATTCTTGAAGCACTTTCTGGTGTAGTGGCAGCAGCATCACTCAATGTATCACTATCAGTGTGGAGGTTAGTCGCTACTGGGACATCAGATACTGATGAAGATGAATCAGACGAATTTTTAGTACACTTTACTTTCTTGCGCCAATGTACACGCTTTCTAAATACCTTCAGACTAGGTCTTGGCATGTTGAAGGAAAGAAAACTCAATGACTTCTCCACATACGACTTTCACAACAAAGACATGGATGTACTCACAAAGGAAACAATACAAATGGTGCAGAATCTTTTGTCAACTGTCTAGCAGTGTAGCCAACAGAAAAGCTAATTCCCTTGTGCTCAGTTATATATCTGGCAAGGCTGTCTATATCAGGTATATTTCGCGTCTCATATACAACGTGCGGAACACCGTGTGTCGAAATTATTTTTAAAAAATTATTTAAAATAGTTCTATTCACGTCATCCAAATATTTTATACATGGTATTAAATGGGAGGGTCTAAATTTTTCGAAAATGCATTTACCCAAGAATCGATTTTTTCATCGAAAAACTCATTCCGTATACCCTTAAGTCACTTAAGATTTTACACACATTTGGACGGTGACGTTGCCTTGTGCCAGGTTTTCGTTTGACGAAGCACTTGTTTTCTCGTGGTGGAGGTGGGATAAACATGAATACGACCATATTGTTTACACTGGACGTAATTCGTACGTTTCTCGACCGACCGGAGTGACTGAGCGGTTCTAGGTGCTACAGACTGCAACCGCACGACCGCTACGGCCGCAGGTTCGAATCCTGCCTCGGGCATGGATGTGTGTGATGTCCTAAAGTTAGTTTGCTTTAAAAAGTTCTAAGTTCAAGGGGACTGATGACCACGGCAGTTAAGTCCCATCGTGCTCAGAGCCATTTGCACTATACGTTTCTCGTCTAAACGTGAACTGCTGCGTGAAACTCTTTCCAGACTTCTTCCCCTCTGTAATGGAAGACATTTCCAGCTGTGTGCTTTGCATGACTTAAATTTCTTCTTACAACGGAAACTCCCCGTCGCTGCCTCCCCCCCCCCCCCTCTCAAAAAAATGGCTCTGAGCACTATGGGACTCAACTGCTGAGGTCAAAAGTCCCCTAGAACTTAGAACTACTAAAACCTAACATCACACACATCCATGCCCGAGGCAGGATTCGAACCTGCGACCGTAGCGGTCGCGCGCCTCCCGACTGTAGCGCCTAGAACCGCTTGGCCACTGCGGCCGGCCCCCTCTCAAACCCCAGAATTAATGGTAACAGTGCCCAGTGGCAGCCCGTCAAAAACTGAACACCGACCTAGCATGAAAACTGTAAGAAGTTGTACTGGACTAAGCAAAAGTCGATATAGAAACAGTGAATGGTCCAAGCACAAGAAGTGTAACATAGAGCAATGTGGCAGATCCATGGGTCGTGGTTAAGTGGTCACGGTGTTGGCTGCAAGGCGGACGAGCCGTGATCACATCATTGTTATTGTTATCATTTTTTTTCGTTGCTCGCTGTGCTCAAATTTGTGTTCTCGTCTTGGGGTAACGTACGTTCTGCAACAGCGAGGTGTAAGGAAGGGACCTATAACGAAAATTGATTCCTTACAACTACTCTATTAGCAACCGAAACGAAATAGCTTTCGAATGGGAACCGCAAACATTTGCTGACAAGGCGACAAGTTAACTGAATTCTTCACCGGAAATCACGTGTCGTGTGTCATACACAGCATTAGTGAAGTACAGGGTGTTTCAAAAATGACCGGTATATTTGAAACGGCAATAAAAACTAAACGAGCAGCGATATAAATACACCGTTTGTTGCAGTATGCTAGGGACAACAGTACATTTTCAGGCAGACAAACTTTCGAAATTACAGTAGTTACAATTTTCAACAACAGATGGCGCTGCGGTCTGGGAAACTCTATAGTACGATATTTTCCACATATCCACCATGCGTAGCAATAATATGGCGTAGTCTCTGAATGAAATTACCCGAAACCTTTGACAACGTGTCTGGCGGAATGGCTTCACATGCAGATGAGATGTACTGCTTCAGCTGTTCAATTGTTTCTGGATTCTGGCGGTACACCTGGTCTTTCAAGTGTCCCCACAGAAAGAAGTCACAGGGGTTCATGTCTGGCGAATAGGGAGGCCAATCCACGCCGCCTCCTGTATGTTTCGGATAGCCCAAAGCAATCACACGATCATCGAAATATTCATTCAGGAAATTAAAGACGTCGGCCGTGCGATGTGGCCGGGCACCATCTTGCATAAACCACGAGGTGTTCGCAGTGTCGTCTAAGGCAGTTTGTACCGCCACAAATTCACGAAGAATGTCCAGATAGCGTGATGCAGTAATCGTTTTGGATCTGAAAAATGGGGCAATGATTCCTTTGCAAGAAATGACGGCCCAGACCAGTACTTTTTGAGGATGCAGGGACGATGGGACTGCAACATGGGGCTTTTCGGTTCCCCATATGCGCCAGTTCAGTTTATTGACGAAGCCGTCCAGGAAAAAATAAGCTTCGTCAGTAAACCAAATGCTGCCCACATGCATATCGCCGTCATCAATCCTGTGCACTATACCGTTAGCGAATGTCTCACGTGCAGCAATGGTAGCGGCGCTGAGGGGTTGCCACGTTTGAATTTTGTATGGATAGAGGTGTAAACTCTGGCGCATGAGACGATACGTGGACGTTGGCGTCATTTGGACCGCAGCTGCAACACGGCGAACGGAAACCCGAGGCCGCTGTTGGATGACCTGCTGCACTAGCTGCGCGTTGCCCTCTGTGGTTGCCGTACGCGGTCGCCCTACCTTTCCAGCACGTTCATCCGTCACGTTCCCAGTCCGTTGAAATTTTTCTAACAGATCCTTTATTGTATCGCTTTTCGGTCCTTTGGTTACATTAAACCTCCGTTGAAAACTTCGTCTTGTTGCAACAACACTGTGTTCTAGGCGGTGGAATTTCAACACCAGAAAAATCCTCTGTTCTAAGGAATAAACCATGTTGTCTCCAGCACACTTGCACGTTGTGAACAGCACACGCTTACAGCAGAAAGACGACGTACAGAATGGCGCACCCACAGACTGCGTTGTCTTCTATATCTTTCACATCACTGGCAGCGCCATCTGTTGTTGAAAATTGTAACTACTGTAATTTCGAAAGTTTGTCTGCCTGAAAATGTACTGTTGTCCCAAGCATATTGCAACAAACGGTGTATTTCTATCGCTACTCGTTTAGTTTTTATTGCCGTTTCAAATATACCGATCATTTTTGAAACACCCTGTATGTGTGTCATATGATAGGAATTTCTCACCGACGCACCTAACTTGTACACCTAGTGAGTAAGTCAGATATCCCTCTTAGCCAGATTTAGGTGTTCGTTTGTATGTGAATGTGATCACTATCAAGGAAATGATGAAAACATAGCGGTTTGTCAGATGAGGTGCAATAAACGAACGCAATAGTTTCGCTGTCACACAGTTTTCCCTGTGCTCTGCCAAAACATATATTCTTTTTAGTTTTCGTAGGTTCATCCTTATGGCAGGAGGTCTTTGGCAGACGGCCGTTTACTACTGTTAGAAAATAAAACGCCTACAGCCGTCCTCATGACTTTATTTATTTTGTTGCAACCAGTTTCGGCGCTTCAGTGTGGCATGTTTTTAACACTTTTGAAGTTTTGGAAACTTTTACTCTTGAATTCCTTTATTGTAACGTAGTTCACACCGATTTATTTGCTATTTTAATTTCTGTGTGAGGTCTATGTGGTATACCGCTGCCTCTCACTATTCATCAGATGTACTTTCAATGGTAGAGTGTTCTTACTACCTGACTCATATTCCACAGCGAATGCATAAGATAACAATTATTAAGACTACAGAAAGGGAATAACCATTTCAATGACCAGACAGACAGTTCATAATGTTGTGAAAAGTAAGTAAAAATAAGTGGCTCGTTCATTTTGCAGTCAAACACTGTGACCAATTAAACATGACGCCTGGGCTCTTCCATATTCACTAGACTCGCATTCGGAAGGACGACAGTTCAATCCCTCGTCCGGCCATCCTGATTTAGGTTTTCCGTGATTTCCCTAAATCACTACAGGCAAATGCCGGGATGATTCCTCTGAAAGGGCACGGCCGACTTCCTTCCCCCATCCTTCCCTAATCCGATGAGACCGATGACCACGCTGTCTGGTCTTCCCCAAACCAACCAACCAACCAATCTTCCATATTGCTCTATGTTGCGCTTCTTGTCCTTGGACCATTCACTGTTTTTATTCTCTTTTTTTCAGAGTTTATTACACCTCTTTCCTCTTTTCATGCTTGATCTGTGTTCACATTATGGTGGGCTGTCCACTGGCCCATCTTACCGCTAAATCCGATGGGGTTGCAATGAGGAGTTTCAGTTGATACACTCTCCACAGTCTCACGAAATACAGCTTCTTTAAAGGCCACCTGATCCTGACGGTCATTTTGCCTCGTCAGTGCTACATTACAGTAACAATAGCGTTTTCTCATCTGCCATGCTAAGTCATGACTAGCCTTACACTCGTACATGCTTCAGTAAGAGAGAACGACTCAAAGCGTGTGAAGTGACCACAGTGCCTCAGTTCTTCTGCTGACTTAAGCTGTCACCAGCACAGTGTTCAGTGCAGATGAGGCGAAGATTGGTTAGTAGGTGCTGGATCAAGCGCGCCTATCATGAGAGAGGCCAGAGATACACTGACAAGCAACAAGCCACCAACGCCCTCTCAACAGAAAGTATTATGGGCCGCCTCTGGTGACAATAGGGCCTCACTGAGTCACTCTTCCGTTTCGGTGTCTGTCAGTATACACACGAAGCAGCTTAGTTCATGAAATGAAAGGTCGTGTGGCTAGGGCCTCCCGTCGGGTAGACCGTTCGCCTGGTGCAGGTCTTTCGAGTTGACGCCACTTCGGCGACCTGCGCGTCGATGGGGATGAAATGATGATGATTAGGAGAACACAACACCCAGTCCTTGAGCGGAGAAAATATCCGACCCAGCCAGGAATCGAACCCGGGCCCTTAGGATTCACAGTCTGTCACGCTGACCACTCAGCTACCGGGAGCGGACAGCTTAGTTCATCACAGGCTATGACAATACATAGATACCACATTAGTGGCTACACAGGACTTGTACATTACCAGCAGTGAGACTAAAGTTGTAATAGCATCATTACCAACATTGACTGCAAGAGGACTATTACTGAAGAACTTGTACCACAACGAATGGACTATATTCAACTTAAGTTCCCAGTTCATGTAAATACAGTACTGTAGTATTCCACGTGTGCATTTGTGTTGTAGAAAGAGGATACCGACCACCCATAACAACGTCCTCTCCCCTGCTTTCTTGCACTTCAATACCCTACAGTTCTCGGAACTAGAGCGGGAACGAAGTAAGCCCAGTAGTATAGATGTAACAAAGGTGTCTTCATGTGTGAAGTATGAAATCTGAATATTTGACTCATACTCGTTTCGTTTCTGTTCTCTGACACACACACGCACGTACACACACACACACACACACACACACACACACACACACACACAGATGAATGCACAAAAGTTAATGTTCAGCCATAAATGACAAACAAGTCAAGCTAACCATTTTCTTTACTTCATAACAACCTACAACTCCTGCCATAAGTCTGCGAAGTGGCAGGCTGGACAAGAGTTTGTACTTCTTTAATTCTGACGAATTTTGCATGAGAACGAGTTATGCACTCGACCCCCTCCTTACATGCCACCTAATTAATTATGCACACAACGGTAACAAAACGAAATGATGGTGGACCCTGGTAGTTTTTAAAGTAAGGCGTGCACACTCTCAATAATTTAATAAAAATCGTAATCTACTCAGAGGAGAAGAAGACCACTTTATCATAATAAACAATATGAAATGGGATTCTGCATATATCTACGAAATCACATGTGGATTAGATATTACAATGAGGTTTGTTATACATCAGAACATAAAGGCACATGATTATCAACACAAAGAGTACGTCAAAGGACAGGGTATACTGAACTATTATGAGAATATGAGTTGGCTCAAGAACAACGGGCTCTCCCTGTGAAGCAGGAGATTGACGATAGTGCCTGTAGGTCCTAATAAATCAAATGTTGCTCTCCCGACTATATTGCAGTATCGCGATGAATAGTGAGAGCTCAAATGGGATCACATGGAGAAACAAGCAAGGTGGGGTGGACTGGTAGCAAAGTGAGCGCACGTGCTGTTGAGGACTTCAGCATAAGATTGATAGGTCCTACAATGCTCGAGCCACAAAATACTTTATCAGCCCTGAAATCTGGAGCAGGTCGTTAGTAGGCAGTGTTCTGATGATGTAAGTACCTACTTCTGCTGTGCAGCATCTCTGTTTCAACCTCTGACCTCGAAGGCTGTCCGAGAATTCAAAGTCCTGCCAAAAAAAAAAAAAAAAAAAAATGCGACTAAGTTGCAGGACCGTCCGACTCCAATGAAGATCGCCGGCACGGTAGCTCAGCGTGTTCGGTCAGAGAGCCGAGAACCGGTTGGCCTCTGAATAAAAAACTGAGTTGAAGGATCAACCACCGAACTTGAACAGGATGTCTTACGACGTACGCAACGACCAAACACACACACAAAAAAAAAAAAAATCTGATCCCGAATACCCTGCACCCGCACAATGTAAGAGCGAAGGCAACATTGCTCAACTCCCTACTACCCTCGAAAACCGCGAATCAGTAATTAGTGCTGGTTCCAAAATTCGCTCACACTGTCTCAGAATATTATTCGCGCCAATAGCGACCGTTCCCTCTAGTTTCGAGTATGGCTTTATGACGTCAAGTAGCCTCAGCTTAAGTTGACCAATCGTGCCTCTGCTATTCAGCTGACGACACTGAACTTACTGTTTGACCGGCTATCAAAACAACATGCGTAGACCACCGGCCATCTGGCGCCAGACAGTTGCGCCCAGCAGGGCACGCCCCTCAAGTATTCTCAGAATCATGAGGACAATGCAGTCAGTCAGAGCCAGCAGCCTTCGTTCCAGACGCGCCGGAATGGTAAATCTATGAACTTCAGCGGGCTCTAAGTTGTCTCGCAGATCGTTTCACCCTGCATACAGTAGGCGAAACTCGACAGACGTCAGGTGTCACGCCAGGCGTTTAAGCCCACTGATGTACGACCCTCTCAGTATTCGCGGAATTGCAGCCCCCAACCAGAAACGCAGTATGTCGCGTCCTCCGGTGCTCATCTCGCACAGGCAAACTAGGGAAGTAACTCAACATGCATAGGAATCAAGCGAAAAGTAGTTCTGAGATCTCGGTACAAATACACACATTACAATAACCTTAGTAGACCTGTTACCACTGTGCAATGACATAAAACTTTAATAAAATTGATGAAAATGAGAGTCGACATGCCAAAGAGGGCATGGAATCTCTCAAGTTGGCACATCTTTGCTTGTGTACCGACAATGGCACGTCTGCACGGTCTGTGGGCTGGCCTGATAGAAATGATATCGGAGGCATAATGGGAGGAGAGGAGGACGGACATGTAGGCATTTGGAGCAATCTGTCAGGAACATACGTGCGGCCAGTACCAGCGATTCACACGACATGACGCAAGGCTATTAAAAGGTTAACGTAAGAAGTTGGCTGACAGTTGGTAAGTCCTGTGTATTGGAATCAAATTACACTCCTGGAAATTGAAAATAGAACACATTGACACCGGTGTGTCAGACCCACCATACTTGCTCCGGACACTGCGAGAGGGCTGTACAAGCAATGATCACACGCACGGCACAGCGGACACACCAGGAACCGCGGTGTTGGCCGTCGAATGGCGCTAGCTGCGCAGCATTTGTGCACCGCCGCCGTCAGTGTCAGCCAGATTGCCGTGGCATACGGAGCTCCATCGCAGTCTTTAACACTGGTAGCATGCCGCGACAGCATGGACGTGAACTGTATGTGCAGTTGACGGACTTTGAGCGAGGGCGTATAGTGGGCATGCGGGAGGCCGGGTGGACGTACCGCCGAATTGCTCAACACGTGGGTCGTGAGGTCTCCACAGTACATCGATGTTGTCGCCAGTGGTCGGCGGAAGGTGCACGTGCCCGTCGACCTGTGACCGGACCGCAGCGACGCACGGATGCACGCCAAGACCGTAGGATTCTACACAGTGCCGTAGGGGACCGCACCGCCACTTCCTAACAAATTAGGGACACTGTTGCTCCTGGGGTATCGGCGAGGACCATTCGCAACCGTCTCCATGAAGCTGGGCTACGGTCCCGCACACCGTTAGGCCGTCTTCCGCTCACGCCCCAACATCGTGCAGCCCGCCTCCAGTGGTGTCGCGACAGGCGTGAATGGAGGGACGAATGGAGACGTGTCGTCTTCAGCGATGAGAGTCGCTTCTGCCTCGGTGCCAATGATGGTCGTATGCGTGTTTGGCGCCGTGCAGGTGAGCGCCACAATCAGGACTGCATACGACCGAGGCACACAGGGCCAACACCCGGCATCATGGTGTGGGGAGCGATCTCCTACACTGGCCGTACACCACTGGTGATCGTCGAGGGGACACTGAATAGTGCACGGTACATCCAAACCGTCATCGAACCCATCGTTCTACCATTCCTAGACCGGCAAGGGAACTTGCTGTTCCAACAGGACAATGCACGTCCGCATGTATCCCGTGCCACCCAACGTGCTCTAGAAGGTGTAAGTCAACTACCCTGGCCAGCAAGATCTCCGGATCTGTCCCCCATTGAGCATGTTTGGGACTGGATGAAGCGTCGTCTCACGCGGTCTGCACGTCCAGCACGAACGCTGGTCCAACTGAGGCGCCAGGTGGAAATGGCATGGCAAGCCGTTCCACAGGACTACATCCAGCATCTCTACGATCGTCTCCATGGGAGAATAGCAGCCTGCATTGCTGCGAAAGGTGGATATACACTGTACAAGTGCCGAGATTGTGCATGCTCTGTTGCCTGTGTCTATGTGCCTGTGGTTCTGTCAGTGTGATCATGTGATGTATCTGACCCCAGGAATGTGTCAATAAAGTTTCCCCTTCCTGGGACAATGAATTCACGGTGTTCTTATTTCAATTTCCAGGAGTGTATATACAGGGTGTCCATAATTAAACTTCCAGTTTCAAAACGCTGTAGAAAGAATAACACTGTTCAGAATAATATTATATTTGACAGCTTATTATTGACTGATGGTAAAACGCCACAGAACAAATGGAAAAAAAGACGAAAATTTGAACAACAGATGGCGCTGTAGGCGGCAAAATATGCACACCAACAAACGCTCGGCACATGGCTGTTCCTCAACTTGCGTCCTAGACGTCCAACATGACTTTCTCCACGAAGGATCCCGCTAGTACAGGTAAAGCTGCTCTACAAGAACGGTGACTGTGCTCCAGTAGTCCTGCAGAAGTTCCGAACTCAAGTGTATGAAAAAAGCCATTGGTCCGATATCGGCTAATGATCTGGAGATAATAATTACAAAATTAGAAGAGACAGGTTTTTTAAGTCAGTGTGTCACAGGGAGGAAAGCAATTGATCCGACGTCTATCGAAGATATGGCCACAGCATTGCAGGGGGGATGGATCGGTCGTGTGCAAGCATGCAGTGCACAGGGAATTGCTTGAAAGTTGTACATGCATGCGAGCACGGTGCGTAAAATTCCACGAAACATCCTGCATTGCTGTCCCTACAAAATCGTCTGTGGTCAAGAGTTGCTACCTGCTTGTCTTCCAGCAAGACAAACGTTCGCTCAGCAAGTTCTTGCTCTCGTCGAAATGGTAATGAATGGCCATGGAACAATCTGTGGACAGTCGAAGTGCATTTCCATCTCCAAGGTCAATACACAGACTTGCAGAATATGGGCCACGGAAAATCCACACAAACATCAACTGGTACCACTTCATTCTACGAAGTTAGCAATGTGGTTACGGTATCGTATATCGTGGTATTTTTTGAGGAGATGAATCCTGCGGGTTCTGTTACCTGCACCGTCACTAGTAAAGGCTATGAGAGTCTTTTGCGCAGTGAAATCATCCCAAGCCTTTGAAAGCGTGTTTGCCTGCTTAAGATCATTTTCATGTATACTGCACAGCGAGTAAATTAGCTGCCGCAGAGGCATTTTGAATGTACTTGAATTACAGCCGTCATTTGCCTAGACCTGGCAGTCATTATCACCTGATCTTAACCGGTGTGAATTTTGGCTGTTGCATTATCTGAGACATATTGTGTTCAATTCTCCAATTACGAACGTAGTTGAAATGATTGCATACTTTGTGCAATGCATTCGGCACGTGCAATATGATTTGTGGAAAACTGAAAACCGATTTTTCACTACTGATTTGGTATGACCATGACCTGATGGTTGGGTGTACCTAATCAGCAGTGTCTCATCTGTTGACTTCCGAACTAGTGCAGTGATGCAGATTGCGCAGTACGGATGGTGCAATGTATGTCTCAAACCACAGCCGTAGTCGTATATCAAGCTTAAATCCGAATGATGGTTTGGCCGATGGATATGTTAAGGCCAAAGAGCAAAATCGACCAAAGCTGGAAGTGGCCGGCCAAGGCAGGAAATGTCCAGTGTCAATGGAAATTGAAATTGACCACCCAATATCCGATCTTTTCTTGATTTCGGGATTAGTCCTCCCAATTAGCGAAACGGAGTCGGTCTATCGGCCAACATCGGAATAGAAACAGAGGTGATTGGAAGAGATTGTATAATATTTTACTTTATGCCAGCAATTCATTTTATGAATATTACAGTCAGTTATCACTTGAAGTACAATATGAACTTTTTAACATCTGCAACTGCACAGCAGCTTCGATATTTGATGAATGTATATGACTTCAAACTTCGTACAATCCAGTCACTTTATCAGTCTCATTTATTACAATTACTCATCACTTATTAGAACAAGATGAAACGTTTATGACATTTGGATTTGCATTGGAGAGTTATTTTTACATCTGCAGCGATTTCTTGCGCAGTTAGTAGCGCAATTGCATCAAGTATATCCTTGGCCGCTGGTCAATGATTGTGAAGAAGAGATGGTTCTAATGGTTTTTATTTAGTAACCATGGCTTCTCAAGTGCGTGTTTCCTCGTGCCGAATGGGAAACTCAATTCTGAAATAAAGTTGCTTTACAACACCATTCACTGTTCCTATCTTGTAGAAAGCACTCACGACTCTACGCGACAACTGCAAGAACGCTTCTGCGATCACCGCGACCTCTCTGAGCCTCTGGTATTCGGACGCCAACATTCTCTCCAGCTTTTCCTGGCGGCAGTTTTAAAACTGAATTTTTGAGCATTTTCGCACCCCGTGCTTGCAAAGTGACATTAGCTCGTAATCTCTTTTCCCTGACGTCATGTTTGATTTGACATAGCCCAATGTGTTCAATCCCTTGTCTCCATTCGTATCATTATCATATTCTGAACATCGTCGCTGGCGCGTTCGGAGGAACCTTGGCTTTGACTGTGTGTAGATTTTCCGCGTAGCAGTTTCAATTTAGACCACATGTTCTTTGGTTCATTTATAACTTGTTTCGAAAATTCTCTCCCATTGTGTGACTGAAGCACTCAGACGATCTATAATGGTGAATATGTCAAATAGCTGGTAAGCTACCTCTGCTCCTTTACTTTGCAGGAGTCGTAAAAAAATAAACTAGCAGTAGGGCAGTGTGTGTATTTTAAAAAATCTGTATAGTTCGATGGAATGTTCCTTGGAACTTGCAGTCAGTTCCGTACTGTATTTCATTTCAAAGGAAGGCAATCTGTCGAGCAAACACAATGTCTCTTCCTGTGCGGGAATCATACGAACTGTGTGAGAGCATTAAGCGACTTACACACTCGAACATACGGAATGTTAGGGCCGGTCGTCAGTCGTGTACGAATAGCCATAGTAGATAAGGCAACCGCTCACGTAACGCGGAAAGTCCGGGTTCCACCCTTGGTTCGGTACAAATTTTCTTCTGTTGCTAGCCGGTGTACAGTCGAATTCGCAGTTTGACAATATATTTCGTAATGTAAACTAGGTTAAATGATCCTAGTAGTTGAGTATAAACTTAATGTCAGCTTTACCTTGCAGGTCTATCAGGTCCACCTGGTATGATAAATTCTTTAAACATCACAGGTTCGGAAACTAAGAGGCTCTCTGTGGATGAGGCGACATAGTCTGACGAGGGCTGCATAAGCGGAGATACGATGTGATGACTTCTATGCTCAAATTTTTGCATTTAGTTTATAGTTATTTTTCCATTCGTGTGAGACCTTCTTATGTCCAATGTTCCAGTGAGTATTATGCTGCACATCGAACAGTTCTTATGTATGCACGTAGCATGTCTCCTGTTACTGGCGCAATAAGTCATTATTTTCCATCAGCTTCAGAGACGTCTTATTTTCTTACCAGATGATAGTTAACGCTTTCTTTTCTGTGCTTTGCTATGACTTGTTTAACTTTCTTTGAAAAATTACAATATCTGTCTTTTTTTTTTTTTTTTTTTTTTTTTTTTACTTCCAGCAGAGTATCTAAAGTGTCCGACGACCTGCATTTCCTATCAAATGTTGCAAATGTTGGCCCACGTTTGCATGAATGCTATCTGGCTATCTTCGCCCCGCTGATAACTCAAATGTTAAGAAGCCGTGCAACAAGCACATGCAGGAGTAATATGAATAAGTAAAATCGATGTACCACTTCATGCCAGCTCCAGCTGCGGCAGCTGATTTACCACCTTTAATGGAAAACGCCCAGAACCATATACGTATCACAAATAAAAAGACACCAGAGTCCTGGTAACCGGAATTCCCTAATTTGATTTTCCATTACGTCCAAACCGGTCGGCAGGAAAAAAGGTAAATGTAAGAAAATCTTAAAATTAATATATAATCGGTTTAGAGGTAGTATTTTTCACTTTCCGCGTCATCTCACATTCCTGATCATTCGGCAAGGCAACGGCCAGTACAGGTTGGATAAACGGGTCTCTACTGTTTAGCCTAGTACAATCTATATAAATATAAATCAACTGGAACATGTATAAAGACCATCACCTGAGATCAGCTAGAACGATTTGGGTGATTTTCTTCTTTTTTGTGTTCGTTGTTCTGGTTGGTAGTGGTAATTTTGGCGTAGAAAGAAATAAAAAATTTTCTCTGTTTGACAGGGCATACGTGTTCGAAACAAAAAATCTGTTTATTATATATAAATATATATACGGGGTGTTTCAAAAAGAATATACGTATTTCGAATGCATGTGTTTATTAAATAAAAATATGAAACTTTACTCACATCTTTACGAACCCCTCAACTTCAGATTACAGATATTCAATATGTCCTCCATCACCAACAAGTAGTCACGGAATTCCACTTCGCAAACTCGAAAACACAAAATGATTTCTGCTGCGGAGTAGCCATTTTAAACAT
Organism: Schistocerca serialis cubense; assembly: GCF_023864345.2. Classification (NCBI taxonomy): domain Eukaryota; kingdom Metazoa; phylum Arthropoda; class Insecta; order Orthoptera; family Acrididae; genus Schistocerca; species Schistocerca serialis. The sequence continues at coordinate 770,271,772 of NC_064642.1, read as the reverse complement.
ATGACGGTTACCAAGCAAATTGGAAGACAACTGACATCTAGCGGCGATTGATATAAACTAGACTATGTATTCGTTTCTCCAACAGCCGAGCTGAGGCGCAGCAATCGATAGTTTGCATAAAATAATACTCTGGAATATGTATACTCTTTTTGAAACACCCTGTATAATGTATAAAGGGGAAACACTGTTACCGAAATTCTTGGGACGTTTTTGATCGATTTACGCCAAACTTTTACTCCACGCTCTAACGAACGTCCGGACGTACACCGGCTATATATTTTTTTAAATATATTACTCATGTAAATATATGTGTAATATATTAAGGGGAAGCGGTGTTACCAAAAATCTCGAAACACCTTCATGGATTTATTTCTGTTATTTTGACGGCACTCTACTGACCAATGAGACGGAAATGGACATAGAGAGGGAGGTTATGCATAGGGAGATTGGGGGTAGTAGGAGGTGTATCGAGAGAGAGGGGGATCAGGAGATGGGCAGAGACAGGGTGGACAAGGGATTTAGGACGCATGCCGACGTCGCAGGCTGAAGATGGAGAGATAAAGGAAGTATATGAGAATATTGGACGGGCAATGTAATACGTAAAGGGAGATGAAACTCTAATAGCCACACGGGACTGGAATGCGGTGGTAGGGGAAGAAGTAGAAGGAAGGGTTACGGGAAATTATGGGCTTGCTACTAGGAATGAGAGAGGATAGAGACTAATCGAGTTTGTAATAAAATTCAGCTTGTAATATTGAATATTCCGTTGGGAATATGTCAGTTAGATTGCATCAGCGTCAAGCAGAGATTTCGAAATCAGGTAGTGGATTACAAGGCGTACGCAGGAGCAGATACAGACTCACATCAGAATGCAGTAATGATGAAGTTCAATATATTAGTCAGGAAGAATGAATTAGCAAACAAGTGGGATATGAATGTACTAAGGAATGAAGAGAGACGCTTCATGATCTCTGAGGCTATAGATACTGCAATAGGGAATAACTCAGTAGGCATTACAGTTCAAGAAGGATAGACATCTCTAAAAAGGACAGTCACTGACGTTGGAGAGAGAAATATAGTTACACACAAGGTAACTGGCGAAGAAACCACGGGTAACAGAAGAAATACTTCAGTTGACTAATGATAGTAGAAAGTTCAAAACTGTTCACGGAAATTGAGGAAAAAAGAAATACAAGGTTCTGTAGAATGAAATAAACAAGAAGTTCAGGGAAGCTAAGATTTTCAATGACTGTATGAAAAATGTGAAGAAATCGAAGAAGAAATGATTGTCCGAGGACTGACTTAGCATATAGGAAAGTCAGAACAACCTTCTACATGGGTGGTTACATTAAGAGAGAAATGAAAATTCCACTGTTAAACGGAGAGGAGAGGACGGATAGGTGAAATAAGTACACAGAAGGCCTCTTTGAGTAGGAAGATTTGTCTGATGTTATAGAAGAAGAAACAGAAGTCGAGTTAGAAGAAATAGGGGATCCGATGTTAGAATCAGAATTTAACTTTCGGAAAAATATCATTGACACAACTGCGAAGATTGCAAGCGCTGACTAGTGCGAGAATTATCGCACTATCAGCTTAACAGTTCAAGCATCGAAGTTGCTGCAAAGAATAATATACAGAAGGATGGAAAAGAAAACTGAGGACGTGTTTGATGACGATGAGTTTGGCACCAGAGAGGCAATTCTGAAGTTATGATTGATAGAGGAAGCAAGACGATGGAAAAATCGAAACACGTTCATAGGATATGTCGACCGGGAAAAAGCGTTCGTCCATGTCAAATGATGCAAGGTGTTCGGAATTCTGAGGAAAATGGCGATAACCCACAGGGAGAGACGGGTAACGTACAACATGTTCAAGAGCCAAGATGGAATAATGAGAGCGGAAGACCAAGAACGAAGTGCTCTGATTAAACGGGGTAAGACGGGGATGTAGTCTTTCGCTCCTGCTGTTCAATCGAAAAAGCAATAATGGAAATAAAAGAAACGTGAAAGGATATCAACGATTCGATTTGCTGATGATATTGCTATCCTCAGTAGAAGTAAAGACGAATTACATCATCTACTGAACAGAATGAACAGTCTATTGAGTGCAGAATATAGACTGAGAGTAAATCAGAGGAAGAGGAGATTAATGAGAAGTAGCAGAAATGAGAACAAAGAGAAACTCAACATTAGGATTGATGGTCACGAAGCAGACCAAGTTGATGAATTTTGCTACCTAGGCAGCAAAATTACCAATGACGGAGGGAGCGAGGATGACATCAAAAGCAGACTAGCACTGATAGCAAGGGAATTCCTGGCCCAGTGAACTCTACTAATATCAAACATAGGCTTTAATTTGAGGTAGAAATTTCTGATAATATACATTTGGAGAACAGCATTATATGTTAGTGAAACAGGGACTGTGAGAAAATCGGTACAGAAGAGAATCGAAGCGTTTGAGATGTAGTGCTAGAGACGAATGTTCAAAATTAAGTGGATTGATAAGGTGAGGGATGAGGTGACTCTGCGCAGATCGGGAGGGGGGGGGGAGGGGAAGGAATGTGTGGATATCAATGACAAGAACAAGGAACAGGATAATAGGACATCTGTTCAGACATCAAGGAAGAACTTCCATGGTACTAGCAGGAGTTGAAACCGTAAAAACTGTTGAGGAAGACAGAGATTCGAATACACCCAGCAAATAATTGAGGACGTAGGCTGCAAGTGCTACTCGGAGATGAAGAGAATGGCATAGGAGAGGAATTCGTGGTGGGCTGCATCAATCCTGTCAGAAGACTGATGACTCAAAAATAGTGTAGTTCCCAAACATATTTAGTATTTGCGAAGCATTGCTGGAATGACAGTGTAATATAAATAACAGTAATCACCACAGTATTCACAGTGGAATCGATTTGTCTAAATGAGGACAAGTTACAGAGGAAATGAGTCGTAACGAAGCCAGTTTCTCGAAAAAGAGCAGGTTGCAGTCTGAGATAGGGGACGGACTTTGACCGGCAAACTTAACAGTGAAAGCGAAAGAATAGGTGCCTATCGCGCTTATTCCATCATCGCATAGTGCTTTGTCCAGACATCTCCATTCAGTGCGTGAAATGGCCGCCCAAAGCAAACTATGTTGTTACATTTGAGTAATTGGGCCTTGGTCACACATCTTAGTGAAAGTGCGATAAAGCCGGTCATTCAGGATCTGGCACTTCGGTTGGTTGGTTGTTTCGGGGAAGGAGACCAGACAGCGAGGTCATCGATCTCATCGGATTAGGGAAGGACGGGGAAGGAAGTCGGCCGTGCCCTTTGTAAGGAACCATCCCGGCACTTGCCTGGAGCGATTTAGGGAAATCACGGAAAACCTAAATCAGGATGGCCGGACGCGGGATTGAACCGTCGTCCTCCCGAATGCGAGTCCAGTGTCTAACCACTGCGCCACCTCGCTCGGTGGCACTTCGGGATTTGACCGTAACACACCTGCTGATGCCAATGGTTCAAAGCTCCGATACTGCACAGTTGAGGTTTAATCAGGGACACGCAGTGTAGACGGTACGTGCGAAGTTTTCAGGGAACTTTATTGCCATTTATCGCCGTACCTTGCCTGTCCATCTTAGACGAAGTATGTTTTCTAATCGATGTGGAGCCAGGTTGTCACTAATGTAGTGCGTCAGTGTTTGTTGTAAGTGCTTTCAGACAACGGGTTGAATCGCTGTAAGTTCTTGTACTACCATAGTTCGTAGGGTTCAGCGCGTGCTATTGCTGAGGCGCTTCGGGCCGCGTTGCCTGCCTGCTACGCGTGCGAACGCAATCACTTGTGCGTGTGTAAGTTTGCACCAAGCTTGTAACATTACTTACAATAATGCTGACTGAGTTTACTTAGTCTTTTACCGGTCCTTTTGCACCAAGCCTGCGTCATTATTTTTAGTCAAGTTGATGAGTTCACTTGTTTTTTATGGTTTAATTTATTTGTTTAATTTTGTCAGAATGTTTGCTACTGTGCTGAAGGTGGCTATTGAAAACTGTACCTGGAAGCTGAATTCTAGCACTCTTCTCCTGAAGATTGTGTTATTAGATGAATATTGCAAGTGTTACTGTAGCTTAGCTCTTATATTATTTGTTAGTTCATTAGTATTAGTTGCTGGAATTCAGTTTTGCACTGTTATACAGCAATTCTTAACTGGAAAATCTTTAAGTAATGGTTTTAAGGTTCGGGGGGTTAGCCGCGCGGGATTAGCCGAGCGGTCTTGGGGGCTGCAGTCATGGACTTTGCGGCTGGTCCCGGCGGAGGTTCGAGTCCTCCCTCGGCATGGGTGTGTGTGTCTGTCCTTAGGATAATATAGGTTAAGTAGTGTGTAAGCTTAGGGACTGATGAGCTTAGCAGTTAAGTCCCATAGGATTTCATACACATTTGAACATTTCGGGGGTTAAAGGGGAAAGTGGCAGTGCCATGAACAAAGGGACTTGTTATTGAGCGTCTGTGGTGGCAGGGTTTTAATAGTCTCCCCTTCAGACGAGCCTCTGGTGATATCATTTGTATTAATTTTGTCAGCCTAGTTATGGCGACATCGGTGGACCGTTACATTGTATAAGTCTACGGCGTCCACTTGCATTGATAGTACTGTGGCGATGGATCCAGATCACTTGATAAGATTTACAAGATTAACTAAAGTTATGTATTGTATACATAAACAATAACTGTGGTGGAGCAGATTTGATTGACGATTCCAAGAAATGATTAAATTTAATTGTGTTTTGAAGTTTTATTTAATTATTCGTTTTGTGTCTCCGTTGCCACTGTAGAGTCTTGCCCCAGGGTAAGCAAGGAGAGAATTTTGTTTGGTATCTGGTATCCTCTTTCTGTAACACAACCGCACACATGTATTAACAGGGTTCTTTATTCATAAGAACAAGAAGCTACTTATTATTACGCAAGTTGTTGCGATACAAGCACTTCTGTAATAGTCCACGTTAGCCTCACTGCTGGTGAAGAACAAGTCCGGCCGTCCCGCTATAAACAATACTCTGGTCGCTAGCTACTGACTGACTCTGTGCCAAAAACTGACTCTAGTGACTGAGACTGCGACTCCGACTGCGACTGACTCCGCATCTGGGCTGACTGTGACTCACAGACGAGGCCCTCCGGTCCGCGGCGGCGATCTAACTACAGGTGGTCGATAGGGCGTTGGCGATGCGTTGCTTGCAAATCTGTCTTTAGCCTCTCTCCTAAGACGCACGCTTGATTCAGCGCCTATTATCGATCTACTAGTAACCTCTTTGCCGACCAGTGTGCCGGTGACAGCTTACTCTAGCACATTCCTCCCTCGCTCAACCCCCCCCCCCCCAAAAATACCGCAACGTTGTCATGCAGGAAGGCAGCGAACGCCAACGGGGAGGGAGGCAGGATGCTGGACGAAGAGACGACCCGGGAGCCATGTCTGTGAATGACGGCGTACTCCTGACCGTTCCCCACAGTCTGGCTTGTGAGGCAGCACGGACATCCTCTGGAAAACAACTGCCAGGGCATACGCCCAGGCCTGAGGGCGTGTCGTGGGGCGATGACGGCGTCGGTGGCGGTTATGGGACATTCAGGTCCATTGGGTCCGCGAGCAGGAACGGCGGGGTCTAGAGCGCACCGTCTATTCGCTCCTCCTGCAGTAGTACCAGTAGGCATCTGCGAAGCCCGCGCGGTCCCGTGGGGCCGTGAATCTGGAGGAAGAAAAGCACCACAATCACGAGGCAAATGACGCGCACGGGTTTGATTCTGGTGGCGCCACTCCAAAGCATCGGGACCTGCAATGAAATACATAGAAGGGCCATTGCGTTCCGGGATTACGCCTTGTTCTTAGCACCCATAGTTCCAAAGCGATAGTTGGAGACCCTTGGCAGCGCCGGATGCTTAGGTGGGTGTAACAAGTGTAGCAGCGTCCGATGACGGAGACCACGGAGAAGTTGCGCCCGTGATGATCCGTCTTGTGGGTGGGAGCGATAGGAGGTCAGAAAGAGCTACAGCGCCTGTTCCCATGTGTTGGTGGTGCAAAGCTTGGCCATCTGTTGTTTGAAAGTGCATACGAAGCGTTCTGCTTCTCTGCTTCTCCATTGGACAGTGGGTGAAATGTAGCACTTGTTAGATGACGAATGCTATTGCGTTCAGAAAACTGTTCAAAATCAGTGAAGTAAACTGTGGTCCGTATTCCGACAGAAGTACTTTTGGAAAACCTTCTATGCAAAAAATGGAGGACAACGCTTGAATGGTGCTACGTGACTTTTTTTTTTTTTTTTTTTGATCATCAGTCGACTGACTGGTTTGATGCGGCCAGTCACGGATTCCTTTCCTGTGCTAACCTCTTCTTCTCAGAGTAGCACTTGCAACCTACGTCCTCATTTATTTGCTTGACGTATTACAATCTCTGTTTTCCTCTACAGTTATTGCCGTCTACGGCTCCCTCTAGTACCATGGAAGTCATTCCCTCATGTCTTAGCAGATGTCCTATCGTCCTGTCCCTTCTCCTTATCAGGGTTTTCCACATATTCCTTTCCTCTCCGATTCTGCGTAGGACCTCCTCATTCCTTACCTTATCAGTCCACCTAATTTTCAACATTCATCTATAGCACCACATCTCAAATGCTTCGATTCTCTTCTGTTCCGGTTTTCCCACAGTCCATGTTTCACTACCATACAATGCTGTACTCGAGACGTACATGCTCAGAAATTTCTTCCCCAAATTAAGGCCGGTATTTGATATTAGTAGACTTCTCTTGGTCAGAAATGCCTTTTTTGCCATAGCGAGTCTGCTTTTGATGTCCTCCTTGCTCCGTCCGTCATTGGTTATTTTACTGCCCAGGTAGCAGAATTCCTTAACTTCATTGACTTCATGACCATCAATCCTGATGTTAAGTTTCTCGCTGCTCTCATTTCTACTACTTCTCATTACCTTCGTCTTTCTCTGATTTACTCTCAAACCATACTGTGTACTCATTAGACTATTCATTCCGTTCTGCAGATCATTTAATTCTTCTTTACTTTCACTCAGGATAGCAATGTCATCAGCGAATCGTATCATTGATATCCTTTCACCTTGTATTTTAATTCCACTCCTGAACCTTTCTTTTATTTCCATCATGGCTTCCTCGATGTACAGGTTGAAGAATAGCGACGAAAGGCTACAGCCTTGTCTTACACCCTTGTTAATACGATCACTTTGTTCTTGATCGTCCACTCTTATTATTCCCTCTTGGTTGTTGTACATATTATATATGACCCGTCTCTCCCTATAGCTTACCCCTACATTTTTCAGAATGTCGAACAGCTTGCACCATCTTATATTGTCGAACGCTTTTTCCAGGTCGACAAATCCTATGAAAGTGTCTTGATTTTTCTTTAGCCTTGCTTCCATTATTAGCCGTAACGTCAGTATTGCCTCTCTCGTCCCTTTACTTTTCCTAAAGCCAAACTGATCGTCACCTAGCGCATTCTCAATTTTCTTTTCCATTCTTCTGTATATTATTCTTGTAAGCAGCTTCGATGCATGAGCTGTTAAGTTGATTGTGCGATAATTCTCGAACTTGTCAGCTCTTGCCGTCTTCGGAATTGTGTGGATGACGCTTTTCCGAAAGTCAGATGGTATGTCGCCAGACTCATATGTTCTACGCACCAACATGAATAGTCGTTTTGTTGCCACTTCCCCCAATGATTTTAGAAATTCTAATGGAATGTTATCTATCCCTTCTGCCTTATTTGACCGTAAGTCCTCCAAAGGTCTTTTAAATTCCGATTCCAATACTGGATCCCCTATCTCTTCTAAATCGACTCCTGTTTCTTCTTCTATCACATCAGACAAATCTTCATCCTCATACAGGCTTTCAATGTATTCTTTCCACCTATCGGCTCTCTCCTCTGCATTTAACAGCGGAATTCCCGTTGCACTCTTAATGTTACCACCGTTGCTCTTAATGTCACCAAAGGTTGTTTTGATTTGCCTGTATGCTGAGTCTGTCGTTCTGACAATCATTTCTCTTTCGATGTCTTCACATTTTTCCTGCAGCCATTTCAACTCAGCTTCCCTGTACTTCCCATTTATTTAATTCCTCAGCGACTTGTATTTCTGTATTCCTGATTTTCCCGGAACATGTTTGCACTTCCTCCTTTCATCAAATGGTTCAAATGGCTCTGAGCACTATGGGACTCAACTGCTGTGGTCATTAGTCCCCTAGAACTTAGAACTACTTAAACCTAACTAACCTAAGGACATCACACACATCCATGCCCGAGGCAGGATTCGAACCTGCGACCGTAGCAGTCGCACGGTTCCGGACTGCGCGCCTAGAACCGCGAGAACACCTCGGCCGGCTCTCCTTTCGTCAATCAAATGAAGTACTTCTTCTGTTACCCATGGTTCCTTCGCAGCTACCTTCTTTGTACCTATGTTTCTCTTCCCAACTTCTGAGATGGCCTTTTTTAGAGATGTCCATTCCTCTTCATTGCTGTATCTATAGCGTTAGAGAACTTCAAACGTATCTCGTCATTCCTTAGTAATTCCGTATCCCACTTCTTTGCGTATTGATTCTTCCTGACTAGTGTCTTGAACTTCAGCCTACTCTTCATCACTACTATATGGTGACCTGAATCTATATCTGCACTTGGGTACGCCTTACATTCCAGTATCTGATTTCGAAATCTCTGTCTGACCATGATATAATCTAATTGAAATCTTCCCGTATCTCTCGGCCTTTTCCAAGTATACCTCCTCCTCTTGTGATTCTTGAACAAGGTATTCGCTATTACTAGCTGAAACTTGTTACAGAACTCAATTAGTCTTTCTCCTCTTTCATTCCTTGTCCCAAGCTCATAGTAGAATTCATAATCACTGCAAGTGGGAACTTGCTAAAAGAGTCTACCACTACGAGCCCACGAGTTTTCAAAAATGGTCCTACAAAGTCATGTGCACTCGTTGTCATAGCGATTGAGTCTTAGGCCAAGCTGAGCATGTCTGTGAGTGAGCGGACTGGATCTCCGCGCATGCGTGGCCCTTGGCCCTTGAGCCGTGGTAAGATTTGTTGTTTTGAAGAGCGCACCGCAGCGCGTAGTGTGAAGCAGTCGCTCTCTTTTTCTGGCGGTGACACCGCTGTGGCAATCGCAGCTTTGGTGTCTCCCTCTGGTGGGAAAGGCAAAAGGTAGCCTGTTCACGTGCATTTAAGTGGCGCAATAAGCTCGCTAGGAGGCCAGTCTGGTCAGTTGGTCAGCCAGGTCACTGTGGGGCAGTCGGTGTCTGTCGTCCAGAGTGCTAGTATATGATAGGCCGCCAGTATGCTCGAGTTTGTTCAGGCAATGGGCATTGGCGGTTGGATCGATCGGTTGGTCGGTCACGCACTAGGACACAAGATGACTTGTCCATCTTGAGCGTCGGCGCATGTGAGGTCGCCACGTCAGTCCAGTGGACCGCGCCGTATAGCGAGGGGTTGTGGCTTCGCGGCCGACACGAGAGCAACAGGAGTCAACCCACGACATCGGTTTGTCCGGCGCGAGCTGCGACGCCGTGAGACGGGAGATCGGCGCGCCTTTCTGTGTCCGTTGAAGCGGCTGGCAGCGGACGGTTCGGGAGAGCGTTTTGGGCGTGCTGCGCCAGGTCTTCACCTGAAATCGCAGTTTATTAAAAGTTAACTGATTCGTGATATGTTGTTTCATTTACTTGTTAAATTCTACTTGTGCTCTTGGTCAGTCTCTCGTCCCCAGCTTGCTCGTCTGTCTTTCGTCCGCATTTGTTAGGCAGTTACTGTCTGTCCCTCTGTCGGCCTGCAGTACGTTAACAGCTGCCGCTGTCATGTTTGTCGGATTCGGTGTTAACGAATTAATATCTTAAGGTGTAAAGGCCGAATTGCTGAAATATGTTTCTATCTTGCCTATCATCTTGAGAGGTGGTATATGTGTAATGTACAGCTTGTTTGTATATTTTATGTAAGAGTGCATTTCACGGTCATTTTAGTATATAAAGTTGCCAATCTTCCACCGTAAGAGTTCTTTTAAAAACAGGTAGCACTTTCGGTGGCAAATAATTCTTAATGTGAGTGCTTTGTACCATTTCCATCCCTCCTGCGGGGTGCATAGTTGATGTGTTGGTGTGAGTTGTTAAAATTTTTAGTTTAAAGTAATCTGGTGTGTTGCAGATTTGCACCAGTGTAGTATTTCAGAGGTTGTTGTGAGCGGTCGTGACTACGGCCGTGTTAAAAGGTAGCGGCAAGGTTCTCAGCCCGAAAGCTCATACCGTCAAAAAGAAAAAAAAATCGTTATTTCAGCCTCTGAATAAATTGTATCTTGATATTTACAGAGTGCTTTCTGATTATTATTTTAAATCTGTTTAAAAAAAAAAAGGGGGGCTTTTAGGAATAAATTTCAATTTATTGAAAAAAAATTATTTGCTTTCATCAGTTATCCACTGGCAACTACTTCCACGCTCACATAGTGCGATTAAATGTGTTAATGTTCTTGATGAATCGCTAGTAAATAAAGTAAATTCTTATGAAAAGATTTTGAAAGTAAATCCAAGGTTCAGCCCTGTGACGTCATCTGTTCAATATCGGCGTCCATACCCTGCCAAGTACACTGCCGGCGCTATCTGTTTAGTGCGAACAATTCTCCATTGTCCTTGGTGGAGCAATCGCAACACATCCCTTTGCAACACTTTGGGAATAAGCACACGCGATTGTCCACTGTCATTTTGAACTGGACTCACACCTTGTACCAAAGGGTTATGCCGACGAACACAGTATCGGCACACGACTGAGATCTGGATACCGTTCAATGTAATGCAAAAAATCTTGAGATCTGGGTCTCCTTCCGTGGCCTATGCAATTCTTCTGTAGTGCAAGGAAAAAGATACCAGCAATTCAAAGTCCTCCGTATGGCTTTGGCAACAAGATGCGGCAGATGCATCAAAATCAAAATATCGGCCATCCGGAAATTGGGATAGGGCGTCTGCATTGCTATGCTTGCCGTAGGTCTGTACTCAATTTCATACTGATACTGCGAAAGCAACAAAGCCCAACGTTGTAATTTTTGAGCAGAGCGTGTAAGAACTGGCTTTCACGGATTAAAGAAACTCTGCAAAGGCTTGTGATCTTTCTCTAAAAAGAACTTGCGACCACACAAATAGTGATGGAATTTGGTCACACCATACACAGTAAAGAGAACCTCTTTCTCTATCTCAGAACAACTGCACTGAGTTTGAGTGAAAAACTTTGAGGCTAAAGCAATAGGTCTGCCTCGCGCGTCAATTCTGTGCGAAAGCACAGTGTCGATTTCGCAGGAAGAAGCGTCAACTTGCAAAACTACTGGTTTGGCATAGTCAAAATGCACTAAACATCTGTGACTAAGGAAGGCAGTTTTGACTCTCTGACTAGCGTCTTTAGTCCAAGCAAAAGGCACATTTATTGTGACGCAAGCGACGCAATGGAGCCGCGATCTGAGTAGCATTCGGTATGAACCGAACGTACTATGTCCACTTGCCTAATACTGACTGCTGTTCAGAGACATGCGAGAAACAGTCAAGTCACGGATTGCAAGCAAATTAGTTTGGAGGGGATGCACACCCTGACTGTTTATCACATGACTTAAGTGCTGCAGTTCAGTTTGAAAAAAAAAAGTAACACATTTCGAGATGACATTCGAGCCCTGCCTCTGCCGACACTCGTAAAAGATTACGCAAATTGGCAACGTGTTCCTCTGGTGCACGACCTATGATGACAATATCGTCAAGGTAGTTTGAACAAAATGGCATATTTGTAGTCAGCTCTTCCAAGTGACGTTGAGAAATGCCGGGTGAGGAAACACTGCCGAAGGGAAAACACAAATACTTGAACAGTCCTAAGTGTGCATTTATGGCAAATGCTTTCTATGATTCTTCATCCAATAGAATTTGCATGTAGACGACACGCAAATGGTTCAAAATGGTTCAAATGGCTCTGAGCACTATGGGACTCAACTGCTGAGGTCATTAGTCCCCTAGAACTTAGAACTAGTTAAACCTAACTAACCTAAGGACATCACAAACATCCATGCCCGAGGCAGGATTCGAACCTGCGACCGTAGCGGTCTTGCGGTTCCAGACTGCAGCGCCTTTAACCGCACGGCCACTTCGGCCGGCGACACGCAAATCTATCTTAGAAAAGTAACATCCTGCACCAAGCCTGTCCATGAGTTCCGCAGGGCGAGGTAATGGATAAGTGTCAACTGGTGTCTGTGGGTTGACAGTAGACTTGAAGTCAACTCAGATGCGAATGCTACTACATTTAGTAAGACGTGGTGAGCCTAACTGTTCTACATGGCACGATTAAGCAAAGTTAATAAGGCACCTGTGTGTAACTGAAAGTTCACAAGCCGGCCGAAGTGGCCGTGCGGTTAAAGGCACTCCAGTCTGGAACCGCAAGAACGCTACGGTCGCAGGTTCGAATCCTGCCTCGGGCATGGATGTTTGTGATGTCCTTAGGTTGGTTAGGTTTAACTAGTTCTAAGTTCTAGGGGACTAATGACCTCAGCAGTTGAGTCCCATAGTGCTCAGAGCCATTTGAACCATTTGAAAGTTCACAAGGTGGCCAGCAATTCCTAAGAAGATAAATAGTTTGTTAGAACGTCGTTGCACAACGGTAGGGCGAGAATAAGGCAAATCTTAATCTTACTCTGTAAGAACCTGTTGTAGGTTTGTGAAACACAGCTTTCAGTGCATGTGCACGAGCCTATTTTTCTCTGGAAGCGAGCTAAATTGGCGTTTTTGTCCCGTTGCAAACAAACCGCGTGGCCATGGCCCTTTTCTTCCACACATGTAGTACTTTCCGTAACGTGATGGGCAATCCTGTCATATTGCTCCAAGATTTGCCATAATTGGGGAAAAAATTGATCAGAATATTTAGGGTCTGTTCCCGTATTCTACTATCAGGGACACCGAATGTTATTGCATCCCTATTCGGTAAATCTTTATAAAAGTTGCCACAACATAGTCATGCCCGTTAATTCCGTGTACCACTGACGGTATGTCTGTTCCGGCTTTTTCTGCAAGCGAAACAATTGATCTTGGACTTGGACTTGCTGGTCGTATTATTGAGTTAATGTAACAATTACTTACTCGTAACTGTGTTCATCCTACCGGCCTGTGTGACCGAGCGGTTCTAGGCACTTCAGTCTGGAACCACGTGACCGCTACGGTTTCAGGTTCGAATACTGCCTCGGGCATGGATGTGATGTCCTTGGGTTGGTTAGGTTTAAGTAGTTATAAGTTCTAGGGGGACCGATGACCCCCGCTGTTAAGTCCCATAGTGCTCAGAGCCATTTTGAGTTCATCCTGAGATGCAGTTGGGATCAGTTTCTGAATTAACCTGAACACTGGGGACCCCGCAATCGAAAGAAAGTGTTATAGCTCGACAGTACCTTGAACTTGATAAACTTCATACTGTGCTTGGAACTGTGTCAGCTATGGGAGCCATTCCTGTGTCGTTAAATTGCCGGAACAGTTGTATGCTGGTCGGCGACACTTTTTAGGGCCGACATGTTGGTTTGTTGTGCGGCCGAAGCGGCTTGTGTACCGTTGTCAGCAAGGCAGAAGGTTATTGGTTCGGAAACTGGAAAATTTATGTTACATCCGTCATGCTGACCGTCTGCAGTGCGGTGGCAGGGGTGGAGAGGGCGGGATAGCCATGGTTTACACAAGTACGTTATAGCAAAAAAGCAAGCAAAACCGTTGACAAGAGAAGTTTGATTAGTGCTGCGGCTCCCCTCGTGGAATACGTGCAAGAACAGTACAACAAATTATCAAAATGATCGCCCCTGCAACCTAAACCGGAAGAGAAGCATGCAAACTCTTCTAACGAATTGCCTTCTTCGCCACTTTTGTGTCGTTGTTGCCACTATGGAGTCTTGTGTCAGGGGAAGCAAGGTGAGGATGCTGTTTGGTGACCAGTATGCTCATTGTATAACACAAGTGTACACATGTATTAACAGAGTTATTTATTCATAAGAACAAGAAGTTACTTATCTTTAAGCAAGTTGTTGTGGTACAAGCTTTTCTGTAATAGTCCACATCAGCCTCACTGGTGACGAAGTACAAGTTCCATTACGTACAAAACTCTGGTCGTTTCGTACTGACTGCCTCTGAGCTAGAGACTGTGACTCTGTCTGTGTCTGCAACTCTGCCTACGACTGACTCTGTGTGCAAATGGGCTGATTTTCTGTGACTGACCGGGCCCTCCAGTCAGAGGCGGCAGACCAAATACCGGCAGTCGTGAGGGCGTCGGCGGCGCGTTGCTTGCGAGTCTGTCTTCAGCCTCTCTCCTAATAGGCGCGCTTGACTCAGCAACTATTATCGATCTTCTTACAACTACTTTGCCAACTAGTGTGCAGGTGGCAGCCTATGCCAGCACATCTTGGGTATTAATTAATGTTTTAGACGGCCACTCTGCTGTTATTGTACCCAGTTCCGAATCCACTATAGCAAAAACAGTTAATAATAAGTTAATGCCAATATTACTAAATTATCTACAAACACTTGCACCTCTAGAAATACACTAATGCCTCGAGCATAACAGGAGCTCATAATTTAGGCCCATGAACATTTTTACAGGGTTCTTGTTTTCTTTTGGCCATTATTTAATACCAAAATGAGGACGAACTTACATTTCATTCTTTACCACAGGAGCTGCATGGGGTATCCACGGCTCCTGCTCGGATCAAAATATTATGAAAATATATGTGTCATATATTATTGAACATTTAATAGCCAAGTACAACTGATAACAACAATAGTTTGCAGCTAAATAGTTCCCTGCAACGAAACTATCGACCTGGCTTAGAGAGCTGTCCACTGTTGGTATTGTGCCAGTTGGGCTGTGTGTCGTGCACCTCTGGGAGGAGGGCGTTATGTGGGGGACCACAGAGCAATGACGAGGAAGTGTGAGCTGTATGCGGGGCATGACGCAATGGAATGTGTGGATTGTTCTGTAAATGACGTGGAAATTTGCAGTGATAACTGTGGTTAATTAAGTGAGTCGAGATTTTGAGTCACTGCGTTCACAGAGGAACGAGGCCCATGTAGCATGGACTAGATGGTACATCGCTTTTGGTGCAACGTGGTAGGTGTGAGCTGCTTCCGATTTTGCAGTATGGACGGGACGAGTCAAAGTCTGTTACGTGGTAGGCCTCCTGAGTAATTCCGTATTGAAAGGAATTAGGTGCTCTGAACTGACAGTATTCATTGCTTGTTGTCACTATGTTTTGCTCATACTCATGGTCTTTGCCCTGTGACCTCCTGAGCATACGTTATTGGTGAATGTTCGGCTGTAGGGCCACAGCGTATAGTGTGGTGCGGGTATAGGGTCCATAGTATCGTGAAGTGGAGACTTGGCTACAGTGAATTTTTGGTATCAAATCATTTCCACCTAAATGTGGAGCGTTAACAACGTCATTGGGTCACCTGTTGATTTTTCTGTGTCTTTCTGGGCAGTAGCAGCTGCATCGTATAGTATACTTGTTTCAGAAGAATCTTAGGTATGGTAGTACCAGTTATCTGCGTGGGCAGTAAACAGAAAGGCCTGAACAAGTAATGGCAGTTGGATGAGTGGAAATGTATCACTATGGTGACAAAATATGTAACTGCACGCGCCACTTCGCTGATGTTCACAAGTTACATAGATGATTGTTTTATATCCTTATGCACTAAGTTAATGGTCTTTTAAATTTATAAATGAATGAATTTAGATTGTAGTTTTAGATTCTAGTAAAGTGATTGTTGGTTTCAAATTTAGTAATGCTATTACTAGTATTAAGTGAAAATCTTCAAGTAGGAGTACAGGGTACACTCTATTGAAAATTAAGATATAGATATGTGTGCGTAAAGAGCGACTGGGAGCACATGAAAGGTTCATACTAAAATCTGTATTGGAATAATTCTGAGCTGGGTTCGTTGTGGAGCCATATGTGTCCTATTAGTATGACGAGATTGTCGTTGTCCCTATGAACTGTGGGATTACTTATATGTCTGGAAATAAGTGTTAGAGGAACCGTGTGGTATTGGTTGAAGCAATATGAACTTTATTGTCTTTCTGTAACAGCTTGTTGCTGTACATATTTTCCGAGTTTAATTTGAGTAGTGGAAGTCCCACGTCAAAGTGCCCTGCATTGTGAACTGTGAGGAACTATTAACATTTCACTGCATTTCAATGGACCTTTAACGTTGAGACCAATAAACTGAGGCAACTATCACACTTTTTTTTCATCTGTCTGTTTTGTTACCTAATAAAAGAAAAAACGTTTTTGAAAGCATACAAATACATTTCTTTATCTCTAGTTTCTTAGTGTGTAGATAGATGACATATTATGTACTCGTATTTACACGTAACAAAATGAAATACTTATCTGACAAAATTAACTGGCGAACCCGGTAACTTTGCGACCTGTGTTAAAACTAGCGTAAATCACTGAAAACCAAAGAAATAGAAGTTCGAAACACAGGAAACACTTTACACATTAGTATTAAGTATTTCAATGCTAGGAGAGGTAGAAAGGATGTAACAGATTTTGGAACCTGCCTACTCGTCATGTGTGGGGTGTCTAGGAAACATGCTTTCTCAAATCACTCAGATTGAATTAAAGAGTTTTATTACGAAATGAAGCACTGACAATGTCTATCTTTGACAATAACACAGAAGTGTCACAAGCAAAGGACGACATGCAAATAAGAATTCGCTTCAGTGTATAGAGTTCCTAAGACTCTGGTCTGGAAGTGCCTAATCTGGATGCTGCTGTAGAAGTTCCCGAGGCCAATCGGGAGCGGCACTTATGTTCTCCTCACATAGAGGCCTCTGCTGTCGCGTTGTCACAGCGCTTAGTGACCGCGCGGTTTGAGGCGCAGTGTCACGGACTGCTCCCCCCCCCCCCCCCCCCTTCCCCGCCGGAGGTTCGAGGAATGTGTGGTGTTCTTAGCTTAAGTTAGTTTAACGAATACGATGTTGGCCTGATATCTTCGACGATGCCCTTTGGCTACACTGACTAAACGATTCTTTTAAGAATACCAAATTAAGATAACCGGAAGATGCCTAAATAAGGCGTAACACGTCGTTGAAAAATAAAAAGCTAATATTGCAACCAAGACTGTTATAATCAATACTTAAGTTAGTTTATGTTGTGTGTAGGTCTAGGGACCGATGACCTTAGCAGTTTGGCCACTGAGGAATTTACACACACTTGAAAACTTTGTCGCCGGCCGGGTGGCCGAGCGGTTCTATGAGCTACAGTCTGGAACCGCGCGGCCGCTACGGTCGCAGGTTAGAAACCTGCCTCGGGCATGGATGTGTGTGATGTCCTTAGGTTAGTTAGGTTTAAGTAGTTCTAAGTTCTAAGGGACTGATGACCTCAGAAGTTAAGTCGCATAGTGCTCAGAGCCATTTGAAGCATTTGAATATTTTGTCGCGTTGTCGTCCTGGAGAGGGGTCGATCAGCGTGCAACTGGCTGACGGCTTGTCAGAGCCCACTCCGCTCTGAATTCCCGACTGGCGTGACTGCGCTGGAAATTTATGCCCGAAAAATTCAAATTTTCAAAGTTAAATGTGGATTTTAGTCTGACGTTTTTATCATAAAATAAAATATGTCCTCGTTTTTTACTGTTAGGGGGATTAATTAGACGCACATTGTCTTTATCTGTGCCACTGGAAAATAAAAGCATTCCCTCCTGTCTGTAGTACGAAGATATGACCACTTGAATGCACCATCTCCGGAGAAATGAAAAAAAAAAAAAAAAAAAAAAGATTTGCCGGCCGAAGTGGCCGAGCGGTTCTAGGCGCTACAGTCTGGAACCGCGCGACCGCTACGGTCGCAGGTTCGAATCCTGCCTCGGGCATGGATGTGTGTGATGTCCTTAGCTTAGTTAGGTTTAAGTAGTTCTAAGTTCTAGGGGACTGATGACCTCAGCAGTTGAGTCCCATAGTGCTCAGAGCCATTTGAACCATTTTTGAAAAAGATTTGGAAATTCTTGATAATCACTTTTATCAAGAGTTTTAACACAACATACATTCCAAGATTGTGTAAGATCCTGCACCATTCTGGCATTCATTTTATTATGGCTGAATTATGATCCTCTTCAGAGCAAAAATTTTGATACCTGCGTGCTCCCAGTTTGGTTCGAATGATCACTGGCATTTTATCGAGCTGTACAGAGATGCAAGAAGCTCGATTGAAAAAAAAGTGTGAAAGAGGTAACAACAAGGCAAAATTTTAGAATGACAAAGTTGTTCCATTTCTAACGAGATTCCCGGTGTAACATTGGCATTTTTTATTGTTATACTAAATGCACCACCCTGTTTTATTTCTAAAAGTGAATCTGAGACGTAATTATATACTGCACTGAATAAAAGAAATAGGTTTCACTTTCATGTCGACGGGGCGAGACATTTTTTTTAGACTGCCAGAAAACGCGTGTTCCAGAAGCCAAAAAAGTACTGACAAAGACGAGGAAAAAATGAGTAATCCTAAAAGGCGCACCAGATCCATCATTCATGGCTTGCCCTGTGCAGTGAATACATCGGTGCCTCTGTTGGATGATTAAGGAACGTGGTACCGCTCGAAATATAGTCTTAGTCAAAAAGTGGCAAAGTTGCCCTGTTGGGCAAAGTTGTTCCAGTTCACGGCACACGATACGACGTGCAGACGCTAATTTACGCATCGCAGTTTGCTGTCAAAATATATATTAACCGGCAGGAGTAGGCGGTGACGTCACAAGGGTGCGGAGATCGCCCGCCACGCCCCCTTCCCTGGGCGCGGCTGGGGCGGCCGTGCGTTAATTACAATGCAGCCCCGGGGCGACCCAATTACCCGCCGGCTCTACAAAGCGGCAGGCCGGCTCTGTGATACGCCTAGTTCCCACACAAGCACCGCCGTAGCACCGCCAAATACGCGTCGCCAGAGGCCAGGGCGGTGACGGCATCGGCGGTCTGTCGAAGCGAACCGCACGTCAAGACAGCTGCACTGCTCACTTGCACATACAGTATGATTCTATCAGCTGAACTATGCGAGTCAAAATAAATTGTTTGGACGAGACTATCGTATAGTGTAGCTCGCACTAACATTTAATGTTTCCTCTCAATGCGTTCGAAGCATTGACTGAAGCACGTCATGTCTGTATACAGGGTGTTACAAAAATGTACGGCCAAACCTTCAGGAAGCATTCCTCACACACAAATAAAGAAATGATGTTATGTGGACATGTGTCCGGAAACGCTTAATTTCCATGTTAGAGCTCATTTTAGTTTCGTAAATATGTACTGTACTTCCTCGATTCACCACCAGTTGGCCCAATTGAAGGAAGGTAATGTTGACTTCGGTGCTGGTGTTGACATGCGACTCATTGCTCTACACTACTAGCATCAAGCACATCAGTACGTAGCATCAACAGGTTAGTGTTCATCACGAACGTGGCTTTGCAGTCAGTGCAATGCTTACAAATGCCGAGTTGGCAGATGCCCATTTGATGTATGGATTAGCACGGGGCAATAGCCGTGGCGCGGTACGTTTGTATCGAGACAGATTTCCAGAACGAAGGTGCCCCGACAGGAAGACGTTCGAAGCAATTGATCGGCGTCTTAGGGAGCACGGAATATTCCAGCCTATGACTCGCGACTGGGGAAGACCTAGAACGACGAGGACACCTGCAGTGGACGAGGCAATTCTTCGTGCAGTAGACGATAACCCTGATGTCAGCTCCTGTTCAAGGTAACGTTGACCACGTCACTGTATGGAGAGCGCTACGGGAGAACCAGTTGTTTCCGTACCATGTACAGCGTGTGCAGGCACTATCAGCAGCTGATTGGCCTCCACGGGTACACTTATGCGAATGGTTCATCCAACAATGTGTCAATTCTCATTTCAGTGCAAATGTTCTTTTTACGGATGAGGCTTCATTCCAACGTGATCAAATTGTAAATTTTCACAATCAACATGTGTGGGATGACGAGGATCCGCACGCAATTGTGCAATCATATCATCAACACAGATTTTCTGTGAACGTTTGGCATTGTTGGTGATGACTTGATTGGGCCCCATGTTCTTCCACCGACGCTAAATGGAGCACGTTATCATGATTTCATACGGGATACTCTACCTGTGCTGCTAGAACATGTTGAAACGTCCCCTTTCAACAATTATACATGACTGTGCTTAAACTGATACACAATATTTTGTTAGCGCAACGCAATCTGACTTTCAAAATTCCCTACTAAAGAATGGCCATGACTAACATTAAACTATACCTTTCACAAATCACTTACCTCACAAAAATCTTCGTTACTCAAGCTACTGCAATACAGCGAGCTCCACTACTGCCAACTAAATAAAAGATTCAAACTACTGAAGGCACTAACTACTGATAGGGATAGTTAGCAAATGAAAGATATTAATAGAGAACAAACAATGTATTTACCTTAATATTGTTCAAAAGTCATATTATATATATATAAGTTCATGACATCCAGTCTTACAAATTTACTGTCTCTGTCCAGATCATCCGCTCTCACAACTCCGCCATCTCACTCCCCACATCCACCACTGCTGGCGGCTCACCTCCAACTGCGCAACGCTACGCGCTGTTCACAGCCAACTGCCCAACACTACAATAGCGAATATTACAACAATGAAAAGCAGCCACAGACTGCACACAGCACAGCCAGTGATTTTCATACAGAGGTGGCGTTACCAATATAAAAACCTAAACAGCCTACTTACAATGTGCCTTTACAAGTACGACACAACATGTGGTTCATGCACGATGGAGCTCCTGCACATTTCAGTCGAAGTGTTCGTACGCTTCTCAACAACAGATTCGGTGACCGATGGACTGGTAGAGGCGGACCAATTCCATGGCCTCCACGCTCTCCTGAACTCAACCCTCTTGACTTTCATTTAGGGGGCCGTTTGAAAGTTCTTTTCTACGCAACCCCGGTACCTAATGTAGAGACTCTTCGTGCTCGTATTGTGGACGGCTGTGATACAATACGCCATTCTCCAGGGCTGCATCAGTGCATCAGGGATTCCATGCGATGGAGGGTGCATGCATGTATCCTCGCTAATGGAGGACATTTTGAACATTTACTGTAACAAAGCGT
Organism: Schistocerca serialis cubense; assembly: GCF_023864345.2. Taxonomy (NCBI): domain Eukaryota; kingdom Metazoa; phylum Arthropoda; class Insecta; order Orthoptera; family Acrididae; genus Schistocerca; species Schistocerca serialis. The sequence continues at coordinate 770,250,641 of NC_064642.1, read as the reverse complement.
TTAAAGTCACGCTGGAACATTCTGTTGCTGTGTGTTTCCATTCCATGATTAATGTGATTTGAAGAGAAGTCATAAAATGAGCTCTAACACTGAAAGCAAGCGTTTCCAGACCCATGTCCACATAACATATTTTCTTTCTTTGTGTGTGAGGAATGTTTCCTGAAAGTTTGGCCATACCTTTTTGTAACACTATATATATATATATATATATATATATATATATATATATATATATTTATATATATATATATATATAAAGAAATACTTCAAAGCGATTTGCTAGCGCAAATTCGCGTTTTTTTCTTGTGAAATTGTTTCATGTGGTCTGTGAAAAATGTAATAAAACTTGTATGAACCGTGAATTCAGATCAGTGATATGAGAAAAATCAGCCTGTGGCTGAAACAAATTGGAGGAATTTGTGTTTGTAACAAAACGAAAGCGGGAAGCGAAGATCCCCTCAGCAAACTGTAGAGGAAGCGGTGGTAATATGGAACACTTTTTTCTTTAAATTATTGATTTTGAAATGTGGCTGTTTCGTCAAAAATGTCACTTTTGCTAGTTTATACATCCATTATAAAGCATCAAGGATGATTTCGATGAGAAATGAACATGTTAAATAAAATAGTTTTTCAACTTACTCTAATTTATGAGCATTTTTAAATGGGGTGGTAATGTGAGACAGATTATACGAGTAAATAAATAATAAATTAAACAGTTTTATTAATGCAATTATAAAATTCTATTTTGTCATTACATCGAAAAAATTCACAAATTATAGTGTAAATTTTTAGTCGAATTGTTTCTATGAGCTACAAATAACAAATATGACTTACAATTTATAGTTCTTCATGAAAAAAGGTGCAAATGAACACTCCAGTCCCTCACACTCCACAACACATGGCACTCTGAACCAAAAGTTCTCCTGACTTTGACTTTTTAAATGCGTTACCACACAACAACCTGGGTTATCGTTTCCAGGAACGTCTTTTCCATCAGATTCCATCAGGTGTGTACTACCAGAAGATAGTTCCATTTCATCTTCCTCGCTCGAACATTCCTACTCATTTCTTCTTGTTGTTGATAACACTCGTAGTTTCCCAGTATCAATAGAGTTCTCTCTTGTAGGACTGTTTTACATTATGCTGGTTCCTGGTTGCTTTTGGTGAACTCCGTAAGGCCTATAACACGGAGGTACCTGAACTGATGCTTTTTTCTTCTACACTTCAGCGGGGTTAGGACAGTAGCCGAGAACGCTTTCAGATATCTGCCTGGTTCAAATGGCTCTTACCACTATCGGACTTAACATCTGAGGTCATCAGTCCCCTAGAACTTAGAACTACTTAAACCTAACTAACCTAAAGACATCACGCACATCCATGCCCGAGGCAGGATTCGAACCTGTGACCGTAGCGGTTGAGCGGTTCCAGACTGAAGCGCCTAGAACCGCTCGGCAACAGAATCCGGCTGATCTCTGCCTGATGCCTTCCATTTGAACTTGGGACTGGAGAGGTCTTTTGTGGCTTCTCATAGCCTACTGATATTAATGGACCTGTTACGTGCTCTTCCGTTCGGCCCTATCGCCTACCTTTGAATCGCATCCGTTACCAAAAATGTTCAAATGTGTTTGAAATCTTACGGGACTTAACTGCTAAGGTCATCAGTCCCTAAGCTTATACACTACTTAACCTAAATTATCCTAAGGACAAACACACACACCCATGCCAGAGGGAGGACTCGAAACTCTGCCGGAATTAGCCGCACAGTCCCATTACCAGTTCCAGAAGTTTTTACGTCATCATCTTCATCATCAAAAAGGGCTTCACAACTGTTAGCATCCTGCTCTCCTTCATGTTCATCTGCAATGAAACCAGCTTATGTTTAGTGGATAAACGCCGGTACCTTTGAATCCATTCATTGCTGCTGCACCACTTTCGACTCTGAGGTATACCTTTCCGAACTTCTCCACAGTATCATAGGTGTGCTTACCACCTGTTCTTATTGCCTGACTAATCTCTTCACTGTAGTATGTCCTTAGAGGACCTATATACGCTCTATTGAGGGGCTGTAGTCTGTGTGTAGTATGAGGTGACAAGCAGAGAATTGTCACATTGTTATCTTTACTTTTATTGTGACATCTATACTACTGGGGTGAGAATAATGCCCATCCAGTAAGAGCAATATTGGGGATTCAGCTGAAGGTTTCGTATGTTTAATGAAGTGGGTAAATCATCCAGTGAATAGATAGAACTGTACCCAGCCTGAAGGGTGACATTTTCCAATAGCTGCAGCAGGTGCGCCTTTCATCAGTCTGTCTGTTGAGTGAAAAATCATCATCGGAGGAACAAAGTTGCCACCTGCACTCATGCATGCGATGATCGTCACCAGACTTAGCTTCCCTGCAGCAGCGAGAGCTCCTATGTGCTTTCTTCACTTCATGCCAGATACATGGTGCATTTTTGTTTGAACTCCGCTAAGATCAGACTCGCCAACACTGAAGATCCGGTCAGGAGAATAACGATGTTTAGCGTATTTGACTTCGAGAAGATCAGAAAATTTCATGGCACTCTCGGTTAAAACTGGTGGCTGGAGCAAGCGATGTTCCTTCGGGCGTTCATACTGATAGCTGATTCTTGTGTCTGTTCATGAAGTGATCGAACCAAGCCCTTCCAGTCACATCGTAGTGAACGGATTGCTGATTCCCATTCTTACTGTCAGCGGACAAGCCATTCGCTTCACGTCATCACAAGTAAGTCTATAAAATTCTTTTCCATCAAGTTCAAGTGTGTGAAATCTTATGGGACTTAACTGCTACGGTCATCAGTCCCTAAGCTCACGCACTACATAACCTAAATTATCCTAAGGACAAACACACACACCCATGCCCGAGGGAGAACTCGAACCTCCTCCGGGACCATCCGCACAGACCATGATTGCAGCGCCTGAGACCGCTCGGCTAATCCCGCGCGGCTCATTTCCATCACCAGGCAGTACTCAACAGGGCCCTTTTCAGTTTCTTTGGATGAACATGTTTTCTACCTAATTTTTCATATAATAAAGTATTTAGATCTATATCCTTTCTAATGAGTTTCGGTGTATTGAAATCTCTTGTTGGTTCATTTAGAGTTTTGGTTTTATCCCTGACAGCAATTATTACTTCAACCATATCTTCAGGTTGCCATTTCTGTCGCATTCCCCTTTTGTCAGGTCATAACCTGCTTCTTGCATAGCGACACCTAAAAAACAAATGAGGGGTTGTAATATGGAACAGCGTGTTTCATATTTCCAGCCAACAAAGCTTTAGAAAAGAAACAATGAAACTAGATTTTCGACAAGCAGTTTCAAGTAACTAAAATTACCATTTGTAAGTTTAATTCCATTGCTAAATCGTAAAGTAGAAAAAGCATGCTAACTTGTAAATAAAGACAGCAGAAAAAATATTTGAATAGATCCTCGTAAAAACTTCTTTAGGTTGGGAAACAATGTGCTTCTACTCGCGCCTATAAACAATGAGATACTGATAGCTGCTGCGTCTAGTGGCGGAAGCAGAACATTACGATTGTGATAACTGAAGCTGTCGCCAGATGGCATTATTAGTCATCAAATACTACGTTGTTTCATATTATAACCTTGCTTCATATTACGACCACTTTCCCTGTTCCTTTTTCATGTTTCCATCGACATGAGCTGACGTATTTAATGTAAGTCTGTCTCTGTAATGGAGTTAGTGTTGATTTTTAATTAAATAAATTAGAAAGGAGTTACATTTATGTTTCATTTAAATGGAAATGTACTCCCCGAAATTATTAATAGGTATAATATTTACGATTGTTGTAATGTTTGTTTCAGAAAAAGCAGCTGAAAATATGAACTCAGCAGAACATGGAAAAGGGGTTCATAATGTGCGGAATGCAGTTCGCTTTCAGTCATTAATTTCATTCTGCCATAAGTAAAGCGCATTCCTGAGATTATCTGTGCTTCATTTAACAGTGAGTTGCAATCACCCTGAGCAGGCGAAAATTACGTATGATCTGGTCATCGTCTCCAGACTGTAAATCTCCTGCTCTCGCTTCTGTGAGATTCAAGCCCTCAGAACTGATGCTCGTGTTAACTTAATACGGATCGTAAATGGTAAAAACTTCAAGACCCAACTTTGTTTTGAAATCATTGCATTCTTTTTAGAGGGGTATGAGATGCAGTAAGAAGAGTACCCACCGCCATCAACAATGATCGTCGCTCCATTGCACAATGACAGTGGCACAATATTAATTTGCTAACCAGACTTTTACACATTCTGTCACTTTATTCAAATGCTAAAGCAAAATAACACGTCACGTTTGGGAATGGTATAACTGTGATCAATTTTCAATAAATTTCTAAAAAGTGGAATGCTATGGTGAATGGAATGTATTACGTTCGTATTTTTTCATAGCAGAACCAGCAAAACGAGAAGATTTGACTAACTCTCGTATTTGTTATATGATATTTATTGCATGTATCTTAAAGCAAAAGACTGAAAAAATTGGAAAAATACCGATTACCGAATGACCATCCGTTTTTCACCTGCCTCATTATATTTCAGGAATGCCGCTTTCTAGCTTTTTCGCTCCACTTCACAATACTTTTGTTTCGCCAGTGAAAAACCTGGTGAAAGCGATCACCATATGTCATTGTTCACATAACAAATATTCCACGAGGGTATGCAGCACTCATTGCAAGTAGCGTTTTTTTAATGTCATGGTGCATTGCAGCGCCGGACGGTGTGGCCGAGCGGTTCTAGGCACTTCAGTCTGGAATCGCGCGATCGCTATGGTCGCAGGTTCGAATCCTGCCTCGGGCACGGATGTGTGGTATGTCCTTATGTTAGTTAGGTTTAAGTAGTTCTAAGTTCTAGGGGACTGATGACCTCAGCTTTTAAGTCCCATAGTGCTCAGAGCCATTTGAAGCATTTTTGCATTGCAGCTGTTCATACGAGAGCGTCAGATAATTCACAAGTGGTTTGAAATTTTATGTTTTGAAGTTTCCTAGCAAACCACTGGAAACGTTCTCAAAGGATAACTTCACGGCTTTCTCTTAGCAAATCAGAATGGTATTCCTTCAAAGTTCTTTGATCTCTGGGTCGATAAACAAACTGGTTTCAATTTTTCGGAAATACGCCCGGCGAACTGTCGATGAAGCTAAGTGAATGGTGTTATACATACAGTATATTCAAAGTGTTACAAAATATATCGTAAAGCTAACAGACCAAATGCCATACAACTTCCTTTTTCATTTATCCACACTTAGAGGTTGGCGGTACATGTGGTACGTTACAGCATTTCTATAAAAAGGCCTAATTTAAGGCTTTCTCGTATGGATTGTCACTCCACCACATATATAGCAAGAGTTACCTGCGTTTACAAGCTATTGATTTACGTGACTGATAGACAAGTTGCCTGTTGGAAATATATCATAGCAAAATACTCATAAAATCACGATAACATTATTATAACGAACAGTAAGCAATCTGCTACCTTTCACGTGCTGAAAAGATGCAAGGAAGATACTTGATTTCTTGATGAAATCACGCTGAGACTTACAAGCTCAAGAGTTATTGTAAGTTACTAATACGGGGCCCCTCTGTTTATTGACAGAGAGTGTAGACACAGATAATTATTGAAGTTTGATAACAACAGATAATATGCGAATCTTAATACCAGTTTTAAACAGTTTGGTACCAAATTAACAACGTTTAGTTCATACACCACTCTGGCACAGTGGCTTTGGACCAGTGAAAGACTACCGTAGCACGGCTTCCAAATACCCATTCACGTTTTAGCCCACTTGGTATTCTCCCTGAACGCGAACAGTACTGCAGAGTCTCTGCTATTATATTCAACTATGGTTGCAGAGCCTCTGCAATACTTTTCGAGATTAGGTGGGATAGCAAATGGGCTGAAGCGTGAACGGGAATTTCGATTGAGGTGAGAGGTATGCTACGGTAATCATGCAGTTGTGCTGTGACATGGTAGCATAGTGGGTGGCACATGTATCTAGTAAGACTGAAACTTGGGTTAGAATCCCAGCCTTGGCGCAAATTGTTATACATTGCTTCAGTCTGCATATGTAGATCGTAGATGTTTGAGACTTTAAAAGGTTTCTAGCACCATACAGTTTTATCTGAATAAAAATTTTCTTTCATTGAACGGCGCTATTATTACTGTCCTCAAGGAAACAATGTAAAGGATGTGGAAGAATATTTGTCGGACCTTCCATCGAATCTAGATCTTGGAATTTTATAAGTAATTTTTCGTGATATGCACAGCACACATTTCTGATTCGGTATTTCGTCGCCAGTTCTATCACACTCTTTCGCCACTTAAACATGAAGATGCATTACACTCTGTTGCTCATACACGCAAACCACAAGTTAGTTAAATATACAGGGTGAAGAAGAAATGCCGCACTTGGCGGTCAGCTTGTGATTCTTCAATCCAGTTCAAGGCATTAGTGTATCGAGCGAAACATAGTCCCGCCAAAGGGTTTAATAGAAATGCGATTTAAAATAAGAGGCTCTGTCAACGCTGTAATTGCGTGCAGCGTGACCAAGAACCGGTGGTATACTGTCCGGGCTGTGCTGATGTTGGTCCATCAGCTCTTTAAGATGAGGCAGTGCTGTGGGACGCGGGTACGCAAATTGGCCGAAGTTCTAAGCGCGTTCTGGTAAAACATTTTTTTTTCATCTGAAGTATCCAATTGTATCATATTTACACCTCCACAATGCGGTCTCTTGTGTATTACTTTATGTTACAGTTACCTGTATTGAAAATTATAACATGAATTTCTTACAGGCGTAAACGACCATTTTCTTTCCTCCATGACGAAGATAAAGCCAACAGAAAATTATAGTAGATACAGTAACAATGTCTGTATGCAGTGAGGCACAAAAAACACAGCAGGTATGCTAGAGTGGACGTTAGGCCACACGCAGTAATGACGTTCTGTAGATTTCATGTCCTGGCTTATATTCACATAGCCGATATGTACACGTACGAGCAACATTCGCGATATAGAAGATGTACAAAGTGATCACTTTGCATTTGCAAACACTTCGCCATTCGCTGCATCATATTTTTCTGAACCCTAAGTAACACAACTGCAACCACCATTACGGAACGGTATGCACTCGAGCTGTTAGGTCATAAACATCCATAGGTGGAGTAATATAAACATGTCCCTTGAAGTACCTGACAAACAAAATTCTAGTCGATGAAGGTCCGGGGAACGCGGAAGTCAAAACATTGGACGTCCACGACAAATCCATTTTCCTGGAAACGCTTAATTTAAATAATTACTAACAGGTGTGGCGGTGCATCATCGTGCTGAAACCATAGCTATCGCCGAACACCGAGTGACACTTTTTGTACTGCACCAGGTGAAGTATTGCATAGAAACGTACGATATGGGGCGCAATCAACTTGTCCAGGAATAGGTAATGATCCAACAGCACTCCTCCCTCGATTCCAGCCCACAGGTTTACGCCAAAGCGTGCCGGAAAGCGGAGTTCACAGGTGACATGTGGGCTGTGTTCCGACCAATAATGGCTGTTGTGTAGGTTCAAAATATCTTCACGAGTGGAGCTGGATTCGTCAATCCATATCACGTTGTTTATAAAATGCTCATCGTCACCCGCCTGGTGCAAAAGTTATTCACAAAATCGTACTCGTTGAATGTGATCATCCAACCGCTGGTGTTAACATGTAATGATACTGATGTAGTTCTTCATCGTGCAACACTTGAACAACCGTTCTTTGAAATATCTTGAACTACCTTGCAGTATCACAGTTAGACCTCTGTCCATTATTTGTGGACAAAGATTATTGGTTATCCGAAGGCATTGCTCCAGGCGACGAAAAATACTCTGATCTGGGTGTCGCCTTTGAGGGTACAGGGCAGCATACGTACGAGACGCAGCAGCAGCAGCAGCAGCTTGGTTATCAGATGTACCCAACGCCAAAAGCATATCGACATATTTATCGCTGGTGTAATCCATCGAGAAGCTGACCTTCTTGAGCTTAAAGGCACCCGTTATGGCTGTCGACTGTGCAATTAGTGCACACATGCATGCAGTTTAATGGAGACCCTGTCATGTGATGGGCTGTTGCTATGTGAAAAAACGATGTTCTGCTCTTAAACACCAGAACAAGGGAAAGGATGCCTATAAAATAAATAAAAAGAACGTAACGAGGATTCGAAATATGGTTCCACGGCGATGAGGCTTTGATGTTCGTGCTGGCTACTCAGTGAGCTGCGACAGCTGATGCCGTATTGAGGATTGATATATCTTCCTCTGTACATTCCGATGCGTCGCACTATATGGCAGTGTTGCCAGCTCCTCGTTTTCATACGTGTGTTTCCAAAATGCCCCCGATCCGATTTCGCTAGATAAACTTTTGCGTTGAATATATATGAGGAATCGCATGCCGACCTTCATGTGCGGCATTTTCCCTCGCACTGTATAGTGCATCAATGCATTATTTCATCATAGTCCATACACTGCCAATATGGTGGAGTGGACAAGACAGTGGGCATGCATTCGGGAGCAGCGTGTGGTTGTGACGGTGTCTTGGTCACCGAACACGGCGCGCCACTCGATCTCCAACGAAAGAGATCCGGCGTATTGAAAGACGAGGGCAGCGCAGCGCCGCGTGCTACGTTCTCTCCAGGGCTCGCCATCTTCCTACGGTTGGCGCTACAGGCACGACCAGAGCAAGTCGTCTTCGCCTCGACACTCTGTATGCAAATGTACCTCTCCGTTCGTCCTTTTAAGATGCCGCACGCAGAGCTACGTCCCAGACCTCGGAAATCTCGCAGAGAATACAAAGACATAGCACGACGCTAGTGGCACTGTAAGCACTAGCAACTGATTGTATATTCATACACTACTGACCATTAAGATTGCTACACCACGAAGGTGACGTGCTACAGACGCGAAATTTAAGCGGCAGGAACAAGATGCTGTGATACGCAAATGATTAGCTTTTCAGAGCATTCACACAAGGTTGGCGCCGGTGGCGACACCTACAACGTGCTGATATGAGGAAAGTTTCCAATCGATTTCTCATACACAAACAGCAGTTGACCGGCGTTGCCTGGTGAAACGTTGTTGTGATGCCTCGTGTAAGGAAGAGAAATGCATACCATCACGTTTTCGACTTTGATAAAGGTCGGATTGTAGCCTACCGCGATTGCGGTTTACCGTATCGTGACATTGATGCTCGCGTTGTTCGAGATCCAATGACTGTTAGCAGAATGTAGAATCGGTGGGTTCAGGAGGGTAATACGGAACGCCGTGCTGGATTCCAACGGCCTCGTATCACTAGCAGTCGAGATGAAAGGCATCTTGTCCGCATGGCTGTAACGGATCGTGCAGCCAGGTCTCGATTCCTGAGTCAACAGATGGGAACGTTTGCAAGACAACAACCATCTGCACGAACAGTTCGACGACGTTTGCAGCAGCATGGACTATCAGCTCGGAGACCATGGCTGCGGTTACCCTTGACGTTGCTTCACAGACAGGAGCGCCTGCGATGGTGTACTCAACGAGAAACCTAGGTGCACGAATGGCAAAAAGTCATTTTTTCGGATGAATCCAGGTCCTGTTTATAGCATCATGATGGTCGCATCCGTGTTTGGCGACATCGCTGTGAACGCACATGTGAAGCGTGTATTCGTCATCGCCATACTGGCGTATGACCTGGCGTGATGCTATGGGGTGCCATTGGTTACACGCCTCGGTCACCTCTTGTTCCCCTTGACGGAACTTTGAACTGTGGACGTAACATTTCAGATATGACCCGTGGCTCTACCCATCATTCCATCCCTGCGAAACCCTACATATGATCAGGATAATGCACGACCGCATGTTGCAGCTCCTGTACGGGCCTTTCTGGATACAGAAAATGTTCGACTGCTGCCATGGCCAGCACATTCTCCAGATCTCTCACCAATTGTAAACGTCTGGTCAATGGTGGGCGAGCAACTGGCTCATCACAATACGCCAGTCACTACTCTTGATGAACTGTGGTATCGTGTTGAAGCTGCATGGGCAGCTGTACCTGTACACGCCATGCAAGCTCTGTTTGACTCAATGTCCAGGCGTATCAAGGCTGTTATTACGGTCAGAGGTGGTTGTTCTGGGTACTGATTTCTCAGGATCTATGCACCCAAATTGAGTATAAATGTAATCACATGTCAGTTCCAGTATAATATATTTGTCCATTGAATATCCGTTTATCATTTGCATTTCTTGTTGTTGTACCAATTTTAACGGGCAGTAGTGTAGAATTGAAAATACCATCCATCCAGTCGCAAAATTAAAAGGTTAGTTAATCCATTACCATGGCTCCGCCAAATATAAATTTATCTTATTCAGAAGGGAGACAGGCTCGTACAACCTCATTTTGAAACGAACGGATGTTCGAGCATACAGGCTCTTGTCTGGTACATTGTGCATCTCAATCACATATATCAATAGTTAAAAATGCATCACTGAAGGTAGTAGCGCAGTGCTGTAGGGCTTCGTCGCAAAACGTTTCAAATAAAACGCACGTGCTATTAGGTCCAGCTGATGACACGTATGTTTTATTTAATAAGTTTTGCGAGAAAGCCCTCCAGCATTTGGCTGCTACCTTCAATAGAGCAGTTTTAACCTTTGACTTTTGTGTTTAAGATGCACGTTGTACCGCACAAGAGCGTTTTGCCTCCAACGTAGAAAGTGCTTGTCCGTTTACCACCCGGCTGAAAACACCAATGCCTGAATTAAACAGCCACGTGAAAGAACTCACTCTTTGTCCTAGCCAGTAAAACTAACATTGAAGTTAATGTCAATGCTCCCTGCAATTTCTCGAATGCGTGCTGGAATTACTTTCCCACTCAGACTTTACACTTTTGTTTAATGCCTCTGTATGTGGTCTCACCACATTCCAGAACCTTTTACGAAATTTTTATAATAATTCCCTAAATTCAAAATGATTATAACACTCTGCTATTCCTAGGAACTGCAAAATCTAGCACTGGGTCTCTCATCATTATGTATGTATCAACTCCTTCACTACTAATAGCGTACCACAAGTATGCAGCTTCCAAAAAAGCAGAATGACACTTCTGAGTACTTAGCCACAAATGTGCTGCACGTAATATTTTAAGATCCTCCATTGTAAATCCTCAAAAATACGATTTGAAAAAATGATTACATCGTTGAGGTACACCGTACATTACCGAGGTTTCATCCCTCTTAGTACCCCTTCACTAACAACTAAAATTTTGCTAGCGCAATTTTTTCACGGATGGCATCCTTTGATACTGATAATGACGCAAGAGGACTCCGAATGCTGTCCTCAGGAAATGCCTCTAACAGATGGTACCGACTGTTTAGATCGATGACGGAGTACTTGTATAGTCCCTTGTTATCGATGGTTTCAATGATACTAGGTACAGGGGATGCGTCACTCACTGTCTTACTGTTAGACTGTGAATAGTCACAGCAGAACCTGTGTTTATCAGGCCCATCTGGTAAATTCTTTTGCAGAAAAAGCTTAGTAGCTTCTCACCTACTACTGCTCTATATTATTCCTCCTGCTATCTACTAGTCAATTAAATCTTCCGTAACTTGCTGCTAATACCGAGGCATACGATTGGTTTACGAAAAATTGGTGGTTGATTCCGTCTAGGAATTAAAAATTGTGTCACAGGTGGATCTGGTAATGACGCTAAAGGAAAAAACAAATACTCGAACCCTAACAAAAAATTCCTCCATTGTCACTCTTTCTGTTTTTTTATGCTCTACTTAAGTGATGCACTTTTTGAGGCAGACTGCGTCTGATCACGGCACGCACTTTCCGTCTTCCGATCATCGTAATCTGGGATACCCAGATTAGCAACCAACAACCCCTTCGTCAGCTTTATCTCATTGGCGCCAGAATTATATCAGTTTACGAGTACTATTTCCCCTGTGCGCATACAGTGCTTCTTCTTACAAAGCAACTTGGTATCTCCAATATATTTCTTACAAGGTGTTTCACCCTACACAACATATTAATCGGCCACTCCAGTTCCATACTCACACAGAGCAACTTTCCGGTGCATTGTGGCACAATGTCTTTCAGTTTAAGCCTTGGTGCTGTGGTCCACCTTTCAAGCGGTTCACTATTCACTACGGGCGGACACTGCGGCGGTTTCCCCTACCTGGAACTCTTTCCCTTTGGGCTCATCAACACGTCACTTAAGGACAATTCTGAAAAGCTGCGTTATCCGAAACTCTAACTCTAGGAACGTACAGTACCTTTCCTTACACAAGGCCAAACTTCTACACTCTGCATGAAACATGCAGCACCAACCTGAAAATCCGATATTTCTGAGCCTAGAGACTCCACTTCACTATCTCCAATCCTACACAAATTACAGCGTAGTTGGTTCAATCGCATCTGACCTGCAAGGTGCAGCCTTCCACTCATACATGTGCCCGTACGACCAACAAAAACGTATGCGTCACACAATTTCCACTACACAACATTATGCCTCTGCATGCACTCTTGTGTTTAAGACTTGTCTGTGTCCAACATGCTTACTTTTACTGCCTCTAAAACCGCGTTGAAGGTGTCTAACTACACCGCACCTACTGCACTCAGGCTTGCGACATAGCCTCTGGGTATGGCCCACTCCGTGCAAATCTCTAGCGCTGGCTGGAAGAAAACATCGCTTATTGGGTATTCCAGTCACTATACCAACTTCTTGAAACTCTGTCGCCTACCTGACAGCAGAGTACAAAATTTTTAGGTTCGAGTTTTGACCCTAATGGTTTATGTTGTGCTGCCTGGAGTATGACCCCATTTGCCTCATTATTCGTCTCCACCTTTTACGATGAGAGGCAAAAAGATTTCCCGGTCAGAAAAATTTTTCGTCCAAGAACAGAGCATTGCTCATGTCCACGTTCAGAAGTGCCAGTTGTCACAAATATATGAGCTGTGGAGTTTCAGTTTGGTGTTTACATCGTCAAGTAGAAGCAATATAATAGTTAAGATACAGTATACGTCGAGATTCATTGCAGTTTAACTCACCGTAGCATTTCGTTTTAAATTATTATTCGAGCACATAGAAACGGTTGAAATACAAGACCTCCACATCGATGTAACTGCTACAACGAGGAACGTTTCACAGCTCTTGCGATGGCTGAGTGGATATAGCTCAGCGTGTTCGGTTAGAGGGCAGACTGCCCTCTGTAATAACAATAACAATAATAATAAAACTCAGTGAATGGACAACGATGAACTTGAGCGGGACTTCCGCCCGAACAAATGCAAAGGAAAAAAACGAACAAAATAAGATTAAAAAGAAGTGGATAGCCTAATGGTTTACGAAGGCGAAGGACGAGCGTTCGAATTTAACTGGTGTCAAATATCATTCCCTTTTTTTCTTTTTTTTGAACACGTAATATTTTAAACTTTAATTAGCTACAAATTGTACCGTGGTAGGCTATTCCAGGTTCCACACACTTTCTAAAGATTCCATTTTATGTCTAATATTTAAAGAAACAGGCAAATGGTCATAGCAGAAATATAGAAAACGGATATATTCCTTTGTAATTAATTCGACTGCTACCTGCTGACTCTATAGTTTTCAGCTAAGAGGAACGTATCACCTCACTGGCATACGCCATAAGTCTGCTTCAAAATGGCTGATGTGAATCTTTGCGAGCAGGACCTCTGCTTGTGGAATTAGCTGTGCAAATTTCGGAGAACTCCAACAGATATCTTCCCAGAAACTCATAACTGCTAGTCTATCCATAGCTTCTTAGTCAGACAACGGATCTTTGATAAGAGCACGACGGGACCTGATTCCTTGGTTCTTTAATCTTCAGAGCGCTGTTCTCGACGAGCACGGGAAATGTGAAGCTCTGCTTCATTCCCGGATGATTGAAAAAGGAGCATTTAGCGCCACCCTAGTGTTCTTCTAGGTGCTGGACGTCTCGCTATCTCACCATTATCTCTAAATCGTCTAATCAGTCTCCTTGCTGTGGAAACTTCAACACCGTAACGACGTCCTCCCTCAGATAACAGAGTGAGTAGTTATTCGCTCGCGAACATTCACATCAGTCATTTTGAAGCAGACCTATGATGTCAGCCAATGATAAGTTTCTCTTGGCTGAGAACAATAGAGACGCCAGGTGGCGAAAGAAGTAATGACAAATAAATAGATACATTGTCAATATTTTTAGTGTGACCATTTGTCCGTTTGCTTAAAGATTAGACTATTTTGTGTGTTTTGTAATCCTGATACAGAGAAGTTAAATTTTGAAATCTGTTTTGTCAAACGATGTCAGGCCTTTTGTCGTGCAACAATCGTAGTATTTTTAATTACGTCAGTAAGTGAGATTTGTAGAACAGTTGAGAAGTTCATTGATTTTTGAAGTTAATGTAAAATGTTCCATATCAGACTTTGGCGAAGAAGAAACTTTATTTTGAATACAATTTTCAAACTGAAGCATTCGGTCTTAGCGTATCCCGTTATCAGTACCTCATCCTCTTCCATGTCATGTTTGTTTAAATACAATGAGTATTTTTTTTAAAGAAATGATTTTTCAAACAGAGTCAGAAAAATATTAATTTGCCAGAATCAGAAAAGTATTAATGTTTCTAACAACTTTGTGGCGGGCAGCATTGCACAGCACTGAGCCAATAACCATTTTGCCACTGAAGATTTGCAAGGTTATTCATTTGTCAACTAATCTACTGACATTATTTGTATGAAGCTATGTTACGGCCGGCATTGCACTTCGCTGAGCCAAGATTGAATATTTTGTATCCTACTGTGGAGAGAACAAATACCAAGATAACATCCGTTGCGACTCAAGAGCTAAGGAAAATTTATTTCATTGTTTATTTCCTTAGAGAATTTTATCAGTTTATTGCACAGGACAATAGAACCCGGTGCTCACGAGACTGAGTAAATTTTAGAGGGATTGATTTCATTATAGGTAATGCGTACTGGTTTTTCAGATTAAGATTTTTTATTTAATATATATATATATATATATATATATATATATATATATATATATATATATATATATATTTGCATTACAGTAAAGCTGATTAAGCACACCATTTGCTCAGCAACACATCACACACTAAATTTCCGTAAGACAAACATCAGGCATTGCATATCCAATAACAAACACAAATATGTTATATAAAAGAACGTTACAACACCTAGAACAATTAAGAAGAAAAGTACTGCTACAGCATCATTACTTGGTGCAAAAATCAGTAGTCTGTTTATTCACCGTACTGTGTCGTGACACTGAGCCCTACAATTGTTCCAGCGTGCTGCATCCATGTCGACTATGCTGGCACCAACTGTCGTACAAGGACTTCCGACACCAAAATGTAGTGACCCGTGGGTGAGGGCCCGCTATGTTGTAGAGCTGAGGTACAACAGAGGATGAAGACGATAGTGCTGCCCGGAGGCGCCTAGGGAAAAACAGTTGTGAAGCAAAACACTTGTATTCAACTTGCGCTATACCATTACTTGCGCTGTAATGCCACAGACACGTCCCTGGCTGACATCCGCGGAAGCTGGCTGCTGGCGATGTGGTTGGCAGTGACATTCCTCCCCCTGCTACCTCCCCCCTCACCACAAAGTTGCTGACAATTATTTAGGCTTCAGCACAACGCTTGATCCAGTTTACAAAACGTTTCGTCATGCAGCATGAGCCTGTGGTGTACATGACTCTATGAACTGTCGTGGAAACGAGTTTACTGCATTGTTGGTGTGAATGAGGCTGAATTGGCCCGGGCGTGAACCACTGCCTTCCAGGGTAGAAGTCTGACCACTACTGACGAGAGCCTGAAAGTGGCGCATTCGTCACACACCAATGTCCTCAGGTGGTGGACTTAGTACTGCGAGCTCCTTTGACGGTGATGGCGGCCCTGACTGGCGTCTTCTGCTTATTGTTCCGTAATCTAGTGATGTCTGGCATGAGCGGTACAGCAGCACCCACTACGACGTGAGCTTCTACACCGCCCATCTGTCTGCTAATATCAACTATTTATACATGTTAGTGCATGTCTGGTATGCTGATGCAATGCCTCCAATACAGTGACACCCCGGGGGGCCCTACTGCAGCTGTGCTACACTTCTGTTACGTCACTACGATTTCGGGGTGCGGCCTGGGTAGATAGGTCTGTTGACAAAATTAATGCCTCAGCGACCGTTGGCTGTCGCGAGTTTTCGCCCACATCTCTAACATACCCGTATTTCCACAGTGATGCCCCAAAAGTAGCGCCGGCCGTGTTGGCCGAGCGGTTCTAGGCGCTACAGTTTGGAACCGCGCGACCGCTACGGTCGCAGGTTCGAATCGTGCCTCGGGCATGAATGTTTGTGATGTCCTTAGGTTAGTTTTGGTTTAAGTAGGGGACTGAGGACCTCAGAAGTTAAGTTCAATAGTGCTCAGAGCCATTTTAACCCAAACGTAGCGACGGCACTACAACAGTCAGCTCCAAAAATTCGATACGCTGTGTTTGTACACAAATTTTTTTGTAATTGACAGCCACACAATACATATAAAAAAGCTCCACCTCCAGAGTATTCACACGTTCAGTGAACTGCTCTAGTATTTCCACAAACACCGTCCAACGTTGCTACTATTCCGTTTGAGCTCGTCCTGTAGCCACAAGATACCGCCGATAGTGTTTCGAGCCCCGACATACAAAAGAACATGTACATGTTTCAATAAGCTCACCATACAAAATATTCCTTACGGTAATTCTGTGACAGTAGCCCTTTATTAAGTTGGTGACTAGTTTCCGACTACCATGTTCATTTTCAGCAGCCTATTAAAGCTGCATTAACAGCACTCGGTTAAGCGACAATCAGTTCACACACAGGTAACAAACACATCATGCAGACTCACATGGAATGTCAGATCAATGTAAATGTAACCACGAAGTACACTGGAACTAGACTGTAGTGTAGGTCAATTGTGCTTCAGGAATAAATCTACATAAATCTACGGCATTACATGAATAAATATACATAGCAAAACTTGACTGCCGCTAGATATGAATGTTTATGTAATATATTCATGTGTGAATTACTTGCGTGTGAACCGACTGTCGCCTAACCAAACGGTACTACTGCAGTCTTAATAGGCCTGGCTTAAAAATTAACTTGCTAGTTCGAAAATAGTCGCCAGTTTAATAAAACCCAGCTGTGACCTAATTACGATAAAGAATTTGTCATCTAGGGTGCCTGCCCCGCCTTGACTTCATGTTGGGAATACGCATTTGAAATATTGGTCATGCAGCTCTGACCTCTTTGGATCGCTGTAAAATGAAATGAAATGAGCATATGCCATTGGCATATGAATTCGGGTAAGTCTCAGACTTCCGTTCCAAAGGGCAGCATATGATACTGGGCGTCTTTAATGGCTCAAACAATACAGAAACTGGAGAGTAGCTGAGTGTAAGCATACAATGTGAACCGTCAAACCGCAAGTTTTCCTATTTTCAAGTGAAACAAGACATAGAAGTGGAATTCTACGGATCGGAGAGCGGCATGTTAGATCTCTCAATCGTGCAGGCAGGTTAGAAAATTTATAAAGGGAAATGGATAGGTTGAAGTTCGATGTAGTGAAAATCAGTAAAATTTGATGGCGGGGCAACAGGAATTCTAGGCAAGTAAATACAGGGTTATACATACAAAATCAAAGAGGGGTAGCGCAGGGATGGGTTTAATAATGAATAAGAAAATAGGAATGCGGTAAGCTACAATGAACAGCATAGTGACCGCATTTTACTAGCCAAGATAGACACGAAGCATACGCCTACCACAGTAGTACAAGTTTACATGCCAATTAGCTCCGCAGATGATGAGAGTGAGGAAATTTATGATAAGATAAAAGAAACTGCTCAGATAGTTAAAGCAGAGGAAAAATTTTAAAAAAAGGAAAAATAGTATGTGAATATGGACTAGGAGAAAGGAGTGATAGAAGATGCCGCCTGGTTGACACTGTGAAAATGGACCAGGATGTTTATTTTAACTTTCTCGGTGCCATTTATTCTCCATCTCTATGCTGAGTACAGATGACACCTCTGCTAATGCGCTGCCTTTTTTACCTTGTGTGCGCTATATTATCGTCATCTGTATATCTACATATCGTTATCCCATGGCTTTTGTCACCTCAGTATAAAATGTCTGGGACTATTTCGGACATCATGTGAAAGGTATCCCTACGGGAGCAAGTCTTCAATGAGTGGCATCAGCTCGATGCGGCATATTTGAAGAAACGTGTACTTTGTTGGTCTTCACTCTGAGGACATTGTCAGGGTTAGAAGTGGTGTCCACGGCATTAGGGTTTCCTAGGTGCCATTAACAGTGTGTCACGTGCGCGTACATGAGCGTTACCTACCTACCAACGAGATAATAAACATAAGCCTCGTACAAAGTATACACTGCCAGTTAAAGACACTGTGGGTAGAAAGTACGTTTTATAAAGTAAGCTCACTGGACAGAATATTAATCACCCCTAAAAAAGAAGCCCAAAGAAGACTACCAGGTGAAAGAAGAAGTTACACTGTTGCTTCTAATGGCGTGTGTACTAGTTACAGTTTCAAGGTGGCAAGAGTCGACGAATTTACGGAATGATCCGCGGCTATTAGCTTACTGTTTTGTCGACAGGTGACAAACCAATTGCTGGAAGCACAGCTAGAGGTGAGAATACGTATTTGTTGTACGTTCAGCACACTCAATTGCAACGGCCTTCATTTTATACATTACTACAAAAAAATCTCTACTCCTGGAAAGCCGACATCGATTTTGATTCGATGATGTCATATGCCACCTGAGGGATAGCAGATTTACTGATAATGATTTCTACGTCATTCGCCAAAAGACAGCGTAGTGCCATCTGTGTCCAGATTTTCATCAGGAATCCTCAGTAAGAGTGGTGCCAACGTGTGACACAAGCAGGCAGCCATGCTCCCATGTTTCCTACCCCTTCAGGGTAAAACTGTGATTTTCCGATTCGCGGTATGGTCTTCTCGGAGAATTGCCACACAAGTTGGACGTGCTGCGTCAATTTCAAAACGTTGCTGTTATCTGTTGGCACGTGGACATTCTCACACCCGTAGACGAGGTTCTGGACGTCCACGCAGCACAGATACCCACCAGGATCGTCGTTTTGTGAGGGCAGCAGTGAGTGATCCATAGCTATCGCAGCAAAGATAAGACGGGTTGTGAGCCCAGACGTGTCTACACGAACTGCTTATTATAAGTGGGATACGGGCTCGCACACCTCTAGCCAATCTTTCATTCATGCCACATCATCGACTTGCACACCTCGACTGATGTTGTCAGAGTATCGCTTCGAAGATGGAATGGCGCTACGTGATCTTCAGCTATGAAAGCATATTCTGCCTGCACTCAAGTCATACGTTGTTTGCACGAACGACACGGACCCAGTGAATGCTGCCGCATATAGTGAATACGTCCACGACACATTGGTACCAGACGAGGGTGGGGGTGGGGGTGGGGGTGCGGTAAGCTAGAACTCTCGTTCACCTTAGATGTTTCTAGAAGGGGCACGAACCAGCGCTCGGTACGTGCAAAATTTTGTTAAACTCGTTCTTTCGCCGTTCTTGCAACTACAGTCTGATGTGTTGTTCCAAGAAAATAATGCTCGCCTACACACGACCTGCGAAACTCAGCTACATCCCTGGCCAGCACAGTCTACAGACTTCTCTCCAGCCGAGCACGTCGGAGATGTGACGGGACAAGAGGTGACTCGTGCACCTCGTTAACCAACAACTCTTAGAGATCTACGTGATCGAGTCGAGCAGGCGTGGCGTAACGTATTCAAGGACAGTATTCGACTGATGTACGATCTACTGGATGCCAGACTCAGCGTCTGCATTGCCATCCGCGGAGGCTCCATCACGTACTAATATTGGTGTTTCAGCATGGATCTATAACCGTTATCTCAGAACCGCTTGTGCAATTGACGTGTAAATGTAATAATTTGCCGGCCGAGGTGACCGAGCGGTTCTAGGCGCTACAGTCTGGAACCGCGCGACCGTTACGGTCGCTCGTTCGAATGCTGCCTCGGGCATGGATGTGTGTGATGTCCTTAAGTTAGTTAGGTTTAAGTAGTTCTACGTTATAGGGGACTGATGACCTCAGAAGTTGAGTCCCATAGTGCTCAGAGCCATTTGAACCATTTTGTAATAATTTCATGTGCTCCATATGAACTGTAGCAACAATAAGTCTTGAGTGAACTGGAATCCTCTCAAAGACGTACTATTTTCTTCCTGTGATGTATGTTGTCTAGTGGCCAGCTGGAAAAAATATAAAAAAGCGGGCCATATTGCGTGTAATTTATCTGATTATGGGGAAATTGCAGCAATATTTTTAAAATTTAGTGCTGTGCTAAATGTTCTAGGGTGATGTACAGTAATTCATCCACAGTGTTACAGCTCAGTGATCAGCCTACATGTTTTTTCTGTTTCGTTAATTTACTTCCTTCTGATAACTGACTTTGTCACTTTATCGTAACTGAAATGATTATTAACATGATTCAGCAGAGAGATCGTTGATATATTTTTCTGCCAAACTATGATGGATATGGCATAGGATCTTTGGGAGGGGAGAGGAATGATTTTAGTTGTGTCGATGCAAATTGAGCGAAGGAAACGAAACACTGCGTCTTCTAAAATAAAACTGTGATCTACTGGAAAAATTTCTGATGCTATCACTCCATAATGGATATCTACCACCAATAATAATCATGATAGAGCATCGTTAGTATGACACTTACACATATTGTTTTGCTTTCCGGCAGGCGACACTCATATAGAAACGAATATTTTCTAAATTCTTATTTTTATAAATTGTTGATACTGGCTGGTAGCACGAGAAAAAATATCTCGAACTGAAAACACGAAGCTACTGAAAGCACCTAGATCTCAGTGTCATTTAGCATTTTCAAGTGCAGAGAGAACTGTGGCACACGGTGGAGTAGCTGCGATATTTGACGACAAATTGCCCTAGGTACAGTTGTCAGTATTCACCGTCCATTACGTTTTCTGGCCTTTTTTTAACATATTGAATTGACGAAACAACTATTGTTTTTGTCTTCTTTAACAAATTTTCTTATGGTCACTGCGCAACCTACGTTTCGGGATATAAGCCCATTTTCAGTACATTACTGATTGTTACGTAACCATTATGTAACCATAATAAAATATGTGAAACAAGGCAAAAAAAACAGTGTTTGTTATTTACAATGTTTCACCAAGAACCCACAGTTGATTCAGCTAAATTGATACTGAATTGATACGAGTGTCAGTTCGTCGGGAAGGAATATGAATTATGTTAAAGAAAATTATAATTTTTCCTTTTAAGGGGAGGGGATAGGAGGGCAACTACTCGCCGTATGGGGAATAGTCGTGCAGTATCGGCCGGCTTACACAACCGGCCAGTACTGAGCTTTGCCTTTCCGGCTCCAAATAGGCGAAGTGTACAGTAAGGAGAAGCTGTTTTATGTATCTGTGTGCACAAGAGTCGGATATCTTCTGCCTCTCTTCAGTGTTTTAGCTGCTCTGTTTGAGATGTTTCTACAGTTCTTAGCGCACAGAAGATATTTTGAGGCCTGTGATACCCGTTTTTATGGTAGGTTATTAATTTCGTTGCAATGTTGTGTAAGAAATGACATCTTACCATTGTTTCATGATAATTTCCATAAAAAAGGAAGATATGGCTAGATCCTACTGCATGTTTGTTGTTCAGTATTGGCCGCCTTACTGTTTTTAAAAATCTGGCGGAAGTAATTTCAGTTTTTATATTATATTTTTTTCTTCTTACTTCAGTTCGGAATGAAATGGTGAAAAATGAGAATAAAGTAGGAGGAAAGTGGAGTGAAGAGAGCGCGAAATTGAGTATGAGCAAGATTATGTCTATCAAAGCGACAGTTGTGCAGCCGAAGAACGATATTGTCACCGAAGTGAAGAGATTAAAATAAAGTCTGAAAGAGAGTTGAAGAAAGCTGAACTTAACTCCGGTGTTCCAAAATAACGTAAACACGGGAACTGTGGCTACGGAAAGCCAGCTGCAAGATCGGCGAAGAAAACTGGAATTTTGTGGAAATAATGGGTGATCAGAAGAGACTGAAAAGTGCATTATGTGTCTGGATTCATTTGATGAAGTCTGGGTGATGTGTATGAAATGTAGAAGCGGGGCGCATGATAGATGAGTGGATCAGGACAAGATTTTGTACTTTATTTGCGATAGCTGTAAAACATTCAGGTGAACATAGAAGAAACGAGCTGAATTAGTAACAATACGTTTCCGTGCTTATGTTTTCTATTATTATTCAGTAAATATCAATGCAGTATAATCAGTATAATTACAGATAAGCCGATGGTCGACACTGCAAGACACATTCTAAAAGCCTCATTACTGCAGTGATATCACTTTCGATGTAATTAAGTACTCGAAATAAAAACCAAAAATCATTACACTATGCTATTCGTAGAGCATGTCTTGATGTAGGACAGCATTACAGTCAGATTTACCACCACAGTTACCCAGTAATGTCAAAAACCTTGCTTTGTTGAGTTTGCATGGACGGAACTCCGAATGCGTGCCAATTATGTTGGATTACATTTTGTGGGGTAAATAAAAACCAAGCAGCTAAACACGGCGAGCTCAGCTCAGACGTCCTTCAATTAGAGAGAAATGAATGAGAATAAGGAGAACTTTGGCCACGTGGCAGCTACGGGGTCATGTCCCACAATGTGTGGGCCGACTCAGCCACACACATTCCCTGGCACGCTGGAGCCAATGAGCAGTGATCAGGGTGGGCGGCGCCTTTTTATTCGGACTCTGCGCGCGCCATTGGAGCGCGCCTTTGATGTCGGGCGGAACAAAGCAGCGGTATTTCTTTCCGCCTGGACAGCTTTCCTCGAATTCCAGCAACGAAGGCAAAGGGAGAGCCGTCTTTTTTCCGCTTTCATAAGCCGCTTAGCGACGAATTACACCACCTCGCGCTTCTAACAAGGAAACTAGGCAGCTCTGGCGAAATCCCGAGACGCTTTGTGTATTTTTTTCCCTTTCCCTTTCTCTCCGCTTTTTACGTTGTTTTCCATTTGTTTTGCTTCCTCTTCCTCGAATACAGTACCTGCGTCAGTACGCGCAAGCTTGCTCGCTTTGATCAGCGATTTCTTTTTCAGAATTAGAGAGATGTAAATTAATATTTGGCGAGCTCTGTTAGTAATTTCAGCTGTGGCTGCTCTTAATGCAGCGGTTTGTTATCGCTAATGATGGTTTATACCCTAATATGAAAGCACATTGAATAAATATACTGAACTTTGCTCGAATCATAATACTACCCCGTCAACATAGGAGGTTTGCAAGTATTTCCGTGTTAAACACACTTTAAAGGTAGATATGTTTCACGACGCATTTACAGTGCCCTAAATACAATTTGTAAAATGAAAATTATTATCTACAGTACTTATTTCTTTTGGAATTTCAGGCTGTTACTGAAGCTAATGAAAGTTCAAGAATAACGAATATGTTTCTTAAACTCGTCTTGATTTCGTACCTGTAGATGTGTAATCTAGAAACTGTAAGGGAATTTGAAGTAAGCGGTGGAGTGGTAGGTGTTGATACTCTAGCGACCTGCCCAATATCTGTTAATAGTAAACTCAGTAGGTAACGGTGCAGTTATCTGTAATGAAGTAATGTCAAGAAACAGCTACACAAATATTCACTCAGATCTCAATACGAATTCAGAGTTAGGCAAATACTGGCTACCTGTTTTTTATGTTCATAATTGAAAAAAACTGCATCTCAGAAAAACATCAAAAGACTTTGTATCCTGTGAGTACAACAACAGTGATTCGCAACTGCATTCATTCAGATTAGATGTAACTTCTTGTGACGATATGAAGTGCAGTCATCCCATAGGGTCAGTCGTAGGTATAACAGGTGCCAAACTTGCGTTCTTCGTTGGAACGACAGTAACAAAATGGAACCGTTATAAAAAGAAGACGATTCGGGAATCACTGGTGTGTCTTACCTCAGAATGTTTGTCAACACTGTCGCCATCGCCATGGAGCGTGAGGGAGACGCTGATAAACCTGAACTGTTAGACACTTGGAGAGAGACGCCAACAATTTCATGAACACCAACATACAAAGCTTCAAGAACAATTATTATGATTCCAGGAGTACGCTAAAGTCCCCTACGTATCACGCTCACAAGAACTTCAAAGACAAAGTTAATCACAATGGGCACATAAATATCTAAGCAGTCTTCCTAGCGTCATCACCATACGCGAATATAACGTAAAGAAACCCTAATAAACAAAACACTAGGAAAACAGTTTCTGTCGAGCACTTCTGAATCGTATGCAGGGTACAAAAGTCCTTAGACTACAGGTAGCGTCGATGACTAATAATGAAAGCGGAATAGGTTATCCACTGCATAAATACACTGATTAAAAATAATCAGTAATGCTACCGAAGTCTGTTGGCTTTCCAAGTCGACATCTGTTGCAAACGCCGTTGTCAAAGCGGGCAGAGGAGCGGGCAGAGTTTTAGGGCACCCTCTTGACCTTGAGTGGGAACATCCCCTAAAAGGCAACGACCTGAAGATTCAGAGGGCAATGGAAACCACTACGTCAAAGATAAAGAACTTGTGGCCTGCAGTTGACGATGTGTCACGATGGTCTTTCTACTGGCAAAAGATTCGGGACTAGTCCCGCATTCGTATCTCTGGTAGGTTCAACGAAGGGGGAGGTAATCGTGGGAATTAATGGAATAACTAAAGTACTGATAACACTATTAGTCGGAGCATGGAATGTCACAAGTCTGAAAGTAGTAGGAAACCTAGAAAATTTGTAAAAGAAAATTCTAAGGCTAGATCTAGATACAGTGTGGTTCAGTGACATAAAACGCACTAAAGAAGATAATGATTTCTCGTCAGACGAATGCAGAACAATATCAACAGCAACAGAAATTTACAAAACAAGAGAAGGGGTCGTTATGAGATGGAAAATAGGGTAGAAAGTGAGGCTTTGTGAACAGTGATGAGGTTTTCTCATCAGACTAGACTGCAAACGAACGTTAATACAGATAGTTCAAGTATACTTCTTGATGTTGCTACCGGAAGATGAATACAAAGAGAAACTATACGAGTATAATGAATAATTCGGTATGTAAAAGGAAACGCAAGTCTAATAGCAGTGGGGGAGTGAAACGCGCGTCTAAGAGTAACGGGAGAACATGCACTTGGTACTAGGAATGAGAGAGATTAGGTTGAGTTCTACTATAAATTTCAGATGGTAACAGCGAATACTCTGTTCAAGAATCTAAGAATCAAAAGAGGAGGAGGTATGCTCGGGACAGATCAGGCAACACGGCAAGATTCTAGATGGATTGTATCATAGCAGACAGAGATGCCGAAATCAGATATTGGATTGGAAGGCGTTGCCATAAGCAGACAAAGACTCAGAACATAATTTAATAGTGATGAAGAATAGAATGATCTTTACGAGAATACTGAAGAAACAGTGTGGGAGGAAGTGGGACACTGAAGCATTGAGGAATGATGAGAAGCGTTTGAAGTTCGCTAATGATGTGGGTCCTGCGGCAAAGAATACCACAGTAGGCAGTTCAGTCGAAGAGGAGAGTACGTAGCTAAAAAGAGCTATGACAGATGTTGTAATATCAAACATAGATGCAGAAAAGATAACTGCTAAGAAAGCTTGGGCATAAGAAAAAATACTTCATTTGATCGACGAAAGAAGGAAGTAGAAGGACGTTCAGAGAAAGACAGTAATGCAGTAAGATAAATGACTTGGGAATGAAATAAATATAAAGTTCAGGGTAGCCGAGGCACATGGCAGCGGCTAACTTGCCAAAAAATTGACAGAAAAAGATAGTCTGAAGGACTGACTCAGAACACAAAGAGATCTAAGCTGCCTTTGATGAAATTACAACAATGGGTTGCAACACCAAGTTTGCAGTAGGAATTGCACTGTTCCACGCACAGAAAGAGCGGGTTGATGAAAAGAGTACATCGAAGGCCACTATATCGTGAAGGCCTGATGACTTGATAGAAGATGAGATTGGAGGCGATAAGGAAGGTAGGGGATCCAGAATTAGAATTTAAAAGAATTATGGAACACTTGAGTTCAAATAAGGCCAAGTGGGCAGAATGCCATCGGAATTTGGAATATGACTGGGGAAAATGGCAGCCAAACGATTATTCAAGTTGTAATGTAGAATCTATACGAATCGCATCGTTCCACCAGACTTTCGGGAATTTGTGATCCATACAAATATGAAGACAGCAACGGAAAATAAGTGCGTGAAATATACTACGATTAGCGTGGTTATGGACACAAGACTCATTGTTTTCATCGAACTAGAAAAGCGTTTGACAATGTAAAATGGTACTATATGTTCGAAATTATGAGAAAAATAGGAGTAAGCTAAGGAAATGACGGTGATACGTGCTTATAATGTGTAGAAGAATCAAGAGGGAACCAATTGCGGGAGGGTGTACAATGGGGATGCAGTTTTTGTCCTCTACTGCTCAATCCATGTAGTGAACAAGAGTGACGGAAATAAAAGGAAGGTTCAAGAGCGGGATTAAAATCTGGTCGGAAGGATATCAATGATGAGATTCGCTGATTGACATTGCATTAGTGAAAGTTAAGAAGAATTACCACATTTGGTGAATAGAATGAACATTCTTGTGAATATACAATATAGATTGCGAGCACAGTGGGAAAAGACAAAAGTAATTGGAAGTAAGAGAGATGTGAATAGCGACAAAACTAACATCAAAACTGGCAGTCACGAAGTAGATGAACTACGAAATTCTTATACCTTTGAAGCAAAGTAACGTATGACGAACTAGGCGAGGATGACATAAAAAGCAGACTAGCACAGGCAAACTGGGCAATCCTGTTCAATAGAAGTCTACTGATATCAAATACAGCCCTTAATTTGAGGAAGAAATTTCTGAAAATGTGCTTTTGGAGCACAGCGTTTCAAGGCAGTGACTCATGGGCAGTGGGAAATCCGGGACAGAAGAAAATCGGAGCGTTTGAGATGTGACGTAACAAAAGATTGCTGAAATTCAAGTGGACTGATACAAGGAATGAGGAGGGTACCGAAGAAGCGGTCAAGAAAGGAATATATGGTGAATAGTCCCAAGAAGAAGGACAGGATATAAGACATGTGTTCAGGCATCAGAGAAAAATGTCGATGGTACTAGAGGGGAGAGTAGAGAGGAAGAACTGTAGGAAAAGACAGAGATGGGAATACATTCAGAAAATAAATGAGGACGCTGAGTGCAACTGTTACTCAGAGATGAAGATATTCGTGCAGGAGAGTAATTTGTTGCGTACTGCTACACGGCTGTCAGAAAACTGATGACTCAAAAAAAAATTTGAAAATGTAGCTGTGGATGATGAAACAGCAACGAAATTATTCAAGGAACCATGCAGCCATTTGCTTCAAGTCCGTAGTCTGGGTCAGGTTCCCTGGGTGAGAATTTAGTCCACGTCCTCCAAACGATGATGGGAAGGAAAGAGAGAGACGACGAATTTTCGGATTTAACTTTAAGTTGGCTTGCAGCATCGATGTCTTCAGATACGGAGCTGGAACTGGACAGGCACCAGTCCGTTGCCTGTACCTGTAAGTCACCTAAGGAAATTCGAGGGAAGCGATGAGCAAGTAAAGCTGGCCATTAGGGGGGGGGGGAGTCAGAACGCTGTTCCTCCAGAGTAGTAGTACCTTTCCCTAACCACGGCTTGGCCACAACGGAACTCAGGAGGCGAAACGATGCTTCGTCGCTGCTGTTCCTTTCCCTCGGTACAGTGAAAGAAGGAGACAATTAAGGGGACTTCATATTATCAGGTGCTCCTTCAAACAACTGCTATTAATTGTTTTGTTGTGTGTTATTGTACCTGTCATCTCCACAGCGTTTTTTTAGAGCACTGTGGGTCCAAAATCTTGCATCAGGTCACCGAATCCCTCGTTTGGCCTTTACAAGGCACTCTCAGATACCTTCACGTTATCCGAACTTCTTATGAAACTAAAACATACACAGCTTTCTTTTTTGCACCAGCAGCGTTTCTTGCATGTTAATTTGACAAGTGTCCACGCTTTGTTCAATATATTACAAGTTCTTCAAATTGAGGCGTCTACGTGAGTCATCAGTGGGGGTAACGGCTACAGGTAAAACCACTTGTGCGGTTGCTTTCTGTATTCACACATACCATCTCGCAGTCAATCCATGCAGGTGACAGGTAGATTTACTAACGGTGAACGATGCACTCAGTGTGGTCGGCTTTTCTAACCCAAATGCAGACATACGGGCCATCTTTGCAGATATCTGATTAGTGCGTTGAGTATCTGTCTCAGAGAAGCCAGTGCACAAGCTCCTGCGAAAAACTCAATAGATGTGGCAGGAATGTAAGCAAAGAAAATCCAAGGTAAAATTTCCAGGTGGAACGACGAATAGATGG
The DNA here is from genome assembly GCF_023864345.2 of Schistocerca serialis cubense. Lineage (NCBI taxonomy): Eukaryota > Metazoa > Arthropoda > Insecta > Orthoptera > Acrididae > Schistocerca > Schistocerca serialis. The sequence goes on along the minus strand of NC_064642.1, from coordinate 770,222,064 downwards.
TCTCGTCCAGTGTTGAAGAAGGCAGTATACTGCGTACAACATTAGAACCCATTAGCATCCGATTACAGAAAGAGTGGTGCTGATTTTTCCTACATTGAACTGACTACACATGTAATGGTATTACACCGGTGTGTCAAACTTAAGGACAAAAGTACACTACTGGCCACTAAAATTGCTACACCAAGAAGATACGCAAATGATAAACGGGTATTCATTGGACAAATATATTATACTACAACTGACATGTGATTAAATTTTCACCTCTGGCCGTAAGAACGGCCTTGATACGCCTGGGCATTGAGTCAAACACAGTTTGGATGGCGTGTACAGGTACAGCTGCCCATGCAGCTCCAACACGATACCACAGTTCATCAAGAGTAGTAAATGGCGTATTGTGACGAGCCAGTTGCTCGGCCACCATTTACCAGACGTTCTCAGTTGGTGAGAGATCTGGGGAATGTGCTGGACAGGGCAGCAGTCGAACATTTTCTGTATCCAGAAAGGCCTGTACAGGACCTGCAACTTGCGGTCGTGCATTATCCTGCTGAAATGTAGGGTTTCGCAGGGTTCGAATGAAGAGTAGAGCCACGGGTCGTAACACATCTGAAATGTAGCGTCCACTGTTCAAAGAGCAGTCAATGCGAACAAGAGGTGACCGAGACGTGTAACCAGTGGCACCCCATACCATCACGCAGTGTGATACGCCAGTATGGCGATGACGAATACACACTTCCAATGTGGGTTTACCGCGATGTCGCCAAACACGGATGCGACCATCATGGTGCTGTAAACAAACCCTGGATTCATCAGAAAAAATTACGTTCTGCCATTCGTGCACCCAGGTTCATCGTTGAATACACCATCGCAGGCACTCCTGTCTGTGATGCAGCGTCAAGGCCAAGCGCAGTCACGGTCTCCGAGCTGATAGTCCATGCTGCTGCAAACGCCGTCGTACTGTTCGTGCAGATGGTTGTTGTCTTGCAAACATCCCCATCTGTTGACTCAAGGATCGAGACGTGGCTCACGATATGTTACAGCCATGTGGATAAGATGCCTGTCATCTCGACTGCTAGTGATACGAGGCCGTTGGGATCGAGCACGGCGTTCCGTATTATCCTCCTGAACCCACCGATTCCATATTCTGCTAACAGTCATTGGATCTCGACCAAATCGAACAGCAATATCGCGGTACGTTAAACCGCAATCGCGACAGGCTACAATCCGACCTTTATCAAAGTCGGAATCGTGATGGTATGCATTTCTCCTCTATACACGAGGCATCACAACAACGGTTCACCAGGCAACGCCGGTCAACTGCTGTTTGTTTATGAGAAATCGGTTGGAAACTTTCCTCATGTCAGCACGTTGTTGGTGTCCCCACCGGCGTCAGCCTTGTGTGAATGCTCTGAAAAGCTTATCATTTGCATATCACATCATCTTCGTCCCGTCGGTTAAATTTCGCATCTGTAGCACGTCTTCTTCATGGTGTAGCAATTTTAATGGCCAGTAGCGTAACTTGGCATGATGTGTCGCTGTGAAGTAACATACATCAATGTAATTTCTACCAAACATTGAAAGAATTGCTACAGTATAGTACCGTTAAATAAAGTATGCAATGTGACGAACGGAAATGACACGGTTATTGAACGATAATAATTATGCTGAAGTAGCCGCCTTTCACTCAACGCCCCTGGACACTACGAAAGGTGGGGCATGGTTCTTAATGCGGTGTGTGAGCACTACGGACAGCATTGCATACTCTGCAACATGCCTCGTCCTGGCCACAGCGTTGATAACGAGTCCTTCAAATAGCGCGTTCCACTCTTGCACCAGTGCGGTTGACAACTGCTGTATGTTTGCTGCTGCATGTGGACCTACTGCAGTACGTCTCCCCACCGTATCCTACGAGGTGCACTCAAGTTCTAAGGCCTCCGATTTTTTTTTCTCCGGACTGGAAAGAGATAGAAACATGCGCATTGTTTTAAAATGAGGCCGCGTTCATCGTCAATACGTCCCAGAGATGGCAGCACCATATGGCAGATGGAATTTTACCGCCAGCGGCGAGAATGAGAACTGTTTTAAATACTTAAAATGGCGACATTTTCCTTACTTGAACAGCGTACAATCATTCGTTTTCTGAATTTGCGTGGTGTGAAACCAATTGAAATTCATCGAAGGAGACATGTGGTGATGGAGTTATGGATGTGTCGAAAGTGCGTTCGTGGGTGCGACAGTTAAATGAAGGCAGAACATCATGTGACAACAAACCGAAACAACCTTGGGCTCGCACAAGCCGGTCTGACGGCATGATCGAGAAAGTGGAGAGAATTATTTTGGGCCGGCCGAAGTGGCCGTGCGGTTAAAGGCGCTGCAGTCTGGAATCGCAAGACCGCTACGGTTGCAGGTTCGAATCCTGCTTCGGGCATGGATGTTTGTGATGTCCTTAGGTTAGTTAGGTATAACTAGTTCTAAGTTCTAGGGGACTAATGACCTCAGCAGTTGAGTCCCATAGTGCTCAGAGCCAGCCAATTGTTTTGGGGGATCGTCGAATGACTGTTGAACAGATCGCCTCCAGTGTTGGCATTTCTGTGGGTTCTGTGCACACAGTCCTGCATGACGACCTGAAAATGCGAAAAGTGTCGTCCAGGTGGGTGCCACAAATGCTGACGGACGACCAAATGGCTGCCCACGTGGCATGTTGCCAAGCAATGTTGACGCACAACGACAGCATGAATGGGACATTCTTTTCGTCGGTTGTGACAATGGATGAGACGTGGATGCCAATTTTCAATCCAGAAACAAAGCGCCAGCCAGCTCAATGGAAGCACACAGATTCACCGCCACCAAAAAAATTTCGGGTGACCGCCAGTGCTGAAAAAATGATGGTGTCCATGTTCTGGGACAGCGAGGGCGTAATCCTTACCCATTGCGTTCCAAAGGGCACTACGATAACAGGTGCATCCTACGAAAATGTTTTGAAGAACAAATTCCTTCCTGCACTGCAACAAAAACGTCCGGGAAGGGCTGCGCGTGTTCTGTTTCACCAAGACAACGCACCCGCTCATTGAGCTAACGTTACGCAACAGTTTCTTCGTGATAACAACTTTGAAGTGATTCCTCATGCTCCCTACTCACATGACCTGGCTCCTAGTGACTTTTGGCTTTTTCCAACAATGAAAGACACTCTCCGTGGCCGCACATTCACCAGCCGTGCTGCTATTGCCTCAGCGATTTTCCAGTGGTCAAAACAGACACCTAAAGAATCCTTCGCCGCTGCCATGGAATCATGGCGTCCGCGTTGTGAAAAATGTGTACGTCCGCAGGGCGATTACGTCGAGAAGTATCGCCAGTTTCATCGATTTCGGGTGAGTAGTTAATTAGAAAAAAAAAAAAAAATCGGAGGCCTTAGAACTTGAATGCACCACGTACATGCGTTAGATGGTATTTAAGTTGGAGTAACGTTCGTGTCAGTTCATTCGCCGAATACCCTCTCATTGCAAAAGCAGCTCCTCCACCAGTGCTATTCGACGCTGTTCGCGCACTGTAATCCGTAAAAATGAAGTCAAGACCGAATGCAACCGTCAAAAGAAGCATATGGGGAAGGAATACCTTGTCACATTAATGTCAACTGCTGGCCGTACCGTATTCACAGAATATGATGTGAGCCGTGAACTGCTCGTGTTTATGCCATTTATTGTTTGTCATCTTCTATTACGGTATTGGCGGCTAGTTTTCTTATTACGTTTACTGGTGGCACTCACTTCCTGCCTTACTTTCCCGTGAGCGGCAGTAGCAGCGCGTATCGATAAGTGCAATGTCGTACCATCTCTGGAGCGACCGATAGTATTTCCGGGTCGTCGTGTGTCTGGCAGTCAGTTCGGGACGGACCAGCAGTGCAGTCGGGACGCAGCAGCAGTGAAGTCGGGGACGGAGCGCCGGTGAGGCACCGACAGCCAGTACTCGCCGACCGCTGGAGACACACATTGAATCCTGTTTGGAATTTTCGCCTTGTTTTTTAATACGTTCATTAATTTGTAGCAACAATGCCATAAGTTGATCCATGCCAAAAGTACCTACTCTATTCTCTGTGCTGTCTGATGGTGTATGTGCATTTGTCACGTTTTCTATTACCATTTGGTCATTCTGTAATTCTTGAAAGGGTTTGCCAAAAAGATGTGCACTGTTAGTCACTACCTCGGAATCAAATAAATCGGTCGTACTTTGAGTACACTGTTCATTTTCGTCAGAAAAATTTGTCTGTTCATTACATAAATTTTGCAAACCGGGTATGTTATACTGGGCAGCGTTCATTGTAACAGAACGTGCCGCGTCATCAATTGTCGTTAAATTAACAGACGACGCATTCGAATTTGTTTGCTCATCACTAGGATAAAAAACATTACTAGTGGTCAGTAGGCGCTGATTGTCTGTAAATGGAGGATTGTCATCATTACACTGAGTGTCGCAAGTATTATCGGTCAAACTATTCGAGTCAGCTATTTCACTCATTACACATCGCGATTTACTGTTAACAGTTTTTCGCGGCATTTTTCACAAATAAGAATAATTCACAAATGAAACAAAGACAATGCAAAATGCAACAAACACAATTACAACAGAGAGCAACAAATTGCCGACGATCTGTGAAAGAAAGAGCGACAAATGAGTAAATGCGTTGCGCCAGACGCAAACTACGTTTAAGTAAATAAGAGCAGATATATGACTACTTCTCAGAAGATTCACAAAGAAATACGATCCTGGCCGGATGTCGCCAAGTGTAACCTCCCCACAGAAAATGTTAATGAAAAATGGACCAAGTGTAACCTCCCCACAAAATAATTTATATATAAAAATGTGAACCATGCGCAAACTCCCCCACAAAATAATAATTACATGAATTTTTCTTAATATTGTAGCCTCTGAACAAAATTGGCTCCGATTTATAGTCTGTGCGCAGAAATGCATTCACATTTAATGTTACCACAAAATTCTATTCTCATTTTATCTCAAATTCGAAACAGAAAAATTTGTAAACACCAAAATAATAAAAAAAAATTTGTAACCTGATGAATTTTATGAGGACAGCAGCGCTGACCTTCGGCCCTGTGTTCTGAATAAAAAAGCAAAAATTCTTACCTCAATAAAACTGCAATTATATCTGCTCTTAATTAGTCATTTTTCGACACAGCTTCGTGCAATGCTGGCGTATATTTTTTTTTAATTCTTGGATGCAATGATAATGCATTGTAAAAATTCTTTAAATTGAAATGAATGTTTTTTTCTTTAAAAGAGTTGCTTTATATTATAAAAATTATTATTGGGGCATTTTTTGAACTAATTAAATTAAAATTAACATACATTATTAAATATGGGCAAGGCTGCTTCTTCACCTTCTACGACAATACTTATCCTCCAGAATCCTGACCAGAGTCGCGAGCAGAGCACACAGCCGACGCATGCCGACTCCCGCAGACTCACGCAGACTACTACAGACTACTACCGACTCGCTACTGTCCACTCGCGCAGACAAGCGCAGACTAGCGACAAGCAACAACTAACGATAAACTACTCTCTGGTCAGAGATTCTGTCATGCCTCGCCCATCGCCGGCAAAGCATACGTCTTACAACATGTACTGTCCGACGCAGGGAGACTGGAGCGTGACCACCGTTGGTTGGTCGTTCGGTTGGTCGTCTCATAGGTCGACGTATATTTGGTCCATTCACCGTTTCCGGGCCTGGGCAATTCATAGGTTGGCGTGAGCAGCGAGGAAGTCTCCGTCGCGCGTGTCTGGCCGGCGCCGCTGACAAGGTTCAAATGGCTCTGAGCACTATAGGACTTAACTTCTGAGGTCATCCGTCTCCTATAACTTAGAACTACGTAAACCTAACTAAACTAAGGGCATCACACACATCAATGCCCGATGCAGGATTCGAACCTGCGACCGTAGCGGTCGCGCGGTTCCGGACTGTAGCGCCTAGAACCGCTCGGCCACACCGGCTGGCGCTGAGAAGGTCCACGCGCGGTCGGAGTGTGAGGGGCTATTCCCATTGCTACAACGCCCGTGGCTCACCGATCTCGCACATGAAACTTCAGGCTTCACTCACTCCACCAGCCAGCCCCAACTGTTCCCATTGTGTCGTTTGGATTTCGTTGTGGGCTGTTGGAAAATCCTGTCGCTTGGTCCGTTGACTGTCTGTCGGTTGGGTTATCGTCGGATCGACAGTGGTAGGCCCGACTGCCTGTCTCACCTAAGGAAGCGTTAGTGTTTGAATTCCAGGCCGACCCTCGGAACTTCTCAGCGTCCTTGGGTCTACTGCCTTTTCTTGTTTGTTCTTGTTGTTTGTACTTGTATGGCTTCTAGCCTATTTTTAGATTAAGGCTGTTTTGCCCTTAAGGCGTAAGATTCTTTAGGCCTTCAGAGTAATTTAGAGAAATGTTTCACGTAAGACCTTTGGCATTTTAAAGGTTTTAATGTTGTTAAATTTTAATTGTTGGGACTTCAGCATATTTTGAGTTTGAATTGTTTTGCTCTTAAGGCCTTCAGCCTAAATTAAAGAATTGTTTCACGTAAGGCCTTTGGTATTTTTTAAAAAATAATGGTATGGAGTTTTAAGTGTTAGGCCTTCGGCCGATTTGAATTTAACTTGTTTGCTCTTGAAGTGTCTGATTCTTTGGGCCTTCGGCCTAACTAAAGAACTGTTTTAAGATAAGGCTTTGCCTTTTAAATTTCTGTTTTCCTTTAGGTATGCCTAATTAACAACTGTTTTACGTAAGGCCTTATTATTTTTTTTAAAAAAAATTATGTTGTTTAGCCTTAAGTGCTTGACTTTCAGCCGATTTAGAATTCAAATTGTTTGCTCAGAAAAATCTCAGATTCTTTGTGCCTTCAGCGTAAATAAAGAACTGTGGTAAGATAAGGCTCGTCTTTTAAATTTCTGATTATGCTTGCGTTTTATTGGCCTTCAGCCGTTTTTAAATTAAAATGGCTTTCAGTCGGGATTTATGTCCCAAAGATTAAAGCTGTGTGTTTAAAAAAATTGTTTTTGGGCTCTTGTAATGTTTAATCAAATAATAAAGTTGTATGTTCTAGTGTAACTGAAAGCCCTTATTTTGGCCCCTTCCCACAATTTGAACTACCTGTCCTATCCTGCGGATTAAGCTGGGCGTTTCAGGAGGTGAGTACGCTCAGGAAAAATTACGCCTCCCCACATCTTAAAACCTGAATCAACAAAACGATCATATTCGACGATGTTCCTGGGTGCATTACCTGTTCCAGCCTTTTGCTATGTGGGGTTACGTCCAGTATTGTCTATTGGAACTACAAGATTTCGGCGAATTGACTGGCCTGACCGTTGCTCCGAATGGCTCTGAGCACTATGGGACTTAACTTCTGAGGTCATCAGTCTCCTATAACTTAGAACTACTTAAACCTAACTAATCTAAGGGCATCACACACATCAATGCCCGATGCAGAATTCGAAACTGCGACCGTAGCGGTCGCGCGGTTCCAGACTGTAGCGCCTAGAACCGCTCGGCCACCCCCGTTGCTCCGACTTAGAACCATTCGAGCGCGTGTGAGATGCTTCAGAGAGACGTATCAGTCGAGTACAGCGTTACTGTATCTGGGAGTAAGGCGACGCGGTCGGCTTATCATGATATTTCGCGAGGATACGCTGAACCACGTGATAGTATACGCACAAATGTCTTGAAGTCTTTCACAGAGAGAGTGTTTAGTGCACTTGTTTAGTTTAGTGTAAAGTAACCTCGTGTTCCTGGTAGCAACCATTGGAGGCCACGTGTAACAATATCGTGGTTGGGTAGTATTGCAGCAAGTCCACATGTACCAACTACCATCTAACAGTGGTCAACCGCAATGGTAGAGAAATGCAATGTCGTACCACAAGCACTCCTTACCCAGCCTGTGACCAGCATGGGAGCATGGAGTGCTGGCCGAGCTGATCACACATGCTATTAAGAATCATGTCCTGCCTTCGTAATGTCTAGGGTACCTTCATAAATACCTATGACTGCACTATAATTATTATGTTTGAATAAAAGAGTCATTTCTGTTCGCCTCAACGAGTATTTCATTCAGTTACATTCTGTACTACAGTGTAGCAGCTAGCTCTCTTTAAACATGGTCCGAGTCTCATCGAGCTTTGTTACACACTTTCCTCTATACGTTTTTGACCGTAGTTCTCTACGAAGAGGTATCAAATGGAGCAATATGTAAAGTCAGTATTAGGGAAGGTGAACTAAAGTCCTAGATTTGTTAGAAGAGATCTTTCATACACGGTGTATCTGTAAAGGAAAAAATGGTTCAAATGGCTCTGAGCACTATGGGACTTAACATCTATGGTCATCAGTCCCCTAGAACTTAGAACTACTTGAACCTAACTAACCTAAGGACATCACACAACACCCAGCCATCACGAGGCAGAGAAAATCCCTGACCCCGCCGGGAATCGAAACCGGGAACCCGGGCGTGGGAAGCAAGAACGCTACCGCACGACCACGAGATGCGGGCTCTGTAAAGGAAATCGGATGCATTACGTAAGAGCGACCAATTATAGTTGACTGTCAAGTAGGAGTTACTAAACGCCGAACGAATTCAGACACTCAGTGCTGTGATCGATAACGTCCATACAGCGTATACGACAGTGTAAATTAAACTCTTGAGGAATTTATAGAGCAATCTAGAAGAAAAATGACGTAGTTCTGGAGAAAACATGTAGAATAAATTTGGAGACTTGCCATCCGAAGAAGAACGTGAGATCGTTTTTTTGTCACCATAGTGTATCTCGGGTAGAAATAATGAGAATAAGATAAGAGATACTGGGGCGAGTAGTGATGAGCAGAGGTAGTAATTTTCTCCTCACTCACTACGAAATGGATTACATCAGACTGTCGTTAACATCGGTACGAAGAATCGCCTTCCATGCATAATGTCCGTTGGTTTGTGCAGCAAATAAGTAGTTGTAGATTCATCAGAACGTGGCTAAAACTAACTTACGGCTTCGCAAAATGAGATATTTATTGTCCATCGCCCTTACACACTATAAAATTTTACACGCCACCCGCTAATAGCTGCCTCTGCCGTTAATGTTTCATATTTGGAAACGCTGTTCATCTATTCTATACACTATAACAAGTAACGAACGCGTAGCTATTCTGAAGCCTTAAAATAGCCCGGTTAATGCACTAAATCTAATTAATACCATGCCGTGCATGGTGTCCTAATGAGGAGGGATCTACATTTGGCCAGTGCCCAATGTTGTTATTTAGTAATGACCAGATTAAAACGGAGGCTATCCAGGAACTTTCGACATATGTGATAATAAGCGAGTTTCCGTTTACATTACGTATTACGGGCGAACCACGCAGTTTATTGTGTTAGAGTCGAGACCATCAGAAACCGAATTACTGCGGGAGTCTGCTGTCCTCCTCATTATATTTCATGACAAATATAGCGAATTCGTGCGCAACAGCTACGCTGAATACTGTATGAAAACTACATGCCCGCCAACCTATCGCAGACATACCTACAGCGCTTACACCTCATTCTCGGTTTCCTGCGACCAAATCGAAATGCTAGCATTCCGGGTTTGTGTGCAGAACGTGACATAAAGCCTATATGTTAGAGATTTGTCTGTAAATAATCCCCGTTGTCCATGAAGGTCATTACAAAGTTAAAAGCAAAGAGTATTTCGTACTGATCGTGATATTACTAATTTCTTATTAGGACTAAAATGAGTAGAGAGTATTAGTTATTATGAACAGTGGTGCAGAGTAGAATTTCAGATAATTTCTCTTTATTACCATCAAATATTAATACTGTTTCAGAATTTCAGAATCCTATATGCCCACAGTTTCGCCTCTTACCACCAAATGAGAAAGACCACAACATATTCAGCAGTGCTTTACATTCCAGGCGCATATCTGACAGCAAAGTCTAGTTCAGTGGAGTAAGTATTATCCTTCTCGTATTGTAATACACAGTGTCTGAAAGACACTCATCCGGCCTGTTACTTGAATAAAGACAGGATATCTGGATGAATTTTAACCAACATATCAGTTCATAAGACTTACTTAGGCATGAATTGTAGGTTGACAGTTCATACGAGGGCCACTCCAAAACAAATGCATACTATTTTTTGTAAAAATACTGTTTTCATTCTGCATGTGTGAAAGTTTTACAGTGTGTAGATACATCCTTCCCGCTTGTTTTCAAACTTAGTTCAACCTGTTCCCGTGACTGGCGCCATCACGGCATGTCTTCAAGATGGCTGCTACACTTGATGTTCGTCAGAAGCAACGAGCTGTCATAGAAATCCTGTGCTGTGAAAACGAGACAGTGGGAAACACCCACAAGATGTTGAAAAAGGTGTATTTCGATCGCAGTACAGTTAGTCGGTTTGCAAGCAGGTTACGTGATGAAAGCGGGCACGGCAATATTGAGGACTGTCCTCACAGGCCTCGTACTGCACACACTCCAGACAATGTGCAGAGAGTTACCGAATTGGTGACTGCTGACACACGCATCACAGTGAACGAATTGTCACGTTACGTTTGGATAGGGGAAGGAAGTGTTTGCAGAATACTGAAAGTGTCGGAATTGAAAAAGATTTGTGCCAGGTGGGTTCCCAGGATGCTGACAGTGGCTCACAAAGAACCAAGAAAAACGGTATGCAGCGAACTTTTGGAACAGTACGAGAATAGTGGAGATGAATTTCTTGGAAGAATTGTGACAGGTGATGAAACATGACTCCATCATTTTTCACCAGAGACGAAAAGGCAATCAATGGAGTGGCATCGTGCAAAATCCCCCAAGAAAAGAAAATTCAAAACCACACCTTCTGCTGGGAAAGTTATGGCTACGGTGTTCTTAGATTCCGAAGGACTCTTGCTTGTTGACGTCATGCCAAGTGGAACCACCATAAATTCTGATGCATATGTGACGACACTGCAGAAACTTCAAGCTCGACTGAGTCGTGTTCGACCACATCGGCAAAAGCAGGATGTTTCGCTGTTGCACGACAATGCACGGCCACATGTCATTCAAAAAACCATGGAAGCGATCACAAAACTCTAATGGACAACACTGAAACACCCGCCTTACAGTTCTGACCTGGCTCCATGTGACTAGTATCTCTTCGGGAAACTGAAAGACTCTCTTCATGGAACAAGGTTTGAAGATGATGACTCCCTTGTGCACGCTGCCAAACAGTGGCGCCAACAGGTTGGTCCAGAATTTTACCATGTGTGTATACAGGCGCTGATTCCAAGATGGCGTAAGGCAGTTGAGAGAGATGGAAATTATTTGGAGAAATGAAAATGTTGTACCTGCACACTGTAAAACTTTCAAATATGTAGAATAAAAGATGGATTTTAAAAAAAGTGTGCATTTTTTTTTGGAGTGACCCTCTATGTTTGCCAGTCTCCCTCGCTCACTTCTCGGTTACATGGACCATGTGCTCGGACTCCTCCACAATTGCAAGAACACGCCGGAAACAAAAGTGTTCAACTTGAGGTAGCAACGCTACGTTGACACGTATATGTAACTATTAAAACTACGGTGTTATTGCGTCATATAATCGAAACAGTACCTTCCATGCTGGCCCCTGTTACATTTTTACTAGGGCAGAATTCAGTAACATGAAACCAAGTTCGTCATTCACGCCATTTTTAGATAGACAGTTGAAAAGTATTGAGTTTTTATTGCATTCACTTTCTTCTTGCTGTTAAAATTTAAAGTATTTTAAACAAAGCCACTCGCGTTTTATCTCTGTAATAGGTGGACTCAGAGTATCATCCTACAACCTATTACATACATATTTCTCTGTGCTGTCTGCATGTTATTCACACACTCGGTCTTTCGGAAAGTCCCATCACAGCTGCTCCGCGCTTCAGCATCAACTCAATAAGAGGTGGAGCAGGTTAGGTGAACGATGGCAGAACGTACTCGTTTCTTCAGTAAAAGGAATGCAGTTGTCAGCTATGTGTGACAGAGAAAAACTTGTTATCAGAATTATATGAATACGTGTTGCCTGTTCTTTCGTACATTCGTATACTAATTCGCCGCGATGGGCAACGAATGCACCACCTTCAATGCGGATACTGAATCACGATCGACCTCCTGCGGTAATCTCAAAGTAGCGAGCATGGAGGACATGGACGGGGTCTGCGTATGGGTGGCGCTCGCTGGGATTGTGGATAGGCCGGGAGTTATGCCTAGATATCCCGTGCAGCTACGATGAATACACTGTGCAGATGGCGAAGTGGCTAACGCAAGCACCTTGGAAGCAGAAGATCTCGCGTTAGAGTCCCAGTCTCGCATACATTTTCATTCGTCGCCGCTGATTCCGCATAAAATCCCTATGCAGCTGACGTCAATAATTCGTTCCCTTTCCATTACGTTCTCCCCACTCCATCTACTATATAAGGCAGAAACATATTTATTTGTGAGCTATTTTCCTGTCAGAGACGAAAGTAAATTGTATGATATTGGCAGTCACAGTGTTTCGAAACGATTTTGAGTGATATGTCATGAAATTTGGAATCACAATTACAGAATTTATATTATTTTTGGACCTCAAAGTACTTCTGCTCATCCACACGCATTCAGCGGTAAAAGGGGTTCATCAAGCGCAATTCTTACACTTTTCGTGTACTTGTTTCGTCTTCCACAGGCTTATGTTACCGTGTTAAAAAATTAACTGGTTTATTGAATCTTGTCTTGACTGGAATTGGAATGACAAACCTATGGGGCCGGCCGCTGTGGCATACCGGTTCTAGGCGCTTCCGTCTCGAACCGCGCTGCTGCAACGGTCGCAGTTTCGAATCCTGCCTTGGGCATGGATGTGTGTGATGTCCTGAGGTTAGTTAGTTTTAAGTAGTTCTAAGTCTAGGGGACTGATGACTTCAGATGTTAAGTCCCATAGTGCTCAGAGCCACTTGAACTATTAGTAGTTTGGCCCGTAACATGTACGAGTTCATCCCCTACTGCTACCCACCCGACGGTATGTTTTATTCTGTGTAGGGGCTGGGGAGGGGAGAAGGGGGAAGGAGGGGATTTGAAGGACTTTGTTCGTCTCCTTCCAACTACTTTGGGTGAACATCTAATGCATAGCAACAGAAGTGATCAAGGCAATTCCAGACATGTGTTCAACGGACAGCAGTTGTGTTCTTTGTACTGGGTCATCTTCATGCAAAACTTGTTAATAATACGTTCTTCCGTCAGCGATGAATCTCACGTAGGGCGACAAATATAGCTTGTTGGTTCAAAGAAACAGAATCTGTGTTTGAGAACATTGGCGAGGATCTACATGTCACTTGGTATGAAGGCATCGTTAAACATGTGTAAAACAGTGGTACATTCAATTTTAGACGAACATTCAGCTGAAAAAAGTACAAATTGAGTTATATACGTCATAGTTCAATCTTATCAGCACGTATTTAATCCCTTTATACATTGATCTAATAATTTGCGTGTGAAATTAAGCATTAGAGTTGGAATACGGGCAAACTGTACGAACATAACGATGACTAGAGCAGCTCCGAGACGCATGACAACACGACCGCACCGAGCACACTAGCTGTAGTGTAGTTTCGTACATTGAGAAGCACGACAAGAGAGTGCCAGACTGAGTCCTCCGAGACAAAATGAAACCTGCAGCGTGTTGGAGCTGTTTTTAGCTGTTAGCTGCCGAGCGTCAGTTCACGTCTGTTAATCTTCGTGAGCTCGTTAAGACCTTCAACTACCACAGACGCATAAGCTACGCTCGTGAACACCCTAATAAGTTTAGGCTTTAACACTATTAATGATTACTTGTAATGAAACTGTGATTGATTCTAGAATAAACTGTATAATATTAATTTTAAGGCAATGTCCCAAACTACTGAAGAATCTATCGTGATTATCCAAAGTGTTTAGTGGATATTACTGAGTTTGTTAGATACAGATTTTTCACAAACAGTTCACCTCTTACCTGTTTGACCTTTTAGAAAACTTCGTATTTTCCAGGAAACCACAGTGCAACTACACAACTGTGACTGGAACCAGTATAATTTTACCTTGTGCCTTTTCCTTGTGATAGAATGTACTATTAGGAAAATGAATCCGTCACTAGTCTTTAAGGGGAAAAATCTGGAAATTACTATTACATTCCCACTCAAAATCATTAACAGTATATTTGATAATACTTTAAAAGTAAACTTCAATGAATAAATGAAGGAAACACGCACAATTTTATTTTGCTACTTCTCCACTAACTTTAGAACGTAGTCGAAGAGAAATAATATCACTGGTTAACTTTGTTGTTTCTCGTAAAATCTGCAAGATCCTAAAAGTCAAATTATTCATGAACTATGACAAAGTGGCTTTTGAAACAATAGACAACTTTTTTGTTTAAGAAATGAAATAACCATATTACATGAGACCTAATTGTACCACAATGGCACCACTGTACAAATAATTAAACTGTCTATAATTACTCGTTCGTTAACAATACGATTTATGAAACGGGTGGACGGAAACGATAAACTTTCAGATAATATTTACAAACTTTATAATAAATTTTGCCACTGTATTGCTCAGAAATAAATCATGATAAGTTTCCTTAACGTGACTGACTCTCGGGTTGCAGTTCTAATGATGAAAGAAATAATGTCATTCTTGCATATTAACTGAAGCATAGATATGTGAGAAGTGAGTAGGTAATATTTTGCAGTAGCTCCATGTCTCATATTAAACATGTAGATGATGCTTGCCACATTGCATTCTATGGCACAATATTCACTGGATGCAATTACAGCATACACTGCCTGACGAAACATTAAGTGCCCAGAAGAAGAGTAAACGGAATAGAAGGTCACGAGTTGAGAGGGTATCAGTCAGATTACAAAACAGAGTTAAATTTAAAAAGAATTAGGCAGTGCAAGCCCATTTATCAGATTTCTATTGTATCCTCCCTTCCTGATCTGGTGTCTGCGTTCTTTCGGTTGGGAAGAGTGTCATAATGTCATTATATCCCTTCCTGAGGTAAGCTGGTCAACAACTATTGTAACTGGTCCTTGATATCGTTCATGCTGACACTGGGACGGATTTGACATCTGAGATGACTGCACACATGTTCTAAGAGGTGCAGATCTGGGGTGGTGCTAGCCAGTGGAGCACCTCAGTAACACGCTGACAGGTGATAGAGATACGTGCCATGCGTGGACAAGCATTGTGTTGCTGCAGTATGGTTGCATGAGAGTTAACACTTGAGGACACAGGATGTCCATGACCCGCCGTTGTGTCGTCAGAGTCCCATCAATCACAACCGGCCATGACCTCAAGTCATAACAGATGGTTCCCCACACAATGTCCACAGGAATAACACCACTGTGCCTCTCCAAAACATTAGCGGAACATGACCTCACTCCACGTAGCCACAAGACTCGCCGATGACAGTCATACAGTAATTCAGAACCGCCCCCTTCAGTCCAAGTATCGTAGAGGTGTTTTGCCTTATAAACTGTGTGTGGCGGGAGGAATGAGCCGTCGACAACTGCTGCTACCATCAAAGTGGTACTTGACTTAGAACTATCAACTATCCTTTCAGGATGTCTTATGCCTCGTCCAGGATTTTCACAAAAGTTTGTCTCGTTGTAGTTTATAATTTTGGAGGGAGCGACACCACTCAAATAATCAATCACTGTTTCTCGGGTAACTGCTGCTTTATTTCTTTGGAGAAAATATTTTACCCACTCCTGCCCAGGTCGACTATCAGGAAATTTTTTTCAATCCTCCCTGCTCGATTAAGATATGCCTGTACGAAACCCCCATTTCGCACAATACAATAGTCCTTTAACGAGGCTTTTTTCCTCATTATTGGTTAACGCTGGTTGGCCGCATTTTTCGTATTTGTATCTTTCCTTCAATTTGTCATTTAATGTGGTATATGGAACTGCGTATTGCTCTGAAGCTTTCTGGATGCTTAATTTACCTGATAGCTTTCACCGCATTTAGAAGAAATTATGGTCTGTAGTTAAACTTCCGTGTTGGTCTCAGAATCTTTTGGTCTACTCGCGTGGTCGGATTCACCCTACAAAAATGAAGTTTTGTAATTAGGCCTGCAAAGTGACTAACCGGTATTAGTACTGAACAAAAAAACCAAACTGTATCACTTAGGACGTTCATATGCAAGCAGTTATACTGCAACTCACCAGTTAAATTTGGATGTAACAGGCGCCAGCAGCAGTTTTCGCACTGGTGTGTTGACTATATGAGCGTAGCACAAGAATCACTGACCTACTGACTACGCGATTTGCTGGCTGACAATGGTCAGCTGCAATGTAATTGTTAAAATGATACGCTCAGTTATCCAAATGTGGAAAAACCGGTTAATAATCGGATTGACACCACCTGATCATATTCACCTCAATTTACGGTACCAGAGGGAATCCGTTAAATTTTCGTTCCATATTAAATCTCACAAATCTAACGGTTGCCAGTTCAGCTAATTTCCTAGGAAAACAATTACAAACAATTGAAATTGAAATGATTACATAGGTAATGTTGTGGGGAAGACCGTCTAAAAACTACATTTTAATAGGAGAACAAATATAAAATGCAACACATTCGCTAAAGAGACTGTCTACACTGCATCTATCAATTCTCTGGTTGAGTACTCCTGTGCGGTATGGAATCCTTACAAGACAGGACTGACAGAACATATCGACAAAGTTCAAAGAATGTCAGCCCTTTGTGTATTATCGCTAAGTAAGGGAAAGAGAGAAACACCGATATGATAAGCGATTTAGGGTGGGAATCATTAAAACAACTGCGTTTGTCATTGCGGTGCGGTCTTTTCACGAAATTTTAATCTCCGGCTGTTGTGTGTGTCTTCATACACAGCTGTAAGGAGATGTGAGCTACAGAGTGCTGCAGCAGCAGTCGTCTTACGGTAGTTGGACAGGAGAAGAAACGATTAGAACACATAAATACATAATAAAGTTTTACTTAACTGGTAGCTTTCAAGTGGGTGCTGAGAAATACTCATCAGTGCTCTAACACACGTCTAGTGATTCTGTAGTGGATATCAAAGCATACGGTAGATCTTTGAGCGGTATTTCAGCTTTTGCATCGTAATAATTTGCGGAAGGTTAAGTGTGACCGAAAGCAAATTAGAATTAGTGTACGCAGCAAATAACAATTTTACACACATTACCTCGCTCCAAATGAGAAGTTATATCAGAAAACATCTTAAAAACCACCATGTCCGCAATCCGCGCTGGTCTCCCACCGACTGCCGAAAACAGACAACTACTCACGGCAGAACCTCAGTGACGTAGTCTGCTCCAAATACAGTCTCTGATATCCAAAGACCTACATATCATCCATATGGTCAGGCATGGAAGGATAATGAGGGGAGTTGATGCTACACAATTACGCAGTACATACAATAAATATATTAGCAGTTGTGAATATGGACAACCTTCAACTGTAGAATGGAATGCCAATAGTGAAAATTTGGGCTGGAGAGGGATTCGAACCCGGGGTTTCCCGCTTACCTCGAGCGGTCGCCTTTCCAATTGCCTATCTGTGCACGACAAACGGCCAGACCCAATCTTCCATGTGTTGGCTACCCTACTTCTACAACTTGTGGGCGTACATCCATTATGTGTATTCCCGTACAGGTGAGACATTTTACTTGAAAGTCGCTTTCGCGGTGTCGGAGGTGTTATACGATATTGCAGTGCCCGTATTATTCTGAATGCATGCATGAATGCATGTCCGAAGGCAGTTTGCTTCGTAATTCAGAATGACGCAGGCACTGTAATATCGTAAACTGACATTGCTTGGAAACCAGCGCCGCCATGTTAGAAGGACGTAAGCTGGCTGGAGTGGCCGTGCGGTTCTAGCTGCTGCAGCTGGAGCCGAGCGACCGCTACGGTCGCAGGTTCGAATCCTGCGTCGGGCATGGATGTCTGTGATGTCCTTAGGTTAGTTAGGTTTAATTAGTTCTAAGTTCTAGGCGACTGATGACCTCAGCAGTTAAGTCGCATAGTGCTCAGAGCCATTTGAAACATTTTAGAAGGACTGTTTACAGCTGTTTCTTGTTCTTAATTTCTGTCATGCCCATGCAACCGTTGGTTTAAATAGTAAATATTACATTGATGTCAATAAAACAGTATCAAAGAGGCATTTGCAGACGTTTTTCTCGTCTTAAAGGCATATTTGATCCGCTGATACGATGCATTTGACCTTGTTGACGTAACTTGCATTTTTGTTACACGTTTCGAATAACAAAGAAGCGAAGTACGTGATGTGAAGAGGCTCCTTTCGTAATCCAGCAATTTCCTTAATATGAAATGCGGAGGTGATGTTTTGTCTGTGCCCTCTTTGCGAAAATTCTGAGAACACATTTTGCTATGTCTGTACGGTTTCCGGTATTTCCTACTCACAGCATTGAACCAGAGTTGTATTGGTAGGAAGTATAAGGTCAAATTATAAAAGTAAAAACGCCAGAGTAAAAGAAACCAACGTAATAAGTAACCAGCGTAATTAGAATTCTTGTATATAAAACATCCCTTGAACGAGTGCACTTACGAATGAAATCTGAGTTCTTTACATTTTAAACTATAATAATAACGACTACTGCAGCCGTAAATAACGCCAATTGGCATTTTTTTTATCAAAACACTCCTACCAGAAGTTAATGTTTGCGGCCGCTAACTTGAGGGACGTCGGCTTCAAGTCAGTGACGTCATCACAACTCACCGACTCATAACTATATGTGTTTAGACATCCGAAGACGCTCTCTGTGGCAAATATTACATACAAAACTGTCACTTCTCATGATGTCGAGATCTTACAAGTTTCGCAACTGAAATTTCGAAATCAAATGTTCCAAAAAGAGTTTGCTAACGTGTTACTTCTAGGCAAGGGGCGAACAGGTACAGGTGATGAAGATACCCTACACATCAGAAGGCGGCTTAGGGATTATAAATGTAGCTCTGTATACGTCTTTTTAACTCTAAAGTCCGTCAAACGGATAAATGGTCACATTATTAGTTTTAATGAATGTAGGTCTAATTTGTTCCTTCACATCGACTCGAAATTAATTCATTCGATACATGTTTCACAGATGTCCGTTTGTTGCGCGTGTGTTATAAGGGCATAACGCAGCTATCTAACCGGTTCAAACCGTCGTGTGCTAGGTCTACGTGAATGAATCGACTCACCGGATATTTCTCCCTACTACTCAGTAATACCACCGGCCACGGGCGTACTTAGTTAACATCGACGTGGCATTCCACGAGTTTTGTGACGTCTGTTCCTGCTGTTTCCGTCGGGAGGCCTTTCCATCGCGTGAAACACAAAATAAGTCCTGCGATATTTCGGCAACGTAGAATCGGAATCAGTAAGAAGCGGGACTGCTCCATACATCACAAGCAGACAGCGACATGCAATATAGTATATGTTGTGTTCAGTAGAAGCCCTTCTTCAAAGGCTTTTATGTTGTCCGTTACACTCGATGAATATATGCTGTTTCTAAGCACCATAAGACTGAATGTCTCGAGAGCGAGTCGTCATTGGCACGATTTGCTGTAGTAAAATTACGTCAAATATAATGGTGGATAAAAATTTTCGTATTTAGTAGTTTTTGCGTTATAGCTCGTGTTATACGAAAATAAACATTTTTAAGGCAACGGTACATTGAAAATAGATTAGCAAATGTGATTATTGCTAGAATTTGTTGTAGTTAAATGTCAGTTAATAACATTTCCTTAACTGAAACCGTTAGAAGACTGTAACTAAAAATACAAGGTCGCTCATGGCAGAACTTGAGCAGAGGGTCGTTGATAAATGTGCACCGTTGCTGAACGGAGGATTGAATGGTACAGCGTTCACATCTCACTGTTTCTCAATTTTTTATCCACCTTCGCGTTTTCTAAACGGTTGTAGGACTTCCTTATGAAATTAATAGAAATAATTTCTGTAACATTTGATGTTATGTAAGTACACTACTGGCCATTAAAATTGCTACACCAGGAAGAAATGCAGATGACAAACGGGTATTCATTGGACAAATATATTATATTACAACTGACATGTGATTACATTTTCACGCAATTTGGGTGCATAGATTCTGAGAAATCAGTACCCAAAACAACCACCTCTGGCCGTAATGACGGCCTCGATACGCCTGGGCATTGAGTCAAATAGACCTTGGATGGCGTATACAGGTACAGCTGCTCATGCAGCTTGAACACGATACCACAGTTCATCAAGAATAGTGACTGGCGTATTGTGACGAGCCACCTTGAGTACCTCTATCGGTTCTCCCTTCTATTCCAGTCTTGTATTGTTCGTGGAAAGAAAGATTGTTAATTGAGATGTGGAGATGTGGAGAATGTGCTAGCCAGGGCAGCAGTCGAACATTTTCTGTATCTTGAAAGGCCCGTACAGGACCTGCAACATGCGGTCGTGCATTATCCTGCTGTAATGTAGGGTTTCGCAGGGATCGAATGAAGGGTAAAGCCACGGGTCGTAACACATCTGAAATGTAGCGTCCACTGTTCAAACTACCGTCAATGCGAACAAGAAGTGATCGAGATGTGTAACCAGTGGCACCCCATACCATCACGCCGGGTGATACGCGAATACACGCTTCCAATGTGCGTTCACCGCGATGTCGCCAAACACGGATGCGCCCATCATGATGATGTAAACAGAACATGGATTCATCCGAAAAAAATTACGTTGTGACACTCGTGCACCGCCGCGCAGGATTAGCCGAGCGGTTTAGGGCGCTGCAAAAATGGTTCAAATTGCTCTGAGAACTATGGGACTTAACTGCTGTGGTCATCGGTGCCCTAGAACTTAGAACTACTTAAACCTAACTAACCTAGGGACAACACACACATCCACGCCCGAGGCAGGATTCGAACCTGCGACCGTAGCGGTCGCGCGACTCCAGACTGTAGCGCCTAGAACCGCTCGGACACTCCGGCCCGCTAGGGCGCTGCAGTCATGAACTGTGCCGCTGGTCCCGGCAGAGGTTCGAGTCCAGCCTCGGGCATGGTTGTGTGTGTTTGTCCCTAGGACAATTTAGGTTAAGTAGTGTGTAAGCTTAGGGACTGATGACCTTAGTAGTTAAGTTTCATAAGACTTCACGCACACACACACACACACACACACACACACACACACATTCATTCACCCAGGTTCGTCGTTGAGTACACCATCGCAGGCGCTCCTGTCTGTGATACAGCGCCAAGTGAAACTGCAGCCATGGTCTCCGAGCTGATAGTCCATGCTGCCAACGTCGTCGAACTGTTCGTGCAGATAGTTGTTGTCTTGCAAACGTCCCCATTTATTGTCTCAGGGATCGAGACGTGGCTGCACGATCCGTTACAGCCATGCGGATAAGATGTCTGTCATCTCGACTGCTAGTGTTACGAGGCCTTTGGGATCCAGCACGGCGTTCCGTATAACCCTCCTGAACCCACCAATTCCATATTCGGCTAACAGTCATTGGATCTCGAGCAACGCGAGCAGCAATGTCGCGATACGATAAACCGCAATCGCGATTGGCTACAATCAGACCTTTATCATAGTCGGAAACGTGATGGTACGCATTTCTTCTCCTTACACGAGGCATCAAAAAATGGTTCAAATGGCTCTGAGCACTATGCGACTTAACTTCTGAGGTCATCAGTCGCCTAGAACTTAGAACTAATTAAACCTAACTAACCTAAGGACATCACACACATCCATGCCCGAGGCAGGATTCGAACCTGCGACCGTAGCGGTCACGCGGTTCCAGACTGAAGCGCCTTTAACCGCACGGCCACACCGGCCGGCTACACGAGGCATCACAACAACGTTTCACCAGGCAACGCAGGTCAACTGTTGTTTGTGTATGAGAAATCGGTTGGAATTTTTCCTCATGTCAGCACGTTGTAGATGTCGCCACCGGCGCCAGGTTTGTGTGAATTCTCTGAGAAGCTAACCATTTGCATATCATGGCATCTTCTTCCTGTCGGTTAAATTTCGCGTCTGTAGCTCGTCATCTTCGTGGTGTAGTAATTTTAATGTCCAGTAGTGTTTAATGGCGTTCGGTGTCAGCTGTGAATTAGTCGATTTCTGATGCTCTTACTGTCTGGATACGTATCTTTCATTTATGTCTTCTTACTTGTTCACGAATATTGAAGTCTTTACTTACGCTATTTATGTCACTGACAGAGGAACACGACTGGAATTTGGACAAGCGATGAAATGTGCGTTTCAATAGAGCTAACAGGAACTTTACGCGCGTTCATCTTCGTGAACAAACTGTACGGATTGTGAGCCAAATAAAACCGACAACTGCCGCTGGGCAGCGCCGTGGCGTAAAATCAAGTTAACTAGACATTCCCACGTGCCGACGGCGCTGCGCTTCGTGGTGTTGTATACTGCATCTGTGTGCAGGTCAACGTTTGCTACCCCATCCCCAATGACGACGGCTTAAGCAGACCTCCGGCGGAGTCGAGAGCAGTTAGACAGGGGGAACACGGCCGGCCGCCACGAATGTGAACGAGGCTACGCATTCTAGCGAAGCGGCTGCAATCGATAGCGTGGGGAGTGGGAGGAGGGAGGGAGGAGGCTGCGCCTGAGCTGAACAGCGCGTCGCCTGCGCGTCCAATCTCGTTGCCGAGACGGCGCGGTGCGTCGCGGCGCGGGCGTCGGAGATCGCTCGCTGCAGATAGGCACGCACTGCGGGGAAACCGACAGCGGCTGGTGGAACGAAACGGGTAACGCGCTGGAAAGACATTGACAACGAAAACGCGTTCTTTTGGTGGATTTCACGTGCATTGGAAGACCTTCCGTCCCGTAGGGCTTTAGTGTGGCAGTCTGAGAATTCCGATGCAGCAATCGAACGGCCAAATACGCATCCGCCATTTTTGATTGCGATAGCCCGTGCATACAAAACGAACAAAGGTTGATCCGCAGCTCATGGTCGTGCGGCAGCGTTCTTGCTTCCCGCGCCCGAGGTCCCGGGTTCGATTCCCGGCGGGGTCAGGGATTTTCTCTGCCTCGTGATGACTGGGTGTTGTGTGATGTCCTTAGGTTAGTTAGGTTTAAGTAGTTCTAAGTTCTAGGGGACTGATGACCATAGACGTTAAGTCCCATAGTGCTCAGAGCCATTTGAACAAAGGTAGGACACAGATGACAAACATTTGATCGTCATGACCTTGCGACGTGGTCAGTTGTTACTTCTTGGCCTGTAACTATACACGATTATTCATGCACAGCTGGACTGTTCACTCACATCAGTGTGGGCACCTGTCAAAAGCCTGAATAACCAACTTTAGCAATGGCGTGAGTCTTCCATAGACGCCGTCTCTGCTATCGGTCGGAATTGTCCGAAATTTCGCACACGTGCAGAATAATCATATCATTTGAAGCACCTGAAATGAAGTTTTCCCATGTGCATTTGCGACTGTAAAAATTAGGGAATTTTTTGTTGACAGGCCCTCGTACAAAAAAGATTCAACTTATTAGCTGAAATAATTGCTAACTATCTCATTGTTGTTAACTTATTGTCGATTCTTGAGGTACGCTGTTAGAAAAAGGTCATATACACGTTTTCTGTATACTCAGTGATTTACCATCGAAGTGAAAAAGGCAGTGGTTTCTGAATTTTTGGAGAAAATTGTTTTAACAGCCACACATTTGAAAACTCTGAGCTTTTTTCATGTTCTAGGCATAATTATTACAACGAGGACCATTTCGACCCTGACATTCCTTTAACAGTTTACGAATAGTTAGAAAACATAGCCAGCTTAGAGATGTTACTTGATTTCTATGTAAATGAGGACTGACACGTCTCGATGCAGCAATCAGTATAAAGAAGAATCATTGCGAGGCCTAGGGTGAGACGTTAAACACAGCGTACTTCACATTTTCCCTTTTACAGTGTAAGAAGGATTGTTAGCCAGCTAGTCGACTATATGAAAATATGCTATGAGAAAGATGGTACTTTTGTGGTTTAATAAAGCTCTTATTTCGTATTTCTTGTTTTTTAATGAAACATGGATTCTTAATTTTCAAATTAACTTATAGCATTTCGATATTAACTCTTCACAATAAAACTGAATAATTCTTAAAGTCAAAATATAATAATGGATTTATTCAACCTAACGTTATCTTATGAAATGTTATCTTAAATAAAAGTTCTCCAAATAAATTGTGGAAGCATATTGTGAAATTTTGCTGTGTACCAGTACGTAACCGCCTTGTATATGGAATGATAAATATATTTTGGAAATAATGAGTAGCAGACAATCTTGCAGGTAGGGCCAACACAGCTATGATTGATTGTCTTGTGTGTCAACCCCTCCAGTTGTATTTAGTCTTCTATTTTTATGTCACTACCGGTCTCATGGCACTAAAAACTACATCTTCATGTGAACACCTGCATCACAATAAATCAGGAACGTATAACAATCCTGAGACATACACTAAAATGAAAATTTTCTAAAATTATTTTAACATTTTAAAAATTTTATATGGAATTTAAAAACTTTTACATGAGAACATGCTAATGTTTGTATTCACTTACCCTAAAACTTCGTAGCTAAGAATCTCTGTACTTTGTCGCCAATATTCCTTGCCCGTCAGAATAAAACACCGCTTGAAGGCGGTGTGCCATTGAATAAAACAAATGGTTTCCAAACCAACAGGCGGATGGGTCCTAAACACATTATATCATAATAGTCCATTCATAAGGGTGGATATGAATCAAAAATTATTAAGATCTATTTTGCGGTTAGCATGAAAAAGCGAGAAGTGGTTGCAACAGAATGGAGGGATGTTCTATCTGGGCCAAAATAAGTAGCTATTGACGGAAAATTAGAACCTGAATACCGCACTTGCCGTTTCTCCGGTCTATATGCTATCATGAAAAGGAGTCGCGTTAGCGTTCTGTGTCTTACTGACGACGAGAAAGTAAACAGCTTGCCTATGGACGGCTCGCGCATGCGCTGATGGTGTGCTGGCTCTAGCGAATGAACGGTAGTCTCTGGGGAACACATAGATGGTGAATGAGATCGGGAAATATTGGGATAACAAGTACAAAACCTTTATTGAAAACAATTCGCAAAATACAATTGTGACAATTGATATTTATTTTATGTTAACCTAAAGGGACTCTTGTACGTATAATTAATTAATAGAGTGCCATTAGATGCATATATTACGGCAACGAAACAGATCTACCGACAGTGTCCACTTAATAAATCTTAAAACTGTCAACAACTTTATCAAGTTCTAATTTCAAAAAATTATTAAGACTTTTTTTTAAAAAATTCTTGTTGTTTTTACCGTTAAGAGTATCCTTAACCATAGTAAATTTTTAAACTTTTTAATGATAGCTCCATGTGGTACGACAAATTGGCACGAGCATTAGTACCAGGTTTAAAGAACATCTTAGGATTTCTAGCTCAAAATCTGCCTTGAGTACCCACTTTAGTGGCCAAAGGCATCTTGTCACGCATCTTCCTAGTAACAATAATGTTACCTCGATAAATCAAGGGCCACATTTGAAGCATCTTGAAGGAAGTAGAAATTGTGAGATCCATTAGTCGCTTCACACTCCAAACCCTAAATGGATGGTTCCAATGGCTCTGAGCACTATGGGACTTAACATCTGAGGTCATCAGTCCCCTAGAACATAGAACTACTTAAACCTAAGTAACCTAAGGACATCACACACATCCATGCCCTAGGCAGGATTCGAACCTGCGACCGTAGCGGTCGCGCGGTTCCAGTCTGTAGCGCCTAGAACCGCTCGGCCGCCCCGGCCGGCTGTCTTGTTGTTAGCATAAGTCAGTTTAAGCTAGTTTAAGTAGTGTGTAAGTCTAGGGACCGATGACCTCAGTACTTTGGTCCCTTAAGAATTCACACACATTTTTTTCTGTTCATTAATTGTTATGTGCAAAAACAGGCCACCTGATTGTTGCAAAATAAACCAAACGTGGGATCTAAACAAAAGGACGGATGAAGCTCATGAAACAGAACCCACTGTTCAGTAAAAACTGCTGTTTTCGAAAGCTGTACACATTATTCTGATGCTGGTTCTTATTATGAGATTCTATACATAACGTATCACACGAAAACATTGGCGTTGTCTGCTATAATAGTGTCAATACAACATTATTCTTTATGACAGCCTAAAACTATAAAAACATTTTACAGTAACGATCGTTTTCATACGTTGTTTCTAGCTATGAAAAAAATCTTGTATTGTGTGAGATAATATTTTTAGTGATAAACGATGTTTAAAGCGTCTACATCAAAGAGCTGAAGGAAAGATGAGAGGACTTGAACATCAGGTCAATGAAACACCATACACTCAACCTGGAGAAGGATGGGGTGGGAAAAGCGAACGTGTTTTATACAAAGAATCGTCAAATCGTCCTTCAGTAGTTAAAGGACACCATGGAAAACATAAATTTAGCTTAACAGACGGGCTTTAACCCTGGTCCTCATTGAAGTGAGTCCACTTAATAACTACTTTGGTCCTGGCTTTGTAACATACCGTACATTTCATTAAAGTTGCATCGTTCTGTATTAGACATTCGCGCGTCATCTGAAAATGTAGTCTGTACACATATTTCTATATATTCCAGCTTCTTTATTAGGTACTGCTAAGACTATATTTACGAACAGAAAGCCATGCTGTGGGAATCAGTGTGGGTGACCTACATGATTTATTCTAGTGAGTAATATAGAGAGATTCTCGTAGCATCATTCCGAATGATTGCTTCACGTAATGTCAGCTGCACGTCGGGTTTGTCATCATTTGTCTTATTGTGTTTGATTCGCCCCATTACAATGATGTGTCAAAAGTCATCGGGTGGCGATACCCACATACACAGATGTCGGTACCATCGCATACACAAGGTACAAAAGAGTTGGTGGAGCTGTCATTTGCACTCAGATGGTTCTCGTAATCATTGCCTCACTACGGGAATTAGCAGACTTTGAACGAGGAATTGCCGTTGGAACTAAACTCATGGGACACTCCATTTCAGAAATCGTTAGGGAATTCAATATTCCGAAATCCACAGTGTCAAGAGTGTACGGAGAATACCAAATTTCGGGCATTAAAAAAATGGTTCAAATGTCTCTGAGCACTATGGGACTAACTTCTCAGGTCATCAGTCCCCTAGAACCTAGAACTACTTAAACCTAAGTAACCTAATGACATCACACACATCCATGCCCGTGGCAGGATTCGAATCTGCGACCGTAGCGGTCGCGCGGTTCAAGACTGTAGCGCCTAGAACTGCTCGGCCACCCCGGCCGCCTTCGGGCATTACCTCTCACAATGGACAACGCAATGGTCGGCGGCTTTCGCTTAACGATAGAGATCAGTGGCGTTTGCGTTGGGTTGTCAGTGCTAACAGACAAGTAACACTGAGCGAAATAACCGCAGAAATTAATGTGCTGCGTTTGATGACCGTGCCTACTAGGACAGTGCGGTGAACTTTGGCGTCAGTGGGCTATGGCAGAAGACCACCGGCTGGAGTGCCGGTGCTATTAGCACCACATAGGCTCCAGCGCCTCTCCTGGGCTCGTGACCATATTAGTTGTACCAAAGACGACTGGAAAACCGTGACTTGGTCAGATGAGTCCCGATTTCAGTTGTTTAGACCTGATGATACGATTCGAGTGTGGCGCAAACCCTACGAAGCCATGGACCCATATCGTCAACAAGGCACTGTATAAGATGGTGGTGGGCTGCGTTTACATGGAATGGAGTGGGCCCCAACTGAACCGATCACTAGCTGGAGGTGGATATGTTCGGCTACTGGGGGACCATTTGCAATTACACAACGACGTAATGTTTATGGATGACTCAGGGGTATAACTGTTCGCAGTTGATTTGAACAACATTATGGTAATTCGACTGAACGATCTGGCCGCCCACATCACCCAACATTAATCCCACCGAACTTTCATGGGACATTATCGAGAGATCATTTCGTGCACAAAGTGCTGCACCGGCAACAATTTCGCAACTATGGACGACTATACAGGCAGCATGGCTCAATATTTCTGTACAGGACATACAGGGACTTGAGTCCGAGTCACTTCTAATTACTGCACTACGCCGGCAAAAGGAAGTCCGACCCGATATTAATTGGCAGCCCATGACTTCTGTCACCTCAGTGTATATAGAAAGCTTAATGTACAGCACTATCTCTTGTATTCGAAATGTGCTACAAAGCCACTGCTCTTTGGAGGTCACAAAGTGTTTAGTGGTTACGTTCTTTCTAAAATTTCCTTAATCTTTAATATAAAGGGAGTGGAAGGACTTGACCCAAACAGAGATCATTTCATTTTAACATATTTATTTGTATCATAGATAAATCATTAAGAGAATTACAATCATAAACCATATAATAATTCCTTTAAGAAACGCCATTCAGGCAAACTTTACAAACTGCTTGTTATATAAAACCACAAATGAATTTATCTCTTTGAAAACATTTAAAAACCCGCCACTCTGGCCAATTTTACAAACTGCTTGTTATATGAAACCACAAGCGAATTAATCTCCTTGCAAACATTTAAAAAACCACCATTCGGGCCAAGTAAATCATTTAAAATGAACCTTACATCAAATAACCAGGAAATCAATTATTTTCACATAGATTGAAAACCGCCCCTCCCGGGCGAGATATTACCAAACAACTTTACAAGGTTATAAACAGTTTGGTCATTAATAACCCAGTTATTTCCCCATCAAAATTGACATACCCCACTAAGGCTAAATTGCACCGCAATTTTAGAAAACGGGTTCAATTAAGACACATTCTTCTAGAAATCCCTCAAAATTCTTAAGACAAATATTGAAAACATTGAACCCGGGCAACCTTGCAGAGTCACCACAAGTTTTAGAAAACTGCAGCTTGTACAAGAACTGAGGCCCGAGATTGTGAGGCCGCGACTTGGCCACGAACGGTGGAGGCGACTGAGTACTTATCTTCGAATTAAGATGTGGACTCCGTTTGTACTTCCACCTCGTTCAGAACACCGAAATCGGAACCAAACAGCACACGCGTGCTCAGGCGCAGTCCACCGCCCGTACGCCCACTAGTAAATTAAAAGGGGAGGCTCTGCACTTCGGTTGCCCACTGCTTCCGATCTCTGAAACATAAATCAGAAGCGACAACAGGGAACCAAACAACCCTTCCTTCACCTTAATACTCAAACTTACACAGAAAACTACTTCGATAAAATTGACAATAATAAAACTGATTTCATTCCTTTAAGCAGAACGACGTACACGAGTGATGCAAACGGAACTGGCTCATTAAAACCCAAACATCACATGGAGCACGTTATGTGGGCCTGTAAGGTACCACCCGACAATCTTTAGACACGGAATATAGATCGTTCGGTGAGGCTGCGCAAATGTATTAATGTTTTAGACACTTGCCAACTGAGTTAAGAAGAATACTATTAAGGAGTGAAGCACACACTGAAGAGGCATGAAGTATCAAATCACAGACCTTGCAACACTTTTCTGCCTCAAGAGCAATCATCATTATATTTCACTAATCGTTGGTAGGACTTGAATTACTGAACTTGATGCCAGCTGCTGGATCCATGTGGCGAAGACGCCAGACGTTGCTTAGTCAGATAGTAACAGCGTGTTCCTTCACGGAAGCGAGCACATGCATAGCTTCACGAGGCTGCCAAGAAGCCACAGCGCCGGCCCGCTGCTACTGACCCCAGTACGATCAGGCGCTGACTGCCGCCCGTACTCTGGCACACCGCGCTCGCTGTCGTCTCTCCAACGTCTCGCTAACACGCGCACTTCCGCGTGCCGTGTCCAACGTTGCTGTCCTTTTCCACTCCGTACTGCCCACTACATCCTGAGCCGGCCCAGGCTCCAAAGACAAACTTCCGCCAGAGGGAATCGATAGTGCCTAACCAAAGGTAGCCCTGGCACCAGTCCCGCCACGGCTCATTTAGAGCAACAAATATTGTTGTACATCTCAACCTGAGAAAGCTGGTTATTCTAAGCCCAATGGATCAAGTAGTTGCAGCAACTTAGTTCTATGTAGTTAATTTTCTTCGTCAAAGGCGAGCTTGTTAATGTATTTAGCACTTCAGTACTTTAGGGTTCAGCTATAGCTTCTGGAGAGTGGAAAAATAATTTATAATGTATTTTAATAAAATATATACATAGAAGTCTTTTGTAACAGCAATAAAAAAATCTCTTAAACACATTCGTGTCAAATGGACCTAAAAGTCCAGTGATATTCAGCTGATTTCTCTAACATTTTTGGAAACTTCTTTCTGTGCCTTCACAATTTACCTTTACATCACAGCATAGTGTTTTACATAAATGGTTCAAATGGCTCTGAGCACTATGGGACTTAACAGCTATGGGCATCAGTCCCCTAGAACTTAGAACTACTTAAACCTAACTAACCTAAGGACATCACACAACACCCAGTCATCACGAGGCAGACAAAATCCCTGAACCCGCCGGGAATCGAACCCGAGAACCCGGGCGTGGGAAGCGAGAACGCTACCACACGACCACGAGCTGCGGACCATAGTGTTTTATATCTGAAGTATTGTTTAGGTTGCAAAGCAACTGCCAGCATGCACTGGATTAGTTCACTTCTCAGGATGTCATAAAACAGTCATGTAGCTCGACAAAATTCTGTTCCATATCGTATAGGACAAAGACAGGCAACTCACATCATGCATACCCAGGCCGGATGACGTATGCTGGGTTGCCTATCTTCAGGAGCACGATATGTTTTCTGCGCCAGTTTCATTTGGTCCATACAGCACTTACATTTCCGATACAGAAGTTTTGGTCTTCCTGTTTCCACTACTTATTATTCCCCGTCTACCCTCAGTTATAGAAGATTGCAGTGTCATGATGTCAGTATTGCAGTGTTTTGACAGTAGGTTACCACTGCATAAATTAAGAAAGCTCTGAGTTGAAGAAAAAGTCAGTACTTACAATCATTATGAAATTAATCCGAACATAAAAGATAGAATACGGCTGAAGATATAGATAGCATTCCATCTGAATTTCTAAAATCATTGGGTGAAGTGGCAACAAATCTATTTACTTTCGTGTGTAGAAAGAGTCAGTCTAGCGAAATATCATCTGACTTTCGGAGAAATATCATACACACAATTTCGATGATTGAAACATACGACAAATGCGATAATTATCGTACAATAAGCTTATGCATCGATGTTCTTCAGAAGAATAATATACTGAACAACGTAAAAGATTGAGGATCTGTTAGATGACGATGACGCACATAAGAGGGAGTTCTGAGATTGCGACTGATAATGAAAGCAAGGCTAAAAAAATCCAGACATATTCTTTGGATTTGTCGATGTGGAAAAAATATTCAGCAGGGTCAAATGATGCAAGATGTTCCAAATTTTGAGAAAAACAGGAGTAAGTTGTAGGGGAAGATGGGTAATATACCATGTGTGTAAGAATGAAGAGGGAACAGTAATACTGGAAGATCAAGAAGGAAGTGCTCGGATTGAAAAGCGTGTGAGGCAGGGATGAAGCTCCGTTCCTACTGTTCAAGCCATACATCGAAGAAGCAATAACGGAAATAAAAGAATGATTCAAGAGTAGGATTATAATTCAAGGGAAAAAGATATCAGTGAAAAAGTTCGCTGATGCAATTGCCATTCTCAGTGAATGTGAAGAATAACAGTATCTTCTGAAAGGAATAAGCAATCTCGCGATTACAGAACATGGAATGAGAGTAAATCGAAGCAAGGCGAAAGTAATAAGCAGCAGCAGAAATGAGAACAGACAGAAACTTAACATCAGGACTGGTAATCGCGAAGTAGATGAAGTTAAGGAATTCTACTACGTAGGCAGCAAATTACCCCATGACGCATGGAGCAAGGACGACGTAAGAAGCAGACTAGCGCTAGCAAAAAGGGCTTTCCTAGCCGAGAGAAGTGTACTAGCATTAAACACAGGACTTGATTCGAGGAAGAAGCTTCTGAGAATGTACGTTTGCTGCACAGCACTCTGTGGGAGTGAAACGTGGACTGCGGGAAAACAACAAAAGGAGAAGAAGCATCTGAGATGGACTGCTACAGAAGAAAGTGAAAATTAGATGGAAAGGAGAGAAATATATGGAAAACACTAACAAGAAGAAGGCATAGAACTGTAAGACATCAGGTAATATCTTCCATGTAGAGGGACCTGTAGAGCGTAGACACTCTAGGGAGAGACTCAAATATATCCAGGCTGAAATTGCTACTCTCGGATGAAGAGGTGGGTACAGGATAGGAATTCGTAACGGGCAGCGTCAAACCAGTCAGAAGGGTTGTGAGCAGTGGAATCGCGATAAACGGGACAGGTACGTACTGCACAACAGTAGTTGATACCTAGGTAGCTGTCTGTGTGTGGGCTGCGCGTGAGAATCCTTTTGTTTGAGAGACTTTCCGTCCATTCTGCATACAGCTGTATGAGGCCCGGAAACATCACTGCAGCAGCCGGAGACACAACCCCTGCCCGACTGAGGAGGCATTAAAATCGTAATGACTAACTAGTGAAACTTCCGTAACAACCTACTAGACTTTGAAGAGCTCCTAAGAAGCAGATCTATAATACTTGGTGCAGAGAGCTACTTCAACATGAAATTGATAGCAGTGAAAGTTTTGGGGAATATTTAACATCATACTGGAAGGATGGGTCAATGGAAAATGTGTGTGGTGTATTTGTCGCAGTAAGACTCTCAAATACACTGTAACTGCATGTGACATGGTTTGGGCAAGACTCAGACAAAAAGAGTAGGAATAACGTATTAGGTCTACAACTTTTCTTCCGACAGTTTCTTTCTTGAAAGTCGAAGCTTTATTTTCAAGAACTTACAAACAATTACGATTAAGAGTACTGATCATCGCTGACCACTACGTTCGGGCAGCAAACAATTCTCGAGGTGGAGTAACTGGGCGTTTCTTGAGCATATCCACGAATCGGTCAAATTTTGAACTTGTTCATATGACCGGAAACACTGATGAGCTAGGCCAATGCCATTCAAAGAAACAGGTGGTAGTCAGATGCAGCAATCGCTCGAGAATACGCTTCCAAGTACTTTTAACTCGTTTTGTGACGTGGGATCGAGCACTGTCATGCTGAAAAATCACCTTCTCAAATTTGTCGCAGTACTGTGGCCGTTTGTCTTTCACTGCTTTACCCAAAAGTGTCAATTGCCTTCGATAATGATCTCCTTACAATGCTCCATTGCACGCAGGAAGGTACGACATTTGGAATAAGTTGACATATATGCAAGTGGCTCGAAGACTTCATAAATAATAGAACCCAGTAAGTTGTCCTCTACGGTGAATGTTCATCAGAGACAAGGGTATCGTCAGGAGTGACACAACGAAGAGTGATAGGATCCCTGTTGTTCTCTATAAACATACACGATTTGACGAGTAGAGTGGGCAGCAATCTACGATTATTTTGCTGATGATGCTATGGTCTACGGTAATGTGTCGAAGTTGAGTTACTGTAGGAAGATAAAAGTAGACTTAGTCTGTGTTTCTAGTTTGTGTGATCTATGGCGGTTAACTCTAAACATGGAAACATGTAATTTAATGCTGATGAGTACGAGGAAACAACTTGTGATGTTCGGTTAGAGTATTAATAGTGCCCATCTTGACTTAGTCAAGTCGCTTAAATATCCTATCGTAACTTTGCAAAAAGACATGAAATTGAACGAGGACTGAAAACTGTGGTACGGAAAACGAATGATCGACTTCGATTTACTGGGAGAATTTTAGGAAATAATGGCTTACCTGTAAAGGAGGCCGCATATGGGACGCTCGTGCGACCTATTCTTGAGTACAGCTCAAGTTTTGGGATACGTACCACGGCGAATTGAAGGAAGACTTCGAAACATTTCAGAGGCGGGGTGCTAGATTTGTTACAGGTAGGTTCTAACAACATGTATGTGTTACGTAGATGATTTGAGAACTGAATGCCTAGAGGGAAGGCGACGTTCTTTTCGAAAAACAGTGTTCAGAAAATTTAAAGAACCGGCATTTGAAGGTGATTGCCGAACGATTCTACTGCCGCCAATGTACACTGCGCGTAAGGAAGATAAGGTTCGAGAAACTAGGGCTCATATGGAGTCATTTAGACAGTCGTTTTAGCCTCTGTCTGTTTTCTAGTGGAACAGGAAAGAAAATGACAAGTAGTGATACAGGGTACACTCCGCCACGCACCGTCTGATGGCCTGCGGAGTATCCACGTAGATATGCTGGGGTCGGAGAACCGACTTGAACTGCAAACTTCTCCACGGCTCGAAGGTAACAGTGTGGTGCGGTGTCTCCGAAACAGGGATTGTTGGTCCTCACTTTTCTGAGGAGGGACATCAGCTCGTGACATCGAAATCCTGAACATCTTCCACGTCCAGAACTGTGAAGGTGAACATAACAGGACACCATTTTGTATCCCGCCTGGGAGGCGGCGCGTGGGTAGGAACGGGAAAAAGGAAAATTAAGTCGGTACTGTCAATACAGCTAAAGCACCTTTACTAGTGGATAAACATATGCAAACATAAACTTGCAAGGTGGTGCGAAGTTGAAGCGAAGTGTCCTGGCTGTCTGCACCTGATGAAATGGGCAGAAGCAGTCGCGGAGCTCGTAGACCTCGACAGCACCGGCTAGAGAGCGCTGTCGTAGGTGTCTCTTTTAGTGCCGACTTGAGAAACTATCCCGTGGCATCGTTACTATCGATACCAACAAACCAAATGATGGAGCCACACCACGCATGGTGAGATCATGCAGGAAAGAGGTTCGATAATAGTTTCCTGGAATGTTATTTCATGATTCTGCAATGTTTGTTGTCCCACACACTCTGCCATTCTGTCGATTTGTGATCTCTTTTTCTGGAGATACCTAATATCAAGAGTACACGTGAACAAATCACACCGAATCTGTTACTTGAAAATTTCCATACCTCAAGAAGTTGAAGCTGTATCGCATCCTATTTTGGCGATGTTTGTACAGAGCTTTGCGTAGAGGCTGCAGATTTGCGTCCCACCAGAATGACGTCATCTTACAGGCATTATATTTCCGAACCTAGGATTGAGAAGACGCAAGCCATTTGGCAAGTCTCTTTTCGTAAATTATTAAGCCGTCTTAATTATTCAGTTGCATAATGAGATCAGAAGGTAGCAATTTACATGAGGATAGGTATGAGATTAGCTATTAGAAAGATTTTTTTTTTTTTTGCATTACAGTGGTTGATCGAACCAATTTTCTCTTTTCAGTTAGCAGTCCAAATAATTTGGCGCTGTTAACTTTTCCTTCTCAATTCGGAAGTGAGGTATGAGCTTCGTGGGTACTCTGGATGGGCTACCGATACGGCGCAGGTCGGCTTGGCAGGAGTAGGCCCTTTACGTCCTTCAGGACAAATGCCTGGGCAGCAGGCCATGACTGCGGCCAGGCCAGGCACCGTGCATTGTGACTCAGGGCCACGAAACAGCCTTCGCTATAGGGAAATAAACAGCGATTCATCTGAAGTTAGGCGCCCGTAGTGTGTCTAACTCGAGCCTGTGATAAGATCTAGCAATTGTGAGTGTTCTGCTGAAAACGGCCAACACGTAGTAAGAGTTAGGGAAGTGCTGGGAGTGTGAAGAACTAGCCTCTCACTAGGGCTGTTATAAAATGTCAATATACTGATATTTTTCCTAATAATATCGGTATACAGGGTGTTACAAAAAGGAACGGCCATACTTTCAGGAAGCATTCCTCACACACAAAGAAAGAAAACATGTTATGTGGACATGTGTCCGGAAACGTTTACTTTCCATGTTAGAGCTCATTTTATTACTTCTCTTCAAATCACATTAATCATGGAATGGAAACACACAGCAACAGAACGTACCAGCGTGACTTCAAACACTTTGTTACAGCAAATGTTCAAAATGTCCTCCGTTAGCGAGGATACAGGCATCCACCCTCCGTCGCATGGGATCCCTGATGCGCTGATGCAGCCCTGGAGAATGGCGTATTGTATCACAGCCGTCCACAATACGAGCACGAAGAGTATCTACATTTGGTACCGGGGTTGCGTAGACAAGAGCTTTCAAATGCCCCCATAAATGAAAGTCAAGAGGGTTGAGGTCAGGAGAGCGTGGAGGCCATGGAATTGGTCCGCCTCTACCAATCCATCGGTCACCGAATCTGTTGTTGAGAAGCATACGAACACTTCGACTGAAATGTGCAGGAGCTCCATCGTGCATGAACCACGTGGTGTGTCGTACTTGTAAAGGCACATGTTCTAGCAGCACAGGTAGAGTATCCCGTATGAAATCACGATAACGTGCTCCATTGAGCGTAGGTGGAAGAAACTAAAATGAGCTCTAACATAGAAATTAGGCGTTTCCGGACACATGTCCACATAACTTCATTTCTTTATTTGTGTGTGAGGAATGTTTCCTGAAAGTCTGGTTGTACCTTTTTGTAACACCCTGTATATCGGAGATATTTCTCCCCAGATATATCGATATCGAAGCGGCTATACAGAATGCCGGTCTTTTTATTTTATTTTATATTTTTGAGCAAGTTTAGGTAATTATTTGAAATTATTCTTTTGAAAATGTAGTAGAACGTCACTCTACTTTCACTGTGTGAAGGAGTCCTACTAGTTTTTGAGCTTTTTGACTTATTGAGTATTTGTTTTTGACTGTGTGAAACAAGTACTGGTGGCACAAAGAAGAAGTCTGATTGCATTGGGGGGGGGGGGGGCATTGTGAATGGAATAACAAAATTTTCCATGTGAAGAAATGGCATACCTACCGCGGATAGGAAAATCTCAGAGTGTGAGTTATAGCGTTGTTATTTACACTAAAGTCTTTCATCAAAATTTAAAAAACTATATTCGTGAGGTAGGACTGATCCTCCAAGCCTACCAATATCTACATCAGAGATTCTTCCAAACATAAACTGTCTGTAGTAACCATACAACTTCACCAAACCAAGCCCCGGGCGTCTCGTGAAGAGCGGCGCGGATGGCTCCGGTACGCTGGCGGCGGTGGACGATGACGCGGCGGCTACGATGAACCAGTGGGCTCGCTCAGCGTGAACTGCCTCTCCAGGATCCTGCGCCAGCCTAAGTACTGATTGGCGCATGGATATGGCTGGCTCTATTTGCAGTCACGTGTCGAGCGGAAGGAAAGAGGTCCGCGGCTGTAGTGACCTGTTGCGGAGCCGTGGACGCCTCCTGGTGGTCTCTGGGAAGCGTCTATGTTTCCGGGACGACCGGCGAGGCTGACCCCTACTCGGTCCGGGGCCCGCTGTACCGTACTGCTTCGCGGGAAGCGAAATGTGCAGGCGCTGAGTCCCGACACAGTAATACCAGTTGTGTGAAAAACAATTTTTAATGTGCTATTTCTTCTCATCTGCGTTCTCGAAAAACACTTGCTGAAAATAATTAACAAAAGTCAAAATGACAAGATTGGTCTTTATGGTTCGCGGAGACGTCTGATTGGAAACCCTGACGTAATCGGCGCTCGGCGCAACCAACTGAAACTGCATCGTTTAACTTCAAGACGCAATTTTGACATTACAGCTGCCAGGTCGCTGGTGTTTGCAGAAACGAAAAAACAGGGTAGTTGACTTGAAGTGTTCCAGAAAAATCTAACATGTAACGAAACCGAACGACGGACCCATAGAACAGCTTTTATTGTGCCACTTACATGCAGCTACGATAGTTAGCTAAGCGGTTATCGCCAACCATTGTTTTCCCTATAATTCTTGCTCTAAGGGGGATAAGCAGGCTTCTAGCTTGTTGATGTTGGAACGGTGCTGCCATTAGCTCCATTTAAGCCCTTTGGGGCTAATTTCTCGATAAATTTTAGTTAACAACACTATACTGAAAGCGATTACGAGCAGCTGTCTCGATTAATACCTTCGACCTTCTGAGCCTGGAAATGCGTAAAGCGTTTTATTTATTTATTTTTTTTTTTTTTTTTTTTGTGCGTCACACTTTCTTCTCGTGTGCACCTTTCCTCGTGTGTCAACGAGGCGAATGATAGTGTTTTGGGAAATTTTATTATTCTTTTCTAAACACGGACGTAGTTTAAGGCGATGGAAGAGGTTGGCGGATCTTTGTTCAGGTAGAGTACAGAGTGGGTGGTTGTCGATTTCGTGATTGTGTCTTGTTACAGAGGGTGACGTGGGAGGTAGCCAATGGGAGGCTTCCTTCCCCCCTCATTTGGCCGGGGGGGGGGGGTGGGGAAGGGGGCCTAGAGAGAGTAAGCGCCAATGGATGTGCTGCAGCGTGGTGAGAAAATTGTTAGAGAATGTACCTTTTGGTACTAAATTCCGGTCAGAACGCATGTTTCAACTCGGTTTTTGCGGGAGGAATGATGGGAGGGTTTTGATTTTTTATTATTTCAGAGTAATTCGACTTATAGTTAGTGGTGCGTGAGTAACAAATATGGACACTTTACATCAGCGTGACACCACCAAATTGAGTGTATCACTTAAACGTTAACTTTCATTTGGTAGAATTATTGAAGTTTCCATTTTTAGGTATGAGTGGCGCAACTTGTGTGAAAATTAACTTAATTTTCTTTGTGTTAGGGACTTAGAAAGAAATCGCGCCAAAGCCTTGCTGGGTCGGCAACTTAAGAATTTCACGATGAAATGCACTTTCTCTGCTCTAGTTTAGTGGAGGAATGATTCTAATTGTGTTGTGTACTATTCTGTACTATCCTTTTATGGTTGTATCTTCTTTTAATTGTGATTGTGACGAGGCTGTATGGGCAGTCCACGTGGTCGCTGCTGGGTCACTAGTACAATAGGTCAGCCCTTGAGAGTTTTGCGCCACGTGGTTGGCACCGATAGCGTTTCAGTATACTTTCTTTATTCGTGTTTGGCCTTTCATCTTAAATAAGTATTTCAATAGATCTTGTGGGTTTTGTTTAGCATGGTCGGTTTTAAACAAAGAAAATCACAGAAATTACACAGGAAAGTAGTGCAGAAAATTGTCACACTAGAAGCGGGCGTTTCACTTGGACGGACACAGTTTGTTTCTCCGACAACGTGGGCCATGGTGTGGCGTAACTATACCCCGGGTTCCGTGGTCTGCTCGAAGCACGTTTGAACTGTTTACCTCTGGCGGGAGCCAACACCTTGAGCCGTCTTCTTCTTGGACCGGACTCGTTCAGGCAGGATGTCGAGAAGTTCATCTAGTGTCGTGGCATCGTAGCCGCTCTCTTTCTTCTCCTGTAGTACAACGTGAGCTTGCGAGTCGTTGGACTAGCGAACCGAATTTGTTCCCTGTGATAATGGTATTGCTCGTCGGCAATTGCTGTAATGCATTTTCATCTGGATTGTACTATGGTAGTGAGGTGCCAGAGGCTCGAGAGGAACTGAACAGGTGTTGATTGTAGAATAGCTAGAACGGACATGTTCTTACTATCTCAGTGCTTATTAAGAAAATGGTTAACCGATCAGAAACGTTTGCTGGAAAGAAAACCATAGGTACAAGGAAGGCAACTGCGAAGAAACTATGGATAACACGTGAAATACTTCAGGTGGTAGACGAAGGAAAGAAATACAAAGATGAGAATTCAGGAATACATAAATACAATACATTTAAGAACGATATAAGTAGGAAGTGCAGGGAAGATAAACCAAATGGATGTATAAAAACGTAAAGAAATAAAAAAAGAAAACTTTTGTGGGTAGGACTAACTCAGCATCTAAAAAAATCAAAAGAAACTTAGGGGAAATATACGGTAATATTAAGATTGCAAAATGAATTCCTATGTTAAATGCAGGACAGAGAGCGGATAGGTGGATAGACTATATTGAGGGTCTCTACCAGGGGGGGGAATACTTGCCAGATGTGATAGAAGAAGAAACGGGAGTGGATTTAGAAGAGGTAGGTGATCCAGTACTAGAAACAGAAGGGCTTTGAAAGACTTAACCATCACACAAGCCGGAAAGGGTAAAGAACATGCCATTGGAATTTTTGAACTCATTGGGGGGAAGTGGAAAAGAAATGACTATTCACGTTGGTGTGTAGAATGTGTCAAATTGGCGATATACCCTCTGATTTTGAGAGAAACATGATCCACACAACTCCAAAAGCAGAAACAGCCAACAAGTGCGAGAATTATCGAGCAATCAGCTTAACTGATCATGCATCCAAGTTGTTGACCAGAATAAGATACAGAAGAATGGAAAAGAAAATTGAGGATGTGTGAGAAGACGACGAGTTTAGCTTTAGAAAACGGCCAGTTCTAGCGTTGCTGTTGATAAATGAAGGAAGACTGAGGAAAAACCAAGACACGTTCACTGGATTTGTCGACCTGGAAAAAGCATTCGACCACATCAAATGGTGCAAGATATTAGAAATTCTGAGAAAAATAGGGGTGAGCTATAGGGGAGGACGGGTAGTGTAAAATATGTATATGAATCAAGAGGGAACGATAAAACTGGAAGATCAAGAACGAAGGGTGTAAGGCAAGGATGTAGTTTTTTGCTCCTGCTGTTCGATCTATACATCGAAGAACCAATGAGGGAAATAAAAGAAATCTTCAAAAATCTATTGACATTGAGGATGAAAGAATATCAGTGATAAGGTTCACTGACGCCATTGCTATCCTCAGTGAAAGAAAAGAAGAGAAACAGGAACTGCTGAATGGAGTGAACAGTCTAATAAATACAGAATATGGATTGAGAATAAACTGAAGAAAGATAAAAGTAAATAAAATTAGTATAAATGAGAACAGTGAGCAACTTGACATCACGATTGATGATCACAAAGCACGTGAAGTTAAGAAAATCTGCTACCTGGGCAGCAAAATAATCCATGATGGACGGAGCAAGGAGGACATAAATAGCAGCCGGCCGGGTGGCCGAGCTGTTCTAGGCGCTACAGTCTGAAACCACGCGACCGCTACGGGCGCAGGTTCGAATCCTGCCTCGGGCATGGATGTGTGTGATGTCCTTAGGTTAGTTAGGTTTAAGTAGTTCCAAGTTCTAGGGGACTGATGACCTCAGAGGTTAAGTCCCATAGTGGTCAGAGCCAGCCATAAATAGCAGACTAGTACTGGCAAAAACAATATTCCTGCCCAAGATAAGTCTGCTAGTATCAAACATAGGTCTTAATTTGAGGAAGAAATTTCTGAGAATGTAGGTTAGGACCGTAACATTATATGGTACCATAGTTAGACATGACATCTGGGAAAATCGGAACAAAATAGTACGAAAGGACTTGTGATGTGGTGCGACAGGGAATTGTTGACAATAAGATCGACTCATAAGGGACATAATGAGATGGTTCTGCGCAGAATTGGAGAGGGAAGTAATATATAGATAACACTGAAAAGGAGAAGGGGCAGGAGGTTGGAGCTGTAGAGGGTAAAAGCTGTAGAGGAAAACAGAGATTGGTAGTAATTCAGGACGAAGGTTTGTGCAAGTTTAAAAGGTTGGCACAGTAGACGAATTCGCGGAGGGCCGCATCAAACCTGTCAGAAAGTTCACTGATACGAAAAAATCAAAATGAAAAAGAAGTTGGTCACAGGAGATAGCTGCTGAATGGTCTGTGTACTTAGCACAGTACTGTGATGTAGAACAGACTGCCCCATCTAATGGTTCTTCCACAGGAGAGAAAAGGTACAAAAACTTACGTTTCCTTTCCTAATCCATATGCACGAATAGGGCTCTCAATTAACGTTTATTTCCTACTGTACATTGACCTAGGAAATCAAATTGCTGTCTCTCTAGAAACACCGTGTTCCCAGTGTAGACACAGTGATTCATCGTGTTTTGGTGTGATACAGTCTAGTGCTCCGGTGCGCGGGCCTCGCCGTTCTCCCGTTATTGGGTCAGGCCCAGGCAGCTGCCCTCCTGCCCTCCGCCGTAATACGATTATCTCCCGCCGGCCACTGGCCGCAGTCAGCTGGTGGGGATCAGCTCACAACCTCCGTAGCGCTCCGCCGCCGCGCGCCGGTCCGGTATTCACCATAGACAGTGTGTGCTTCTTCTACATTCGTTCTCCGATCTCGCGTTGTTGTTACGCCACGCCGGTCGTCGTGATCTTCACGATGACTAACACTTTCGTTACGCTACAGCAGATTAAAGCTACTAAAATTACATACATGACTGCCTTACTCTACTTTTTCAACAGTACTTTAACATGTATTGCATTTAAACTTTGGTTCAATTTAGACTTTGGGTGAGGCCGACATACACCGCTGCGGGAAAAAGTAGTACACTTGGAAAGACGACTTCGATTTTGATCCGATGACGGCAGATGCAACCTGGACAATAGGAGATGTACTAATAATGGATTCAGAGTCTTCCGCCAAAATACAGAGTAGTGGCACAGCTACCAGAGGGCCATCTGTGTGTATCCTTTGATCCGTGAATTTACTTTCAATACTTTTTCCTAAGAATTTACTTTACTTACTAGCGATTCATCAAGAGCATTAGCACATTTAATAACACTATGTGAGCGAGGAAGTAGTTTCCAGTGGGTAACTGATGAAAACAAATCAAATTTCTTTCAACAAATGGAAATTAAATTCCTTAAAGACCCTTTTTTTTAGAAACAGATTTAAAATTATAATCCGAAAGCACCCTCTAAATATCAAGTTACAATTTATTCAGAGGCAAAAAGAACAAATTTTTTGACTGTATGAGCTTTCGGGCTGAGAACCTTGCTGCTACCTTTTTACACGGCCGTAGTCACGACTGCTAACAACAATCTATGAAAGACTACACTGGTGCAAATCTACAACACACCAGATTACTTTAAACGAAAAATTTTAACAACTCACACAAGCACATAAACTATGCACCCCGTAGGAGCAAAGGAAATGGCACAAAACACTAACATTAAAAGATTAACATGCCGTCGAAAGTGCAACGTGATTTTAAAAAATTTTCCTTTATATACTACTCTTACTTTATATACTAAAATGGCCATTTTAATAAAAACACATGAAAGGCAATCTAACATAAAATATACACGGTTGGCCAAACACGCTCTGTATTACACATATACCGCCTCTAGAGATGATAGGCAAGATAAAAATCTATTTCAGGAATTCAGTGGTTACACTTCAAGCAATAAATTCATTAATACCGAATCCGACAAACATGACAGAGGCAGCTATTAACGTATGGCAGTATTCGGGAGGACGACGGTTCAATCCCGCGTCCGGCCATCCTGATTTAGGTTTCCCGCGATTTCCCTACATCACTCCAGGCAAATGCCGGGATGGTTCCTATGAAAGGGCACGGCCGACTTCCTTCCCCATCCTTACCTAATCCGATGAGACCGATGACCTCGCTGTCTGGTCTCCTTCCCCAAAACCAACCCAACCAACGTATGGCAGATTGACAGGGAGATTACCAAACAACCCAAATCGCAGGTTGCTCTAACCCGCCCCTAATCCACAAGGGAAAAACTGACCACCCAATTCATAAATAGCCACCTCCCCGCGGGTGTGTAAACTGGGAAGAATGGTGGGACGACACCAAACCAAAGCGGCTGGTGACCTCACCAAGAAAACGAATTTAACAAGTAAATGAAACAACATATCTCCAATCACTTAACCTCTAATAAACTGCAATTTCTGGCGAAGACCTGGCGCAGCATCCTCAACGTTATCCCTAACCGTCCGCTGTCAGCCGCTTCAACGGACGCAGGAAGGTGCGCCGATCTCCCGTCTCACGGCATCGCAGCTCGCACCGGCCAGACCGATGTCGTGGGTTGACTCCTGTTGCTCTCGTGTCGGCCGCGAAGCCACTACCCCTTGCTATACGGCGCGGCCCACTGGACTCACGTGGAGACCTAACATGCGTCAACGCTCAAGGCGGAGAAGTCATCTTGTGTCTCAGTGCGCGACCGACCAACCTATCGATCCTATCGCCAATGACCGTTGACCGAGCAACTCGAGGATACTGGCGGCCTAACGCGCAAACGCAGATGCAGGGACATCACAGATAATACCCACTATAGTGGGTAGTTGTGCCCGACCGGGCGACCACTAGCTCACTTAGCCGGCTTTAAGGTTTGATCCAAACGACAGACATAGTAGCACTCCGAACTACAGACAGACACTAACGGCCGCAGAAATGCGAACG
Source organism: Schistocerca serialis cubense (assembly GCF_023864345.2). Classification (NCBI taxonomy): domain Eukaryota; kingdom Metazoa; phylum Arthropoda; class Insecta; order Orthoptera; family Acrididae; genus Schistocerca; species Schistocerca serialis. The sequence continues at coordinate 770,177,883 of NC_064642.1, read as the reverse complement.
AGAGACAGACCAGCAACTGGTGACGAGTGACTAACCCAGACTCACTCCGACTGACCAACTGACCGACTGCTGAACTAATAGCGCACCTTAAATGCACGTGAACAGGCAACCTTTCCCCTTTTCCACCAGAGGGAGACACCAAAGCCGCGATTGCCACAGCGGCGCCACCGCCAGAAACGGAGGGCGACTGCTTCACACAACGCGCTGCGGCGCGATCTTTTTTTTTTCCACGGCTCACCCCTCAATAACGAATTCTCACAGCCAACGTAATAAGCACACGTATGAAGCAAACAGTCAACCAAGTCAAGGAGACGCACTCGTGCTTACTATAAACAGCTGAGAGACCTTGAAAGGGGTCAAATTGTAGCATTCCGAGTGGCGGGATGGTCCTCTCGGACAAATGCCACAAAAGTTGGAGGTGCTGCGTCATTTGTACAATGATGTTTTGCGTCAGTGGTCACGTGAACAATCTCACACCCGCAGACGAGGTTCTGGACGTTCGTGAAGCACAGACGCCCGCCAGGACCGTCGTATTGTAATGCGAGCAGTGGCAGAGCGTACACCTACAACAGCACAGATAAGAGGGGTTGGGATCCCAGATGTGTCAACAAGAACCTATCATTAGCAGTGGTACTATGGGCACGCACACGGACTGGCGCACTGTGGTCTTCAGCGATGAAAGAAGATTCCGTCTGCATCCACTGATGACCGTTTTCATGTACGACAACCACTTGGTGAGTACTGTCTCGTAGAGTTCATTCGTCCAAGAAACACTGGCCGCAGCCCACGGCTTTACGGTCTGGAGTGCGATAGGCTACTACTCTGGTTCATCTTTGGTGTTTTTGGAGGGTACGCTAACCAGCGCTCGGTAAGTGCATGATACTGTTATTGTTTTGCGACAGGAGGGTAATATGTTGTTCCAGTAGGACACTGCTCGCCGGCACGCTGCCTTTGAAACTCACAGGGCTCTGCAGGACTAACGGAAAATTCCCTGGCTATCACGATCTGGACTTGTCTGCAATCGAGCGAGTGTGGGATATGTTGGGACGAGACGTGAATCGTCCGACTCGTCAACCAACATCTCTTACAGAACCACGTGTCTAGTGTTTATACTATGGTGGGTATTTCTGTGATGTCCCTATGCCAATATGTCTTACAAAATTTTTTTTAATTTTTTTTTGTCTTAATGTAACATATTGGTGGCCGTCAGCCCAAGTTTTTATTTCCAATATTCGTTCATACGTGTAAAATTTTATTTTTCTGTGTCCTCAGATCTACGTTAGGATGTATATGCGTGACGTAATTCTATTCAAGCCGGCCGGGGAGGCCGAGCGCTTCTAGGCGCTACAGTCTGGCACCGCGCGGCCGCTGCGGTCGCAGGTTCGAATCCTGCCTCGGGCATGGTTGTGTGTGATGTCCTTAGGTTAGTTAGGTTCAAGTAGTTCTAAGTTCTAGGGGACTGGTTGTGGTGTCACCGCCAGACACCACACTTGCTAGGTGATAGCCTTTAAATCGGCCGCGGTCCGTTAGTATACGTCCGACCCGCGTGTCGCCACTATCAGTTATTGCAGACCGAGCGCCGCCACACGGCAGGTCTAGTCTAGAGACATTCCCTAGCACTCGCCCCAGTTGTACAGCCGACTTTGCTAGCGATGGTTTACTGACTACATACGCTCTGATTTGCCGAGACGACAGTTTAGCATAGCCTTCAGCTACATTTGCTACGACCTAGCAAGGCGCCGTATTCAGTTACTATTCCGAACAGATAATATTGTGAATCATGTACCGTCAAGAGCGACGTTCATTATTAATGGATTAAAGTTAAGTATCAAATTAATTACGTCCTCTTTCTGAATTCTAATTCCTTGTCATGTTCCCGACCTCACGTCAGTAAAGTTCTTCCCCCCTCACGCCAGCCTGCGTGAGCTAAAACGCGTACCATTTCGGCCTCCATTCATAACACGGTGTTGGTTCTTCTGGCAACACCACATTTATCTCTAATTTAATCATTTCATGTACTCCATAGGCACTGTTGCAACAATAACTGCTGAGTGAATTAGAAACCTCGAGATGGGTGTACTAAATTTTTTTGCGGCAATGTGTATGTTCTACATTTTATTTTATTTTATTTTTTGCTGCAAAGAATGTTGTACGTAATTATGATACAGTGACATCACATATTCACATTCTCCATTCGTTGGCCTCTGTTACATCTTAATTTTACAGTAGGGTTTCACAAATTAGTTATATATCTAATATCAGTACTGAATTTATCGTAGACATGCTACATTAACTGCATGTAATTATTTTTAATTATTACGTTTTTCTTGTGGTGTAAATGATATGTTAATTTCCATAGGTTAGAATTCATTGGAAAGAGGGGATGAATTCGAGAATGTGGACCTATCTTACTTCTTCTAAATTTTTGCTATTTTGTGTCTGCTGCATAAAACATGCTTCCAGGTACTACTTCAGCCTGCGGAAGTCATTGATTTACCAAATTCCTAATTTACGTATGTATATTGTCATTTGTGTTTGATGCCATTAACTTGTCTCATACACATGGGCACATGCACCATCTACATTTGTTTCTTGACTTGTTTCGGTGTGTATCCCTCATTTGAATATATGTATTTGTGGCATGTGTTTACTTGTTCAACTGATGTCAATTTTTCATGGATTAACTTTTCAATCGCGTTTTTCAACGTAGCTGCACATTATGTCTGATACTCTCATAACATCTGTCATTATCTTGGTAATTTCAATTATTCCTTGGAAGGCACTGAGTTATCAAACATAATTTCTTAGTCGATATTTATTCTTTTGCAATAAAAAAATGGTTCAAATGTCTCTGAGCACTATGGGACTTAAATTCTGAGGTCATAGTCCCCTAGAATTTAGAACTACTTAAACCTTACTAACCTAAGGACATCACACACATCCATGCCCGAGGCAGGATATTCTTTTGCATGTATTCCACAATATCTGTGGACACATACACCAATTACATTTGTTTGTTGCCTTGTCTAATTCGATGTGTTGTGGTCATTTGAATATATCGTGTTGTCTCGTAAGTTCATTCGCTTTTAGTTACAGTGCAATCACAAAGAAAACTTGGGAACGCAACCCCTGCAGCTCAGCTCCGACAGGGTTGTTACCGTCCTGTCTGCTTACACATTTCAGACACAAGGTCGTGCACAATACATATTGTGAACAAACTGTTTATTTCCTGCAGAATATACTATTACTGCCGACAATATATTACCATTTCTCTGGAAGCTTATAAATGCCTTTTTTGCAAAATGTTAGGGGTTTGCAGGTTGACAAACTCTTCGAGGTTCAGTGTTCAGTCCTCCATGGGCTGCTGGGAACGGAGCAGGTGAAAGTCGGAAGCGGAAATGTATATCGAATACGATGGTTGGGGCAAGACATCCTTACTCAAAAGAATGCAGCTTCTGACAGGTCGCCATAGTGGTATGCGGTCTGGCGTTGTCATGGTGGAACATGACATCGTGCCCCAAAATCCGGTCGTTTCTCATCAGTGGTTGCGTTGAGACAATCCAACTGCGAACATATTCCTCAGATGTGATAGATTCGTACAAAGTTCGTAATACAGGACGACTTTGGAATGCCACCAGATGCATAGCAGAACCTTTCCCGGATGCAGCCGTGGTTTAGGAACCGATATTGGTGGCTACCCTGTCTTGTGCCACGATTTACTTTCCCAGGTGGTGTTGTACACGATTCACTTTTCATCTCCAGTTACCAGCCTTTCCAGAAAAGAAGCATTCTGACTGCGTCTCACTTGGGTGTCACAGATGGACAGGCGTTGAATCAAATTCGCTTCACCCAGTTAATGAGGAACCCATACACCGCGAGTATATCCTGGCTACAGTAGCACGAGCGACATTGACTACCGACGCCAACACCTGTGTTGTCATTTGCACATTGTTGACTATCATGTAATTAAGCCGTTCCACATCTCTAACCATTGAACGTCCACGTCGATATTTGATTGTTAGGGCAAAATTCCCACCTCGAAACCGAGTAAACCGCTTCTGACACGCACGAGCCGTCAGCGCAGTGTCCCCGAATACAGCACAAATCTTCTGCCGGTATTGTGAGGCAGTTTTCCTATTAAGATAGTAAAACAGCACAAGATGTCACTAATGTTGATTCTTACTTTCCACAGCTTGTAAACACACGTTCACGCTGTTACATCCAACACCACGCACGATTACACACACTCTCACATCTATTGACGCGCCAGGTTGTCAACCTCTACGTTGCAGGGTCGGATAGGTAAGCGTGTTACTCTGAAAGGCACGTTGGGCGCATGGTTTGCAGGTGCTAGGATGGAAGGCGCGAGCAAAACGAACGAACATACGAGACAACCCAGTATGCAAATACGGAATGTACTCATTTATTCAGTGCATGTACATTTTTTTTGTTGGTTAACTTTTGGCTTTCCTTTTTTTAAATTATGATGGTGATTCCATTCTAGAGATAAGAATTTCTAGACCATAGAATGTGTACTGAGCGTGCTCGCTTGAATCCTGAGGTGATATCTATGTTTGTGGTTCTAAAGTAAGCGACATGTACGTATCGTAAGTAAATTTTTGTCATTCGTTTGAGTCAAGGATTTCATGGAAACAACACTTTTCAGTAAAGGTGGAGTACAATCAAAAATTTAAAGTAATTTCAACTCTTGCCATTTATAAATAAAATACGAGGGTAAGTCAATTATTATCCGCAATTTAGTTATATTTCTATTTATTTTGGTACTACTGTCGTTTTACGTTGTTGACGCGTGCATTGTTGCTATATCTTTGCAGTTTCCAAGCTGCTAGGTTAGTTGTTATCGCTGCTGCGCTGTTAATCATAGCTGCTCCGCTGTCTGTTTGCATCACAGAAGAGAAACGTTCAGTGATTCAGTTTTTGTGGTCGGAAACCGTATCAGGGGCCAAAATTCATCGAAGACTTTCGGTACAGTACGGGAACAGTGTTTTTCCACAGCGGAGTGTCCACGAATGGGTTGAAAAATTCCAAATGGTCGCATAAGTGTTACACACGATGAAGGAGCTGGACGACCGTTTACCGCCACAAATGAAGAAACCATTAAGCGTTCACGTTAAACGATCCTCTTAGACAGACGATTATCTATTGACGAAGTGGCACATCGGCTGCAGATTAGTCACGGTTCTGCCTACAAAATCATCCACAACAGACTTGGGTTTCATAAAGTTTGTGCACGATGGGTCCCAAAACAACTCACACGGTTGCATAAACAAATGCGCTTGGACATTTGCAAAAAACATTTGGATCGCTATGGTAACGAAGGGGACAACTTCGTAGACAGGATCGTAACTGGTGACGAAACATGGATCCATCATTACGAGCCGGAGAGTAAACGGCAGAGTATGAAATGGAAACATCCAAATTCGCCGTGCAAGAACGAGTTCAAGGCTCAAACGTCCCTTGATACTTACAGCGTTGTGGGACTCCCCAATGTCCAGTACTGGAACATTATGGGGAAAGTGTCACAACAATGAACAGTGCATGTTACAGTGAAATGATTACTGACAGGCTAAAGCCTGAAATTCGAAGCAAATGCCGATTACTGCTGCCAAATGTATTGTGTTGTTGCCCAACATTGTCCGTTCGCATACTGCTACACACACTGCTGAAACGCTCCAGAAACTCAAATTTGAAGTACTGTATTGTGCTCCATGTAGTTCCGATCTTGCCCCTTCTGATTATCACTTGTTTGGTCCACTCAAACAGGCATCAAGAGACCGTCGATTTGCCTCGGACGAAGCAGTGAAAGAAGCGGTGCATTCCTGGTTCACAGCTCAGCCGAGAACCTTCTTTTATAGGGCATCAGGAACCTTGTGCAACGATGGATCAAGTGCGTTAAAACGCAGGGAGATTATGTCGGAAAATGATGTTCTTGTAAATTTCCTATTTGATTACAATAATATTTTATACCTACTTTGCGGATAATAATTGACTTACCCTCGTAGTTTGATTAGATGGGAATTTCACTTAGCATATTTGCTAACTTGTTAACAACACTGTCTGCAGTAGTAGTACCAAAGTGACCTTCAGCCGCGTGCCCAGTCCGAAGTTGCGGTAGACGTGACGTGGACTCCGTGAGAATGACTGTGTGTTGTGCGAGAATTATAGTCTTACATCTTTCTGCCAGATACCTTCCTTGCCCTACCTTCTGTGAAACACGCCGAGACTTGTCACGACCAGCAACGACCAACAAAGTAAGAAACTTTGTTGTTGTAGATGCCCACCCCATCGCTCTTTAGTGGCACATGCCCAACAAAAAAAATGTTGATGGTATCGGGATGTAATTAAAGCCATCTTGGCCTGTCTCTTTTCATAATTGCTCACTGTTCATAATCATTCAGGTTTGCGGAATACATGAGGGCTGATATGACTTTAATCATTAGAGAGATTTATTTGCTGGCAGCTTTGTTCTACTATCGGCGGCGTGACAATCGTAGTCTTGGGAACAGCGCCGGTGGTAAGCACCACATGCACCGTCGGTAGTATAGGGCCTAATAGGACGGAAGTTTCCAGCCTTGGCATCAATTTTACAGGGGGCTCAGCAGCAGCAACGCCGCTGCAGAAGACGATGGTCAGGCCGATCGCCATAATATCGAGTGACATTGATTTTAGGATTCGGCAATAAAGCCGAGGGGGTACATCAACGTTCGATTCTTTTGTGCTCCTAGGTAGCGATAGTTATCTTCCTTTCATTATGTGCCACTGCAATGGTCGTGACTGCATTCAGCTGATATCATGCTGTTCATACTGACAAACAATTTCCCTTCGTAGGCAGGCGACGTCCTACAATGCTACACGACTGTGGGTTAAATGAGTGCCTTTTTTGTCATTCTGGACTGAACTTGTAATGCAAAGATGGTGACGAAACATATTATCCAATAGAAAGCCTGTATTTGTTCTCAGTAGGGTAAGGCTTTCATCCAGTCGCTTGTTTACCAGTCTACTGTGGCGGTAGAAGATAGCAAAAGGAACGCCGAAGTTTTAAATTTAGAATTTAAGAAATAGATCACACAGGAGAATCGTACGAACGTATCGACGTTTGACCATCGCACAGAGACCCGCGTGGAGGCTATAGTAATACCAATCCCTGGCGTGGAGACGCAATTGAGAGTGTTAAGGACACATAAGTTTTCAGTTCCGGGTGGAATACAGTTCGGTTTTGCATAGAGTACTCTACCGATGTGCTAGCAAAGTTATGTTGAAAATCTTACAAAATAGACTTCGCCAATATCTAGATCGAGAGCTGCCAGAAGATCAAGCTGGATTTAGGAAAGGAAGAGCAACTAGAGATCAAATTGCTAACATTCGGTGGATTATGGAAAAAGCGAGAGAAATCCAGAAAGATGTGTACCTCTGCTTTATTGACTACGCCAAAGCCTTTGACTGTGTCGATCACAACAAATTATGGAACGTACTGAAAAACATGGGTGTCCCAGATCACTTCATTCATCTGATACGGAGTTTATACCTTGACCAAGAAGCCACGGTGAGAACTATGTATGGAGCAACGAAATGGATAAAGATTCAGAAAGGGGTCCGGCAAGGCTGCATACTGTCACCGTACTTATTCAATCTGTATGCAGAACATGTCATGAGGAATGCGAGGCTAGAAGGAGAAACAGGAATTAAAATAGCTGGAATAATTGTAAACAACCTCAGGTACGCGGATGATACGATCCTGTTGGCAGAAAGTGAAGAAGAATTGGGAACACTCTTACTGAGGGTGAAAGACGAAAGTGAAAAGGCTGGTCTTATGCTGAATGTGAAGAAAACGAAAATTATGGCAACTACACCTACCAATTCGTGGGATATAGCAGGAGAAACCAAGGAGGTAGTGACCACATTCAGTTATCTCGCTTCCCAGATCTCTGCTGACGGTGACTGCAGCCATGAAATCCGCCTGTTGCTCGGTAGACAGGCGATGTCAAACCTTGACAAGGTTATAAGGTCCAGAGATATAACACTAGCAACAAAGATCCGTATTGTGAGGGCTATGGTCTTTCCAGTTGTGATGTATGGATGTGAGACCTGGACCATTAGAAAGGCTGAACGGCGAAGAATTGACTCCTTCGAATTGTGGTGTTGGAGGAAACTTCTTAGAGTTCCATGGACTGCAAAGACAACCAACAGATCAATATTGGAGCAAATTAAACCAGATTTCTCCCTGGAAGGTCTAATCTTAAAACAAAAGCTGACCAACTTTGGACACACAATGCGAAGGCATGCCTCACTGGATAAAACATTAATGCTGGGGAAGATTGAAGGAACTGGAAGAAGAGGACGTCAGAAGATGAGATGGATCGATGGCATCACAGAAGCAATGTGTTCCAACCTGGAAGGTCTACGGGAGAAAGTGCAAGACAGGAAAAAGTGGCGTGATTTGGTTCATGGGATCACGAAGAGTCGGAACCGACTAAACGAATAGAGAGAGAGAGAGAGACTCTACCGATGTGGCCCCTTACTTGGCTTCCATTTACCGCGAATCTCTCACCAAACGCAAAGTCCTAAACAACTGGAAAAAAGTGCAGATGATTATTGCATGTAAAAAGGATAAAAGAAAAGACACGCAAAATTAGATAGCGATACTCATATCATCAGTTTGCTGCAGTCACAATATAAGTAACTTAGTTGAGACGGAGTATCTTCCGCGCACAGATCTGCAAGGCTTTAGAAAGCATACTTCGTGCGAAACCCAGGTTGCCCTTTACCCACATGATATCCTGCGAATCGAACAACAGACAGAGTTCGTATTTCTAGATTTCGTAAAATCATTTGACACGGTTCCCCACTGCAGGCTGTTGACGAAGGTACGAGCATACAGAGCAGGTTACCACTCATGGAAGTGTCTCGAAGTAACAGATCCCAGTACTGTGTCCTCGACGGTCAGCGTTCGACAGAGACAAGGGTACTGTCAGAAGTGTCCCAGGAAGTCTGTTGGGACCTCTATTATTCTCTGTAAACATAAATGATTTGGCGGACAGGGTGGGCAGCAATATGTTTGCTGACGACGCTGTATTGCACGGGGAGGCGTCGTCGTTGAGTGACTGTAAGAATATGCAAGATGAAGTAGACAAAATTTCTAGATGATGTGGTAAGTGACAGCAAGGTCTAAATCTAAGAAAAGAAAAAGTGAGTTAATACAGATGAGTGAGTCTGGCTGCTGTGGCCAAGCGGTTCTAGGCGCTTCAGTGTGGAACCGCACTGCTGCTATGGTCGCAGGTTCGAATCATGCCTCGAGCATGGATGTCTGTGATGTCATTAGGTTAGTTAGACTGGCTCTGAGCACTATGGGACTTAACATCTGTGGTCATCAGTCCCCTAGAACTTAGAACTACTTAAACCTAACTAACCTAAGGACATCACACACATCCATGCCCAAGGCAGGATTCGAACCTGCGACCGGAGCGGTCACGCGGTTCCAGACTGAAGCGCCTTTAACCGCACGGCCACACCGGTCGGCTGGTTAGTTAGGTTTAAGTATTTCTAGGTGTAGGGGACTGATGGCCTCAGATGTTTAGTCCTATAGTGCTTAGAGCCATTTGAACACTTCTGTATAAGTATCTAAGCTTGACATGGTAAGGCGATACGAAATGAAAAGAGCGTTTAAGGATCATGGTATGGAAGGTGAATGGTCGATTCCGGTTTATTGGCAGAATTTTTGGAAAGTGCCGTTCATCTATAAAGGAAATCACATGTATGACACTACTGCGATCCATTATTGAGAACTGCTGGAGTGTTTAGGGTAAGCACTAGGTCGAGATTTATTACTCTTAGGTTCCAACAACAAGCAAGTATTACGTAAATGCTTCGGGACTGAAATAGGAATCCCTGGAGGGAATATGAAGCTCCTTTCGAGGGAACACTACCGAGAAAATTTAGAGAACCAGCATTTGAAGCTGACTGCAGAACGAATATTCTGCCGCCAACGTAGAGGGACCATGAAGATGAGAGATGTTACGGCTCGTACGCAGGCATATAGATAGCCGTTTTTCTCTCGTTCCATTTGAGAGCGGAACAGGAAAGGAAATGATTAGTAGTGGTATGGGGTATGCTCCTCCATGCATCGTAAAGTGGCTTGCAAAGTATGTATGTAGATGTAGATCAGCGATGATCTATGTTTCTGGCCATTAGAATTACGCCACCATAGAGGAGGCATGCAAGAAACTCAGGGCCTGTTCTAGGGTCAGGCAGCACGATCATAAAATTTAGGGGCGCCATTTTGGTTATAAGTGTGAGAAAAATACTGATACGTTAAAGAATCAATAACAGAGAAATGCGAACATAAAATGCAAGCTGTAATCATGCGAGTAGTTTCCGTCACTCGGTTATCAAGACTTCCATTATTACGATGACGTCTCTCGCTGCGCGGTCTGTTGCTGCGCGATCGAAAGCGTCCGTTTGATGTTCGCCGCTCCCTGCGGTGGCTCAGAGACACGAGTGTTGCCTCAGAGTGACCTACCGTTAGGTCGCTGTGTGACCTGCCGACGGTACGGAATCGTCAATGCCCGGATCCTTCTCGCACATGTCTGGCATTTTAAAGACAAGTGCGATCATAAATCGATTATTTTGGATCAGCAATTACACGACACCTCGCCAGAAGAATGAAAAGGAGCTCCTCATGCAGAGCACGAGATGTACCCATGAAAGATCGAGAAGAACAATATAAAATACATGTTTTTAAATTTTACAATGAGTCAAGCACTAAATGCACCAGGCGCCAGATCTGAACACCGCAGTAATCATTTTTACTATTTTCAGTTCTTATATTTCTTGTTGTGTGAGCTACTGTGGGAGCCAGAACTGATGTAGAATGAAGGAGAGAAGTTGCAACGGCTGGTGGAAGAAATCCAAAATTACCTGTACATTACTTTATTTCTAAAAAGGAGAGAAACATAGCTTCTCATTGTCAGGTGGCTTGATGTGCTTCCTGTGACACCTACATGCAATTGCTTTTACACACTATTACTACTATCCTGTCTAAGAACGCAGGCTAAGTACCGTCTTCCTCTTTGCCGCCCGGAGTGACCGAGCGGTTCTAGGCACTACAGTCTAGAACCGCGTGGCCGCAACGGTCGCAGTTTCGAATCCTGCCTGGGACATGGATGTGTGTGATGTCCTTAGGTTTAAGTAGATCTAAGTTCTAGGGGACTGATGACCTCAGATGTTAAGGCCCATAGTGCACAGAGCCATTTGAACCCTCTTTCAGTACTGATGCTCTCGGACTATGAGACCGAATTGGGTCCGACCAGCGATGGGCAGCTGGTTGGATCATCGTTGACAGTAGGGGCTCAACTCTGTGTCTTGGAGGTGTGGCGCTGACCGCTCTCTCCACTGGCGCGCGGATCGCCACCTTCTTGATGCCGTTTCGCGGCGCTGCTACGGCCGGTGTGCAGTCGATAGCTTTATGGCCACATGTGTGATATTAATACTACGTCCAAAGAAATGCTGCTAAAACTCTAAAAATTTAGAATGTATTTTAACTGATGGTGTTTCTGTCCACATAAATGGGGTAGAGTTAACAGAGAAAATACGGTAGTATCTGTGCGCTTGGGTAAAAAAGAAAGGCTAAGCAATGTACTGAGCCTAGTCACAAAGTTAAATTTTGTCACAATTCTTACTGTTGTTCTAAGAGTATTGCTAACGATATCAAAAACTGCAGCAAATGGCGAAAGGAGTTAAAATTAGCTAAGAACATTTTTCTTTTGGCTGCTATACGAGGTAGTATTAATGGTTTGGCCACATTGGCAGCTGAGCTTGAGGCTTCTGATCAAGTAAATGAAAGAGATGTAACAAAAATGTTGGCAGAACTCAAAATAAGAAAAAACAGTTTCTTGTGATTCTAGCAGAGTTAGCCTTACCATGTCTTATTTTCCAAATAACGGCACTTACATTAAAAAAAATATGTAGTTAACAGTTTCTGGCTCCGCTACAGTAGGCCATGAAGAAACTCCAAATACGGAAGAACTATACTACATTCTTCGACATGTAAAAGAATCAGAACATCAGCGCACAGAGGGAGGTAGGCAAGAGTATAGCCATCTGCATCAAGCATAAAAGGGAAGATTACGTGGTGCATCCGTAATGGAGAATTCGAATTTGAGAGCTGCATGTTGGCAAGAAAATGGTATTATGTTTCGTGTAAGAAAAAAGAGACCCTGTGTCGGAATTCGACAGCGGTAGAGCTGCGACCTTCGTTTCGCGGTATTACCACTCTCGTTGGTCGGCTTCCCACGACCATCAAGAAAATTTGAATCAATATGATCTGGAGGGTCAATTTTATTGCTACAGGGTCACTTTTATTGCTACACTGGATACCAGCTGACCCAAACGTCTAGTACCACAGAGGACAGAGGCGGTGTTCTCTCCGCCGTGCGTAATGGTACAGCCACGGCAAGCGCCCTGAGTCTCTTGTTTGCCGCAAAAGGAGTATCCGCTTGTTCAGCGCGGCGACATCTACAACATGGACTGTCAGCCCGTCGACGACAGTGAAACTGCGACTTCCATCGAGCTGCCGACGATCGTTGGCCCGACGACAATAACAAGCACAGAAGCCATACTGCACACCGTCTTTCAGTACGAGTCCACGTTCGGCGTGCAGCATTAGGTGGACTTATCCGTAAGGTTTCGAGGAATTAGGATTTTGACAGATCGCGTGTAACGTTGTCATACTGCCCCACCATCTGGTGTAATGGAATGGGGTGGTACTGAGTAAGCACGATAACCTGTAGTTTGCATTGCTGGTATTTTAGACAGCAGACTCTATATTTCGATAGTTGTATGGCCGCTGGATGTGACCTCTTTTTGTGGTCTGCAGGACGTAATGTTTCAACACGATAACGCAAGCCTGCATGTTGGCGGTGTAGCCGGTACCAACCACATATAACGGAGCATTTACGCGTAAATACCTTGAAAACTAAATTATTTAAAAATCTCAGATCTTCAATAAAATGTTAAAAACTGTAATGTCTTTACAGTTCCTATTGAAGAACTGATCCTTCATCTTAACAAAAATCTGTGTGGCGTAGTTTCGTATTGGTCTGCTAAGTAAGATGGTTCCCGAGTGACTCCTCTAGACACAGAATTATACCACAAAACCCTGTAACATGCGCGGGGACTGCTTCATTCCCAATGCCTGATTATTTAGTTTCCCAATAAAATACGCTCCATCACATAATTATCAGTAGCTTATATAAGAGAATTTCAGAAAGCAATTCATTGATAAAATTCTGAATTTACTAAACCATATTTAATTTAAATGAAACAACATTAAATAATCCCCAGAAATAAAATAGTAATAGATGTAACATGTAACTTAGTATAGTTGTTTTTGTACAAAAACACGCACACTGGACATGAGTCACATACATCATATGATTCATGATTACAGGAGAGTTTTCCCACATGTACGTTTACATACGTTTTTTGTAAAATAAGCCCTCCGTACACCTTCTTTCTATAGGACTTACACAGCAAAACATAATTAACCAATGATTTGAATATGATTATTCTAACGTCAGCAAGCTATGGTAACGAAACTGCAGAAAATTCTAGAAAGCAATGTCTATGAACCATATCTTCTCGGCTGCAGTCCCAGATAAGGTTAAAACAGAATAAAAGACGAGCTCTAGCTCTGTTTTGAACTACCAGAAAAGTTGTTGTGTGTTATACGTTTTTATATCTCAAAGAACTGAAGTTCTTGAACTGAGATTTTTGTAGTAATGTTGTAGTATCAATGCAAAACTGTATGTACAGCATGAAAACATCGAATAAAATTTGACATTATTTCTTTAGATTCGTAGGAAATGTGTATGACACGAATCCATAGCACTGAAGGTCGACACCTTGACTCAGCGCACAGCGACAGCTACGCTGATGGGATAAAAAAAAATTGCTCTCTCACCCAGCTACATAATAAGAGACACTTTAATGGCCGACTGCATCAACGTCGATTAAAAAGGTAGAGAAACGAGGGTCCTGTGATCGCGGCTAAAGCTTAATTGCGATTAACATGTATCTGTGATGCACCAACGTTAAACGCCGGTTATGAAAATGCCTTTAGCTAACTGGGAATTTGACAGTGGTTGCCTCCGCGTGTTACAAAGGAAGGCTCCCGTTATACATGCAGAGATGATGATAATCGCTGTCTGCATCATGGCTGTCCATGGAGGTAAAGAAAGAAGGGAGATTGCGCCGTAGACTTCCTCTGTGTGATGTTTTCAAGCCAGAGTGGGCAGGGCCTGCCACCATCTTAAATAGCTTAAAAAATTAGCAGAGAACTGTTTACCATTGCTTCTTGTTCATTATTTCTGCCATATAGACGCAACAGCCGTTTTAAACAGTAAAGGTTCCAGTGCTTACATGAACAACATAGTGTCAGGGAAACAATTTCGAACGGTGTCTGCTCTTGTATGCGCATTCGATCTAGTAATACGACACATTTGTCGCCGTTAACGTAATTTATATTTTTCTTGATGTGTTTCGAATAACTATGAAGAGAAGACGCATGTTTTCGTAATCCGTTTAATTCCATTTTTGATGTATTTCCATCGATAGCAAATGCAGCTGGAATTCCAAAACCAATGATTGTGTGCTTACTGGTACTGCTTCTTGTTCATTGCATTTTTGACCGTCAACTCGTATACACAACAATTCTAATGCTCTCGTTTGCTAAAAGGTTACCTAAGTGTTCTTTGATAGCTCATAAACGTGTGCAATGAAGAAAGAAGCAAGGCGTGCTATCGCATATTGTGCATGTCGACAAAATGAACGAGGGAGGGAAAGTAAACACTTAATAATTATCGGCGGGAGGAGTTTAGGGCATGAGACGCTGCACCAACAACCAGCCCGGTCACAGAGCCGTGTGTTGTGCGTGGACGAGACAGCTAATACAGTCGGAGCGTTTGAGGTTTGTAAGGCACAGGAAAAAATAAAAGTAAACGGCGCAAACATAATTCATGTATGCAAAAGAAAATATTACTTAAACTGCACCACTTACGAATGAAATTCCTCTAAACTTCAAATTACGGTCGGTCGATTAGTACAAACGTAAACGACGCAAGCTGTAATTTGTGATGAAACGACTACGTCTCCCTCAATGAAAGCACCAGATGTGATACGACCACAGAAGCCGATAGATAGGCCCAACATTCAAATCTGGGCAAGGGCACGGGAGAGTCACATCAAGCGGAAGTATCACGGCGGTGAACTGTGGAGGTATAAATACCGTTGACCAAATTTTTTTGGCTTTGTAAGATGGCGGATGTCGGCCTCAAGTTTGTGACGTAATGACAAATCCCTTCTTTTTTTACATTCATGTGGCGGTTTTCCTGTGCCAAGGAGGTTAAAATAATGAACCGTGGAGGTATAAATATGCTTAACATAATTTTTTGGGCTATGGAAGATGGCGGACGTGAACTTCAAGTTTGTGACATAACGACAACTCCCTTCTTCTCTGTTACTTACGTGCCCTTTTCAGGTTGTTTACGTTAGGTGGGAATTGTGATTGCATTATGGACACCAAAAAAAAGACGCCTAATTTTTTTGAGTTTGAACTCGACATGATTTTGGAGCTGGTTTTCTGCATTGCAGCAACATTAGATTGTAAAAAAGCTGACACTGTACTGTCAAGGAAAAACTGGATGCTTGGGCCTCTCCAGGTAAGATTAAATTACATAGATTAATACATTCCTATACCTAACATAATTGAAAACACTATTTTTCACGGTGCTTAGATTAATATTGCAATAACGTGATACCCAGAACACAAAGATATGTTGAAGTGTACTTATGGTGTCGGCGGCTTTTTCGTGTGTGGTTTATGTCGGCAAGTAATAGCATTAACTGTTTATTTTAAGGGAAACACAAAAACTATTCCCCTCATCGTATGTGGCTTTGTTTTACAAAGATTTCAAGTAATCGATGATCGTCGTCAACGCGGGCACACCATGCACATGCAGCGGACACCTTAAGTACACTTTTAGCAGAACATGATACCAGCAGCCACAAAACGTAATTTCTGGTGTAACGCAAATAACTCAAAGCCTGAAAACATGCAACGAAATTATGTAAATAAGGCCGAGGAAGAACTTAGCAGAATAAAAGTTAGGCCTACAAGTGTATAAGAAATGAGGGGCGATGGCAGTATAGAAAACTATATAGACTAAATAAATAATTTAAAAAAAAACAATCCGCAACAGGCAAAACTGCTAGCTGCTAGAAATTGGCAGGTCGTCACTGAAGTCCCTTCACAACCCATTCGATTCGGACTGACAATACAAGCCGGCCGCTGTTGCCGAGCGGTTCTAGGCGGTACAGTCTGGAACCGCTCGACCGCTGCGGTCGCAGGTTCGAATCCTGCCTCGGGCATGGATGTGTGTGATGTCCTTAGGTTAGTTAGGTTTAAGTAGTTCTAAGTTCTAGGGGACTGATGACCTTAGATGTTAAGTCTCATAGTGCTCAGAGCCATTTGAACCATTTTTGACAATACAACGTGATAATGGATATGGATGTTGATGTAGCTGGA
This sequence comes from Schistocerca serialis cubense, assembly GCF_023864345.2. Taxonomy (NCBI): domain Eukaryota; kingdom Metazoa; phylum Arthropoda; class Insecta; order Orthoptera; family Acrididae; genus Schistocerca; species Schistocerca serialis. Next base: position 770,161,283 of record NC_064642.1, on the reverse strand, counting down.
GAAGCAGAAGTTGACGATTCCAGCACCGCCCACATTCACGGCAGTGTAATCAATCCTCAAGTACCAGAAAACGTAATTCCACTTGAGATTATTATGGATACCGCTGAAGAACCGTCCCCCAAGCTTCAACAAGTGCAGCAACATCGGTGAGATGGAATCGGCGAAGACTTCCCGTAAAACGTAAGGCAACTTCTTCATTTCCACTGGACAGTGTGTTGCGGAAGAGGATTGAAGTACTCCAGCAGGAGCGTCTTAAGGAACTGAGGATCAAACTTTTATAAATGTTAGCATTGAAACAGAAATTAAAATACTGGAAGAAAACTGACAATGTGGAATTTTTTATATTTTATCGCTTCTGTATTATTTTCCTTTTTAATTTAATAATTCGATTATGCTAAAAACCCGTGTCGTTATCGATAAATTTACTGATTTTGAAAATTATATGTTTGCATTCAGCGTCTGTTTCAATATTTCGTGATTTATGCATGATAATAATTTAATATAAAAATAATTACGTATGTTACACATATTAATTATCAATTACCTCTGAGAAAAAGTTTATTAATTGTACTGTGACGAACTGCTCGTCCTGGCAACCTATCATAACGATAAAGTCGTTAACCAGGAGATATTGGCTCCTTACCGCCAATGCTGGGACCTTTCTCACTACGTAACAGCCTCAGGAGCTGCACAGTTTCGGGGTCTTACTGGTGACTCTTCCTTGGTCGTATTGCTTGCAGTATTAAGCAAGACAGCCGTACTCACTACAAATGACATTATTTTTTTGTGGGTTCCACCTCATTCTCACAGACAAACGGCGTGTCTCCTCTTTCACAGACAATACTGTCTTCCCATAGTGTTCCTTGTGGTATCGTGAGGCCTGTTGTATTGGTGTAGTGGTTAATTTACTGGCTTTGAAAGTGGTGACGAGAGCTATGGTCCGAAAGCGTAGCTTCTACCTCCGAGTGAGTGACCAATTGATATTTTACCGTTTTAAAATTGGGCTCTTTGAGTACGATTAAGATATACTGTAGGTCGTGCACAAAGCAAAGTCACCAATCCATAGTATCCTGTATTATTAAACTGCAATCAGAGGCAGATAAATTAAAAATACGGCATTTTATTCCGAAGTAGATCCGCATTATGTCCCCCATGAGACTGACTCTTTAAGTAAGTGCAGTCCACTTAACGAATGACTCTGGGAAATCCAGCCAGTATGCTGAAACGATCCATCAAGGGGTGTAACTCTACTGGAAAAGGAAACTTTGTGTATTGAGGAGACATTGTTGCTACGATCCCCGACACATCACTGATAATTTTTTGTGGAGTTGTAACTGTCGCCAGTTACTATACTAAATGCACCAGATACATATGCCCTTAATGTTTTTAAAAGTCTATAATGAGCGGGACAGGACTATTTCGACACGAAGGATACCCCAAACTGTCGTAAATATGGTCTAAAAACCACCATACTGTTTCGTTTGAAAGACGAAGTCTCTCCTCGTATTTCCTGTCCCTGTAATCTTCGGAAGGATTTCCCCTTTCTTTGATAAATAACATTTCTGTATCCTCTGTGCCATCCAAAACATCAAAACGCGCCGCCATGTTATGTGTTTCTTTTAATCGTGATTAAATCAAGATAATCGACCCTGTAAACTCGGTTATCTTTCACCCCGATTAACTTACTCGTTTAACTTTAATCGAGGTTGGTGCAGACGAATTTTGCGTACATTAGGGTTAAGTACCGACATGACCGCGGTAAACTTTTAATTGACGTTGGTGCAGCCGGCCGTAAAACCGCTTACTTAACTGCGTTAGTTGTAAAGACACTGAATAATATGCTGCGTTATATGTTGTAGGTCACGACAGCACAGGCAACAAGCAGTCAGTGGCTGTATAGACCATCAGAATCATCCGAGTTCTGGTAACCATATGGATGCTTTTGCGTGCAATCTTGTGCTAAAAACAGTGTTAATCTTGCACCACTAAGAGCGTTGACACATATATATGCTCTTGGTAGCCATTTACAACTTGTTTTTGAGGCATCAAAGCCTAATTAGTAGAAGTTTAAGCCATTACACGCATAGCATAGTTAGAATGCGACAGGCCCAATAGTATTACGAAATTCCATGCTGCCTCCAAGCATGAGGTATGCAGCCTTTGTTTTGTAAGTATTTAGCAGGAGTTTGTCGTTGCTTTTCATTGGCTGACGTAGTATCTACCAACACAGAACGAAGGGACAAACATCAAGAAGCTTACCGAGATAAGTGGACTGAACCGATAGAGGTCAAACACTGAACATACCCCGCCGCACACGGCACATACGGTATTCGAGCGTTTCCCTAACCAGCACGATCACCAGACCTCATAATCAGACAAAGATCTCACGATGAATTGGTGGCAGACTATAGTAGAATACAGTTGCAATAACGTGGAATGGTGAACTTCCTGCTTTCATCCGAGGATTCGATGGCCTTGCCGGTTAGAGCCACTCTTCCAGGAGAGGCGGCAGGTCTGAGTACTACATTTCGCACACACACAGTACCAACAAAACAACTTACAATTTAATCAGGTATTATTCCTACTGTCCACTATACGCGCAACGAGTAAACTTTAGTTTTATCTATCTTTCCAGCCGTTACAGTTTTAAAGGCTAGAAATCTACATTTCCATATGCGTCTACACATTGTGACGACCTGCTTTACAGAGCTTGCCGACTCGGTTTCCATACGTCTCTCAGCCACTTTCCAGGGATGCTCACGACAGAAGCACGCGAACATCCGGCCAGTTTCTCCATTTCGGATATGGTCGTACCCAGGAGCCGGACGATAACGACCTGCCCTTTGTCAGTGCCGCTAGCGAATTTCCTATCTGCGGTTCTTATCGTCGCTCTAACGTTTCTCCATTTTTCTCTGGTCCGCTTACATACTTTTCTTAGCTACCGCATCAACGCAACGTCACCAGCTGCCACTCAGTCGCGAGGTAGTGATGTTTTGGTACCTCAGGCTACTGTGCTGACAGCATAATGGGAAAGTTGCGTTACTAAGTTATTTCTTAGAGGTAATATTATCCTAATGGCACTACTTGGTAGACATTATACACTACTGGCCATTAAAATTGCTACACCACGAAGATGACGTACTACAGACGCGAAATTTAACGGACAGGAAGAAGATGCTGTGATATGCAAATGATTAGCTTTACAGAGCATTCACACAAGGTTGGCGCCGGTGGCGACACCTACAACGTACTGACATGAGGAAAGATTCCAATCGATTTCTCATACACAAACAGCAGTTCACTGGTGTTGCCTGGTGAAACGTTGTGATGCCTCGTGTAAGGAGGACTTTGATCAACGTCGGATTGTTGCCTATCGCGACTGCAGTTTATCGTATCGCGTTGGTCGAGATCCTATGACTGTTAGCAGAATATAGAATCAGTGGGTTCAGGAGGGTAATACGGAACGCCATGCTGGATCCCAACGGCCTCGTATCACTAGCAGTCGAGCTGACAGGCATCTTATCCGCATGGCGTAACGGATCGTGCAGCCACGTTTCGATCCCTGAGTCCACAGATGGGGACACTTGCAAGACAACAACCATCTCCACGAACCGTTCGACGATGTTTGCAGCAGCACTGACCATCAGGTCGAATACAATGGCTGCGGTTACTCTCGACGCTGCATCACAGACAGGAGCGTCTGCGATGGTGCACTCAACGACGAACCTGGGTGCACAAATGGCAAAACGTCATTTTTTCGGATGAATCCAGGTTCTGTTTACAGCATTACGATGGTCGCATCCGTGTTTGGTGACATCGTTGAGAACGCACATTGTAAGCGTGTATCGGTCGTCGCCATACTGGCGTATTACCCGGGGTGATGGTATGGGGCGAGATTGGTTACACGTCTCGGTCACATCTTGTTCGCATTAACGGCACTTTGAACAGTGGACGTTACATTTCAGATGTGTTACGACCCGTGGCTCTACCCTTCATTCGATCCCTGCAAAACCCTACATTTCAGCAGGATAATGCACGACCGCATGTTGCAGGTCCTGTACGGGCCTTTCTGGATACAGAAAATGTTCGACTGCTGCCTTGGCCAGCACATTCCCCAGATCTCTCACTAACTGAAAACGTCTGGTCAATGGTGGCCGAGCAACTGGCTAGTCACAATATGCCAGTCACTGCTCCTGATGAACTGTGGTACTGCGTTGAAGCTGAATGGGCAGCTGTACCTGCACACGCCATTCAAGCTCTGTTTGACTCAATGCCCAGGCGCATCAAGGCCGTTTTTACGGCCAGAGGTGGTTGTTCTGGGTACTGATTTCTCAGGATCTATGCACCCAAATTGCGTGAAAATGTAATCACATGTCGGTTCTAGTACAATGAATACCCGTTTATCATCTGCATTTATTCTTGGTGTAGCACTTTCAGTGGCCAGTAGCGTAAATTTTACAATGCTTCTTTGTGTCCTCCTATTTGTCTGTTGATAAACTGAGAATAACCAAAGCCAGGTCGAAACTGGTTACGGTATTGCCGAATCCTTTCGTGATTATATCGTAAGGTTAAAAGAGAAAGTAAGTAAGTAAGTACTTGTTCCCGGGATAATACGTAGTCCAGTCGCATTAATGTGGCCACCTGTCGAAAGCCTGAATAACCACTTTTTGCAGTGGAGACCGTTGCGACAAGAGTAGGAAGAGTGTCCATTGAGTTTCTTCAAGGTACCGACGGGCGTATGGGGCCATGTAGATTTTAGTGTCATAGCCAGCTCATCTAGTTTTATATAAATCTAGTTTGGTGCTTGCAAATCGAGGAGCTCACGGGATGTGGGGCCTTGATGTTGCACATGCGTCTGATTAGGGTTACCCACTAACGCGGACCCATCGAGGTGATAGAAATGGACGAAAAGCGATGAAGAGTGCAAGTTTAAGGGCAGAGGGAAAAAAGTGCCAAGGTAAATGACAAGGGAAAATGCCTCTGCGGCAGTCGAGACGGGTAGTAAGAGCAATGGTGAATTTCCTTGCTATCTGCGACAGATCATCCAAAGGTAACTTTAGTTAGTGACTGGGTGTTGTGCAACGCTCGGTACCAGTGTCATAGCTTAGGTTCGTCATAAGAATATCATTCAGAATCGACGTGAGGTGCTGCTGGGCTGGGCACCGACGATGTCTACTGGGCCAACTGTGTACGTGTAAAAGCCACAGTCGTCATATAGTGGTCGACTGGTCACAGATTCGATTGCACATTGTAGGAGGATTTGTTTGTGTTTAGTGTGCAAGATTTGGCTACCCTGCTGTGGCCAGTTGAGCTGCTGTGTGATTCATCTGGCGGTGCCAGAGAACTTTGCTGTGATGCAGGGTTTCACCGTTACTTGCATTGTTTGTGTGCCTTAGCTTGCCACAAGTGGTTACGTGGCCCTACGGAGGAGTGTATTTGAACGTTTGTGCTTCCATCTGAGGTTATCCCTAGATTCAGGATGAAGGCTTTGTTCGAGTGTCCAGAATTCCTGCATAGTCATGTGGCGAGTTTATGAATACCTCCGAGAGAGTCTTGAGACAACATTCATTGTGAAAGTCAATGATGCATGTGAATCGTGGAGTGTAGCTTAAAATGAGTAGGACCTTGATCTGTACGACCTGCAGGAGCCGCAGGGGTGCTTCAGCTGTACGTCCCCAGACTGGGGCTGCATACGTCATCTAGGATTTAATCAATGCCTCGACACCCTCCTATTCAGTTTACTTTCCCTGTTCAGCATTGTGAAAAGTTGCTTGAGCCTCACGTCTGTTCGGTTGGTGACGTATTGTATGTAGTCCCCCATGTTAGCTCCCAGTTCAGCCAGACACCTAGCTCCTTGAATGAGATTTTAAATCTGCAGCGGAGTGTGCGCTGATATGAAACTTCCTGGCAGATTAAAACTGTGTGCCGGATCGAGACTCGAACTCGGGACCTTTGTCTTTCGCGGGCAAGTACTCTACCGTCTGAGCTACCCAACCACGACTCACGCCCCGTCTTCACAGTTTCACTTCTGCCAGTATCTCGTCTCCTACCTTCCATATTTCCAAACCCTCTGCTGCAGAGTGAAAATCTCATTCTGGAAACATCCCCCAGGGTGTGGCTAAGCCATGTCTTTCTTCCTTTCTTCCAGGAGTGCTAGTTCGCAGAAGAGCTTCTGTGAAGTTTGGGAGGTAGGAGACGAGATACTGGCAGAAATAAATCTGTAAAGACGGGGCGTGAGTTGTGCTTGGGTAGCCCAGACGGTAGTTCACTTGCCCGCGAACGGCAAAGGTCCCGAGTTGGAGTCTCGGTGCGGCACACGGTTTTAATATGCCAGGAAGTTTGACCTAGCTCGTTGAGTTTTTCACGGAAACGTATCGGGCGTGTGTGTAGTGCTATTTGCCTGCAATGTTGGTGTGTGTGCTGTGAATAGCACTGCCTCGCATATGTCGGTAATTACTTTTACACGCCATCGTACCAGCGAAAGCTCGATAGTTCTGAGTGCAGTCTGTAGTCGTGAGTAGATGCTTAACCGTTTCCAGTCTTGTGCTTGGATGGTGGTGTCATCCGCGTAGATGGCAACCATCGTGTTGTGTATATTAGATCACTTAAGTAGAGGTTAAACAAGAGGGGCCCCAAGATGCTGCCTTGGGATACTCCAGCTTATGCATCATGTCGTGTTAACTGTTTGCCCTGAGCGTCAGTGTTGAAGCACCTGTTGGTGAGATGTGAGTGCATGAGACGTACCAGTCCATCAGGCAAACCAGCATCACTAAGATGGCGTATGAGGCCATTGTGGCAGAGACGATGGAAGGATTTTTCGATGTCTAGGCACACTGCCCCTGTAGCTTTGTTAGTGTTTTAGCCGTTTGTTACGTGTTCTGTTATATGGAGGAGTTGCAAAGTAGTGATTTCGGGCGCTGTTTTGCTCCAATCTCATGGCGTCGTTGTTGATACACTGTGTAGTGAGACGTTTCAGTATTATTTTCTCAGCAATATTGCTGAACCAGCTCAGCAAGCAGCAAGCTGATGGTCATTTTGTGAGAGGGAGCGGTTTTTCCCTGGCTTCTGAACATCAGAACCTTGATGACCTTCCAACAGGGATGGAAGTGTTGGTGTTGTAAGGTGACATTCTTGATGTGTATAAGATACTCTATGACATTTTCCTTGAACTCCTGGAGGTACTTAATGCCATTGGGACCAGCAGCTTTTATAGCTATGGTGTGCTTATAGCCTATGTACACTACTGGCCATTAAAATTGCTACACCAAGAAGAAAAGCAGATGATAAACGGGAATTCATTGGACAAATATATTATACTACAACTGACATGTGATTACATTTTCACTCAATTTGGGTGCCTAGATCCTGAGAAATCAGTACCCAGAACAACCACCTCTGGCCGTAATAACGGGCTTGATACGCCTGGGCATTGAGTCAAACAGAGCTTGGATGGCGTGTACAGGTACAGCTGCCCATTCAGCTTCAACGCGGTAACACAGTTCATCAGGAGCAGTGACTAGCGTATTGTGACGAGCCGGTTGCTCGGCCACCATTGACCAGACGTTTTCAGTTGGTGAGACATCTGGAGAATGTGCTGGCCAAGGCAGCAGTCGAACATTTTCTGTATCCAGAAAGGCCCGTACAGGACCTGCAACATGCAGTCGAGCACTATCCTGCTGAAATGTAGGGTTTTGTAGGGATCGAATGAAGGGTAGAGCCACGGGTAGTAACACATCTGAATGTAACGTCCACTGTTCAAAGTGCCGTTAATGCGAAGAAGAGGTGACCGAGACGTGCAACCATTCTCACCCCATACCATCACGCCGGGTGATACGCCAGTATGGCGATGACGAATACACGCTTCCAATGTGCGTTCACCACAATGTCGTCAAACACGGATGCGACCATCGTAATGCTGTAAACAGAACCTGGATTCATCCGAAAAAATTACGTTTTGCCATTCGTGCACCCAGGTTCGTCGCTGAGTGCACCATCGCAGACGCTCCTGTCTGTGATGCAGCGTCAAGGGTAACCGCAGCCATGGTATTCGACCTGATAGTCATGAACCATGGACCTTGCCGTTGGTGGGGAGGCTTGCGTGCCTCAACGATACAGATAGCCGTACCGTAGGTGCAACCACAACGGAGGGGTATCTGTTGAGAGACCAGACAAACGTGTGGTTCCTGAAGAGGGGCAGCAGCCTTTTCAGTAGTTGCAAGGGCAACAGTCTGAATGATTGACTGATCTGGCCTTGTAACAATAACCAAAACGGCCTTGCTGTGCTGGTACTGCGAACGGCTGAAAGCAAGGGGAAACTACAGCCGTAATTTTTCCCGAGGGCATGCAGCTTTACTGTATGATTCAATGATGATGGCGTCCTCTTGGGTAAAATATTCCGGAGCTAAAATAGTCCCCCATTCGGATCTCCGAGCGGGGACCACTCAAGAAGATGTCGTTAGCAGGAGAAAGAAAACTGGCGTTCTACGGATCGGAGCGTGGAATGTCAGATCCCTTAATCGGGCAGGTAGGTTAGAAAATTTATAAAGGGAAATGGATAGGTTGAAGTTAGATATAGTGGGAATTAGTGAAGTTCGGTGGTAGGAAGAACAAGACTTTTGGTCAGGTGACTACAGGGTTATAAACACAAAATCAAATAGGGGTAATGCAGGAGTAGGTTTAATAATGAATAGGAAAATAGGAATGCGGGTAAGCTACTACAAACAACATAGTGAACGCATTATTGTGGCCAAGATAGATACGAAGCCCACACCCACTACAGTAGTACAAGTTTATATGCCAACTAGCTCTGCAGATGATGAACAAATTGAAGAAATGTTTGATGAAATGAAAGAAATTATTCAGATTGTGAAGGGAGACGAAAATTTAATATCATAGGTGACTGGAATTCGAGTGTAGGAAAAGGGAGAGAAGGAAACATAGTAGGTGAATATGGATTGGGGCTAAGAAATGAAAGAGGAAGCCGCCTGGTAGAATTTTGCACAGAGCACAACATAATCATAGCTAACACTTGGTTTAAGAATCATGAAAGAAGGTTGTATACATGGAAGAACCCTGGAGATACTAAAAGGTATCAGATAGATTATATAATGGTAAGACAGAGATTTAGGAACCAGGTTTTAAATTGTAAGACATTTCCAGGGGCAGATGTGGACTCTGACCACAATCTATTGGCTATGACCTGTAGATTAAAACTGAAGAAACTGCAAAAAGGTGGGAATTTAAGGAGATGGGACCTGGATAAACTGAAAGAACCAGAGGTTATACAGAGTGTCAGGGAGAACATAAGGGAACACCTGACAGGAATGGGGGAAAGAAATACAGTAGAAGAAGAATGGGTAGCTTTGAGGGATGAAGTAGCGAAGGCAGCAGAGGATCAAGTAGATAAAAAGACGAGGGCTAGTAGAAATCCTTGGGTAACAGAAGAAAGCAAGGAGAAAATATAAAAATGCAGTAAATGAAGCAGGCAAAAAGGAATACAAACGTCTCAAAAATGCTATCGACAGGAAGTGCAAAATGGCTAAGCAGGAATGGCTAGATGACAAATGTAAGGATGTAGAGGCCTATCTCACTAGGGGTAAGATAGATACTGCCTACAGGAAAATTAGAGAGACCTTTGGAGATAAGAGAACGACTTGTATGAATATCAAGAGCTCAGATGGAAACCCAGTTCTAAGCAAAGAAGGGAAAGCAGAAAGGTGGAAGGAGTACATAGAGGGTCTATACAAGGGCAACGTACTTCAGGACAATATTCTGGAAATGGAAGAGGATGTAGATGAAGATGAAATGGGAGATATGATACTGCGTGAAGAGTTTGACAGAGCACTGAAAGACCTGAGTCGAAACAAGGCCCCCGGAGTAGACAACATTCCACTGGAACTACTGACGGTGCATGGAGGCTTAATTAAATATGATTGAAAATATTTTTTATTTTTAGTAGCTGTCTGTCCGATTACGCAAGTCTCGTAGACGGTTGGCCCTGACTAGTATTTGTACGCAATCTGACTGCAACAAACAATGAAAGAAAATTTTCGTAAACACAGTTAATTAATTAAGTCCCCAGCAACTATAAAACCTACGAAACCAGTAAGCACAAGAGTAACTGTTCTGTGTGTGGGAGTGTGACTCAACGTACACATCTGGCACGGTTCTTCTTCAACAAGACAAGAAATTTTAAATACCATTTATACTGAAGTAACTAAGGGAAATAAAAATACCATAATTACTCAAGAAAACCAGAATTACACTCTAATACAAGAACACAAGCCAGATGCTTTGTTGACTGAACCTGTAATGACGCATTATTTAAAACATGGAAATAATGAAAAAAAAAACGCAATATTTTACCTTCATATATATTGACGAAAAGCACTCTGATCGTTACAATATCTTCATTAGAATAACATCTGCTATCTCTCCCAACAAATGACTGGATAAAACATGGAACAAGCACTCCTTACTACAACATCTCGACAAGCCTTGCCCACTCGCACATCTCAACACGAACTGTCTACTACGAGCTCTGCCCACGCACTGACTACTACGAGTTCTTAACAGGCACCGTGGAGGCGGCTTAATAATACTCTTTGGCGCAATCTCTGGCGCAGTGGCTCAGTGTAGCCACCTTTCATATGCCCCTCCTCCACAGGCCAGAATTTGATGGTATTTTTGCCAGCATTGGTGGTGAAAATACTACCAAATTCGTCCAGAAAAGTACAGACAAAAATAAAAGATAATATTAATACCTAAATATCACATAATTAGTTAAAATTTTGGCTTTGCACTGACCTTTTAATAACCTAATATATAAAATACAGTAGGCAATACAAATTCTTTTCATACATGTGGCTCTACATAATAGTTTACACAATACATAAAAAATCAGTTTATACAAATGTTCACATAAAATACTTTTAATTATTAGTTTATACAAAAAAAAAAAGACACCAACATGTGACATCATTTCAGTAGAAGCAGTCCATCAATGGCACCCAGTAAAGTTTAGCAGGTACACCCAGCAACAAGTCACATTAGTTCAGTAGAAGCAATCCATCAGAGGCACCCAGCAATGTTGAGTAGGTGCAGACAGCAACAAGTGACTTCATTTCAGTAGAAACAGTTTATCAGTTGCACCCAGCAATGTTGAACAGGTGCAGACACCAACAAGTGACATCATTTCAGCAGAAACAGTCCATCAGTTGCACCCAGCAATGTTGAGAGCAGGTGCAGACACCAACAAGTGACCATCATTTCAGTAGAAGCAGTCCATCAGTTGCACCCAGCAATGTTGAGAGCAGGTGCAGACAACAACAAGTGACATCATTTCAGTAGAAACAGTCCATCAGTTGCACCCAGCAAAGTTGAGCAGGTGCAGACACCAACAAGTGACATCATTTCAGTAGAAACAGTCCATCAGTTGCACCCAGCAATGTTGAGAGCAGGTGCAGACACCAACAAGTGACATCATTTCAGTAGAAACAGTCCATCAGTTGCACCCAGCAATGTTGAGCAGGTGCAGACACCAACAAGTGACATCATTTCAGTAGAAGCAGTCCATCAGTTGCACCCAGCAAAGTTGAGCAGGTGCAGACACCAACAAGTGACTTCATTTCAGTAGAAGCAGTCCATCAGTTGCACCCAGCAATGTTGAGCAGGTGCAGACACCAACAAGTGACTTCATTTCAGTAGAAGCAGTCCATCAGTAGCACCCTGCAATGTTGAGCAGGTGCAGAGAGCAGTCCATGATATTCACTATCACTGATCACACAGTTCATCAGAAGAAATTAATCATTCCTAAGTGTCACACATTACGTTGAAAAGTGCAGGTAACAGTCCATAATATTCACCTTCACTAACCTGACAGTTCAGGCATGAACAATAGTTTGAAAACACATACAAATGCTTTTACAATGCTCTTACACTAAACGTACAAATTCTAATAAACACACAAAAGATGTCAGACAATTGTCATATTAACTATTACAAATACTCAAATATCAGTAAACCTAAAATATTTATGGGTGTCAGTGCAAGCCACAACAAACAAATAAAATAATATTTAGGAGATAGGTGGGTAGGATTAGGAAAGGAAAACACACAAAACACACTCACTCATCTTTCATCCACATTAAGTACTACTGTGTAATTGAATAGTGTTAACTGTGTAAATGTAATTCTGTCAAAATCTGATGTTCATCATGTGTATCAAGTAGTAGTGGCAGCAATGTATAACAGTCAATAATAGTTAGGTCAACGTCATAGTCATCATGTCAAGACCAATGTTTGCCAAGCCAGATCAAATGTACTGTTGTTGAACAACTGTCAGTGAGCCAAGATATGCAAATACTTCCTCTCTTCAAAAAAAGGTATATACTGCTTAGTGATTTAACAAAGTGTGTGTATAGACTATCTTCCTTCTACTTTAGTGTTCTAGTCTGCTATCTTCATCCTCCTTGTTCCATAAGACCATAAAAAAAAAATATGCATCTCACTTACTTCACCTCTTATACACCAAAACTCCAATAATCATCAGCATCACATAATCTCAATACTTCACTAATACTTCTTATGTCGATACATATAAATCTTATCATCAATATCATTTACCTTACCTTTTGTCTACAAAAACTCCAATAATCATCAACTTCATATAATCTCTATACCTCAATAATACCTCTTTAATACGTCGATAAATATGAACCTTATTACCAATATCATTTCACTTCCATAACAACTCTTTCCTCTAGTCAGTCTCCTCGAACAAGTACAGATAAAATCCTAATGCAAACCTCATCATCCCATACAATCCGAAGACACATTGTCAACACACAACCTCTGTGTAATCCATCTGAGCCAAGTCTTCTACTCATTATGAATTATAAACAAAAGAAATACATACATGACCTCTAACAGATTTAGTTCGAATAACTCTCAGTAATTAAGTACGATTACGGAGTGTGAATGATCATAATATTTCACATGTGTACACCACTTCAAGAATTATGGCAAACGGAAGCAAACATGTGGAGTATTTCTTGTGTCAAGTGTCACTTCCTATTTCAATTGCTCACGAAAAATGCAGTGTAATAACTGTCAATGGTCTAAACCTAGTTTTGGTATGTCATGTCGTTAGCCTCCTTCCTATTAGCATAAATTTATACAGCTTCCATAAAACCTCAGCTCATGTGACTTCAACGAAGTTCTTTGTACCAATGTCGTTCGTCGAATTATAGCAGTTCATTTTCTTATCTTAAAATATAAGGCACTGAGCGTAAGCAAGACAAGTAATAGCGAGTAAATATACCAGTAGTGAACAGAATGTCAAAAAGTGGATGCAGCACAAATCCTACAACGAGGCTCTGCCAAGCGAACAATCTATAATTAATCCAATAGCGTGACCTAAACTCTATGTTCATACACAGTATATCAGCATTTCTATATACCAAATTCAAGAGTAGTTATGACAACAACAGATATGTATAAATATGCAATCCATACGCAAAGCAGTAAACATGTCATTAGCATCATATCAGCATAAGCAAATAAATGTTCATATGTCCTCCTAATAAGTAAATATGAAGGCGCAAGCAGATAAATCACAAAGTATAACTTACATACCTAACCACATCAGCACAATTAATCAGGTGACAATTATAATTTAAATAAATAAGCACAGCAGGCACATAATAAAAAAATATGACATCAGTGAAAAACCATAGCAGCCAAGCGATGCATAATATACACAAGTTACAACCCAGTTCAATAATAATCATTGTCAAAATCAGTTAACGTACGCAAGCACGTCGCTTCACAAGTAATTTCATAGAACATGAAATTTAGCACAAAGTATGAATCACGTAATTGCGAGCAGCAAATTACGTCTAAAGTACGTACCTAAGTGGAAATATGTTACCTGAAAAATGAACTCAATTAATAGTTACCTTTTTTAGTTTATTAGTTTCTTCTTCGAAATTACATTCTTCCTGAAAATTTCTCGATAGCAAGTCCTCTTAACGTCGGAGACACACGGAATTTACCTGAAGTTCTTAAATATTTTATACAACTGTATCCTGAAAAATACTGAATGTTAATAACATAATTCATCAAGTCCCTATAGCTTTATACTGAATTTAATCGGAGAAATTAAACTGTGTATTTGTTTACGGCTGTCAGTGCATTCGCACTGAGCGCTCGATCAGCTGTAGGCGCGTGACGTAGGAAGCAATTGTTCGCGGTCAACGACTGCCTTGTGCGGCGCGCAGACTTGACTGTTGCTTTGAGTATGTGCCGCCGCCAAAACACAGCGCGGTATCCTTGTACTCTCCGCATGTTTACATCTAGCTGTTGGTTTCTCAAAAGTATGTCATTCCACAAAAATTTTTACGTTAGATATATGATGTATTCCTTTAGAGCGTCGAGATTTAAGAGTTTCTACTTCGACAGTGTTATCATGAATAATTTTACGAATTCTGTATGGACCGTTATAAAGCAGAAAAAATTTGCGACACAAACCTTTTCCTTTGTGAGACAAACGGTGGGACTTAATTAACACCTTCCGACCAACTGACAAGATTTTTGAACGACCAGGACGTTTAGCTGATCTCTCTCTTCTAGCAGCCGCAGATGCAATATTTTGCAGAGCCAGGTTGACAACTTCAGAATGCCGCAGTTTCCGTGAAGGCCGAAAAGGAACGATTTCAGATATGCGATTTGTCGGTGCTTTGTTTTTTAATATCAGTAAAGGCGGTAAAGAAGTTGAATCATTAGGGAGTTCATTCAGAATGTTTTGAAAAATATGAAGATACTGATCCCACGTTCTGTGATTCTGATGACAATAAAGACGACACAATTTATTGATTTCCGTCATCCATCTCTCTGAAGCGTTAGATTGAGGGTGAAAAAGTGAAATGAAAATTGGTTTAATTTTACGACGCTGTAGAGTACGAAGCCAAATTTTAGAACGAAACTGTGATCAATTATCTGATATAACCTTATCAACATGACCAACTTCTTTAAGAAAATGTTTGATGAAAGCATTAGATACTGAACGAGCTGTTGCTTTGCGTAAAGGTGTAAGACACACATATTTTGATGTCAACTCCACCGCTACTAAAATGTACGCAAAACCATTAGTAGATCGAACCACTGGACCGAACAAATCGACTGCAGCCATCTCCTTTAATTTCGCTGGAATGATAGGAAACAACGGTGCTCTGTGAGAAACTGTTGGCGGCTTAGCCTTTTGACATAATTTGCATTTGGCCAGAACAGATCGAATACGTTTTTCCATATTACTGAAATAGCAATTTTCTCGTAATTTATGAAAGCATTTTCTGGGACCAAAGTGTGCATAACTGAAATGCGTATACCAAATCAATTTATTGACCCACTCATCAGGAATACAAACTAACCAAAGAGAGTTGTCGACCGATTTTCGTTTAAAAGGAATGTCATTGCGAACTGAATAGCATCTAGTTTCTCTGGATCAGGAAGAATACCTTCTGTAGCAATAATGTGACCGAGAAATTTCACCTGAGAACGACCAAATTCAAATTTTTCCAAGTTCTCTGTAATGCCAACTCGTGCAAAAATACATAATAATGAATCCAAAATTTTGTTATGCTCACTCCAAGAATGTTTAGCAATAAGAAAGTCGTCAACATACGAAGTAATATTGTCACGAAGATAAACAGGTAACATTTCGTTTAAACTACAAATGAATGCTGCAGAAAATATAGTAAGTCCAAACGGTAATTTCCGAAGTCACTTTTGGGTACAATTAGTCATATCCGGTTATTGTTTATCTACTGTCTAGATTGAGTGATAGTCGAAGAGTTGTTTTGACAGATGCAAAGAATAGTAAAAGAGTAGGCAGCGGTGCAGAAAACTAAAAGGGAAATAGCACCACTACAGCTCGGGGCCCTATGCTCGCTACGGCACATATTCACTTAGAGTAGTGAATCCCCTGAGGACTTTAATAACTGCACGTAATTTCCAGTTTGTGACTTTGTGGCACATCTGGCGGAAGTGCGTACGTAAATTGATCTAGCCATGAACATGGATGTATGTCATTCTTAGAATTGCGGAAGATCTTAAATTTCCGGACAGTCAAAAAGTGTTTATAGTCAAAGTTTTCCCCTCGTGGCGACAAAGACCTACCGCGTCTGTCCCAGTCCGAATGTCGATTATTGTCAAGTTAGCGCGCCCGGCGCTCTCTTGTCGCATCCCGTAAATGAAACAAATTATTTTCTTCAAACCCCTCTGGTACCTGTGATTCTAAATTTCTTCTGCTATCTTTTCCTACAATTTCGCCTTCGATCTGTTTGACTTGCTTTCGTAATGCCTCCACTTCCCTTTTAACGCGTTCATTAAATTTTCCCTGATTTTCAACATGTTTATTTATGTTCTGGTACTCTTCAGTTTCTGCGAATGGTAATGGAGCTGTATCATCCGAATCTCTGTCCCCATGTAAACTAAGATTTGTCAGTTTATCTGAAATCTCCTCAACTCTTTCCGATAAATCACCTATTTGTTCTTTCTGTTTATTTACGTCTTTCGTAAGTGTCGCGACTCGCGTTTCAGTATAAGCACATTTGGTAGTTAACTGCTCATATTGTTGTGTTAGATTATTTAATCTGTCATTTGGTACGGATTCTTCGATTCTCTCAAATATTTCTTCCTTATCCTTTGCACGTTGTAAATTTAACTCTGAAAAATTCTGTAATATCACGCGATCTCTTTCTTCCTGTTCTCTATCCTGTTCCCTTTGTCTGATCTCTACTGCAATTAATCTATTATTGTGAGCATTCAAAATCGGTTGTACTTCTTCTCTGATTTCTTTCTTTAATTCATCTTTCATATTTTTGAAACATGTCCCTATTCGTGAATCTAACCGTGTTTCCAAAGTTCCCATCTCTGTTTTTAATTCAGATCCTAACTGTGATCCAAGTGAGTCTAACCGTGTTTCCATTGTTCCCATCTGTGTTTTTAATTCAGATCTAAACCGTGTTTCCATTGTTCCCATATCAGTTGTAATTGTTCCTGTCTGAGTTTTAATTGTTCCTATCTCTGTTTTAATTGTTCCCATTTGTGAGTCTAACCGTGTTTTTAATTCTGATCCCAAATTTAATATTACACCCATCAACTGCTCCATATCAGCCGGTTCGAAATTCTTTTCGCCCCTAACATTTCCCACAAACTAACTTCCTTCTGCATAGCCATAAAGCTATCTGTGTTCGATACTATTTCAGAATCTTCTATCGTTGATCTCATATTCTGTGAATTTTCTGCTTGAGAAAAATTTTGAAAAGGTTCCGGACTATTTTCCCGACTTATTACATTGTTTTCCACTTCATTATTCATCACACTGTTTTCCTCTGTTGGCGAGTTCGCCATGTTAACAATTTCGTCATTCTCACTATCCATCATTTTTGCCTTCTTCATCGATCGCGTAATCATTTACAAAACATAAAAAAAAATTCGTCACTGTACGAAGATTACACACAATGACTCTTTATCTCCAACAATACCATTTACATGAAATGTCTCCCTCAAACACGATCAATCGAACAATTGAAATTATTGCACTAAATTGTCAAACCCGTAGCCAAGACAACAATTAAAATTTTGAAAAATACCATTAGAAAAATGACAATTACCAAATCTACACATGCAATACAGACTATAATTACTAAACTCAATTACTACAACAATACTATGGTCTACTATTTTTACAATCAGAAGAATTCCAAGGGACGATCCGAAGCAGCGGTCGCCACGTGCATGGGGGCATAATTAAATATGATTGAAAATATTTTTTATTTTTTTTTTTTTAGTAGCTGTCTGTCCGATTACGCAAGTCTCGTAAACGGTTGGCCCTGACTAGTATTTGTACGCAATCTGACTGCAACAAACAATGAAAGAAAATATTCGTAAACACAGTTAATTAATTAAGTCCCCAGCAACTATAAAACCTACGAAACCAGTAAGCACAAGAGTAACTGTTCTGTGTGTGGGAGTGTGACTCAACGTACACATCTGGCACGGTTCTTCTTCAACAAGACAAGAAATTTTAAATACCATTTATATTGAAGTAACTAAAGGAAATAAAAATACCATAATTACTCAAGAAAACCAGAATTACACTCTAATACAAGAACACAAGCCAGATGCTTTGTTGACTGAACCTGTAATGACGCATTATTTAAAACATGGAAATAATGAAAAAAACACGCAATATTTTACCTTCATATATATTGACGAAAAGCACTCTGATCATTACAATATCTTCATTAGAATAACATCTGCTATCTCTCCCATCAAATAACTGGATAAAACATGGAACAAGCACTCCTTACTACAATATCTCGACAAGCCTTGCCCACTAGCACATCTCAACACGAACTGTCTTCTACGAGCTCTGCCCACGCACTGACTGCTACGAGTTCTTAACAGGCACTGACTACTACGAGCTCTGCCCACGCACAGACTTCAACGAGCTCTCGACAAGCACTGTGGAGGCGGCTTAATAATACTCTTTGGCGCAATCTCTGGCGCAGTGGCTCAGTGTAGCCACCTTTCAACGGTCTTGGGAGAGCCAGTCCTGACAAAACTCTACCATCTGGTGAGCAAGATGTATGAAACAGGCAAAATACCCTCAGACTTCAAGAAGAATATAATAATTCCAATCCCAAAGAAAGCAGGTGTTGACAGATGTGAAAATTACCGAACTATCAGTTTAATAAGTCACAGCTGCAAAATACTAACACGAATTCTTTACAGACGAATGGAAAAACTAGTAAAGGCCGACCTCGGGGACCATCAGGTTGGATTCCGTAGAAACACTGGAACACGTGAGGCAATACTCACCTTACGACTAATCTTAGAAGAAAGATTAAGGAAAGGCAAACCTACTTTTCTAGCATTTGTAGACTTAGAGAAAGCTTTTGACAATGTAGACTGGAATACTCTCTTTCAAATTCTAAAGGTGGCAGGGGTAAAATACAGGGAGCGAAAGGCTATTTACAATTTGTACAGAAACCAGATGGCAGTTATAAGAGTCGAGGGACATGAAAGGGAAGCAGTGGTTGGGAAGGGAGTAAGACAGGGTTGTAGCCTCTCCCCGATGTTGTTCAATCTGTATATTGAGCAAGCAGTAAAGGAAACAAAAGAAAAATTTGGAGTAGGTATTAAAATTCATGGAGAAGAAATAAAAACTTTGAGGTTCGCCGATGACATTGTAATTCTGTCAGAGACAGCAAAGGACTTGGAAGACCAGTTGAACGGAATGGACAGTGTCTTGAAAGGAGGATATAAGATGAACATCAACAAAAGCAAAACAAGGATAATGGAACGTAATCTAATTAAGTCGGGTGATGCTAGGGAATTAGTTTAGGAAATGAGACACTTAAAGTAGTAAAGGAGTTTTGCTATTTGGGGAGCAAAATAACTGATGATAGTCGAAGTAGAGAGGGTATAAAATGTAAAATGGCAATGGCAAGGAAAGCGTTTCTGAAGAAGAGAAATTTGTTAACATCGAGTATAGATTTAAGTATCAGGAAGTCATTTCTGAAAGTATTTGTATGGAGTGTAGCCATGTATGGAAGTGAAACATGGACGATAAATAGTTTGGACAAGAAGAGAATAGAAGCTTTCGAAATGTGGTGCTACAGAAGAATGCTGAAGATAAGATTGCTAGATCACATAACTAATGAGGAAGTATTGAATAGGATTGGGGAGGAGAGAAGTTTGTGGCACAACCTGACCAGAAGAAGGGATCGGTTGGTAGGACATGTTCTGAGGCATCAAGGGATCACCAATTTAGTATCGGAGGGCAGCGTGGAGGGTAAAAATCGTAGAAGGAGACCAAGAGATGAATACACTAAGCAGATTCAGAAGGATGTAGGTTGCAGTAGGTACTGGGAGATGAAAAAGCTTGCACAGGATGGAGTAGCATGGAGAGCTGCATCAAACCAGTCTCAGGACTGAAGACCACAACAACAACAACAGTCAGTGCTGCTGCAAACATCGTCGAACGGTTCGTGGAGATGGTTGTTGTCTTGCAAATGTCCCCATCTGTTGACTCAGGGATCGAAACGTGGCTGCACGATCCGTTACGCCATGGGGGTAAGATGCCTGTCAGCTCGACTGCTATTGATACTAGGCCGTTGGGATCCAGCACGGCGTTCCGTATTACCCTCCTGAACCCACCGATTCTATGTTGTGCTAACAGTCATTGGATCTCGACCAACGCGATACGATAAACCGCAGTCGCGACAGGCTACAATCCGACGTTTATCAAAGTCCTCCTTACACGAGGCATCACAACAACGTTTCACCAGGCAACACCGGTCAACTGCTGTTTGTGTATGAGAAATCGGTTGGAAACTTTCCTCATGTCAGCACGTTGTAGGTGTCGCCACCGGCGCCAACCTTGTGTGTATGCTCTGAAAAGCTAATCATTTGCATATCACAGCATGTTCTTCCTGTCGGTTAAATTTCGCGTCTGTAGCACGTCATCTTCGTGGTGTAGCAATTTTAATGGTCAGTAGTGTAATTTCACGGATGCTACTTGTCTGATATAGTCGTGCGCAGGATGGACTACAAGTCGAGGGACCTCCTGGTCCGTTTCAACCGTGAATTCTGGATCAGAGGGAACCAGACTTTTTGTAAATGACGCTGCAAGAGCTCTGCCCACGAGCTCTGCCTGCTCTCCTGTATAATACCTAGTTAACATGCAGTTTGTATAACAAGCACGTGCTACGGTGCCAGTATCTTCTGAGACAATTTCTCATTGAGATGAGGCTCAGGATTTCTTGGAAGCAGGGCTGTTGCGTGTTGTGGTGGTGTAAGAACTGGAATGGCGTCAGTCATTGCGTCCCGGACAGCAGTAGCGAATGCTTCAGCTACATCTATTTCTTCTGTGTACGTAACTTCGTGTGTCCCTATATTACGACTCTGAAGAGTTTCCTTGAACAGGGCCGAATTAGTGCGTGTGTAGCTGAGTATCTGGTGTGGTTCGAAGTTCTGCTGTGTCTTTTCCGATTGCAGTATTAGCGGTAGATGGTCAGAGGCCAGATCGTCCTCAACTTCAACAATGAGTGTGCCTATGGCGTCCTTGATGACAGCTATGTCTATCACGTCTGACCTCTGTCGCCTCTTTGTGGCACAAACATGGGTACGTCCGGCCCTAGTATAATGTAGTTTCGGTCTCTTGAGTGTTTGAACAGTTTTTTGCCGTTATAGTTTCGTAATCATAATTTTCAGTCTAGGTATTTGGCTTTAAGATCTCCAGCAGCGATTATTCGCAGTGCTGTGTTATGAGCTGATTTTGCGTGTTACGATGTTCTGTGGCGGACTGTATAGCGATATGAATGCGGTGTACACTCCATTGAACTTGATTCTGACGGCTGTAGACCCTATCATGTCCCGTACAGGGAACTCTGTGTTCATGTACTCTTTTTCTTAGTGTATGACGATTGCTGTGTAGCCTCCCACCCTGTCGTCCAGTCGGTCATTAAGAAAGATACAATAACCTGGGATGTGTAGCTGTCTGTGCGGTTTGAGTAGTGCCTCGTTCATAATAGCGATCTGGATGCTATCACTCCACAAATGCAACTAGTTCAGTCCTTTTATTGTAGATCCTGTTGGCGTTCAAAAACAGGATCATTGTTAGAGTTGCGTTGTTTATGTAATGGGCTAGGTGAGGTGTTTATCCTTGCAAGATTATGGTAAGTGCTGTGAGAGAAGTTGTATGATAGCCAGGTGCTGGCAGGTTGTGACTGCCATAAGCCGTTTACTCAGTGTGGTGGCGAGGTTTGGGACTCTCATGAGGATTTTAATCCACAAATGATTGGAAAATAGACTCCGCTTCCCCACCAATTGTGGTTAGGATGATGTTAATGTCAGCCAGTTATAAGAGTGCTGTGTTGTTGGCTAATTGTGGTGTTGGTGTGGTGGATGTACTGACTTGTGTATTCGTGCTTCGTGTGTTTGCTTTTGGGTCATGTGTTGTTGTTGTAGTGATTTTTTTTGAGGGGGGTGGTTTGTGTGTTCAGGGTTTCACGGTTTGCTGCTTGACTGTGTGCTTGCGTGTAGATAGCCTGTTGTCGGAGTGTTTGTTGAGGTGTGGTGGTGTTCCCTCTTCTATTACTGGTGTCTGTTCTTCTCCCCTGGGGTTTGGATTTCCCTTGGATGGGTGCATCTGCTGTGGTTGCATGTGTGCCATAGTCTGTGGCTGTGAGGAGTGGGACTGTGTTGTGCTCAGGTGCCTGTGTTGTAACCAGTGTTGGTGTAGTGGACTGCGTTGTCAGAACAGGCTGATTGTTAGTTGCTACGGTGATGTTTGTGTGTCTGGCGGGCAATGATTGTCTGACGCCCTCCCCTCACTGCTGGTGCTAGTGACTGCACAAGCGAGGAAGACGCAACTACTCCCTGGGCGCCGCAGAGGGGTGGGGTGGGAAGGGCGATTTGGAACTGTTGCGACGATTGCTTGGATGTTTTAGTGTTTTTGCGTTTAGTTGGCCACATGAGACTTTCCACAGTTAGCGCATCTGCGTTCGTCTGTTTGGATTTGTATGCACTGTTGTGATGTGTGGGTGCGCGAGCATTTACGACAACAGGGTGTCAAGCTGTAGTGTTTAGCCGCATGACTAAATTGTTGGCAGTAGCGGCATTGTTGGTGGAGTGGTGACTGTTCGGATACTTCTGCTGTTACGGCCATGTGAAGGACGAACTTTACATTCAGTAGGTCGCGCGAATGGGCCATGCTGGCCAGCTCCACCATGCAGATGGTTATGTTTTTGCATGCTTGGAGGCCCATCATGTGGTGGCTAACACTTACGCATTCTAATCAGACAAGGAACACGTTGACCCAAAAATGGATAAAGGCGCTGATGACTAGTACCAATATCAATTTTCAGCTTCGAATAAGAAAGGACATTAGCACAAAGTTACACATGCTACAGAGTTTCCTAACGCTAGAACATTAGTATCCAGTTTTTGTATTATCTGTCACTGACTCTGCCAATCCGAAACCACTTAACATTCAAGACAGTCCCTTTCACATTCTTCTTTGATGATGCAGCTAATACGAAAGCTCATTTCATTTCATGACCTCTAAATTAATTATGAAGATATCAATTTATTAATCACGAAACGGTGTCCTTACTAGAGCTAGTGTACGCTCAATAGGCAAGCCATATTATTTGAAACTTTTAGCATTGTTCTTGGCTCATGTAACATCCTTCTTTGAAGTGTACCTAACACGAATTGGAGTGTTAATAAAACCGTCAGACGGATGGAGATAAGTGTTACGATATGCAGATACGGGTCGTATGGGACGAGGCGTGTCAGGATGGTCTGAGTAGTCTAGCATTTTGTAGACCACAACTTTGTGTTAGAAAGACCAGGCCCGAGTGAATCTACGATTTTCTTTACTCGCGAGGCATATATCGCTAGAAAAGTGGACTCATTCCGTATGAGAACTATGTACAAACGTCTCGCTACATGTCCGTTGACTGATGCTTCCTTCTGCTGTCAGTTTCTCGAACAATTTCGAAAGAAACATTAGTGAACGTAACAGCTCTTGTCACGAATTGCTGAACCGAAATAGTCGCACTGACGTAATTTCGTCCGTGAATTCGTTACATTTCGCGGTTTGCTGTAATTCTGCTAGAAATACGTCAGGATTCTAGAGTGAGCAAGAAATTCTGCAATCTAAAGGGGAAAAAATTGCTGAATAAATCACCTTGTACTTTTTATAGCTGTATGATTATACTTACTGTTATCATTACTTTAGAATCTGTGATCTATAAAAGAACTAATGTAAACGTTAAAAATAAACCTTGAAACTTGGTTTTTTAGTGTGAAGATACTTCAGTCATGTATGCGCCAGTATCGCTTGAAATAACGGCATATAAGGCCAGTTTCCTAGGCTAGATGTTCTCATAAGCGGCCAATCTCCAGTGTGCTAGTCTTGAGATTTAAGCGATTCCTCGGTTGCGGCTGCAACTGTGGTTGCCGATGCTGCGAGTAGTGGACTACTTCGCCTGAATTGTCCACAGTTGAACTCACTGTCAGATGGTTAAGATCAGAAGACTGATGGTCGAGACTGACAAGTAACCTTGATGACTTCAATATACTTAACTAGGACTAGGTACGATATAAGAATACACCAGCAGCGACCTTTCTCCACTGCGCAACACAATGAAAAAATCTCTTCTTCGAATCCCCGTAGTTGTCTCCCATTGTGAGACATAAGTTAGAAATTTTCCTCAAACGTGCCTACAACATTCCTTTGTGATGAGGCAAAAGCGTGGAGCTTCAAACAGAAAGTTATCGTCACATGCAAAAAAGAGGCAGGAGCTCAGAAGTTGATGTGATGTGTAAAGTGGGTTAATGATGCCCCATTGACACCCAATATGACCACAATTCTGCCCAATGGCGCCCTGTCACGCGATGGAAAGATCGTCATAGCCCCTCTTACATTTCACTTCTTCGTTCGACGGCTCTACAATGAAAGTTTTAGTCACACCGCCACTCAGAAACACCACGAAAAAGCCTCAGGGTGTGGCATCACGAGCGTCAAAGGAATCATCCCTTTCCTTGGGACGATGATTCCCACACATTTCGCAGGCGAAAAGGACAGTTTCCAGTGTGACGAACAGCTGGAAAACGCTCTTGACGAACATTAGTGCTGCTGACATCACCCTGAAGCTGCTACCCTTCTCTACGGTCATTGTGGGCTAACAACCACATTGAATGTGATCTCACCTATTTGGAGAGCAGTGCGACCGCAATTTTTGCTCAGGTGTGCAGAATGGAACCTCTAGGGATTGTTCAAAACCTTTCGGCAAAATTTGAACGTGATATGAAGCGGCAAAAATGACTTACGCTTTTGAGTGTTCCTGGTTAACGTCCTGTGCCACATTGACACAGGTGTGAATAAAACGGCGAAGGGTACCTCCGAGGCCATCAGTTCGGCAATATCCTTGATGTTACGCTCCAAAATTCATTGAAAATTTTATAATTGTGCCTTTACAGAGAGAACATGCGAACTAGTACTAATTACCTGCAAGAAGGCAACTGACATCGGAGATGTATCAAGTGAAAATGGACGCATTCAATTAAGCACTGTCTGAAAATGTAAAGAAAACAACTTGGTGCGTGGAAAGACCAAAAGTGGTGGCAATGAAGAGATAACAGTTGTGAATGAAAAATTTGAATACTTGCATAAATACTTACTGCATTGTGGCGCAGTAACAACAGTACCGTAAATTATTGTAGTTATACACTGAAAAGGCTGCAGGAAATATGTAAGTAGCCACTGGCTCTTTAGTCTTTGGCAGTGGTATACAATATTTTTGAAATACTTCCCAATCGTCTATAAAAAAAACTGTAGACTGTAACGACGTAAAATAGCGTGCTGGCTTTGGAGCTAATGGTGCGAAAGAAGTCGCCGTATCTCCTAATACTGAACGCAAATTTATCTGATTTGTCTTACAACAACTACTGTACTAAGTGTCCAATATATCGATATGTTCGCCATCATTCTTTAAAAGCATTTCCTTACGCATTTATATTGACATATTTCTGAGCGTGTTCGGTGTATGGTGCGAAATGCATCCACAACAGCATTGCGCAATTCCTCATTTGTAACATATTTATAGCACATGTGCTGCGATAAATGGTATATTCAGCTCAAAACACAACCCTGGGACGCTACACTGTATTTGGAAATTGAGTTAACTAAGCACAGCGTGTTAAACGCGCTCATTCCGGTCTGTTCCAATAATTCGTTTACGAGCGTCGATATACCGAGAACCGAAGCACATTTACCTGTCGACTTCACACGAGGTTGTTCAATCGAAACAGAGGTTATGATTTCTTTTCGTGTCTTCTTCTTTCGATTCAGCGGCTTTTCTTTAACACTGCCAAAGGCAAAAGCACTTTTCCAAACCCAGACGTGTTGTCTTTAGTGTTGGAGCAGTACTAAATCTTTATTGTAATGCTCTCATGATCTATCTCATTGTCCTGTCGTTCGTGCACTCGCACACTAATCACCGTAACTATGACTGCTCACATCTACCCTGGCTACAAATTAAAACTCGGCTGCGACTGCGAAAAAATGCCAAGATGAGTTCCAACAACTGATTCCAACAATGGATAAGTAACAACATAGCTAACAACAAGCATAATAACATTTCACACTAAACAGGGATTCCATGGATACGGGGACTTCTCTACACCCTGCAGTATACCGCAGTAAATCATCTGTAGGTTGTCAACGAACCTGTAGAAATAAATAAAGAACATCAGCTATGACGTTGTGTAGGAACTTATAGATTATGAGGAAACATTTGTCCCTGGGAAAATAAAAGCTGTGCTTGTAAAAGTTGAGGAAGAAAGAAAATAATCTTCCCACGTAACAATGATAAAGCTTTCAGTCGATTAGACTGAGAGGCTGACAACTGCTGAATTGAGAAAAGATTAGGTAACATCTCACTAAACTATCGAGTGCAGCCTTGTAAAAGGTTTTCATACCGCTAAGATAAGAAAGGATTGTGCATAAATGGATATTATCTGACCCGTCTTTTGTTTCTTATAATGTTATTTTCACGTCTTATTAATTTTGCTTCGAGTCTAGACGAACTTCAGCAAAGATTGAAGTAAATGAACACATTTACTATGACGTTAGGCATAAAGTTAAATAACAGTAAGAACAAGATAATGTACAGTTAGTACGACGATCGTTAAGATAAATAAGATGAATGATGATGTTTCACAATTACTTCAAGCATTTGTATAACAGTGTTAACGAGAGTGTAGGTGTACAAGCAACAGGAGTGTAAAAATGTCTTGGAGGTAATTTAGGAAATTGAATTTTGTATCCAGAAATAAACTCCGATCTATCATTAAGCAGAAAATATACCGTAAAACTAATGTGTACTGACAGTACTAACTCGCGGGAGTGAATCATGGACCTTACATTCGCAAACAATACAGAAATTGAGGCTTTCCTAAGGAGCAATGTGAAGAAGCTTGTTGACCGTAAGAAAAACGAATACAAAACTAGCGCGTAATATAACAACGATTCACTCACAATAGAAAACCATAGTACAGACGAATTCGTTGTTTGTGGATGCTGAGATAAAACTGTAATACATATTATGTGGGACAGCTAACTTCGGCACACAAATATGTAATCTGCGAAAAGATTTGACGCCTGCGAGAATGATTATTGACGACGAGATATCAAGGTCGCTCAATAGTCAATATAGTTGAGCCTCGGTACGCCCCTCCATGACGTATTAAATGTCTCGTCCTGTCGATTACGAGAAATTTAACGGGTCTTAACGCAGTTCCGTGTGTCAAAATATGGGTATGAAGCATATGGCACAATTTAATTGTAAGCATTATAAGTTGATGGACAACGGATTTCGTATGAAACTGATTCAATCACGAAGCTGCCGTTTTTGTAATTGATAGTGTCTTGTTGGCCGGTTAACATACAAATCGCTGCTTGCATATGGAACTGCCTCTTTCCTCATGTCAGCATTACGAAAGAATAGTAGATAAAAATTAATACACAGCTGTTACAGTTGCTCTACTTGCTGCAGTGAGATCATTCTGCATTTGCGCAACGCACTATTAATCTGTAACAAGCTGACAAGGATGTCTATGAATATTGGAATATTATTGAGTTGGCAAAACGTCATCGAATCATATGAATATGGAATATTTGATTTTAGCCTGGGTGAACCCGTGTGATCGATCACTGCGTAGGTTACAAACTTCAGTACAGTTAATCATGTAATGTTCAATATAACATTGGAAACGTTATACTACAATTTGCTATGACAACGTATAGTAAACGTTAGCTTAGGTCGTACTCAGGCATGAAGTTACCAAGAGACAGAATTCGACATAAAACAAATTTTACTCTCACAGTTTACTGAAGCGAATAAACAAGACGAAAATGTAGCACAGGATACACAGAGGTGGTATTCTATAAATATCTTACTGATATGTAAGAAAAAACAAATCGCTGTTGGTAAGCATTTGGAACATTCCCAATTCAAGTCATTTTAATGTCTATGAATCTAAATTAGCAATAAAACATTCTTCTGTATGTGCTGTTAGAATTATTTCAAAACCTGTGGACAGAGAATTGAATCTTCGTGCAGGGCTAGAAGTACTGCCAAGACATAAAATGAAGACAGTATACAAGAACCAGATTTGGGTATTACAACCATAACACCAAGAAGGAGTTGCGCGGCATAAAGGAAAGTTGGTAGGGGTGTTTCTACATCCGAAAGATGTTGTATAATCAAATTTTACGCCAGTCACATAAGAGTGGCGCTACTAGGGCCATTATGGGGATGCATATGATATTTGCTTTAAATACACTCTTTAACGGTCGTGATGGTCGTTTACCTCTGAGATTTGACGTGGTGAGTTGGTGTTGGTCAAGAGTGCCTTTAAGGCCAATAAAGACGCCATCATCAGCAGCTTACTGAGGTTCATCTGAATCTATGTGATTACTCTGCAGTTCACAATAAAGTGCCTGGCAGACGGTTCAATGAACCTCTTTCAAGCTGTCTGTCCACCGTTCCACTCCTGAACGGTGCGCGGGAAAACGATCTTTAAATTTTTCTGTGTCAGCACTGATTTCTCTTATTTTATCGTGATGATCATTTCTCCATATGTAGGTTGGTGCCAAGAGAACGCTTTCGCAATCAGAGGAGAAAACGTGATTGAAATTTCATGAGAAGATCCCGTCGCAACGAAAAACGCCTTTGTTTTAATGATTGCCACTCCAATTCACGTATAATGTCTGTGGCACTATCCCCCCTATTTCACGATAATACAAAACGAACTGACCTTCTTTGTACTTTGTCGATGTCATCCGTTTGTCGCACCTGATGCGGATCCCACACCGCAGAGCAGTACTCCAGAATATGGCGGACATGCGTGGTGTAAGCAGTCTCTTTAGTAGACCTGTTGCAACTTCTAAGTGTTCTGCCAATGAATCACAGTCTTTGGCTTGCTCTACACACAATTTATCTATGTGATCGTACCAATTTAGATTATTTGTAAATGTAGTCCCTAAGTATTTAGTTAAAATTATAGCCTTCAGATATGTATGACTTATTGCGTAATCGAAGTTTAGAGGATTTCTTTAGTACTGGTGTGAATAACTTCACACATAACTTTATTTAGTGTCAGATGCCAGTTTTTGCACCATACAGATATACACTCATGGAAATTGAAATAAGAACACCGTGAATTCATTGTCCCAGGAAGGGGAAACTTTATTGACACATTCCTGGGGTCAGATACATCACATGATCACACTGACAGAACCACAGGCACATAGACACAGGCAACAGAGCATGCACAATGCCGGCACTAGTACAGTGTATATCCACCTTTCGCAGCAATGCAGGCTGCTATTCTCCCATGGAGACGATCGTAGAGATGCTGGATGTAGTCCTGTGGAACGGCTTGCCATGCCATTTCCACCTGGCGCCTCAGTTGGACCAGCGTTCGTGCTGGACCTGCAGACCGCGTGAGACGACGCTTCATCCAGTCCCAAACATGCTCAATGGGGGACAGATCCGGAGATCTTGCTGGCCAGGGTAGTTGACTTACACCTTCTAGAGCACGTTGGGTGGCACGGGATACATGCGGACGTGCATTGTCCTGTTGGAACAGCAAGTTCCCTTGCCGGTCTAGGAACGGTAGAACGATGGGTTCGATGACGGTTTGGATGTACCGTGCACTATTCAGTGTCCCCTCGACGATCACCAGTGGTGTACGGCCAGTGTAGGAGATCGCTCCCCACACCATGATGCCGGGTGTTGGGCCTGTGTGCCTCGGTCGTATGCAGTCCTGATTGTGGCGCTCACCTGCACGGCGCCAAACACGCATACGACCATCATTGGCACCAAGGCAGAAGCGACTCTCATCGGTGAAGACGACACGTCTCCATTCGTCCCTCCATTCACGCCTGTCGCGACACCACTGGAGGCGGGCTGCACGATGTTGGGGCGTGAGCGGAAGACGGCCTAACGGTGTGCGGGACCGTAGCCCAGCTTCATGGAGACGGTTGCGAATGGTCCTCGCCGATACCCCCCGAGCAACAGTGTCCCTAATTTGCTGGGAAGTGGCGGTGCGGTCCCCTACGGCACTGCGTAGGATCCTACGGTCTTGGCGTGTATCCGTGCGTCGCTGCGGTCCGGTCCCAGGTCGACGGGCACGTGCACCTTCCGCCGACCACTGGCGACAACATCGATGTACTGTGGAGACCTCACGCCCCACGTGTTGAGCAATTCGGCGGTACGTCCACCCGGCCTCCCGCATGCCCACTATACGCCCTCGCTCAAAGTCCGTCAACTGCACATACGGTTCACGTCCACGCTGTCGCGGCATGCTACCAGTGTTAAAGACTGCGATGGAGCTCCGTATGCCACGGCAAACTGGCTGGCACTGACGGCGGCGGTGCACAAATGCTGCGCAGCTAGCGCCATTCGACGGCCAACACCGCGGTTCCTGGTGTGTCCGCTGTGCCGTGCGTGTGATCATTGCTTGTACAGCCCTCTCGCAGTGTCCGGAGCAAGTATGGTGGGTCTGACACACCGGTGTCAATGTGTTCTTTTTTCCATTTACAGGAGTGTATAAATCATTTTGCATTTGAAACTTTCTGGCAGATTAAAACTGTGTTCCAGACCGACACTCGAACTCGTGACCTATGCCTTTCGCGGGCAAGTGCTCTACCATATGAGCTACCCAAGCACGACTCGCGCCCCGTCCTCATAGCTTTACTTCCGCCAGTACCTCGTCTCCTACCTTCCAAACATTACAGAAGCTCTCCTGCGAACCTTGCAGAACTAGCATCCCTTCAAGAAAGGATATTGCGGAGACAATGCTTAGCCATAGCCTGGAGATGTTTCCAGAATGAGATTTTGACTCTACAGCGGAGTGTGCGCTGCTTTTTGCAACTCGTTATAGTCATCTGACGACTTTACAAGACAGTAAATGACAGCATCATCGCAAAACAATCTAAGACGGCTACTCAGATTGTCTCCTATGTTGTTAATATAGATCAAGAACAATAGACGGCCTATAACACTTCCTTGGGGAACCCCGGATATTACTTCAGTTTTACTCGATGACTTTCCGTCTATTACTACGAA
This sequence comes from Schistocerca serialis cubense, assembly GCF_023864345.2. Classification (NCBI taxonomy): domain Eukaryota; kingdom Metazoa; phylum Arthropoda; class Insecta; order Orthoptera; family Acrididae; genus Schistocerca; species Schistocerca serialis. The sequence continues at coordinate 770,130,069 of NC_064642.1, read as the reverse complement.
CTGTGACCTTTCTGACAGGACATCACGAATTCAGTCTCACAAGTGAGGCGATATTCCATAGGCACACAGTTTGGTTAGAAGACGCTTGTGAGGAACGGTGTCTAAAGCCTTCTGGAAATGCAAAAATATGGAATCAGTTTGATATCCCCTGTCGATAGCACTAGTTACTTCATGAGCATAAAGAGCTAGCTGGTTTCGCAAGAACAATATTTTCTGAATCCGTGCTGACTATGTGTCAATAAATCGGTTTCTTCGAGGAACTTCATAATTTTACAGTACAGTATATGTTCCAAAACCCTTCTGCAAATCGACGTTAGTGATATTCGTCTGTAATTCAGCAGATTAATCCTACTTCCCTTTCCGTGTATTGGTGTGACTAGAGCAATTTTCCTGTCTTTGGGTACGGACCATTCTGTGAGCGAGCGGTTGAACGAGGTCATGTGATGGTGCTACGGGAATCTGGATAATGCAGAAAGATTTGTCAGGAATACAGCCACTGTACATGATTACTGGCAGCTGTGGTGACGAGAATGTGGGTTCGCAAGAAGGTCGGGCTCCGGACCGCCACGTGGTACTACAGGGAGAGACCCCCGTCGTGTTCGGTATGGGACTCTGGCGCATCGTACTGCGTCTGCAGCAGCAATTTGCGCCACAGTTGAAACCACAGTGACACAACGTACTGTTACAAATTGGTTACTTCAAGGACAGCTTAGAGCCAGACGTCCTGTAGCATGCATTCCAGGGACCCCAAACCACCGCCATTTACAACTTGAGTGGTATCAAACGAGAACTCATTGGAGAGCAGTCTGGAGGTCTGTTCTTTGATGAAAGCTAGTTCAGCCTCGGTGCCAGTGATGGCCGGCTGAGGGGCTGCAGCCAACCAGCCGCTGTGCTGGAGACACTGAGCCTACACCTGGAATTATGGACTCGGGTGTGATTTCGTATGAAAGAAAGAGAGCTCTCGTCGCTCTCCCACTATTCGACCTGCTATGTTGCCATTCATAAAGAAGTCCAGAGAGTGTTTTCCAACAGGATAACGGTCACCCACATACTGCTGTTGTAACGCAACATGCTCTACAGAGCGTATCTGTCTCCAGTCGAGCACATACGGGAAATCATCGGTTAGCAACTACAGCGCCATCCACAAACAGCATTAACCTTCCTTCATTGACTGGTCAAGTGCAGGAGGCATGTAACTACATCCCACAAACTGACATCCGGCACCTATACAACAAAATGCACGCACATTTGCACACTGGCATTCAATATTCTGGTGGTTACAACGGTTATTAACGTATCAGCATTCCACATCCGCTTTGGCTATTCTCGCGCTTACATTAACCTGTGATCTTGCAATGCTGATCACTTAAATACGAGGGCAGTTCAATAAGTAATGCAACACATTTTTTTTCTCGGCCAGTTTCGGTTGAAAAAACCGGAAATTTCTTGTGGAATATTTTCATACATTCCCGCTTCGTCTCGTATAGTTTCATTGACTTCCGACAGGTGGCAGCGCTGTACGGAGCTGTTAAAATGGCGTCTGTAACGGATGTGCGTTGCAAACAACGGGCAGTGATCGAGTTTCTTTTGGCGGAAAACCAGGGCATCTCAGATATTCATAGGCGCTTGCAGAATGTCTACGGTGATCTGGCAGTGGACATAAGCACGGTGAGTCGTTGGTCAAAGCGTGTGTCATCATCGCCGCAAGGTCAAGCAAGACTGTTTGATCTCCCGCGTGCGGGCCGGCCGTGCACAGCTGTGACTCCTGCAATGGCAGAGCGTGCGAACACACTCGTTCGAGATTATCGACGGATCACCATCAAACAACTCAGTGCTCAACTTGACATCTCTGTTGGCCGTGCACAGCTGTGACCCCAGCAATGGCGGAGCGTGCGAACACACTCGTTCGAGATGATCGACGGATCACCATCAAACAACTTAGTGCTCAACTTGACATCTCTGTTGGTAGTGCTGTCACAATTGTTAACCAGTTGGGATATTCAAAGATTTGTTCCCGCTGGGTTCCTCGTTGTCTAACCGAACACCATAAAGAGCAAAGGAGAACCATCTGTGCGGGATTGCTTGCTCGTCATATGGCTGAGGGTGACAATTTCTTGTCAAAGATTGTTACAGGCGATGAAACATGGGTTCATCACTTCGAACCTGAAACAAAACGGCAATCAATGGAGTGGCGCCACACCCACTCCCCTACCAAAAAAAAGTTTAAAGCCATACCCTCAGCCGGTAAAGTCATGGTTACAGTATTCTGGGACGCTGAAGGGGTTATTCTGTTCGATGTCCTTCCCGATGGTCAAACGAACAACTCTGAAGTGTATTGTGCTACTCTTCAGAAATTGAAGAAACGACTTCAGCGTGTTCGTAGGCACAAAAATCTGATCGAACTTCTCCTTCTTCATGACAACGCAAGACCTCACACAAGTCTTCGCACCCGAGAGGAGCTGACAAAACTTCAGTGGACTGTTCTTCCTCATGCACCCTACAGCCCCGATCTCGCACCGTCGGATTTCCATATGTTTGGCCCAATAAAGGACGCAATCCGTGGGAGGCACTACGCGGATGATGAAGAAGTTACTGATGCAGTACGACGTTGGCTCCGACATCGACCAGTGGAATGGTACTGTGCAGGCATACAGGCCCTCATTTCAAGGTGGCGTAAGGCCGTAGCATTGAATGGAGATTACGTTGAAAAATAGTGTTGTGTAGCTAAAAGATTGGGGAATAACCTGGTGTATTTCAATGCTGAATAAAACAACCCCTGTTTCAGAAAAAAATGTGTTTGCATTACTTATTGGACTGCCCTCGTATGTCGTATAAAACACTCTTCGTCAGCAGAAACTGACGCGGCAAGATGTCCGAGAATGCTTTATACAACAGCGCCGTTGCGAAATACCTCTTTCTCACTTAGATATGTTACCTAGATAAATGTATTACAGAAATTTCAATAGTCTATATAAATTGTTTTTTAGTGCTGCGATTTTTTTCGATCAGCGTATATCTTTCAGATAAGTCATGAAGTAACCAAAGCCATGCACATAGTAACAGGCCTGAGTACTATTTACTGTAAGATCCCATTGCAATAATTTAGACTCTATCATGATGCAATCCTCACTGCTCTCTTAGGATTCACTGCCAGCTTCTGGGCACGACACATTCGATACAAGTCAATCCTAAGGCATGCATAGCGGAGTGTCTTGGTGCGGCTCACAGGGGCTATGGATGCAACTACGGTGGATGTAATCTTAGTCATACCAGCTGCAGGGATCTCTCCACTGCCTTCGCAAAGGGCATCTCCCGAAAGTGACAGAAACTACTGGTCAGGAAACAACAGTAAAATAAGAGAGATAATAGAAAGTATGAGGGTGGCAAAAAAGACTGTAACAGTATCATGAGTCTTATATGGATATGATGTCTGTTCTTTCGGACATGTCCGAAAGAACACACACCATTGATGAGCTGCAGCCGTCTAGAGCGAAAGTAGAATTATATATTAATACCTTCAGCTGCCGACGGACGTTGATATATATCAACGGGGACATGTGAAAATGTGTGCCCCGACCGGGACCCGAACCCGGGATCTCCTGTTTACATGTTTATCGCAGTACCTGTTTACCCTCTACCCCATCTGAGCCACCGAGGGCACCAAGGATCGTGCGACTGCAGGAATTATCTCGCTCACGCCTCCCGCGAGACAACAGTCCCAGGTTATAACATCGTTACTCCTTACAATTTGAATAAGAATCATCAACAATGGCGGACGAAGGCTTGTCAAAGAGAGGGGAAGTGCAGATAGAAGTTTAGGGCACTGTCTTGCCCTAGGGGTGGTAAACTGCCACTCGAACGCCGAAGAATCAGCAATGCTCAACGGTATGAGGATGAAAGCAATGGAAACCACTAAATTAAGGCACATAACGTGTCTCCACAGGCGATGTGGCCTGTAATTGAAAAAATGTCATCATTATCATCTCCCTATTGGCAAGAGAATCCGGACTAGTCCCCATTCGGATCTTCGGTAAAGGAGTGCCCTGGGGGACCATGAGAAAAATATCCAATAAACATGGAAAGGATAAAGTTCAACGAGTCGGCTCTTAGAATGTCAGAAGTTTGAATGTGGTAGGGAAGCTGGATAGTCTGCAAAGGGAAATGCTAAGGCTCATCCTAGATATAGTGGCGTTCAATGAAATGAAATGTAGAGAAGACAAAGCTTTCTGGTCAGATGACAGTTTACTATCAGCTGCAACAGATCATGGTATAACGGAGGTCGGATTCGTGATGAATAAGTACGCAGGGCAGAGAGTGAGATACGGCGAGCTGATCACTGATAGGGTTGTTCTCATCAAAATCGACACCAAACCATCACCGACAACGATAATTAAGATATACATGCCGACGTCACAAGCCGGAGGTGAAAAGATAGAGGAACTATATGAGAGTATTGGACGGGTATATCAGTACGTAAAGGGGGTTGGAACTCTAATAGTGCCGGCTGGTGTGGCCGTGCGGTTAAAGGCGCTTCAGTCTGGAACCGCGTGCCCGCTACGGTCTGCCTCGGGCATGGATGTGTGTGATGTCCTTAGGTTAGTTAGGTTTAATTAGTTCTAAGTTCTAGGCGACTGATGACCTCAGACGTTAAGTCGCATAGTGCTCAGAGCCATTTGAACAATTTTTTTGAATTCTAATAGTCATGTGGAACTGGAATGTGATTGTAGGGGAACGAGCCGGAGAGTAGTTACAAGATAGTAATGGCTTGCTACTAGAAATGAGAGAGGTGGAAGACTAATTGAGCTCTGCAATAACTTTTAGCTGGTAACAGCGCATACTCGGTCCAAGAATCACTTGAGGAGGAGTTATACTTAGAAAAGGCCGAGAAAAAAACGACGATATTTGTTACATTACATCATCTTCGGCAAAGATTGCGAAATCAGATACTGGAAAGTAAGAAGTACCCAAGAGCAGATATAGACTCAGAATACAATTTAGTAGTGACGAAAAGTAGGCTGAAGTTTAAGAGACTAGTCAGGAAGAATCAGTGCGCAAAGAAGTGGGATACGGAAGTACTAAGGAGTGAAGAGAGATGAAGAGACACAGTTGAAGTTCTTTAAGGCTACAGGTACTGCTCAGTGGGTAATTCAGTTGTAGAGGAACGGACCTATCTAAAAAGGGCAGTCATAGAAGATTGAAAGGAAAACTCAGGTACAAAGAAAGTAACTGCCAAGAAACCATGAAAGACAGCAGAAGTGCTTCAGTTAATCGATGAAAAAAGGTGTAGCGTAGCAAGTTATTCCGTGTTATCGTAGGTGCAGAGCGCCTCGGTCCAGTAGCTGCAGGAGATTTGTTGGTTTTTTGCCTTTGGTTAGGACGCAGATGACGCACCTATATCAGATGCCACGAGTGGCGGACTCTCAACCTGTAATAGAACGTTACGAATATTAATACTCCCTACAAATCTAAACAAACTACATTTCATTATTGTTATTGCTAAAATGATACAGTCCAAATTTCATTTCATTATTTAACATAGTTTCTAAGATGGATAATTTACCTAAAAAATCACAAAAACCATTCTGGTATTTCAAAATTGATCCCGTAACGGCAACAGAATACCTCTCAGCGTCATATGGAGCTATTAAGAAAAGTTCAGTCCCAAAATATCAATTGAATAGTATCTTTCATTTTATAAAATTTTTAATTTTAATTTGACGTGACATTGGATTTCTTTAAAACTGATATTCGTTTACGTTTTGTAACGTGGTTGCATAGTAATGATTGAGAGAGTGTATGAGGGACATAGGAAGTTCGAAATGTAATTTTGTGAATGTCTATGTGAAATGTGGGAAAAATTCCTCGAAATAATCACGAGTATGTGACATATGTCTGAGTGAGCATGTTTTTGCAAAAGGCAGCCAGAAAAGAAGTTAGGGTCGGAATAAACTTGTTATTTAATTTTGGAATTACTTCATACTTTATTTCATATATAATTAAATCTAAGGTAATAAATTGAAGTTTTACTTATGGTAAATTCCTTTCCAAATTGTGATTGGGTGAGAGAGAATCATCTAGAAATAATGTCCTGATTGGTCATTCAGATCAATAGCCAATCAGAATTGAGAGCGTGCGCGGAAAGAGGGGCGCTATCTGTACGACGACATCGCATAGATGAGTCACTTCCGAACCATTGTACCGAACACATCGCACTAGATCGCTCTTGCAAACAATATCTAAATATGAAGAATTAGGGACGAAAATTCGATTCGGTTATCGCTAGCAAAAAGCGACTTCAGGGGGAAGCATTTTAGCCATTGTTTGGTAATTTTAAATGCTTCCGCTCAAAAGGTAACCGCGTGTGAAATATTCAGCTGCTTTCGTGTGACTATGTGTAGCAAATGTTTATAACTGTAAACTTGCAGAGACAATATTAGTGCAGACGTAACTACGTACTTGATAACCATTTGTTGAATCGTAGTAGCTATGAATGACCAGTAGACCTTACAGAAACTGATTTTTAACTAGGGTATTAGGTGGTGATTTCCTTAACGCCGCTTTGCACGACCCAGATAGTGCCTACTAAGACAGAGTGAAGGGACAACGAGCTGACAAGAAGATTATCGAGGTAGGTGGACTGAACTGTGTAAGTGTGATAATAATACGAAGAAAACATAACCCCGTACCACAGCTCAGGAAATAGAGAAAGCTCAGGCAAATTCAGGAATACAGATATACAGGTCAGTTGGGAATGAAATAAATAGGAAGTGCAGGGAAGATAAGGAAAAGTGGCTACAGGAAAAATGTGGAGAAACCGAAAAAAAAAGCATAGGGCGCCAAAGGGACAGTTAATGAACCTGAACGAAGAGATGGAGATTTATGTGCACAGGAAACAACAACCGAAATTACTGATGAATGAACAAAAAGAGTTTAACCTGAATGGCCGAGCGGCTCTAGGCGCTACAGTCTGGAACCGCGCGACCGCTACGGTCGCAGGTTCGAATCCTGCCTCGGGCATGGATGTGTGTGATGTCCTAAGGTTAGTTAGGTTTAAGTAGTTCTAAGTTCTAGGGGACTGATGACCTCAGATGTTAAGTCCCATAGTGCTCAGAGCCATTTTTAACCTGATTGCTTGCTTTGATATATTCAGAGACCTACTAGTTTGAGTAACGTGGAACACCCCAGCGGATTGTCCTGTGCTGGCCGCCGGCGACAAGAAGATTGGGCCGTCCTCCGTAAGCTCAACCGCAGGAAAACAGGGAACTCATGCAGAGAAGCCACGACATATTCGCCATCGATACTGCACTCTTATATAATATCGATTCTCAATTTTCTATTTTTAATTACGGGTCACTAATTCATTAATTATATTATGATTGTGTTCACTGTTAACTGATTTTAGGATAGAAGATTTCGTGTTTATTTGTATTTTTTATTTTTATTTTATACTGTTTATACTGGTATTCATAAAAGAGGTATGTTACCTAACCAGGCTAAGGACTTTGTTGTATATTATTTGTACTTTTTATGGATTTCAAGTATGAGTCTAATTTCACATTAGTATATCAGTATACGTTTTTAATCGCAGACGCTCGTTTAGCCAAGGGGGAAAAATTTTAACTAAAGACAATAGAAACAACATTTTAATCTTTATGTTTGACACACTGCTTTACTATGTACTCTGGCTAAAGTGCCCCCTGCTGGCATTAGTTTTTTGTATAAATACTGACGCAATCTGAAGATTAGCGCGCACATGTTTAACTTCACGATTATTTATATCAGAATATTTTAACGTTATGTATGAGTGCCATACATGGCATTGAATATTTTAAATTTTATATTTCATGCATCGCCGGCCGGAGTGGCCGTGCGGCTCTAGGCGCTACAGTCTGGAACCGAGCTACCGCTACGGTCGCAGGTTCGAATCCTGTCTCGGGCATGGATGTGTGTGATGTCCTTATGTTACTTAGGTTTAATTAGTTCTAGGTTCTAGGCGAGTGATGACCTCAGAAGTTAAGTCGCACAGTGGTCAGAGCCATTTGAACCATTTGAACCATTTCATGCATCACTAAGAATTGTATAGATTTAATCTTAATTAATTCAGCCTGATCTCTTACACAATATTTATAATTAGAACAGGTCTGAAGATGGTGATAAGCCGAAACCGGTCATAAGGTGTGAAGAAATCTATGTGATGAAGACGGACTTGTGAAAATATAAGTGCCAAAAATAAAATGATCGCGGACTCATATACAGACATTGTCTTCAATTGAAAAAGAAATGAGTGTCGCAGGACGGACTCAGGGTCAAAAGAATCTTTACTGAAATTAGAACAAGGGCGCTAACATTACAACGGTAATGGGAATTCCGCTGTTAAACGCAGAGCAGAGAGCAGATAGGTGGAACGAGTACATCACCAGGCTCTATGAGGAGGACGACTTGTGTGATGACGTCATAGAAGAAGAAACACTAGTCGATATAGAAGAGATAGGGAATCCTGTATTAGAATGGGAATTTAAAGGGTTTTGAAAGACTTAAGATCAAATAAGGCTGAAGGGATAGATAATTTTGAACCAGAATTTGTAAAACTGTTGGAGAATGTAGCTACAAAACGACTATTTACGTTTGTGAGTAGAATGCATGAGTCTGGCGATATACCGTCTGACTTTTGGAAAATATCAGCCACACAATTCGATGATTGGAAGTGCGGACAGGTGCGAGAATTGTCGCACAATCACTTTAGCAGCTCATGCATCTAAGTTGCTAATTAGAACGACGTACAGAAGAATGGGAAGGAACACTGACGATATGCTAGACGATGATCAGATTGGCTATAAGAAAGGTCCCTACATGCAGTTTGTTTCTCCTCAGCACGATGGCATCTTCCAGCAGTTTTCAGTGTATGTGCTTGATTCGAAGAGCGTTAAACTCCTCTGAATTAAACCCAGTCTTGAATGTGTGAGGCAACCTCGATCTCGCTGTTCGCGCCGTGGATCCGCAACCGAGAAACCTGGCGCAGCTGGCCAAGGAACATCAGTCGCCATATCTCCACATCCGTGCCGGAACCGTCCAGAACCTCACAGATCCTGCATAAGCCGTAATGCATCGGTTTTCAGCCTTTTGACAGGTGGTGACTTTAAGGCCGCTTCCCACGCACTTGAGTTGTGCTACAGTAGTGACCGGCCCGTTATACCGCCGACGTGTTTGAATGCATTATTCTAGCAATTCTGGAGGCCAGTGTTCACACTCACCCGTGACGTGACCGTGGCTGTGCGGACCGTACTCTCGCCGATACCGTACTGTGACCGCCGTATTTCTTGCGGTCGGTATTTTCTGACTCTACGGCCGCGGCATGGTCGGGTTGTTGTGTTGTCATGCAGTGGTTTACCATCATAAACATTGATTTTTCAGTATACTGACTCCGTCCTCCGACAATCATTTCTTTTTTGATTTCTTCACATTTTAGCTGTAGCCATTTCTCTTTATCTTCCCTTCACTTCCTATTTATTTCATTCTCAACTGACTAGTATTTCTGTATTCCTGAATTTACCTGAGCATTACTGTACATTCTTAGGTGTGGTACGGGGTTATGTTTTCTTCGTATTTCTTTAGGTCGGTATTTTCTGACCGCGGCATGGTCCGGCTGTTGTCATGCAGTAGTTTATCATCATAAACGTGAATGACGAAAAACTTACCGAATTACTGCGCAGCTATGCTGCGTTTTAACAGTTCTCCAATCCCAAACATGGACACAGAGCTGAAGAATACCCTCTGTAATGAAAGTGGAGCAGAAATGGTAACAGTGACGGTTCGATTCGGTCGCCAGCGGCCGCTTTGATTTCCCGCGAGTGGCGCCACCGGCGGCTGCAATGACTAAGAGGGCGCTCCGGGGCAGATTGCGTCCGTGGAGCCCGGAGCGTGCGGGCAGAACCTTTCGGAGGGGGACGACGCAAACTTGTCGCTGCGACAGAGACGGTTTATGAAGCGTGGCTGCAGTCTTTGCCCTAGTGGTCCATCGGACTGGTTGGAACACATGGTCGGTCAGCCGGATGTTCCAGGCCATTGTTGGATAGAGTGGGCATAAAGGGTATTGTGAAGAGCCCGCTGGAACTACTGCATACCCCAATTCGCTCAATTGTGGACTCTGAGCGACATTAAACAGCCATTTTAGAAAAAAGGTGATGTTGGTCTAGAGGGCCATTTGCAACTCTTAGCCGATGTAGATTCGTGTGGCCGTTACAGCTTGTAAAGCCACACTCACTGCTGAGACGGATGAATGACTTGACCGTAGTGAAGTACGTTTCTGGTGCGCATCATGGTTACTGTATTGAGTCCACTTGGATTTGGATACAGTTACTTGTCTTGACATAAATTATATTTATTGCATTATTTTAATTGTTGTGAATCTTACTATTCATTTGATTATTGTTGAAAATGGTGTCGTTCAAGTTTTGAAAGGAGGGCTGTATATGGGTAATGTTAACGTGTGAACTGGCAATTCAATTTAGTAATGGACTTGCATATTTAGTAACGACTACCTGTGCGATTTCTATCTGCCATGTTAGTTAAGGGGATTTTTTCGCTACGTAAAGATGATCTGTGGGCACTTTAAAATTGTTTATTCGAAATGCACGAAGGTGAACCCAGTACATAATCTGAAAGTTTTGATTCCCAGAACGCATATGTCATGCTTATACTTAACCTGCTGTCTTAATATTAGTTGTTTTTTAAAGTTGAAAGCAGAATGAAAGCTTACATTCGAATTTCCCCAGCTCATTAATCAAAAAATTTGTGTTAAAATACATTGTGCGAAAAAACTGCTTTGTCGATTCTCTTGTAAGGCTGACTGGGATTCGCCTCTTGAGTTTTCTCTTGAAACGTCTGTGTGTAATAACAGCGTGAAACCTTGCTCATTGGAATGTCATTACGTGCTCCTAAAATCCGCAGTACCATTATTCTATTGCTACGTCACACATACGTGAATATTTCTGTTTCTACATCAATGAATACAACCATCTGGGTAAAAGGTTGGTTGAGAATTTTGGCTAAAGCTTTAACAGTATCATTCCATATGTCTTGACATCTGTAGCAACATCGATGATTATACTGAGCATCTACACGAGGCTAAAAAGTTGTGGAGAATATCTTTATGTTGTTGAGAATGACAATCCGGTGCTCTAAAGAGCTTGAATAGTAACGTCTTACAGCACCTATACTGTTGGGAAAATTCACTTTTCATAAATATCCTTAGCGGTATTCTTCAACACTTACTCTGTTGGAGTAGTCATCAATTCGCCCCAGCATACTGTCTGTAACTAGCTCACACGTTCTCGTACGATCTTCTGAACCGTACTAAGCCCCAAAAAGACTATACAACAAAAGACAATAAAAATAATGATGAAACGTTGATTTCATGTATTTAATTAGCAAAAACTAAGTTGTTGTTGTTGTGGTCTTCAGTCCTGAGACTGGTTTGATGCAGCTCTCCATGCTACTCTATCCTGTGCAAGCTTCTTCATCTCCCAGTACCTACTGCAATCTACATCCTTCTGAATCTGCTTAGTGTATTCATCTCTTGGTCTCCCTCTGCGATTTTTACCCTCCACGCTGCCCTCCAATACTAAATTGGTGATCCCTTGATGCCTCAGAACATGTCCTACCAACCGATCCCGCTTCTGATCAAGTTGTGCCACAAACTTCTCTTCTCCCCAATCCTATTCAATACTTCCTCATTAGTTATGTGATCTACCCATCTAATCTTCAGCATTCTTCTGTAGCACCACGTTTCGAATGCTTCTATTCTCTTCTTGTCCAAACTATTTATCGTCCATGTTTCACTTCCATACATGGCTACACTCCATACAAATGCTTTCAGAAATGACTTCCTGACATTTAAATCTATACTCGATGTTAACAAATATTTCTTCTTCGGAAAAGCTTTCCTTGCCTTTGCCAGTCTACATTTTATATCCTCTCTACTTCGACCATCATCAGTTATTTTGCTCCCCAAATAGCAAAACTCCTTTACTACTTTAAGTGTCTCATTTCCTAATCTAATTCCCTCAGCATCACCCGACTTAATTCGACTACATTCCATTATCTTCGTTTTGCTTTTGTTGATGTTCATGTGTTATTAAATTATATACTAATTAACCTCAACCAAAGGTCGAGCCTTTCTTTTGGTGTGATTGCTTTTCTACAGCGTATGTTTAGCTTTTCAAGATGGACTTCAAACTTGTACAATAGTAGGAAGAATGAATTTTCTGACATTTTCAGATACCCATAAAAATTTAGACCATCGTGCATCAGTTCCCTGTACAGGGTGCCAGACATCCCTTCAGTTCCTCTATTTTCCCATGCCTGATATATCCACATCCGGTTTCTGATTTGTTTCTTCTCTTCTTCGTCGAAAATCACAGCAATCAGCATGACATCTTCATCCGAGAACGTCCCCCATCCCGGCCGCTCCGGTGCACTGCACACACCTGAAGAAACACTGACCACTGTGAATGGGTATCGCAGCCGGTGCAAAGAAGGGCCGGTCAAGACACCGTCGCGTCATTGACGTGTGGAACACGGCTATAATGTGACTGGACAGCGTAACTTTCTGTAGCCTTTTGAAAATAGGACCCACATTCAATTCGGAGTTGTAAGCAATAGCAAATAAATGGAAACGTTCGCGGATGATGCTGTTACATACGCGAAGGTAGGAACGCTTGAAAGTTATTGTTAAATGAAGGAAGACATACCGTGGATCGACTCTTGATACAGGCATTGGCAGCTCACCCTTAACATAAAAAAAAAATAACGTACTGATCACAAATAGGTAGATCATACGGTTATTATATGAGTACACGATTGCAGGCAATCACTAGAAGTAGTCATATCCGTTATATATCTCGTCGTTCGCATGTAACACCACTAGTCTGTGGATGATCATATATTTTCTATGTGTTTCAAGAAGTTTGTTTTATTAGTCGTGCTGATTAATGTTTTTAAATATATGTTGTCAAGTTACAGATACTATATGTAATTTGAGAAAGAGGAAACGCATTGAATGTTAACGATTTGCAGTAGACACACTGGCCTAGTCAGGGAAAAGCTATCGTCAAAGAGTATTATAAACTGTAAATGCAGTATCGCTTTGCGTGAGAGCGCGCCAAAAAAGTAGGAGTTAGGTGTCGCGAGGTGATTGTTGTCGTTAGTTGTGTGTATTCGCCGGTGTGGCTAAGCAAAAGTGAGGAGATAAAAAGTCTGCTTCCGAACTGCGGAGTATGCAGCAAGAGTAATTCACATAATCAAGAGTACAGTGGGCCCTTGTTTTGGTTGTGGTATGTCAAGAAGATCCACCTGTGCCCTATTTTATTGCTAAATGAAGCAGCTCGACAAACCAACGGCATCATAAGGTGATGTAAGACCTAGACTTTTTATAATTAGAAGTGTAATAGGCTGACCAGCATATTTGAAATTTTATTGCTTGCATAACATCGTTTTTGTGTGTGTTGTCACGTAAATAATTTCCCTAAGTCGTTATCCAAGTATTATCCATCCCATCCCTTTGTACGAACCGAGATAATCAAAAAATGAAGTGAAAATGAAGTGAACATTAATTCAACATAATTTTTCCAACTTTTAGACAATTACGTTATAATGAAATCTTTGGTTGTAATATGAATAGTGTCAGTAATAGAATGATGCAAAAGCCAGTGTTAATTCATTTGCTAAAAATGAAAAATAATAATAAAAATTTGGGTGAAAAATTTACCTAACTTCGACAATATATTTCACTGTCAAGGCACAGTTTCCATAAGTAATTTATAGATTGTGGCATAATTTATAACTTATATTACAAAGAGATATCAGAGTAACTCCTAGGTGAATGACAGTCCATGCCAATGAGTAAATTAAAACAATCTTCCTGCTTGCTACGATTACGACAGCCAGTATTACGTGAGTAAACATAATAAAAAGTTTCGGTCCACAGCCAGTAAATAAACCTAATTTAATTATCTTTGAAAACGAAATAATATGTTGTATGTGTTTGCTATTTGATTATTGTCTGACTACTGCGACATGTGTGGTGTGAAGTACCTGAAAGTGTGCGTTAGGTACTGTTCCTACGTAATGACGCCAATAACTATTCTTACGTAAGATTGCTTACGAGTCTAAAGTTCAGTTTCAGTTTAATTATTCCTGTTCCGGTGAGTAACTGGCGACCCCTCGATTATTTTCATTGATGACATACTTTGAAAAACTTTTCTTCAAATTTTCCACTAACTACTGATAATTAAAAGTTAGTTCACGTAGTAAAAGTATATAAAGTTAACCGAACTTTGTTTCTAATCGTCATTGCTAAAGTACTGAGCAGTGACGATTTGGTTATAACTTCATCTACTTCTCTCGGTTTTGCGTTATTCATCGGCAGATTAGGGACTATAGGTACACGGTCACATAGAAGAGCCTTATTAGCCGGTGACGTAGGAGGGTTACGTGCGTTCAGACCGTTTTAAAGTGGAACGACTGCTCGAGATTCATCACGGGAGACGCCGAGACCACTGATGCGTTCGAATAATCCTCAGATAGTGTAGTCCAGTAACGAGATAGCTTACGAAACGACCGACACGTGAATATAGCGTTCAGGCAGGGATTATTACAGTCGGTTTGAAGTCTGAGCATGTTACGCATGCATCATGGTTGCTAATAAGGATCTCTTTAATTCCGAGATAATTATGTCTACTACGGTTGCCTTATTCTGAATTAGGTCTTTCGGTGCTCTGCCAAATTCTTCTCCCATCTTTATGTACCTCCTCTTCCTTTTCATAATTCTGTCTCATATTTGTTTCTATTGTGCGGCCACTTATATTGTCCAACACTCAGGATTCCCTTGTTTGTTTAGTAATATCTGATATCTGAGGATTTGATATTCAGTCAGCTACTCCAAAGGTTTCCTTAATTTCGCTTTTGGTCTCCTCTATCTTCCACATGGTTACACATACTTCTATCACTTAGCATTCCTGCCCTATCCATTTTCGCTTTGATATTTTACTTTCCCTGTTAAACGCTCTTTTAGGAGTCTGTATTCCTTTCTGCCTGGTTAATTTTCTTTCTTTTAATTTCAGAATTCCGATCAAGCAGCGATCTGTCCAAATTCGGTACACCAATCAGGAAAAATCGGACCGAGCATCGAGGCAATCATCCCACAACGCACCAGGTTGAAGATGCCCGTTTGGTAAAACACGGTGTTCAGCTGTACGAAGAAGTCCATATCTAGAATGAGATTATCACTCTGCAGCCGAGTGTGCGCTGATATGAAACTTCCTGGCAGATTAAAACTGTGTGCCGGACCGGGACTCGTACTCGGGACCTTTGCCTTTCACCGGCAAGTGCTCTGCCATCTGAGCTACCCAAGCACGACTCACGCCCCGTCGTCACAGTCTTACTTCTGCCAGTACCTCGTCTCCTACCTTCCAGACTTTCGCAGAAGAGCTTCTGTAAAGTTTGGAAGGTAGGAGACGAGGTACTGGCAGAAGTGAAGCTGCGAGGACGGGTCGTGAGTCGTGGTTGGGTAGCTCAGTTGGTAGAGTACTTGCCCGCGAAAGGTAAAGGTCCCGAGTTGGAATCTCGGTCTGGCACACAGTTTTAATCTGCCAGGAAGTTTCAAGTCCATAGCTGCCTGCTGCACATCCTCGTCCTACAGAAATCGTCGACGTTCCAAGGCCTTTTGATAATTGCATTGGGAGACATCAGGACCACAGGGTTGGTGCTCGAGTGTTTCAAATTTAAGTTGACGTCACTTCTGCGTTACCACATTTGCGATATGGGACGTGCGTTACCATGAAGAAGCTGCATACCCTTTTGCAGTTTTCTCAGACGTTTCACCTTAATTGAATGTCTTCATTTCTTTAGAGTTGCGCAGTACCGTTCCCAAATGATGGAGATGCCAGCGTCCTTGACATAATTAATCACTGGACCCCGATAATCAAAGACAGTATGAGCATAATCTTAGCGACTGATGACCATAGTTAAGTCCCATAGTGCTCAGAGCCATTTGAACCATTTTGAACCATAACCTTAGCAGCAGATGGCTGGCTCTCGAACTTCCTGCGAAGAGAGGACAATGAATGACGTTACTACAGCGGCAACGCTTTCGACTCCGATTCCCAGAAGTGGCACCAGATTACGTCGGCTGTAATAAGGGGCTCAAGGATCGTGTTGCCTTCACAATTGAAATGCATCACTTGCTTCAGGCAACCAGCAATCCAGTTTGCATTTTGTACGGCTTTCAACACCCGGGCTACCTGCTGGCTGCGGACCTTAATGGTATCCTCACTCCTGCCGGGCAATGTGATGCTCACTATCGAAGCTGACGCGAGATTCTTTGCTTGTGCACGAGTCTTTACGCACCGGTGTGTCCTAATCGCATCATCAATCGCCCTCTTCTGTTCTCGGTAGTGAATGAAGGTGACCTATCAGATCGACCTGTCTCTTGTGTCAGACCGCAACCATGAGGAAGCTTGGCGCACCGTCCCAAAACGGTGGTTTGGGACAGACATGTTGCCCCATATGCAGTCTTGGTCAACGATGGATGTCTATCTGTGTTTGTCCTTTGGCAAAGAGCATGGTGGTCCCGTTTGGATGCATTTGGAAGGAATGTCTCCATAGCTCACATTTACTGCACGCACGTCAGAAACGTACGAATTCCATACTAATCCATTGCCTACATATCGGTGGTTATGTACACGCAACGAGGTCACACTGGGTTGCCCATACGCTGCACCGTCAATTGAATTCAAAATATTGTATGATATCCAGTGATTTCTTCTTGCCTTTTTTTGCCTATTTCATTGTCTGCCGCAGTCGCTGTTTATTCGCTGAAAGTTTTCTACGTTATACCTTTTTGTATTTCGGTCAATCTTTGTCGAAAGCTTCCCCTGAAAATTTCAGTAACTTCATGTACTTAAAATTTATACACGTCCCATCCTCTTAATTTCCTACCGTTCTGAAAATATTTCTCGTCTAACCAGCAACTTATAACCGATCGTTACGAATGTTAAAACAATTTGAAATGTCCGTCGTCGAATGCCAAATCCTTTATGCAAATGAAATTTATTGCATCACGTATTACATTAAAATGCAGGCCATATTCAGCCAGTGGTCATTATCAAATGCATTGGCCTCGGTGAAATGTGTGTCACATTTAAAAACATTTTAGTGCTACATGTTTTTAAATATGACCCCAATTTCATCGACAAAACTGCATTTGTAAATGGCCACAGGCCGAAACTGGCCAGTAATTTAACTTAATTCATGATACTTAAAATTGTTTTAGAGTTCGAAAATTACGCCGTCACTGTGTATCCACACATGAATAAACCCATAAATTACTATTAGTGTCTAATCCTGGAAATGTTTGCAGATTAGAATATGGTTTCCCAGCTTCTTTGTAAAATTGATTTGAAATTGTGGTGTCTCTAGGTCTCTTCATATATATTTCTTCAAACAAGTATTAGCAATGATGAAATTGAATTATATTCTTGGAAAAACTCTTCATTGCAAGTTTTGCTTGCATTCCTTTCCGAAATGCGATGTTCTGCAATTTTGCCTTCACTTTCTTCTACTACTGTATAGTTCCAGACGTAGACAACAATTACTATTTTCATTTCACTTAACGGCCTGAAAAATTTGGTTTACCTGATCTTATGTTTCCTCTGTCCTTTCATCGTCTGCTCAAATAGCAGGGACATACACTTGAAATTTTGTCGTGGCTGGTGGCTTTTTACTTGTCTCGGCTACGACAATGTGTTGATTATATTGTTGTTACTAGTTCACCTGCATTCCTAATTTCTTACTCATTATTAGTTTTACTCTTGCGTTATTTCTACTTGGTACGGTATTGATACACATGTACTTCGTTGACCAGAGATCCTTTTCTTCCTATTGGTGCACTTCACTTGCTCCTACTATATCGAACTTCGAATTATCCATTTCTACAAACTAGTTTTCACTGTTACGTCATCATCAGACACAGTGATAAATTCGTGTGGCTGTGAAATTTTTGCAGGATTAAATACTTTAATGTAGTGCGTGTAGATAGTGTCTCAGTTCGCTTCCAAAGATAACAGTCGTCAATCTTCGGCTTCGAACTAAAATCAGTGTAGTTAACTACTCACCTGCGTTGGCAACTTCGTAAAGCAATGGGTCCCAAGCTGGGGTAATTAACGCCTGAGCTGTAGAGTCAAATTTTACGAAGGATAAAAACTAAATGGTTCTATTGTTTTACTCACGAAATTAAATTATTTTCTAAACGTATTTGCTATTATTACAATTTTGCAAGAGAGGTTATCAATAATTACTTTTTCTCAGTAAGAAACGTCAATGGGGTGGAGGTTACAGGTTCTTCATACAGCCCACCTGCCACACACATTTTTTACTTTGAGTAGTACATCGCTGACTCTAAAAGTGAGATACACACGTAACAGATGCTAATTATCTCAAGAAAAGTCTTCTCCAAGTTCTCGATAGTACCTGCAGTAGTCCAGAAATTGCTACATTGCTCGATTCGAACAGGTAAACACGACACAGCAGTAATTACATAAGGCCTACTACTAGTTCTGCAGATGATGAACAAACTGATGAAATGTATGATGAGATAAAAGAAATTATTCAGGTAGTGAAGAGAGACGAAAATTTAATAGTCATGGTTGACTGGAATGCGAGAGTAGGAAAAGGGAGAGAAGGAAACATAGTAGGTGAATATAGATTGGGTGACAGAAATGAAAGAGGAAGCCGTCTGGTAGAATTTTGCACAGAGCACAACTTAATCATAGCTAACACTTGGTTCAAGGATCATAAAAGAAGGTTGTACACATGGAAGAATCCTGGAAATACTAGAAGATATCAGATAGATTATATAATGGTAACACAAAGATTTAGGAACCAGGTATTAATTTGTAAGACATTTCCAGGGGCAGATGTGGACTCTGACCACAATCTATTGGTTATGAGCTGTAGATTACAACTGAAGAAACTGCAAAAAGGTGGGAGTTTAAGGATATCGGACCTGGATAAACTGAAAGAACCAGAGGTTGTACAGAGTTTCAGGGAGAGCATAAGGGAACAATTGACACAAATGGGGGAAAGAAATACAGTAGAAGAAGAATGGGTAGCTCTATGGGATGAAGTAGTGAAGGCAGCAGAGGATCAAGTAGATAAGAAGACGAGGGCTAGTAGAAATCCTTGGCTAACAGAAGAAATTTTGAATTTAATTGATGAAAGGAGAAAATATAAAAATGCAGCAAATGAAGCAGGCAAAAAGGAATACAAACGTCTCAAAAATGAGATCGACAGGAAGTGCAAAACGGCTAAGCAGGGATGGCTAGAGTACAAATGTAAGGATGTAGAGGCTTATCTCACTAGGGGTAAGATAGATACTGCCTACAGGAAAATTAAAGAAACCTTTGGAGAAAAGAGAACCACTTGTATGAATATCAAGAGCTCTGATGGAAACCCAGTTCTTAGCAAAGAAGGGAAAGCAGAAAGGTGGAAGGAGTACATAGAAGGTCTATACAAGGACGACGTACTTGAGGACAGTATTCTGGAACTGGAGGAGAATGTAGATGAAGACGAAATGGGAGATACAATACTGCGTGAAGAGTTTGACACAGCACTTGAAGACCTGAGTCGAAACAAGCCCCTGGAGTAGACAACATTCCATTAGAGCTACTGACGGCCTTGGGAGAGCCAGTCCTGACAAAACTCTACCATCTGGTGAGCAAGATGTATGAGACAGGCGAAATACCCGCAGACTTCAAGAAGAATAGAATAATTGCAATCCCAAAGAAAGCAGGTGTTTTGAGAGATGCGAAAATTACCGAACAATCAGTTTAATAAGTCACAGCTGCAAAATACTAACTCGAATTCTGTACAGACGAATGGAAAAACTAGTAGAAGCCAACCTTGGGGAAGATCAGTTTGGATTCCGTAGAAATATTGGAACATGTGAAGCAATGCTGACCTTAAAACTTATCTTAGAAGAAAGAATAAGGGAAGGCAAACCTACGTTTCTAGCATTTGTAGACTTAGAGAAAGCTTTTGACAATGTTGACTGGAATACTCTCTTTCAAATTCTAAAGGTGGCGGGGGTAAATTACAGGGAGCGAAAGGCTATTTACAATTTGTAGAGAAACCAGATGGCAGTTATAAGAGTCGAGGGATATAAAAGGGAAGCAGCGGTTGGGAAGGGAGTGAGACAGGGTTGTAGTCTCTCCCCGATGTTATTCAATCTGTATATTGTGCAAGCAGTGAAGGAAACAAAAGAAAAATTCGGAGTAGGTATTAAAATCCACGGAAAAGAAATAAAAACTTTGAGGTTCGCCGATGACATTGTAATTTTGTCAGAGACAGCAAAGGACTTGAAAGAGCAGTTAAACGGAATGGACAGTGTCTTGAAAGGAGGATATAAGGTGAACATCAACAAAAGCAAAACGAGGATAATGGAATGTAGTCGAATTAAGTCTGGTGATGCTGAGGGAATTAGATTAGGAAATGAGACACTTTAAGTAGTAAAGAAATTTTGCAATTTGGGGAGCAAAATAACTGATGATGGTCGAAGTGGAGAGGATATAAAAGGTACACTGGCAATGGCAAGAAAAGCGTTTCTGAAGAAGAGAAATTTGTTAACAGTGAGTATAGATTTAAGTGTGAGGAAGTCGTTTCTGAAAGTATTTGTATGGAGTGTAGCCATGTATGGAAGTGAAACATGGACGATAAATAGCTTAGACAAGAAGAGAATAGAAGCTTTCGAAATGTGGTGCTACAGAAGAATGCTGAAGATTAGATGAGTAGATCATATAACTAATGAGGAGGTACTGAATAGAATTGGGGAGAAGAGGAGTTTGTGGCACAACATGACAAGAAGAAGGGACCGGTTGGTAGGACATGTTCTGAGGCATCAAGGGATCACAAATTTAGCATTGGAGGGCAGAGTGGAGGGTAAAAATCATAGAGGGCGACCAAGAGATGAATACACTAAGCGAATTCAGAAGGACGTAGGTTGCCGCAAGTACTGGGAGATGAAGAGGCTTGCACAGGATAGAGTAGCATGGAGAGCTGCTTCAAACCAGTCTCAGGACTGAAGACCACAGCAACAACACCTACTATAGTGCTACACACACTTTTATTATTCTTACTATTATTGTTATTTTTGTGGTCACACACAAAGCATTATTGCCACTAATTCACCAAATTACTGCCAGTTCAGAAGAAAGGAGTGCAGCAATGAAGTGATTTACGAACAGTAAGTATAGAACACACATCTGGACTTGTTTGATTTTAAATGCTGTTGCAGTGTGCAGGTCAAGCAAGTGCCGCAATGAAGAGGGGAAATGCACGGCTAGCATGTATTATAACAAGAATGTACCCACTCGGCTGATAGTTAGCTTTCTTTTCTGAAAAGGAGTTGTAGGTAGTACTCGCGATGCACCGCAAATTCCTTTGTCATTAATTCTAACACACACACACACAAACCAAACATCGTTCTTCTTTCATCATTTTAAAAAATAAGTGTTCCGAGAAAAGTCCTTCGTTCTACAGTTTAACTAGTTGCTAAAGTTGGTGTTAATGTGGGGAATTAGGGGGAGGGGGCAGATGGCAGGTGGGGTACTAGGTGATGACTAATTGCATTTAGGCGTAATGGTCTAAGAGAGGTAGGGAACAACTCCCATAATGAATAAAAAACAGAATAGTTCTCTTCTCTTGTTTATCACGTTCTGGACTCACCATCCAAAAACTTCAAAAAACAGTGCAAGTTACAATATTCAAGAAAAGTCTATTTGAGTGTGGTTAGAAAGCTTAAATCCGGCAACTGTAAAACATGATTTTATGTTACAGCACTACTGCAGTCTTTTTTCCCCAATGGTAAAGATGCCATTACAGCTTTGGAAAAGAGCAGTCATGGTGTTCTTGGCAGTGAATGGAGTTATCTCTTAACTTTTCCATAGTCGAGAAAGAGTTGTAAGTGTGCAGATATGAACAAACTTGTTTACTTGAACTTTTGGGGATTGTAAGGTATGTAAGCATATTGAACACGGTGAAAACAAGATCGATATTCATAATTTTTTTGTATCTCATGCTAGATGGCAGGCCCTCTGGGCTCTTCATACATTTATTAAGGCCATCAAATCATCTTATCTTACATTTTTAAAATCTGAATTTGCATACATGCATATTAATGTCGATTCGCTGCCGTATTACACTGTTATGCAAAGTAGGTAAGTGGATGTTATGTACTGATACGTACACGATCGGCAGTAAGATGCATGCATACCATAATTGTGTTCATTTACTGTCAGAACACCCGGCCACTGGGAATTGTGGACAGAGTCCAAACCCATTGTCGGAGGCGTTTTCTTTTGATGTCAGGTCTCAGGGGCCAGAACGACGGACGTTCGCTATTTTTAAAATGGCTGGGGGAGTGTTCTCATGAAAGACTGATGTTATGGGAAAGAACGCGCCAGCTCGACGCAACGGCTCTGCCATAGTTTGTGATGTTTCGGAGAAACTGTCGCCGAGCTCCACGGGATAGTGGAGGAAACGGTGCCACACGAAGCACCCCAGTTGTCATATTACGTAGGCACTCGTCGCCAGGAAGCTTCCCGAGCAAAGTCCTGGTGGAGGCTGTAATACGTTGCTCGATTGTTACATCACAGGTTTGCAGTCACCGTGGCCCTTATGTTGACAAAGTAGGCTAGTGGGAGTCTACACGAATTTATTGCAAGGCCATAATTGGCGAAAGCTTTTTGTCGACGACGATTGGCAGAGTTCTGGCATAGCAGAGCGGTCTCTCTCTGGACGTAGGGCGGAAGAGAATGTGAGGCATTTGGTTCTTGGTACCCGTAGGAGTCAGTCACTTACTGTACCGTCCTCGATGAAGAATAATTTCATACGTTGTTTCACTTCTCCGGCAACCCGGACAAACAGCTTTTTCGAACTCGGGCTGTCACTTCATGTCGACTGTACTCTGTTTCACATTGTTGCCACCTCAGCGGCCACAAAGTTGTTACGTTGAATTTGCGTGACGAACTGTTGTTGTGTTGTCTGTGTCTGCAGATGAGTAATTGTTCAATGACAGTAATTGCTCTTATATTTGAACGCATTATGCGATACTAGACACTATTACAGATGTTTACTAAATGTTCTAAACGTTATTTCCTTTCTACTTATTACATTCTATTACAACAGTCTTAATTTAAAATCATTTTCCTTGCTACAAATAAGCATCTCATTTGGAGATACCCGCCTCTATAATGCTCATTCACAAACACGAGTAACTTCAATTTTAAATTTACATCGTAGTAGTCACAAGAAGGCACATACGCCCACGAGAAGTCAGCACTGGGAGATAAGGAAACATTACCCCTCGCACAACCTCTAACCCTGCAACGGCCGTGCTACGCATTCCTCTGGAACCGAGCTGAGCGGACGACTTCATTTAGCTCAAGGCCGAATTCAACGACGACCATAAAAATTAAGCTCTTCTTACTTATTCCACTCTCTGTAAGGATTTTTGCTTGTTACTGTGCGGGAAACCAATACTCTTACGAGGCTCTTCGTGTTAGTTGATGTTTTTTCATTCGGCTCTTAGTTGTTAGATACATATGGCTATGAAATAAGGCTGAGTGGAAACCACGGTTCGCACGAATATGTGATTCGGGTTGCATGAGCCCCGCAGGCCTTAGTCATTGGTGCGTATCAGAAGAGGCTAAGAATACAGGATAATTTGTATCACAATGTGTCGTCCAACACTCCATCTGTAAATGCAAGCCATACGATCAAAGAAAAACTTCATAGGTACTGATGATAATGTAAGCGATTAGCAGTGAACAAAGATTGTAGAAAACATACCAGAACTCAACCGACTACAACATTATTTAACTTGTTATTAACAACGCAGTACACCATCACAGCTCATTTAACTTCATTCTTTGATTGAATCCAGATGCCTACTGCATCTACAAGTCCGCCTCTCCTACACAAAGCCACAACATTGACACAGTCTGGTTTCTGCTTGGGGTTATCAGAACCTAGACACGTAACACGACATGGCACAGATAGAAATAACGTTTCTCATTTAAAAGCAGATATGTGGCAAAAAAGAACGTGAACTTGATATTTCTTTCATCTGTGCACTTCGATGAAACAGATTACAGCACAGAATAGGAAAAGAAGTCTAAAATAATCGAAATCTGCAATTCCACATACACAAGAGTCAACACATTGGATGCAGCGTGCGCCACCTTCTCTTTGTCAACAAAAACAAGACGCTGGCCTTCTGTAATATTCCTCTGTATCGTGGATACTACTGGAATAAATGCTCAACTCATATTTACCGGAAGTAATAAGACCACTAATATGGCCAGAGCACTGTTCCTTCGGGAACAAGTTCAGCTGATACAACCTGTTATATACAAGAGAGCATCGACGACATCGCTATCCAAATCCGTCAAACCGGAAGTGGCCAAGATTACAATACAGGAACATGAAAATCAGGGACCTTCTTTAGAAATACTAGAGTTTGCAAACAGAAATGTTGGCGATGAGAGAAACAGGAACGTAAGATGCACGAACTGCTCAAGAAATAAGGATGTGAAAACAAAACGTTTCTGTGTGAAGTGATTAAAGATATGTCTACGTCATATGATTACAATGTTTAATGATTATTTGGCTAAAGAACATGTTTCTGATTCACATAGAAACATAAAATAACGTAGAAAACGTTGAAACTTAGCAGAACTGTTACAAGACGGATTAGAATAGGGGAAGGAGTTAAAATTTGGCGACAAAGCTATGCGGCAGATATGAACAGTCAGTACCGTAACTTCATTGCGTGCACAAACACACGGTGCTACATCGGCACCAATGCCAAGCACAAGTTAAACATTCAGTAAAATGTCATCTGACAGAGAGAAAGAAAGAGAGAGACGCAGAGATATATTCGGTAGCTCTTGTTATGCGAAGCAACAGGCTATACCTCAGACGCAGTAACGCCTACCAGTGACTCAACAGTGCAGTTAACTGGCTACAATAATGTTAAGAAAACACAGTGGTATAAGGACCGCTGACCACTAATAAAGAAGGTGGCAACATTCCGTTATAATGAAGAGAGACTCACGTCAGCACTTCCCACCCATCTTTGTAAGTACCACATTTCTCCAGCTCTGAACGTAGTTGGTCAGTAGGATCGATTGCGTTGGTACCAGAACACTCGATTCTATCCGGTGCCTCTGTTCCTGATCAACCTTGCTGGCTCTTCCGCATGTCAGAGTCTACCTGTCTAGCAGCCGCAGAATCAGATACCCTCACTACGTCTGACGGTGTGGTAGATCCCAATGGGTAATCGCGGGTCATTGTCATCTTTGGGAGCGGAATCCAGCACGCTCTAATGCAGTGTGGGGACACAATCTCACACTAAGGCTTCGCCTTCCAGGTGGCAGCTCTTAAAAACATTCGGCTGAACTGCTCGTGTAGCAGTGTTGGCTACCAGTACAGCGGAGCAGACAGCAGGAATCACTGGAATTCCTCCATGTCGCGCCAGGTGTCAACTAAGGCTGACGAAAAGACCCAGAACTGTAAAGCAGAAAGAGTAAATATTAACCTGTTACTCATGCTTTGGCAGCTTCGAAAGGCACTGTACAGGTTCTACATCATCATCGTAACAACGTAGAGGTGCCTACTTCGGCGCCTGTACAGTACCAATACATAACAGATTAATATGGGACGAAAGGAATATTGTTTTTGTTACTATTTGTAGCGTAAATGTTTAAATTAATGTTACCAATGCATGAAAAGTGTATAATGGTGAGGAATAGTATAAGACTTCAGTACACTAACATTAAAACATAGTTCTTTTGCACTATAGGATTGTTTAGGCTCTTAAACCTTTGAGTGTTTCCAATATCCCACACCAGTACTGTTATAATTCAGTGCACCGGACGGTAAGGGTTAATTAAAGTCGTATAGGAAGTGCTTTGCGGCGTTTCGATCAATAGAGGTCAGGAGGAATCTGTTCTGACAATTGGGAACTTGCAATAGTAGTTTGGAGTAACTGTGATGCTTGATAAATAATGCTTGATAAATCACCAAATTTTTGATATTAAGTGACTTCTCCAAGTCAGTTTAGACGAATTTCGTTATGGTTGTTTTTGACAACCATCTAGAGATTTCATTCCCATTCCACTCCCTACTATGCACACTTTAAACCTCGACGTCGACGGATTGGCAGTTCTTCGCGCCTGATTTGTAATTATATATTAAGAATCGTGCTGTTCTATCAGAGAGACAAACAAGTCAACTAAAAATCTATCGTGCTTTTCTCTTATATGATAAATGATGTTCAGACCTAATAGACGACGCTTTAAACCGTCAAGCTAAGAATTTTCTACTTTCTGGGTCTGTTGTTTAATTTCCCCAATACTTAATGTGTCTTGTGACCTATGCATGTTTATGCAATTACGTATTGCTTCAGGACATCGTCTCAAAACCGTCGAATGATCTTCTGTAGGGATTAAGTAATTGGAGTGTTAATCCCGAAGAGTGCGTTTAGATCCGAGGCAATTTCTGCCGATTCGAAACTCGCCCTAGACGAATGTCGATTTGATTGCCTGCATGTGACACCGGCTGATCTCTGGTACCTTCCACCGTACACTCTTACTCGTGCCTGGTACTAATCATGTTGCCCCTCCAACCCTAGTCACAGCAGAGTATCGCTACTGATATGTTGGCCTTGCGAGGCACAGATCTCTCGTGACGCAACTGTTATTGGCAGGTAACCGATACCCACAGGCGGAGCCCATCACGGTGATGCTGGGCAGTAATCAGCGTCACGTCACGACGCAGCAATTCTGACCCACTTTCACGTTTTTCATGTTTGTCTTTCTGTATATGGAGCGTACAAAAAATCAAACTGATCTACTTACACAGTACATAAAAGAACAACCAGTTTTTAATAATACAAAAACTCAGAAAGTGACTTGGAGAATAATTTCCATTAATGTAAACATGGCTGTAAAACTACTCTGCTAGAATTTTCATGTGGAGATAGTCAAATGCAGCCTGTCAGTTTAAGCAATAGAAGGTTTATTCAAAACCATTAACCTAGGATTCGACGTCTTTAAAAGAGTCATCTTCAGAAGAATCAGTGGTTACACCTGCAACAGCTAACAACACATGCATCTTAAGATACAGTAAAACTGAAAAATTACTCACTATCATACAACGAATTATTTACGTTTACGTTAGAGTGTTGTGGTGGATACATATTGCAATTGTAGCCATAAGGCACAAAAGAAAGATAAAATTCTCCTCCATAATAGTAAGACAATACCTATCATCTTGATCGTCATTAACAGATGTAACTAGTGAACTGATGTCGCATTAATGTCTTTTAGGTGAAGGAACGTTTCGGACAAGAGAGGGAAGTACCTGTAAGCGCGGGACGTGCGTGCAATATTGAGTGAAAATATCACTAAAATGGCTTAAAACTAAAACCTAGAAACATGGAATAATTGACCATGTATGATAGGAAGATCCAACATCTGATATTTTACTAGGATATCGCCGAAGAAAGAAAAATTTATAAAGAACAAAGAATTACGTAAACTATAAAATACCTTAAAGTAGATCATTTATTAGTGAAAACAATGGGGAGAGAAAAGCAGAGGGGAACAGAGGGACGGAGTGGGGGAGGAGTAAGTGTAATATTAGGAACAATTGTTGTACTTACAAACAAAATATTTGAATAAAAATTATGGTATTACAAAACGTGTGGTCTGTACTTAAGACAAAAATGTTATATACAGATAGAAAGAATGAACGTCTAAATTGAAATATTTATTCGTGCAATATCAATGTATTCGTATTATGATAGGTGGTTATAGTACGTTGCTAACGTAAACAGTTTCGTTCAGACGTTTCCTTGTTCTCAGTGTACATAATATTATCTTTTGTCTTTAGTACAGACCGCACATTATGTAATTCAGAAATTTTTATTCACACTTATTTGTTGTATTTATAATATTTGTTCCTAAAATTTTACTTATGCACCTCTCTTTTTCCCCGACCCTACCCTCACTTCCCCTTCGCTTTTTCTTTCACTCAGAATTTATGTACTGTAAATTATTTTCCAGTTCACTTTATACATTGGTTTTTTAAAAAAAATTATTTTTCAGGCGATAATTTAATAAAAAGCCATATGTTGGATCTTCGTATTATCATATGGTCACTACACCTCTTTCCATCGATTACAGTTTTAATATTTTAATTCTTTTAAGATGTTCAGTTTCAGTAGTGTAGCTTTCATTCTCTGTTGCGTACACATCCTCCATATACAAGAACTGTCCTATGTTGTGCAAAACGTTTCATAACATAACAGACAACGGTGCGCCGTCAGTTAATTAGTTACATTAATGGTATTCTGCCTAATGACGATCAGCATGATTTGTATGGTTTTCCTATTATGGAGGTGAACTTCATCTTTCATTGGTGCCTGATGACTGCACCGAGGAGACGAAAGTTATGGGATAGAGAGATGCAGGTAGAGAGATGTCGGTAGCAGTTCATTGGCGGAAGTGTCATTTGCACTCAAGAGTATTCATGTATAAAGGTTTCCGACGTGATTACGGCCTCAGGACGGAAATTAACAGACACTGAACGCGGAATGGTAGTTGGAGTTAGTTGCACGATAATTAAATATTCCAAGGTACACAGTGGCAAGAGTGTGCCTGAATACCAAATTTCAGACACTACCTCTCACCACAGACAACACAGTGGCCGATGGCCTTCACTTGATGAGTGAGAGCAGCGGCGTTTGCGTACAGTTTTCGGTGTTAACATAAAAGCAGTCCCGCTTGAAATAACCGCAGAAATCAATGCGGGATGTACGACGAATGTTTCCTTTAGGACAGTGTGTTAATGGGCTATGGCAGTAGACGAACGACGCGAGTACCTTTGCTAATAGCACGATATCACCTGCAGCGTCTCTCCTGGGCTCTTGACCATATCGGTTGGACCCTAGACGCCTGGAAAACCGTGACCTGGTCAAACGAGTCCCGCCTTCAGCAGGTAGCTGGTGTAGTGTTCCAGTATGGTGTACAACCACATGAAGCCATGGGCTCAGGTTGTCAATAAGGCACTGTGCAAGCTGGTGATTGCACCGTAATGGTGTGGGCTGCGTTTACATGGAATGGACTGGGTTCTCTTGTCCAACTGAACAGATCATTGACTAGAAATACACAAATCAACAATAGTTTTTCATCACCTCGGTTCCGAGAGTTCCGGAGCCTGTACTGAAAATTGGAATACAGATAAACATAAATATCATTTCCGCCATTTTTGTTGCTCATAAAAACCACACATTGCATGTTGTACCACCAAACTGCGAGACCTTCGGAGGTGGTGGTGCAAATTGCTGTACACATTGGTACTTCTAATACCCAGTAGAACGTCCCTTTACATTGATGCGTGCCTGTATTCTTCGTGGCATACTATATACAAGTTCATTGTCCCACTCCTCAACGGCGATTCGGCGTAGATCCATCGGGGATGTTGGTGGGTCAACTCGTTCATAAACAACACTTTTCAATCTATACCAGGCATGTTCGATAGGGTAAATGTCTGGAGAATATGCTTGCGATGTCGTTATCCAGTACAAAGTTCAAATGGTTCAAGTGGCTCTGAGCACTATGGGACTTAACTGCTTAGGTCATCAGTCCCCTAGAACTTAGAACTACTTAAACCTAACTAACCTAAGGACATCACACACATCCATGCCCGAGGCAGGATTCAAACCTGCGACCGTAGCGGTCACGCGGTGCCACACTGTAGCGCCTAGAACCGCTCGGCCACTTCGGCCGGCCCAGTAGGAAGTCATTCTCAAGATGTGCACGATGCGGGCGCGAATTGTCATCCATGAAGACGGCCTCGCTAATATGCTGCTCATATGGTTGTACTAGCGGTAGCAGGATGGCAGTCTCGTATCGTACAGCCGTCACAGCGCCTTCCATTACCACAAGCGGCGTGCGTCGGCCCCATATAATGCCTTTCCAAAACAGCAGGGAACCTCCACTGGGCTGCACTTGCTCGACAGAGTGTCTAAGCCGCTCAACCTGGCCGGGTTGCCTCCAAACAAGACGGTGGTCTTTGAGCAGTGGTAAAATTTGCTGGATAGAAGAGCGTGCTGCAGGGCGTAGTGTGAAGCAGTCGCCCTCCGTTTCTGACGGTGACGCCACGGGGGCAATCGCAGCTTTGGTGTCTCCCTCTGGTGGGAAAGGGGAAAAGTAGCCTGTTCACGTGCATTTAAGGGGCGCTATGAGCTCGCTAGGGGGCGAGTCTGGTCAGTTGGTGAGCCGGGTCAGTGTGGGGCAGTCAGTGTCTGTCGTCCGGAGTGCTAGTATGTGTTAGGCCGCCAGTCTGCTCGAGTTTGTTCATGCAATGGGCATTGGCGGTTGGATCGATCGGTTGGTCGGTCGCGCACTGAGACACAAAATGACTGGTCCGTCTTGAGCGTTGGCGCTTGTAAGGTCGCCACGTCAGTCCAGTGGCCCGCGCCGTATAGCGAGGTGTAATGGCTTAACGGCCGACACGAGAGCAACAGGAGTCAAACCACGACGGCGGGCTGGCCGGGTCGAGCTGCGATGCCGTGAGATGGGATATGGCGCGTCTTCCTGCGTGCGTTGAAGCGGCTGGGAGCGGACGGTTCGGGAGAGCGTTTTGGGGGTGCTGCGCCAGATCTTCTCCAGTCATCGCAGTTATTAGTAGTTAAGTGATTGGAGATTGTTGTTTTATTTACATTTTAAATTGTACCTGTCTTCTTGGTGAAGTCAGCAGCCGCTTTCTTTTGGGGTCGTCTCACCATTCTTCTCCGTTTGCCCACCCGCGTGAAGTTGGTTATTTATGAATTGGGTGGTCTGTTTTTCCGTTGTGGAGTAGGGGCGGGTTAGAGCAGTCAGCGGTTTGGGTTGTTCAGTAATCCCCCTGTCGCTCTGCCATGCGTCTGTCAGGTTTGTTGGATTCGGTGTTAACGAATTTATTGCTTAAGGTGTAAAGGCCGAATTCCTGAAATATGTTTTTATCTTGCCTATCATCTTGAGAGGCGGTATATGTGTAATGTAGAGCATGTTTGTACATTTTATGTAAGA
Source organism: Schistocerca serialis cubense (assembly GCF_023864345.2). Classification (NCBI taxonomy): domain Eukaryota; kingdom Metazoa; phylum Arthropoda; class Insecta; order Orthoptera; family Acrididae; genus Schistocerca; species Schistocerca serialis. The sequence goes on along the minus strand of NC_064642.1, from coordinate 770,098,879 downwards.
TTGCATTTCATGGGTTTTTATTTAAATGGTCATTTTAGTATATAAAGTTGCCGCCCTTCCACCGTAAGAGTTTTCTTTTAAAAACCAGGTGCAGTTTCGGTGGCAAGTATTTTTTTCTTAAATGTAAGTGTTTTGTACCATTTCCATCCTTCCTACGGGGTGTATAGTTTATGTGTTTGTGTGAGTTGTTAAAATTTTTAGTTTAAAGTAATCAGGTGTAGTTTTTCAAAGGTTGTTGTGTGCGGTCGTGACTATGGCCATGTTAAAAGGAAACGGCAAGGTTCTCAGCCCGAAAGCTCACACTGTCAAAAAAAAATTTGTTATTTCTGCCTCTGAATAAATTGTAACTTGTTATTTAGAGGGTGCTATCTGATTATAATTTTTAGGTCCGTTCTTTTTTTTAAAGGAAAGAAAGGATTTGTGGGAATAAAATTTCCATTTGTTGAAAAAAATTTGTTTTCATCAGTTACCCACAGGCAACTACTTCCACGCTCACATAGTCTGATTCAATGTGTTAATGTTCCTAATGAATCGCTAGTAAATGAAGTAAATTCTTTAAGAAAAGATTTTGAAAGTAAATTCACGGTTAGTCTTGTTGAAGGCATATGCGGCACTCATCGCTGAAGAGAACGTGATGCCAATCCTGAGCGGTCCTTTTGGCATGTTGTTGGGCCCATCTGCACCGCACTGCATAGTGTTGTGGTTCCAAAGATGGACGTCGCCATTGACGTCGGGAGTGAAGCTGCGCGTCATTCAGCCTATTACGCACAGTTTGCGTCGTAACACGACGTCTTGTGGCTGCACGAAAAGCATTATTCAACATGGTGACGTTGTTGTCAGGATTCCTACGAGCCATATTCCATAGGTAGCGGTCATTCACTGCAGTAGTAGCCCTTGGGCGGCCTGAGCGAAACATGTCATCGAGAGTTCCTGTCCTCCATGTCCGAACAACTTCGCTTTGGTTCACACCGATACGATTTGGGTACTTCCCTTGTTGAGAGTCCTTCCTGGCACAAAGTAACAATGCGATTGCGATCGAACCGCGGTACTGACCGTCTAGGCATCGTTGAACTACAGACAACACAAGCTGTGTACTTCCTTCCTGGTGGAATGACGAACTGACCGACTGTCGGACCTCCTACGCCAAATAGGCGCTACTCATGCATCGTTGTTTACATCTTTGGGCGGGTTTAGTGACATCTCTGAACAGTCAAAGGGACCGTGTCTATGGCACAATATCCACAGTCAACGTCTATCTTCAGGAGTTCTGAAAACCGGGGTGATGCAAAACTTTTTTTCATGTTTGTACATATGCCAGAGAGAAGATGTTCATCACTGAGAGTAATCGATGATTGGTGAGCACCCCACTGTTCTTTTAAATCGTAGTTAGTCATACCAGAGCTAACGATCCAGTGACTGATCGAAAATGGGTAGCAGTCTGTCGACTCTATATGCTGAGGTGGAGATAGGAGTTCCATGGAGCCAGCGCGAAAATTTGCTTCGCAACTTTCACTGTTCATCCTTGGTATTGCTCATACATCTACAACGTTTTGAGAGAATAACAACACGAATTACTTTGCAACTGTCTCCACTGGTAGCTGTAACAAATCCATTCAGAGATTTATGACCTCTTCGTTGCCATGATCCATCTAAAGCAACAGTTAAATCTCTACAATTCCCATTATCTGTCACAGCTTCTTCGTCTGCTTTCTTCATTGTTGTTTGAGCAATATCTTCGCAGAATATCCCACCAAATTAATAAGCTTGGTTGGTGGTTTTGGAAAGTTCATAACTCCACATAACATTGTCCCTGCAGCACTGGCCTTGCCAATGCAACGCAAGCCATATACTAGCCTAACATTTATATCAGACACCTTCTTTCCACTATTACTACTACGAGGACTACTGTTTGAATTATAAAAAGAAACTTCTGCAGCACATTCGTTACACTTCAATAACATTTTACGTGCCAAACCAATGTGTGAAATTATTTTCAATTCCAGTCTTCTTTATTTGCAAACTTGACATAATACGTTATGTTTAAAAATATTAGAGAGCAAGGAATCGTTAATTATTTCATTCACATAATTACTGTCAGTTTCATAGGTTCCAAATTTTTCCTTGCTGTCACAAAGTTTCTTGCTGGAAGAAGTTCTGTCACATTCATATGGAGTAATCGGTGAAGCAGGTTGAGCAGCATCTCCGTTCGAAACAACAAAAGGTTTCTTCATCCACTCATTGTGCCTTTTCTTAAACGCTCGATTGCTGAAACGGGGCGTATTGATATCCACAAACCAAATACGTATAACAGGTACGAGCAAAATTCGTCAAATACCCAAATTGAACAGCTGAAAATCACAAAGCATACTCCACAAGCCTACACACAGGGCATAGCGTTTATGCTTACCGATATGAACAGTCACTTGTCACAGAGATAAAGCCATACAACGTTGGAGAACAAAACACTGTTTAATTCCGCAAAGATACCCTGCATGAACCAGCGAGCGGCGCCATCAGAGGTGACACACCAAGTCGCTACAACCGTTTACGCGGTGCGTCAAATTTGCAGCGATAAAAAACACACTTAGAATTCAATTAGAAGGGTGAAACTTGATTTGCTTTATTCAGAAAACTCCAAATAATTTTATAATGAAGAAACCAAAAAACGTTGATTTCGTCATTTTCATCGTCCAAATGAATATTATCTACAAAGTGATGGACTGGGATCCACAATATCTGGATCATTTGCAAGGGTTTTCATCAGTCATCAGCTATTTGAAAAGATAACCACTAATGAAAGTTTAAAAAAACATATATTGGTACTGATATGTGGATGACATTATTTGTCTGGTAGATGAGGCAACTGAAAAAATAAATAAACTCCACTCAGAAATCAACAAAGCTCATCAGAACATAAAATTCACACTTGAAAAAGAAAATCAAATAAATTTTCTTGACATAATAATAAAATAGGATGATGGCAAACATACATTTAACATCTTTAGAATACTAACAGCCACATCTAACCCACAACCAGAAGCTTGCAGCACTGATACATATGTTACATTGATGAAACGGAATCCCGCTCAACAAGAGAAACTACGAAAAAGAAATGACTACCATCATTCAGATAACTCCTAACAATGGGTATGATCCGCATGTAGTACACAGACTCAGTCAAAAAATAGAAACACAAATACAAAACGAATACAACACTCCCAGAATACAAGAGAACTAACAAACTGCAAAGTTACAATCACACTCAACAAACATACATAGTAACAACGCCACATAGAAGAGAACGAGATGGTACACCATGACTAACACACATACATTATCACACAGAGTTGCACACATCCTAAAGAGACAGGGCTTCCAAACAGCATGTAAGACTGGGGAAACACTCCAATCACACCTAAGCCAACTAGCTACCAAGAGGGATAAATTTCAGCAATCAGGAATGTACCAACTTGAATGTCAAAGCTGTGATGCAGTATATATAGGCATAACATGCAGGAATTTTTGAACACGGTACAAAGAACATATCAGGCGTTGGAAGTACGAAACAAACCACTCCACATTTGCTGACTATTTAAACCACCATCCTAGAAACATGGAAAAAGAAATGAAAATAATGATAATAAGCAACCATAACAAACATCTTATAAAAATACAAGAAAGCTTCCAGATTCAGAAAGCCACTGCTGAAAACAAACTTGTAATAGATGAATAAACACACATCAGCAAATACTCCCTACAACATGTAACAAAAGAAATGACAAGATAAATATCGTCCCTCTCACACAAAGCCAGCCGGAGTGGCAGAGCGGTTCTAGGCGCTACAGTCTGGAACCGCGCGACCGCTACGGTCGCAGGTTCGAATCCTGCCTCGGGCATGGATGTGTGTGATGTCCTTAGGTTAGTTAGGTTTAAGTGGTTCTAAGTTCTAGGGGACTGATGACCTCAGAAGTTAAGTCCCATAGTGCTCAGAGCCATTTGAACCATTTTTGAACCTCTCACACAAGCAGAAAAAAAACCCTCTCCCCTTCGCCTTCTTGACACACACACACACACACACACACACACACACACAAACGCATACACAAACAGATCACAGATACTTCAAAAATTCACTCGAAATTTTGCAATAATATTCGATCTTTGGCAATAACATCCGACAGTTTTCAGCACAAACCAATACATTGCATCAGAACAAGGGTTCAGTTCTTAGTGCTGTGAAATGTGGGGAAAAACCATAAGTGCCATTTATAGGAAGGTAAACGGCACCAAAAATGGAACAGAGGCGTAATACGTAGAAAATCGTCCACACAACATGCAAGTATTGCGCAAAATATTACTACATAACAGAAAAAACCAACCACAAGCACTGTTTGTAACCTGTAGGTACAGTCGTGGACTAAACGAGCGAGACCCCTAGCCTTTTAGTTATGCTGACCCGCACAGCTTTAAAGTCTGCTACACAGCATAACAGGTAAGGCGACGAAGTGCTACCAACATACTATGCACAGGCGTGAAATTGAAAAACTTTCCGAACTTTGTCGATCTGTTTTCAATCATGTGTAAGAGTATATTAATGCTGATTAGTGTGTTAAACACAACACGTAAATATAAGATATAAATGAAAGAAGCTCACATTTTTACACCACCAAGGGACCGTATACAACAGGAAGTACGATTCATTCCCGTTTATTATGTCTACCCGTACTCGAGGTAAACAGGTTTTAAATGTTGAGTAGACAGATAGACGGTCAAGAAAGTGAGACTAGTAGGGTTCCATTTTTACCGATTTAGGTGACGAAATTCTAACAATGAAAATAGATACGACCGTTACTGAAGATGAGGGCCGCATAAATAATTCCCCCTACTCTTTATTCGAAATGTTCTAGTTGCAGTGGATACATCAGCATATTAATGGTAGCTAAGCTTTCGATCCAAATCACGTTTACAGGAATGCTAAAAAATCCATTCGCATATACACGTGGTAATTCAGATTCCAGTATTAATGTCACCGCGTTTTAGAAGTGCGAGCATTCCCATTGCTAGCTAGCTTAAGAAACACTTCGGCTAATTAACGTTTTCTGGCTGTGGCGAGTCTAATGGAGAATCGAAACATTGTAGAATACGTTTGGCAGCTATGTAGCCCTTTGTTTCCTGGGGTTGTGCAGAATTATCCTACTAAATTTCCTCGCTAATAACAGTATTTTGTTATTTAGATAAACATCCCGATTGACTGTCACATAAGCGGTGACATAAAGGTAGAAAATTCATGTTTTTGAGTCCACAAAGCTCTACTCAACAGAAACTGCAGATCATTTTGCCATTTTCATTGCGAAATTGCCGGCTTATTCCTGTCTGGAGTAATAATAGAGGGCTGTTTGCCTGGGTTGTCTGCTAGCGTAGTGAAAGGTATTAGCTCCTGCAAGGGAGGTCTGGTTTGTTTTCGGTTTTAATCTCGATGGAGGCAGATAGGCTGTCAGTAAAGAAATTTATTGCTACCTTTATTCTGTATTGGCAGCCTGTGGATGTCAATATGAAACTCTTGTACTGTTTTATACTTGTTACTGCCTACTTTTTCCGCTTCTGTCAATAATTGAATTGACTCAAGTGTGGCACTGAATGATTTTTAACTGAACTTCGTTATGAATCTTCACGCATTGCTAAATTTGCACACTTACATGTTAGGTCAGCAACGGTAATCCAGTATGAGTGGTCTCAACGTTGACACAAACCATTTCGCGGCCGAACGCACATAATATTTTGCTAATTCGTAACGATCTGCGGTACTTTGCCTTACTATAACAGTTATGATATCTCGATAAGCTGATATTCATTTTTATTAGTACAGTTCATACTCATTAGCGTTTCTTCTTTCATTTAAATCTTATATTTACGTGTTGTGTTTAACACACTAACCAGCATTAATATAGTCTTACACATGACTGAAAACAGAGTCTGACAAAGTTCGGAAAGTCTTACAATTTCACGTCTGTGTATAGTTTGTTGGTAGCAGTTCGTCACCTTGCCTGTTATACGGGGTAGCAGACTCTAAAGCTGTGCGGATCGGCATAAGGAAAGGGCTAGGGGTCTCGCTCGTTTTGACCACGAATGTACATTGGCCAACATGTAACTAAATATATACATATTCCAGGCCATGCAAGATGCCTTGCAGAGAATAAAGGCAAAACGCGTATAGCACGGAAATTGTATTTCATTAAGTTGTAGTCAGATGGCGCAAAAAGTAACATTTATCAATATACTTTAATATTACATCCCACTGAGGCAGACAGGATGTTGAAGATGTTAATACAGCCATATCTGACTGCGTATTTGAATATGAAAAACTACAGGAACAAATGAACCTATATCAATGAATACCTAAGCTACCTGACTGTGTTTTTGAATAAGAATTTCAAGTGAAACAGTATCTGACTTGTGCAATGGAATTTACTGGACTAGACTATATGACATGTTGTGGTGTGCTCTTTCTCTGTTTTGTCCCTAATTTTTGCACTCACCTCTTTAGATGACTGCCTTTTTGCATGGTATTTACATCAATTCGCAGCAGCATCAGAGGGTAGAGTTTATTTTTACTAAGAATGAAATTAGTAACCAGGAGTTTGCTTGGGTCCCTTTAACTATTAAATCACTTGTAAGAATGGATTTCAGTCTATTTAAAACTTCAGGAATCATCATGACCAGTAATAGTTTCTCAAGTATTAATAATAGTGAAATGCCTGGCAATGACATAAGTATCAATAACGCCTGAGTGCCAGATTAACAAATTATTTCAATTTCAAAGTTACATTAACATTTAATAACCACAGCATATTTATTTGGACGGTAAGGAGGGTTGTTGAACTGATAAGCAAAACATGAGATTATTGCAAACTCGGACTAACAATTACTAGCATAACGCTGCAATTGCTTTTGAATTATGCTTGCGAATTTTACCTTGAATTCCATCTTCAAAGCTATCTAAATCTCTCCTGCGTATATAAATGAAATCAGGCCTTGAGTGTGGTAAAGTCTGCCTTTACCGACGTAAGGGAAGGATGATACGTCTTATGTCTCCGAGCTCTCGCCCTACTCTACTTACAATCGCGCTCACATGTTTTACCCATAGATTATTATTAGCCTCACAACAATGCTTAGAGTCGTGCTCCCATGTTTCGTCCTCAGATTCTTACTATCGGTATCTGAGTGCTTATTTATTTCCAATCTTGCACATTGCAAAGAATACCGTTAAGTTGGCTCTATTGTTTTCAATGTAATGGAGAGTTCTGACACTCTTTACAGTGCATTAAACATTGTGGAGAAGCTAGCAATTCCCTCTATTTTAAAATTAATTTCACTTGGCTTTAGCTCAGCCGAAGAAAAATATTATCAACTAATGGTTTCAGAATAAAATTTTCACGCTTCCTGGCTGTGTATCCGGCCAGAGACTGGAACTCGGGACCTTTGCTTTCTGCCAGGAAGTTTCTTAACGAATGGTCTCCGCCACCCTCTGAGGCTGGTGTCATCTTATGAAAGTACGTGGCTGAAGTAGTGTGTTCTTACGAAAATGTTTCATCGTCGCCGTCGTTGGCTAAAACTGTACCAAAATTTTTGTTTTTCTCCACTATTTCCATTATACCAGTTCCGGTGTGGAGAGATCTCTGATGGCTTAGTAGAGCAATCCCGTCATGAAACTCGAGGCCACATTACATTAACGTAATAAAGGGTGGAAGGCGTGGTAGGATTTGGTAAAGTTGGCGTCGCTGATGTGTCTCGTTTTCACGTTTTCGATGTCTCGGCTCAAAATGAAAAACAGTAGATGGACCAGCCATAAGGCAGCGAAAACGATCTTATACTGTGGTGCACCAGTTATTCATGCCAGTAATAGAATCATTAGTGTCTTCATGAGCTAATTCATGGAATATTCCCGAAAAGGGCTATTCGCCATTCTATCTGTATTCGCTTCACAGTACTGTACGTGTCGAAGAGGCCTATCGTTTCTCATCCGCTGGAGATAGTCAGTCTATCTGAGATTGTGGACAATGACGATGGCTTCTCTACAGTTCACTTCCACTTTCTCAAGAACTGTTGTGGTTCATACGAAGTCACTCATTTGATGTTCATAATCTATATAACCTTCAGTTGGTTGAAGCGTTCTAATTCCTTAATATCATGGTGATGCAACAATACTATAACTAGGTACTATCTCACACATTTTTAGGCGCATAAACAAATACTGTATTGTTCTTAGTATGCTACCAATAATGACACACGGCTGGACTGCCTACATGCAAGGCCAGGAATGTGGTGATATTCTTAGTCAGCAAAACACACGCTTTCGTTAGCAAAACTTATGCCGCAACGGTAAATCTCATCTCTCTCTCTCTCTCTCTCTCTCTTTCTCTCTCTCTCTGTCTCTCGCTCTCACACGTACACACGTGCATACATGCACACATACACAATATTTATCTCAAGATATTTCCATATCTACAGTGTCTTATGTCTTATTATTTATCAAAAATACGTAAGCTCAATCAGAAAAACACACACACACACACACACACACACACACACATATATATATATATATATATATATATATATATATATATATATATATATGTGTGTGTGTGTGTGTGTGTGTGTGTGTGTGTGTGTGTGTGTGTGTGAGAGAGAGAGAGAGAGAGAGACCAGTAATAGTTTCTCAAGTCTTAATAATAGCGATATGCCTGACAATGACATAAATATCAATAACGGCTGAGCATATGTATTTGGACGGTAAGGAGAGTTGTTGAACTGATAAGCAAGACAAGAGATTATTGCAAACTCGGACTAACAATAACGAGCATAGCCCGGCAATTGCTTTTGAAATACTGTATAAAAATACCAGACAATGTGGGTCACGTACTGATCTACAGGTACAGAGGGATGACAATTATTGCGTACCTTACACATTATGATACGCTTGACTTGACACCTAAACATAACTGAGAACTCTCAAATTAATTGCCAGAATGCCTTTGTCAAGTATATCCACGACGTCAAATTTTTTCTGGCAACGAAGCATAGTATGAGTGGTGCGTTCTGAGAGATACTTAACGCATTGTATCACTTAAACTGAAAATTTTCGTAATACACAACAGTATCTTAAAAAAAATAATGAACAGCTGCGGAGTGAACTGTAATAAAATATAAATAAGTAATCAACTGATCCTTGTGCCAGCTCGGTGTGGGAATTGAATGAATAAAAAAAGCTACCTTTATAAACACTGTTCGGTTTGATATGTCGTAGGCAATGACGAACAACATTGCACACAGATGTCTGATCGTGAACGTTAATTCCGTCTTTGCACCAAAATGTAATAGTGCTTAGAAACGCCTGTATTATGTACCTAAATACATAAAAATTTCTTCTAAAACAGCACAAAACACACTTGGCTTTATTGATCTAACTTATGGGTTGAAGTGCACTATTCAATGACATTAATTCGATCTCTGTGGCACCGTATATTGTCTTTATTTTTTGTGGTATAACAGTACGAAACATAGGTGCAAGACTGATCTAAGGTATAGGTTACTCTGCACTTGTCGGCGACCATACTTCGGTAACTGTATCACAATTTAAGGAAACCAAAAAGTGAATATGCTTATTTATCAAAGTGTGTTAAGATTTCTTCTATAAGAGTACACAATACATTTGGGGCGCTTATTGATATTACTGAGCTAACATGCAGGTTAAGGCACATTTGGCAACGATCCAAGTTCATCCTGCTGTCGCACAGTATAAACTGCATAAAATAACTACATGAAATAACGTACTGTAGCGTAGTAACACACATATATGGAAGCGAGGAATGAGGTTTGCTCTCCACATTACAGTGATCCCATGCTACGGTGTGATTTTTATCTTGCAGTACAGAATCTCCAGATTTTTTCATATACTGTGTTTAAAGTAATTTGAGTAATTTGTAAACCTTATTACTTTTCCAGATCGTGGAGGGGGCGCAAGATAAAAACCTTTGTTGCAAAAAATGATTATAATTTGTGTATTACATTTGCACAAATAAATGTTAACATAATTCATCTTGTACAATTTTTGTACTTTCTGCATACATTTTTTAAGCGCAATATTAGTATACTGAGCTTTCAATGCTGATTCAAGATGGTCTTTTATCAGAAACTCGCTCTCCATCATGACGAAGCCATTGTGTCTGGAATTCTGTGTATAGTGTCCTGGGGGGTCTCTCAAAAAAACCAGTTGTATAACCTTTTTCCTAGATTTTCCATATTTGAGTCGAGTATCCAGCTTCAACAGTGCAACTAGTTTGTGGACATGTTCCATTAGTTGACTTCTACTAAAATGAAACCACTTCTTTCAACTCTCCAGGAACGACATAACCATACGAGATTCTCATTCTTCACCCATTGTGCAGGAGGGATCCACCGTTTTTTGAACTGGGTGTCCTCCAGAATTTTTACGCACCAAAGTCATTCCAGAAACTTCGTACGATTTAGTAATACTTGCTACGAGCATCAGTTCTTTACAGCTTCCAGGATCTGAAGCATTTGACTTTCTTCGTCCTTGAGTATCTCCTTTTTCTGCTCTTTTCCTATGTAGAGGTACAGTTCGAAAACGGGACAATTTGAGGAACATAATACGCTAAGTATGTAAGGCGCTGACAGTTCGAAGCAAAAAGGCATTAAGTATGCAGGAGTATTCTCACACCAGAAGCTGACATTCTGTGTGGCAAAACCTGGCAGTGAATGTCAGCTGCTGGATTTTAGATAGTTTTCTGATACTAGAAGATTCCAGCCAATCTCACGCTTCATACCACAGATCTGACCCTACTGGCAAGAGATTCTGTTTGAGGTGGATTCCAACGTGCAAGGAAGTAACCTACTCACTGCGTGACCATTCATCAACACATACGGGTATGAAGCACGCGATTTCAGACAGCTGAGCTGGAACGAACTGCCACAAGCTCATGAACAGTAGATTAGCCATTTCATCTTGCATTACCTCTTCCTCCTATGCATTCACTGGAAGTCACAAGTGTGAAATGTTCATCTTCCATACGGTTCGTCGTTTGTGCCTAATGTGTTGAGGAGAAGCATTAGAGAAAAGGTTATGGTAATAAATGGAGCGTTGTGGAATACACTTCTTCAAGTTCGTCCGCCTAAACCCATCCTGCTCGGGAGACGGCGCCGCTAGTTATGCTAAAGCGGGCACAGCCCTGAGTTTCAAGGGAACACGCAAGACTTTGCGCATACACGTTCATTGCTACGACAAGGCGGTGTCTCCTGCTACTGTTTCGTAATGACAGCATAAATAAGTGGTTTTAACGATTCGTTGTTTGAAACAATAAAGCATTAAAGGCGCTTAATATTTGAAAAGCAACGGTGGATGAACATCTGTCTTTATAAACGCCACAACTTTTATATCGCATTGCAGGATAAACTTTTGTCGGCGTCCATTAACGATAATGGGTGTCGTTACGGAAAACGCAGAGCCGTTACGAAGTAGAAATCCGCTGTACCTCCGGCACTCATTAATGTTTTACTTTCCGCCCCTCCTGTAGATCCATGCTTTAATCTTAGAGCTGCTAAAAGTGGGGCTACAGTTCTTCTTTTAATAATTAGATACGTTTCCTTCGATTTCGTAACATAGTAATGCATCTATAGCGCATGAAGTTTGCAAGGAATATCTGCCAGTGATAACTTACGAGAGATATTACATATTCCCGACTTACTCTCGTAGGAACATCGGCCAATACGATACTGAAATAGTACACATTTTTAGTCCATAGTCGCAATTTTGCCTACTGGCTCCGATTTAGGTTCACGACTACTTACGAAGGTGTTACTCAAGGTGCAAGAACATTTTGCACTGTAATTAACAACTTTGATTTTGTGTTGTCTTTATGCCTCATATTTTCGTCGTGCTTCCTGTTAAATTGTTTTTGTAAAATTTATGTCATACTGCATTTTATAAACGTTTAGAAAATATTTTGTTGTATACGTGGCTCCGTGGCACAGAGACTAAATACGAGAGTGCAATAGAGATAAAGCATTGTTGGACTAACTTTGGATTTATTTAAAGCAAATGCGAAGAAAATTATATATTTCGTGATTCACTCTAACTTTATTCTTTAGTTTACCTAACAAAAATTTGGACAAATCGCTTGTATCTACAACAAATTATTCACTTCGTTAACACAAATGAAATGTGTTGAGTGTCTTGTTAAACAAGTCCAATTCTTATCTTGTGGAAAAAGAACCTATTTTATGTGCCCACTGTTATAATTCTGTTGCTGCAGAACTCGTATCTACATCTAAAAGTGTTTTCAACAACATGCCACATATGGTAAGAGAAAATATTTCCAAAGGAAAAATTAAAATCAGTTTTACTTCTTTTTTAAATTGTGTGCTGTTGGACTGACAAACAGTGGTGTATTCTCAATTTTTGTTTATTTATTTCATTAATACATTCCTTGCTTATTGTCAATGATTTTCAGGCTGTGTTGATAATGGTTAAGCTTTGCATCATTTAAACCGCGTTGAAATTCATTTAAATACACTGAAACAAAAGAATTTTTAGGTGGAAGGAAAAGCGATTAAGTGCCTGACTATGCATCCAAGAGCCTCGTGTTCTGTCTGTTGTCAGTACTAGGACATTTTGTGTGTGTGTGTGTGTATGTGTGTGTGTGTTGTGATACTGCTATTAAATTCAAATGTTTACTTGCAACGTGAATAATAATAGTCTCATAAATTGTGAGTACTACATCACGCCAGCATTTCTTATACTTGGTAGCTTAATGTCCTGAGTATCATGTTCTTCTTTGGCATTCGTCCAAACGCACACGCTACCTCCATCAGTGTAATGATAATACAGTGAATGCTTTGTCAAAGAGACTGTTAACTTTGTACTACGATTTCGTAATTATTTTCCGTGTATGCTTGCATATCGTTCCAACGCTTTCGATTAAAGTCTGTTGGCATCACAGTAACCTTTAAAGACAACACTGTCTTCTGTCAAGGAACATTTAATATTTATCTTCATTTTCCCCCTCACTTTTTTCTTTCTGTTTGCCATCTAGGCACGTTATGAACCCAGGCTCCACTTATCACAGTCAGCAGTGGCTAAATCTTTAGGGCCAACTTTACACAGCAGGCAGATGATCCTAAGCAGACGATTCTAAATATTTTGGGTTACAGGAACAATGTTCAGAAATAAATACTTCAGACAGTACGAGATGTGAAGTAAGGTAGTGTGTAGATGTAATAGTGAGGCTATGGAGACTCCAGCCCAGTTTGTTTATATTTGAAGTTCACATGGTGTCTGCTTGGAGGCGCTACAGTACCACCTGCGACTCCCATCTGACATTTCCCTTTTTATCTATGATGTCATCATTATTACACGACAAGCCATGTCTTTTGTGATGCCACTCACGCTCACCTGAAATGAAACCGCATATCAAATTTTAGACGGTGGAAATAATCCAGTTGTGCTAGTGACCAATATAAAAAATTTAAAAACCGTAAGGTATACAATTTCCAAGTCAGTAGAACTAGCTCACTTGTGCTGGCAGCCATTACGACATTACGCTCAGAAGTAACAAAATAATTTCGATTTTGGGTTATGTTGAAAAAATGTAAAGTTTCTCAGGATACTGTTATATGTAAGCTTCACTTCACTTTTGCATGAATTGGTGGCATGTTCAAAAGCATTCAATTAATTACCAATAATGTGTAATGATACTGACCATATCAGTGTAACCTGGTGCTAATGAAGTAACTCGAGCCTTATGACTAGTAGCCAGCATAAAATGGTTGATTGTACAAGTATTCGCCTATCCAAAAATTATTAATAGCAGTTCGCCCCTTGCGTAATGCAGCGCTACTGACACAGGATTTTTAGTAACCACAATTATCTGAAGGAACACAGTTATATAATGTGGATAGACATCTAATTTTTTGGACAGATAGCATAAAATTATAATTAACTTTTTTGACTGGTACCTATCAAATAACTCTATGCCCCTTTTCAGGTTAATTTTTTGCCCTGTAACTACTTTTAGAGAGTAGTGGAAATCAGTATGGAGGTATGGGTATTTGGAGGAATACTACATCTACATCTACATCCGTACTCCGCAAGTCACCTGACAGTGTGTGGCGGAGGGTTCTTTGAGTACCTCTATCGGTTCTCCCTTCTATTCCAGTCTCGTATTGTTCGTGGAAAGAAAGATTGTCGATATGCCTCTGTGTGGGCTCTAATCTCTCTGATTTTATCCTCATGGTCTCGTCGCGAGATACACGTAGGAGGGAGTAATATACTGGTTGACTCCTCGCTGAAGGTATGTTCTCGAAACTTCAACAAAAGCCCGTACCGAGCTACTGAGCGTCTCTCTTGCAGAGTCTTCCACTGGAGTTTATCTATCATCTCCGTAACGCTTTCGCGATTACTAAATGATCCTGTTGGATCTGCTCTATCTCTTCTATCACCCTATCTGTACGGATCCCACACTACTAACATAGTCAGTTGCCATAGTTGTGCACAATGCATATGGAATAGTATGAAATCCAGTATACTGACAAATGTAATCAAATAGTATCGTATTTGATGTCAGTAGCACTGTATATAATAAGACATCAACGGTTCAGGTGGTAGAGCGTGGAATTCGGTAAAAAGGCAGGGGGCTCCGTGCGGTGATAGTGTGTCTTTATTGCAGATAGGAAACAGACACCATTGATGACAGCGGCAATGCTATGCGGAAAAAGCAAAAATTGCTACGTACTAGGTAATGGCACACTCTAACCGTGAAATTGTTAAGAAGTTGAGCTGGTCAAGTACAGTATTTATTATATTCATTAGATTGAGCCAGCGATATGGACAGAACGGAAAATATGGGCAAAGTGGAAAGCTATCTGAGGCGTATAAAGGATTACTTTTGCCCAAAGCAAGGTACACAAACCGTTAATCTTTTCAACTTTTTGCCGATTTACAGTTTCCAAACATAAACATGTTGGATTGGAGTATGCTGAAAAACGTATGCAATGGACTGCAAAATTGGATAAAGTGATGTTTAATGATGAGAAGAAATTTAAGTCAGATTGGCTGGAAGGAGTTCAATATTCTTGGCATAATCTGAGAACAGAACAAATGGTAATAAAGTGCAGAAATTTTTATGGTTGAAGTGTCATGATTTGGTCAGTTGTCTGCACTAAAGGTAAGTCATGAATTGCTTGGCTGAACACTATAATGAACTCTTAACATGTACACTGAGATGCCAGAGGCAGAATTGAAGGAGGAAAGGGGGCGCAAGTCTAATATTTCAGCAAGATAATGCATCTGTGTATGTTTGTGTTACAACCAAAAAGTAGTTTGTACATGAAGATATCGATATCTTGCCCTGACCTACAAGTAGTCAGGATTTAAACACCATAGAAAAACCTTAGGGAAATACATAAGAGGCAATTTTGGACCGAATGTGATCCAAAAAGAACGATACGGGAAGAGTAGACAAATATTTCACTGCAATAACTACAACCCGTAACAAATCAAAGTCAAAGAGAACTTTTGAGGTAACTAGGAAGGACGGAGGTTGAACAAAATACTAACAGTGCCATAACACAACAGGACAGTGAGTGCCTTTATATCAATTTCGATCCAGGAAATGGAAACCCCTTATTTTTATACTCGTGTTATGATATAAACTACGTAATTCCGTCATGACTGTTCATGCATTATATGTATCTACTACTTTCATAGTAAATTCGATACATGTATGCCTGAGACACTGTACTATTGTTTTCGTGGAACCCTGTCATTACACTGATTGCCGCCATTGGATACATAAGCACATAAATCTAATTTCTGTGTATTTTTGAGTGTTCTGATTTCTCCTTGAATATGCTATTTCACGGCGTCGTTAGAACAGCGTTGCAACTTTTAGAGAGGGATATAGTCAAACCCATGTTGTTGTTGTTGTTGTGGTCGTCAGTCCTGAGACTGGTTTGATGCAGCTCTCCATGCTACTCTATCCTGTGCAAGCTTCTTCATCTCCCAGTACCTACTGCAATCTACGTCTTTCCGAATCTGTTTAGTGTATTCATCTCTTGGTCTCCCTCTACGAATTTTGGCCTCCACGCTGCCCTCCAATACTAAATTCGTGATCCCTTGATGTCTCAGAACATGTCCTACGAACCGATCCCGTCTTCTGGTCAAGTTGTGCCACAAACTTCTTTTCTCCCCAATCCTATTCAATACTTCCTCATTAGTTATGTGATCTACCCACTTAATCTTCAGCATTCATCTGTAGCACCAAATTTCGAATGCTTCTATTCTCTTCTTGTCCAAACTATTTATCGTCCATGTTTCACTTCCATACATGGCTACACTCCATACAAATGCTTTCAGAAATGACTTCCTGACACTTAAATCTATACTCGATGTTAACAAATTTTTCTTCTTCAGAAAAGCTTTCCTTGCCATTGCCAGTCTACATTTTACATCCTCTCTACTTCGACCATCATCAGTTATTTTGCTCCCCAAATAGCAAAACTCCTTTACTACTTTAAGTGTCTCATTTCCTAATCTAATTCCCTCAGCATCACCCGACTTTATTCGACTACATTCCATTATCTTCGTTTTGCTTTTGTTGATGTTCATCTTATATCCTCCTTTCAAGACACTGTCCATTCCATTCAACTGCTCTTCCAAGTCCTTTGCTGTCTCTGACAGAATTACAATGTCATCAGCGAACCTCAAAGTTTTTATTTCTTCTCCATGTATTTTAATACCTACTCCGAATTTTTCTTTTGTTTCCTTTACTGCTTGCTCAATATACAGATTGAACAACATCGGGGAGAGGCTACAACCCTGTCTTACTCCCTTCCCAACCACTGCTTCCCTTTCATACCCATCTAGCCCTGTTTATCTGTGAGACGCAGAATGCAGTAGCTACTGGCGCCAAAGTAGACGCTGTTCGCTTTGACTTTGGAAGGCAATGCACGGCAATCTACGCAGTTCTGCACTGCCGCCTACTAAGCAAATGACGAGAGTAGAGAAATCAGACCAACTGTGTGATTTTGTTGAAGATTTTCTAGCACAGAACACAGCACGTCATTCTGAATGGAGAGAAGTGTTCAGACGAAAAGTAGCTTTAGGCGTACCACAGAGCAGTGTTCCAGGGCTATTACTTTTCAAATTATGTATTAATGACCTGGTAGATACCGTCGGATGTTGCATTAGGCATTTCGTGGGGGATACTGTTCTGTACAGAGAAGTCACGATGCTACAAAACTGTAGTGAGATATAGGAAGACCTGCATAGCACCAACGTTCCGTGCAGGGAGTAGCAATTGATCTCAACATAAACAGACGTTACGTATTGCGAATACATAGGCAGAAATACCGTTTATTGTGTGATTACATGATTGCAGAACAGCCGCTGGAAGCAGTGACTTCCATAAAATGTGTGATGAGCGTCTCGAAATGGAGAGACTACAAATAAACAGAACACGAATGAGGTAGATGGCAGACTGAGATTCATTGGAAGAATACCGAGGAAATGCAATCCATCAACAAGGAAGTACCCTGCGAAAGACTCTTCCAACATATGCTTGAATACTGCACATCAGTATGGGAGGCAAAGGATAAGGCTGCTAGTGTAAGTAGAGAAGTTTCTAAGAAAAACGGTACGTTTAATTATAGGTTCATTTAGTGAGCACGAAAGCGTTTCAGAGATGATAAAGCAACTTCAGCAGTAGAAGCAGACAGGCGTTCTGCATCAAGTAGAGGTTTTATTGCTGTAGTTCAAAGAGAGAACGTTCCCAGAAGTGTCAACAGATATATTGCTTTCTGCTACGTATACACCGCGATAAGACAATGACAATAAATTTAGAGGGATACGAACCCTCAGGGATGCTTACTGACAATCGTTCTTCCCGCCAACCACTTGCGACTAGAACGGGAAAGATGGAAAGCCGCAGAGGTACACGAAGGACTCTTCGCCACACGCCGTGAAGTGACTTATGGAGAACAGATGTAAATGTGGACGTAGATGTATGTGTTGTGGATTTATGTGTTTGCGAGGTCTTAAGCAAGTGGAGTAATGTGCTTGCCACTTCATGTGTCCGTTAAAGTCGCAGTTGTTTTCATCCTTTTGCTGCTATTAGTAGCACTACAAATTCCTCAATATTTTCTTCCATTCATGTTCAGCGTGGAAAAGAGATACGAAAGCTGAAATTCTGAGAATACGTGTATTTTGATCCTATAAATAGGATTTATTAGGATTGTTGAAATTATCAATAATTATCGAGATTTTGAAATAGCTTATTTTAAAAAGCCTTATCCAAAAAGCACAAAGCTTCGTAGATTATATTATAGATGAAAATAAGCGAGAATATACAAAACAGAGCATTGGTTTCAATACAATAATCAATTACTACGCACCAAATTACAGTGCTGATAATGGATTTTTCAATGATACGTCGATAATACATGTGACATTTCAGAGATTAGGGCCAGCATAATTAATTGGCTACGAAAGTAAAATTATGATGCGATTTTCTTCTAAATATATACTTACTCTAGAAAGCATTGCAGTGGCGATCCGACCTCACTTAAATAAGTTCTTAATCATTTACACGGTTTGTTCACATTAATCTGACAACCAGCTATGTTCGACGTCAACGTGTTATAACCACTCAAAGATGGAAGGTGGCAGAAGTAGCAGTGGAGAGTATACAGTGGCGAATATATAAAGCGCGTCGGGGGAAGCGGAAAGTGATACCGAGAAACTGTAATATCGCACGTTTATGGAACTGGCGGAATTGAACTTTCGCGTGAACTGCGATATTTGAATAGCTTCTGTCGATTCGGTATAATACGATTTGCGCGCTGCTGTCGTGTTGTAAATTCGCATGGAAAGTGGGTCAGAAGGTCACCACTTTTACGCGGACAACGAACTACTTTTAAATATTAGAGCTACAGTATTAGTTTCAGAATCGTAATTAACGCGAAATGGAATGTTGCGGAGATCCAGGCTCTGAACCGTGCCAAGTACTGTTTAGAGCAGCAACAACTGATGGGTTTCATAGAAAACTAGCTGACAAGACCGGCATTGCTCGGGTATTTATTTTGCCAATTTTCTGTTACAAACCGAAACAAAAAATTAACTGTGTTTGTAGTTAACTATCGAAAAAAAATTCCTTTCCTTGTATTTGTGAAAACACCTTGCAGTGAAGCAAATATGGATCATGTCTCCAAATTAAGAAACACGAACCTGAAATTTTTACAGTTTATTTATTAGAGTACAGGCTAAAACTTAACACAGGGCTTCTTGAAAATTTGAGTTCAGTTGTTAGAGGCTAATGTATTCTATTTTAATGAGAATTCACTATTTTTGTGCCATTTTTTGCTTATAAACTCAAAGTTATACAGGTTTTTGGAAAAGGCTGTGTTAAGTTAACGCAGAAAGGTCTGTGTAACAATTCCTGGAAATTTGAAGCAAATTGATTAGGTAAATCCTGAGGAAAAATGTAATTTGTATGGAACAATAAAACTTTTGGGAATCTAGCGACGAAGTATTATCTCTTTAGTGCATTCCAGGCCCATAGGATGGATCATCTTCATCCTCTATGAACTCCTCCTCCAGCTTCTTCCTTGTCCTGTTTTCTCTAGCCTGTATTTCTAGGTTATTTACAACCCTGTTTGCAGGCCAAAGACGTTCCTTGTCTAAAATAACCATCCGTCGTGCCATGTTCAAACCTAACTTCGTTGTCACATTTGAATGTAGCCGTAGAAACATACACACCAAAGTGAAGTGTTTCTAATGCAACAAACACAATCTTGGAGATACTTGACCATACGACACTATTTACACTGTAACTGGGGTTGTGTGCTTTTTAACAGTTTAGGTGCTGCTAAGTTTCTGAAAATAGGTTTTATCAGCTCCATTACCGAATCAGGAAGACTATGTTTATGAGTCTGCCCTTCATCAGTTATCAGTCCCTTGTTGTAGTGACACCAACTGTTTTCTCTATTGGAACACAAGAAATGATGGGGACTTTCAGCGGTTGAAAAAGTATGAAGAAAAAAGGGCTCGAACAGCCTGCTTGATTTCGTCGATACTGTTTGTATTTTGCCTAAGAGCCATTCCGTAACAATTCTGTATTTTGTCAACCACACTGACGGTTCACCTTCCCTTCCTATCCACTCCTTTAACATCACTGAGGTTTTCATCACTACCACATTGCTTCAGTTCTCGTTTGAAACGCCTAGTATCACCGTCACCAAGGTAACTCACATATCGTACTTTATCACACGCAACGGAACGTTGAAATATACTGGCAACACCAGACGTTTCCGTTCCTCCACTACTGCCACTATAGTCTGCTGTGCAAATATATTCATGTGTACCTTCATTTCTTTGGGGACATCTATAATATTTATATATAACTGCTACATCTAAAACTTTCTACGAATACACACTGGTTGCACATACTAAGACATGAAGAGATGTTTATCCCCGTTTATGTCAGCTACGATCGAATGCTGCAGTCAAGTCTCTCTTGCCACTGTTATCTATTATTGGCTCTTTCATAGCTTTCGTCATAGTTTCTATGCAGACATCTTCTACTTTAGACCCTATAAATCTATTATACACTCCTGGAAATTGAAATAAGAACACCGTGAATTCATTGTCCCAGGAAGGGGAAACTTTATTGACACATTCCTGGGGTCGGATACATCACATGATCAAACTGACAGAACCACAGGCACATAGACACAGGCAACAGAGCATGCACAATGTCGGCACTAGTACAGTGTATATCCACCTTTCGCAGCAATGCAGGCTGCTATTCTCCCATGGAGACGATCGTAGAGATGCTGGATGTAGTCCTGTGGAACGGCTTGCCATGCCATTTCCACCTGGCGCCTCAGTTGGACCAGCGTTCGTGCTGGACGTGCAGACCGCCTGAGACGACGCTTCATCCAGTCCCAAACATGCTCAATGGGGGACAGATCCGGAGATCTTGCTGGCCAGGGTAGTTGACTTACACCTTCTAGAGCACGTTGGGTGGCACGGGATACATGCGGACGTGCATTGTCCTGTTGGAACAGCTAGTTCCCTTGCCGGTCTAGGAATGGTAGAACGATGGGTTCGATGACGGTTTGGATGTACCGTGCACTATTCAGTGTCCCCTCGACGATCACCAGTGGTGTACGGCCAGTGTAGGAGATCGCTCCCCACACCATGATGCCGGGTGTTGGCCCTGTGTGCCTCGGTCGTATGCAGTCCTGATTGGGGCGCTCACCTGCATGGTGCCAAACACGCATACGACCATCATTGGCACCAAGGCAGAAGCGACTCTCATCGCTGAAGACGACACGTCTCCATTCGTCCCTCCATTCACGCCTGTCGAGACACCACTGGAGGCGGGCTGCACGATGTTGGGGCGTGAGCGGAAGACGGCCTAACGGTGTGCGGGACCGTAGCCCAGCTTCATGGAGACGGTTGCGAATGGTCCTCGCCGATACCCCAGGAGCAACAGTGTCCCTAATTTGCTGGGAAGTGGCGGTGCGGTCCCCTACGGCACTGCGTAGGATCCTACGGTCTTGGCGTGCATCCGTGCGTCGCTGCGGTCCGGTCCCAGGTCGACGGGCACGTGCACCTTCCGCCGACCACTGGCGACAACATCGATGTACTGTTGAGACTTCACGCCCCACGTGTTGAGCAATTCGGCGGTACGTCCACCCGGCCTCCCGCATGCCCACTATACGCCCTCGCTCAAAGTCCGTCAACTGCACATACGGTTCACGTCCACGCTGTCGCGGCATGCTACCGGTGTTAAAGACTGCGATGGAGCTCCGTATGCCACGGCAAACTGGCTGACACTGACGGCGGCGGTGCACAAATTCTGCGCAGCTAGCGCCATTCGACGGCCAACACCGCGGTTCCTGGTGTGTCCGCTGTGCCGTGCGTGTGATCATTGCTTGTACAGCCCTCTCGCAGTGTCCGGAGCAAGTATGGTGGGTCTGACACACTGGTGTCAATGTGTTCTTTTTTCCATTTCCAGGAGTGTAGATCGTAAACTTGCTTGGGGGATTTCTAAAATTCATCATGGCATAGAAAACTGCACCTATAGTAGCACCCAAACCAATTTACGCAAGGCATAAACAAATCTTATGCCTTGTTCATAGATTTTGCTGCCATTTTCTTTATTTGGAGTTACTAACTCTGTTAAAAGGTGGTCATGCATAAACACTTACCACACTTCAGTTCCATTTCACTGGCAAGTCCTACGTGATTTCTTATGGTGAGTTACAGACGAACTTCACTTCACAGAGTTTGCAAACATTTTGTTGAGAACTGATATATCAGATATTTCATTCACATCCGATTATTCCATAAAACACCCAAACCTTTCGCTAATTGAACTGAGCTTCCTCCGTAGAGTACTTTCTTTCTTACTTTTATTGCAATGGGCAGATGCTCTACCAAGGTTAGGTTCACACACTTGTGCATCGTGTTTCTTATTGACAGTAATAACACCTACCTTCGGCTTTCCAACATTTTTCCTTGTCTTAAAAGCCTTCAGAGGATTTCTGGTCACTTTACGTTTGCCCATGATTATCCTTCAATAAACAGAGACTTCATTCAACAGAATTCACTACGAATATTTTCAGGATTAAAAAAGAGTAAATAATTATGAAACACACGACAATCGAGCCAGCGATATGTATCCAACTATCAAAGATTCACTACAACACATATTTAGTAACACATAATTTTTCTCACATCACTAAAAATTTACATGATAAGCATGTAGAATTATGAGTACAACATTTAAAAGCAGTTTAACAGCGCCACAGTTGGTCACGCCCACACAGAACATATTT
Source organism: Schistocerca serialis cubense (assembly GCF_023864345.2). Taxonomy (NCBI): domain Eukaryota; kingdom Metazoa; phylum Arthropoda; class Insecta; order Orthoptera; family Acrididae; genus Schistocerca; species Schistocerca serialis. The sequence goes on along the minus strand of NC_064642.1, from coordinate 770,075,959 downwards.
CAAAAATATTTTAAAAATAGTTGTAGCCTTGTGAACTGAATAAGTTATATATCAATTGAAAGGGGAAGGTCAGTAGATTTTTAAAATGCTGAAAGTAACGATTCATGATTTTGAACCCCTCCGGAGCCCCTTAAGTTCACTCGACAGTAGGAGTGCCTTAGTAGTAGACAATAATTGTATTAAAACTTCATGCATGAGGCGGCATTTTTCACGTCTCTACGTGTTTATGATATCATATCTCTTGAACTACCTATTCATATATTTTCGTAGGTACATTCAGCGGCATATTTGATCATTATCTGCAAAATGTGTTACGAAAAGAGTTATCAGCAAGGGAGTAATAAATTTAAACGCCACGCACAATACGGCAGCTTTTCATGGATCTTTGTGTTTATGACGTCATGTATGGTACAATGATATATATTTGTAAGAGCACTTAGTGGCATATATGGATACTGCCTGATAAATTTATTAAGAATTCATTTAGTAGCACAGCATACATATAAATACCGTGCACGATGCGACAGTTTTTCACTGACTGTAACATCTTATTGTTTATGATGTCATATATCCTTAATTACGATAGGTAGGTGTTGCGTATGCCACAGCGATTCTTACCTGACAGTAAGGTCTATGCATACCAAGTTTGTTTGCTATCGTCCCGATAGTTTAGGAGGATATGTGGAACATACATACACACATCTACATCTACATCTACATCTACATCCATACTCCGCAAGCCACCTGACGGTGTGTGGCGGAGGGTACCCTGAGTACCTCAATCGGTACTCCCTTCTATTCCAGTCTCGTATTGTTCGTGGAAAGAAGGATTGTCGGTGGGCTCCTACAACCATTCCTACAGAATTGGCTCTAATGTCTCTGATTTTATCCTCATGGTCTCGTTGCGAGATATACGTAAAAGGGAGCAATATACTGCTTGCCTCCTCACTGCAGGTATGTTCTCGAAACTTTAACAAAAGCCCGTACCGAGCTACTGAGCGTCTCTCCTGCACAGTCTTCCACTGGAGTTTATCTATCATCTCTGTAACGCTTTCGCGATTACTAAATGATCCTGTAACGAAGCGCGCTGCTCTCCGTTGAATCTTCTCTATCTCTTCTATCAACCCCATCCGGTACGGATCCCACACTGCTGAGCAGTATTCAAGCAGTGGGCGAACAAGCGTACTGTAACGTACTTCCTTTGTTTTCGGATTGCATTTCCTTAGGATTCTTCCAATGAATCTCAGTCTGGCATCTGCTTTACGGACGATCAACGCTATATGATCATTCCATTTTAAATCACTCCTAATGCGTACTTCCAGATAATTTATGGAATTAACTGCTTCCAGTTGCTGACCTGCTGTTTTGTAGCTAAATGATAAGGGATCTATCTTTCTATGTATTCGCAGCACATTACACTTGTGTACATCGAGATTCAATTACCATTCCCTGCACCATGCGTCAATTCGCTGCAGATCTCTCAGCATTTCAGTACAATTTCCCATTGTTACAACCTCTCGATACACCACAGCATCATCCGCAAAAAGCCTCAGTGAACTTCCGATGTCATCCACCAAGTCATTTATGTATATTGTGAATAGCAACGGTCCTATGACACTCCCCTGCGGCACACCTGAAATCACTCTTACTTCGGAAGACTTCTCTCCATTGAGAATGACATGCTGCGTTCTGTTATCTAGGAACCCTTCAATCCAATCGCACAATTGGTCTGATAGTCGATATGTTCTTACTTTGTTCATTAAACGACTGTGGGGAACTGTATCGAACGCCTTGCGGAATCAAGAAACACGGAATCTAACTGTGAACCCGTGTCTATGGCCCTCTGAGTCTCGTGGACGAATAGCGCGAGCTGGGTTTCACACGACCGTCTTTTTCGAAACCCATGCTGATTCCTACAGAGCAGATTTCTAGTCTCCAGAAAAGTCATTATACTCGAACATAATACGTGTTTCAAAATTCTACAACTGATAGACGTTAGAGATATAGGTCTATAGTTCTGCACGTCTGTTCGACGTCCCTTCTTGAAAACGGAGATGACCTGTGCCCTTTTCCAATCCTTTGGAACGCTACGCTCTTGTAGAGACCTACGGTACACCGCTGCAAGAAGGGGGGCAAGTTCCTTCGCGTACTCTGTGTAAAATCGAACTGGTATCCCATCAGGTCCAGCGGTCTTTCCTCTTTTGAGCGATTTTAATTGTTTCTCTATCCCTCTGTCGTCTATTTCTATATCTACCATTTTGTCATCTGTGCGACAATCTAGAGAAGGAACTACAGTGCAGTGTTCCTCTGTGAAACAGCTTTGGAAAAAGACATATAGTATTTCGGCCTTTATTCTGTCATCCTCTGTTTCAGTACCATTTTGGTCACCGAGTGTCTGGACATTTTATTTTGATACACCTACCGCTTTGACATAAGACCAAAATTTCTTAGGATTTACTGACAAGTCAGTACATAGAACATTACTTTCAAATTCATTGAACGCCTCTCGCATAGCCCTCCTCACACTACATTTCGCTTCCCGCAATTTTTGTTTGTCTGCAAGGCTTTGACTATGTTTATGTTTGCTATGAAGTTCCCTTTGCTCCGCAGCAGTTTCCTAAGTCGGTTGTTGTACCACGGTGGCTCTTTACCATCTCTTACGATCTTGCTTGGCACATACTCATCTAACGCATAATGTACGATGGTTTTCAACTTTGTCCACTGATCCTCAACACTGTCTGCACTTGAGACAAAACTTTTGTGTTGAGCCGTCAGGTACTCTGTAATCTGCTTTTCGTCATTTTTGATAAACAGAAAAATCTTCCTACCTTTTTTAAAGGTTCTATTTACGGCTGAAATCATCGATGCAGTAACAGCTTTATGATCGCTGGTTCCCTGTTCTGCGTTAACTGTTCCAAATAGTTCGGGTCTGTTTGTCACCAGATCGCCACGAGTCGGTTCTCTGTTTAACTGCTCAAGGTAGTTTTCAGATAAAGCACTTAAAAAAATTTCCCTGGATTCTTTGTCCCTGCCACCCGTTATGAACGTTTGAGTCTCCCAGTCTATACCAGGCAAATTAAAATCTCCCTCCAAAACTATAACATGGTGGGGAAATCTACTCGAAATATTTTCCAAATTATCCTTCAGGTGCTCAGCCACAACAGCTGTTGAGCCAGGGGGCCTATAGAGACATCCAATTACCACGTCTGAGCCTGCTTTAACCATGACCTTCACCCAAATTATTTCACATTTTGGATCTCCGTCAATTTCCTTCGATAGTATTGCACTTCTTACCGCTATAAACACGCCTCCCCCTTCACTCTCCAGCGTGTCTCTGCGGTATACATTCCAATCTGAGTTTAGGATTTCATTACTGTTTACGTCTGGTTTCAGCCAACTTTCTGTCCCTAGTACTATGTGGGCATTGTGACCGTTTATTAATGAGAGCAGTTCTGGGACCTTTCTATAGACGCTCCTGCAGTTTACTATTAGCACATTAATATTGTTATTCCCTGTTGCATTTTGCCTACTGCTACCTCGCCGCGTGTCAGGAGGCGTCTTGTCGGGCCTAGGGAGGGAATTCTCTAACCTAAAAAACCCACATGTGCACTCCACACGTACTCCGCTACCCTTGTAGCCGCTTCCGGCGTTTAGCGCACGCCTGACCTATTCAGGGGGACCCTACATTTCTCCACCCGATAGCGGAGGTCGAGAAGTTTGCACCCCAGATCTCCGCAGAATCGTCTGAGCCTCTGGTTTAAGCCTTCCACTCGGCTCCAAACCAGAGGACCGCGATCAGTTCTGGGAACGATACTACAAATAGTTAGCTCTGATTCCACCCCGCGAGCGAGGCTTTCCGCCTTCACCAATTCCGCTAACCGCCTATACGAACTGAGGGTGACCTCTGAACCCAGACGGCAGGAGTCATTGGTGCCGACATGAGCAACAATTTGCAGTCGGGTGCACACAGTGCTCTCTATCGCCGCCGGCAGAGCCTCCTCCACATCTCGGATGAGATCCCCCGGCAAGCAGACAGAGTGAACACTGGCCGTCTTCCCCGACCTTTCCGCTATTTCCCTAAGTGGCTCCATCACCCGCCTAACGTTGGAGTTCCCAATGACTAATAAACCCCTCCCCCCGTGTGCCTGCTCGGACCTTGCTGAAGGACGCACCAACATATATTTTTTATAATATGTGAAGATTTTTGTGCGTGTGAAATAAATAATTTTTGAATGAACGTTATTTTATAAACAAGGGAACTTTTTAAATAGTAGCCAGCATTTTCTTATTCCATTCCAAAGCAAGGACTTTGTGTTTCAGTCGACGCGAGCTGGCGTGTGGGTAAAGGTATGTTCGTTATGAGTACCAAAATTATGGCTACTTCAGGGTGCTCCGGAAATTCATTTCCAAGCTCTTATGACGCTCTGACGTTCCGATCTAACACTCGAATCCAGGAAGGTGACCAAATGGAAATACAAACCCTACACCGCCCCACAAATGTACTGAGACAGTCTATAGTTTTGGAAAACATAATTCTGAGCTGTGGGCATCGAGATGTATGGACTCATGTGAAATAATAACTACAGCTGAAGAAATGCTGTAAATGGTGAAAATATAATACGGAATACCAGGTCAGAAGACTAAAGGTATAAGGAAGATAACTGCTGGCGAAGGATAACAGCTGAATTTACTGGTGTAGCTCTATCCGACAGTTACACAGATGCTGAGATACGAGAGGCCACAACATCCTGCGGGAGATAGTAGTTAAGCCGTAGTTAACTAATCAAAACGAGGAAGAGAAGAGTTGGGCATAGAGAAACATTGCTTAATGACCAGCCAGATTCTAAGAATACTGTAACTTTTCCACGTAATGATGGCAAACACGTTAGGAGCCTCTACGGCAGAGAATGGAAACAGTATTGGGACGAGAGGATTCAACGACTCAATACTAAATAAAACGGATGATGAGGTACCACGTCATTTCCATTCGATAGTGAAAAGGACCCACGTACAAAGGCAAAAAGTCGAGCAAATCACTGGATAACGCACTTCTTGTTGCTTGTGATGTTTGCATTCCTAACTCCAGTGTAATGCTATTTACCATTATGAAGAAAACTGCTCTGAAGTTAAAAGCACCGTAGCGCATTTTACACGTAGTGAGGAAGCTTTTTTATTTGTAGATCAGGTCCGCAGTGAACCGCTTTCCGTTACTGATTACGGCCATAAGTCAGTTTGCAGTAGCGTCGTTGTAGACACTGCTGTAAAGAGCACATGTCAGAACCCAGTACATGAGCCTATGAAGCATGATGAAGCACTTCTACTACATGCTGATCATGATGAAACTTCTGTTGCTGTGGACAGTAACTGTATTGTGGTTCCTCGTGACCCAAATGTTTTAAGCTTACTTCTGTGGTGCGTCTTTCTGACCATGTAAATGGGATGGGTACTGTACAGAAAATTTAAAGTTTGCTGAAATACTATTTCCAAGAACCAGCAGAAAGTAAACTAATACGGGAGAGCACTGGTGAACCAACAGTAACTAGTGTGAAACGTTTGCTCCCAGCCAACGTTTCCTTTGCGTCTATTAAGCTTTTTGATTCCGTGTAGCAGACCTATAAAAAAAGGCGGTGTGTTAATTAACGTGGAAGCCATAAAAACACCAAACATGGAAGCAAAATGTACGCATTTAAAGGCTACTTTAAAAGGAAAAAAAAATAACTTAAATTTGGTTCCACAAGAGGAGAATACAGCGTCCCAATTAGGACACCGCTAACCCTTACATTTTACTGACATTAAGTATAACAAGATAAACAATCATACATGTCACGAAAACAAATGAATAACACTATCAATCTTTACAGATCAGAATACGACTATATCCACGAAGGATCGCGCCCTGGCAAGGGAGATACTTAACTTCAACATATAAGGTGATTACCGTAAACCCTAATTCCACTCGCCAAACGTAATAACGATATAAGCGAGACAAATGTACTGAAGAAGGATAGACGGATGTGCCGTAGTAAAAAAGGCCACCGTCAACCCCGTCAGGACGCGACCACTGTGAACACGTCAGTTTCAGCTACGAGCAACATACACAGACTCATTTGTATCTTCTTAAAAACAATTAACATGAAAAGGCACCACGTGTAACACACTAATAAAATATAAACAACTACTTCACACAACTAGCTCGTCTCCAGGCAAAGCAAACAGCAGAATATTAATAACACCTAAAATGCTTCTAACCTATAACAAACTAAAGTACCACGTAATAGAATATCGTCTTGAGCTCATAGAATACTCAGTTTGACTTGCCTGTTATAGGTCTTACAACTCAACACTGTCAGCTTAAGCAAACCCTCGAATACAAAACTCGAAATATGACAGGAATAATGACTGAAGCCACTGACAATGCTAGGCTGTCACACAGAGAAAATAATAATAATTTACAGCGGCACACAACCGACCTTACGTCTCCAACTTTGTACAATCAGAATAAACAATTTTGTGTATAGTAATTACTTACAGTACCATGACAACCTCCGAATAACACTTGCTGGTTTGGAAAGGCACCTTTAGTAATACAGGGTTCGAGTGTATTCACTTATTGGCAGGGTTTCAGCTTTACATCCCTTTCCACATAGCTCTCTGTTTATACACTTCTGTAACTTCTGCAACTAAAGAAGGGCATATAAATCTGATACAGATTTAAGCAGAATGAAACAATAGTTTAGTATGACGCAAGTGGCTACATTTGCTTTACACGTGCGATATCTTCACCATTCAGTAATTCCGAAATATATTCAACAACGCGTGAGAGCAAGACGTCGCCGTGGAATCAGCTACTTACTTCAAATAATTTCCTTCACAGACACAAGGCAGACGAAGCGTTTTTACGTGCAACAGCGGCGAGAATCACACATTTCCTCCGTCACGCCATAGGCACATCTCAATTTCAATGGCCAGTAACAAGAACCTACATATGTCCTCGCAGCAGAAAAGCCCCAAGACACAACAGTGCACCACCGCGATACCAAACCAGAGGTCCCATCAAGTCACTGCAGGGATCTCTCGCTGACCCTGCCCATAGCGTACAGGCGTCGTACCACAGGCCTCACGGTAAACGTCAACAAGCCACTCCGACCCTGCGAATATCCACTCCGCTCTCTTTTCTCTCTCCCTTAACCACCCGACCACCGGCCTGCATCGCGGAAGGCGAAGATGGTGACCCTATAATCGATGGCAGCGATGCCATTCTAAGTGCGAGAACACTGGCGCCAGCCGCGCCACGACTCAGGAAGAAGGGAACAAGTAAAGGGACAACGAAAGAAAGGGACAAGGAAAGAGCGGAACACGGAAAAAACTGAACAGGGAAAGAGCAAAACTAGGAAAGAGCAAAACGAGGAAAGAGGAAAACGAGGAAAGAGGAAAACGAGGAAAGGGCTGTATAGGGAAAGGGCAGTACAGGGAAAGGGCAGTACAGGAAAAGAGCAGTACAAGAGAGAAGATTTCTACAAGCAGCCCAACGCAAATGAGCTTTAAGAACCCATAAAGGAACGAGACATCTCCCCAAGAGAGGGGAAAAGGACAGGAGAAGAGGAGACAAGCAGCGCAGAAAGAGAAGCGGTGCTGCGAGGGCTGGAGCCCCGTGGTCCACAAGCAAGTACTCACCAAAGAGCAGTGAGCCACTGGGGGGGGGGGGGGGGGGGGGGCGCCAACTTTGGAGAACCATGCTACCTTACGGGTAGCGGGGGGAAAATGTCATGGACGAGTATGTCCAAATGGTTATTGTAGTGTGGCTTTCTGACAGATCGTCTTAGGCACTATGTCCTGAAATCAGGTGGTTTTTTTCATCCAAGTAATTTGCACTGATCAACACAGTATCCGTTTTCATTTCATATTTGAACCTCTTTACGTCTAGAAAATTAACTGGTACCGAGTGATGATTTCTAATGCGGTTATCAGAACAGTATCGATCTGTTTGTACTAAGTGCATTCTATTTGACTACCGCCTTATTTAAAAGTAAAAACTATTACAATATCAAAAAGGTAATTCTCGAGAGCACTTTCTTGGTGGGTGAACGGTATTGAGATATCCCCGTAGGTTTTTGTGCGAAATATACCGAATACAACACATATCATTAGCAGAAAAATTGTAAATATTGTTGTGTGTTAACGGTACTCAAATTTTCATCTGTGGCGGATGCTCCAGACAACTAACAGTAAGTCTGGAAGATAGCGCAATATGACAGTGAAATTACAGCTGGAGGATACTGCGCTTAAATTCTTCTGTCACCTGAAGTATGACTTGTTTTTACTATCGTTATTTACATTTTAACAAATCGCTTTTTAATTCCATTAATCATTTCACTTTGACTACAGTAGTACAAATAATCAAACATTAATGCAAAACAAATTACAGTTATTAATTATGTCATTACTATGTGTGTGTAAATCGATAGTTTTCTGTGTTCTTATTTGGTCTCTATGCAGTTTCTGTACTCAAGTCTGGCATAATAAATCATGTTTAATATTGCAGCTTTAAACAAATTGCGTAAGTTTATTTCTCACTGAAATGAATAAATCTAAGAGCACCCTGAATGAATAGTACTTTTAAAATATTCACAGTATCACAAAGTCCTAGACACATAAATGACATTCTCTTACTCTCTTCATCGCCTCCCGCCCCTTCAGGCCGCCATCATCCAATCCCAAATACATTAGTCGCCGTTCTTTGGGCTCTTGGTAAGACTTTGAAAACGTACATCTTCTTAGGGCACCTCGCGCTGCCGCTTATTTGGCTTCTGCATTACATCGGCCCTAGTCTTAGCTAATGTAATGGTAGAACAACATTCATTATAATTATAAATGAAATACAGTTTTAGAGATTTTGATAGTCTCATAGAGATGTGAGTTTATGTACATAGACCGAAGTGGTGAGTCAAAATTTGTACCAAGGCTGGAAATCGAAGCTGGGTGTGCCTCTTACTACATAGACAGGTGCATTAGCCACAAAACCATGTTGGCTTAGCGGCTCACGCAACTGCACAGATTACCTTGGCACACCCCTCTCGTCGATCCAAATTGTCACTGTCGCCACAGTCTACTTTACATTCCTCCTTACACATGAACAGAACTGCTGAGGCTCTCAATGTTTTGGAATAGCATCTCATCATAGAATGTAACTGGGGAATCCATCCTGAAACCCAGGAGTAGGTTCTTATACACTTGGAATGACACCGTTTCAGAGACTTTACTGGTCTCAAACAGAAATGATTTTATGTATATCGACAAGTAAAGTCTCTGAAACTGTGTTATTTCATGTGTATAAGGATCTGTTCCTGGGTTTCAGGCTGGATCCCCCATTTACGTTTGATACTGAGATGCCGTTCCAGAACATGGAGAGCTTTGGCAATTTTGTTCGTGACTAAGGGGGAATTTAAAGCATACTCGTGCTGCAGTGAGAATTTGGATCGAGGTATGACGTGTCACAGGGTAGTTAGTGCAGTTACGTGTACCAAGGTGGCATAATGGATAACGCACCTGTGTAGTAAGCAGAAGGCCAAGGTTGGATTTCCCGCCTTGGTACAAATTTTTAGTCTGTATACACAAAAAACGCAATTATTAAATGAAACATAAATTTCAGAAAAGTAATAAATCTTTAATATTCTCAGCTACCCTTTGCAGGCGAGAGAATTAGATATCTTTTGATAAGGGCCCCTTTGACGGAGATCCACAAATAGTGGCATCCTGAATCAAGTGTAGTAACGCCGGGCGAGCTGTTAACTTAGGCGTCTGACGACGCTACCCGGAAGCCCTTTGGCCGCGAAGGCGTCGCATCGTAGCCAAAGAGTGCGGAAATCCGATGGAAACGCCGCACTGCGCCAACTGCGACGTCTTCCGTGTGCTCTGGAGGCAGCTTCCGATTACGCGCCTCCTGTTGTAAACAGAGCGGCCAGAGGCGGCGTCGGCCTCGTCTCAGGATCTCGCGCTGCCTTCTGCTGAACGAGGATTTCGTCACTTCATTTCGGTACGTGATCACGTTAAATTCTGAAAACTAAGGAGTACTAACGAGGGATGTGTGTAAAACATTTGATGCCATTTGACATTCCAATTAATGACTTTTCACCCTACGTTGTATGTAGAGTCATGTAAACTTTTACTGCTAAAATTATATCATTATTAGAAATTCATATGTTGCCAACTTATTTTATGCTTTTTACATATGATGACGCTGTTTGAGTCTTTATGTTCATTGTTCACAGGACTATTAGTTTTCAACAGGTTCAGTTCAGGGTCGGGATTAATGATTGCGAGTAACTGGACAACAGGAGACAGACGTGGTGGATACAGAGTTAAAGACCACAAATTAATATTAATTTCTGCTGATATAAAGAATTTACAACCTACAAAACCGACTTAATCATACATCAACCATTAAAAGTGACGACTGCTACTCACAGTGCATACATTATACGAGTACACTCTTTCTCATAAGTTAAGGATAATTGCAGGTTGTGGTGACACACAACGTGGCAGTACACAAAACTGGCGCTAATAGCATAGGCACATAGGGAAAACACACGACACAGCTCTTTAAGTCCACGGTATTGGTGATGAGAAAATCTTCCCGAAACATATGTGCTACAAAACACCACTGTTTCCTGCACATGTACCCCGACATCAATATGGGATATGATCACCATGCACACTTACACAGGCCACACAACGGGTTGGCATACTCTGGATCATTTGGTCGAGCAGCTGCTGGGGTATAGCCTCCCATTCTTGCACCAGTGCCTCTCCGAGCTCCTGAAGTGTCGTAGGGGTTTGAAGACGTGCAGCGATACGTCGACCGAGATCATCCCAGACGTGCTCGATGGGGTTTAGGTCTGGAGAACAGACAGGCCACTCCATTCGCCTGATATCTTCTGTTTCAAGGAACTCCTCCACGATGGCAGCTCAATGGAGCCGTGCGTTGTCATCCATCGGGAGGAAGGTGGGACCCACTGCACTCCTGAAAAGGCGGGCATACTGGAGCAAAACGTCCCGATACACCTGACCTGCTACAGTTCCTGTCAGAGACATTGAAAGGTGGCTACACTGAGCCACTGCGCCAGAGATTGCGCCAAAGAGTATTATTCAGCCGCCTCCACTGGCAGTGCTTGGGGAGAACTCGTAGTAGTCAGTGCTTGTTGAGATGTGCTAGTGAAAAGTGCTTGCTGAGATGTCGTAGTGAAGAGTGCTTGTCGAGAGGTCATGGTGGAGAGATCTTGTTGAGATGTGGTAGTAGCGAGTCGGTGTGGAGATATATTATAATGATTAGAGTGCTTTTCGTCAATATATGAAGGTAAAAAAAAAATATTCCTTTTCTTTTTATTATCTCAATGTCTTAAATAATGCGTTATTACAGGTTCAGTCAACAAAGCATCTGGCTTGTGTTCTTGTTTTAGAGTGTAATTCTGCTTTCCTTACGCAATTATAGTATTTCTATTTTTTAATTACTTCAATATAAATGATATTTAAAATTTCTTGTCTTATTCAAGAAGAACCGTGCCAGATGTGTACGTTGAATCACACTTCCACACACAGAACAGTTACACTTGTGCTTTGTTGGCTTCGTAGGTTTTATAGTTTCTGGGGACTTAATTAATTAATTGTGTTAACGGAAATCTTCATTTCATTCGTTGTTGTTGTTCTATGCAGTCAGATTGCGTAATAATACTAGTCAGGGCCAACCGTTTACGAGACTTCGTAATCGGACATACAGCTAAACTAAAAGCTTAAAAATTATTTTCATTTTATATTAATTAAGCCCCCATGCAAGTGGCGACCGCTGCTTCGGATCGTCCCTTGGAATTATTCTGATTGTAAAAATAGTAGACGGTAGTATTGTTGTAGTAATTTGTAGTTTAGTAATTGTAGTCTATTTTGCATGTGTAGATTTGGTAATTGTCACCCTTCTAATGGTATTTTGCAAAATTTATTTTTTGTTGACTTGTCTACGGGTTTGATAATTTAGTGAAATTATTTCAATTGTTCGTTAATCGTGTTTGAGGGAAGCATTTCGTGTGAATGGTATTGTTGGTGATAACGTGTTATATTCTCTGTAATTTTCGTATTGTGACGAGTTTTGTATGTTTTGTAAATGATTACGCGATCGATGAAAAAGGCGAAAATGATGAATAGTGAGAATGACGAAATTGTTGACATGGCGAACTCGCCAACACAGAACAACAGTATAATGAATGATGGAGTTGAAAACAATTTAATAAGTCGGGAAAATAGTCCGGAACCATTTCAAAATTTTTCATGATCAGAAAATTTTCAGAATACGAGACTAACGACAGAAGATTCTGGGATAGTATCGAACACAGATAGCTTTACAGCTATGACGAAAGAAGTTGATTTTCCGGGAAATGTTATGGGTGAAAAGAGTTTCGAACCAGTTACTATGGAGCAGTTGATGAGTGCAATATAAAATTTTCGATCTGAATTTAAAACAGAGATAGGAACAATTAAAACCGAGATGGAAGCAATGGCAACACGGTTAAGCTCACGAATAAGGACAGGTTTCAAAAACATGAATGATGAATCAAAGAAAGAAATTAGAGAAGAAGTACAACCGATTGTGAATGCTCACAATAATAGTTTAATTTCAATAGAAATTAGACAAGAGGAACAGGACAGAGAACAGGAAGAAAGAGATCGCGTGATAGTACAAAAATTTTCAGAGTTAAATTTACAATGTGCACACGATAAGGAAGAAATACTTGAAAGAATCGAGGAATCCATACCAAATGACAGAATAAATAACCTAACACAACAATATGAACAGTTATCTACCAAATGTGTTAATACTGAAATCCGAGTCGCGACACTTACGGAAGACGTAAATAAACAGAAAGAACAAATAGGTGATTTATCGGAAAGAGTTGAGGAGATTTCAGACAAATTGACAAGTCTTAGTTTAAATGGGGACAGAGATTCAGATAATACAGCACCATTGTCATTTGTAGAAACCGAAGAGTATCAGGGAAAATTTAATGAACGCGTTAAAAGGGAATTTGAGGCATTACAAAAGCAAGTCAAACAAATTGAAGGCGAAATCGTAGGAAAAGACAGCAAAAGAAATTTTGAATCACAAATAGCAGAGGGGTTTGAAGAAAGCAATTTGTTTCATTTACGGGATGCAACAAGAGAGCGACAGGCGCGTGAACTTGACAATAATCGACATTCGGACTGGAACAGTCGCGGTAGGTCTTTGTCGCCACGAGGCGAAAACTTTGACTACAAACACTTTTTGACAGTTCGGAAATTTAAGCTCTTTCGCAATTCTAAGTATGACATACATCCATGTTCAAGGTTAGATCAATTTATGTACGCACTTCCACCAGGTTGGCCACTGGGTCACAAACTGGAAATTATGTGCGGCTATTAATGTCCACAGGGGATTCACTACACTAAGTGAATATGTGCCGTAGCGTGCATAGGGCCCCGAGCTGTAGTGGTGCTATTTCCCTTTTAGTTTTCTGCACCGCTGCCTACTCTTTTACTATTCTTTGCATCTGTCAAAACAACTCTTCGACTATCAATCTATCTAGACAGTAGATAAAGAATAACCGGATATGACTATTTTACCGAAAAGTGATTTCGTAAATTACCGTCTGGACTTTACCTTCAGCAGCATTCATTCGTAGCTTAAATGAAATTTTACCTGTTTATCTTCGTGACAATATCACTTCATATGTTGCCGATATTCTTATTGCTAAACGTTCTTGGAGTGAGCATAACAAAATTTTGGATTCATTATTACGTATTTTTGCAAGAGTTGGCATTACAGTGAACTTAAAAGAATCTGAATTTGGTCGTTCACAGGTGAAAGTTCTCGGTCACATTATTTCTACAGAAGGTATTCTTCCTGATCCAGAGAAACTAGATGCTATTCGTAATTATGCTGTTCCTACCACAAAACGTGATGTTCGTAGTTTCCTTTGTGTCTGTAATTTTCTTAGACGCTTTGTTAGATTGGACAATTTGGCCACACCTCGTTTTGCGAACTATCTGGAAAATTCTTTTTAAAAGAAAATCGGTCGACAACTCTGTTTGGTTAGTTTATATTCCTGATGAGTGGGTTAATAAGCTGATTTGGTATACGCATTTCAGTTTTGCACACTTTGGGCCCTGAAAATGTTTTCATAAATTACGGGAAAATTGCTACTTCAGTAATATGGAAAAACGTATTCGATCTGTTCTGGCCAAATGCAAATTATGTCAAAAGGCTAAGCCGCCAACTATTTCTCACAGAGCACCGTTGTTTCCTATCATTCCAGCGAAATTAAAGGACATGGCTGCAGTCGATTTGTTCGGTCCAGTGGTTCGTTCTACTAATGGTTTTGCGTACATTTTCGTAGCAGTGGGATTGACATCAAAATATGTGTGTTTTACACCTTTACGCAAAGCAACAGCTCGTTCAGTATCTAATGCTTTCATCAAACATTTTCTTAAAGAAGTGGGTCATGTTGATAAGGTTATATCAGATAATGGATCACAGTTTCGCTCTAAAATTTGGCTTCGTACTCTACGGCGTCGTAAGATTAAACCAATTTTCATTTCACTTTTTCACCCTCAATCTAACGCTTCAGAGAGATGGATGAAGGAAATCAATAAATCGTGTCGTCTTTATTGTCATCAGAAGCACAGAACGTGGGATCAGTATCTTCATATTTTTCAAAACATTCTGAATGAACTTCCTAATGACTCAACTTCTTTACCGCCATTACTGATATTAAAAAACAAAGCACCGACGAATCGCATATCTGAAATCGTTCCTTTTCCGCCTTCACGGAAACTGCGGCATTCTGAAGTTGTGAACATGGCTCTGCAAAATATTGTGTCTGCGGCTGCTAGAAGAGAGAAATCAGCTAAGCGTCCTGGTCGTTTAAAAATCTTGTTAGTTGGTCAAAAGGTGTTGATAAAGTCTCATCGTTTGTCTCACAAAGGAAAAGGCCTGTGTCGCAAATTTTTTCTGCTTTATAACGGTCCATATAGAATTCGCAAAATTATACATGATAACACTGTTGAAGTAGAAACTCTTAAATCACGACGCTCTAAGGGAATACATCATATATCAAACGTTAAAATTTTTGTGGAATGACATACTTTCGAGAAACCAACAGTTTACGTAAACATGCAGAGAATACAAGGATACCGCGCTGTGTTTTGGCGGCGGCATATACTCAAAGCAACAGTCAAGTCTGCGCGCCGCAGAAGGCAGTCGTTGACCGCAAACAATTACTTCCTACGTCACGCGCCTACAGCTGATCGAGCGCTCAGTGCGAATGCACTGACAGCCGTAAACAAATACACAGTTTAATTTCTCCGACTAAATTCAGTATAAAGCTATAGTGACTTGATGAATTATGTTATTAACGTTCAGTATTTTTCAGGCTACGGTTCTATAAAATATTTAAGAACTTCAGGTAAATTCTGTGTGTCTCCGACGTTAAGAGGACTTGCTATCGAGAAAATTTCAGAAAGAATGTAATTTCCAAGAAGAAACTAATAAACTAAAAAGGTAACTATTAATTGAGTTTATTTTTCAGGTAACATATTTCCACTTAGGTACGTACTTTAGACGTAAATTGCTGCTCGCGATTACGTGATTCATACTTTGTGCTAAATTACATGCTTTATGAAATTAATTGTGAAGCGACGTGCTTGCGTACGTTAACTGATTTTGACAATCATTATTAATGAGCTGGATTGTAACTTGTGTATATTATGCATCGCTTGGCTGCACTGCTTTTTCACTGATGTCATATTTTTCTATTATGTGCCTGCTGTGCTTATTTATTTAAATTATAATTGTAACCTGATTAATTGTGCTGACTGTGATTATGTATGTAAGTTATACTTTGTGATTTATCTGCTTGCGCCTTCATGTTTACTTATTAAGGTTACATATGAACATTTATTTGCTTATGCTGATATGATGCTAATGACCTGTTTATTATGTTAGATAACATATTTGCTGCTATGTGTATGGATTGCATATTTATACATTTCTGTTTGTTGTCATAACTACTCTTTAATTTGGTATATAGAAATGCTGGTATAAGGTGTACAAACATAGAGTTTAGGTCACATTATTGTATTAATTATAGATTGTTCGCTTGGCAGAGCCTCGTTGTAAGAATTGTGCTGCATCCACTTTTGACATTCTGTTCTCTACTGGTATATTTACTCGCTATTGCATGTTTTGTTTGTGCTCAGTGCCTTATATTTTTAAGATAGGAAACTGAACTGCTATAATTCGACATAAACGACATTAGTACAAGAAACTTCATAGAAGTCACATGAGCTGGAGGTTTTATGAAAGCTGTATGAATGTATGCTATTAGGAAGGAAGCTAACGACATGACATACCAAAACTAGGTTTAGACCATTGACAGTTATTACACTGCATTTTTCGTGAGCAATTGAAATAGGAAGTGACACTTGACACAAGAAATACTCCACATGTTTGCTTCTGTTTGCCATAATTCTTGAAGTGGTGTAAACGTTGTGAAATATTATGATCATTCACACTCCGTAATCGTACTTAATTACTGAGAGTTATTCGAACTAAGTCTGTTGGAGGTCATGTATGCATTTCTTTTGTTCATAATTCATAATGAGTAGAAGATTTGGATCAGATGGATTACACAGAGGTTGTGTGTTGACAGTGTGTCTTCGGATTGCATGGGATGATGAGGTTTGCACTAGGATTTTATCTGTACTTGTTCGAGGAGACTGACTAGAGGAAAGAGTTGTTATGGAAGTGAAATGATATTGGCGATAAGGTTTATATGCGTCGACGTATTGAAGAGGTATTATTGAGGTATTATTGAGATTATATGAAGTTGATGATTATTGGAGTTTTGGTGGACAAGAGTTAAGGTAAATGCTATTAGTGATAAGGTTTATATGTATGGATGTAAGAGGTATTATTGAAGTATTGAGATTATGTGATGCTGATGATTATTGGAGTTTTGGTGTATAAGAGGTAAAGTAAGTGAGGAGCATTTTTTTTTTTTTGTTGGTCTATATGGAACAAGGAGGATGAAGATAGCAGACTAGAACACTAAAGTAGAAGGAAGATAGTCTATACACACACTTTGTTAAGTCAATAAGCAGTACATATTTTTTTTTTTTTTTTTTTTTTTTGGAGAGAGGAAGTAATTGCATATCTTGGCTCACTGACAGTTGTTCAGCAACCGTACATTTTGATCTGGCTTGGCAAACATTGGTCTTGACATGATGACTATGATGTTGACTTAACTATTATTGACTGTTATACATTGCTGCCACTACTACTTCATACACATGATGAACATCAAATTTTGACAGAATTGCATTTACACAATTAACACTATTCAATTACACAGTAGTACTTAATGTGGATGAAAGATGAGTAGTGTGTTTTGTGTGTTTTCCTTTCCTAATCCTACCCACCTATCTCCTAAATATTATTTTATTTGTTTACTGATATTTGTGTATTTGTAATATGAGATAATGTCATTTGTAATATTTGTAATATGACAATTATCTGACATCATTTGTGTGTTTGTTATGATTTGTATGTTTAGTGTAAAAGCATTTGTATGTGAATTCAAACTATTATTCATGCCTGAACTGTCTGATTAGTGATGGTGAATATTATGAACTGTTACCTGCACTTGTTCAACATTGATGGGTGCCACTTAAAAATGATTAATTTCTGCTGATGAACTGTGTGACTAGGATAGTGAATATTATGGACTGTTACTTGTACTTTTTCTACATGATTGGTGCCACTAGGACATGTTTAATTTCTGCTAATAAACTCTGATGAACAGTGTGATCAGTGATAATGAATATCATGGACTGCTCTCTGGACCTGCTCATCATTGCTACGTGCAACTGATGGACTGCTTCTACTGAAATAATGTCTCTTGTTGCTGTCTGCACCTGCTCAACATTGCTGGGTGCCACTGATGGACTGCTTCGACTGAGATAATGTCACTTGTTGGTGTCTGCACTTGTTCAACATTGCTGGGTGCCACTGATGGACTGCTTCTACTGAAATAATGTGACTTGTTGCTGTGTGTACCTGTTCAACAGTGCTGGGTGCCACAGATGGAACTGTTTCTACTGACATAATGTCACTTGTTGGTGTCTGCAAATGTTCAACATTGCTAGGTGCCACTGATGAACTGCTTCTACTGAAATAATATCACTTGTTGGTGTCTGCACCTGTCAACATTGCTGGGTGCCACTGATGGACTGCTTCTACTGAAATGATGTCACTTGTTGGTGTCTGCACCTGGTCAACAATGCTGGGTGCCACTAATGAAACTGTTTCTGCTGAGTGATGTCACTTGTTGCTGTCTGCACCTTCTCAACATTGCTGGGTGCCACTGATGGACTGCTTGTACTGAAATAATGTCACTTGTTGGTTTCTGCACCTGTTCAACATTACTGGGTGCCACTGATGAACTGCTTCTACTGAAATAATGTCACTTGTTGGTGTCTGCACCTGTTCAACAATGCTGGATGTCACTAATGGAAACGCTTCTGCTGAGAAATGTGACTTGTTGCTGTGTGTACCTCTTCAACATTGCTGGGTGCCACAAATGGAACTGCTTCTACTGAAATAATGTCACTTGTTGCTGTCTGCACCTGCTCAACATTGCTGGGTGCCACTAATGGACTGCTTCTACTGAAATAATGTCACTTGTTGGTGTCTGCACCTGTAAACATTACTGCGTGCCACTAATGGACTGCTTCTACTGAGATGATGTCACTTGTTGCTGTCTGCACCTGTTCAACATTGCTAGGTGCCACTGATGAACTGCTTCTACTTACATAATGTCACTTGTTGGTGTCTGCACTTGTTCAACACTACTGGGTGCCACTGTTAGAACAGTTTCTACTGAAATGATGTTACTTCTTGCTGTCTGCACCTACTCAACATTGCTGGGTGCCACTGATGGATTGCTTCTACTGAAATAATGTCACTTGTTGGTGTCTGCACCTGTTCAACAATGCTGGGTGCGACTGATGGACTGCTTCTACTGAAACGATGTCACCTGTTGGTGTCTGTACTTGCTCAACATTGCTGAGTGCCACTAATGGAACTGCTTCTGCTGAATGATGTCACTTGTTGGTGTCTGCATCTGTTGATCATTGCTGGGTGCTACTGCTGGAACTAATCATTGAAAGCATTTTATGTGAACATTTGTATAAACTGATTTTTTGTGTATTGTGTGAACTATTATGTAAAGTCACATGTATGAAAAGAAGTTGTATTGCTTACTGTATTTTATATATTAGGTTATTGAAAGGTTAGTGCAAAGCCAAAATTTTAACTAATTATGTGATATTTAGGTATTAATATTATCTTTTATTTTTGTCTGTATTTTTGTGGACGAATTTGGTGGTATTTTCACCACCAATGCTGGCAAAAATACCATCAAATTCTGGCCCGTGGAGGAGGGGCATATGAAAGGTGGCTACACTGAGCCACTGCGCCAGAGATTGCGCCAAAGAGTATTATTCAGTGGCCTCCACTGGCAGTGTTTGGGGAGAACTCGTAGTAGTCAGTGCTTGTTGAGATGTGCTAGTGAAAAGTGCTTGCTGAGATGTCGTAGTGAAGAGTGCTTGTCGAGAGGTCATGGTGGAGAGATCTTGTTGAGATGTGGTAGTAGCGAGTCGGTGTGGAGATATATTGTAATGATTAGAGTGTTTTTCGTCAATATATGAAGGTAAAAAAAAAAAAATCCTTTTCTTTTTATTATCTCAATGTCTTAAATAATGCGTCATTACAGGTTCAGTCAACAAAGCATCTGGCTTGTGTACTTGTATTAGAGTGTAAGTCTGCTTTCCTTACGCAATTATAGTATTTCTATTTTTTAATTACTTCAATATAAATGATATTTAAAATTTCTTATCTTGCTGAAGAAGAACCGTGCCAGATGTGTACGTTGAATCACACTTCCACACGCAGAACAGTTACACTTATGCTTTGTTGGTTTCGTAGGTTTTATAGTTGCTGGGGTCTTTATTAATTAATTGTGTTAACGAAAATCTTCATTTCATTCTTTGTTGTTGTTCTATGCAGTCAGATTGCGTAATAATACTAGTCAGGGCCAACCGTTTACGAGACTTCGTAATCGGACATACAGCTAAACTAAAAGCTTAAAAATTCTTTTCATTTTATTTTAATTAAGCCCCAATGCAACATGCAGGAGTGTATGTTCACCAATCATAATCCCACCACACACCATCAAACCACGACCTCCATACAGGTGCCTTTCAAGGACGTTAAGGGGTATCTGGTTCCTGGTTCTCTCCAGATAACAACCCGGCGAGAATCGCTGTTCAAGCTATACCTGGACTCGTCCGTGAACATAACCTGGGAGCATTGTTCTAATGACCACGTACTGTGTTCTTGACAACGGGCTTTGAGGGCTCTCCTGTGACCAGGGGTCAGTGGAATGCACCTTGCAGGTCTCCTGCCGAATAAACCATTTCTGTTCAGTCGTCCGTAGACTGTGTGTCTGGAGACAACTATTCCAGTGGCTGTGGTAAGGTCCTGAGCAAGGCTACCTGCAGTACTCCATGGCCGTCTGCAGGCACGGATGATGAGATATAGGTCTTCTTTTGGTGTTTTACACTGTGGACCTTCTATCCTGTAGCGCCTGGACACGTTTCCTGTCTGGTGGAATCGTTGCCATAATCTCGAGATCACACTTTGTGGCACACGGAGGATCCGTGCTACGACCTGCTATGTTTTGCCAGCCTCCAGTCGTCCTAGTATTCTACCCCTCATAACGTCATCAATATGTGATCCTTGAGCGATTTTCAACACACAGTTACTATTAGCACTTCTGAAAACTTCTGCACACTTACTCGCTGCACTGTACTCTTAAATGCACCAATATACCTCTGCGTATGTGGACTGCTGCTAGCGCCACCGGGTGACGACCCTAGGTAAAATGCACCGCAGGGTCATACCCCGCCCATCAGAGCGTTGTATCACCACGTATCAGCATTATTCTTCATTTATGAGCATGAGTGTAGATACACACAATTTCGTGCTGTCTTGAGGAATATATGTATAACCTGGGTAGCCTTTTGACATTCCAGTTAAGGACTTTTCGCCTTATGATGTGTACAGAGTTATGAAAGCTATTATGGATACACTTAGTTCTCTGCTAGGGACTTACCTGACGCCAGTTTACTACAAATTAATTTTATGAGACTCAGTGTCAAGGGTGCTTTTTACATGCGCATTTTACATGCACTGGCTGGAGACATTGGCTTATGTTGTTCACGATATGATTTGGTTTCAACACGTCGGTCCAGTTTCTATATTATTGTCCGTGAGTAAATGGATAACAGAAGATACAGGTGGCAGAACGACCTAAAATGGCTTGAGTTACACAGTTAACGAACGGAAATAAATATTTAGCTTCTGTTGACATAAACAGCTTGCTCTCTATAACACCATGTTAATCCCATAGCAACTATTCAAAGTAACAACTGGTACTCTCAGTGTATGCACTGCAAAAACTCATAACTTTTTCCGTCGTGTTTGTCGCACAATAAGACTGGCAAAGTGGGCTTCATCAATCAGTTATACGTTCCTGCTGGGCTTTCAACCATGACTTCTTATAGCTGTAAAAAATCCATAGCAGTTGCATCCGGGGACTGATAGGCCACTGGACAGGAAACCTGCTCCAACGATGGAGGCATCAGTCATTCACTTGCTCACTGTTTTTTAAACATCAATTTTCGGCTCCGGACAGCCATGTTGAAACCAAATCATTTCTTCAATAACATGTAAGCCTGCCCCCCGTAGTATTTATTCGTTTCTAGTTGATCACTGTTCGCCATAGTTGTCTGAAAAATTAAGCATGAGTCATTCATTAGTAGATATTTCTGGAGGGCGGATTACCCCAACGTATATGCCCCGCTAGCTGAAGATCTGACAGTGAGCGCGCAGTTCATGCCACATTTATTCTCACACACTGTTCTGTAATTCATTCCTCCCTAAATATTCTAATAGTAATGATGGCGTTGTAATACGTAAAAAATTTTGTACGACATTTCATTTATTCGACTTTAAATTCAAGTATCACATCTGTACTAGTTCTGAGGATACTCACACTACAATTACTGTCACTCATATATAGGAGTTTACCATCGCCGATAGAATAGTGTACGATCGTAATTTAAATATATAACTATCTCCCAGGTACAAAATTAATCCAACCATCTAACTTTGCTCACACACTTACACGGCCGACTCGCGTGATAGCTAATTTGCTGCTTTCTATAATCTCTCCACAAAATACTCCACTATTATGCGTGATCGTGGTCAGGGCGCGCACTCAGCATCTGCCCTGCAACCATGCTCCAGGTCACTGTTTCGTGCCAAACGATCTCCTGGAGCCAATCTCTCTCTTCTGGAATTATGTGGCATCGTCAACAACGATGCCGCTAGACTGTATCAAATAACCCTAAGGGTAGATTCTGTCTTTCTCGTTTGGGATCAATATCTTCATCCTTACATTCCCCAACTAACTGTTTCCTAAATCCGCTGGAAAAAGGATTTCTGAGAAATCAAAAAGACCTCAGTTATTGCAAAAAAAAGAAAGAAGCTCCACACTAACTGAAAATGACTGTGGTGTCCTCATAGCTTGGCAATGTCATCATTCATTTTATTTGTTCCAAAACGGCATTTCGCAAAAACCAAATCCATCCATTCCCCATTATTTAGGGCATTTACAGAAAAACATGAAATTTCATAATGTATAGTATTATTCAGACAAGATAAGACGATATTGAAGATTGCAGTTACGTTTAGTTTCAGTCCAGGCTGAAAGAAAAGTACATTGAAACACATTTCTCAAAATTCTTCGGACCACAGTTTGTTATTTACTTTAACCCTGTTATGCCGTAAAGTCAAGCGCCGGCACGCCAGTCTGAAATACAGCAGAGAGGGCTGTGAAGAAGACGTCAGCCAGTTGCATGCTGACCGACCTCTCCCCAGGAGGACAACGCAACGACAGCGCCCCCTATGTGAAGGGGACAAAAGCGCCTCGCCGACTGGTCCCCACATACTTCTACAGCAGCATCAAGATTAGGCACCTCAAGACCGGCTACTTAGGAATTGTATATACTGAAGATATATGCAATTGCATGTCGGTCTTTGTTTGTGATACATCTGAGTTATTGTCAAAGTTAAGTATTGTCATTGTTCATTTCGTAAAAAAACTCATTAATACGATTTGTTTGGATGTTGTCTAGCTATCCGAGAAGGCAGGTTTCCAAGACCCCACATATTTGATGTGAAGGCCAGCCATTGTGGCCAAGCGGTTCTCGGAGCTTCAGTCCAGAACTGCGCTGCTGCTATGGTCGGAGGTTCGAGTCCTGCCTCAGGCATGGATGTGTGTGATGTCCTTATGTTAGTTAAGCTTAAGTAGTTCTAAGTTCTAGGGGACTGGTGACCTCAGTTGTTGAGGCCCATGGTGCTCAGAGCCCTTTGCATCATTTGACCCATTTGACGGGAAGGCAGGATTCAACAAAGCAAGTAGTCCAAAGCACTTATGTGATAAAAGGTGTTTTGTATGACAATAAATCAATGTATGATAAGAATATACAAGGAATAATACAAAACGAATGTCCGTTTGGTCTTAAAAATAAGCTCCTGGGACAAGGTTTTCACTAACAGTAGTATTTTACTGCATATCTACTTTACTTTCATTCATAATCGCCGTTTACACCCGTAGGCTTTCTCTTACGCTGAAACAAGTTCTTCAACCGCTCTGCATAGATGTCTCCCGCCTGGGAATCGAACTACAGCAGATTCCCGCTAATCCGAACCTCGGTAGTCCGAACGTTCGGTTAATCCGAACATGTAAAATGTCTAACTATGGAAAACTGTGCGGTAATCTGCTGTAGATACACACTATTTTAATTTTCACAGTACAGTAAACATGAATTAGAAAAACTGGCAAGAAAACATCAGGTTTGAACAATGAATAACAATGAAAGAAAAGCTGTAAAATTTACTAAAATACAGCGGACATTTTATCCCTACTTTTTAGATGACAAAACTCAATCATTATTTTTTGGCTGTAATGAAGACAGTTGCATGACGCACAGTTGCGCCATCGTCTCATAAACATCAAAACGGCAGGTGTAGCAGCGGGCTGTTGCTTCAAATAACGTATCGCGAGGTCAAGGGCTTCTGCTGCGTCTTTGTGTGGCACCAGCTCTCCTTTGTCGCTTTCAGGCTCATTGTCACTTCCGTCACAGCAGTCCACTTCTGCCTGGTCTCGAGTCGCAGCAGCAACTAAATCAGCGTCAGTAAGTTCTCCACACATACCCAATCAGCTGCCATCCGCTCATCTACGTCTCCTTCACTAGCTTCTTCACATCCAGGGATTGTCTGTAGCATTTGTAGTAGATTTTCCTTTTCATTTTCAACTAGGTTGTCCTGAAATTCGACAGATGCCCACAGTTTTCTCCCGGTTTTCTCAGAGTATTTTCTGAAATATTTTTCCATGCCTCAGTGACGCAATAACCAACATCCTTCACATGGGTCTTTTCTATTTAGTCCACTAAATGAATACTATCATCTTGGATCAGCATTCTTAAAAATCGTTTTCCTTAAATCAGTTTTAATGTTTGCAGCACGCCCTGGTCCATCGGCTGTAGAAGTGGTGTAACATTCGGAGGCAATAACTTCGTTACAATTTCTCCATTACATAATTCCTCAGTGCTGCGGTGAGATGGCGCGTTATCAATCAAAAGGTTTGCTCGGGGAGACAAATGATTTTCCTTAGAAAACCGTCGAAGAGAGGGAACAAACAGGCTGTGAAACCATTCTTTGAACAGCTTGCCATCCATCCATGCTTTTTTCTGGTTGCGATATTAAACGGCCAGTTTTTAAAAGCTCTGGGCCTAGGGGATCTGCCGATCAGCATTAAAGGCAACGTTGCTGCGCGCTAAAAAAGTCACACGATCTGTGCACATTTTAAAACCAGTAGCATGGTATTCTGCTTTTGATGCCAGGCCTTTTGTTGGCCAGTCTCCTCAGCGCTATAAATTTGTTGAGGAGAATAATTTCCCTCTCTTATTTTTTCACTCACCCAAGTATTCCTTCGCTGCATCACGGTGAGAAGAAAGCTTCTCTCCAGTAACTGTTAACTGACGGATTCCATGACGTTTTTTACATCTGTCCAACCAACCCGCACCCACACTAAAAGGCTCTTCACCATTCATTGCCTTGTTCTGGTAAAGAGCCTTCTCCTGAACCAGTGCTCCACTCAAAGGAGCAAAGGAGTTCCCCTTTGTCTTTCCCGCGTAAACCAAAGGAAAAGAGCTTCATCCACTTTATCGTATGGGGAATTTTTCGAAGTCTGCCGAATTTCGAGTGTTTTTCCCGAAGACGTGGCACAGGACTGTTCAAGCTTCACTCGGTTCTTCTTACAAGTGGTTGCTTTACCAACACCCAGTTCCGTTGCCAGTTTAGATACATTCTCACCATTGTCTGTCCGTTTCAAAGCATTCAGTTTTTGTTTGATAGTTAATGTACGTTTCCGTTTACTCATGACGAAAATACGTATACCATTTGTTACAACTGTTACACGTGCCAGCGGTCGATAATTAATCAAGCGCTTTGCGAGCAAACTGGCAGTGCACTGACCGCGGACACTACAAAAGTCTCAACAATGCACAACAACAAGGGCAGGGAGTGAGAGTGAGCCATTGTTCCCACACTTGTTCCCATTTGTTACCATGGTGAACCTACTTATCTGCTTGGTATACTTCATTCTAGAAACTCGCCACCGTAATTCCGTCTAATCCGAACAAATCGGTAATCCGATCAAGGTCCACTCCCAATTAGTTCGGATTATCGGGATCTACTGTAGTTGGAAGTCAGACCTGAGTTCAGTGCCGTTTTCAAATCGTTGTCTAACTAGCCACTCTTTCAAACGCAACGAAAGGAAATAGTCGCTCTGTGCAAGGCCGGTACTGTGCGGCAGGTGCTCAAAAAGTCCCAACGAGAATCTTGAATCTTCTCCCTGGTTTTGGTAGCGCTGTGAGGGCGTGTGTTGTCGTGAAGAAGCATTATGCAGGACTACAGTTTCCAGCTTCGTCGATTTTGGATCGCACGTCCCATTTTAGTTAGCGTTTCGCCGTATACACCATCATCTGTCATTGTTGACCCACGGTCCATAAAATCAATTCGAAGCACGCACCTTTCGTCACAAAAAACAGTAGCCATCTTTTTCGATTCGAGAAAGGAGTATTATTAACCTTTTTTCGTTTGGGCAAACACGATGCACCATATGCGCGTCTCGTCGCCCGTAACGATGTGGACAACAAATCACCTCGATGTTGTCTCTAGCGTCCCGAAAACTGTCGTGCACTACGCTTTCTTTACTCTTTGTGCTGGTCAGTGAGCATTTTTGAAACAAATTGGCACGCAGTTTGTGATATCCGGGATGTTCAGTTACAATACTGTTAAGTGAGGTTTGAGCTACATTTTGGAACGAATTAGTCAGACCACTAATCGTCAATCGCCGATCACTTTCAAATGTTTCGTTCACTTGATCAACGATGTCGTTGGTCCGAATACTGGGCCTGCAACTCTGGTTTTCTCTGTGAACAGTTTTGCGGCCATTTTGAAGTTCTCGACAATATTTTCTACCTTATTTGTCACTTATTATCTTAGGTCCATACGCTAAATCTTTACTCACGGGCCGGCCGTAGTGGCTGAGCGGTTCAAGGAGGTTCAGTCTGGAACCGCACTACCGATATAGTCGCAGGTTCGAATCCTGCCTAGGGCATGGATGTGTGTGATGTCCTTAGGTTAGTTAGGTTTAAGTAGTTCTAAGTTTTAGGGGACTGATGACCTCAGCTGTTAAGTGCCATAGTGCTCAGTGCCATTTGAACCATACTCACGACGGATCTCAGCAGCTGAAGAACCTTTTGCCAACAAAAATCCAATCACATTGCAAACTTCACAAGTGGTGGGGTCCAACCAATGTCTCGGTCGTTGTGATCCGCTCTCAACAATCGGCAAGCGATTTCTGAATCAAATCAAAACTGAAGTCGTTTCCTAATGAATCGGTAGACAGTGCTGCAAGGGTGAAATTTTATTTGGGCCTACCATCTGTTAAATATTGGTCACCGAAATTTAGTTTATAAATTCGCATCCTACGTTTCCAAATTATCCGTGTACGGCACGGAAAAGGTTTGGAAATTCAATGAACACGAACAAGAGAGTATGAAAATTTCAGTTTGCTGCAGACCAAAAGAAACTCCACAAATAGGAAAAAAATTAATTTCTGCCATCATAAGCACGTCACCAAACTCCACGAATAAGCGCACCGGGAATCAGTACTGGAATATAAAACAGAATCCGCGCACACTGGCAATGTGCTGCGTCGCGAGCTCTCTCCCCTCGCGTGCCGCCCTTCTAGAGTGCTGACGTTACATACGTAGCGACTCATCGGACAACAGATACCTGGATCACAGCTGCTGTTGTCGGCTTATGGGGTCGATGTCTGCTAGCTGAAGCTGCAATAAAATGCAGCCCCTCGCACCTCAGGCTCTCGACATGCAACAATACATTACGCCGTGCGAGCCACCGCTCCATCGCGTAAATTCTCTACGGCCACTCGCACCTGCCACATCACTTAACAAGTGTCGCAAGCACCGGGCCCACTCTTTCAATCACTACGCTTTAACACAGTTGTCTAACCAAGAGGCTACCTACACTACTGACCATTAAAATTGCTACACCACGAAGATGAAGTACTACAGACGCGAAATTTAACCGACAGGAAGAAGGCGCTGTGATATGCGAATGATTAGCTTTTCAGAGCATTCACACAAGGTTGGCGCCGGTGGCGACACCTACAACGGGCTGACATGAGGAAAGCTTCCAACCAATTTCTCATACAAAAACAGCAGTTGACGGGCGTTGCCTGGTAAAACGTTGTTGTGATGCCTCGTGTGAGGAGGAGAAATGCGTACCATCACGTTTCCGAATTTGATACAGGTCGTATTGTAGCCTATCGCGATACCGGTTGATCGTATCGCGACATTGCTGCTCCCATTGGTCGAGATCCAATGACTGTTAGCAGAATATGGGATCGGTGGGCTCAGGAGGGTAATACGGAACGCCGTGCTGTATCCCAACGGCCTCGTATCACAAGCAGTCGAGATGACAGGCATCTTATCCGCATGGCTGTAATGGATCGTGCACCCACGTCTCGATCCCTGAGTCAACAGACGGGGATGTTTGCAAGACAACAACCATCTGCACGAACAGTTCGACGACGTTTGCAGCAGCATGGACTAAGAGAACATGCCTGCGGTTACCCTTGACGCTGCATCACAGACAGGAGCGCCTGCGATGGAGTACTCAACGTCGAACCAGGGTGGACGAATGGCAAAACGTCATTTTTTCGGATGAATCCAGGTTCGGCTTACAGCATCCTGATTGTCGCATCCGTGTTTGGTGACATCGCACTGAACGCTCATTGGAAGCGTGTATTCGTCATCCCCCATACTGGCGCATTACCAGGCGTGATGGTATGGGGTGCCATTGGTTACACGTCTCCGTCACCTCTTGTTCGCATTGACGGCACTTTAAACAGTGGACATTACATTTCAGATGTGTTACGACCCGTGGCTCTATCCTTCATTCGATCCCTGCGAAACCCTACATTTCGGCAGGGTAATGCACGACCGCATGTTGCAGGTCCTGTACGGGTCTTTCTGGATACAGAAAATGTTAGACTGCTGCGCTGGCCAGCACCTTCTCAAGATCTCTCGCCAATTGAAAACGTCTGGTCAATGGTCGCTGAGCATCTGGCTTGTCACAAGACGCCAGTCACTACTCTTGATGAACTGTGGTATCGTGTTGAAGCCTCATGGGCAGCTGTACCTGTACACGCCATTCAAGCTCTGTTTGACTCAATGCCCAGGCGTATCAAGGCCGTTATTACGGCCAGAGGTGGTTGTTCTGGGTACTGGTTTCACAGGAGCTATGCACCCAAACTGCGTGAAAATGTAATCACATGTCAGTTCTAGTATAATATATTTGTCCAATAAATACCCGTTTATCATCTGCATTTCTTCTTGGCGTAGCAATTTTAATGGCCAGTAGTGTATATGTATACGTGCAAGGGAACCTTAATTTACGCTTTACTTCGGTGAACACTCACTATACTTCTTTAGAATTCTTTATTAACACAGCCTAGATAAACACATAGCATTGTCCTAAAGAGAAGTACATCTAGTTAGATACTACGCCTTACAGACTGACCCTGATAATTCCAGAGTCGTATTATAATTAACTTTTACATTTTATGACTGCTAATTTCTTGTTTCTTTGCCACAATGATGAAAGGACTGCATACTGACTCCGAACCCTCCCTATTACACCTCTATTCAGCATTTTTGCAATTAGTTTCTACTGCTTCTTTTCTGGCCAGTGGAATTGGATAAGACGATACGACGAGCGTTTTGTTGTTCCCGGGTTTTTTTTCCAAAAACGTCTCCAAATATTTCAGTTAATAGGAATGGCAGTCCAGTTGTTACACTTTCTGTATTTGAGATTGCATTTATTCTGCTGTTAATTTCTTCGTGTGTAAGCTCATCTGCTCCTTCCTCGCTATTCGGAGATATATGACATCGGTTTTGTTTTTCCGTGTCGTCAGTCTTCTGACCAGTTTTATGCGGCCTTCCACGAATCTCTCTCCTGTGCCAACCTCTTCGTCTAAGCGAAGCACATACAGCCTACATCCTCTATTATTTGCCTAATGTATGCGTGTCTCTGTCTTCCTCTGCAGTTTTCCCCCTACAGCTCCCTCCTGTACCATGGAAGCTATTCCCTGTTGTCTTAAAAGATCTATTATTCTGTCCCTACTTCTTGTCAGAGTTTCCCACATACTTTTTCCTCTCTGATTCAGCGCAGAATCTCCTCATTCCTTACCTTATCAGTCCATCTAATCTTCAACATTCGTCTGTAGCAACACATCTCAAATGCTTCGATTCTCTTCTGTTCTGGTTTTCCCACAGTCCATGTTTCACTACCATACAATACTGTGTTCCAAACGTACATTCTCAGAAATTTCCTCCTCTAATCAAGACCTGTGTTTGACACTAGTAAACTTCTCTTGGCCAGGAATGCCCTTTTGCCAATGCTAGTATGCGTTTTAGATTGCCTGTCCGTCATTGACTAAAAATGGTTCAAATGGCTCTGAGCACTATGGGACTCAACATCTACGGTCATCAGTCCCCTAGAACTTAGAACTACTTAAACCTAACTAACCTAAGGACAGCACACAACACCCAGCCATCACGAGGCAGAGAAAATCCCTGACCCCGCCGGGAATCGAACCCGGGAACCCGGGCGTGGGAAGCGAGAACGCTACCGCACGACCACGAGATGCGGGCTCGTCATTGATTATTTTGCTGCCAGCGTAGTAGAATTCCTTAGCTTCATATACTTCGTGACCCCTCTCTGTTGTACATTACCCTCTCTCCCTATAGATTATCCCAATTTTCCTCAGAATTTCGATCATCTTGCGGCATTTCACACTGTCGAACGCTTTCTAGGTCGACAAATCGCATGAACGTGTCTTGAGTTTTCTTTCGTCTTGCTTCCATTATCAATCGTAACGCCAGAATTGCCTCTCTGGTGCCTTTCCCTTTCCCGAGCCAGACTCGTCGTCATCTAAAACATGTACAGTTTTCTTTTCCATTCTCCTGTACATCATTCTTGTCAGCAACTTGGATACATCAGCTGTAAAGCTGACTGTGCGAAAATGCTCGCACTTGTCAGCCCTTGCAGTTTTCGGAATTGCGTGGATCACATTATTCTGAAAGTCGGATGGTATATTGCCTGTCTCATACATTTTACACACCAATGTAAACAGTATTTTTGTTGCCAGTTCCTCCAATGATTTTAGAAATTCATAAGTAATATCATCTATCCCTTCTACCTTATTTCATCTTAAGTCTTCCAAAGCTCTTTTAAATTCTGATTCTAATACTGGATCCACTATCTGTTCTAAGTCGACTCCTGTCTCTTCTTCTGTCACATCAGACAAATCTTCCCACTCATAGATGCTTTCAGTGTACTGCTTCCACCTATCCGCTCTATCTTCTGCAGTTAGCAGTGGAATTCCCGTTGTACCCTTATTGTTACCACTCTTGCTTTTAATTTCACGGAAGGCTGATTTGACTTTTCTCAATAGTGAGTCAGTCCTTCTGACAATCATTTCTTTTTCTATTTCTTTACATTTTTCATGCAACTATTTCGTCTTAGCTTCTCTGCAGTTCCTATTTATTTCCTTCCTCAGCGACGTGTATTTCAGTATTCATGTTTTTCCGTGATCATTTTTGGGCTTCCTCCTTTCATCGATCAACTGAAGTATTTCTTTTGTTACCGATGGTTTCTATCCAGTTACCTTCTTTGCACCTATGTTTTTTCTTTCCACCATCTACGATTGTCCTTTTCAGAGATGTCGATTCCTCTTCTACTGTTATCCCTCCTGAAGTGTTCCTTATTCCAGTATCAATAGAATAAGGGAACTTCAAGAGTATTTCTCCATTCCTTAGTACTTCCGTATTCCTCTTCTTTGCGTATCTCTCTATCAGCACCACAATTTTGTCTGAGTCTGTATCTGCTCCTGGGTAGCTGGATGGTGTGGCGGTGTGGTTCTAGGCGCTTCAGTCTGGAACCGCGTGACTGCTACTGTCGCAGGTTCGAATCCTGCCTCGGGCATGGCTGTGTGTGATGTCCTTAGGTTAGTTAGGTTTAAGTAGTTCTAAGTTCTAGCGGACTCATGACCACAGACGTTAAGTCCCATAGAGCTCAGAGCCATTTGAACCATTTTGCTCCTGGGTACGCCTGATTTCGGAATCTCTGTCTGACTATGATGTAATCTAACTTTAATATTCCCGTACCTCCTCCTGTTGTAATTATTGAACAGAATACTCGCTATTAGTAGCTGAAATTTGTTGCAGAACTCTGTTAGTCTTTCTCCTCTCTCATTCCTAGTACCAAGCCCATATTCTCCCGTAACCTTTTCTTCTACTCGTACCCCTACAACCGCATTCCTCTCCTCGACGACTATTACTTTTTCATCTCCCTTTACGTATTGAGTTACCAGTTCAATATCCTCATACACTCTCTGTATCTCTTCATCTTCAGCTTGCGACTTCTGCATATATACCTCAACTATCGTTGTCGCTGTTGGTTTGCTGTCGGTTCTGATGAGCATAACCCTATCACTGTACTGTCTACAGTAACACACTCTCTGTCGTCTTCCCATCCGCAACGAATCATACTTATACCAGTTCGGTTACGATTTATTAAATATTCGTCTTCTGTCTCCTCTTCACAGGCTACCAGTCGCAATATGCGGGAAAAACTTTGTATTCTATGTATTATCGTTACTTAACTGAAGTTTTCTTTCTTCTCCTTTCCTCCGCCGTAAAACTTCATTTCATTCTCCCACAATCTACCTCTGCATTGCGCTCCGTCAACCTGTCGGAGCCTGTAATGACTTCCTCTCACAAATATGCACGACTACAGCGTTTCTTTCGATACGATTCTCCCTATATTTCAAATTCAAACATTAACTGACAGGTAACTGTTTTCCCATATCCACTCGTAGATCCTTTCCTTTTAAATCCACTGACAGACAACCTCGGTGTTTCATCTCCTGGTTTCAGTAATTCGTTATACATGTTTACCGTCACGCTCAGTTGGTTTTGCAAATCGACTAGCGATTTAGTCTCACATGCACGTATTTTAGCTTCAATTATCGGTGATTATGGCCTTATATATCAACCTCTTCTAAGATGTCTCCTCGTTCGCCTTTTAATTTTTCTGTTTTAGCACGTAATGTTTGCCACTTCTTCCCTAGATGTTCGAGGGCCCTCCCAATGCGTTGCGGGTCGGGCCAATCTTGCAACCCTCATATGTTTCCTGCGTTCTCATTCCCTGCCGTTTCTGCCCAACTTCTCAGCCTCCATTCTTCGTATCTCTGCTCGAGACGGCCGCGCTCTTTTTGCTCTCGTCCGCCTGTTCCGCGTACTTGGTTTCTTCTTTCCGGTGGCCTTTTCATACGCTTTTTCTGCAAGATCATCACTCTTCGTTATGTCACCGTTTCTAGACCTTACTCCTCTAGGTGATAAAGTATTTAGTGTTCAATCGGAGTGCATACTTCTAGTTCAATCGGTATCCTTTTGCTTGTTCTTTTTCCACCGTTTTCACATTGCCACATGCATTATTCACATGTTATACCCGTATCTGATGTTCCAAATGAAGACGCAGCACATTATTTCTTTGTTTTTTTTTTCACAAGTTTAATCTTGGAAAATCAAAATCTATTGATGACACTCACCACGAGGCATGTTTGAGCCTTAACTTTGGTAAACCGCCACTCACAATCTTCTCTTTGCGCTACATCCGAACTTTGCATCCACATCTTCTATTCATAGTAAAGACGCAACATATTTTTATTCCGTTTCCTCACAAGTTTTCTGTTAGAAACCTAGTGGTTGATTATTTCTTCCGTCAGTCTTGACTTCCGGAACTTGTGTGACTGCATACATAACAAATGGAGATGTCATACTTAAATTTGAATTGGAATTAACTGTGTAATAACATTGCAGCATATGTGTCCTCAGAGTCTTTCGCGGTGGCAAGCGTGAATAAAGTCTTCTTGGTTTTCAGGTCGTGTCAATTCGAATAGAATTCTGGGGCTGTCTGACGACGATACTGCCGACAGCCTTCGAAAGGTCTAGAATTTTTCTCGAATTGACGCGACTTGAAAACAGAGAAGATTTTATTCACTGCATCATAAAAAACGGTTCAAATGGCTCTGAGCACTATGGGACTCAACTGCTGCGGTCATAAGTCCCCTAGAACTTAGAATTACTTAAACCTAACTAACCTAAGGACAGCACACAACACCCAGCCATCACGAGGCGGAGAAAATCCCTGACCCCGCCGGGAATCGAACCCGGGAACCCGGGCGTGGGAAGCGAGAACGCTACCGCACGACCACGAGTTGCGGGCACTGCATCATAGACTAATAGGTGATAAACACTGCGTGTGAAAGAAAGTAGTATTTAGGAAGCATCGTAGTAAAATTAGAATTGCAAAAATGTATCAATGTGACGATCGATGAAATAAAAAAAAAAGGATGAATCAGAGGAGAGTTGTTAAAAGAGTTGGTAGATAGTTGGCTAATCTACTGCCTTTACTATCTGTCCTACATCTTTCTTGAATTCGTACTTTTCGTTATTAATCTGGATCCTGGTTTCTTCTTGACTTATTTCTTGCAATACTGTTTGGGATTGTCGCTTAGGATTTTCCTTGATTTTCATGTTTCCCTCTTTAAACATTTTCTCATCCATTCTTTCCTCACATATTGTAAACATTTTCTTGATATTCTCGTAATGCTTCTCCTACTTTTTTATTAGTTTTATGAATTGTTGATGATCTGGTTTACTTCTATTGGCGGTTAAACTTACTATCTTCCATTTGTACCCTTCGCATTCTCTCAACAAATCAGTAATTGTTCGAGGTCGATGCCGTTTCCAACCCCTTGTTTTGGCGTTTCTACGAGCGTGTCATACTCACTATCTTTGCTGGCTAATGCTGTTTTGCACGTTTCTGTTTCTCCCCTTTGTCGCTAGATGTGTGGCTAAGTTTTGAGCAGTTCTCTGTGCTATTCTATTCTCACAGGAGAATTCACTCTGCTCACCGCTCTTATAATCCTCCCCATGAAACCCTTTTTACTGTGTAATTTAACGTTTTGATGCAAGTTGTTCTTCCTCCTCTACATTCGATTGATAATCATCCTCCTCTGATACACTCTTTTCTTTCAATCTCATCGGTCGTCACATTGGATACAATTTTTTCAATTTTGATTTTACCATGATGCTTCCTAAATACTACTTTCTGTCACACGTAGTTTTAATCACTTCCTAGCCTTATCTGCAGTGAATAAAATCTTCTCGGTTCTCAAGTCGCGTCAGTTCGAGTAAAATTCTCGACCTTTCGATGGTTGCCTCCGCCATCGTCGCCCGACAGCCCGAGGATTTTATTCGAATTGACACGACTTTAAAACCGAGAAGATTTTATTCACACATGCCACCGCAAAAGATTCTTAGGACATATGCTGCAATGTTTTTACACAGTTTATTCCAATACAAATCTAAGTGTGACATCCCCCACTTGTTCTGTGTTCTGAGCAGTATGCTTTGCTCGTTCCGTCTTTCTCTTGTTACTCCTCATGGCAAACCTTCAATGAAATGTATCATAAAGTAGTTAAAAAAAGTCAGCAGATACCTATGTGAAGAAAAGGTGAGGGGTCAGTTGGCCACGTGGTCTATGCCAACATGCCCCTAAGCCAAGATCCCAGACTCGTGGGAACATTATCGACAAAAGAAGCCTAACCGCCACATCAGAAGAATTCAGAATCCCTGTACGGAGCTTAGCTAAGTATTTCCAAAAAACTAGAGAATATGATGCTGCCAGTGATAAAGTCACTGATGTTCTAAGTGGATATAAAAGTCGTATGATGGTATGTATCAGCCAAGTGACATAACATTTTTTAAAATATACAGTTTTGCAAGCTTTTCCCTGTGGGCCTATTGAACTTCAAGGCCATATATCTTGCTATTTCACGTGCCTATCATAATAACAGGTTCGCAACTCATGACATACTTTGTACTTTGTGTTACAGGTTCTCTCTGTTGGAGTATCTGCCAAGTGAATACCTTAAGAAGGCCTAAGATATTTATTTCGGATTAAGACCAAAAGAAGGTTAGAAAACCACCAATAGTGAAGTTAACGTACCACTTCCTTGGAAGGAAAAGAAAATAGCGGGACCTGACTGGTACACGTATTTGGTGTCTTAGTTACTAACTTGTGTTTATTCCTCAGAACCTATTAACCATGCCAACTTACCCCAGCACGTGTGCCAGCTAGCCCTACAAGTGGGGTAAATTGACATAGACGCAACGGTTTAGTAAAAAATTTTTTGTGAATTCAGCATGCAATTCGGAGAGATACTTTCGTCATTAATTAGTAGCCAAATCTGTAGCGTCGATCGTATAAGCACTAAGTACTGCAGGCAAAAATAGAAAAATTGTAAAATAAAAACTACGCCAACTAGCCCCAGTCGTCCCTCTGCTCATCTGTTTCGACGAACCCCACTCGTTCAACAACTCAACGTCTCGTAGTTTGACGAGTTTTCCACAAACTAATATTAGCTAAGTTCTTCTGCTGGAGACGGAAACCAAGTTCCACTAGAGTTTACTTTCAGTATGTCCTACCAAAGTTTGTTAAATAGATTACGACATCCAACCAATGAGACTGGACCGTTGGCAGAGCTGCAGAGGCCAGGCGGTGTCCACCGAGGAAGCAGCTGGTCGGCAGCAGGCAGCATCGTCGTAGCGGAGAGCATGTCCAGGCTTGACGTGAACCTCCTCTGCACGGCAGTGCACTGCCATAATTTCTGTTGCATGGCAGGATATCGCAGGAACTAGTTTTGGTCATGTGGGGTGTGACCTTGGCGGCGCTGAGGGGGCTGTCTGGTGGAGCTGCTGCAAAACTTTCTTCTGGTGCAGAGCAGTTGCGTAGCATGTTGACAACCCATAACGTTAGGTTGCCAGCCGTACATGTAGAACGTCGCCACATGTCATCCTTCCCCCTCCACCTCCCCCGCCCGCCTCCCCCCGCCCCCCAAACCTTGGACGGTGGCATAGGGAGAGCGCAGTTCATGTCAACATCCTCGAGCAGCTCTGGGACTCGGCTGGTGGGCAGCAAGGGGGCTGGAGCGACATCCCCATCCATGGGCGTTGGTTCTGGGTATGTGGGCTGGACCACAGGATAAGTCACTGGTAGTGTGTGGGAAGACCGCAGGACACCCCATAGCGGCTGCACGTGGCCTCTGGAATCTGGAACAGAACAAGCAGAAAGTCTTCTGTAAGGGGGAACAGCGTCTGCACAACAGCTTACAACGTGCTTGAGGTCGACCACACCGGTGGACAGGGTGACTACCGCTGTCGAGTTTTTGTAACCGTCATCAGGAGCCACTGGTGATGTCCCCACAAAAGAAATGGTGGCCTAAACAGGATCCCAGAAAGCATACCATTTGTGAAGGGGTTTGCAGGTCCTGGGGGAGAGACCAGCAGATGGAAAGTTTGGACTGGTGAGGGTGCCTATATTATTTCTCAGTTGGGTCGGATCCATCCTGAAGTGTGGAACGTTAGGATGGAAGAAATAAGGCCTCAGCGAGAGAGTGATGTGTATGGAGCTTTGCTAATTGTGTCTTAAATCTGAGAAACACACATTCCAACAGGCCCTTTGAGGCCAGATTGAATGGAGCAGAATGAAATTACTGAATGCCGTTCCATTTACAAAAGGGGCGAAATTTGTTGGAGATACGTTGAGGCTTTTTATCCGTGACCAAAGTTTCCAGGAGTCCGTCAATGGAAAAAATTGAGGTCAAGGTCCAAATGGTATGATTGGCCACAAGCTTGTACATTTGGGTTGATGACGCTGTGGCAATTAGTGGCCAACCCATACTGGACAAGTTCCCTGATGACTGCATTACACGTGTAGCAGGAGGCGGGAGACACCATCTTCTGCCTCGTCGTCCAAGTGAAGATGCACCTCTGGGTTTGTGTTGAAATCTGTGTTCAGACCTACTGGTAAACGAGACAAAAGATAAGCATGGGCATGATGGGTGTTGGAGCAGTACTAGATGATATAGTTATATACTGAAAGAAACAACACCCAATGCTGGGGGGAAGGGATGTGGAACCCTTAAAGAGGGGCAACAGCGGCTTTTGATCTATGAGCAAGGTAAACGGTCTCTCATAAATGTAATCGTGAAACTTTTTGAGGCTCCTCCTTCTCCATTTGGCTATAATAGCTTTGGGCGATGAGGAGGGTCTTCGAAAGGAAAGGAATGGACAATTCCATCCCATGAAGGACATGGGGTCAGTCCGCCCATATGCAACAATTGAACGCATCTGCAGAATGAGTTGGAGGGAAGGATCGTATGCTAGCAGGCAAGAGGGATGGAGGAGGGCCTGCTTCAGTTCCCCAAAAGCTTTGGCGCATGCAGGAGACCATTCCCACTTGACGATTACCGCAGGACTTTCTGGAGAGATTCTGCTACGGCTGCTGTTCAGTGAATGAATTTTCAGTAGTAATTTAACTGCCCCAGTACAGATTTGAGCTTGCTAAAATCATTGGGCAGGGACAACAGTTGGATCGCCTCCGATTGTCACTGAATGAAACGAGTGACCACTGCACTGAGAATGTGCCACAAGTATTCGACATGCTGCACAACAAACTGCACTAGTTCTTATTGAAACAGAGGTTTGCATCCTGAAGCATGGGAAACAAGGCCACTAAATTCTTGGCAAGATCCATTGCATCGCTGCTGGCGACGATTATGTCATCTATGTAATTCGCCTCACATGGAACTACATGAATCCGTGTTCCCCAAATAACGCTTGAAAATGCCCATAGCTATTCCAAAGGGCGTTCTGGTGACTATTTTCTATCAGGATTCCACATCCAAGGGGAGCTGGAGTTGGGCATCCTTGAGATCATCTTGGCAAAAGTAGTACCACCAGCCAGTCGACCATGGGCTGGGAGTTGATCGTGTTTGAGAAATCCTCACAGATTCACAAGATAAGATTTGGCTTCTCGACCATGACGTCCAGCGTCGCCCATCGACTACTCCAAGACGGCGGCAGTTACACCTTCTTCTTGCAAACGATGCAGTTAAAACCACAGATTGACACAGAGCTCAAAAGGCACATTATAAACTTGGAAGAATTTGGTGACAGCAGATGGGAGCAGGGAAATATGAGCTTCAAATCCTGAATCGGACGCGAGAACACCAAACAAGTAAATAAATCGTCCAGGAGACATGACACGCCGAGAGAATGTACGGAATGCACAGCGAATAGATTCAATTTGCAGTCCCAAGGGAGTACACCACTAGGATTGGTGCCTCAATGGAGAAGGCGCAGTACTGCATAGTAGCTGTGAACACATCTGGAAATCCATGGGGTGGAGGAGTGGGGCACGTATCTGCTGGTAGGAGCACCAGTCAAGGATAGTAGCTAAGGAATCCATGTCTATTTGCAGACAGAGAGGTACACTCGTAATGGACATAAAAGGGAACACTGATTGCACATATATGACATGAAGAAGAGGCTCATCTCTGACCACTGTTTCACTGTATGGCGGATCAATGCAAGTAGTCCACTGATACTTTGTTGGACTGACAGACTATTTCCCTGTGACCTGATTTAGCACATACCATACATTTCGCCCACAGATAGTGCCATTTACACTAAACACTGGCTACAGGACGGCAGTGGATGAGATTGGTGCTTGGACGCCTGGTCGTTTTGAGCCAGTTGCCAGTCTGGTCAGGCATGGGGTGGAGAACGATGGGTGATTCTAGCGGCAAAACCTGAGACTGGTAGGCCAGTAATGTGGCTTAATGCACCGATTGCTCAAAAACCCTGATGAGTGGCAAAAATACCTCTGAAGAGGGGTCCTTGAAACAACAATTCTGATGAGCTAGTCACCTGGGTCACACATCAATATCGTGTCCAATATCGTGTCTGTCACTATGGTACCCGCATAAGACCTTGGGCAGGACAGATTCTGGCACGCAGAACAACAGTCTCGTGAGAAGTCCTGCAACCAGGCAATCCATTGCCTGTAGAATTTTCCAGCGAGTTTGAGGCAGATGAAGAATTTATGGCTTGCCGTGTCGATGTAAGTAAGGGTGTGGGGCCCAGCCTCCGGTTCAGTTGTTGTACCAGCTCATAGATTTCAGGTTTAGCATAAGCTAACAAGAATGCACGTTGCTGCTCATTACCGGAGATGTCGCGGACCAGTAAATGCCGTTGCAACCGCACGATGCAGTTGGCCCACGGTTCGAGTTTGCAGTCGAACGACGGGAACGATGGAGCAGAAGTGCGGTAGTTCTCCACCGAGGTGTCAGTTTGAGGGAGACAACTAAAGACATCTAGTGTGGCTGTGGGCAACGAGGTCAACCCGTACATCAGCGCTTGAGAAGCCTGCTGAATGTGTAGCATGGTGAACAGAGCCTGTGAAGTCATATCCAATGTCTAATCCACGGTATACACGTTGTAGTTTCCTGAGGAAAGTGTGATGTCACCGCCAGACACCACACTTGCTAGGTGGTAGCCTTTAAATCGGCCGCGGTCCGTTGGTATACGTCGGACCCGCGTGTCGCCACTATCAGTGATTGCAGACCGAGCGCCGCCACCCGGCAGGTATAGTCTGGGGAGACTCCCTAGCACTCGCCCCAGTTGTACAGCCGACTTTGCTAGCGATGGTCCACTGACTACATACGCTCTCATTTGCAGAGACAACATTTTAGGATAGCCTTCAGCTACGACCTAGCAAGGCGCCATATTCAGTTACTATTCTGAACAGATAATATTGTGAATCATGTACCGTCAAGAGCGACGTTCATCATTAATGGATTAAAGTTATCAAACTAATTACGTCCACTTTCTGAATTCTAATTCCTTGTCATGTTCCAGACTTCACGCCAGCCTGCGTGAGCTAAAACGCGTGCATTTCGCCCTCCAGTTGTAACACGGTGTTGGCTCTTCTGCCAACATAACAGAAAGCACTCACAAGTTCCGAACCAGGGCTATTGGCGCACACGTAGCTCGTAAATAAACCTAATCGACACTAAAGATTCCGCCATACGCGGAACTAAAGTTTGTAATTTTCAGCAATATACACTCCTGGAAATGGAAAAAAGAACACATTGCACCGGTGTGTCAGACCCACCATACTTGCTCCGGACACTGCGAGAGGGCTGTACAAGCAATGATCACACGCACGGCACAGCGGACACACCAGGAACCGCGGTGTTGGCCGTCGAATGGCGCTAGCTGCGCAGCATTTGTGGACCGCCGCCGTCAGTGTCAGCCAGTTTGCCGTGGCATACGGAGCTCCATCGCAGTCTTTAACACTGGTAGCATGCCGCGACAGCGTGGACGTGAACCGTATGTGCAGTTGACGGACTTTGAGCGAGGGCGTATAGTGGGCATGCGGGAGGCCGGGTGGACGTACCGCCGAATTGCTCAACA
Organism: Schistocerca serialis cubense; assembly: GCF_023864345.2. NCBI lineage: Eukaryota > Metazoa > Arthropoda > Insecta > Orthoptera > Acrididae > Schistocerca > Schistocerca serialis. Next base: position 770,034,709 of record NC_064642.1, on the reverse strand, counting down.
CGTGGGGCGTGAGGTCTCCACAGTACATCGATGTTGTCGCTAGTAGTCGGCGGAAGGTGCACGTGCCCGTCGACCTGGGACCGGACCGCAGCGACGCACGGATGCACGCCAAGACCGTAGGATCCTACGCAGTGCCGTAGGGGACCGCACCGCCACTTCCCAGCAAATTAGGGACACTGTTGCTCCTGGGGTATCGGCGAGGACCATTCGCAACCGTCTCCATGAAGCTGGGCTACGGTTCCGCACACCGTTAGGGCGTCTTCCGCTCACGCCCCAACATCGTGCAGCCCACCTCCAGTGGTGTCGCGACAGGCGTGAATGGAGGGACGAATGGAGACGTGTCGTCTTCAGCGATGAGAGTCGCTTCTGCCTTGGTGCCAATGATGGTCGTATGCGTGTTTGGCGCCATGCAGGTGAGCGCCACAATCAGGACTGCATACGACCGAGGCACACAGGGCCAACACCCGGCATCATGGTGTGGGGAGCGATCTCCTACACTGGCTGTACACCACTGGTGATCGTCCAGGGGACACTGAATAGTGCACGGTACATCCAAACCGTCATCGAACCCATCGTTCAACCATTCCTAGACCGGCAAGGGAACTTGCTGTTCCAACAGGACAATGCACGTCCGCATGTATCCGGTGCCACCCAACGTGCTCTAGAAGGTGTAAGTCAACTACCCTGGCCAGCAAGATCTCCGGATCCGTCCCCCATTGAGCATGGTTGGGACTGGAAGAAGCGTCGTCTCACGCGGTCTGCACGTCCAGCACGAACGCTGGTCCAACTGAGGCGCCAGGTGGAAATGGCATGGCAAGCCGTTCCACAGGACTACATCCAGCATCTCTACGATCGTCTCCATGGGAGAATAGCAGCCTACATTGCTGCGAAAGGTGGATATACACTGTACTAGTGCCGACATTGTGCATGCTCAGTTGCCTGTGTCTATGTGCCTGTGGTTCTGTCAGTGTGATCATGTGATGTATCTGAGCCCAGGAATGTGTCAATAAAGTTTCCCCTTCCTGGGACAATGAATTCACGGTGTTCTTATTTCAATTTCCAGGAGGGTAGTTTACTGGAAAAAGTAGTATTTCCTTCTGCTCCGACGAACCAGGCGCAATCAACATTCAATAATGGCTGACGAGCTGAAGGCCTTTATTGAGTCACTCAAAGTCTTTCCATAAGCTAATACTAAGTTCCACTGCTGGCTACGGAAACCAAATTCCGCAGGAGTTTACTTTTAATATATTCACAGTGATATAGACCCCTGGAAAAATAGAATGCAGTCAATCTTCTACCAATGTTTGTCAACCAACCAGGTTCGACACCCAACCACAGAGACTGGACCGTCGTCGCTGATGCAGACGCCATGTGATATCTGTGGAAGAGAAAGCGGCAGCAGGCGGCGGTTTTGTAGTGGAGTGTATGTCAGTCTGTAGCTCTGACTCAACGTGAATCTCCTCTGCACAGCGGTACGCTGGCCTAAATTCTGTAGCGCTGTGGTATATCGCAGGAACTATTTTATATCGCGGATGCAAATAGGTCCCTCCCATATCATAGTCCATGATCCTTGGTGGCGCTGCTATAGCCGGCTAGTTGAACTGGTGCAAATGTGTTTTCTGGTGCAGAACAGTTGCGTGAACCGCCGTGGGAACTATCTAAAATAAACTAATCTCTTTCAATACGACTGATATCACCACGGACAATTTCTAAAATCAAATGAACCTTTTCAGTACGATTAATGTGAATATTACGTTGTACACAACTTCGTAGCGTTTTTGTTTTGCTTCTTGGTATTCCGGTTGCTATGGGTTTATTTATCGATTGTCACTGCTCGTATTTAAGTTTACATATTGTCATTTTCTCATTTGGTTATCGTGAGTGGATCTGTGGTCTGAGAAAATCGAGTGCCAAGTGGAGAAATTGGAACATTTCCGATATATTCTTCTGTCTGACTTCAAGACAGAGGTGACAGCAGCGTAGGCAGCCAGAAACATTTGCGCCGTGCTTAGGGACTATACCATTCGACAGAGTGTGGCAAGAAACCGGTTTTCACATTTTAAGGAGGACCGTTTTGGCATTAGTGACTCACCACGTTCATAAATACTTTCAGGGTATGATGAAAGTCGTTTAAACGCAATAACTCGAGCACTGGCAAATGTGACGAACTATGATCATTCCTATATCGTGCGAAATTTGCATGCAGTGGGGAAGGTTGAGGAACTTGGTGTATGGGTACCACATGCTGTAAGCCAGAATCACAAAAGTCACCACCTCTGCTTGCTCGCCATCAACTGACTCGTGAACAACACCAACCATTCTTAGCCTGTATCGTTACTGGTGACGAGAATATATGTCTTTATGCTAACACAAGCGGAAACATGGAACTGGTGAACCCAAGCAAAGCAGCAACTTCCCATACAAAGACTTGCGCGCATACACAGAAGATGAAGTTATTCATATGGTGGAACAGCGACGTTGCGGTGTACTACGAATTGCTTCCATGAGGTGTAACCATCATTGCCGACATTTATTGACAATAACTGAGACTTCCTGCAGACGCAGTCGAAGAGCAACGACCAGGAGGACTGCGTGAATTGATGCTACTGCACGTTAACGCCCGCCAGCATTCTGCTAGGCTGGCAAAAAACGCCATACAGGAGTTAGGGTGGGAAGTCATTCCGCACCGACATTGTTCTCTGATATTGCGCCGTCAAAAACTTTTTTCCGTTCACTATCGAACAACCTTCAAGGAACTTACCTTCTGGATGGAAATGCTCTCCGAACATTGCCTCGACCGAGTCTTCGCCTCAAAACCACGTGAATTCCTACAGTCGCCTAATCTAAACGTTACCGAGCGTTGGCAGGTTGTTGCAAATGGTGAAGGAAAACATACTGACGACTTAATTTCTCTTTTGTACTTATTTGTCGTGTTCATTAAACTTACGAGTACGCGGTGTTAACTTACTCACCAACGCAATAATTTCATTTTGACACATACTACAAGCAGCTGACAAGTAAAATCGGGTACGATCAGAGAATAACATACAGACATACACTATATGATCAAAAGTATCCAGACACCTCCCTGAAAATGGCTTACAAGTGCGTGGGGCCCTCCATCGGTAATACTGGAATTCAGTATGGTCTTGGTCCATCCTTAGCCTTAATGTCAGCTTCCACTCTCGCAGGCATACGCTCAATAAGGTGGTGGAAGGTTTCTTGGGGAATGGCAGGCCATTCTTCACGGAATGCTGTGCTGAAGAGAGGTATCGATGTCGGTCGGTGAGGCCTGCCACGAAATCGGGGTTCCAAAACATCCGATAGGTGTTCTATAGGATTCAGGTCAGGACTCTGTGTAGGACAGTACATTACAGGGATGTTATTGTCATGTAACCACTCCGCCACAGGTCGTGCATTATGAACAGGTGCTCGATAGTGTTGAAAGATGCAACCGCCATCCCCTAATTGCTCTTCAACAGTAAGAACCAAGAAGGTGCTTAAAACATCAATGTAGGCCTATGTTGTGATAGAGCCACGCAAAATAACAAGGGGTGCAAGCCCCCTCCGTGAAAAACAGGACCACACCATAACACCATCACCTACGAATTTTACTTTTGCCACTACACACTTTGGCAGATGACATTCACCGGGCATTCGCCATACCCACATCCTGCCATCGGATCGACACATTGTGTACCGTGATTCGTCACTCCACACAACGTTTTTCCACTGTTCAGTCGTCCAATGTTTACGATGCTTACAGCAAACGAGGCGTCGTTTAGCATTTACCGGCGTGAAGTGAGGCTTATGAAATCGAAGTTTTCTCACCTCCTGCCTAACTGGCATAGTACTTTCAGTGGATCCTGATGCAGTTTGGAATTCCTGTGTGATGGTCAGGATAGGTGTCAGCCTATTACACATTACGAGCCTCTTGAAATGTCGGCGTTCTCTGTCAGTCAACAGACGAGGTCGGTCTGTTCGCTTTTTTGCTGTGCGTGTCCCTTCACGTTTCCACTTCACTATCACATCGGAAACAGTGGACCTAGGGATGTTTATGAGTGTAGAAATCTCGCGTACAGACTTATGACACAAGTGACACCCAATCATCTGACCTTTGTTCGAAGTCCGTGAGTTCGGCGGAGCGCCCCATTCTGCTCTCTCACGATGTCTAATGACTACTGAGATCCATGATATGGAGTACTTGGCAGTATGTGGCAGTAAAATGCAGCTAATATGAAAAACCTATGTTGCTGGCGCTGTCCAGATACTTTTGATCACATAGTGTATACAGAACGAGCTCCCAAATTTGCCTTAGATACTGTACTACACTCCTGGAAATGGAAAAAAGAACACATTGACACCGGTGTGTCAGACCCACCATACTTGCTCCGGACACTGCGAGAGGGCTGTACAAGCAATGATCACACGCACGGCACAGTGGACACACCAGGAACCGCGGTGTTGGCCGTCGAATGGCGCTAGCTGCGCAGCATTTGTGCACCGCCGCCGTCAGTGTCAGCCAGTTTGCCGTGGCATACGGAGCTCCATCGCAGTCTTTAACACTGGTAGCATGCCGCGACAGCGTGAACGTGAACCGTATGTGCAGTTGACGGACTTTGAGCGAGGGCGTATAGTGGGCATGCGGGAGACCGGGTGGACGTACCGCCGAATTGCTCAACACGTGGGGCGTGAGGTCTCCACAGTACATCGATGTTGTCGCCAGTGGTCGGCGGAAGGTGCACGTGCCCGTCGACCTGGGACCGGACCATAGCGACGCACGGATGCACGCCAAGACCGTAGGATCCTACGCAGTGCCGTAGGGGACCGCACCGCCACTTCCCAGCAAATTAGGGACACAGTTGCTCCTGGGGTATCGGCGAGGACCATTCGCAACCGTCTCCATGAAGCTGGGCTACGGTCCCGCACACCGTTAGGGCGTCTTCCGCTCACGCCCCAACATCGTGCAGCCCGCCTCCAGCGGTGTCGCGACAGGCGTGAATGGAGGGACGAATGGAGACGTGTCGTCTTCAGCGATGAGAGTCGCTTCTGCCTTGGTGCCAATGATGGTCGTATGCGTGATTGACGCCGTGCAGGTGAGCACCACAATCAGGACTGCATACGACTGAGGCACACAGGGCCAACACCCGGCATCATGGTGTGGGGAGCGATCTCCTACACTGGCCGTACACCACTGGTGATCGTCGAGGGGACACTGAATAGTGCACGGTACATCCAAACCGTCATCGAACCCATCGTTCTACCATTCCTAGACCGGCAAGGGAACTTGCTGTTCCAACAGGACAACGCACGTCCGCATGTATCCCGTGCCACCCAACGTGCTCTAGAAGGTGTAAGTCAACTACCCTGGCCAGCAAGATCTCCGGATCTGTCCCCCATTGAGCATGTTTGGGACTGGATGAAGCGTCGTCTCACGCGGTCTGCACGTCCAGCTCGAACTATGGTCCAACTGAGGCGCCAGGTGGAAATGGCATGGCAAGCCGTTCCACAGGACTACATCCAGCATCTCTACGATCGTCTCCATGGGAGAATAGCAGCCTGCATTGTTGTGAAAGGTGGATATACACTGTACTAGTGCCGACATTGTGCATGCTCTGTTGCCTGTGTCTATGTGCCTGTGGTTCTGTCAGTGTGATCATGTGATGTATCTGACCCCAGGAATGTATCAATAAAGTTTCCCCTTCCTGGGACAATGAATTTACGGTGTTCTTATTTCAATTTCCAGGAGTGTACATAGGCAACGCCGTGGCATTTAGCAGCCATGGCGGCCACTTGGAAAATCTATTAATTAACCACACTTTACTATCAGTGTAGCTGGCAGAATGTTATTATATCAACAAATCGTAAACTAAGAGTGGCAGAACTATATCAGCAGGTGTCAGTGTCCAATTGGTTGCCTGTGTAGATGCCATTCCGTTCATTAACCAGAGCGAGCAGCTTATCAACGGCCATCTACCGTTTGGAAGATGTCGCAGTATTTTACCGGCTAGTAGACCAGCACTCAACGGTAGTCCTGCTTTTCCGCTCTTTTAGATTATCATAGTAACTCCAATTGGCCTGGAAAGTAGGCTTGCTTAACCACAAATAAACAGGACAGAACTTACAAAATAAATAAAATAAAATAAAATAAAACATTAATTGTGTATGATAGTGATTGGATCTAATTAATATTTGCTTATCTGGAACGTGGATGTTTAATTATTCGGTATCAGACGCTTGACAATGGCTTTTTCGTAAATGTAATGTTATTCTTAGTTGACCGTGATATAAGACTCAAATAATCGGACTTCGTATTTAAATCGTTTCCAAAGACTGCTGCGGTAGGTGCGGACTCAAATCTAAATCTCAATATTAGAATAATTTGCCAGCCATGTCAATACGTCGTACAGAGGTGACTGTCTACTAAACATAGAAAGTTTACACAGTTAGTTAAATCAGATATATTCAACGAATAAGCCTACAGTTAAATAATTCTACTTACTTTCATAAATATAAATTCTTTACAGAATCGAGTGCCTAGAAAGTTTGCAACTCGCAGTGTTCTTATATAACATCAAATATGGCGGTGTGCCAGTCAATCAAATATACGTGCTTCCCGCACCACTTGTCCAAGACCTCTCTTTCTTAAAGAAAACTTAAGAGTATCTTAATTGTGTTTTTGTTTTATCAGCGACACAGCGCTGCAGTTCTGTGCCATAGGCTTTATTTATTTGTCACAGATTAATTATTTAATTAAGATTTCGCGTTTCCGAGGAAACTCACGCACGGCATGCAAATGTGCCTTTATAAACTGCAATAAGTCAGCAAATATAATTGCGAGACACTGTCTGTGGTGTCACCGCCAGACACCACACTTGCTAGGTGGTAGCTTTAAATCGGCCGCGGTCCATTAGTACACGTCGGACCCGCGTGTCGCCACTGTGTGATCGCAGACCGAGCGCCACCACAAGGCAGGTCTCGAGATACGGACTAGCACTCGCCCCAGTTGTACGGACGACATAGCTAGCGACTACACTGACGAAGCCTCGCTCATTTGCAGAGCAGATAGTTAGAATAGCCTTCAGCTAAGTCAATGGCTACGACCTAGAAAGGCGCCATTAGTAACATTGCATGTATCTATGGAGTCTCACTTATATCGTCAATAGCGATGTACCAAGGATGGATTAAAGTTAAGTATTCCAGAAGCTACGTACTTTTCTTTATAGCATTCATTACCTATCCTGTTACAGACCTATCTCTTGCCTGCGTGAACTAAACGCATGCCTTTCGGCTACTCCCGTGGCGTGGCTGTCTTGCTACGCCACAACACTGTCCCCTTAATATTAACAATTTACGCTGGCAACCGATTGTCTGTGGCACCTATTATTTAAGATGTAAGCACAAGAAAGACAACAGTAACGGGCGAACCCCTTCAATTACTAGTATTTTATGATACTTCTGTCAATCGTGTCAACCACACCGACAGAAGAAATCTCACAACCCAAAAAAAAAAATGTGGAGTAATGAAATTGCGGGAATAGATTAGTGTAGGTAGAATATTTAAGTGATTAACATTGCTAGAACACAGGTTAATAATGCAATCGGGAGCTAAGCAATTGCAGATGTGAAATTCTTTTGCATTAGTAACCGGTGTAACGGCAGAATGTTAAATGCAATGTTGCATGCATTGTGTTGTACACGTGGCTGATGCCAGCTTGTAGGGTGGAATTCCATGTCAGTTGCATTTTTCGGGCAACACGGCGACGGTTTACGTTGTTTGAGGATGATGCTGGAGTGTTCGTCGAAAGACATCCCAATGTGTTCGATTGGAGACATGTCGACATACTGTAGAGCATGGTGGGTTACAATAGCGGTATATGAGCGACCGTTATCCTGTTAGAAAGCACCCCGTGGAATGCGGTTTCTGAATGGCATAACAACAGGTCGAATCAACAAAGTGACGTACAAATCTGTAATCAGGGTGCTTCAGATAACCACAAGTGTAGGTCCATTGTGTCTAGCACGCATAGAGGTTGCTTGCAAGCCCTCAACTGGCCACTTTCTAATCGACAGATGTGTACCACTGGCACCGAGGCAGAACCAGCTTTCAGCAGAAAACACAACAGACTTCCACTCTGCCCTCCAATGAGACGTCGCTTAACACAAATGATGTCGCAATTTCCAGTGGTATGGGGTCAGTGGAACGCACGTTACAGGGCGTCTGGCACGAGCTGTACTTCAAGTAACCGATTTGTAACAGATTGTTGTGTCACTGTGATGCAAATTACAGCTCAGGATACTGTTGCAGATGCACTACTTTGCACCAGAGTCATACGCCGAACACGACAGTGTTCCCTCTCGGTAATGCCACATGGCTGTCAGGAGCTCGGTTGTCTTCCGACCGTACAGTCCCGTGGCCACCAGTGCCGGCAACCACATACGGCGGCCAAGTTTTTGCCAGGTCTTTCTGCAGAATCGCAGAAGGGACAGCCACCTCCTCGTGACCATATTACACGACCTAGTTCAAGCTCAGCGAGGTGTTGATAATGGCGCCTCTCTCGACTTGTTGGCATTGTTGATTAACATCAACTCACAACGTCCAATCTCCAAGGTAACCAACAGCACTACCGTTACAGCGAGTATTTACGGCAAACCTGATTTGTATCGTTACACCGGCGCTACTAGCGCCACTCTTACGCGTCTGGGGCGAAATCGGGTTCAAAATGGTTCAAATGGCTCTGAGCACTATGGGACTTAACTTCTTTCGTCATCAGTTCCCTAGAACTTAGAACTACTCAAACCTAACTAACCTAAGGACGTCACACACATCCATGCCCGAGGCAGGATTCGAACCTGCGACCGTAGCGGTCGCGCGGCTCCAGACTGTAGCGCCTAGAACCGCTCGGCCACTTCGGCCGGCTACGCGACTGGGGCGAAATCTGGTTCAAAATGGTTCAAATGGCTCTGAGCACCATGGGACTTAACTGCTGAGGTCATCAGTCCCCTAGAACTTAGAACTACTCAAACCTAACTAACCTAAGGACGTCACACACATCCATGCCCGCGGTAGGATTCGAACCTGAGACCGTAGCGGTCGCGCGGCTCCAGACTGTAGCGCCTAGAACCGCTCGGCCACCCCTGCCGGCGCGAAATCTGGTCAATCGTCATCTTTCAGATATGGAAATTCGCTTACCAACTTTCGTTTCTGTCGCGCAGATCATTCTTGAAGTTGTGATTTTTTTCCCTCAGTGCATAATTCACTTCACGAATCAAATACTCACTACATAGAGAAACTTTATGTACATTAGCCAATTCTTCAACACCACTCATCTACCTCATGCATTTCGGAATTTAAAACAGAAAAATAGGGCGAGGACCACTGAAAAAAGATATGTAACTGATCTTGTAATGAATGTAAAATGCCATGCTTGTCTTTCAACTATGTAAAATACAGTTAGCTATTCTGCTTACATTAATACTGAACCAATCACCGGGATTCAGTACTTCTAATATGTGATCACCCTGCCATCTGCGTGATTAACCTCTGAAGATACATCAGAATTGTCTCAAGTGCAAAGCCACGTTCCGAAATCACTTACCAATCATGTTGAGACTGCATAGAGAAACTTTATGTACATTAGCCAATTCTTCAACACCACTCATCTACCTCATGCATTTCGGAATTTAAAACAGAAAAATAGGGTGAGGACCACTGAAAAAAGATATGTAACTGATCTTGTAATGAATGTAAAATGCCATGCTTGTCTTTCAACTATGTAAAATACAGTTAGCTATTCTGCTTACATTAATACTGAACCAATCATCGGGATTCAGTACTTCTAATATGTGATCACCCTGCCATCTGCGTGATTAACCTCTGAATATACATCAGAATTGTCTCAAGTGCAAAGCCACGTTCCGAAATCACTTACCAATCATGTTGAGACTGCATAGAGAAACTTTATGTACATTAGCCAATTCTTCAACACCACTCATCTACCTCATGCATTTCGGAATTTAAAACAGAAAAATAGGGTGAGGACCACTGAAAAAAGATATGTAACTGATCTTGTAATGAATGTAAAATGCCATGCTTGTCTTTCAACTATGTAAAATACAGTTAGCTATTCTGCTTACATTAATACTGAACCAATCATCGGGATTCAGTACTTCTAATATGTGATCACCCTGCCATCTGCGTGTTTAACCTCTGAATATACATCAGAATTGTCTCAAGTGCAAAGCCACGTTCCGAAATCACTTACCAATCATGTTGAGACTGCATAATAGGTCGGGAACGCCGTTCTGCCTTCGTTCTTAAGATCGTCACTGTTGGAAATGACACTTGCGCACACAATCACTCACTTCCCACTCGTACGCAGTATTCCTGTGTAAGAAATGTGGAATAAACCGTCGGTACTCCGATGCTGTTTCGAACACTGCTCCGAGTGTTCGAAAACCGATACTACTCCGAGAGTACTAAATTAAATCAGAAATGAACCATCTTTTGTTGGTGTATTCATTTACGTGTCCTGCCTATACCTTAGCTCGCACCTCTGCACATAGGCATCTGCGCTCTTGAGTCACATTACATGCACTCGCTTCTGAATATGAATGAATGTGTACGAACTGCCCCCTGTTACCTTCTTTAAATTACCATTAAAATAAATTTGCTTCGACACGAAGGATTAAAAAACACCCGTCATTTCCCTTCATTTATTATTTTTATCATACACTTACATATGTCTTTTAAGGCAAGTAAAAAGAAAAAATGAAAGAGACGACATTTGTACATTACTATGTAACGTAGGTGCTAAGTTACAACGGGCTGTGGCGTCTACACAGCCCCAAAGAGCAATAGATACCTGTCGTCTAGAAATTTTTCCAGTCTACATTCGCTAACAACAATCATGGTTTTGTAATTGCAGTATGGGATATGGGTGAGAACCTAGATACTTGGGTGCAAGAAGATAACAAACGAACTTTGTCCTTTGGAACTGCTAGAAATTTTTCTGTACTTCCTGAACGGTTTAGTACTCGTCATTATGCTAAAATTTAAAACATTTGTTTTTTGCAGACTGATAAAAGCCTAAAACTATTCTAAATATGAATCTCTATTGTAAGAAACTGAAGTAAAAGTTACGCATGACAACCTACAAATGTGTAATACTAGAAGCTGTTTTCTTGCCTCTGAGTATAGATACAAGTAAATTTAGCTGCTAATATTTTCAGAGCCCGTAGTTACTGTAGTAGAATGTTCAGATACCATTATTGTTTCTTTTAAAATATTTTCTGTTGTAGACTATTCAAACATCGATATTGTTTGTTTTAAATTACTTTCTGTTGTAGACTATTCAGATCTAATTATTGTTTGTTTTAAATTTGGTTGGTTGGTTTAAAGGGGGGAGGGGGGAGGTAATGGGACCAAACTGCTTTGTCATCGGTCCCGTTCAATTTGGTGTGAGTAAATGTAATAATTTAAGAATATTTCTTGCAGCTATCCGTCTTTTGTGTAGTTATGTTTCACTTACGTAAAAAGCTATTGACTCACAGTTCTTTTCTTCCCATAGCTGCCGAACATTGAGTTTACAGTACATCAGTTATGGCATATCACGATTTAGCTTTGTCAGTATCGTTGATTTTCGTTAATTACGTTGGAATTTTACGAAAAGATGTAGTATCAAGGAATTTTATACACTATGTAAGTAGGCTGTTTATGTTTTCTCATTGGCAACGTTACGTAGCGCTCTGTATGAAAATCACTGGCTGTGCTGTGTGCAGTCTGTGGCTAGTTTGCATTGTTGTCTGCAATTGCAGTGTTGGGCAGTTGGCTGTTAACAGCGCATAGCGTTGCGGAGTTGGAGGTGAGCCGCCAGCAGTGGTGGACGTGAGGAGAGAGATGGCGGAGTTTTGAAATTTGTAAGACTGGATGTCATGAACTGCTATATACATTATGACCTTTGAACACTATTAAGGTCAATACACTGTTTGTTCTCTATCAAAATCTTTCATTTGCTAACTATGCCTATCAGTAGTTAGTGCCTTCAGTAGTTTGAATCTTTCATTTAGCTGGCAGTAGTGGCGCTCGATGTATTGCAGTAACGAAGATTTTTGAAAGGTAAGTGATTTGTGAAACGTATAGGTTAATGTTAGTCAGGGCCATTCTTTTGTAGGAATTTTTGAAAGTCAGATTGCGTTGCGCTAAAAAAATATTGTGTGTCAGTTTAAGCACAGTCTTGTATAATTTTTCTATGGGGACGTTTCAAATAGAGTGGAAGGTTAACTTTTCCCGAAGGCTCTCATAACGCTAAAACTAGAGTCGATTGTACAATGAAGAATGATAGATAAAATCGGTTTCTGGAAGAATTGCGGTGCATTATTGTCTCCACATGAGTATCAACGGATAAAATCATCTTGAATAACATCCATAGGCAGGCATGAGATGTGCCGTTTGTGAAAGAACACGTAGCATTTGGAATGCAGCGAAAAATTCAACGCTAGTTCCGTCGAAGCCGAATAAATTGCCTTTATCGCAGCCAGGCTGGCAATGGAGCCGATATATTCGCAACGGCATTCGAACGATAACTCATTCATGCAGTTTTGCAGTAAATGGGAGAAAAGAATAAAAGTGACCACAATGCCGCTGGGTACGGAGTAAAATTTACGGCTGTGTATATGCGAGAGCCGGCAAAGATCAGAAATTTGGGTTTTGCCTGAAGGTAATAATAAAAACGAAGTCGCCCTTTATTCATGTGTAATGCTGTATGCAGGTGGAAATGAAATTGAATTCCACTACATATTGCCGGATCACCCTGGATGAGCATTATGGCTTACTTTCAAAGGTGCATGTATCGTTAGCATATTTCTGACATTCTACAACTCGTGTTGGATATGTTATTTACAAAGAGTTAAGCTTTCATATAGGGATTTAAATTTCTACAGCTAAGTTCGTATAACATTTTAAATATTCATGTATTAAATTATTAATCCTCCAGAATAAAATTCCCTTTCTTTTGTTTCCCAAAAATCGTGACTATTTGTCTATCGCATCAGTCTAGAAGACAACGAAATAACTCCAAATTACCACTCTACACTCCTCAAATGAAAGTACACTGCGGTGAAAGCTTGGACTAATTTTGTAAGAGAAATAAATAGGGAACGTTCAATTACGAATTAACGTAACGATTATCACGACCTGTCGCAGACATGCCTGACAATGATAAATCATTAATTCCATTACTGTTGTGTAAACGATCTAACGATCCCAACGAACGTAATTTGAGATCTTACACAAACAGGGAGCTATTATGATACGACATTGGTTAATTCAGCCTTACCGTTGGGTCACAGGGATCTGATGCTTCGTCTCCTGTGCTAACTTCTTCATTTCACAAGTGGACCACATGGTAGAAAGATTTCTGTAAGTTTTTAGATTTTTGGTGCGTAAAGATCAGAACATAAATATATACATCATGCCATCCATTAAGATACAAAATGGCATTTTTAAAACAATGATACAAAGGATATTGAAATAACCTCTTAAACCTGATGCAATCCAGAAGGTAACTGATACATTAAAACAGATAGCAGTTGCTAACAATTATAATTCCCATCAAGTTGATCTGTTATATAAAAATTACAAGAAGAAATGATGCTGTTATAAATTCCAGGAAGAGATTTACAAAAATGACATACATGGGACCTATTTCAGATAAAATAAATAAATTATTTAAGAATACAAGCGCGAAAATAGCATTTAAAACGAATAACCCACCACAGATGAAACTGAGACACACAAAAGGGAAACCAAATATATATCAAAAGCCAGGCGTTTACAAAATACTATGTAATGATTGTGAGAAACAGTATATTGGCCAAACTGGCCGTAACTTTCTAACACGTTTTAAAGAACATACTACTGGTACTGCACGTACGAAATGAATATTTCGTCAGCATCTTGATGGATGCAGTCATTATGAGGGTTGCATTTGTAACAATTTGAAAATATTACATACTATACCAAAATAAACTGCTATTAAATACCGTAGAAGAAATTGAAATCTTTTCACTTCACCAAAGTAATCCGTTATTTGTTTTAAACGAACAACTTCAATTCAAAGACAAACATTTCTTTGAGCTTTTCGATGACCTGCTTTAGAACGTTCACTCTTCTGTCCTTCGATATTAAAATTATTGAGACTTTTAGAAAATATTTTATCTTTACTTTGTAATTTTATTTCACCAAACATTATTTTATGACTGACTGTCTGTTTTAGAATATTTGCTTATATGGTTTTAGACTGTATATTACTAACTCACATTCCTTTATTTTTGATGCTACGGCTCATAGTATTACAATTTTAACTTCCTTCCATTTTCACTATTTTTATTTGTTGATAAGACTGGCACAAGTAATAGCAATGCCTTTTTAAAAATAGTCACATGTAATTTAAAAAAAAAAATGGAATCTACATACGAACTTCATAGGCAATATTTCATAAATATGCACAACTACTTCGTATCGTATCTGTGCAGCATATAGTACACATCTCAGCTAAAGATTATTGCAGCCCAGCCATTGAAAATCGTTTCAATAAAGACATATTGCTGCTCAATAGTACATCGTCTGACGTGACAGTCTTTGCCATTCCACTTTCGCAATAACTTCGTTAGAAAGAAGCCTGCTGCCACACCTTTGCACTGGCGTTTATCCTCACCATGGCAATCACTAGTTTGCCTATCGACTTAAGAACAACTTTAGTGGAAAGAAGCCTGCTGCCTGATCTTTGGAACGGCGTCCAACTTCACCATGGCAACCAGTGGTTCCCAATGGTTCATTAACAGGGCAACCCATGTACTGTCAAAACGAAGTTCATTTATCCTACATGTTTAAATATTTTTAACGCTTCTTAATTCACAATAGCTGTTAAATATGCTAAGTTTAGCGTGTGTTTATTTTTATTTCTTGACAGTGTTGTTTTAACTAAGAAAATTTACATTGTTATTCGACTTACAACACATTGGTTAGTAATGACATTATTCCGTCAGAAGTGCGCAGAGCCTCCATTATATATAGTAAGGCGTGCACTGGTTTCTCCAGTAGTGATTCTCCAGAAGAAGGAAGTTCTTGCTCATTGGTAATTCATCGTTTTATAGCTTTGTAACTTCATGTAGTTTCTTTAATGTATGTAGCCCTTTAATTAAAGCTTTGTACACGACCTGTAGGTCTGAAGATGACCACAGTAGTGGTAGAAACCGGTCGCGATAATAAATAAATTGTGATCAAAACTGTTTTTGATAGTAAATAATTTAAATATATAGATCTACCGTAGCAGTTAGACACGACTCTACGAAAGTCTCGAGAAATTCTACTTCAAATTCCTCCGAGTTGCTGTAAACGTAGGAAAATTTTCGCCCTACCACGTAGTTCTATCAGTAATGATCGAAACAGCTGATAGCAGGATTCCTGGTCCGATTCCAGTTCCGATCACGGTTTTTTAAATTTTTTCCATTCATTTTGAGTACCTACGTCATTCACATATAAAATACATCACATATACGATAATTAACGCATATATTATTATCACTTTGTAACATTACGACGTGTGAGTTAACAGAAAGCACGATATACTCTGCCGGAAGAAATTACTACACACCTTTAGAGGTTTCCATTTAAATAAAGGTTTATTGCTGGAACAGTGTATATGGATTACCAGAAATGATCACATTTACAGGTCAAGAGCACGAGAGATTTTGAGGTATGCTGAAACACCCATATTAGTCCGTGGTGTAGCCTCTATGGACGATACTGGCATCCAGTCGGTCGTACAGGTAGTGAATACTGACCCACAATACGTTATGCCACGCCTGCTCAACCTGTTCAAATAGTTCTGTAGGAGTTCTTGGTTGACGAGTCGAATGAGTCACTTCTCATCTCATCGTATCCCACATGTGCTCGTGTGGAGACAAATCCGGTGATCGTGATGGTCAGGAATATTGATGCACGTCTTGCAGAGCACGTTTAGTTTCAAGGGCACTGTGCTGGTGGTCGTTTTCCTGTTGGAGCAACACGTCGCCTACCTGTTGTAAGAACGGCAAAGTGTCGAGTCTAACAACATTTTGCACGTACCGAGCGCTGGTTAGCGTCCCCTCTAGAAACACCAAAGGTGAATGAGAGTTGTAGCCTGTCGCATCCCAGATCATAAGGCCTGGGATGGGGCCATTGTGTCTTTGACGAATGCACTGTACGAGACAGTGCACACCAGGTCCACGTTGTATGCCCAAACGACTATCACTTACATGCAGGCAGAATCTACTTTTATCAGTGAAGACCACAGCGCGCAATAGCAAGTGATCCTCCGACGGCATCTGTAGAGGCTTGCACGTCGATGCTGGGGCGTTATTGGAAGACGGGCGAGAGACGTGGGTGCCCGCAGTCCCACAACTAATAACCCGTTCGCAACAGGTCGCGTTGTGTGGGCTTACAAGCTCCCTTACCTGCGCTGCGATAGCCGTACGATCCGCCACGCCTGCCCTTGCAATACGGCGATCCTGGCAGGCATCTGTGCTGCATGGACGTCCAGAACCTTTTTCTAGGGGTGTGACAATGTTCACGTGATCACCGATACCAGCATCGTTGCACAGCTCAACAGTGCGTCCAACTTTTGAGGCAGTTCTCCGAAAGGACCATCCCGCCACTAGGAGGGCCACAATTCGACCCCTTCCAAACTGGCTCATTTGGCTGTAGGAAGCGCGAGTGCGTTTCTGTGGCATGGTTACCTGCTTGTTTCACACGTTTGCATCTCACTGAGCCTTCTGCCTGTGACGACTCCCTATTAGAGGGTTGACATAGATGGCAATCTGCTAGCTAAGCAACTACGCTATCTGTTGGCGGACGACATTGAAGCCATCATCACTTCGTCTACTATTCCCCATGTGACCTATGCCGTCATCTCATCAAAATCGACATCGTCTTTCCGTGTATACAACTTTTTTTCTTCTTATGTATATATGAAGATATTTATTAGTACTTGTTATCAGAGTGTGTTTACAAACTTCGAAAGAGAGAAATTTTTAAAAGTTAATTAAGTTCGATTTGCAGTTTATATTGTGCAATATTGTTTCGACTGTAAAAAGACATCATTTTAACGATGGACTCATTCCAGAGAAACAGTATTTGGTTTGCAACCCCGTTACCGTTTCTCCTTCGAAAATTTAATTTGCGTTATTTTTTAATTAGTCAGTCTTAATTAACAATGTTTTATTTGTGGTGTCACCGCCAGACACCACACTTGCTAGGTGGTAGCCTTTAAATCGGCCGCGGTCCTTTAGTATACGTCGGACCCGCGTGTCGCCACTATCAGTGATTGCACACCGAGCGCCGCCACACGACAGGTCTAGAGGGACTTCCTATCACTCGCCCCAGTTGTACAGCCGACTTTGCTAGCGATGGTTCACTGACAAAATACGCTCTCGTTTGCCGAGACGATAGTTAGCATAGACTTCAGCTACTTCATTTGCTACGACCTAGCAAGGCGCCATTATCAGTTGCTATTGATATTGTAAATAATGTACAGACAAGAGCTACGTTCAGCATTAATGGATTAAAGTTAAGTATTCTACCATCTGCGTCCGTTTTCCTAAGTTCTAATTTCCTTGTCCTGTTCCAGACCTCACGCCAGCCTGCGTGAGCTTAAACGCGAGCCTTTCGGCTTCCTCTATTCATACGGGTTGGCTCTCCTACCAGCCCACAACATTATTAAATATCGGTAGTCATGAATTTATATTTGAAATGCCATCATGAATTTGGCACGCAATACCTAATTATAAATAAGACGTCCTACATTTATCATCATAAATGATAACTAGAGACACGTGTATTAGCTTATATTTCATTATCTTTCTATTTAAATGACGTATTCGAATGCAACGGAAAAAGCGACGGAACGAGACACGAAACACTGATCCAGCAAATACGTCTTGATCGCTACCGATAGAACCATTCGACCCTCAAAAAGTTGTCCTATGTTCAGTGAATTAAAGTTTCTCCGAGAGATTCAAAGTAGATTATCTCGAGAAGCTTCGGGAACTGCATCGTACGGCTTAGCTGCCTGCTATTCGAGTAGCGTAATTCAATATTCGAATTCTGAACGTCACGTACGGTAAATATAAAAACTTTTAAAAATAACATGTTCCTTCAATCTGTCGCTGGCCGGAGTGGCCGAGTGGTTCTTGGCGATACAGTCTGGAGCCGCGTGACCGCTATGGTCGCAGGTTCGAATCCTGCCTCGGGCATGGATGTGTTCCATGTCTTTAGGTTAGTTAGCGTTAAGTTGTTCTAAGTTCTAGGGGACTGATGACCACAGCATTTAAGTTCCATAGTGCTCAGAGCCATTTGAACTATTTCAATCTGTCATTTCCTCTTGTCATTGTTTTCTAGATATTCCTTTCTTCTCCGATTCTGCAAAGGACCACCCCATTTATTACCTTAGCATCCCACTAAACGTTCAACGTCATTTTGAAACACATCTTAAACCTCCTTCGCTGGTTTTTGCGTAGTCGGTGACTCAGTCCCAACCAGTGCAGTCCCAGTCGTACATTCCCAGAATTTTTTAATCAAAGTAATAATTATGTTTGGTGCTGGTTGACATCTATAGCGAGGAACGTTATTTTTCAGTGCTCGCCTACTTCTAACGTACTCCAAAATCCGTTTATCATGCGCAGTTCTTTTTCGAGGGTAGAAAAATTCGATCAGGCTGCGTGCTATGCAAGAATTAGTTTCCATAATAAGTTTTTCTCTGCTGTCATTCGCTACCCCTCATTATTTTCGTCTTTCTTTGATTTAGTCTCTGTTGATACGCTTTGCTCATTAGACTGTTCATTCCTTTCAATAGGGCTTGCAATTTGTCGTCACCTGTTAGGATTTTGTTGAATCTGGATTAAGAGGATAAGAATTTCATCAGCGAATCATATTATTAAAGATAGCCTTGCAACAAAAATAATGTTTTCGTATCAGAAGAAACATCTGGAGCTTTCTGTTGTGACTTGGCAAGACAGCCAAGTCACTATGCGAGGAAGCCGAAATGCACGCGTTTACGCTCCCGCAGACTGGCGTGAGGTCTGGAACATTACAAGGAATTAGAGTAGCCAAAAATAGTACATAGCTTCTGGAATACTTAACTTTAATTCATAATTGTAGAACATCGCTCTTGATGATACAGAAGTATAATAGCAATATAACAAAGGATAATGGCGCCTTGCTAGGTCGTAGCAAATGACGTAGCTGAAGGCTATGCTAACTATCGTCTCGGCAAATGAGAGCGTATTTGTCAGTGATCCCCTTCTGGCAATGTCGGCTGTACAACTGGGGCGAGTGCCAGGATGTCTCTCTAGACCTGCCGTGTGGTGGCGCTCGGTCTGCTATCACTGACAGTGGCGACACGCGGGTCCGACGTATACTAATGGACCGCGGCCGATTTGAATGCTACCACCTAGCAAGTGTGGTGTCTGGCGGTGACACCACATTCCTCCCCCGCAAATCGGCGTACGGTTGTGTTATAAGGCTTCCGCCCGCCGTGGGGAGGACCACACGTTGACGTATGCGACGAGGTGGGGAGCCTAACAACAGGCGAAGCTGTGCCAGCCGCACCCGGCCATTCGGTCCGAAGGCAGCTGGGAAACGCCTGAAAACCTACTCCAGGGTGCACGCCAACATGCGGTGTATGCGCCCGTAAAAAGACAGGAGGGGCCGTAGGGTCGACCTCCATCGCGTCGGGGCAGCCGACGGGCGAAGACGACAGATGGTCCGGAGCGGGCAAGAGTTCCATGTCGGAGGACAGCTGGTCACGGGAAGCGATCGGCGGCACGTGACCCAGGGAGGCGCTTGGCGGCTGCAGCGAAGCGTCCGCTGCGGGCGTCGCCGGCGGGAGATCAGGCGGCGGCGGCGGCGCGTCGCCATGGGGCAAAATGGAAGTCAGCGTCGGTAACACCTGGGGATGAGGCGAGCCAGTAGATGGGTCCCCAGGGCGCTGACCGGACGGCACCGTCGCTGAAAGCAGACGGGGAGCGGCAGAACCCGTGCGACGACAGAGGCGCAGCTGATTGAGATGCCGACGCACCTCACCAGAGGCCCCCAAAACCAGATACATAGCGCGGCCGAGGCAGCGAAGAATGCGCCCTGAGAGCCAACGCAGTGAACCTCGATATTTGCGATAGTATACAACGTCGCCTGGAGCAAAAGCAGGTGGCTGCCGCTGCACAGGAACCTGATGCGGCGGATGCAGCAAAGACATCAAGGTTCGATGAGGACGACCATGGAGCAACTCAGCCGGCGAGCGACCATCTCGGGGCTGAGAGCGATACGACGACAAGAAGAGCAATAACGCGTCCTCCCGTGAATGCGACTCTTTCAACTTCAACATCTGTGACTTGAAAGTCCGGACCAATCGTTCAGCAGCACCGTTTGACTGAGGCGAAAACGGCGCGGATGTCTGATGTTGAATACCATTGGCCTTGCAGAATGACTGAAATTCTGCGGACATGAATCGTGGGCCATTGTCGGAAACAATAGTCTGTGGAAGACCTTCAATGCAAAAGATAGCGGACAACGCTTGGATGGTGGCAGATGACGTCGTGGAAGACATCCGGTAAACAAAAGGGAAATTACTGAATGAATCTACCACAACCAACCATCGAGGATTCCTGAATGCACCAGCAAAATCGATGTGCAATCGTTGCCAAGGGGAAGTGGCTTTCGGCCACGCAAAGAATTTCCGCGGTGGTGCGGATTGTTGTTCGGCACACGCCATGCAAGAAGAGCACATATTCGTAATCGCAGCATCGATTCCGAACCAAGTACAGTGCTGACGAGCAAGTTGTTTCTATCGCACCATACCCCAATGTCCTTGGTGGAGAAGCCGTAAGACAGAGAGGAGTGTAACGAACGTGGAACCACGACCCTGGACTGATCATTATCAGAACGCAACAGCAAAACACCACGTCGTACAAAAAGTCTCTCCTTGTGAGTAAAAAATCGGCGAACCAACGGATCCTCGATCCGTGACTTTGACAAGGGCCATTGCGTAGCAACAAAACGCAAAACGGTAGCTAGGACAGGGTCAGCAGCTGTGGCTGCAGCTACACGACGAAAATCAATCGGAAACGATTCGACCATCGGTTTCCGAATCAATGAACATAAAAGCAAGCTCGGAGGAATCGAATGCTCTATCCTCAGCAACAGGCTAACGGGACAACGCATCGGCGTTTCCGTGCTTAGCAGTGGACCGATACAATATATCGTAGCGGTACTGCGAGAGGAAAATAGACCAGCGAATGAATTTCTGCGCTGTACGTGGAGGTACAGGCTTGTTCGGATGAAAAAGCGATGTCAAAGGTTTGTGGTTTGTGATGATGGTAAATTGACGACCATACAAGAAATCATGAAACTTCGTAACACCAAACACGAGAGCCAAAGCTTCTTTCTCGATCTGTGAATAATTTCTTTGTGCAGACGAGAGCAATTTGGACGCAAAGGCAATAGGGCGATCATGCGATCCATCTTTGTGCGCAAGCACAGCACCGATCCCGAAATCCGATGCATCTACCATCAACAAAAGGGGTTTCTGGGGATCGAATGGCGTAAGGCAAGTATTGGAAAGCAACGTCGATTTCAACTGGAGAAAGGCGCGTTCGTATTCCGTCGTCCAGACGAACGGAACACCTTTACGGCGTAAGCGATGAAGCGGAGCTGAAATGGAAGAGGCATGTGGGATATAGTTATGATAATAGTTAATTTTTCCCAGCACACTCTGTAGCTGCTTCAAATTCTGCGGCGAAGGCAAGTCTTGTAGAGCACGGAGGTGCTCTGGACTGGGATGTATGCCTTGGGCATTGATTACATGTCCCAAATATGGTAAGTCACGAGCAAAAAACACACATTTGTCCTTCCGTAAGCGAAGACCATTTTTTCGCAAGACCTGAAATATTGTTCTGAGATTGGCTAAGTGTTCTTCATCCGTCTTTCCGGAGATCACAATATCGTCCAGATCGTTTGCTGCAGTAGGGACCGAGGCACAAACAGTTTGCAGATATTGCTGAAACAGTGCAGGGGCGGATGCACACCCGAATGGCAGTCTTTTGAATCGATACAAACCACGATGCGTGTTAACCACCAAGACGCGCTGGGATTCTGCGTCCACTGGTATTTGCAAGTACGCATCTGCTAGGTCCAACTTCGAAAAATATTTACCCGGGCACAGTTTGTCAAAAAGATCTTCCGGGCGGGGTAATGGAAAAGTTGCAATCACTAGTTGTGGATTCACTGTTGCCTTGAAGTCCACACAAAGTCTCAATTTTCCGGAAGGTTTTGGCAAAATTACTAAGGGTGAGGCCGAGAGAGAAGCCTGCTCACGTTCAATTACACCTTGCGATTCCAAATCGTGGAATGTTCTTGCGACTTCATCACGCAATGCGTGGGGTACATTGCGCGCTTTGAAAAATTTGGGTTGCGCTCCGACTTTCAGTTCCAAATGTGCTTTATAGTTCTTAGTGCAACCTAGGCCCAGTGCAAAAATGTCTGCAAATTCTTCACACAGACGAGAAACACTGTCTGAAGGCACAGTCTCGTTCACTGATAGGACCTGATTTACTATAGACAACTTAAACAACTGAAATAAATCTAAACCAAACAAGTTCACAGCAGAAGAAGAACGAAGGACGTAAAAAGACACAAGTTTTGTTTGTCCCTTGTATGTTGCAAGAAGGCTGCACTGTCCTAACACAGGGATATGCTGTCCTGAATAACTAGTTAGCTTAACATTTGCAGCACGGAACAGAGGTGTGCCCAGTTGTTTGTACATGTCTTTATTGATCAAGGAAACTGCAGTTCCGGTATCGAGCTGGAATGGGATTACGTTGCCATTTATGTCCAAGTCTACAAAAAGTTTATTGTCCTGCTGACGACAAGAGCGACTGTCCCGTGCAACGCGAACAGACACTGGTACAGAAGCACTTGCGACTTGACGTGGTTTCCGTCGATGTCGACGCACACTATTTGTGGGGCGAACACAGTCACTGTTAGAGAGAGTGGCACTGGGCGGAGTGGAATTAACTACATGAATTTCCATGGGCGAAGGTTCACGAGCCCGAGTATTCTTGGTTCGATTCCGGCACGAAGAAAAGGGCCTGGAATGGTTGTTAGTGTCCGATCCGAGCTTCATCTGGCAAACACTCTGAACATGTCCTTTTTTATTACAGAAAAAGCAAATAGCTTGGCGTGACGGGCAATTCTCACGCGAATGTCTAGTAGCACACCGCAGGCATGATTTTAGCACTGCATTTGCCTGCTGGCGGGGCAAATGTAGTGGAGTGCTTGGCGGCAGCTGTGCGGATGAGCGCGAGGGCTGTTTACTGTTCCGTGCAGCTCGCCCGGTGGGCCGGTTAATGTGGCACACAGCTGGCGAAGTTTCAAATGATTCCTGAGCAAAGTCAAGTGTGTCTTGCCTATCCAATATGTCTATCACTTGTTGAAGGGAGGGATTGACTAGTTTCAAAATCTGTTCCCTTATACGAACATCAGAAACGTTCTGTGCAATTGCATCACGCACCATAGTATCTGAATAAGGGAGTCCACATTCACACTCAAAAGCACAATCCCTAGTAAGGCCCTGCAAGGTGCAACCCACTCCCTATTAGTTTGACCGGCCGTACGTTTTGTACGAAAGAACGTATACCTTTTTGCAACTACATTGACGGATTCCTTGAAATATGCATCTAATGCTGACAAAATTTCTTCGTAGGACAGAGTTGCTACGTCGCGTCGGGGAAACAATTTCACTATCACACGGAGGTGGACACACCTACACATGCCAACAAAAAAGGCTGCCGCTCGTTACCTTGAATTCTGTAGGCGGCGAGATGGAATCCAAACTGGCGTGACCACTCCGTCCAGCTTTCCAGTGCCGCATCAAAATGTCGAAAAGGTTGTGTAAATGCGTGTTGTGGCTGCGGTAGCGGTTGAGCTGCGGCGGCCGCATCGTTTTGCATCGCACGTTGACCCTGGACCAGCTGTCCAAGGGCATCCAACAAGGCCTGCGTCTGCTGATTCTGCAAGCGATAAAATTCGGACAGTACATCTGGAGATTGTGGCGAAGCCATGACACAAGTAAATTAGGGCAATACGAACGCTAAAGCCTCTTTTGAGACTCGTCGCCAAATATGTTGTGACTTGGCAAGACAGCCAAGTCACTATGCAAGGAAGCCGAAACGCACACGTTTACGCTCACGCAGACTGGCGTGAGGTCTGGAACATTACAAGGAATTAGAGTAGCCGAAAATAGTACGTAGCTTCTGGAATACTTAACTTTAATTCATAATTGTAGAACATCGCTTTTGATGATACAGAACTATAATAGCAATATAACAAAGGATAATGGCGCCTTGCTAGGTCGTAGCAAATGACTTAGCTGAAGGCTATGCTAACTATCGTCTCAGCAAATGAGAGCGTAATTGTCAGTGATCCCCTTCTGGCAATGTCGGCTGTACAACTGGGGCGAGTGCCAGGACGTCTCTCTACACCTGCTGTGTGGTGGCGCTCGGTCTGCTATCACTGACAGTGGCGACACGCGGGTCCGACGTATACTAATGGACCGCGGCCGATTTAAATGCTACCACCTAGCAAGTGTGGTGTCTGGCGGTGACACTGCACTTTCCACGCACCGTTAGTAGCAACCACTGTATTTTGTTAGTCGCTGCCTAAGAGTTTTAATTTATTTCATTACAATCATTTTTATACAATGTCGATCAATAAATCTTACAAATGTTATCATTGCTGCATGTTAAGCCACTGGTGACATCAAAAGGCCTGTGTAAACATTGAGGAGAAATTTTATTATTTCTCATTTCATTTAATTATGCCTCTGAAATTTATTTTACTTGTGAGCAATATGAACCGCAGCGTGCTTATATTGTGTGGTGTAATTTTTTGGCGCAGTTTTTGATTTTTTTAAGTTTCATTTACTAGATTACTTATTTTGCAAATTTGTTTGTCCTGTTAGTGATTTATAGTGGAAGTCGAAATGTATTTTTAACCATGCCGCATCTGGCGCCATATGTTATGAAGTCTGTTACGATTTTGCTAAATTTGGATTCTTTACCATCAATAGGTGGTTGAAATATGTTTCATTTACTATTATATATGTTGCATTGATAACATTGCTATATTAGAACTGTTTGTTAGACAATAAACATTTTTCCTGTGCGCTCGCCTCTACTACAGGCCTCTCACCCTATATCTATGTAGCTACTGGTGAGTTCTAACATTAGTTCTCTTCTCACTGCTCACTGTAGGTTGTCTACTGTATGCTTAAGTATCTGTATTAACACTTGGATTATTTGCCATGGTTGTTCCACGCATGCATACATAACTGTATACAGTCACTTACGAATACGGAATGTAACCTTGCTTGTGTGCTGCTGCAACGCGAATGATTATCATGCTCTTGCTATCAATAAGTAAAGGAGACTTTCTAATGCAACTTACGATTCCTTCCATTAAATTAAATTTCTTTCATTAAAATGGATGTCACTAGTTGTCCGTGCATGTGAGCAGCACGGTGACAGAATTATTCAACGTAGAGCTGAAACAAATATGGAAAGAATAACAAGAGAGGGGATGAAGCTTTAATTTTAGAGAAAGTGCTGTTAGCAGGAAATCTCGTTTATATTAGCATAAACTGTGGATCTAGCACACAAAAAATTCATAAGAATAATGTGTTTATGCGTAGATGATAGGGGAACAGAGTGAGGGAAGTAGGCAGCGGAGAAGAGACTAGTAACACACGGTGGTACCAATTTTTATGGATAGTCGACAGAACATCATCGGATAATATAACTCTGTCTATAGCGGGACACCTAGAAAACGCCAAAATACCGTGGGCAAGAGTGTGGTGGCACCAGGACTCATACCTCACATGTTCCTTTCGACAGCATACCTGAAGCAACGAACGAGTTAGTGCCGGTGGTACGTTAGAAGCTGAAGAAAGTACTGAATCTCCGCTGCGGATTTGTCTACCTATTCTGAAACAGCACAATGACGGTCGGATAGAACAATGTCTTTGAAAATTTTTAACTTAACTTGTCAGCAGGATGAATCGGCTGCACTGTATAACTCTCATGCGTAATTTCAGAGCGAGCAGAGCATAATATTGTGGTTACAGCGCAGTCAATATCAGTACGAAAGTAACTGATTTCATTCGTAATTGTCTTCCTTTGAAGAAATTAAAAACAACTTTATTTTTAATAGGAAATAGGTCTAACGAATAAATATCAGCATTCGTGCTTGTAAAAATAACCTAGTAATAATGAACAGCTTTCTTAAACATAACTCCGGCATGTTTCACTTACCAAGCATGCTGATCCACTTTTAAAATTCAGGCCAAATAATGGCCGCTAGCGAAAGCAGCACAACGCTGTAAGAGTGAAACCAGAAAAAAAAAACTCAGTTAACAGGCCTCAGCAAAACAGCAGTTTCCACAAAACGAATCCAACACATATACGCACGCAAATGAGGTCCTTACCATTTATTTCTACGTCGGACACAGAGGCAGAGGTAATGTTGGCAGAAACGCGTCCACCAACGAGGGTACCAGAAATGGGAACAGGCCGACTCAGAAGACGCAACCTGCACCCGTGGAGGCAGAGGGAAGAAATTATTCCTCAGATCCCGTGCGCACACACTCCACGGCAAACAGTCGATAACTGCAACTCAGCAACCACCTCCGCCCCGGCGAGCGAGCTCTCTTAAGCGTGCGAAACAGCTGGCAAGGCAAGACTCCACATAGAGTCACGTGTCCATCAAAATCGCTTCAACGAACCGCAGGACTGCCCTCTAGTAACACACCATAAACGCTCTCTCTAAGAAACCAGAGAGGCGCAACTAACAGCGGGAATCCATATAACGTTATTTAGGCTTATTTAAGAACGTATAATGAGCATAAACTAAGGCCACCGATCTCATGTTGTTTGCAAAGAAATGTTTAGGTGCTTCACGTACTAAAATCTGCATCACAGTGCATATATATACTTGACGTTTGACAGTCTACCATAAAAAAATCATAAAAATACTGTCTTCTATAACATATTGATACACTTCGAGGTAAAACGGTTTTGGAACGCTGCAGCTGTTCTCTACTATCTAGAAAGACATAATTTGATTATTTGAGCTAACAGGGGATTGTCATTTGGAGACTGCCAATGTGGTGTTGTCGGAAGACAATCAGTTTCTCCATCAGTAGATGATGGGCGGCGCGTATCAAGTAGTTCATCAAGTGAAGGACCTCACCTTGAGAACATCTCCGGCTAGTTCATCGACTGTGCTGGAGCATTTAGGACGTAGATTCACTACAGTATCGCGTTCATGGAATCGAGTATTATTACTGGAAATGTGGTCGATCCCAGTCACCAGCCTGTGACAAGAGCGGAAGAACAGCAGTAGTTAGGGGGAGCTAGCCTGAGACTATGACGCAAGGCTCGGTTCGTGATGACCGAATGTGTCCTACTTATTCTGCTATACTCACTTAACAGACTGCCACAGCTGCGTCCATCCCTCGCTACGTGCTCTTATTAAATAGATATAGTTTCTTGCAAAATGTTCTACGAGCTGTGGCATGTGCTTGCCTAACTTACTTGTTTTCTGTGGACGTCTCTTTCCATTCAACGCGTATCCTTACTCGGCAGTGGCGTCAACCGGACCCACTTGCGACATTCTTCCTCGTTTCCTGCTTCCACCTCTGTCTCTGGCATGACTTCGATTTGCCTGTGAGAATCTGAGTGACTTCTAATAATCTTTTTTTTAAATTTCTGTACCTTAATATTCTTTGCGGTAGCAGAAGTGTACGAGTACCAATCGTAGGCCTTACCATCAAGAAAACACTGCTAAGCATGTGTGTCTTGAAGACTGAATTGTATGAAAGTAAGCCTAGGATTCTGGAGAAACCAGTAACAGACAGAATAAAGGAATTTGACAAGGTGTGTTTAACGAAGATTCCATACCAGTCCTAAGGCAGCTCTCCAGACAACTGAGTTAGAAACAACTCTTTTGAAAACACCGACTGCAAGAAAGAACGCTATCATAAGACAAAAGCCGAGATACCATGAAGTAGCTTCAGTCACACCGGAGGGAACCACAAAAGCCGTAAACTGTAGCAAAAACATGAAGCGCATCCAAAAGTAATGTGCTATTCAGACACGAAGAAAATGGCACAGGAGAGACTCGATACGAAAATATGCTTTCGGTTTGTACCTCATTCGATTTCTTTGCTGTATTTCAGTGAAACCACTTGGCCTTCAGTGCGAATGTGGATGATGAGGAAATTATGGCATGTTAATGCACAAAACTGCAGAAATAGTTAAGAATCTGGTTAATCCCTTCACCCCCAGACATAAATCTACTATTTTACTAGCTTCAAATTCCGATAATATTAGTAAGCAGTAATAAGGTATGGATTGGTGTACTGCACATTAGCCATGCCATATTGGAAGTTCTGTTGTAATAATTTTAAACACATTAATTCTACTGAGTATATTATGTGACTTACGTGGTAGTAGCCTTGTTTAATTCAACCGACAGTGGCAAGAAATTGGTGAATACAATGCCCAGTACACTGATGGCAACAACAAGAATGAGTTGTGCGACGTAGTCTTGTTTCTACATCAAGAAATGGTTGTACAAATTTCGAGCAAGTCGTGTAAGGGTGGCGCTATTAGCGTCACTATGAAGATGCACATCACATTTGCTTTAAATATACGCTGTAACGGTCGTGAGAGTTAATTACCTATGAGACTGGCTGTGGTGAGTTGATGTTAGTCAAGAATGCTTTTAAGGGGACAAAGACGTAATTATCAGTACATCACTGAGTTTGAACTAGGTCATGCAACAGGGCTACGAGAAGCTGGAGCTTCCATCTGCAATGCTGCAGAAAAACATGGCAGGAATGTAGCCGCCGTACTTGATTACTGGCAGCGGTGATTACCAGAATGCTAGAAGACCGGGCTCTGGACGGCAGCGTGGTACTACCGAGCGGGAAGAACATCGTGTTTGGCGTATGGATCTGCATTCCACGGACCCCAAACCACCACAATTTGCGAATTCAGTGGTGTGAAGCAAGAGCTTATTGGACGGTAGGGTGGAGGTCTATTCTGTTTTCTGATGAAAGGTGGTTCTGCCTCGATGTGACTGATGGTCATGTATTGGTTGCAAAGAGACCAGTTCAGGGCTTGCAACCAACCTGTCTGCTTGCTAGATACACTGGACCTACAACTACACTTACGAACTTTCTATGACAGCGGGAGCACTCTCGTATTTCCCACGCATACTGACTGCGATTTTGTTCGCCAGTCTGGTGAATCGAACTGTTGAGCTGCCATTCTTGAACAGCGTTCCTGGGGATGTTGTCCAACAGGATAACGCTCACCCCCATACTGCTCTCGTAAGTCAGCGTGCTCTACAGATTGTCGACAGGTGGCCTTGGCCTTTTTGATCACCAGATGTGTCTGCAGTCGAGCATACGTTGGACATTGGCGGACGACGCCTCCGGCATCATCCACAACCAGCAATAACCGTCCCTGTATTGGCCAACAAAGTGCAACAGGAATGGAATTTTACCTCACAAACTAACATCCGACCCGAGTACAAACACGCTTGAATTCGGCACATTCCCAGTTGTTGATGTACCACCACTTCACGTTTGCAGAGGCTGTGATATTGCAATATTAATCACTCAAATATGTTACCTAGACAATTCTATTACCAGAATTTCATTGCTCTACATTACCTATCGTTTGCTGCTGCGATTTCTTTTCGTCAATCTGTATTAACGTACTTAGCGCACGATGGATGCACAACATAAGTAACATCATCATAAACTCTCCAAGTTGATCTTATTATATAACTTATAAACTATACATTCGTATTTAGGAAATGTTCTGAGCACCTGTGCTTCCCTGATATTCAGTCAATTTAGGCGTTAATCTTCGTCTTACTAGGTTTGTATTATATTTAATAATTGTTGGCATCAGTTAGCTTTTCTGCGGCTCGTCTGATGAAGTTGCTCCCAGTTTATGGGTTTCGCACTTATGCTAGATGCGCAGGTGTTACTGGAACACTGACATAGCTCTGTCATCTTGCTTAGTCGAAGGTTTCAGTAGTAGGTATGAAAAATACGCTTCTTTGATAGACCAAATCGTTGTTGTTGAGGTCGTCAGTCCTGAGACTGGTTTGATGCAGATCTCCATGCTACTCTATCCTGTGCAAGCTTCTTCATCTCCCAGTGCCTACTGCAACCTACATCCTTCTGAACCTGCTGGGTGTATTCATCTCTTGGTCTCCCTCTACGATTTTTACCCTCTACGCTGCACTCCAATACTAAATTGGTGATCCCTTGATGCCTCAGAACATGTCCTACCAACCGATCCCGCTTCTGATCAAGTTGTGCCACAAACTTCTCTTCTCCCCAATCCTATTCAATACTTCCTCATTAGTTATGTGATCTACCCATCTAATCTTGAGCATTCTTCTGTAGCACCACATTTCGAAAGCTTCTATTCTCTTCTTGTCCAAACGATTTATCGTCCATGTTTCACTTCCATACATGGTTACACTCCATACAAATACTTTCAGAAACGACTTCCTGACACTTAAATCAATACTCGATGTTGACAAATTTCTCTTCTTCAGAAACGCTTTCTTTACCATTGCCAGTCTACATTTTATATCCTCTCTACTTCTACCATCATTAGTTATTTTGCTCCCCAAATAGCAAAACTCCTTTACTGCTTTAAGTGTCTCATTTCCTAATCTAATTCCCTCAGCATCACCCGACTTAATTCGACTTCATTCCATTATCCTCATTTTGCTTTTCTTGATGTTCATCTTATAACCTCCTTTCAAGACACTATCTATTCCGTTCAACTGATCTTCCAAGTCCTATGCTGTCTCTGACAGAATTACAATGTCATCGGCGAACCTCAAAGTTTTTATTTCTTCTCCATGGGTTTTAATACCTACTCCGAATTTTTCTTCTGTTTCCTTCACTGCTTGCTCAATATACAGATTGAATAACATTGGGGAGAGGCTACAACCCTGTCTCACTCCCTTCCCAACCACTGCTTCCCTTTCGTACCCCTCAACTCTTATAACTGCCATTTGGTTTCTCTACAAATTGTAAATAGCCTTTCGCGCCCTATATTTGACCCCTGCTACCTTCAGAATTTGAAAGAGACTATTCCCGTGAACATTGTCAAAAGCTTTCTCTAAGTCTACAAATGCTAGAAACGTAGTTTTGCCTTTCCTTAATCTAGCTTCTAAGATAGGTCTTAGGGTCAGTATTGCCTCACGTGTTCCAATATTTCTACGGAATCCGAACTGATCTTCCCCTAGGTCGGCTTCTACTAGTTTTTCAATTCGTCTGTAAAGAATTTGCGTTAGTATTTTGCAGCCGTGACTTATTAAACTGATAGTTCGGTAATTTTCACACCTGTCAACTCCTGCTTTCTTTGGGATTGGAATGATTATATTCTTCTTGAAGTCTGAGGGTATTTCGCCTGTCTCATACATCTTGCTCACCAGATGGTAGAGTTTTGTCAGGACTGGATCTTCCAAGGCTTTCAGTAGTTCTAATGGAATGTTGTCTACTCCCGGGGCCTTGTTTCCACTCAGGTCTTTCAGTGCTCTGTCAAACTCTTCACGCAGTAGCGTATCTCCCATTTCATGTTCATCTACATCCTCTTCCATTTCCATAATATTGTCCTCAAGGACATCGCTCTTATATGGACCCTCTATATACTCCTTCCACCTTTTTGCTTTCCCTTCTTTGCTTAGAACTGGGTTTCCATCTGAGTTCTTAATATTCATACAAGTGGTTCTCTTTTCTCCAAAGGTCTCTTTAATTTTCCTGTAGGCAGTATCTATCTTACCTCTAGTGAGATAAGCCTCTACATCCTTACATTTGTCCTCTAGCCATCCCTGCTTAGCCATTTTACACTTCCTGTCGATCTCATTTTTGAGACGTTTGTATTCCTTTTTGCCTTCTTCATATACTGCATTTTTATATTTTCTCCTTTCATCAATTAAATTCAATATATCTTCTGTTCTACTAGCCCTCGTCTTTTTACCTACTTGATCCTCTACTCCCATCACTACTTCATCCCTCAATGCTACCCATTCTTCTTCTACTGTATTTCTTTCCCCCATTCCTGCGATTTGCTCCCTTACGCTCTCCCTGAAACTCTGTACAACCTCTGGTTTAGTGAGTTTATCCACATTCAATCTCCTGAAATTCCCACCTTTTTGCAGTTTCTTCAGCTTTAATCTGCAGCTCATAACCAACAGATTGTGGTCAGAGTCCACATCTGCCCCTGGAAATGTCTTACAATTTAAAACCTGGTTCCTAAATCTCTGTCTTGCCATTATATAATCTATCTGAAATCTGTCAGTATCTCCAGGCTTCTTCCATGCATACAACCTTCTTTTATGACCATATCATGAGGTCTGTAACAAAGCAGTGTACTGCTAGATAAATGGTTAGTCGCACTGTTCCTCGTTTTCGTCATAGATTCATGATAAAACAATAGTGTCAGAGTTCAAGAATGTAGGCTGAGGAAATAGGGAATTAAACTGTGAAGTTAACTGTAAAATCATAAGCCCATGGATACGTTTAATCTGCAAACACAAAAACATCATATTCATCGGCTGTCCTCTACGGATGTAGTCACAAAGATGATAATTTTCCGTAAGATTATGCATAGTAAAGAACAACATGCCGGATAATTAGTCATTAGGTTTGGGTCGTTATGGATAAAGGGTTGGGAGCGCTTGAATTCTGGTGCCGGCACCATCACCATCAACAGTGTCACGTGCCCCGTTGACTGAGAAATAGACAGAACTCTTGACTAACTCGATTTTCATTTTTATACGTGTTAAACCACATCATAGTAGTAGATATTTGTCAGAACTGAGCGCTGGAATACATTCCGTTTTAAGTTACATAGATATATTCCACTAATTTTTGAGTTGCTTACAAATAAGTAATATATCGTGATTCTTGAGTTTCTCCCGGCGTATTTGATAATCTAATTATCCACGGGTGTACTGCCGGTCTACAGTGTCCAACGGGCACAATATTTCACCGATCATACATGTCGCCATAACCAGGTGAACTGACGGACTGAGCTCCTGTGAACGTGCCGGCACGGAGATCCGTACGCTATGGTTGCCCAGAGGGAACTGAGTTTTGACGTCGTTTCCTTATTTACGAGGGTACCCCTGCGAGAGTCACTAGAATTGAGCGCCAAAGATGACCTCAGTTTGAGGAAGGCCGGTGTGTACCAGATTCCGTGTCATTGTGGCAAGTCGTATATTGGTCAGACGATGCGTACCGTCGAGGATCGATGCCGTGATCACCAGAGGCACACTCGACTGATGTATACGAGCAAGTCGGCGGTCGCTGAACATTGTTTGTCGGAAAATCACGCTACGGAGTATGATCGCACGAGGATACTGGCACAGACGTCGAGACACTGGGACAGCGTTGTTATAGAGGCCATCGAAATTCGCACCAATGACGACCTCATAAACCAAGACTATGGCTATAATGTTAGCAAGGCTTGGGAACCAGTGATTGGGTTAATCAAGAGCAAATCCAGCAAACGTATAGTTTTGACGACAACGGCAGACAGAGCCATCACAACGACGTCATCTCAGACGCCGTCGCAAACAGTTCGACCGCGCGACCGTGGCGCGGGGCGCGGACAGTGGAGGGAGCGCGCCGCGGGTGGAGGGTACTTAAATCGACCGCCGCCGTGACCGAAGCCAGTTCCCTCTGAGCAGCCATAGCGTACGGATCTCCGTGCCGGCACGTTCACAGGAGCTAAGTCCGTCAGTTCACATGATGATGGCGACATGTATGATCTCCGAAATATTGTGCCCGTTGGACACTGTA
Source organism: Schistocerca serialis cubense (assembly GCF_023864345.2). NCBI lineage: Eukaryota > Metazoa > Arthropoda > Insecta > Orthoptera > Acrididae > Schistocerca > Schistocerca serialis. The sequence goes on along the minus strand of NC_064642.1, from coordinate 770,000,717 downwards.
GATCGGCAGTACACCCGTGAATATTTTGATTAAGGAATATATCCATCACATCTGTCCTGTTTATATTCTCAATGTGGATTGTATCACCATCTTTGATTTCTGGCAGGGTGACATAGAGCCTTACTGACAGAACAGGACTGAGATTACTGATCCACCTCGTAGTGTTTAGTTGGAGAAAAAAGTTTTGCTTTTATCACAGTATAAATCACATTACTGTGCAATGATCATCATTTTTACAGCAAATGAGAAGCTGGTCCTAGGTTGTGTTCCAAAACTGAACAGCATAGAGACAGAAGTGACGACACTTACTGCAGCACCTGACCATCATTTTGCAGGATTATGCTCAAGTACGTACAGTGCAAGCTGTTACTGATTTGTTTGACTGATTGGGTTGCTAAGTGCTATACCACCTACAGCACTCCCCTGACTTAAGCCCTCGTGAGTTCAACGCGATTTCTAAACTGAAGGTGACACTCCACGGCATTCGCTTAAGAACTGCTACAAAATCGTCGGGCAATAAACCGCGCCGCTCGAACTGTCAACACAACTGGCAATGCTAAAGTGTCTTACGACTTTCACATCGCTGGCAACGGGATATACACAGTGCTGGTGACTACTCTGAAGGTCAGTAAAACTTTGAAGCACGTATCTATTTTGTAGTAGCTGTAAATAAACAGTTGCCTCTATTAAAGTTCCAACCCTCATACATTTATCCCGCTGTCAGGAAGGACGGTCAATATCTTCATGAAAGAAGTCTGGTGTTGCCTACGGAACCATTTTTGTACCCAAGCGTCCGTTCTTCGTCAGAAGTAAATCGATGGTCACAAATATTTCTCTTCACGGCTCCAATTGTATGGAAATCACCTGGGAAGAGACCGGGATTGTGTAGACCATTTGTGAGGGCTTCTCAGCAAAACGTCTGTACCTTACTCGATACAGGATGCCAACATAATGCACACCTAAATGTTGCCTCTACAGTTTCTCTGAGAAGCTCTTACACATCCTCGATACAATCCCCCTCTCTCCCCACGCTGTTTCCGTGTATTTAGAGCCCCGAAGAGAGACTGTTATGGACGTCCGTTTGTTTCGGACGCAGAGGTGCACGCTTTGGAACAATCATGGTTCCGTGGGCAACCGCTGTTTTCCATGAAGGTACTGACCCCCTTGCCTCATAACAGGATAAATGTTTTAACAGTGATGACGATTAATTTTGAAATAATAAACCGTTTACCTACCTTTCTCTCATTTACCTCGTTTACAGTTCACTGCCCCTGATAACCATGCGCATTCGACCATAGGTTCGGATTGCTAGTGAATTTACAAATCAACTGACATCAATCAAATGTGCGTTGAATTATTATCTCGAAAGTCAGTAAAATTTATTGTTGGACAAATGGTATTAAATCAAGTTTCCCATCCAATCTGAGACTATCGATCGACAACCTGAATAAGAACTGATGACGTCGGAGAAAGTTTTGGGCCACAGCTGAATAATTCTGTAAGTTGGACAAGATGGTGCAATTCTACACTAGCTCCGCGCGGTTAGTTTGTATATCAAAGCACGGCTGCTTCGTAGCGCAAAGATGCAAGAGTTCCCCGGCTTCACGGAATTGGCGCCACTTCAGTTTCCCTAGTGACTGAACTGGGAGGCCGGGCTGTCGCTAGCCAGAACAGATTGTATAACCCACTAATTGTTAGGCTGGGGGAAGGCACATCTGTCTGATGGTCTACCGTGGAGGGGAATCCGAGTTGATATGTGCGGGGCCCCATTTCGCGGCTATTATCCGTTGGAATCACTTCGTGATAGCAATAAAACGTTTGTTGCGACCATTTTCGGTATCAGCGACCTAGCTTTCGTTACATGGTAGCACCCATGGACCTAGCAGTTCGAGGTAGTAACTCGCAGTAATTTCCGTCGTTTTACAGACGCTGGAATCATTCGTATCTCGATCGACGGACATGGCAACTGTTTCCATACTGCCACTGCCTTGGCTTCTGTTCAAACATACATTTCATGGCAATTGACTATATCGTATTCGATTTCAAATTCCGAAATCTTTTCGTAATTTCCTACGAGTACACTTAAAAAGAGTGGAGGAGTTGTTGATGTTTCATTTCTGTGTCGAGTGATATTTTGTCGTTTTGTCTTGACCTACAGCAAAACACTTTCGTGCTAGTTTATTTCATTAGATGTGAGCGGATCGATCTGTTATAGCATGTAACTGATTACATCTAATTTCATGTGTTGTGGTGAATGTATTTTATCTACGTACCAGATATATCTTCCTATTTGCCTGTAGCATCACCTCAATCAATAAGTTTTTATGTAGCTCCTAAAACCTCAGCTACACGTGCTCGATGCCACAAAGGTCTAGGAAACAGAAGTATGGCAGGTGAGGTTCATGTTCCAGATAATAGGGAATCTGCGGCATGCAGTTCGCACTCTTTTTTCTGAATCACGCCAGCTTCAGTGAAGATTAACTCTACGATGTTCATTGACCTTAGATACTAAACCCTCGTAAAATTTACGATTGCAGTGGTAGTCTCTTCCAGTTGGAATCTCTTCGTGCTTCTCGCCAATTAGGACACGTTAGTGATACGTACTGTCGAGTAACTACATTGAAAATTAAGAACAGCTGCCATTGTGAGTGACCTAGATATCCTCGGAGTAGTGAACCAACTTAATCACTTAATGAAACGATGTCTTCCGGTCTAGACCAGTGAGGTAGTATGCTGATGCAATAGCTCCATAATCATATACAGACGCTCGTTCGCTGAAAGATGCGTGCCAAAAGACTGGAAAGTTGCACAAGTCACAACAACATTCATGAAAGTTTGCAGGAGTAATCCACTACATTAAAGGCCCATATCACTAACGTCGGTATGCAGCAGGATTTGGAGCATATTTTATGTTAGAACAATACGAATTACCTCGAAGAGAGCGGCCTATTGAGACACAGTCTATACAGATTAAGAAAACATCGTCCTTGTGAAAACTCAACTAGTTCTTTACTCACACTGTCTTGAGTACTATTGAGAAGGAACTACAAATTGATTCCGTATTTCTAGAACGCTTTTGACACTGTACCACACAAGCGGCTTGTTGTGAAATCAGTTTCTAAACATTCTGCGTGGTGTCTGTTTGTTCTATATCGTGTCTCCCTACCACTTTCGCGCAACGACGCTCTGAGCGTGTTTTTTTAGGGAATTGACTAGTTTGAACCTGGGACCTGTTGCTGGTACGGAGTCGTCAGACCACACATGACATGTAGAATTCAGAAGAGTTCAGTGAGACTAGCGATGATATAGCCAAATACTTAATGATTTCAGCATCAGCTTCACTGCACTCCCTGTAAGAGAATCTTAATACTAACTAAATTTAGTGGAAGGGGTTCAAGGCTTTCCTATGTTTAGTTAGCTGATAAAATAAAGTCGAAAAAGCAGTTAAGTTTACCATTGGAAATTTTATTCTACTCACAAAACATCGTTTATTAATTGCACTATTGATAAAAGGAAATGTTTTAATATAGGATGGTAAAAACCAACTGCGTTCAACAAAAATGTGAACGAATATTCCCTGAATGGGTTTCACAGCTATACAATGGATCGAAGGATGACCTATTCCATATCACATCAATAATGTAGGTTTAAATTAAGTTTCACAAGAGAGAAAACTATCAAAATGGTCTACAGTGACCCTCAATTATCATTAATTACTTAACTAACTGGTCGTAAATTACAGTGGCTGATGTGGCTACTCAATAACTGTTGTTGTGGTCTTCAGTCCTGAGACTGGTTTGATGCAGCTCTCCATGCTACTCTATCCTGTGCAAGCTTCTTCATCTCCCAGTGCCTACTGCAACCTACATCCTTCTGAATCTGCTTAGTGTATTCATCTCTTGGCCTCCCTCTACGATTTTTACCCTCCACGCTGCCCTCCAATACTAAATTGGTGATCCCTTGATGCCTCAAAACATGTCCTACCAACTGATCCCTTCTTCTGGTCAAGTTGTGCCACAAACTTCTCTTCTCCCCAATCCTATTCAATACTTCCTCATTAGTTATGTGATCTACCCATCTAATCTTCAGCATTCTTCTGTAGCACCACATTTCGAAAGCTTCTATTCTCTTCTTGTCTAAACTATTTATCGTCCATGTTTCACTTCCATACATGGCTACACTCCATACAAATACTTTCAGAAAAGACGTCCTGACACTTAAATCTGTACTCGATGTTAACAAATTTCTCTTCTTTAGAAACGCTTTCCTTGCCATTGCCAGTCTACATTTTATATCCTCTCTACTTCGACAATCATCAGTTAATTTGCTCACCAAATAGCAAAACTCCTTTACTACTTTAAGTGTCTCATTTCCTACTCTACTTCCTTCAGCATCACCCGACTTGATTCTACGACATTCCATTATCCTTGTTTTGCTTTTGATGATGTTCATCTTATATACACCTCTCAAGACACTGTCCAGTCCATTCATCTGCACTTTTAAGTCCTTTGCTGTCTCTGACAGAATTACAATGTCATCAGCGAACCTCAAAGTTTTTATTTGTTCTCCATGGATTTTAATACCTACTCCAAAATTTTCTTTTGTTTCCATTACTGCTTGCTCAATATACAGATTGAATAATATCTGGGAGTGGCTACAACCCTGTCTTACTCCCTTCCCAACCACTGCTTCCCTTTCATGCCCCTCGACTCTTATAACTGCTATCTGGTTTCTGTACAAATTGTAAATAGCCTTTCGCTCCCTGTATTTTACCCCTGCCACCTTTAGAATTTAAAAGAGAGTATTCGAGTCAACATTGTCAAAAGCGTTCTCTAAGTCTACAAATGCTAGAAATGTTGGTTTGCCTTTCCTTAATATTTCTTCTTCTAGTTTTTCCATTCGTCTGTAAAGAATTCGTGTTAGTATTTTGCAGCTGTGGCTTATTAAAATGATTGTTCGGTACTTTTCACATCTGTCAACAACTGCTTTCTTTGGGTTTGGAATTATTATATTCTTCTTGAAGTCTGAGGGTATTTCGCCTGTTTCATACATCTTGCTCACCAGATGGTAGAGATTTGTCAGGACTGGCTCTCCCAAGGCCGTCAAGAGTTCCAATGGAATGTAGTCTACTCCCAGGGCCTTGTTTCGGCTCAGGTCTTTCAGTGCTCTGTCAAACTCTTCACGCAGTAGCGTATCTCCCATTTCATTTTCTTCTACATCCTCTTCCATTTCCATAATATTGTCCTCAAGTACATGGTTCTTGTATAGATCCTCTATATATTCCTTCCACCTTTTTGCTTTCCCTTCTTTGCTTAGAACTGGGTTTGCATCTGAGCTCTTGATGCTCATACAAGTGGTACACATGTCTCCAAAGGTCTCTTTAATTTTCCTGTAGGCAGTATCTATCTTATCTATCTTACCCCTAGCAAGATAAGCCTCTACATCCTTACATTTGTCCTCTAGCCATCCCTGCTTAGCCATTTTGCACTTCCTGTCGATCTCATTTTTGAGACGTTTGTATTCCTTTTTGCCTTCTTCATATACTGCATTTTTATATTTTCTCCTTTCATCAATTAAATTCAATATATCTTCTGTTCTACTAGCCCTCGTCTTTTTACCTACTTGATCCTCTACTCCCATCACTACTTCATCCCTCAATGCTACCCATTCTTCTTCTACTGTATTTCTTTCCCCCATTCCTGCGATTTGCTCCCTTACGCTCTCCCTGAAACTCTGTACAACCTCGGGTTTAGTGAGTTTATCCACATTCAATCTCCTGAAATTCCCACCTTTTTGCAGTTTCTTCAGCTTTAATCTGCAGTTCGTAACCAACAGATTGTGGTCAGAGTCCACATCTGCCCCTGGAAATGTCTTACAATTTAAAACCTGGTTCCTAAATCTCTGTCTTGCCATTATATAATCTATCTGAAATCTGTCAGTATCTCCAGGCTTCTTCCATGCATACATCCTTCTTTTATGACCATATCATGAGGTCTGTAACAAAGCAGTGTACTGCTAGATAAATGGTTAGTCGCACTGTTCCTCGTTCTCGTCATAGATTCATGATAAAACAATAGTGTCAGAGTTCAAGAATGTAGGCTGAGGAAATAGGGAATTAAACTGTGAAGTTAACTGTAAAATCATAAGCCCATGGATACGTTTAATCTGCAAACACAAAAACATCATATTCATCGGCTGTCCTCTACGGATGTAGTCACAAAGATGATAATTTTCCGCAAGATTATGCATAGTAAAGAACAACATGCCGGATAATTAGTCATTAGGTTTGGGTCGTTATGGATAAAGGGTTGGGAGCGCTTGAATTCTGGTGCCGGCACCATCACCATCAACAGTGTCACGTGCCCCGTTGACTGAGAAATAGACAGAACTCTTGACTAACTCGATTTTCATTTTTATACGTGTTAAACCACATCATAGTAGTAGATATTTGTCAGAACTGAGCGCTGGAATACATTCCGTTTTAAGTTACATAGATATATTCCACTAATTTTTGAGTTGCTTACAAATAAGTAATATATCGTGATTCTTGAGTTTCTCCCGGCGTATTTGATAATCTAATTATCCACGGGTGTACTGCCGGTCTACAGTGTCCAACGGGCACTATATTTCACCGATCATACATGTCGCCATAACCAGGTGAACTGACGGACTGAGCTCCTGTGAACGTGCCGGCACGGAGATCCGTACGCTATGGTTGCCCAGAGGGAACTGAGTTTTGACGTCGTTTCCTTTTTTACGAGGGTACCCCTGCGAGAGTCACTAAAATTGAGCGCCAAAGATGACCTCAGTTTGAGGAAGGCCGGTGTGTACAAGATTCCGTGTCAATGTGGCAAGTCGTATATTGGTCAGAGGATGCGTACCGTCGAGGATCGATGCCGTGATCACCAGAGGCACACTCGACTGATGTATACGAGCAAGTCGGGGGTCGCTGAACATTGTTTGTCGGAAAATCACGCTTCGGCGTATGGACGCACGAGGATACTGGCACAGACGTCGAGACACTGGGACAGCGTTGTTATAGAGAACATCGAAATTCGCACCAATGACGACCTAATAAACCAAGTCTATGGCTATAATGTTAGCAAGGCTTGGGAACCAGTGATTGGGTTAATCAAGAGCAAATCCAGCAAACGTATAGTTTTGACGACAACGGCAGACAGAGCCATCACAACGACGTCATCTCAGACGCCGTCGCAAACTGTTCGACCGCGCGACCGTGGCGCGGGGCGCGGACAGCGGAGGGAGCGCGCCGCGGGTGGAGGGTACTTAAATCGGCCGCCGCCGTGACCGAAGCCAGTTCCCTCTGAGCAGCCATAGCGTACGGATCTCCGTTCCGGCACGTTCACAGGAGCTAAGTCCGTCAGTTCACATGATGATGGCGACATGTATTATCTCCGAAATATTGTGCCCGTTGGACACTGTAGATCGGCAGTACACCCGTGAATATTTTGATTAAGGAATATATCCATCACATCTGTCCTGTTTATATTCTCAATGCGGATTGTATCACCATCTTTGATTTCTGGCAGGGTGACATAGAGCCTTACTGACAGAACAGGACTGTGATTACTGATCCACCTCGTAGTGTTTAGTTGGAGAAAAAAGTTTTGCTTTTATCACAGTATAAATCACATTACTGTGCAATGATCATCATTTTTACAGCAAATGAGAAGCTGGTCCTAGGTTGTGTTCCAAAACTGAACAGCATAGAGACAGAAGTGACGACACTTACTGCAGCACCTGACCATCATTTTGCAGGATTATGCTCAAGTACGTACAGTGCAAGCTGTTACTGATTTGTTTGACTGATTGGGTTGCTATGTGCTATACCACCTACAGCACTCCCCTGACTTAAGCCCTCGTGAGTTCAACGCGATTTCTAAACTGAAGGTGACACTCCACGGCATTCGCTTCAGAACTGCTACAAAAACGTCGGGCAATAAACCGCGCCGCTCGAACTGTCAACACAACTGGCAATGCTAAAGTGTCTTACGACTTTCACATCGCTGGCAACGGGATATACACAGTGCTGGCGACTACTCTGAAGGTCAGTAAAACTTTGAAGCACGTATCTATTTTGTAGTAGCTGTAAATAAACAGTTGCCTCTATTAAAGTTCCAACCCTCATACATTTATCCCGCTGTCAGGAAGGACGGTCAATATCTTCATGAAAGAAGTCTGGTGTTGCCTACGGAACCATTTTTGTACCCAAGCGTCCGTTCTTCGTCAGAAGTAAATCGATGGTCACAAATATTTTTCTTCACGGCTCCAATTGTATGGAAATCACCTGGGAAGAGACCGGGATTGTGTAGACCATTTGTGAGGGCTTCTCAGCAAAACGTCTGTACCTTACTCGATACAGGATGCCAACATAATGCACACCTAAATGTTGCCTCTACAGTTTCTCTGAGAAGCTCTTACACATCCTCGATACAATCCCCCTCTCTCCCCACGCTGTTTCCGTGTATTTAGAGCCCCGAAGAGAGACTGTTATGGACGTCCGTTTGTTTCGGACGCAGAGGTGCACGCTTTGGAACAATCATGGTTCCGTGGGCAACCGCTGTTTTCCATGAAGGTACTGACCCCCTTGCCTCATAACAGGATAAATTTTTTAACAGTGATGACGATTAATTTTGAAATAATAAACCGTTTACTTACCTTTCTCTCATTTACCTCGTTTACAGTTCACTGCCCCTTATAACCATGCGCATTCGACCATAGGTTCGGATTGCTAGTGAATTTACAAATCAACTGACATCAATCAAATGTGCATTGAATTATTAACTCGAAAGTCTGAAAAATTTATTATTGGACAAATGGTATTAAATCAAGTTTTCCATCCAATCTGAGACTATCGATCGACAACCTGAATAAGAACTGATGACGCATGAGAAAGTTTTGGGCCACAGCTGAATAATTCTGTAATTTGGACAAGATGGTGAAATTCTACACTAGCTCCGTGCGATTAGTTTGTATATCAAAGCACGGCTGCTTCGTAGCGCAAGGATGCAAGAGTTCCCCGGTTTCACGGAATTGGCGCCACTTCACTTCCCCTAGTGACTGAACTGGGAGGCCGGGCTGTCGCTAGCCAGAACAGATTGTATAACCCACCGATTGTTAGGCTGGGGGAATGCACTTCTTTTTGATGGTCTACCGTGGAGGGGAATCTGAGTTGATATGTGCGGGGCCCCATTTCGCGGCTATTATCCGTTGGAATCACTTCGTGATAGCAATAAAACGTTTGTTGCGACCATTTTCGGTATCAGCGACCTAGCTTTCGTTACATGGTGGCACCCATGGACCTAGCAGTTCGATGTAGTAACTCGCAGTAATTTCTGTCGTTTTACAGACGCTAGAATCATTCGTATCTCGATCGACGGACATGGCAACTGTTTCCATACTGCCACTGCCTGGGCTTCTGTTCAAACATACATTTCATGGCAATTGACTATTTCGAATTCGATTTCAAATTCCGAAATCTTTTCGTAATTTCCTACGAGTACACTTAAAAAGAGTGGAGGAGTTGTTAATGTTTCATTTCTGTGTCAAGTAATATTTTGTCGTTTTGTCTTGACCTACAGCAAGACACTTTCGTGTTAGTTTATTTCATTAGATGTGAGCGGATCGATCTGTTATTGCATGTAACTGATTACCTCTAATTTCATGTGTTGTGGTGAATGTATTTTGTCTACGTACCAGATATATCTTCCTATTTGTCTGTAGCATCGCGTCAATCAATAAGTTTTTGTGTAGCTCCTAAAACCTCAGCTACACGTGCTCGATGCCACAAAGGTCTAGGAAACAGAAGTATGGCAGGTGAGGTTCATGTTCCAGATAATAGGGAATCTGCGGCATGCAGTTCGTATTCTTCTTTCTGAATCACGCCAGCTTCAGTGAAGATTAACTCTACGATATTCATTGACCTTAGATACTAAAACCTCGTAAAATTTACGATTGCAGTGGTAATCTCTTCCAGTTGGAATCTCTTCGTGTTTCTCGCCAATTAGGACACGTTAGTGATACGTACTGTCAAGTAACTAAATTGAAAATTAAGAACAGCTGCCAATGTGAGTAACTTAGATATCCTCGGAGTAGTGAACTAACTTAAATCACTTAATGAAACAATGTCTTCCGGTCTAGACCAGTGAGGTAGTATGCTGATGCAATACCTCCATAATCATATACAGACGCTCGTTCGCTGAAAGATGCATGCCAAAAGACTGGAAAGTTGTACAAGTCACAACAACATTCAAAAAAGTTTGCAGGAGTAATCCACTACATTACAGGCCCATATCACTAACGTCGGTATGCAGCAGGATTTGCAGCATATTTTATGTTAGAACAATACGAATTACCTCGAAGAGAGCGGTCTATTGAGACACAGTCTATACGGATTAAGAAAACATCGTTCTTGTGAAAACACAACTAGCTCTTTACTCACACTGTCTTAAGTACTATTGAGAAGGAACTTCAAATTGATTCCGTATTTCTAGAACGCTTTTGACACTGTACCACACAAGCGGCTTGTTGTGAAATCAGTTTATAAACATTCTGCGTGGTGTCTGTTTGTTCTATATTGTGTCTCCCTACCACTTTCGCGCAACGACGCTCTGAGTGTGTTTTTTAGGGAATTGACTAGTTTGAACCTGGGACCTGTTGCTGGTACGGAGACGTCAGACCACACATCACATATTGAGTTCAGAAGAGTTCAGTGAGACTAGCAATGAAATAACCAAATACTTATTGATTTCAGCGTCAGCTCCACTGCACTCCCTGTAAAAGAATCTTAATACTAACTAAATTTAGTGGAAGGGGTTCAAGGCTTTCCTATGTTTAGTTAGCTGGTAAAATTGCGTCGAAAAAGCAGTTAAGTTTACCATTGGAAATTTTATTCTACTCACAAAACATCGTTTATAAATTGCACTATTTATAAAAGGAAATGTTTTAATAGAGGATGGTAAAAACCAACTGTGTTCAACAAAAACGTAAACGAATATTCCCTGAATGGGTTTCACAGCTCTACAATGGATCGAAGGCTGACCTATGCCATATCACATCTACAATCTAGGTTTAAATTAAGTTTCACAAGAGAGAAAACTATCAAAATGGTCTACAGTGACCCTCAATTATCTTTAATTACTCATCTAACTTGTCGCAAATTACAGTGGCTGATGTGGCTTCTCAATAACTATATAACAGAAAAATCATCGCGTTTCAGATTTTTACTTCAAAAGGCAAATGTGATTACCATGAGCTTTAATTGACGATCGACATTAGTATTACGCAAAAATGGGACGTAACAGATGAGACTTCTGCAGTTCCGAGTGAACCTTTATGCGCTGTTATGCGAAATTGCGTGCGTTAATTAGCTTGTCGGTGCTCGTCAGGGGGCGGCGGCCGGCGCAGCTCCGTCCAGCTCGCCCTCTCGGAAGCAACACTCTCCTAAATTCTCCTTACTACAATTAACCGAAGTTGGTTTTAAAAAAAAAAACTATCTGGTTGTGTTTTCATCTGACCAATCAGGGCCACAATGTTAACCTTAAGCTCCGCCTACAAAAATTTTGTCTATCCAATGAGAAATGTTATACTTTTCGTGGTGGGGCAATGTTTTTACAGTTTGCAACGTAACAGAGACGCGAAATAGTCTCACGCTAAAACTTGCAACTGGTGTGGTCCTTTTAGCGTTATCGTAAGATCTATACTGTTCTTCTGGAGGGCTCTATCTTTTAACATGGGCTGGGGGGTGGTCCTAACGTAACAGAGACGCGAAAAAGTCTCACGCTAAAACTTGCGGGTGGGGTAGCCCTTTCTGTGTTATCGTAAGATCTATACAGTTCTTCTGGAGGGCTCTAGCTTTTAACATGGGCTGGGGGGGTGGTCCTAACGTAACAGAGACGCGAAAAAGTCTCACGCTAAAAACTTGCAGGTGGTCTAGTCGTAGCGGTTAGCTGGCGATGTGGGTGTCCGTCCCTTATCGTAGGGCCTTCTCACTTAACACAGTTCTGCTCTCGGCTTCTTTTCTCGTATCTCCCCTTGGAACTGCGTCTGTCTCACGGTGGGAAGGTATGACATGCATTTAGGCATTCTTGTGTTAGTCTGTGGTATTTCATCTGCTCACTCGTTACTCGTATTACTTTGGTTAATTTAATGTCACGATTTATTCGGAGCTATGTGACATACTACTGGATTTGCTTATCATGTCAGGGTTTTCATGGATGGTGTTGGTGTAGTCGTAGCGGTTAGCTGGCGATGTGGGTGTCCGTTCCTTATCGTAGGGCCTTCTCGCTTAACACGGTTCTGCTCTCGGCTTCTGTTCTCGTTTCTCCCCTCGGAACTGCGTCTGTCTCACGGTGGGAAGGTATGACATACATTTAGGCATTCTTGTGTTAGTCTGTGGTGTTCCATTTGCTCACTCGTTACTCGTATTACTTTGGTTAATTTAATGTCACGATTTATTCGGTGTATTGAGATATTATCATAACAAATGGTACTAATGTTAAAAAAAAGGGAAAACATCTAACAAGATAATTTTTTACTCTTTGTTTTATTTTTAAGGAGAAAATAAGTAAAATATAGTTATTCTTTTATTTTTATGAGGACAAAATGTGTGGCATATAGTTTTAGTGTTTATTATGCCTTACTTTTATATTTATATACTGTCCATTTCAGAACTAATGACTTAATTTTATCGATAGTCTATTTTTTATTTAAGTCTATTGTCAATGACTGTTATTTTGTAGTTTATTAGCTGTCTGATGTGCTTAGCTTATTTAGTTTTTTACACGATTATTTTGCACAATTCCTAAATCACATAATTTGATTTCACACATTCACACAATCCTATGAATGTTTAAGCATGAGGTTGGCGAATGTTTCTGCACGAAGGTGGTGGACTTGAGCGAGATGGATGTGGGCAAGTGTTTGATGTACAGCTTCGTTCATCGTTCCTTGTTGGCTTTGCAAGTGTGTGTTGCTGTTGTGGAGGTTCCATAATGGAATGGAGCTGTGACTGCAGAATCTCGTGGTTTACTGGCTTTGTATGCGTAAAAGTCATCGTTATGTGCCGCTGAAAGCAGTCGTTTTTCGTTGTAATACTTCGCAGACGACTAGTTTACAATAGGATAGGAATTTGGGAAGGTATGTCGTCTATTCTTCACCCATCTTCTTTCTCGGTCTCAATCTTGCGAACCTTCAACTTCTGTTCTTCCTGCTTTTTCTCAGCTTCTTGCTTGCTTCTTGGTTCTTCTCTGGGCAGGATATGGAAATATTTATTGGTAACTAGTCACTTTGAAGTTCTCCTCCTAGTAACAGTTTGATAAATGGTTTGGACATGTCATTTCTACTTTGTGGACGTTTTCTTCAGTTTCGTGCATCAGCTTGCTGTTTAATAGCGGTAGTGTGACTTTTACACATATTTTTTGCCAGTGGTGGCTTGCTGAAGCGGTCTTCTTGTCAGGCTGTTTTTTGCTCACTCCACTGAGTGGGGGGACTTGGAGACCCCTCCGGCGTTCGGCGTTGTGTCGTGTCACCGCAGGGTGTTCTGTCCCAGCAGGGTTCCGCCTAGCGGTTAAATTTATTGCCCACTTCAGTTACAAGGGCCTTCTGTTGGTCTCGCTGTCCTTTCCCTTCTCTCGACGCTTCTGCCTTGTAGGAATCGTGTCTTGCTAATTAAGTCCTTTTCTTTCTTGATACTTCTCACGTTGCAACTTGTGGGTCGTTGCATCTGGTCTTTGCTGGAGTTTTTACAATGGTTCTTACAAAAAGTTTTACTTATAATCATCTAACATATGTCTAGTACGTACATTATTTTACGCCTTCTTAAAAAGCTTTACAAATTTAGGCGTCCTTTCCATGTTACAATTCTAAGATATTTTGAATCTTAACTTCTACAAAAATCCTCAAATTCGTTTTATTTTTATTTTTGTGTAGTGTCATGGTGTATACCATTTTAGTATTTCATGCTGTTAGACTATCTACGTTTTATTACTTCACCTTAATCTATGGTACTATTGGTGTTATTTTTGTTTTTGTTTTTATTGAAACTACTTTCTGTTTCCCACCTTCCTCTCTCTTCCTTCTTCTTTTTCCTGACGATCTTATCTGCAACATAATCTTGAAATATTATGCTGATTATTTACCAGTAATAAAATTAATTTTCAAACTTGTACTGAAAGTGTTTAATACTGCCAGTCTTAGGTAAAAATACCTCTGCTTTATCTCGTAAAATACCCTCCAAATCTAATTACTGTGTTCCAAAACACCTTGAACTTCTTGCAATTTTTCGTCGACTTTTTTATGGACTTCTGACATGAGCTGAGGCGATTCCCCCTTTTGTGTATACCATTCTAATCCTTCATCCTCTTTACCTCATACTATTCTTAATTGTTTGTTTATGAGTGGTATTTCTTGTAATTTTAGCTTTTGCTCAAAGAGAAGTGTGACATTTCCGAATGTTACGCCACCTTTCCCCATATCTATTATCGCTCGTCTCTCATTTAAAAAATCTGCACCTATAATCAAATCTACAGTTAGTTTAGGTATAATCACGAAGTTGGCTTCGATCTTTTGACCTTGGCACGAATGAGTTAACCTTGTTTGTCTCGTAACTTCCACAGCATTGTTTCTAATAGGACCTCTTACTTTAATCTTATGTGTTTTCAGAACTGGCAATTCCTCATTGGCATTACACTGCATGAATAAATTTTCTGACATCGCAGTCAGTTCACTTCCGCTATCAATTACAATATTGACTGGGGTAAGCTTTACCATGGCCTTGTCCGCTTCCGGTAGCTGAGTGGTCAACGCGACAGACTGTCAATCCAAAGGGCCCTGGTTTGATTCCCGGCTGGGTCGAAGATTTTCTCCGCTCAGGGACTGGGTGTTGTGTTGTCCTAATCATCATCATTTCATCCCCATCGACGCCCAAGTCGCCGAAGTGGCGTCAAATCGAAAGACTTGCACCAGGCGAACGGTCTACCCGACGGGAGGCCTTCGTCACACGACATTTACATTTCCATTTACCATGGCCTTCACAATTGGTTGAATTTGAAAGGGTTGGTCCTGTTATTCTTCTTCTTGCATCAACGAATCCTCCGCTGAATCATACACGAGTCTATTCAGGAATTTCCCTTGTGAATTAGAACTTTCGGTAGGATAACTTTCGACTGCTACTCCTCTCTCTTTTATTTCCCCTTCTCTATTTCTTCATTCATTTACGCTTTCTTCAACATCCTCTACCTTTTCGTCATCCTCGTCTATCTTCTCCTGCTTCGTCTCTACTTCCACTTAATCGCATTTAAATGCTCTAATTATCGCTTCATAACTTCCTTCCTTATATACGTTGGGTTGTGTGCCCACTCGGAACTTATTTTCAGCTTCTGTCGACTGCGCATTATCCTCATTGAATTCGCTTTCCCTGGTTTCCATCTCAAATAGCTCTGCAATACTCATTACTTCGTCCTTTCCTCCGACATTTGTTGCGCATGCCTCTGGTAATTCATCTTCCTCGTCAGTATTCTCCCAATTAATTTCGTCCCAACACGATATTGTTATTTTCTTGTCTTCGTTTTCATCTGGTCCCTGCGGATTTGTTTCTTCCTTCTTCTCTTCTCGTGATAAGATTTTTACTTCTCTGTACAGGGTGCTGCAATTATCCTGAGTCGGTGTGTCATTCTCTTTGGCATGGGCGCATAGCTGTCAATGCGAACGCTTATCGGGGTTTGGTGGTCTTACCTCCATCTCTTCTGTATGTATTCTCTTTTCTTGTTCCGCTTGTTGATAGTGGTTTCTTTGTTGATAATTTGTCGGTCTATTGGTTCTCCAGTACCCGTTCTGGTTGTCGTTATTCCCTCTGTAATAGTTGTTGCCGTTCCTGGGTGAATTATAGTTATTGCCATATTCTCTTCTAAATCCATAACCGGTTCTTTGTTGAAATCTATTGTCGTTTCTTGGTGCGAAGTTATCACATGTTTCGTAGTTATTGTTTCTTCGTACTGTGTCTTGTGGATTTCACTGCTTTTTGCTTTCGTTTTCACGTGCACTTCGTCTTTTTCTTGCGTCATCTTCCGAAAATACGAACTCTAGTTCCCTTAGAATACCTTTAAATGCTTCGACGTCATTGCCTCCGCGACCTACTAATGATTGCTGGTATTTCAATGGTAGCTGCATCGCGCATAATTTAATCAACTCTCCGTCACTGTATGGTTTATCTAAGCATTGATTTTTCTTTGCCATTAATTCGAAAAATTTCACGGGACTCTTCTCTCCAAAATTTTCCAAATATGGGTTCTGTAATAATTCGTAATTCACTCTGTTCTGTGCTTCGCTGGACCAATATCGTGAGAGAAACTTCTCTCTGAAATCTTCGTACGATCGGCATGTCGCTGCAACATTCTGCATGGTTTCTGCGACTGTTCCTGACATGTGTGCACACATAAAGTCTAATTTGTGTGCTAGCGTCCAGTGTTCTGGTAATCCTACTCGGAATTTATCAATAAAAGTTCGTGGATGTAATGAGTTTCCTTCTCGAAAGTGTTGAAATTTTCTGACTTTGAGGACATGATCGTTGTCTTACTTCGTCATAGTTCCATATGAAATTCGCGATTCTTCGCCACTTTTGTTTCTGATCATTTCTCCCGTCATCCTTTCCGGTTGTGGTAGATCCATTGGATATTGTCCACAGTAACTTTCGCCTACCCTTGCGTAGTATCGTTGGAGTGGTACGCAATAATTTTCTTCCATCGGTTGTGAACGTGTAGCTGAATGCATTGCACTGTACTCTTTGCGACCTGGCTTTCCATTGTCACGTATGTTACTTTCCGCTTGTGAATGGAATCGCAAATGCGTGATATCTTCGTTAATTGATTGTTTTTCTGGTGCTGTTACAGATACGGATGTGGTTGCAGACTCTGTGCTTGTTCGAATCTGTTCAGTACGCTCTTCAATGGTTTGCAACAACTCTGTTCGCAATTTCTGAAATTGTCGCTTCGTTTGCGCTTCTATTTTGACTATGCAGTTATCATATCTTTTCAGCGCTGCCTTTGTGATGCGTTTGTGCAACACACTGTTTTCAACAACTTTACGCGCTGTACCGGCTGCTTGTCTAGTAATTACGTTTATCCGCTTCTCTAGTTTCTTGACTTCTCCCTGGGTGTTGTTACGTAATCTTTTGATCTCGTCCTGAATGACATTACGCAATGTTTGTACGTCCGCTTGTACCTTGTCAATGTCTGTTCTCAACTGATTGTGACCTGTTATTAAGTTTCCTATCACTTGTCGAGATTCTTTTGGCTCGTCTTCAATATGACTTAGGTGTAACTGAATTTTTTTGTTTTGTTCTTTAATCTCACGCATTTGTGTCGTGGTTTCTGCATTCTGAATTTGAATTTCGTTCGCTATGTATTTATTTTGCCTTGTCATGATTTCCGTAATTTGTTGTAATAATTCTGCCAGATTGGTGGGTCCTATTGCGTTTTCTTCCGACGTCCTACGCTCTGTGTTTTCGCCCTATTGTTGGTTTGCAACCAATTGCATTGAACTGTGCTGTGACACGTTTCTGCTCGCATTCCTCGTACTCTGTCGCGAGGGAGCTCTGATTACTTGTACTATGGGTTCTACGTATTCAAGACGTAAGTTAGAATCCTCATCGACTGTCTCTCTAATTTCCTACTCCTTTGTCCTGTGCTGACCTAGGTTTTCTGTGCCTTAGCGTACATTATCCTCGTTATGGTGCGTTATATGTCCTATTTCTCGCGATACTGCATGGTCTGTTGTACTGTCATCTATTCTCTGTCCATTTTCATGCTGGGTCTCTACCTCAATTCGGTGAAGGTGTCGATCTGCCATTGCTAATCTTTCCGAATCCCTTATTTTCTGTTTTAAAAGCAATTCACGCGCCCTACTTCGCGTCAACATGCGCTCTTACGATCTCACGCGTTTCATAAACTTTTTTTCACACGACTTGACACTACCAAGACTGACAATCCATTCACTGACTTGTTGGGTCAGAACCAACTTGTCAACGATGTAACCGCCACCTGTGCGCTTGCATTGGAGAGAAATCTTAATTCTAACAATATTAAAATTCATAACTTAATTATGCTATTGTCTCTGCCAGACTCACTATCTATCGAATAATCTTACTATCTATCGCTGCAGCTACTGTTTTCGACTATGTATATCTTCAGGAAAAAAAATTTTTTTAGAAAAGTTTTTCAACAAGATATTTTTCTGACATACTTAGGCATGTGATCGACCTTCAATCTTGGTATTTTACCATCCTAGTAGGGTCGCCATTTTCTAAACATTCTGCATGGTGTCTGTTTGTTCTATATCGTGTCTCCCTACCACTTTCGTGCAATGATGCTCTGAGCGTGTTTTTTAGGGAATTGACTAGTTTGAACCTGGGACCTGTTGCTGGTACGGAGACTTCAGACCACACATGACATGTAGAATTCAGAAGACTTCAGTGAGACTAGCGATGATATAACCAAATACTTAATGATTTCAGCGTCAGCTCCACTGCACTCCCTGTAAAACAATCTTAATACTAACTAAATTTAGTGGAAGGGGTTCAAGCCTTTCCTATTTTTAGTTAGCTGGTAAAATAACATCGAAAAAGCAGTTAAGTTTACCACTGGAAATTTTATTCTACTCACAAAACATCGTTTATAAATTGCACTATTTATAAAAGGAAATGTTTTAATAGAGGATGGTAAAAACCAACTGTGTTCAACAAAAACGTAAACGAATATTCCCTGAATGGGTTTCCAAGTTCTGCAATGGATCGAAGGATGACCTATGCCATATCACATCTATAATCTAGGTTTAAATTAAGTTTCGCAAGAGAGAAAACTATCAAAATGGTCTACAGTGACCCTCAGTTAACTTTAATTACTTACCTAACTTGTCGTTAATTACAGTGGCTGATGTGGGTTCTCAATAACTACACAACAGAAAAATCATCGCGTTTCAGATTTTTACTTCAAGTGCCAAATGTGATCACCATGAGCTTTAATTGACGATAGACACTAGTATTACCCAAAAATGGGACGTAACAGATGAGACTTCTGCAGTTCCGAGTGAACCTTTATGCACTGTTGTGCGGCATCACGTGCGTTAATTAGCTTGTCGGTGTTCGTCAGGGGGCGGCGGCCGGCGCAGCTCCGTCCAGCTCGCCCTCTCGGAAGCAACACTCTCCTAAATTCTCCTTACTACAATTTACCAAAGTTGGTTTTAAAAAAAACTATATGGCTGTGTTTTCATCTGACCAATCAGGGCCTCAATGTTATCCTTAAGCTCTGCCTACAAAAATTCAGTTTATCCAATGAGAAACGTTATACTTTTCGTGGTGGGGCAATGTTTTTAAAGTTTGCAACGTAACAGAGACGCGAAAAAGTCTCACGCTAAAACTTGCAGCTGGTGTGGTTCTTTAAGCGTTATTGTAAGATCTATACTGTTCTTCTGGAGGGCTCTATCTTTTAACATGGGCTGGGGGGTGGTCCTAACGTAACAGAGACGCGAAAAAGTCTCACGGTAAAAACTTGCAGGTGGTGTAGTCGTAGCGGTTAGCTGGTGATGTGGGTGTCCGTCCCTTATCGTAGGGCCTTCTCGCTTAACACGGTTCTGCTCTCGGCTTCTTTTCTCGTTTCTCCCCTCGGAACTGCGTCTGTCTCACGGTGGGAAGGTATGACATGCATTTAGGCATTCTTGTGTTAGTCTGTGGTATTCCATTTGCTCACTCGTTACTCGTATTACTTTGGTTATTTTAATGTCACGATTTATTCGGAGCTATGTGACATACTACTGGATTTGCTTATCACGTCAGGGTTTTCATGGAATGTGTTGGATTTCCCTGACACCTCACAAGTTATGTGACTGGATTCGTGATTTCCTGCCAGAGAGGTCACAGTTCGTAGTAATTAACGGAAAGTCATCGAGCTTTACAGCAGAAGAGATGCATCGCGTCCCCCTAGGTAGTGTTACAAGCTCTTAGCTATTCCTAACCTATTTAAACGGTTTGGGAGATAATCTGAGCAGCTGTCTTAGGTTGTTTCCAGATGATGCTTTCGTGTATCATCTAGTAACGTCATTAGAAGATTAAGAGAAGTTGCAAAGCGATTTACAAAAGATATATGTAAGATGTCATAATTGGCAATTGATCCTAATTAATGGAAAGTGTGAGGTCTTCCACATTAGAGCTAAGAGAAAACCGCTAAACGTCAGTTACACATTAAATCAGTCAAATGTAAAAGCAGTAAATTCAACTAAATATATAGGAATTACAATTCCGAACAACTTAAATTGATGGGACACGTAGAAAGCGTTGTGGGGATGGCAAACTAAAGACTGTATTTTACTGGCTGAACACTTAGAAAATGCAACAGATCTGCTACGGTGACTGCCTACACTACGCTTGTCCGTATTGTTTTGAGGTACTACTACGCGATCTGAAATCCTTACCAGATAGGATTAACGGAGCACATCGAGAATGCTCAAAGAAGAGTAACACGTTTTGTATCATCAAGAAATAGGCGAGAGAGTGTCTCTGACAGCACACAGGGATTGAGGTGGACATCATTAAAACAAAAGCGTTTTTCGTTGCAGCGGAATCCTCTCGCGAAATATGAATCACCAGCATTTCTGCGAAAATATTTTGCTGTCGCCGACCTACATAGGGAAAAAAGTAATCATAATAAAATAGGGGATATCAAAGCTCGCACGGAAAGATGTAGGTGTTCGTCTTTTCCACTCACTGTTCGAGATTAGAATAATAGGGAATTGTCGCGAAGTTCGCTCGATGAATCCTATGCCAATGTGATCTGTGGAGTTTCTGTGTAGATGAACATGACAATGTAGTTGTTTGGCTGAATCCGGAGGTTTGCTAGCACTGGCACACTTGTGATAAATATTGCGAATATATAGTAATGGTTTAGCTGTTTTCTAATAGTCGGCATACTTGTTTTATCGCTTAGAATTTATCTCAGTGTGACATCCTACATGAAATATCGAGCAGCTGCAGTTGGAAGGATATTAGTTTATACCAAATTGTCCTCGTTTCAGTGCTAATCCCGCCTTTTGGTACTGAAATTAGCATAAAATAGGAGGCACTAGTTTTAATTTTAACACTAATACAGTGTGCGATTTGCTTCAAAGCTCATAAAGATTCGTACAATGGAGAATTCAGCCAAGAGGGAGATTTCCTTCAATAAGATAGTGACAGTGCTAGAGACGTTGAAGTATCAAATGAGAAATCAGATGAAGACTCCTTGCTCGAACTTAGAAGATAGCAGAATTCTATCGACTAATCTTGAGTGTAAAATACGTTTGGAGTCACAATAATAACAATAATTTGTAGCTAGTGGGTTATCATCAATTATGACCCTTTTTTCCCATAACAGTTAGAGCAGCAAATTGTCATTGTGGGGAATAAAACAGGACATTTTGTACTTATTTTGTATGTAACATACCACTGGAGTTTTAATAACTGTAATCAACTGGTGGATAACCTGTAGATTATGACTTCCTACCAATTAAATTTTGAAAAAAGCACTCCGTCATCAGGCCACGAGTGGCCTACCGGGCCATCCGACCGCCGTTTAATCCTCAGCGGAGGATGTGGATAGGGGAGGTGTGGGGTCAGCACACTGTTCTCCCGGTCGGTATGATGGTATTATTCACCGAATCCACTACTATTCGGTCGAGTAGCTCCTCAATTGGCATCACGAGGCTGAATTCACCCAGAAAAGTGGCAACAGCGCATGGCGGCCTGGATGGTCACCCATCCAAGAGCCGATCACGCCCGACAGCGCTTAACTTCGGTGATCTCATGGGAACCGGTGTAGCCACTGCTGCAAGGCCGTTGCCTTCAATAAAATCTGGAGTAGTAAAACTTACAATGGTTTAGTAGTAAAGTAATATTTGCTTCCTTTAGTGCTATGGGGTTAATACCAGTATTACGGTATATTAATAATTTTTACTTATGGACCGTCTGACAGCAACTGAATAAAACACAATGTTAGTGCCATACGTGTTTCGCCTTTATTTTCTGCAAGGCATCATCAGTCGCCTGGAATAAGTGCATATTTTAGCTATTTTATTTACATTTTTGTCATTGTGCCTCAAAGCTGATAAAGATTCGGACAATGGAGAATTCAGCCAAGAGGGAGATTTCCTTCAATAAGATAGAAAGTTGAAGATGTTAACACCAGTAATTTAAAGCATGATCTACATAGCTCATCACGTCTGTCGATGTTTCGGCACTTGTAATGAAGCTCTCAGGCTTTATTTGGCTTGAATGCATCCGGATCAAGAGTTTAGATTTCACCGCGAGCCCCGTGAATACAAAACTAAATTAAGTAACCGACGAAGGACTGTAAGCATTAGTTGTTTGTGGAAAGTAGTCATGAAAACACCTTCTTTACAGTTAGTTTACATAATAAATTGAGTTGCACTCTATGATGTGTGAAAGGTTAATTCATTTAACAGAATTATTGACTGAAGACGTACGACAGGGTTATGGTCAAAAAAACTCGAAAATTTTTTATTGCGAAAATCAATGTATATACATTGAAGCGTTACTCCCCCACCCTCCAATATATATGCGCGAACTCCAAAAGTAACGATTCCGTGAGTGTTTGAAGCCGAGAATGCACGGCACGCCTCGGCGTTAGAGAACCGGGTTGCTACAAGCCGTTATAGATGCCATCAGCCTATTTATACCGATTTGAGTAACCTTGATTTTCTGGAGCGTTGTTTTGGCGGTTTTTCTCAAAATGTGAAATAAAGTGTTAATAATTTCGCTTGGGGAAACGCTCCAAAGGTAACACCTAGCCGAAGCTAAATTGTCAACATAACTTCAAATTTGGTCGCATGTCTATTCACTGTAGGCCATACTGCGCTAATGCAAGTGGCAGATGTGATTCAAACCAAAATCGACGATGAAAAGCGCCGATTCTGTGAAGATAGAGGCGCCAGCGGTGAATCGCTCGGCGACGGAAAGGGCTTTGAGGAGGAAATTGAGGGCTTAACAGGTCAAAGCAGCAGAAAGTGGCCATTCACTAGCCGAGGCAATACTTACTATGGACCAGGCATCAATGAAATCGCGTAAATTTCAAGCTTTGTCCCTTTTTTATATGATAAATAGTTGCCAAACTCGACGTGTGCTTTTCTCAAAACCATGCTTTTCGCCATGGTTGTCGCCCACGCTACAATTTTCATCGAATATTTATGATTTTTGGTCTCACTGAATTCGCTACAATTCTTTGTATCTGATTTTTTTATATTGATAGTATTTTTTCAGTCAAAAAAATTGGGGTCCAAAACACGACCACTTTTTCAAATATCCATAATTGAAGTTTTTTTTTTTTTTTTTTTTTGCAAGTCCCTACGATGAACTGAAATTAAATCTGTAAGTATCAGGGCGATGTTAATTCCATGTCTCAGATAAGTAGAAACGGACTTACAGCGACAGCGGTCGATCTACTTCCTTTCAGAGCTGTTTAGAAAAATCACAATTTCAATGTGAAAATATTAATATTTTTCAATAAAAAGTACTAATAAAAATTTCAGTTTATGCTTTGCATTACAGTAAACCCCATTTGTGTACTAGATTCCATTACGGAGAAAAAATATCCTGAATCTGAGCTAAATTTTATGCCCATCACCCTGTCCTTTCCCCTTGTTCTTGTTCTTGTTGTGGTCTTCAGTCCAGAGACTGGTTTCATGCAGCTTTCCTTGCTACTCTATCCTATGCAAGTCTCTTCATTTCCTAATAACTACTGCAACTTACATCCTTCTGAACCTGCTTAGTGTATTCATCTCTTGGTCTCCCTCTACGATTTTTACCCTCCACGCTTCCCTCCAGTACTAAATTGGTTATCCGTTGATGCCTCAGAACCTGTCTTACCAACCGATCTCTTCTTCTTGTCAAATTGTACCACAAATTCCTCTTCCCTCCAATTCTATTCAATACCTCCTCATTAGTTTCGTGATCTACGCATCTAATCTTCAGCATTCTTCTGTAGTACCACATTTCGGAAGCTTCTATTCTCTTCTTGTCTAAATTGTTTATCGTCCATGTATCACTTCCATACATAGCTACACTCCATACAAATACTTTCAGAAAAAAATTATCCTGAGACTTAAATCTATACTCGATGTGAACAAATTTCTCTTTGTCAGAAAGCTTGCCATAGCCATCTATATTTTATATCCTCTCTACTCTTACCATCATCAGTTATGTTGCTTCCCAAATAAGAAAACCCATTATTACATCCTTTGCCGCTAAGATTAAATGGCTAGAAGGGGAAAAGCTGATGATTAAGATCGCATTACTAGAAATGTATTTGAAAGCAAACTTTGTATAATCGGGAGAGACTCGTCAGGAGCAGACGTGGGTCACAATGAAACGTAGTGGAGTGAACGGAGAAGGATCTAACGGATCCACCACTGCTACCCGCAGAACGAGGGCTGCATCACGTTTCCGCCGGCGCGACAGAAAGCCCCGGAAACAGCACGGCTGCGCCCTGATGGCAATAGGACGCGGTCGTACCGAAGCGATCCGCCTGTCCGCAGTTCCGGGGCATTCCGGTCACAGACCACTGCGCTGTCAGCGGCTCCTGCACGGTCTGACGCTGTCCGGCAGAAAATCGACAGTCAGTCGACGGCGCTTGCACCGGCCGAATAGCGGCGATTAAAGCGAGTGCTGGGCTACCTTTCCCATCAGGGCGAACTTGCAGCCGTGCTCTGCAGTTCAACATCTCGTATCATACGACACAGATCCAGCTTCACTGCGATGAAAGTGTACCACAGAACAGATGAAAAGGCCGTTCCGGAATTACTGAAATGAATTTTATAAAAGAGAAAAACAGCACTAATGTCACACAGTTCGCAAATCCAGTTTCAGATAAATTACAAGCGAAATCTCTGCAACATGTTTACTTGTCATCGTTCGACAAAAAAGGACCTCGTACTAATTAATGAATGATGGAGTAAATCGTAATATGTTTGAAGAATCCACGAACCTACTATGGTGTCATAGTAGGAGGAGAGGTGATACTCCTACGTGGCGCGTCCCAGGTGGCGGATGGGGAAGTCCTCACCGGTTTCCTGGCGGACTTGAGTGAAATAAAATAGCTCTCGCGGACCAGACACACCCTCTGCGGTTAACAACCGGAGTTGTAAATCGCAGCTTGCTCCAACTAAGGTTGACAACCTTCGACAGTCAAAAATGGAAAGGTCTTTTAGGAAATAAATTCCACCGTCCTGCTTTTGAGCAGGAAAAGGCTACATCGGATTCGGTGGGTAGTCAACTAGAAGACAGCAACGAATCGGAGCGTTTACAACCATCTAAATGCACACTAAAACACAAAAAGAAGATTAAACATGAGCAAATAAATTATATAGCAACACACAACATAAACTCACTACTTCAGAACGGAAAACTCAAGGAGCTCACAGATGAACTAAATAAACAAAAAATTTTAATAACAGGGATCCAAGAAATGAGAAACGCCACAGAGGACCCATTCGAATCACAAGGATACAGAATTTATAATGCGAAACCAGGACCGAGGGCAATGAAACAATGTCCCCAGTTTGGAACAGGGTTTTAAGTAAACATAAAAATAATAGATTCAGTAACGGATTTCCAAGCAGTATCACAAAGAATTGCGACTCTAAGCTTAAAAACAATGATAAAACCTATACAATAATAAATGCTCATGCCCCAACAAATGAAAAAAATTGTCTAACAAAAACAAAGGAAGAGGTAGATAAATTTTGGGACCTTCTAGAACAAACTGTGTGCAGAGTAAATAAAAAGAATGTAAAAATCTTATTGGGAGATTTCAATGCTCAGTTGGGACAGGAAAGGAAATATAAAGATGTAATTGGAAAATGGAGTCCACATAAATTTACAAACAAAAACGGTCAAAGACTTGTAGAACTCTGCAGAGAACACAACCTTATATCTAAATCAACATACTTTAAGAGGAATCCAAGTAAACTTAAAACATGGAAACATCCAGACTGGAGGAAGGGCGAGTGGCAGCTAGACCATGTCTGTATGGACAAAAATTTTCATAAGGAGATCCACAATGTTAAAGTACTGAGAGGAGTAGACACAGGCTCAGACCATTATCTGGTTAAAATTAAAATCAAATTCACACCATTAAAGAAGAGGACCGGAAAAACTAATAAAATAAAAAGGAGGTTGGCCCCACATCAACTAATTAAAAATATCAAGTACCAACAAATAACACAAACCATCAAATTAACAGATGATCTAGAACAACTAGTGCCTAATCTTAAAAAAGAAGCAGAGAATCTGGCTCCCTTGAATCCATGAAGGAAACATGCATGGTGGACATCAGAATGTGACAAATTCCATGAAGATAGACACCAAGCATGGTTAAAGTTTCAAATACATAAAACTGAAGAAAATGGCATCAACCTAAAAAATGAAAGAAAAAATTCACTCAAAATATTAGAAGAATCAAGAGAGGATTTCATAAAGATATTATAAAGTCTATAGAAGATAATTATCATAAAACCAACTCCAGGAACTACTACAAAATCTTTGGGAAACAACTACAACAATATGAGGCCCCTACACTAATACTGAAAGATGAAGATGGAAGAACGACACACAGTAAAAAGGAAAATGCAGAAATCATGGCAAAAGCATTTTACAAACTTCTGAATTGCGAGGGACCCAAAGAACCCTTACAAATCAACATAAATACCCCAATAAAAACCAAACCTAACAAACTAGACCCTCCAACTTTCCAAGAAGTAGAAGAAATTCTTAAAGAACAAAAAAATTATAAGGCATGTGGAGAAGATCAGGTTTTTGTTGAAATGTGGAAATATGCAAGTGACACAGTCAAGACCTCCTTAGACATGGCTCTAAAAAAAATGTGGGTAACAGAACAATTTCCCGAACATTGGACCACACCTATCATCCACCCACTACACAAAAAGGGAGACAAGAGCAACCCAGACAACTACAGAGGCATCTCTCTCCTAGATTGCACATATAAAATTCTATCCAAGATCCTATATGAAAGAATCAAGGAGCAATTAGAACAGGAGTTAGGGGAATATCAGGGAGGTTTCAGACCATGGAGAAGCTGTGCAGAGCAGATAATTAGTTTAAAATTGATTATGACATACTACGAGAAACGGAACAAACCTCTGGCAATAACATTTGTAGATTTTAAGAAGGCGTATGACTGTCTCCACAGACCTTCAGTATTAAAAATTTTAAGAAATCTAGGACTCCATCCAAAACTAATTAAAATAATACAACTCACTCTAACCAACACCAAATCAAAAGTGAAGCTTAGAGGAGAAATTTCGGAACCATTCCTCATAAAAACAGGCTTAAGACAAGGTGACTGCCTATCACCATTACTTTTCAAATGTGCACTGGAATACATAATGAGAGAATGGTACAAGGACATTCCAAAGAGGATAAGAATTGGAAGTGCAAAAGATGATATTATCTTAAACTGCTTGGGATTCGCTGATGATCTTCCTCTTCTAGCCAACACCGTTCAAGAAGCCAGGCTACAAGTGAAATCACTACAAGAAACAGCAGAGAAAGTAGGCCTTAGAATATCATTTGAAAAAACAGAGATTATGCTAACTGATCCACCACTTGCAAACAAAATTACAATAGGAGAACAGGAAATCATAATTGTTGATAAATTTAAATATTTAGGCGAAATAATAACATACAATCTAAATGAGAAGCCATCATGGCAAAATAGAATAAAAAAACGGAACTATGCAAATTACATTACCAAAACTACATACAACAAAAAAAACCTACCTATAGATGCAAAATGAAAACGCTATAAAACAAATACAGAAACAGAAATAACATATGCAGCTGAAACTATCTTCAAAACAACTAATACAGCAGAAATTGACAGAATACTAAAAATAGAAAGAAGAATAATTAGGACATGTATAAATAAACAGTATAAAATAAATGGACATTGGAGAATAGCATCAAATGAAACAGTATACAAGAAAATAGAATCAGTCATGAGCACAATCAGAGAGAAACGCATCTCATTCTTTGGACATCTGATGAGAACTCCAGAAAACAGAATTAGTAAAAAAATAATACAAAAATTGTGGAATAGCAAGAGCGACATTAAATAGATCACAGAAATGAAGCAAGATATAAAAGAACTTCAAATTAGAGTGGATGACCTAAAACACAAGACAGAGAAAACCAGAATACTGCAAGACCCGCAAACCAGACTACAAATGAAAATTAATAAAAGGAGTACAGGAAGAGTTGTCTCCGATGAAGAAAGAAAATATCTGAGAGAATGAAGAAATATTGGGCAGACAGAAGAGCAAAACACCTTTCATATAAGAATAGCCTCTAATAATTATATTACCTAAATATATTAAGTTATTGTCCAACCAAATTGTATCCATGTGTAACAACTTGTTTAGAACTTTGTATTTTTGACTACAGTGGTCCAATGAAGGCCACAAAATAAATAATAATAATGTTTGAAGAATACGTCACGTTTTCATAACATTGAAAGGATAATTATGTGATAACTGTTCAGATAAAGATAATTCAATAACAAGTGACGGGCTGTCAGAAATAAATGCCAAGTTTACATTTTAAAGCTAAAAAAGGCTCGCCCACTGGGCACTAAGGATACACTACTGGCCATTAAAATTGCTACACCGAGAATAAATGCAGATGATAAACCGGTGTTCATGGGACAAATATACTATACTAGAACTGACATGTGATTAATTTTGGTAAACATTTTTGGAATTCAGTGACCAATTAATTGTTATATTTAGATTAAAGTTCAGTCTTGATCACGTTATGTCTGTTTTAATGAGTAACCGGTTTCGGTTTTTTCTATAAAACCATCATCAGACCTGTGAATAAATTTTAAGAAATACTAGATACCAATCTTTAAATGAATGAAAAAGTCTAATGATGTCAAATTTTTTTAACAAAATAAAATAAAATTAGTTATACCCATTGGCTCCTTTGGGTTGGTAGGTGGAGCTCTCCTTGCTGCTGTGCAGTCAACTGATGGTTATGAGTGCTAAGCATGAGCTTAAATATGCAGAGGCTCCGCCTACTTCCTGTCACACTACTTCATAACTGCCAATCAGCGTTCATAATATGACGCCATCGTCAAAGTATAAAAGTAGGAAATACACTAATAACATAAAATTGATTCATTTAAATATCTGATTAACAGATAATAGTTGTGTCTACAACTTATTTATATTTTGAATAAAAACAGTGAATTACGATGTGTGATAGCTGTGCCCTCTATGGACAACCTTAATATTATTACAGTGCCAGTTACTTCAAAGATGTAAAATCCTTGGCGTTGTGGTATATATCGATTATACCAAGTCGCCTACATCACAATTGCATCTTTGTTGGATGCTGCAGAATCGTCTTGTTTTCACTGTAGTTTTTATGGCATTGTTCTTTATAGCATTAAGTTAGCAGCTAATAGTACGTTCAACATTTTATTTTTATTTCTTATTTTTTATTTTATGTATATCTGAATAACTGATGAGACTGCTGATGCAGCATATTTTACATACATTGCTTTTGCCATGGGTATAACTAATCTTATATTTAAAAAACAAAAGAGTAGATGCTTTTATTATAAAATTTCGTCAAAAAGGTCGTAATAATATTTTTCGCGAAAATCTAATTGTTCAT
Organism: Schistocerca serialis cubense; assembly: GCF_023864345.2. NCBI lineage: Eukaryota > Metazoa > Arthropoda > Insecta > Orthoptera > Acrididae > Schistocerca > Schistocerca serialis. Next base: position 769,970,962 of record NC_064642.1, on the reverse strand, counting down.
TGAGCAGCATTGATGATTTGGTTTTCAAATGAGCATATATCTCGATTTCTTCTAGGATATTCATAAGTAAGCCTTTATTTGCATAATGAAGAACTTGTAAATTCTGTTGTACTGTCCCCTCAGCATGATTATTGAATGTTATATGATGACCAAAAACAGACTTTGTTCGTGAGGTACCTGACGTATGTTCTTTGTACCTTACTGCAAAATTTCGACCTGTTTGGCCGATATATATTTTCTCACAGTCTCTACATTGGATCTTGTAGACTCCTGATCTGGTAGATTTTCCATTATCTTTATTTACGGTATGTCTTAATTTTTGCTGTAAAGTATTGTCAGTTGTAAATGCTATTTTTATTCCAGAATTTTTGAATAAGTTAGTGATTCTATCTGATATGTTTCCCATATATGTCATCTTAATATATTTTGGATTACTTATTAGTGGAGTACTTCGTGATTGTTGTACTTTATTAAAAATGATATCTACCTGTCGTGTGTCGAAAGAGTTGGTTTTTGCAATTTGTTTTAAGATGGTCATTTCCTTTTTGATCTCATTAGCTTCTAGCGGTAATTTTAGTATTCGGTGTATCATAGACTTAAAAAATGCTTTTTTATACTTGTCAGGATGACATGATGTAGCATTAATAATAACATCAGTGGTTGTAGGTTTCCTGTATATGGTGAATAAATGTTTCCCGTTGTTATTAGTTATCGTGAGATCTAGGTAGTTAATGGATTTTCGATTTTCATGCTCAACTGTAAATTGTAACTTCGGATGCATAGAGTTTAATTTTATAGCAAGTTTCTCAATTTCGTCTTTTGAACCATTATAAAGTAATAATGTATCGTCTACATATCGCTTGTAATATATGATTTTATTTGCGATATCAGGGTTATTTTTCAGGAATTGCGTCTCAATGTGGTTTACGAAAATGTCTGCTACTGTCCCAGCCAAAGAATTTCCCATTGCTAAGCCATCTTTCTGACAATAGATTTTAGTATTAAATGAGAAATAATTGTAATCTAAAGTGCATTCAAGTAGTTCTATAAGTTCGATTATTTCGTCTTTAGTCATATTTTTGTATTGTATTAAGTTATCCCTAATTATATTAATCGTCTCAGTAATTGGTATATTTGTATATAAATTTTTAATATCTAATGAGGCGAAATTTGCATTAGTTGGAATGTCTATGTTGTGGATTTGTTGTGTTAGTTCATAACTGTTTTTGATACTGAAGTTGCTGTCATATGTATAGAATGCTTTCAAAATTTTATTAAGTTTCATATTTAGTTTATATGAAGGACTACTTCTGTAGTTGACAATAGGTCGTATAGATTTCTCTTTTTTATGCAGTTTAATCTGTGATCTTAATTTAGGTATTTGGGGATTCATATTTTTCATCATATTTTTTTCCTCAGGGGTCAAGAGGTGATTATTTTCATCGACTAGTTTCTTAATCTTTAATTGGAACTTTGGAGTGGGGTCTTTAGTTACTTCAACGATCCCATTTTCATTAAAAATGAGAGTGTTTTAAATATATAATCGTCTTCTTTAATAATTACAAGGGTATTTCCTTTATCGGCCTTTACCACAATTGCTTTCTCTGCTAGTAGTTTATTATTGATATTTTTAAGTGTTTTATCTTCAGTTTTTCTATGTAGTTTATTTTTCTCTTTTAAAATTAAGTCCTTCGTTTTTAGGGCTATCTTACATGCTTCAGGTTTATTTATTTTTGATATTTTGCTTGTTGCTATAACATCAGCAATTATGTGTTTAACGTTGGTATTATTTAGTGGGGGAGTTAAGTTATATTTTAAGCCTTTGTCAAGTAGTGACATTTCGGACTTTGTGAACTGAATATCTGTAAGATTCATTGTCCTTGGATAAAATTGATGTACATGGTTGACCTTTTCTGAAAGCTTATTTTGTTGTTTAGCTATGAGTGAATCAATTTTTCTCTGATGTCTTTGGGTAATCGCTTTCCGCAAAAAGTCTATTTTCTCATCAATGCTGCTTAGTAAAATAGAAAAAATCAAAGGTGAGAGTTCATTACTTAACAATAAATGCAGACTATACATTTCGACATTTAAAAAATCTTTTATCTTAAAAGCTTCTCTAATTTCAGATTTAATCCATAAAATACTACTCTTTTGTTGTACATATGTTACATTACTAGATTTGGATTGAATATTGATTTTAGCATATTTTGGTATGATATGTTCCATGAGGCAAGTTTTATTAAATTTGATTTTCATACCAAGTTTCATAATTTTGGTTCTAATATTTCTAAACCTTTTGTAATTTCCAATTGCCTGACTAGACAGACTTTGCACAATTTTGGTAAACATTTTTGGAATTCAGTGACCAATTAATTGTTATATTTAGATTAAAGTTCAGTCTTGATCACGTTATGTCTGTTTTAATGAGTAACCGGTTTCGGTTTTTTCTATAAAACCATCATCAGACCTGTGAATAAATTTTAAGAAATACTAGATACCAATCTTTAAATGAATGAAAAAGTCTAATGATGTCAAATTTTTTTAACAAAATAAAATAAAATTAGTTATACCCATTGGCTCCTTTGGGTTGGTAGGTGGAGCTCTCCTTGCTGCTGTGCAGTCAACTGATGGTTATGAGTGCTAAGCATGAGCTTAAATATGCAGAGGCTCCGCCTACTTCCTGTCACACTACTTCATAACTGCCAATCAGCGTTCATAATATGACGCCATCGTCAAAGTATAAAAGTAGGAAATACACTAATAACAGAATTTACAAGTTCTTCATTATGCAAATAAAGGCTTACTTATGAATATCCTAGAAGAAATCGAGATATATGCTCATTTGAAAACCAAATCATCAATGCTGCTCAATGAACAATTAGATTTTCGCGAAAAATATTATTACGACCTTTTTGACGAAATTTTATAATAAAAGCATCTACTCTTTTGTTTTTTAAATATAAGATTAGTTATACCCATGGCAAAAGCAATGTATGTAAAATATGCTGCATCAGCAGTCTCATCAGTTATTCAGATATACATAAAATAAAAAATAAGAAATAAAAATAAAATGTTGAACGTACTATTAGCTGCTAACTTAATGCTATAAAGAACAATGCCATAAAAACTACAGTGAAAACAAGACGATTCTGCAGCATCCAACAAAGATGCAATTGTGATGTAGGCGACTTGGTATAATCGATATATACCACAACGCCAAGGATTTTACATCTTTGAAGTAACTGGCACTGTAATAATATTAAGGTTGTCCATAGAGGGCACAGCTATCACACATCGTAATTCACTGTTTTTATTCAAAATATAAATAAGTTGTAGACACAACTATTATCTGTTAATCAGATATTTAAATGAATCAATTTTATGTTATTAGTGTATTTCCTACTTTTATACTTTGACGATGGCGTCATATTATGAACGCTGATTGGCAGTTATGAAGTAGTGTGACAGGAAGTAGGCGGAGCCTCTGCATATTTAAGCTCATGCTTAGCACTCATAACCATCAGTTGACTGCACAGCAGCAAGGAGAGCTCCACCTACCAACCCAAAGGAGCCAATGGGTATAACTAATTTTATTTTATTTTGTTAAAAAAATTTGACATCATTAGACTTTTTCATTCATTTAAAGATTGGTATCTAGTATTTCTTAAAATTTATTCACAGGTCTGATGATGGTTTTATAGAAAAAACCGAAACCGGTTACTCATTAAAACAGACATAACGTGATCAAGACTGAACTTTAATCTAAATATGACATGTGATTACATTTTCACGCTATTTGCGTGGACAGATCCTGAGAAATTAGTACCCACAACAACCACCTCTGGCCATAATGACGGCTTTGATAGGCCTGCGCATTGAGTCAACCAGATTTTGGATGACGCGTACAGGTACAGCTGCCCATACAGCTTCAACACGATACCACAGTTCATCAAGAGTAGTGACTGCCGTTTTGTGACGAGCCAGTTGCTCGGACACCATTGACCAGACTTTTTCAATTGGTAAGAGATCTGGAGAATCTGCTGACCAGGGCAGCAGTTCAACATTTTCTGTATCCAGAAAGGCCTGTAGAGGACCTGCAACATGCGGTAGTACATTATCCTGCTGAAATGTAGGGTTCGGCAGGGAAGGAATGAAGGGTACAGCCATGGGTCGTATCACATCTGTAATGTAACGTTCACTGTTCAAAGTGCCGTCAATGCGAACAGTAGGTGACCGAGACGTGTAACCAGTTTCACCCCATACCATCACGCCAGGTGATACGCCAGTATGGCGATGACGAATACACGCTTACATTGTGCGTTCACAGCGATGTCACCAAACACGGATGCGACCATCATGATGCTGTAGCCAGAACCTGTACTCATCCGAAAAAATGACGTTTTGCCATTCGTGCACCCAGGATCGTCGTTGAGTACAGCATTGCAGGCGCTCCTGTCTGTGATGCAGCGTCAGGGGTAACCGTAGCCATGGTCTCCGAGCTGATAGTCCATGCTGCTGCAAATGTAGTCGAACTGTTCGTGCAGATGGTTGCTGTCTGACAAACGTCCCCATCTGTTGACTCAGGGATCGAGACGTGGCTGAACGATCCGTTACAGCCGTGCGGATAAGATGCCTGTCATTTCGACTGCTTGTGATACGAGGCCGTTGGGATCCAGCACGGCGTTCCGAACTACCCACCTGAACCCACTAATTTCATATTCTGCTAGCAGTCATTGTATCTCGAGCAACGCGAGCAGCAATGCCGCGATACGATAAACCGCAACATCGATAGGCTATAATCCGACCTTTATCAAAGCCGGAAACGTGATGGTACGCATTTCTCCTCCTTACACGAGGCATCACAACAACGTTTCACCAGGCAACGCCGGTCAACTGCTGTTTGGATATGAGAAATCGGTTGGAAACTTTCCTCATGTCAGCACGTTGTACGTGTCGCCACCGGCGCCAACCTTGTGTGAATACTCTGAAAAGCTAATCATTTGCGTATCACAGCATCTTCTTCTGTCGGTTAAATTTCGCGTCTGTAGCACGTGCTCTTTGTGGTGTAGCAATTTTGAAGGCCAGTAGTGTATGATACAAGAATTAGAAATGATATCCACACGAACATTACATGAATATCATTGTTGAGTTCTTCAGACTGAAATAGTTTGAATTTGCTCTCAGTGCTACCCCATTCTACCTTCTTTTTCCGTTTCTTCCTATCGAATTGCACTCCATAATCACAATTAAATCTTAGTATCAGTTAAATTAATAATTTCTTTAGTTTCACCATAGATTCTTTCAGTCCCATTTTCATAATTGTGCTGTCGTCCGAAGAACGAGGTGCCAAGGCGGTAACTAGCGACGAAACCGCAGGTAACCATAGCCGCTGCCAGACGCAGCGACGGGTGAGAGGATTCGGAGAAGACACGCCCAGAAATTTTTGTACGTCCATTCGTTTGAGCAGGCCGCAGTGGCCGAGCGGTTCTAGGCGCTTCTGTCAGGAACCGCGCGACCGCCACAGTCGCAGGTTTGAATCCTGCCTCGGGCATGGATGCGTGCGTTGTTAGGTTAGTTAGGTTTAAGTAGTTCTAAGTTGTAGGGGACTGACTGATGACCTCAGATGTTAAGTCCCAAAGTGCTCAGAGCCATTTGCGCTATTATTTTGACTGGATGTCTTGGGGACCACGGCCGTTCACTATTGTAATAAAACTAAACGCCTATATCTGTCCTTATGGTCTTATATATTGTGTAGCTACCAGTTTTGGCTCTTGAATACGTCATTTAAGGCCTTACTTGTTGCTGAAGGGGTTCTCACGATCCATATACACGCTGCATCAGTGGCCAACATAACAGGTTTACGCAGGCTATCTGTAGCTGTGATGTCGGCACTCCAACCATCAACTGCTATCTCAGTTGATGGTTGGAGTTCTGAAATCACAGTTGGAGTACTGACATGACAGTTCCAGATCGTCTGAGTAAATCAGTTATGTCGACCACTGATGCAGTATATATATGGATAGGGGTAGCCCCTTCAGCATCAACTGAGGCTTGAAGATGCCGCACTGAAGCGCTGAAACTGATAGCTACAAAATAAATAAGATCATAAGCACGGCTGTAGCCATTTTATTTTCTTACGCCAGAAGTGCATCACTACGTCACCGCATCAGGACGATTACTTACACCCGAGCGCACTACCGCTCAGGAGCGACTGCAATCTTCACCAAAGACGACAGCATAGTCCCTACTGTGCAGCAGTTGTGGAACCCAGAGCTCTGCATAAATACGAGTATTTGTCGCCCATTGCATTTTGTGAGATGAGACGAGTACCTTGTCTGTATCAAGTGATACGTTAATCTTCAGTGACAGTAATAAATACTCACGATATTCAACAGGCATTGTTATGCCGACCGTGGTGGCCACGCGGTTCTAGGCACTGCAGTCCAAAACCGCGCGACTGCTACGGTCGCAGGTTCGATTCCTGCCTCGGGCATGGATTTGTGTGATGTCCTTAGGTTAGTTAGGTTTAAGTAGTTCTAAGTTCTAGGGGACTGATGACCATGGACGTTAAGTCCGATAGTGCTCAGAGCCATTTTTTTCTAGCCACAGCACTTCACTAATTCCCACTATAAAGGATCAGTCAGTAACTTTTGCCCCCTAGAATAACTCCGAAAGTATGACACGAGCTGAAAAATTTGTTAGACAAATGTTGCATGGGACTACGGGGGCTATAACTTGACTTTGTTTTTTTGCTAGGTGGGATCGCGTCAGAGATATGAAGGTCAACTTTTTTTTTTTTAATGGGATACTATAGACTGGTACTTAATTTCTGATAGCGGCTGTCGAGACGAATCCAATGATGTGTAACAGTACGGTCCTTGAAGGTCAACGGACGTCACAACGGTGGTATGAACGTCCACTTACAGAAGGTGTTCGAAGTGATGACCATTGATATCAATGCATTGCTGCAATCCTCTTATCACGGATTGAATGGTACTCCTTACCACGTCGGCACTATTCGAAGCACATGCTCTCACAATTCTCTCTCGTATATTCGGCAAGTAGTAAATATTCGCCGAATACGGGGTATCCATATAAGGTGCCATTGACATGTAACACCAATCGACGGTCTCGCAATACAACACTAGTAGAAACGGTAACACTAGTATCGTTGAATCAAGCAAATGTGAGTGATGTATTCCTTCGAAGAACAAGTCGATATGCTTCTAAATTACGGAGAATGACAACGAAATTCAGTGAGAGATAGAGACTTACACGCTGAAGGGTAACCTTAACGTACTCACCCTACACGCCGTATAAAAATGTGTATGATAAAATGGGAACAACTTGATCTTTAAGGCATCGGAGACATACCCAGCAAAGGAAAGTTACTAAGGAGGAAACGGAAATTAGTACTCTTGAATCTGTGGTTCGAGACCCTTGTGTTAGTTCGCGTTAAATCGCAAGGGAATCTGGCATGAGCCACAGTAGTGTTGTTGTTCGTGTTCTGCATTGTCATAATTATCATCCTTACCATATCAGTCACCACCGAGAATTAACTGGTACGGATTTCATGCGTCGCATTGAATCCTGCCGATAGGCTCAACTTCATATTCAGAGGGATGACACTCATTAATTTGATTTTATTTACTGACGTGGCAACATTCACGAACCATGGAAATGTTAATTTGCATAACATGCATTATTGTTCAACTGAAAATCCATGTTGAACGCGGCAAGTTGCACACCAAAAATCGCGGTCGGCGAATGTATGATGTGGGATTCTGGAGGATAGAATTATAGGCCCCTATTTCATCGAAGGAAATCTTAATGGTATGAAGTACACCACATTCCTGCAAGAAGCGTTAGGTCTGTTATTGGAGGAAATACCTTTAGGAACAAGGAACAGAATTTGGTATGAGTGTCTGGCAGATTTTTCGCTGATGGCTAGATATGAGTTGCAGAGACAATACCCAAATCGTTGGACTGTACGCGAAGGAGATGTGTCGTGGAAGGCTCGTTCTCCAGAATTGACGCCTTTGGATTTATTCCTGTGGGGATTCGTAAAAGACATTGTTTATAAAGACGTTCCAACTGCAGCTGAAGATATATCGTAGTGATAAATAAATCTATGTCTTCTACTTTAAAACAACGTCAGGAATCAAGTCTTCTTGTTGCCATTTTGTCTCAGGACTGACTTCATGTAAAGATGCATTTCCTTGTTCTCTGTAATTTTACTTACAATAATAATGTTATTTAACTTCAAGTAAGTTTCATTTAGATGCACTTGGTCCATATTTACTGATGATGTGTAGAGAGTTAGTTTGTATTTCGGCTATTTGACTACGCTGAGAAGCGATTCATTCGGAGACGTGTCGATTGCTCACCGTCGGCAGGCTATCATATAAAAATTTGCGTTTACAAGTCGAGCCTTGCAATTTAAATTTCTGATTACGAAGTCACATGACTGTTTCTGTTTAGTGAAAATCATTTCGTGCATTATAATTCATATTATCAAGGTCCGGCGTCACAAGCATTTCCGACTTTGCACTCCACTCTAAAAGAAATCCGAGAATATCAGGTAAAGGACGCGTCTGAGGGCCAACCAGGAGCTTCAATATCAGTTAACATTAAAATTATGATTATTCATGTTTTCTTTAATCTGCTAATCATGTGATCACTGTGATGAGTCTCCTCTCCGAAAAATTAGTTTTCGTAAGATTACAGTTCATTTACTATACGTTCACTCTTTGAGGGATACGTTACAGCCTGCAGCAGGACATACTCTCTGCAATTATTCGCTTTTCTGTGTAGATGTTCAACTCAAATGTGAGGCTGCCATATTCCTTTTAATTTTCCGATAGTGTCATACAGTTAATGTTGTCGCTGCTTAGCAGCGACAAATTTAAAGGTTTTTTTAAAAGTCAAACCAATCAAACACGTCTGGTTACCTCGACGATAGTTCTGAAAAGAAAAAGGATTATAGCTACTTTTACAGGATAAGCATCAAATCATTGTCTGGTGATCATGCATGAAGATGTAAGTTCGAACGGGAATAGTGCATCCATTCGGTCACAAACTTGAAACTCACTCAGTGGAATAACCTCCTTCATTTGTATTGATCCACTACCGGACTTTTGCTACTTAGTCTGCTCCTAGTTGAAGACAATAACCCTTTTCTGTCAATGTATGTTACAAAAGTGTCATAGAAGAGTTTACTTATGTCCGTAATTCTTACACAAAATCATTTATATGGATAATATGAGTCTGCGAAGTACTGATTGTTAATAATACTCGTCGCTTTCATAAGGCCAGCAGTCTGTTACTTACGACCTTACACGAGTTTCTGTGACAGCACTCACTTCGAACAATACCGCTCTTCTTCTGGCGGCTGCAATCTTCTGACATGTTACGAAACATTAACGTGTTTCTATCTATTTTTTAAAATAACAACTGAATATTTTTATGTTTAACGAGAAAGACAGTTAAAAACTTAGATGCCTTGTCGCGTTTTTCAATAATGAATAAAATTTTTTATGAAATCATGTTGTCGAAACAGAAATTTATTAGATTTTGAAGGGCTGATAAATGTGGTTAATTATTCAGTACATCACTGCACACAGAATTACCAGCCTCGCAATAAATACACTTTAATTAAAAATTTCATAATGTAAAATAGGCAAAAACGCGTTTTTACCGCAGAGTGTGCTCCCTGCCGCCGTTGGATAAGCAGCTGCAGCAGCAAGTCGTACACTCCTAGCTCACTCATTTGTTACATAGTTTAATTCTTAATTTCTTTGCGTGTTTTTGGTACTTGCATTGTGTAATTCATAAATTTCGGGCGTATTATAGTATTTGAGAGTTGTGGCATCGCGTTTTAGTACCTGAATAGTGTAAATTCGCGTAGTCGTTTGTCTACTGTTTTGTTTTGAACGGCCAGTGTCGGTTGGTCGCAGTCAGTGTGCTCCCTGCCGCCGTTGGATAAGCAGCTGAGCAGCAACTCGTATACTCCTAGCTCACTCATTTGTTACATAGTTTAATTCTTAATTTCTTTGCGTGTTTATGGTACTTGCATTGTGTAATTCATAAATTTCGGGCGTATTATAGTATTTGAGAGTTGTAGCATCGCGTTTTAGTACCTGAATAGTGTAAATTCGCGTAGTCGTTTGTCTACTGTTTTGTTTTGAACGGCCAGTGTCGGTTGGTCGCAGTCAGTGTGCTCCCTGCCGCCGTTGGATAAGCAGCTGCAGCAGCAAGTCGTATACTCCTAGCTCACTCATTTGTTACATAGTTTAATTCTTAATTTCTTTGCGTGTTTTTGGTACTTGCATTGTGTAATTCATAAATTTCGGGCGTATTATAGTATTTGAGAGTTGTAGCATCGCGTTTTAGTACCTGAATAGTGTAAATTCGCGTAGTCGTTTGTCTACTGTTTTGTTTTGAACGGCCAGTGTCGGTTGGTCGCAGTCAGTGTGCTCCCTGCCGCCGTTGGATAAGCAGCTGAGCAGCAAGTCGTATACTCCTAGCTCACTCATTTGTTACATAGTTTAATTCTTAATTTCTTTGCGTGTTTTTGGTACTTGCATTGTGTAATTCATAAATTTCGGGCGTATTATAGTATTTGAGAGTTGTAGCATCGCGTTTTAGTACCTGAATAGTGTAAATTCGCGTAGTCGTTTGTCTACTGTTTTGTTTTGAACGGCCAGTGTCGGTTGGTCACAGTCAGTGTGCTCCCTGCCGCCGTTGGATAAGCAGCTGAGCAGCAAGTCGTATACTCCTAGCTCACTCATTTGTTACATAGTTTAATTCTTAATTTCTTTGCGTGTTTTTGGTTCTTGCATTGTTTAATTCATAAATTTCGGGCGTATTATAGTATTTGAGAGTTGTAGCATCGCGTTTTAGTACCTGAATAGTGTAAATTCGCGTAGTCGTTTGTCTACTGTTTTGTTTTGAACGGCCAGTGTCGGTTGGTCGCAGTCAGTGTGCTCCCTGCCGCCGTTGGATAAGCAGCTGAGCAGCAAGTCGTATACTCCTAGCTCACTCATTTGTTACATAGTTTAATTCTTAATTTCTTTGCGTGTTTTTGGTACTTGCATTGTGTAATTCATAAATTTCGGGCGTATTATAGTATTTGAGAGTTGTAGCATCGCGTTTTAGTACCTGAATAGTGTAAATTCGCGTAGTCGTTTGTCTACTGTTTTGTTTTGAACGGCCAGTGTCGGTTGGTCGCAGTCAGTGTGCTCCCTGCCGCCGTTGGATAAGCAGCTGAGCAGCAAGTCGTATACTCCTAGCTCACTCATTTGTTACATAGTTTAATTCTTAATTTCTTTGCGTGTTTTTGGTACTTGCATTGTGTAATTCATAAATTTCGGGCGTATTATAGTATTCGAGAGTTGTAGCATCGCGTTTTAGTACGTGAATAGTGTAAATTCGCGTAGTCGTTTGTCTACTGTTTTGTTTTGAACGGCCAGTGTCGGTTGGCCGCAGTCAGTGTGCTCCCTGCCGCCGTTGGATAAGCAGCTGAGCAGCAAGTCGTATACTCCTAGCTCACTCATTTGTTACATAGTTTAATTCTTAATTTCTTTGCGTGTTTTTGGTACTTGCATTGTTTAATTCATAAATTTCGGGCGTATTATAGTATTTGAGAGTGTAGCATCGTGTTTTAGTACCTGAATAGTGTAATTTCGCTTAGTCTCCTTCCGCCGCCGAGCAGTGTCAGCAGTGCGCAAGTAGCAGCATTACTGCATTTACTAGGCAATCTTGTATTTCAATAACCGTTTAAATTTTGTCGATTTGTTTGCGCTCTCTGTAGATTAGTTCACACGTTCTTAGCAAAACAGTTCTTAGTATGGATGGGGACTGCAACTGCTGTGTTCGGATGCAGGCTGAGTTGGCATCCCTTCGCTCCCAGCTTCAGGCAGTGTTGGCTTCGGTCACACAGCTTGAGGCTGTTGCCAATGGGCATCACTGTGGGGGTCGGGATGGGGGTTTATCGGGGACGGCCAGCTCGTCCCACGCATCCCCTGATCGGACTACGACTGTGGTTGCCCGGGATACTGCCCGCATTGAGGCTGATCCCTCACCTGTGGTAGAGTGGGAGGTCGTTTCAAGGTGTGGCAGGGGGCGAAAGACATTCCGGAGGGCTGAACGGAAAGCCTCTCCAGTTTGTCTGACGAACCGGTTTCAGGCTCTGTCTCAGGCTGATACTGATCTTCGGCCTGACATGGCTGCTTGTCCTGTTCCAGAGGTTGCCCCTCAGTCTGCAAGATCCGGGCAGTCGCAGAGGGTGGGCTTACTGGTAGTTGGGAGCTCCAACGTCAGGCGCGTAATGGGGCCCCTTAGGGAAATGGCAGCAAGAGAGGGGAAGAAAACCAATGTGCACTCCGTGTGCATACCGGGGGGAGTCATTCCAGATGTGGAAAGGGTCCTTCCGGATGCCATGAAGGGTACAGGGTGCACCCATCTGCAAGTGGTCGCTCATGTCGGCACCAATGATGTGTGTCGCTATGGATCGGAGGAAATCCTCTCTGGCTTCCGGCGGCTATCTGATTTGGTGAAGACTGCTAGTCTCGCTACCGGGATGAAAGCAGAGCTCACCATCTGCAGCATCGTCGACAGGACTGACTGCGGACCTTTGGTACAGAGCCGAGTGGAGGGTCTGAATCAGAGGCTGAGACGGTTCTGCGACCGTGTGGGCTGCAGATTCCTCGACTTGCGCCATAGGGTGGTGGGGTTTCGGGTTCCGCTGGATAGGTCAGGAGTCCACTACACGCAACAAGCGGCTACACGGGTAGCAGGGGTTGTGTGGCGTGGGCTGGGCGGTTTTTTAGGTTAGATGGCCTTGGGCAAGTACAGAAAGGGCAACAGCCTCAACGGGTGCGGGGCAAAGTCAGGACATGCGGGGAACAAGCAGCAATCGGTATTCTAATTGTCAACTGTCGAAGCTGCGTTGGTAAAGTACCGGAACTTCAAGCGCTGATAGAAAGCACCGAAGCTGAAATCGTTATAGGTACAGAAAGCTGGCTTAAGCCAGAGATAAATTCTGCCGAAATTTTTACAAAGGTACAGACGGTGTTTAGAAAGGATAGATTGCATGCAACCGGTGGTGGAGTGTTCATCGCTGTTAGTAGTAGTTTATCCTGTAGTGAAGTAGAAGTGGATAGTTCCTGTGAATTATTATGGGTGGAGGTTACACTAAACAACCGAACTAGGTTAATAATTGGCTCCTTTTACCGACCTCCCGACTCAGCAGCATTAGTGGCAGAACAACTGAGAGAAAATTTGGAATACATTTCACATAAATTTTCTCAGCATGTTATAGTCTTAGGTGGAGATTTCAATTTACCAGATATAGACTGGGACACTCAGATGTTTAGGACGGGTGGTAGGGACAGAGCATCGAGTGACATTATACTGAGTGCACTATCCAAAAATTACCTCGAGCAATTAAACAGAGAACCGACTCGTGGAGATAACATATTGGACCTACTGATAACAAACAGACCCGAACTTTTCGAATCTGTATGTACAGAGCAGGGAATCAGTGATCATAAGGCCGTTGCAGCATCCCTGAATATGGAAGTTAATAGGAATATAAAAAAAGGGAGGAAGGTTTATCTGTTTAGCAAGAGTAATAGAAGGCAGATTTCAGACTACCTAACAGATCAAAACGAAAATTTCTGTTCCGACACTGACAATGTTGAGTGTTTATGGAAAAAGTTCAAGGCAATCGTAAAATGCGTTTTAGACAGGTACGTGCCGAGCAAAACTGTGAGGGACGGGAAAAACCCACCGTGGTACAACAACAAAGTTAGGAAACTACTGCGAAAGCAAAGAGAGCTCCACTCAAAGTTTAAACGCAGCCAAAACCTCTCAGACAAACAGAAGCTAAACGATGTCAAAGTTAGCGTAAGGAGGGCTATGCGTGAAGCGTTCATTGAATTCGAAAGTAAAATTCTATGTACCGACTTGACAGAAAATCCTAGGAAGTTCTGGTCTTACGTTAAATCAGTAAGAGGCTCGAAACAGCATATCCAGACACTACGGGATGATGATGGCATTGAAACAGAGGATGACTCGCGTAAAGCTGAAATACTAAACACCTTTTTCCAAAGCTGTTTCACAGAGGAAGACCGCACTGCAGTTCCTTCTCTAAATCCTCGCACAAACGAAAAAATGGCTGACATCGAAATAAGTGTCCAAGGAATAGAAAAGCAACTGGAATCACTCAATAGAGGAAAGTCCACTGGACCTGACGGGATACCAATTCGATTCTACACAGAGTACGCGAAAGAACTAGCCCCCCTTCTAACAGCCGTGTACCGCAAGTCTCTAGAGGAACGGAGGGTTCCAAATGATTGGAAAAGAGCACAGATAGTCCCAGTCTTCAAGAAGGGTCGTCGAGCAGATGCGGAAAACTATAGACCTATATCTCTTACGTCGATCTCTTGTAGAATTTTAGAACATGTTTTTTGCTCGCGTATCATGTCATTTCTGGAAACCCAGAATCTACTATGTAGGAATCAACATGGATTCCGGAAACAGCGATCGTGTGAGACCCAACTCGCCTTATTTGTTCATGAGACCCAGAAAATATTAGATACAGGCTCCCAGGTAGATGCTATTTTTCTTGACTTCCGGAAGGCGTTCGATACAGTTCCGCACTGTCGCCTGATAAACAAAGTAAGAGCCTACGGAATATCAGACCAGCTGTGTGGCTGGATTGAAGAGTTTTTAGCAAACAGAACACAGCATGTTGTTATCAATGGAGAGACGTCTACAGACGTTAAAGTAACCTCTGGCGTGCCACAGGGGAGTGTTATGGGACCATTGCTTTTCACAATATATATAAATGACTTAGTAGATAGTGTCGGAAGTTCCATGCGGCTTTTCGCGGATGATGCTGTAGTATACAGAGAAGTTGCTGCATTAGAAAATTGTAGCGAAATACAGGAAGATCTGCAGCGGATAGGCACTTGGTGCAGGGAGTGGCAACTGACCCTTAACATAGACAAATGTAATGTATTTCGAATACATAGAAAGAAGGATCCTTTATTGTATGATTATATGATAGCGGAACAAACACTGGTAGCAGTTACTTCTGTAAAATATCTGGGAGTATGCGTACGGAACGATTTGAAGTGGAATGATCATATAAAACTAATTGTTGGTAAGGCGGGTACCAGGTTGAGATTCATTGGGAGAGTGCTTAGAAAATGTAGTCCATCAACAAAGGAGGTGGCTTACAAAACACTCGTTCGACCTATACTTGAGTATTGCTCATCAGTGTGGGATCCGTACCAGGTCGGGTTGACGGAGGAGATAGAGAAGATCCAAAGAAGAGCGGCGCGTTTCGTCACTGGGTTATTTGGTAACCGTGATAGCGTTACGGAGATGTTTAATAAACTCAAGTGGCAGACTCTGCAAGAGAGGCGCTCTGCATCGCGGTGTAGCTTGCTCGCCAGGTTTCGAGAGGGTGCGTTTCTGGATGAGGTATCGAATATATTGCTTCCCCCTACTTATACTTCCCGAGGAGATCACGAATGTAAAATTAGAGAGATTAGAGCGCGCACGGAGGCTTTCAGACAGTCGTTCTTCCCGCGAACCATACGCGACTGGAACAGGAAAGGGAGGTAATGACAGTGGCACGTAAAGTGCCCTCCGCCACACACCGTTGGGTGGCTTGCGGAGTATCAATGTAGATGTAGATGTAGAGTATTTATTATGCCTGACCTGCAATATTTGCAACTAGTTGAGCACGAAAATACGTATTGAAAATTTTGCAATTTTTAGTAAACATTATTCAACACAGTTTCAACAGTAATCATGTTTATATCAAATAAACAACCCTGTTCTCGTAATAAACACTCTGCTAGTAATATTTGTTCGTTTTAACCTACACACCTGTGTTAAGTGATATCTGTTGTCACAGAATACCCACGACTACAGAATATCAGCAGGAACATGATTTACTATCGTAGGAGATATTTGCAATTACGAAACAATGAGTACCAACTTAACTTCAGTAGCAGAATGAAGCGCATTCTAGTAATCTCTGAACTTCAAAGGGGTCGAACGTTTACCGAGAAATGCCTACAAAACAAACGGACTGATGCATCTTCAATAAGCATTTCGTATTTCATATGTACGTAATGTTAAATCTGCTCATTAAGTAGTGTACGCTCTATAGATAATTCAGACGGTAGTACGTACGTAGATGTGCTTTTACAGTAAAAATACGTTGTTTGTATGTGATGCATGCATGATACATTTCGCTAACTTTACATTCGCTTCCAGTTCAGTCAAACCAATGACATATATAATCATTCTGGAGCAGCTAAACCTGATGCCTTACAAAAACAAAAACAGGATGGTAGAGAACTTGAGGTTTTTTGGGACTTATTTCTGCCTTTAGGGGGCAAACAGACACGGAAACATATTAGGTTGCGGGCATCGTAAATCTACACACACATACACACACACACACACACACACACACACACACACACACACACACACACACACACACACACACACTGTATTATTGCGGTTAATTGGTCCTATACTGAGGTCAGAGAAATGCCAGACTTGATCTAAATTTATTGGGACACAGTTAATATAGTCAAATAAAACATATAAGGAGCCTACAATGTTGCACATTACAGGAAAAACTCCATTGGCCAAAGTATATTGGATCCTGATGAAGCGCTGCGTGCGTGGTCGATTACGAGAAACGACTGAGAAATACATTTCCTCATCTCCCACTGGCTGTCTTGATAGCACCCTGATAAGCAAGCCTTTTCTGTCCTTTGACTAGCCTAGCATTTGAGGACAGAAGGCCTGACGTGAAGTTATAACGTCAGTAAGACGGAGAACGTGCATGGAGAAAGAAGTGCAGAATATTTCATGTGGTGTCACCGCCAGACACCACACTTGCTAGGTGGTAGCTTTTAAATCGGCCGCGGTCCGCTAGTATACGACGGACCCACGTGTCGCCACTATCAGTGATAGCGGACCGAGCGCCGCCACACGGCAGATCTAGAGAGACTTACTAGCACTCGCCCCAGTTGTACAGCCGACGTTGCTAGGAAAGGTTCACTGAGAATTACGCTCTCATTTGCCGAGACGATAGTTAGCATAGCCTTCAGCTAAGTCAATTGCTACGACCTAGCAAGGCGCCATTTATCCTTTGATGTGTATCTAATGAAGCATGTACAGTAACAAGACCAATGTTCACCAATTGTGGATTAAAGTTAAGTATTCCAGCAGCTACGTACTTTTCTTTATAGCATTCATTACGTATCCTGTTTCAGACCTCAGGCCAGCCTGCGTGAGTTTAAGCGCGTGCCTTTCGGTTACCCGTCACTGTGGATTGGCTGTCTTGCCAGTCCACAACATTTCTACCCTCTCTCTCATTGCTTGTGATGAAATGTGGTACATCATGCAAAGTACTAAATAATAAAAAAAATTATAGCATGCCTAAAGTCAGTGATTATTCATTGCTCATAGCTTAACAGACTGTTAAAGTTATTAAGATCGTAGCTATCCCCGTTGTGGTCAGCGGATACATGACCGCGCTATATCCTCGTCGTAGGGACATACAGGGTGAAAATTATTGAACTATAGGAAATAAAATCACCATAACTTCTGAACGGTTTCCGTTAGGAGGTTCAGATTGCACGATTGGCTGCGGGGCATTATGGGAATTCATACGGTCTGCTTCATCGACGAAGCCCACTTTCATTTCGATGAGTTAGTCAATAAGCAAAATTGGCGCATATGGGGGACTGAGAATCCGCAGTTCGTGATCGAGAAGTCTCTTCGCCCTCAGCAGGTGAGTGTGTGGTGTCCAACAATCAGTCGCGCAATAATCGTTGCGATATTCGTTGATGGCACTGTGACTAACGAATGGTACGTGAAGGTTTTGGAAAATGATTTTATTCCCATTGTTGTGTCTAAGAACACTGCATACTCGGTTCGCTAGACAAACAGTCAAACAACTTATATGAATGAGTTATATTACAACAAGTACAATACTAATGCTCTTTAATGTTTACATCTCTGACCTTCCTGAAACCATGTCAAGGAAGTTCAGCTATGCTGATGATGTGGCCCTAGCTATCTAAACCAAGAAGTTTGAAGACATTGAAAACATCCTCACAACTGACTTAAACAAAATACATGAGTATTTTCTAGTGTTGGCAGAAGAGCCAACACTGTGTTTCTAGAGGAGGCCGAAATGCACACGTTTAATTACACGCTGACTGGCGTGAGGTCTGGAATAGGACAATATCTTGAGAAATGCAAATAAAGTACGTAGATGATGTAATACTTAACTTTCATCCACAATTGTAGAACATCTCTCTTGATGATACATGCTTCACATAATAAATATCAATTGAATACGGCGCCTTGCTAGGTCGTAGCAAATGTAGCTGAAGGCTATGCTAACTATCGTCTCGGCAAATGAGAGCGTATTTGTCAGTGAACCATTGCTATGAACGTCGGCTGTACAACTGGGCGACTGCCAGGACGTCTCTCTAGACCTGCCGTGAGGTGGCGCTCGGTCTGCAATTACTGACAGTGGCGACACGCGGGTCCGGCGTATACTAATGGACCGCGGCCGATTTAAAGGCTACCACCTATCAAGTGTGGTGTCTGGCGGTGACACCACATATTTCACCAAATGGAGGCTAATACCAAATCCCACCAAGTCAGCTGTTTTCGTATGAACAGCAGAATGGTGGGATATGAGGTGAAGGTTCATATGAATAACAGTCAACTGCGATATCAGCCATATCCGAAGTGTCTGCGGGTCACTCTAGATAGGACATTGTACTTCAAAAGACACCTGGAAAATGTATCAAATATAATAAGCTCAAGGAACAGCCTCATTCAGAGGCTCTGCAGCACTAACTGGGGAGCAGCAGCATGCACACTACGAACCTCGGCCCCCGCCTTGTGTACTCTGCAGCCGAGTACTGTGCGCCAGCGTGGTTAACCAGCAAGCATGTAAACAAGGTGGGCACCCAGCTTAACGCTGGTATGAGAACCATAAATGGATGCATAAAGACTACCCCACTATATTGGCTTCCAACACTTAATCATATAGCTCCACCCTCCCTGCGAATACAGGAAGCTCAGATGAAGGAATACACAAAAATAATGAATAACCCCCTACTTCCTATCCATGAAGATGTCCCAACTTTGGAAAGAACACGACTCCGCTCCAGAAATCCCCCTCTAAGACTGGCCCAACAACTGTCAGCTGCCAACTTCAGCAAGGGTACTAAATGGAACGAGAGCTGGAGTGATAGTGCCTCCCCTGACAACCATGAACTTATCTGTCCATCAGAGAAACCTAAGGGCTTTGAACTTCCACGACAGCTATGGGAAAGCCTAAACAGAATCCGAACAGGACATGTACTATGTGCACACAATCTACACAAGTGCCGAAAGCTTCCCAGCACATCGCCCAGGACTGTGAATTAAGAGCCTACCAGGGTAGTCGGGCTGACTTCTTCAACGCCACACCGTCCTGCCTTGAATGGATCGCCGATTTGGACGTCAGAATTTGAAGACCCTTGTGTAACGCAAAGTATCTGCTGTGATGTTACTTTTTATTGTGTTTATGTAATATATTTTATCTGAATATGTATCCTTCACTTATGTATTTTATAGTGTCTTTTATCATATAATTTCATGATGTAATAAGTGTAAACCATGTGTGTAGCGCCATACGCTAAATTAATAAATAAACTTAACTGTGATCCTACTACGAAAGTTCGTCAGCTGAACGTCAGCGACTGTGCTATGCAGAGATTGCTAATGAAAGAGGCTACGATGCGTCGAGTAACGAAGTGGCTGACTTTGAAGCTGCTACCGAAGTGAGTTGCCACCATTCGGGCGCGGCGTTAATGTCCACCTAGGGGCCGCTGCTGTCGCATCGTCCTTCTGGAGGGATGCCGCTCTGCGTGCGATTTGGCTGATCTCTTCTCACAGCCTTCTCTTCTCTGTCATTCGCGGCTGGCTTGCCGGCACTGGCTTTACGCCATATGGCGACGGACCGTCGTCGTATACGGAGCATGACAACAGGGTGCGAGGCAGGAGCGCGGACGCTCTGATGGGCACTGAAGCTGTGGCTGCAGGGAACGTCAGACATCCGGTTGTACTCCACCATCTGGCCTTCGCTCTGGTGCAAACGTCCCCAGAAAACGCCCAGAAGGATAAGTGTCCATTTCCTGAGGCCCATGCCAAAATGTAGAAGGCGTCGGCTGCTGCAGCATGGGAGGGTCCAGTCCCATCCGTAGGGTCGTACCGTGGTGTCGTGAAGACATCCTCTTGCGGCTGCTGTGACTGCACTGTCCTCGGGATCCGTGATTGTGGGGGAGGTGACACAGAAGGATCACCGTTCACACAACAGTTGCGAATTTGATGATGATGTCGGCGCTCCAATCCGTCAAGGCCAGAAATGAGATACATACATGCCCTAGTCGACGAAGCATCTCGCCTCGCGCCCACCGTCAGTTGCCGCTAAAGCCCTGAAAAACACAGTATCATGTGGCGTGAAGCGATTCTTGCTGCCGGATGCTGAAGAGGGTGGAGTAGGTGGAACAGCGTCCGATGGTTGGCGGCCGTGACACAATTCCGCCGGCGAAGGTCCATCTCGTGGATGCGGGCGATGGGAGGCGAGAAACAGTTGCAGTGCGTGATCCCTGGTGTGTGCTGTGCAAAATTTGGCCATCTGCTGATTGAATATTCTGACAAAACTTTCCGCTTTGCCTTTTGGCTGTGGATGGAACGGTACACTAGTTAGATGCTGTATGCCATTGCGCCCACAGAATGTTTCAAACTCATTTGACGTGAACGGAGGGCCGTTGTCCGACACTATGACCTCAGGTAAACCTTCGAGGCAAAAAATCGAGGACAGCGCCTGAACTGTACTACGTGACGTTGTCGAGTTCATTGGCACAACAAAAGGAAACTGGTTATAAGAGCATACCACAGTCAACCTACGAATGTTCCAAAAAGGACCCGCAAAATGTATGTGCAACGTTGGCGTAGTGATTGCGACTTAGGCCAAGCAGAGAATTTTTGTGACGGAGCGGACTGATTTTCCACACATGCTTAACACAGTGACATCATCTGTTCTGTTATAGTGCCCATACCCTGCCAAGTACAGTGTTAACTGTTTTGTACGAAAAATTCCTCAGTGTTCTTTGTGAAGTAACAGCAATACTTCTTTTTGCTAAGCTTTGGGGACCAGCAGACGTGACTGCCCACTGTCGTGATGAAGAAGAATCACACCTTGCTGTGCAGCGACGCTACACCGATGGGCAAAATATCGGCGCACTACGGAGTTTTTTAATGCTATGCAATGAGCGAGGCGAAGATGTACTAATGTATTTCACCAAAATGTTCAAATATGAATCAGACTTCGTGGCCTGTGCAATTTTCCTATATTAGAGAAGAAAGGATTTAAGCAATTCAGAGTCGTGAGCATCGATGTGACAACAAGACGCAGCAAAAGCGTCAAAGTCTATATAAGGGCCAATCGGAAGACGTGAAAGTGCGTCCACATGGACGATACACAATCTTGTACTGGTACTGAGATCTTTGCAATTTTTGGGCAACTCGTACAGGATCCGGCTTCATCGGATGAAGTTAGGGCTGCTGTGGTTTATGATCAGTTACTAAGTAGAATTTTCTGCGATACAAATATTGGTGGAATTTGGTGACACCAAACACGACAGCTAATGCCTCTTTCTCTATCTGTGAATAGTTGCACTGAGCTTTGGACAACAGCGATAGGCCTGTCTTTATCACCAAATCCGTGCAAAAGAGCTACACCGATTCCGTAAGAGGAAGCGTCAACTTGCAACACAACTGGTTTGTCAGAATAAAGCGAACCAAGCATCGATCACTGAGCAATGCCTCTTTAAGTTTCTGAAAAGCTTCTTGGCACGCATCTGTCCAATCAAAAGGGACGTTCTTGCAACGCAAGCTGTGCAATGCAACTGCAACTTGTGCATCATTCTGTATCATTCCCTAATACTGACTGCTATTCTGTGACATTGCAAGGAACTGCCAGGTCACGTATGGCAAACAAATGTGAGTGAAGAGCATGTACGCCTTTACCGTTTATGACATGATCAAGGTACTGCAACTCACCTTTAAAAATATCACACTTCTCCAGTCCGTTCTTTAGTCCTGCGACAGGTAACACACGAAACAAAGCAGGCTAATTTGCAATGTGTTCTTCAGGCGTACGACCTGCTACGGCAGTATCGACCAAAATAATTTGAACATTTTTGTACTTGACCAACCAGCTGTTCCACATACCGTTGGTTCAAATGGTTCAAATGGTTCTGAGCACTATGGGACTTAACATCTTAGGTCATCAGTCCCCTAGAACTTAGAACTACTTAAAAGTAACTAACCTAAGAACAACACACACACCCATGCTCGAGGCAGGATTCGAACCTGCGACCGTAGCGGCCGCGCGTTTCCAGACTGAAGCGCCTAGAACCGCTTGGCCATACCGTTGGAAAATGGCGGGTACGGAAGCACTGCCACAAGGCAAACGCAAATATTTAAACAAGGCCATATGAGTGTTCACAACAAACACGGTTTTAGATTCTTCCTCTAGTGGTATTTGAAAATATGCATCGCACAGATCAATTTTTGAAAAGTAGCGACCAACGCCTTAACTGGCAATGAGATCCTCTGGGCGTGGCAATGTGTAAGTATCAATCACATTTTGTAGGTTGACTGCAGACTTAAAGTCAACACAGAGACGAATGTGACTTGAAGGTTTGGAGAGCAAAACCAGTGGACATGTCCACTGACTAGCTGTTATGGGAGCAATAGCTCCACTATCTTGCAATTCATTATGTTCAGCAGCCACTTTGTCCTGTAATGTAATGGGAACAGTTATGAGGTGCAAAATTTCGGCTGAGCATTTTCATTCATAGTAATACATGCAACAAAATTGTTAGCCTTGCCTAAACCTTCAGAAAAGAGGTCAGGAAATTCTTTCAACAGGCTAGCTACACTGCCTTTGGCCAAGCAAATCAAGCGAGTCAAGGCCAAAAACGTTCTCACAATCGCACGATTCAAGCACAGTGAAAGTCACATTCCCGCATGCGAGCTATGCATGGCAGGCAAAGTACATTTTCTGAGAACTGGAATGTCTTATCCATTACTAGCCATCACGTGAGTGATTCTTTTAGACAGGCGTGGAGACCCTAGCAGTTCATATGTGTTACTGTTCTGCAATGTAACAGAGGCACCAATGTCTAACTCAAATGTGACACATTTTCCACTAAGATGCAAATGAACAAAATGTTTATTGGGCTGGCGTAGCACTGAAGAAATGGTTTGCTTGCTAGTTTTGCTAATGGCTGCAGCAAGCTTTGAATACACTGCATTGATTACACGGGCTTTGTGACTAGGTTTTTGTGAGTGGGTAGAATTCTCATGTTTGTTCCATTGCAAACATACGGATTATACGAGATCCTGCTTGGCAGAAGCGTAGCACTGTGCTTGTCTGGACGGGCAGTCTTGGCGTTTGTGCCGTGAATAGCACCGAGGGCATGACTTAATCCTGTTCACTGATGTAACCGCCGTTTTAAAGAACTGTTTATGTGGCTTGGTGCACCCATGCTGTTGCTGCTTACTGGGCAAGGGTCGACTCAGCCCGACAAATTCGTGGCTGCTCAGACTTATTGGCACCTGAATCGTACTGATCTCGAACTTGGACTATGTGATGAAGTGATGGATCTGACTGTTTCAAAATATGTTCTCTAACGTTGACATCAGGTACACTATACACCATCGCATCACGCAACATAACATCTGAATATAAAACACCACAAGCTCATTTGAATTGGCATTTCCTCGTCGTACCCTGCAAATCTGTTACCCACTCGCGATAAGTTGATTCTGACCTTTTCATGCAACAAATGAATTGGTACTTAGCTGCCACCACGTTCACTTGTTGTTCGTAATAGTTCGCTGGAGAACCTACAACCTGATCATAGGAATGTTAACTTTGTGTCGCGTTAGGGAACAATTTCTGAATTAGATAAAAGACTGTACTTCCTACCTTTGGCAAAAAGTAATGTAGTTTCACAATACCTGGTATGTTGTGAGCCATTATGTGGACTTCATACTCTTGCAACCACTCGAGCCATTCCGCTTCTTTTTCCTTAAACTGGCACTTGGTGCAACAGTTGTTAGTTGCTCGAGTGGTCGCACTGTGTTTGTTGCTTGTTTGGCCAGTAACTATGGTACTGTATTTAGAAGGGTTGCAATCTGCTGCGTCTGAATTTGAAACATCTGTATTAGCTGTGTTGCATCTATCGCTTGCAGCTGAGGTGCCTTGTAGGGCGTGGGATAGGTAGGTTGCTCATTTTGGAACAGACAAATGCAATAAACACGCAATGCAAGCAATAAAAAGAAGCACACAAGGAACGAAAATTTCTGCAACGCCTACTCGAGAAAAGTGAAAAGAAAAAGCCCTGTAAGAGACACTGTGGCAGCTGGTGTCAGTCGGTTCGAAGCATTAACAGGCTGTCGCTGTGTTATTGTTCCTATGTCGTCGGCACATGTTATTTGTACATCTCATCGCCATGTTGTTGTGTCTAGGAATCCTGCATACTTGGTTCGATAGACAATCAGTTAAACAACTCATATCAGTGAGATTTATTACAACAGGACAAGTACAGATACTTTGATCCTACTATAAATGCCTGTCAACCAAACTGCAGTGACTGCTGATCTCTAGCTGTGCTACAGAGAGATTGCTAATGATAGATACTACGATGCTTCGGCTGACGCAGTAGCAAACATTGAAGCTGCTATCGAAGTCGGCTACCACTAGTTCGGCGCGGCGTTTATGTCGTCTTCACCTAGGGGCCGCTGCTGTCGTCATGGAGGGAAGTCAGCAACATGCGATTGGTTTACCGCTTCTCACAACCTTCCCTTCTCTGTCGTTCTGGACTGGCGTGCCGGCGCTGAATTTACGCCGTATCACCCATTATTCAAAGTGAGCCTGATTTCGACAAGACGTGGTTCATGGAAGACAAAGCTGGAACACAACGAAACAGGACAGTATTTGATGTCCTGGAGGAGCACTTTGGAGACCGCATTCTGGCCCTAGGTTATCCAGAGACCACTGGCATGGGTCTCCATTAGCCGCCATATTTTCCGGATCTGAACACAAGCGACTCATTTTTATGGGGCTCTCTTAAAGACAAGGTGTACATCAGTAACCTCAAAACCATTGCTGAGCTGAAAACAGCCATCGACAGGATCGATGTTCCGACACTTCAGTAGGTCATGTAGAATTTCGCTAATGATGGCAGGCGTATCGAACATGTCACAACTTAGATCCGTATATCTCTAGTGCCGTTAACGGAGTAGTTTGTAACGAATTTACGTTGTTTTTTTTCATATAGGTCAATAGCTGTCACCCTGTAGCTATAGACGACGCAAGGCGAATTGCTGGAACAATCGCGTTTTCGTTTACAGATACAATGCCTACATGAAATGTCTGGCCGTTCAACTAGTGCGCACCATCACATTTTCGGCAGTAATGTCGAGTGGATGTTGCAATACACGAACACCCACTACGCATAAACGCGCATTCATTACAACAAGTAATGGCGCCTTGGGCGAAATACGCTCACGTAAATTAAGGAGACTTGAGCTACTAAATACTATTTAACCTTTGGATAGTATGGAATAATTCTTCGTATTTTTCACTAAAGTACGGAACATAAAATAGGAAGTACCTATGCCATTTCTTGTGAATGTTTCCTTAAATCCCTTAAGGAAAATACCGAAATAGCTTGAAAATGACAAGGCTGAATTCCTTCTTCGACCCAGTTTGTGGTTAAACTCTTCTGACCTACTTGGTAGACAGGATGTTAAATCCCAAGCAATCATTTTTTAAAAGGGAAGGAACGTTTGTACCGGTCCAGTAGGTGAATGTATTATAAAAGCACATGTAATATTTGCCAAAATTTTACTTTCTGATATCGCTGCTTATCTACAAAGTATTACGATTAGAACGTTCAGAACACAAGCTGAGTCAACATAACTAATTCAACGCAACATTATTTATGTATGATGCGTTAGAGTATCAGATCGCAGCTTGTAGAAGTTTGAAGTAAGTAGTAAAGCTGCAGACTGCTGTTAGCAGGTATAGTAAGACCCACTACTGATTGCATAATACACTTTTCCCGTCTAAATAATGTAATTTTGTCGACTCTTCATATTTGGGAAACAGAATAAATCATGAACAACTTTCAGGAACTTGATTTATTGGTAAACAGAAAAAGTCATGAACAACTTTCAGGAACTTTATTTACTGGTAACCTAAAAATGGGTACCTATTTCTGTGAGCGAATTCTGTTGTGCCAGATGTAAAATATCTTTCGTAGCACACGTCGTGAAAATTATTTGCAGCGATATTTTGAAGCTACACGAACGCACTCTAATCTGCTTCCACAATTTCTGTGCCCAGCGAAACCTGCCGAAGACTTACTTTCCTGTTAAAGCGGTAATATTAGAATCTGATTGGTTAGAGCAATTCTCATAAACACAAAGCCGTTAAAAGCTCTGAATTTCAGGCACAGTGAGATTCTGTATTGTTCGTACAATTACTGTATCGCAGCTTTTCTCTTTTCAACTGATAATGATTCCACCAAGCATTATTTTTGATTTTCGCTCAACGATTTCACAGCCGAATCCTTCAGTTCTCTTTGTCTGCCAGAGATCTCTTCTCTTTCTTATTGTACCCTTGGTCTACGTTGAACTTTTAATCCCTCCGGTTTGTATCGTACATACTATTTGATCACAGATGTTTCGTGGTGTGCTTATAGCGCGTCCTGAAAAAGAATCGATTAGGAGCTAGTGCAAGTTTAATGCGATTTGAGAAGTTACACTATCGACTTCCATTATGTTGATAATGTGACGTCTACGGTTTCGTTCTAACAGCCTGTACGCTTCTCTTTCAGTCGTCATGTATTCAGCAAGCGAGTGTTCCGAAAATCATTGACGAAAATAATTGGTCCATTTGAGATAACAGGGTGTCATACAAGTATGGAAGAAATGGCATAGTACTAAGAACTACAATTAATGTAGCATGAAGTTTCATTTATTGTATTCCAAAGTTTCATTTATTGTATTCCGTCAACAGTTTCGAACAATCGTTTTTTTGCTGCAAACTCGATCGAAGCATGAAACAAAAGACAATTTGTGGTCCGGCTATGCTTTTTAGTAGTGCAGGATCTTGTAAAGTTTCACAAATTCCCTGATACAGACAGGGTGATAATTACGTGAGGCATGTTACGTAATTACAACACAGACTGCAGCTTAATTAATGCGCTACTGGGCAACTAAAGATGCTTGGTTTACATGTATGCTTGCTACTATAAAAGCTAACAGTAGTTCGGTTCCAACTTTACAATTTCCACCCTCTGCTATTTTTACACAAAATACACGGCGAATAATACGCTTCTGATGTCGGATGTATGCTCACATACACATTTCGCTGTATTGACGCAGAATTAATGATCTGGGACGTATGCTCACACATAAATTTCGTTATATTGGCGCAGCATTAATTACTGAGTATCTTCCCTTAGTTCATTACCGTGGCTTCAATTAACGTTGATGTAATTTATTGTCATAAAAATCCAGAGTTTATACGTTGTAAAAAGTATGACTTACATGACAGAATAAAGAAGATTTCTTTTCCAGCGCCTTCTTTTGTGTATCACACATAGTATTTTTCTCACGCTTCGCCATATCTAAATGTATACAATATTATTTCCTCTGGATTAAATGAAAACAGCTGAAATATTTTAACAATATCATTTATTCAATTTTTTGAATACGTTAGAGTTTTAGAATGATAGAAGTTTTAATTTCTGTTCATGTCTTGGCAACTGACGCCTTTTAAATCCGACAGATTGATACATTATGGTTTCGCTGATATTATCATGTAGCGCCTGACATCCACATTGATACTTTGGATGTAGCACAAATAAACAGCCGAATAAGAACAACGAATTCACTAAAACATTATGTTCAATTAATATACCAAAATCAGCCAATGGTGTGGACATGTAACTATATTGGCAATTTAAAATTCATTTTCAATTATTTACAGACATATACATCCACTAATTACTACCACAGAGTTATCTGGTGTGTCGTCTGTGTTTTTCTCCAACTTGAAATACCTTAAACATACGTTTAGCTCAAAAATAATAAAAAAATAAGATGCACTTGTGTCCACCATTTCAACAACCAAACAAAATAACTTTACAGCTGGACAGATGCGTTAGTAGTGGGACAAAGCTATCGTCACACCACATTGCATTGTTGTTATATTTATTCAGGATAGCAGATCCGGGATGACGGCCATAGATGTGGCAACATCGCAATGACATCATGGCGGGAAGTTCAAATTTTGGCAGGAAAATAGTTCAGTTTGGCTACCTAGACTAACCTGACTCCCTACCCTCCACCCTTCCCATCCTCTCCCCTCCCCACCACATCTGGAAATTGGCGGGAAATGGCCTCGCTCTGAGCAGAGCTGCTGTATAAGATGGACGTAAGTCATTATGTTGTTTACATTGCTCCCCTCTCCAATCTGGAAATTGGCAGGAAAAGAACTCAGTCTGCGCTGGGCTGCTGGGTATGGTAGACTTAAGTCTTTATTTTGCATGTGTTGTTTATTTAAACAATTTCAATTGTCATAGGCATTGCTCCATCCAGGGTGTTCACACCAAGGTCCAGAGTCCAACTGGCCTAGTTCATGTACCACTGTCGTTTGTCCCCCACTCCCGTACAATGACTTAGTCCTAGATGGTGGTCTGGGAACAAATGGCAGGAAAAGGACTCACTCTGTGCCTAACTGCTTGACTGCGAGGACAATTATAATTGTTAACTGTGTTCGATGGACAAGATGCTTGTGCTGGAGTAGGAGGAGCATATATGCATCTGGAGACTCTATCAATAGCATTGATATTAAGTGAAGAAGAATATGGGCTAACCAACGCTTTACAACTCAAACTGATAAATGTAGATCATTTGATAATTGTCCAGTAGCATTGATATTTGGTGAAGACAAATATGGGCTAAGTTATGCTTTGCAGGTGGTACTGATAAATGCGTTAGCTGTAAATGTAGATCATTGATAAAAGTTCACTCAGTCAGTCTTCCAAACCTCAAGAGGCAGGACAGTCACCCACTCTGCCGTGCGGCCTCTTTCAACGGGTCCCGAGACACTTCACGCAATGTGCCAGTCTACCTGCCCCAAGTCTCCACGCCAGCTTGTAACACTTCCATGCCGATGTACTCTTTGACTATTTATTACTGTATATATATATTTGTTTTTATCTTTATATAAATTTATATGTACACGATGTATGAATTAATTTGTTTATGTCGCTGTATAATCAATTATGTATATTATGTAAATATCCCTGAGTAATCGCTTAGGGAATGTTAGGGAAACGTTAGCTTTTTGTCAACGAATAAGTATCGTTGGGGTAGCGCCGTCTTTGGATACGGGAGGATGTTACGTCAGAGCGCGCGCTACGCAGAGAGAGAACTCTGGTGTGAGACTTGGTGAAGTGCGGACGCGTGGATGGCGTGCCCTGTACTGAAGGAGTGATTGTTTAGCGACACGTGGCAAGTGACGAGCGCGGGCGGTGGAAATATTGGCTGTAGCAACATCAAGAACCCGCCACGCCATTATCATTGCCAATAACTCCCGCGCTCGCTAATTTTAATGGAAAGGAGCCAGCAGCAGTATCGTCGCCAGCAACTTCGTCACGGCGAGAGTGGACTGAAGTAAGGCTGCTGCATCACAGCTTATTGTCAGCTAGTTTTGTAACGGCGTTACTCAGCTTTGTGGTGTTTTGCGAGTGAATAATTACCACAGTTTAATCAAAACAGTTTACCCGTGATTCTCCTAAAATCATTCACCAAGTAGGGTCCTGTCTTATCCTATTGTTACAATGATGATCCGAGTACCGTTTATGAAAAATGAAAAATGCAGTGCAACTTAATTTTACTTATGAAATAAATGATTCTCTTAGATTAAAGATTTGAACTTAAAGCATTCAGTAATTTCAGTCTCACTAACTTTAAATTCGAACCTAAACTGAGGCGATCTAATTGTTTCAAGTGGTAAATCAACTAATCAAATTAAAATGATTCCTGGCACTATGAACAAAAGCACTAACTAGAATTAATGAGTGAGTGCAAATATCAGTGATTATTGTACTTTGTTGTTAGTAAAGTTCTGGTTCACCTTTTGACTTGCAGTCGTGCTAAAGTATAAAATTACCTTTTAATACAGTAATTATCAATTTCTACTTCCATGTTCAAAAGTCAATAGAGTTTCCTTTAACTATTGCTTTGCCATTTTCTAAAATTCATATGAAAATAATAGACGTTATTGTGAGGTAGCGCCATTGTCACTTACAACAGTAGGTTATCTTGTATGAAAATTTGAGCTGTATTAGTTAATGATATTTCGAGTGCAAAGTATTTTCTTTCTCGCTTTATTACGTAAATGTTTCAATTGTTTTTCCTAACGTGCTTGCAGCCCTCTGTTGCCGCGTGTGTTCAAGTAATTCTTGACATTGACTGTTCGGCTCATTAATTCAGCTACCGATCAGAAATTTTGCCCAATTGGGTTGGCGATCGTATTTCTTTTAGTTATAATTATTTCAGTGACTCTTATTATTCTGTTCCGATCCACGTGGTACCCCTTCTCGTTGGCAGTACGTGGTGCAAATGGCTCTGAGCCCCATGGGATTTAACTTCTGAGGTCATCAGTCCCCTAGAACTTAGAACTACTTAAACCTAACTAACCTAATGACATCACACACAGCCATGCCCGAGGCAGGATTCGAATCTGCGACCGTAGCGGTCGCGCGGTTCCAGACTGTAGTGCCTAGAACCGCTCGGCCACTCCGGCCTGCGGCAGTACGTGAATGATAGCACAAACCTTTCGAACAACCATACTAAATTTTACAGTATATAAGTTGGCGGAATAAGTTGTCCTAGAAGGCATCCTCCCTCTCAATTCTCGACTTTATATTGAATCTTCGGAACGATAGCCATTTTAAAATTTTATTCCAATTGTTTAGGCACATGCTTAGACGGTCATATATTTCTAACATTTTCGATAGAAGGGAAGGAGGACGTTACGAGCTTACGGCTCGGTCACCTGATAGCCGCTAAGTGCTTCCTGTCACATCGGAAGTACCCACGGCCTCATCCCTTCCCATCCCTGGTGCACGGATACCCTTCGTCATTGAACATGAACTGCCTCAGTAGTTATTACATTTCCTGTTGTGGAATGTTGTCACATACATTACATAAAGATATCACAGGAACTAGGAGTATCACTGCACAAAGAAAGAGAGAGTGAGAGAGAGAGAGAGAGAGAGAGCTTTGGAGACGACCCGAGAATACTTAAACAATTACACGTTTTATTCCGAGGAATACCGCCACTCCACACACTTGAACATAGGCTCTTATAGAAACAGATCGAGATACAGTCATAAAAAGCATCCCAGAGACAATTCACGCGCTTCTGTCTTCGAGCACAAGCTGCTTGAGTAGTTAGTAAATGCAACTGAACATGTCGGTAATTCGCAATACAGTGTGTGGTGGCCATAGGTAGGAGTGGTTGTCCTGGCTCGAAAGGAAAGCACAATTGAAATTACCGTCTTTATTACATACAATACAAGAACATCAGACAATACAAACTCAAGGTCTGTACACCCACATCCGTCTCACAACTACCACTCGCAATAAAACCACGATCTTACGTATAAAACAACTGTCAGTTCTAAATTCAAAACAGATAACTCCACTAAATATTGAACTTTCTCCGTAATTTCTATTTGAAATTTGAACATTCAAACTCCGTTGAATTACTCTCATCTCCGACTACTAACCCAGTAGCAGAAACTATTACAGCTCCATTCTTATTTATATAGCTACGAAAAGGTACTATACACTGTATAGTGTGGAATCTTTGACAACTCATTTGGGTGAAAATAGCATTACGATATTTTCATCGGTTTAGAAATTATCTTGGGTGAACTGCTTACCGAAAATACCGTGTGTACAGTGCAGTGAGAATTATCGGCAAGTGTCTTCTATACATCCATCATTTGGAGAATAATGAATAAGAAACATCACCAAACAGTACATAGGACAACACTGTAATTAGGGAAATAAATTATCAGGATCTCCTAATCGAGGAAGAAAAAAAGTCATGTCACACGTCAATGGTACGCTAAAGTGAACAATAAGCAATAAATATTACTTGATATTATCACTGAAAAGCGAAAGCAAATGCCGAGCATTAAAATACGGTGCAAAATAGTACTCCCTTAAGACTGATACCGGTTATCTCATCGTAACCTTAATTGTATTCGATAGTAACAACGACCTACGCCCACATCTCGTATGAAACAACGATAAGAGATCATGCATTTTCGACGATTTCACTGCAAACATTCAGCATCTAATTTAAGAGCTCTGTCCTTATGCTAATGCATTGATGTTACATCATTATGATAATCGGCGCATTAGCCACGGCGAAATTAACTGCCGCTTGTTTTGTCATTGGATATGGGAAATGGGTTGTTGTTAATCTCATCTCTAAGCGTGTTAACAACAGACTCATTTCGAAATACTTGTATAGCAGAAACTTAAGTGATCAGTCCAAGAACTCGGAACATGCTGAACACTGAAATATTGGTTTTATATTTATGGCAAGAAAGTAATAATATTAGGAAGCGACCGTAAGAGTTTGGAACTACTGAATGGAAGTTTTGGTAGTAAAATTCTCCTTCATGAAGTCCTGGGAAATTGGCCTATTCAGGCACTAGAATAGTAAATTATTCAGCATGTCAACGAGTATATTGTTTTACTTACAATGGTTGTTGGTCAGATTAGTACATGTCTGCAAGATTTGTTAGTGAGGATTCAAGACTAAATTATTTCGTGAAATGTAGTAAGATATTTTTGATGGTTTTGTCAGCATACTTCATAGTACATTGCCGTTTTCAAGTTTTTAAATGTTGTTTCTAAATTTTTAATTCATCATTTTGCAGTGCTGCTAAAAATGCACCACTGCAAAATCAAACAGGCTATAGGATAAAATAATCTGAAAAACTAAATTTAAAATTTCGGAACCGATCATTTCTTCTTAATAGTTTCTGTGGAAATATGATCCTCTACCTTGATGACATTTCTCGAGATAACATCAAATTCCACGAATATATAACAAAGGAAACCTTTTTATAATTTTCATATGTCGCTGAATATGAATTCCCAGACATCTTAAATTATTCTAGTATACATTAAATCCCACTTTAGAAAAAGAAACAGGACCCCCCCCCCCCCTCGTCCTCCGGAAAAAATTGTTACAACAGTGAGGAGTGTAACAAGAATTACTATCCGTAAATGACTTTTTGCTCAGTAGAATAAGCAGTTAAGTGTAGGAATAACAATTTGTTGCAACTGGCTGGAACAACACTAAGTGGAACACGTTCGCAGCTTTGGCGTAACCAACGTCAACACTGGAAGCAGAAACAGACAGGGAACTTATTGCCTCATAGTGTGTTAGAGAGGACGCAAGGGTAGACTTTATTCAGCGCTTAAGACAATACTGCCCAGGAGACACAACGATCTTCCATAACGTGGCCAAATATAGTAATTTGTAAGAACATCCCACTGGTACTAAACCTCCAGAAATGTAGTAGTTTAACAGGTAAGTCCGCAGATGCTTGTACAAGGGACGTACGGTATAACTGGCCACGTTTTCCCACCAGAGCTTTGCGATAATCAAGCCACTCCGTCCTTGAACTGCCTTAGTCAGCCGCCACGTAGGAATTCTTCCTACCTGTTGTACGGAGCGGATCTAGTACTCTTATGTCCCCTTGCATAGTGGTAAGAGCGCCGCCGAATTCTGAAAGTGCTGTGCTGTACTATGTTTTACGTAATGAAGCAGAATGAAGGTTTTTGTGCAAGTAATTATTACACGGGATGCCATTATGGTGTGTTTATTTCAGAGACATAGTAAAATGAACTTGATCACAGTGATTATAAGCAAACTATTAACGTACGAGAGCATTGTCTACCACACGACTAGATCGGAAGGCATACTATCGACGACATACTATTGAGTGGATAAATGAGGCAAGTCCGCGACGCAAAACTGCATAAGTAGTTACAGCTATATTTTAACCATTGTGTATTAATTGCGTGGATAAATGAGGCAAGCCCATGACGCCGAAACTTAATTTGTAGAGTTATATTTTATTTATTGTGTATTATTCTTTTGGTGTTATTCTGAGAGTGTATATTGATAACAATGAAACGGGATACTATCTAAGATCGAATCTAGATATAAGTGTAGGGACTTTGGACAGAGATGATACGAGCGAGGATGAAATCCCTGTGGAAAACTTAGATGTTAATAGGACAGAAGATTTACTGGAACCAGAAATGTCAAACCTGAGTAGAACTAGTTTGGTAAGGAGTAATGGCCACACTGAAGGTGACGAGTTTGAAACTGTAGGTGCTTGTGAGGAAAGTAATCCAACCATCCAACCAATGTGGTCAACATGCCATCGGGAGATATCAGTAGCAATAAGCTGTTTGAATTTCTAGTGAAATCAAATCTGGAACAAAAATAAACAACGTGATCATAGAGATAAAGCCTTTATAGAGTACATTTTAGTGCAAAACAAACAACGTGAGCTTAGAGACAGGGAAGAAGAGTAACAACATGAACTTAGAGAAAGGGGACGAGAGCAACTACGCGAACTTGTGGAAGAAGCTTTTCGGAAGGAGATGTTAGAACTACAGAAACAATGAGATTATCAAGAACAAGAATTTAAGAAAGAGGTATTACAGATTCTTAGTGACCTAGCATCACGTAATGAGAAAAGGGATAATAAGAAAAGGGATGAATACTTATGTGTCGAGATAGATAAATTAACATTAAGTGTAAAACCTTCTAATGAAATAACGAAACATTGCAAACTCCGGTCTCCAAATTAGAGAGGAACCTCGAGACAATAAATAAAGAACAGATTAAAATAGGTGAACAGATCGATAAAGTACTAAACAAGTAGAAGATTTAAAAATCACAGGGCAGGAGTTTATTGATGACTATCTCAGTAAAAAGATGACTAAGATAGAGGAGCATTTGTCAGAATGGTTAGAAGCAAAGAAGTTCACACGCAAGCTCAGAATGCTTTCGAGAACGCGATGCAACATAAATCAAATGCACCACGACGCGAGGAGTAGACATCGTGAAACAAATGGAAGCAGCTTTATTCGAGATGCCTGTGTGGCAGGAATATGTAACTAATCGTTTGTCAAAGACGAAGGTAGTCCTAAAAGACAAAACCAATTTGAAAGGTATCCAGAACGATATTCTACAGAAATCAGTCGTACGTTAGAAAGCGAAAGTGGCGAGAGGGCGATCATAGTAACAATAAAAGTAGCAAAGAGTCCGATCTTGAAAATCGATATGATCGCAAGGGGACTGTTTGATCCTCTACGGCCGACACAGTATTTTCAAAGCCAGGCAATTTTAAATATTTTCGAACGACGAAAATTCTATACATCCAGTGGCATTTATAAAAAGTTTCAGAAACATATTTCCACGATCTTGAAAGGAACAAGATAGAATACAGTTTATTCTGTCACAGGCCAGTTGAGAAGTTTCATTGAGAGCACCGGAAGCAGCTGAAAGTAGCAGAACCTGCAGAGATTTGAAAAATTATCTATCTCGAAGTGTTGGTCTCAAAACAAACAAAATAGATTAAAGGCTGAAATTTATGGTATGGAATTTTACAAACCTGAAAAAAGGACTTTACGATAATACTTTGAAAAGTACAACAAGAAAAGTCTATACTGGGATAATCCCATTACTCAGAGGTTATCAGAATTCTCAAGGGAAGATTACCTATTTAATTCCGCGAGAAATTATTAAACGTACCGAATAACGATGTTGACCAGTTTTTGTCATTTATTGATGCCCTGGACGTAATTCAGGAAGACGCTATGAGAATGGGGAATCAATTTCACTTTGCTAATTGCAACTACTCTCAACAAAATAATTGTTGAAATGGCAGCAATAGTAACAGTAAAACCAAAGGCAATGGCAAGGGTCAAAATGTTAATCGAAATCAGAATAGTAAGTATAACAAGTGTCCGGCATAACGAGGAGCGCTGGCACGAAGACGAATAACGCAGGAGCAGAGGACGTTGTGAGACGACGTCAGCCAGTAGTTCACTCAGAGTGGCGTTAGGAAAAAGTTTGTTGGTCAGGCGGAACACTGCTCTTCCTACCGTTGCTAAGAGACGCAAAAGTTTCACATAGCTTTGGCTAGTTGCTGCTGCAGCGTGTTGCGCATTGTGGATATTTGCTGCGTCTGGAATTGAAACATCTGCATTAGCTGTGTGGCGCCTGAGCAAGGGGTGGGATAGGCGGGGTGGGCATATGCAACAAACAGACAAGGGAAGCAGGCAAAATAAGGACAAAAGCAAAGAAAATTTCTGCAACACCCACCTGATATCACTGATTAGCTAAAATGAAAAGAGACTGCTAAAGCAAGTAAACTCCGCTGCACAGTAAAGACAAGAAAGAATTAAGGCACCAAACACAGAAAATACCCTGGCCGCCAGGCACTGGGCTCGTATAACTTGTCGCCAATATATCTTCCTGACTGCTCGTCTCTTATAGAGTGCCTAATGGATGCTGCGTTCTGGGATAGCTATACAACAATACAAGCAAATCACATTAATGGTTTTTAATAGAATAAAGTAGATTGATAATACTTAATTCTGGTTTATTTGTCCCAAGCAATTGGCGACATGCAAATAGTCAATGTCTTTCACTATTCCATGCAAGTAATGGATGTGGATCACAAGTCCTGGTCCACCCGCCTTCTACTGCCCCTTTAGTGCCCGGCTGAGGCTGTTTTTTATTTTTTTATTGTCATTTGGAAACCTCATACAAGGTAGGCCGGCAGTGGAAAAACTACGCCGCTCTTCGGCCACAGATAATACATTCAGTACAAGTGGAGACATCGGAAAACGAAACAACATGGTGGATAGACGACAGTAGACACACAAATTTAAAAGACAAGAAGCAATTCACAGGTGCAGAGTCCAAATAAAAACGTTCAGCACTCGGACACTAACAGAGACGACAGAAATGGCACACGTGAACGAAGGAGCACAAATGACGAAACACTGAATCACTAACACGATGGCACACACAACACACTGGCGACGATCTCCAGCACGTGAATGTTCACTGTACGTGTACGGGTGTGGGGATCTGCCAAAAGGGGAAAAGGTGGGGGAGGAGGGAGAGGGGAGGGTGAAGATGCCAGTGGCAGAGGAGATGGGAGGGGGAGGAAAGAAGGTAGGGGGTAGGGGAAGCCTGGGGGAGGAGGGAGGGAGGATGGGAGGAGGGAGAGAAGGGAGAGAGGGCGCCCTTGGGAAAAGACACAGGGGATGGGACGATCAAAGTTAGTAGGAGGGGTAGTTGGAGGCGATGAGGTAATCATCAGGGAAGGGAGTTGGTAGAAGCCACCTTGGCCGACGGTATGGAGAGTGGAGAGATAGACAGCAAGTGGGACGTGGGAATACAGGCGCAGCAGCAGAATGGGTGGGAGAGGATGGGAGAGATAAGCAGGTGAGGGGGATCAAGTTAACGGGAGGTGTAGAGGAACTGTATCTGTTCGAGGAAAATGAGGAGGTACGCAAATGGAATGAGGTCATACAGGATCCACAGGGGGGAGGGTAGACGATGTTATAGGCAAGGTGGAGCACATGGCGTTCCAGGATTTCAAGGGAGGGGCCAAGATGCAACCAGGGTGGGTGTAGCAGAGGATAGGGTGGGTGAGGGATTTATAGGGGTGTAGGATGGCGGAGGGGTCCAGACCCCATGTGCGGCCAGAAAGGAGCTTGAGGAGAAGGAGTCAGTAGTGTGCCTTGGCCTGGATTGTCTGGAGATGGGGGGGGGGGGGGGGGGTTCCAGGAGAGGCGACGGTCATGGGTGACGCCAAGGTACTTGAGGGTGGGGGTGAGGGTGATAGGACAGCCATAAATGGTGATATAAAAGTCGAGGAGACGGAAGGAAGGGGTGGTTTTGCCTACAATGATCGCCTGGGTTTTAGAAGGATTGATCTTGAGCAACCACTGGTTGCACCAAGTGGTGAACTGGTGAAGATGGGATTGGAGAAGGTGTTGGGAGCATTGCAGGGTGGGAGCCAGGGCAAGGAAGGCAGTGTCATCAGCGTACTGGAGAAGGTGGATGGGGTGGGGGGGGGGGGGGTGTGAAGGCTTCGGCATGTCTGCTATATACAGAAGGTAGAGAAGAGGGGAGAGGACGGAACCTTGGGGCACACCGGCGGAGAGGTAGAAGGTATAGGAATCTGTGTCATGGATGGTGACAAAGGAAGGTTGTTGGGAAAGAAAGGACCTGATCAGATGGACGTAGTTGATAGGAAAGGCAAAGGTTTGGAGCTTGAAGAGGAGATCAGAATGCCATACATGGTCGTAAGCACGCTCAAGTTCGAGGGAGAGGAAGATGGCGGAGCAACAGGAGTTGAGCTGTTTAAGAGAAGATGAGTGAGGTGAAGGAGAAGGTCATCAGCAGAGGAGGATGGTCGAAAGCAACACAGGGTAGCGGAAAGGAGGCGGTGCTGGTGGAAATGCTGTTGGATGTGTCGGGTTAGGATGGATTCCAGGACCTTGCTGAAGACTGAGGTAAGGCTGAGGGGATGGTAGGATGAGACAACAGATGGCGGTTTGTCGGGTTTGAGGAACATCAGGACACGGGAGATTTTCCACAGGTGAGGGTAGTAGTGGGTGGACAAGACCACATTATGTAGCCTGGCCAGGGTGGAGAGGAAGGAGGCGGGAGCTTCGCAGAGGTGGCGATAGGTAACACGATTGTGACTGGCAGCGGTGTTGCGTTTTATGGTAAGTGTATTGATGATATCCTGAGTAGTGATGAGGGCATTGAGTTCGTTGTATGTAATGTTTTCCAAGTACTGGAAGCCAGGAGCGAGTGGAGGGACATCCAGGAAGAGGGAGTAAACGAAATGGGGATTGTCAAGGAGGGTAAAGATATCAGAGAGGTAGGAGGCAAACTGATTGTCGTTACTGAGGTTGACAGGGAATTGTAAGGCAGCGGAAGGCTGACCAGTACATGGACGAGTTGACAGGAAGGGTAGCATTAAGACGGGTGCATTTCTGTCGCCAGTCCCAGTGTTTCTTAGCCACGAGCAAGTTTCTGACGTGTTGTAGTTGCCGGTGGCATTTTAGTGTGTCCTGGTCATGCATGTGAAGGAAGGCATGGTAGAGACGGTGGGATTCACAGAGGAGGAGGACGGCCTGTGGGGGCAATAGGGATGATGCAGGTGGATGGCGACGGTAGGGACGTGGGCCTCCAAGGCCTCAGACAAGGTCTGCTGGAGAAAGGAGGCGGCATGGGTACCATCATCAGCGTAGTGGTAGGCGAAGAGGTGGCTATCGACCTCGGTAGAGAGGGTATCCCGGTAGGCACTGCAGTCGACACAGGAACAATCATGGACATATTTTGGGGGAGGGTCGTTGCGATGATCGGGATGGGGGTGACGTCTGTCTGAAATGGTGAGGAGGACAGGGACATGGTCACTCCCAATAGGGTCAAGGACGTCCACCACTATGCAACCAAGGAGGAGAGGACTACTTCTGGAGTGGTGCTGGATTTGAGGTGTGCTGGGGAATGGGAATAAGGTCACCTTGGAGGGTGGAGAGGAACCGATGCCACCGCCATAACTGGGCAGCAGAACGCCTATGGATGTTGAGGTTGGTGGCAATCATGTAGGAGGAGAAGGTATGGCCGATGTGGGAAAGGAAGTCAAAAGTAATAGGGGCAGTAGGGTGGACGTAGATGGTGGTGCAGGTAATGGTAAGGCCAGGGCAGAAGAGACCAAGGATCAGGTGTTCTGCAGGGTCAGGAATGAGGGGTTGGAGCCGAACTGGGATATGGCGGTGTTGGCCAATGGCTACTCCGCCACGCACTATTGGAAGAGGATTATTGGAGTGGTGGAGGGGGTAGGGTGATGTGTGAACAGTATGCTGTAGCTGGAAAGAGGAGGAAGGCATCCACATGATGGGTAATGAGGGTGTGCAGGAGAAGGTTTTTGTTTGCAGGAAGAGAACGGATGTTATTGTGCAAGATAAGTGCTGTCAGGCCATGATAGGAATATAGACAACGGTGTCGAGACAGGAGAAGGTGAAGTGGGCAAGGTTATGCGAATAGTTGGCGTAGGTGTTAAGGTTGGAAAATGGTTCGGGTGGCGAGGGATATCTGGGTGTGGGGAGCTGGAATAGGTGGACATTCTGGAGGATGATGGTGACAAACCTGATGAAGTCCTCAGCACTGGGGGGGGGGGCGACGAAGGGAGTGGCCAGGAGGGGTGGGGGCGTCCAGAGGGTGGACAGGGACAGTTACGTCACGAGTGGTGGGTGGGGGGATCTGGTCTTCCACTTCTGGAAGTAGTTGGGGTGCGGGAGGTTGCAGGTGTTGCAGGAAGGAGGGGACTGGAGGTTGGGACACTGCACCTTAGGCTCCACCAACACCTCCCCCTCCGTGATCATCAGACTAAGCCGAGTGATCATTGCAGTGAAGGTCAGTGGGTGAGGCTGGAGTTGGGGTTGGTGGGAGGGGGCCGAGGAAGGGACAGATGGATGAGGGAAGCATTAGGGCCAAAGTGGGTGATGGGGATTCGGCAGATGATGTCAGAGTGAAGGGTGGGGCTAGGGGAGGTGGTGAGAAAGGAGTTCCGATGGGGAGTGAGGAGAGAATGGGGGGCTCTAGGAAAGTGTTGGCAGAGGAACAGAGTGAGGTTCCGGGCCTCGAGGAGTGAGGGATCAGGACGGGACAGGAGGTTTTTGCAGGAGGAAGGGGAGGAGGAAGAGGAGGTGGTAGAAGGGACAGGTGGGGAGACATTCATGTCATCTTGGGGGGGGGGGGGGGAGGATGATGAGGCTGGGATTCTATGGGAACCAAGGAGGTGGGGGTACCGTTGGGCCGCTTAACAGCGACAGAAGGCTAAGAAGAGGCATGGGGGACGAGAGCAACCGGGAGATGATGGGAGCTGGCAGGTCCCGGTGTGGGTGCTGGCGCTGGTGACGGTGATGGTGACAGTGTAGGTGATGACGAAAGTGATGGTGATGACGACGGTGACAGTTGTGTGCGGGCTATGGCGGGGGCCGCAGGGACAGCGGCAACAGAGTGAGGGAGGGGAGGGAAGGGATCAGAGGAGGATGCTAAGGGAGAGGGAGCTGAGGATGGGGCGACAAAGAGCCCAAAAGACGGGAGGGTGAGAAGTGAGGGGATGGAATTGGGGGGACGACTGGGCACGCTACGCAATTGTGGTGGGGGATGGAGAGGTATAGATGATGGCAATGGTGGTGTTAGTGGTAGTGGGTACAGTCATGGTGACAAGGGGAAAAGGAAGGAAAAGAACAAGATAGGGTAGAGACAGAGGAAGAGAAGGAACTCACGGAGACGGACTAAGACAGATGATGACGGACAAAGACAGATGAAGACACTGACTGGTGCCGAAGCCCCACTGTGCTGCTGCTGGCGGGAAGACGACCACTGGGGCTGCTTGGCTGCTGGGATGGCTGCTGCTGCCGGGCTGCTGGGACTGCTGCTGCTGGCTGGCTGGCTGGATCGCTGGCTGCCTCGCTGGTCGTCAACTGCTCCATCTGCAACACCTAATGCTTCGATAAATGACTATGCAGTTATCGAAGGCCGATACTCTTCCGAGTTACCGCCAGAGATGGCCGAGGCTGGCAGGAGCGGCGCTTATATTCTCTTCGGCTAGAGGCCGCTCCTGTCATAGTGCGGTTCCAGTCAGCAGCCGATTGGCTGATGTCGTCTCACAGTCATGTCTTCTCTTGTGTTCTTCGTGCCGGCGCTCGACGTTACGCCAGATCATAAAGGTAATCAGTCTGGGGTTAAAATTATAAACAAAATAATTCTTATAACACTTACGGGAGTAACAGACAAAATCGTAATAATAAAGTTGACTGTAGCAACAGAAATAAGCAGACTCAGAATACACACAATTCAACGCCCGTAATGTCTAGGCCTGAGAATATGTCTACTAAAAGTAACAATGAATGGAATGGTCAGATTTCTGTGGTTCGAATGGTGGTACCTGATGAAATGGGTAACAGACGTGAAAAACTAAAACCAGCCTTCCCAGTGCAGCTGGCGAAGAGAAGGGAGGCCATAAAATCTTAAAGGCGTGAGTTTTGAGTTATAATGATGGTATGGATATTAAAGATGAACTCTTAGATAATCCAGGAAAATTAGTTGATAATCCAATTGAAGCGGTACCAGCCATGGTTAAAGTTAAAATCTTAGATGAAGATGTTGGACACTGGTGCAACATTTAGTGTGATGTATATGGGACTTTATAAATGTATGAATAGCAAAGAGAAGTTGCCAGTATTACCGGAAGCCGACTGTACTTTGTCTGGCCCATTAAAAACCAATTCTGTACACATAAAGGCCGAAGTACAGGTGGAGATTGTAGCGCAAGGGGAACGACTTGTTAGCACATTCTTGTTGACTCCTAATTTAACTTACCTATGTATTTGGGGATGGAATTTTATGTGTCAACGAGACGGAAAGCTCGACACAGCGAAGGCGTGTGTTCTTTAAAGAATCAGGGACGGGTCACTGTGGAAACTGGAATTTCAAAACAAAATATGTGATCAAATTAAAATAAGAAGAATTGAAGCTGAAATAGTCTACTTCTACAATAAGGATCAAATATATTCAAATATCAAGGAGCGTCAGACGACAATGAACTAGTAAAAGTTAAAATGCTATACTCCGAATATTTAACAAGCTGCACACTTTCCAACTGTGACAGATCATACAGTACGACCGAGTGGGAGATATTAGCTGTGGTGTTGGCTCTCAAGAAGTTTAGATTTTGTGTATACATCTAAATGGTAGAAGTATATTGTAAGCACAAGACTTTGACCTTCCTCATGTTGTTGTTGGGGTCTTCAGTCCTGAGACTGGTTTGATGCTACTCTATCCTGTGCAAGCTTCTACATCTCCCAGTACCTACTGCAGCCTACATCCTTCTGAATCTGCTTAGTGTATTCATCTCTTGGTCTCCCTCTAAGATTTTTACCCTCCACGCTACCCTTAAATACTAAATTGGTGATCCCTCGATGTCTCAGAACATGTCCTACCAACCGATCCCTTCTTCTAGTCAAGTTGTGCCACAAACTCCTCTCATCCCCAATTCTATTCAATACCTCCCCATTAGTTATGTGATCTACCCATCTAATCCTCAGCATTCTTCTATAGCACCACATTTCGAAAGCTTCTATTCT
The DNA here is from genome assembly GCF_023864345.2 of Schistocerca serialis cubense. Taxonomy (NCBI): domain Eukaryota; kingdom Metazoa; phylum Arthropoda; class Insecta; order Orthoptera; family Acrididae; genus Schistocerca; species Schistocerca serialis. The sequence continues at coordinate 769,927,468 of NC_064642.1, read as the reverse complement.
CTTCTTGTCTCAACTATTTATCGTCCACGTTTCACTTCCATACATGGCTACACTCCATACAAATACTTTCAGAAACGACTTCCTGACACTTAAACAAATTTTTCTCCTTCAGAAACGCTTTCCTTGCCATTGGCAGAAAACATTTCATATCCTCTCTACTTCGACCATCATCAATTATTTCGTTCCCCAAATAGCAAAACTCCTTTACTACTTTAAGTGTCTCATTTCATAATCTAATTCCCTCAGCATCGCCCGACTTAATTCGGCTACATTCCATTATCCTCGTTTTGCTTTTGTTGATGTTCATCTTATACCCTCCTTTCAAGACGCTGTCCATTCCGTTCAACTGCTCTTCCCAGTCCTTTGCTGACTCTGACAGAATTACAATGTCATCGGCGAACCTCAAATTTTTTATTTCTTCTCCATGTATTTTAATACCAACTCCGAATTTTCCTTTTGTTTCCTTTATTTCTTGCTCAATATACAGATTGAATAACATCGAGGATAAGCTACAACCCTGTCTCACTCCCTTCCCAACCACTGCTTCCCTTTTATAACCCTCGACTCGTATGACTGCCATCTGCTTTCTGTACAAATTGTAAATAGCCTTTCGCTCCCTGTATTTTACCGTTACCACCTTCAGAATTTGAAGTATTCCAATCAACATTGTGAAAAGATTTCTCTAAGTCTACAAATGCTAGAAACGTAGGTTTGCCTTTCCTTGATCTTTCTTATAAATCGTAGGGTCAGTATTGCCTCACGTGTTCCAACATTTCTACGGAATCCTAACTGATCTCCCCCGAGGTCGGCTTCTATCAGTTTTTCCATTCGTCTGTAAGCAATTCGCGTTAGTATTTTGCAGCTGTGATTTATTAAACTGATAATTCGGTAATTTTCACATCTGTCAACAGCTGCTTTCTTTGGGATTGGAATTATTACATTCTTCTTGAAGTCTGAGGGTATTTCGCCTGTCTCATAGATCTTGCTCACCAGATGGTAGAGTTTTGTCAGGAGTGGCTCTCCCAAGGCTGTCAGTAGTTCTAATGGAATGTTGTCTACTCTGGGGCCTTGTTTCGACACAAGTCTTTCAGTGCTCTGTCAAACTCTTCACGCAGTATCATATCTCCCATTTCATCTTCATCTACATCCTCTTCCATTTCCATAATATTGACCTCAACTACATCGCCCTTGTATAGACCCTCTATATACTTCTTCCACATTTCTGCTTTCCCTTCTTTGCTTAGAACAGGGTTTCATTCAAAGCTCTTGACATTCATGCAAGTGTTTTTCCTTCCTCCAAAGGTCTCTTTAATTTTCCTGTAGGTAGTATCTATCTTACCCCTAGTGAGTCCGCAGCTCGTGGTCGTGCGGTAGCGTTCTCGCTTCCCGCTCCCGGGTTTCCGGGTTCGATACCCGGCGGGGTCAGGGATTTTCTCTGCTTCGTGATGACTGGGTGTTTTGTGATGTCCTTAGGTTAGTTAGGTTTAAGTAGTTCTAAGTTCTAGGGGATTGATGACCATAGCTGTTAAGTCCCATAGTGATCATTGACATTTGAACCTTAGCCATTTTGCACTTTCTGTCGATATTAATTTTGACACGTTTGTGTTCCTTTTTGCCTGCTTCATTTACTGCATTTTTATATTTTCACCTTTCATCAATTACATTCAATATTTCTTCTGTTACCCAAGGGTTTCTACTAGCCCTCGTCTTTTTACCTATTTGATCCTCTGCTGCCTTCACTATTGCATCCCTCAACGCTACCCATTCTTCTTCTACTGTATTTCTCTCCCCCATTCCTGTCAATTGTTCGCTTATGCTCTCCCTGAAACTCTCTACAACCTCTGGTTCTTTCAGTTTATCCAGGTCCCATCTTCTTAAATTCCCACCTTTTTGCAGTTTCTTCAGTTTTAATCTGCAGTTCATAACCAATAGATTGTGGTCAGAGTCCACATCTGCCCCTGGAAATGTCTTACAATTTATAAACTGGTTCCTAAATCTCTGTCTTACCTTTATATAATCTATTTGATACCTTTCAGTATTTCCAGGGTTCTTCCATGTGTACAACCTTCTTTCATGATTCTTGAACCAAGCTATGACTAAGTTATGATTAAGTTATGCCCTTCCTCATGACGTGCAAAATTCTTCATTCAAGACTTATGAGATGGGCTTGACTATTACAGGAATACCAAATAGGAATAAAATGTATTAAAAGTAAAGAAAATATTGTAGCTGACGCTTTATCTCTATTACCTCAAGGCAGTTGTAATTAGGGTCAGCTAATTGAATATAATTAGAATTTCAATATAACGGTTATACAAAACGTACCTTTTAAGAACGAGGTAGAATATGTATGTAAAAATATGTCCAAGTTGCAGCAATGGGACACATACTGGAATAAGAATTTCAGTATTCTACGGAATAAAGTTACTCATTTACATATGCCAAAGTATAAGTTACATCTGAATATACTATTTCGTGAAGAAAGATGGAGAGTGTGTATTCCAACAGTAATGTTTCTACAGCTTGTATTGTATAACTATTATTCGTGGGGAAACTGAAGTCCTAATAAGTGTTTGGAGAAACTGAAACAATGCTATTTTGTTCTCAACACGATGAGGAAAGTATTTGAAATCTTGCGTAAATGTATATTATGTCAAAAGGTTAAACCTATAAACTAATTGAACAAACAATGGTTGCAGTCCATAATACCTTCAAAACCTCTTGAACTTGTGTCTTTTGACGTCAGAGAGCCATTGCCAGTGGCGAAAGGAAGATTTAAATATGATGTTTTTTCCAACTTTCCACGAATGTATCATTTACGATCTATTAACCCCAAACCTATGCTAAGTAAACTGGTAAATGACTACATTCAAAATGCAGGTAAACCGACTGCTATATTGACCGATTTGCTTCGTGTTATGCTAGTAAGGCTTCCATGAATGTATCGATAATTTAAATATAAGACACATCTTTGTATCTTGTTACAATGTCGAGGCATCGCATGTGGAACGGGTATTCCGGGAATTCAATAGATTCTTAGATCACATATAGAGAAAAACCAGTATAGATGTATAGAATACGTTGGTATGTTTGAAAAGATCCATAACGAACTGCTAATTCATCCACTGAGTGTAGTCGTATAGAAATAAAGTTCCACAAGAAAGCATCCTGAGCATGCAGAATAGCTGAACCGTAATAGACAGAAATTTACTTATTACTTAAGTTCGGGTGGCCATGAACAAAGCTGCGAGGATAAGTACGATGGGAAACCAATTAAAGGTAATACATATAATTTGAACGATGAAGTACTGTTACGGAAACATGCCAGCAATATACAGGACGGTATAAGATATTCGAGAGTCCACATCTGGGCAGTTACGTAATGGGAGATATCCACAATGGGAAGCTCGCCAGAGGGTTGTTCCCTCATAAAGACTTGAAAAAATACTATGAATGAGAAGACAACCAGGAAGAAGAGTTTACTTATTGTCTTTAGGATAGGTTATATTTCTGTGCAATTTCATGTAAATGTGAAGAAACTATCTTAGTGTATGTTTTTGTATGGTTATTTACGTTGTTAGTGAATTTATGTTCTACTATTATGATGAATAAATGCCTCAGATGTAAGGTCAGCTTCGAGAGACCAGAATATGTAAAAGCACGATGACTATTCAGTAAGTAACGCGAGGACAATTGCCCTAAAAGTTAAGTGTCAATTATTTCCTATTTAATGGGCGTTGATCCTAATTCAGTGGAACAAACTGTGTGAGTTTTTGCAATATATAATCACCGACTGTGACTGACCTGGTATCATGAACTCGTTTGAGGACAGAATCTTAGTACTATATGTCTACTTAGTGATTTGTGTGACTGTGTTTAAAGATAAACGTACTGTAAATGAATCATAACGTTTGAGACAAAAGTTTGGTCAGTCGTGTCATGCACGTTACGTGTTCGGAACTGAATAAAAGACAGAATCTCGCCCCGTGACACGCATGAAGTGGTTAATTAACCTTCATGTCATTACGCGTTTGGAACTGAAAGAACATAATCTGAGCTCGTGATGGGGAACATTGATCATGTGTTGTGACTATATGTGGGTAGAACGTTGAGGACGGAATCTGTTCACGTAGCTAATTGCACAACTATTACATGTAATAAATGTATTTGTCACTATAAAAGGAACCCGATGTGGTTATGTATTTTCTATATGACGATCTAGAATCTTTGTTAAAAACAGTGTCGTGAGTGGTTTGGTGAAAGATAACCAGGATTAAGTTCATTTCCTGAAGCTCATGAACTTTTAAGGAGATAACTATTTTAAATGTGCCTAGTTATTATTCTTTTGTCTTGAAGAGGTGCAATTGTTGGTCCCATATGTGCGCACAAATTTTATGTTCCATATCGACACTACGAGAATGAGTTTTGCGGAACCACTACCTGCGAGTCAGCTCGGTGCAACATGCCGACGCTGCACAACCTACCTGACGGGGCGAGAACACTCACCGACACTCCCTACAACATCCTGTACTGCAAGATAACTTACTGAGGCTGCCACAACTATCTGGTGGTCGAAATGACGTGTTGTCCTGTTGGGCGAAATTGCACTCAGTTAGGGACCAAGACCTTAAGAATATTACAATGACAACCTAATAATCAGGTGGTCGTATAAAGTTGTTTGTGTCAAGACTGACGATAATATCAAGAAAGAAACCTGTGGGGGTAGCAACTCCAAAGTAAAACCCCATGCAGGAATGACAAGGTGCATTAAAAGGCAATGGAAGATAAGAAGTTAATAAGTACTTCATCAATCAGCAAGAAGAATTCAGAAGCTCCAATGATCAAGATATAACGCTGATTAAGAATTATAAGAAGAGACATCTCGGCAAATAGTTAGTTGAACTAACATATTCTGCAAGTCATAAAAAGAGGTGGGTCCATGAGTTGGTAACAATCTCACCCAGGTGCTGACGTAACAAACAAGTAATTGAAGTCAGCATGCAGACAGTGCTAACAACATTCTATCAAGTCGCTAGCCTATTCAGGAGGCGGGTCGAAAAGATGAGTTCCATCTCAAATAATTTGCTGTATTCCAATGTGTAATCGTCCGGAGGGCCTCACATGTGTTGGTTCTACTTTCCCCTGTGCAACCGCACGGAGGACCTCAAGCGAAGGGCGATGCCGAATTGATAAGCTGAAATAGCCTTAAAACATATGAAGATAAAGACTGAAGGTTGTTCTGTTGGACAACTTTCAAACAATTGAAAAATACTTGTAATGAACTTATTTATGGTAGTCAGATTTATTCTGCATAATTTAGGGATGAGGTGTTCAAATGAACGATATCTAAAATCCAGATATTTATGATAGGCAGTCATGATGTATTTAAATGACTCAAAATATGTACAAATCTATTATGATATTAAGTAAACATGTTATTTTTAAGACCCATTGCACAAACTAATGTAAAAAGAACAATGGAACATAACCATTAACCTTTCCCCTTTCCCCAATCATCAGCACTTCGGAGCTGCAAAAGCCAAGAGGATTATCAACACAATACACATTGAAAACTCCAAATAAATCAGAAAATGTAAGTTTATTACCCCTTTTAGGCGATATGAAGATCACAGTTGCGGGTGAGAATGACAACACTGTGCAACAGAGTGAAAACTATTATCATTCTGGGGGTGGGGGGGCGTTTATAACCGCTCTTTTAATTAGGAACAATATTATTAGGCTTATTTTCATATAGGGGAGAGGTGATCGATAACATCAGAAGTAATTAAAGCACTGAAAAACTTTTAATTAAATTTATCGACATATAATCTCTCATCAGAATAACGCCCCCAGCAAAGCAATGCTTCAGGGAAACCAAAGAGGGTTTAACGTGGCTGCTTTTGTTTCTAAACTCTACAATATAAACCATGTGCGGGTATTGCTAGTTCTCTTGTCTTGTTTTCTACGCTCTGAATTAGTCTATGTAGCTGCGGCATGCGATAAAGCGGGCATTTTTGTGTAATGTGCTACGGGAGGGCCAGGGCACTTTTGTTACACTGCAAGAAAATGGACTGTAGTTAATTTTTACCACAGAGACTTTTGCCATAAGGTCACGGAGTAATAATGTATGAGGAATTGTATCGATGTATAGTAATGGGCCATAGTCCTTGCTGTAATATCTTTGAGTGACGAACTATAAAAGTCACGGACAGTTTAGCTGCCGTAATTTCTTAGGGTAATTGTAGAATCAAACCTCTTTTTCCCACTATGCATGATTATTTAATTATTATTGAATGTCTTAATAAAAACTAAATCTACATCACATCTACATGGGTACACTGCAAATCATACTTAATTCTCTGACAGAGAGTTCATCCAACCACTTTCACAATCCTCTATTAGTCGAATCTCGTACAGCGCGCTGAAAGAACGAACACCTATTTCTTTCCGTACGAGTTCCGATTTCCCTTATCATGGTGATCTTTCTCCCTATGTAGGTCCATGTCAACAAAATATTTTGTTGTTCGCAGCAGAAAATGGTGATTGGAATTTCGTTAGAAGATTCCGCCGCAACGGAAAACGCCTGTGTTTTAATTAAGTACACCCCATATCGACATCTTGGATTGTCGGGTGTTCTGCCGGATATCAGCGTCATACTGGCACGATATTTCGGTCACGTAGCTCGTGACCTTCATCAGGTGCGACCTGAGACTGCTCCTCGAGTGGACCTGGTCCAGTATTTATGCCTATGGCCTTCCCCCTCCACTAATGGCAGCAGGCGCTTCCTATGTGGTCCGCGCCCATTCCCTGCGACCTGCTGGAGCGTCGCTGCTCCGTTTTCCGTCCTCTGCGGTTCTAGGTGTTCCCTCTGCGGTCCGCGCCCACCAAACCCGCTCCTGGGGGTTTCATCTACGGTCTGGGGTACCAAGCGTTCCCCCTGCGGTCCGCGCCCCAGACACATAACACAGACGAGGCCATGTTATTAGCGTTCAGCGAACTTATTTCGTATTGCTTCATTAACACTGATGGCTGTTTGGAGAACAGCAATCACATTAACTTTATCGTGTGTTTTTCCGTAATCACAAAACTGTAATTTTATTAATTTTGGTAGGTCCTTCCCGCAAGTTAATTATCACATTGATTGAATTAGTTATGATAAAGCAGTTACATTGATATTTGTTGGTTTGTTATTACTTTTTAGTTACTTCTGGGGCCTAAAAGTGCATGAAACTATTCGCCCAGCTTTTTATTTAAAACTGTTGTGCCTACGCTTTAATGAATTGCTTCTTGAGTGTTAGGGTACGAGTAGGTAGGGCGTGAAATTAGCCATGGAGTCGGGCAGGGTGCACAATCTATATTCATCTGACCAAAAATCCTAATCTTCTTCCCCCTTGACTTCACCGGCCTACACTGTAGCTGTCCTGCTACGTTCATACGTCTGACAGACTACGGTCCTATTCGTTCATTGTTACTTTATCCATCTATTTCTCATGGTTACCTCTGTCTTTGCAATCTCCTCCCATTCCATATCGGGATGTAATCTGGAATCTTTTGGCGGTGGAGAGATTATCGTGACCCTATTTCAAAAGCAGGTCACATGTCCTGTGGATATTTATAATGTGTGTTTAATGGAGTATTTCCATTGCCTTTTGCAAACCAATACCGTTGATCGTTGCCTATTCTTCTGCGTTTAGGGGAAGTTTCCTACCCTGCGGGCAATAGTGCGACGTGAACTTCTATCTGCGCATCCTTCCTCTAGCACAAGGACGTCGGCTTATCGGGGATAACTCCTTATGGTAGAAGTCTTCGGTCGCCGTTGCTAATTATGTCTATTCAAAATTAAAGCAGTGGTTGGGTTCGAACACGATACTCAGGACGTTCTGATTAATAATAAATGCTGCTACCCTTAGATCGAGGGGTACGTAACCACCGCCTCAGTACTTTTTAACGTAGTAATGTAAGGAGTATTGCTTCAGATGAGTCGAGATATGACGTTTACAGCATAGGAGCACAGGAAGTAGGAGTAATCCACTGAATTAAGACCCCTACCGCTAACGTCGATTTGCAGTAAGATTTTGGAATATATAATGTGCTCTAACATTTTGAGTTGAAGAAAACGATTTGTCGACAGCAAACACGGATTCAGAAACTATCGATCTTCGGAAACGCAACTAGCTCTTTATTTTAATGAAGTAGTGAGTGCTGTTGACAGGTGATGTCAAATTGATTCCGTGTTTTTAGTTTTGCAGAAGGCTTTTGATACCTTTCCTCAAAGCGACTTCTCAACAAATTGCGTACCTATGGAATATCGGTTCTGCGATTGGCTTCGTGATTTCCTCTCAGAAAGATCACATTTTGTAGTAACTGACAGAAAGTCATCGAGTAAAAGCGAAGTAATATCTAGCGTTTCGCAGGGATGTGTTATACGCCTTCCGCTGTTGTTGAGCTACATAAACAATTTAGGAAGTGATCTGAGAAGCCCTTTAAGATTGTTTGCTGATGATGCTGTCATTTACCAGCTTGTAAAGTCAATGATCAAAACAAATTGAATAACGGTTTAGACAATTCACTTTAAATAACGAAAAGTGTGGAGTCATGTACATACGTACCAACAGGAATCTGCTAAATTTCCGTTACATGATAAGTCATACAAATCTAAAGGCCCTTACTTCAATTAAACACGTAGGTAGTACAGTTACGAATAACTTAAACTGAAACCATTACGTAGATAATGTTGTGGGTTCTATTTGTGGGTAGAACACTTAGAAAACACACAGCGGGCATCAAAAAAGCTCAAAGAACGGCAGCTCGTTTTGTATTATCGCGATACAGGGAGAGAGTGGCACCGATATGATACGCGAACTGGGGTGTCAATCGTTAAAACAAAAGAGGTTTTCCTTGTGGAAGAATCTTCTCACGAAATTTCAATCACCAACTTTCTCCTCAGAGGTGTAAACATATTTTGTTGACGCCCACTTACGAAGGGAAGAATGAGAGCTCACACCGAAAGATTTGTGGTCGTTTTCCTGCGCGTTGTTCACGATTGGAACGTCAGAAAAATAGCTTAAAGGTGGTTCTGTGAACGGTCTGCCAGTCACTGAAATGCAGAGCAATCATGTAGATGTAAATGTAGATGTAGACGTAGATGCAGAAGATCCACAGTGAGAGGTCATGCACTTTGAGTCTTGTCCCATCAGACGCAGCCGTCAGTCGTGAACATGTGACTGAGACTACTCCTGGAAGACAACACGAGGATTCTTAGCCGTCCACGTTATTCTATTCGTTGCACCAGATGACACTGAAGTTTGAGGCCTAACTGTTCGAAACTATTCTAGGAGCGTTTGTACGGATCACAATCAACATTACCCTTCTCTGCAGCCGAAGTTCAGCTGGCATAAATGTAACTGCTGGACGTGGAATGAGTTTTTTGTTTGACTTAATAAGTATGGGAGACCGGGCCATGTTTATGCACGGGGCACGTCTACGCATAGCACTTTTCTCGCGAACCTTTTCTGCTGGAGCGCCACCGATAATGGAAGACTAATACTACCACCAAGTGAGAAGGCTCTCGGAAACTTCACGGAACCAGCTGAGTGAACTTCGTCGCGCGAAGAACATATTTGTGCTTTCGTGTAGGGCGGTAAACTTTGTTATTCGATTGTCGAAGCTCCTAGGGAGCATAACATTCAGAATTGAGAACAGATAAATATATCTTCGTCTACAGGAGATTACTGTACTTTAAATTGAACATCTGTGTACTTGTTTTGTAAATAAAACCGCCTTTTCTTGCTGCAGCTTACTTTATTTTTCCTAGGCGCATTTAGCCTTTTTTGATCAAACACATCTTCAGTGGGATCTATAGCGATACAGTTTTGTTATTTTTAGATTATCAAACAGTTCACTTCTCGTTTTTTTATATAAATAAGCAATTATAGTTTGCCGTGATCTGCGTTTTCTCTCATCTGATCTCCATGTCGCATTACAATTTTTACTTCCGACAAGAACAAGAGGAAATGTTGTTGTCTACTTCTGATATCATCATTAGCGTTCTGTCCAAGAACAGGTTTTTTTCAGTGCCCTCCTATCTTCTGATATCTCTTCCGGCCCGCGTTATTTTTGCTCCCCTTTAATGTCGTTTATCATGTTGTATCCCCTCCTTCCCCTCAATCTCCCCTCACAAGCTAGCCTTTCCAGAGCTCTGTCGGAGAGCACTCCCGTCTCAAAGAACGTCCCATCCAGTTCTTCTTCCTTTTTCTTGTAAGCTGCCGTAGTCTGACGAAGAGGTTGAAACTGCCTATGTATTTACTGTTTGTAACAATATAACGAATCAAAAGGAAATCCAGAAGAGGTTCAGAGCCTTACATGCGAAAAATGGGCTCACGGCGGTTGTGCTACAGAAAACAAATTTTTTGTGTGCGTACACTGCAACTCGGAGAATGATGATGAATAGGTCATTATTAAGATTCAAACTTCTATGTATGCTATAATGTGCTAAGAGATAGAAGTTTGCGAGTAACATTTGTTTATCTGCCAGTAAAATTTTTGTATTTTACCATGTTAATCCATGTAAGAAAACCTGTAATTTTCTTTACTGCCAGTAAAACATATTTTGCAAATTTGGGTAGTGTATTTGGTTCACTTATTGTTGTGTTCCGTGGTATGTGTAAGCGTGCCATCACAGGGGCGTAAACTTGCCCCATACCCGAGACACGGTTGCACTTTCGACTTCAGACTGTTAATAATGTTTCGCACTCTCAAATCTGTTGTCGAGTTAGAAAAATGAGCATTCAATTTAACTATAAAACTATGTATTAATTATAAGAAATTTTACAAACGATAAATCTAGCCAATAAAGTTCAAACTTTCTTAAAAGAATTCCGCGATAATCTGCCACGGTCTCGCCCATATTTCGTGCTTCAGGGGCTTCAAGGTGTGACAAATCTGCTTTCTGGATGACTTCGAAGCATTTTCGAAAATATTACATGTAACTGAAATGTGCCTCTTGACTTTCAGGAAATTTTTGTTTTGTGTGAGGACTAAGAGGAGATTGTCTTTTGTACATAAAATTAAAAATGATATTACACACAAAATCGTGTTAACAATACAAGCCGCTAAATAAGCTGCTCTTAACATTTCCTGGAAAGGGGAAAAGAATTCGTTCAAAGCTTCACCCACGCGTTTCTTGAATTCAGTCGCCATATCACTTTCTGAGAAGAAAATATGAATTATTAAGCTGAGTACTGGGAAATAGGAGAATGTTTATGTGGTAGTGAGGTAACTGTTAGCGGCGAAACACGAAGAATGACAAAGTAATTTCTACGGAAATAACCTGCTTCGCATAAGAACTCAAATCTGGAAACATTTATTTGAGGACATATACACAATTTCTTTAGTTTACTTTGCTCGTAAATGTCATGTAGCAAAATTTCCCAGTTCTTTTTTGCGCCTTCTAGTCACCTTTCCACCTGAATCACTGCAATTTTTTAGTGCTTTCAGAATTTCTAATGTGTATGAGATAGTGCTATTTACTGTTATGAATGTGTTGTTAAAATAAAGGTACATGATTCTAAAGTGAATGACAACCAGCTATTTCCTGTAAATTGTGAAGATGAATCTGATTATTCTGCTAACTCGAAAGACCACAGCCTCCTTGTAGTAAAAAGGCCTTTGTTTATGATATTTATTGGTACTTGTGTGGTTGGTGCGCTTTCGACTGTCTTAGAAAGCTGCGGTAGCCGTATAATAACTGCATATGGCGTCTGGATACTTGGTACAACTTTGTGCTATCACACAGATATGTTTATAAAAAATGTTTGCATGGTATTTCAAAATGGTTCAAATGGCTCTAAGCACCATGGGACTTAACATCTGAGGTCATCAGTCCCCTAGACTTACAACTACTTAAACTTGACTAATCTAAGAACATCACACACATCCATGCCCGAGGCAGGATTCGAACCTGCGGCCGAAGCTGCAGCGCGGTTCTGGACTGAAGCTCCTAGATCCACTCGGCCACAACGGCCGGCGCATGGTATTTGCCTTGTTGAACTTTCCACAAAGTTAGCCGAAGGAACGATAGCCGCTTCAGAGAAAACATCTACATCTTATTACTCCCGATATTTATTTTTATTTTGATTTGGTGTCAATTTCAAGTGAAACACAGTATTCGAATTCATGTAAGTACGTGTTTTAATTAAAACGATCAACAAGGAAAATCATTGTTTGAAAGGATCCTAAAATCATTCAGGGGGATTGATGTGTAATAGAACGATGTGAGGAGCCGCCAGAAATGAGATGTGGTTCAGACTCCACGTTAAATTGTAAATCTCGTTTCAGCTGTACGACTGCTGAGGTTGGTTAGGTATACGCGAGTCGCCAATGTGACGTCAAAATAAAAGACTTGCACCCTGCCACTGAGCCACACGAAATTATTGTTATTGTTATTATTATTATTATCATTACTATTGTTATTGTGGAAACTTGCAAACACTATAAAATGTCAATAGCTTGTTCACTTTGTCAAGAATTTTTTCAGAAGAATTTTTCAAGTCTTTTTATTTTTAAAATTAAGTTTTTCATCTCGTTCGTGCAAAATTTTTGTCAGGTTAAATTGGAGTGTATTATATCACATCAGCCTGTTCTACGTAAATTAATTCTATTAAGCCGTTGACCCACGATAGCCTTTGTGTTGTTTGCTTATGCGTGTATTTTGCCATCTATTAGCAGAAGGCAACAAAAATCCTTTCAAATGAGGTGCTGCAGTAAGATTAGATGGGTAGATCGAATAACTGATGTGGAGATACTGAATCGAAATGAGGAGAAAAGAAATTTATGCCACAACTTGAGTAAAGGAAGGGTCCAGTTGATGTCTTCAAGATGTCACCAATTTCGACTTACAGAAAAACGGGAGAGATAATAATTTAGAGGCAGGCTAAATCCGGACCACAATAAGCAGGCTCAAAAGGATATTGGTTGCAGGAATTATGCAGAGGACTGACTGCCGCGGAGATCAACAACAAACCAGTCTTCGAATTGAAGAACACCAGCAACAGCAGCCTTAAAATACAAATAAGAGATGTTATCTACAGCTCCACTGATATGCGTGCTCTCGCATCGTTTTTATTCATCTCTTGATTCCAAGAACTAAGCGGAAAACATGAGAAGAATTCAGTGTGTTCAAAAAAAATGGTTCAAATGGCTCTGAGCACTATGGGACTTAACTACTGTGGTCATCAGTCCCCTGGAAGTTAGAACTACTGAAACCTAACTAACCTAAGGACATCACACACACCAGTGCCCGAGGCAAGATTCGAACCTGCGACCGTAGCAGTCGCGCGGTTCCGGACTGCGCGCCTAGAACCGCTAGACCACCGCGGCCGGCCTCAGTGTGTTCCCTCCCGTTCTGAACCGACATTAGTACAGTGTATTGTCAAACACATCGCTGCTCCTAATTTCTACTGAAATTTCGCCAGATATCAAATAAATTCGTTATTAAACGAGTGGCGGAACAGAATCTACTCCATCAAATAGGCTACGCAAATCTTCTTATATAATAACCATGATTACATTCAATGCTGTGGTGAGTATGTGTGATAATTACTGATATACGCTCTAAGGCAAAAACCCGCCAGGTTAGCCGAGAGCGCTAATGCGCTGCTTCCTGGACTCGGGTAAGTGCGCCGGCCCCGAATCGAGTCCGCCTGGGGATTAACGTCGAGAGCCAGTGTGCCGGCCAGTCTGGATGTGATTTTGAGGCGGTTTTCCACATCCCCCTAGATGAATACCGAGATGGTCCCCACGTTCCGCCTCAGTTACACGAGGCGCAGACATTTGAAACATGTTCGCACTATTTCACGATTTACACTAGAAGCAGACAGCTGGGGCACACTGATTCCGTCCCAGGGGGGTACGGGGTGGGGGTAGGAAGGTCACCCAGCCACCCCTAGGAACTAACCTTGCCAAATCCGTTGTAAAAAGGCCGACCTTCGATCGCTGCGGGACTAAGGCGAAAGCGAAAAAAAGAAATACGCTCTAGGGCAAAACAAAAAAGAAAAGAAAATTCCATGCATCACAAAGGAATTACCCGAATAGGTAGATGTGATGTACATGTATAGATAAACAAATGACTACAATTTCAAAAACACTGGATGGTCTATTCCAGAGAAAGAGCTTCACAAATTCAGCAACTCAACAACTCTTTAGTCCAACTCAGCTCTTATCCAACCACGTTAGTTCAGAAAATTCCGAGCTGGGTAGATGGCCTTGTCCATAAACCAAACTGTCAGTTCGGGAAAGGTATGGGGCATTGTTAAGACAAGGAACGCTTTGGTAAGCATTACTTTGCTGAAATATAAACCCGGAGTGGCTTGCATTGTAGCGCAGCAAAACGGGGCATACAATATTGTTGACGTGCCGCTGAGCTGCAACGGTGCCGCAGATGACAAACTACGGGTTCCTCCGGATCAGCACTCCTCTCTGATGGAGGATATGGCGGGCAACAGTGAGGTTGGTTCCCCACCGCTCTCCGAGACGTCTCCAAACACGTCTTCGCTGGTCAACTGGGCTAAATTCAAAGCAAGACTCATCACTAAAAACAGTTTCACTCCAGTTAATGAGATTCCAGTCCGAATGTGCCGGCCGCCACATCAAAAAGCTCTTGTCAGTAGTCAATGCTGGGCTCCGTGATTTGAGCTGCCTCCTTGTGGGCGCCGGCCGCTGTGGCCGAGCGGTTCTGGGCGCTTCAGTGTGGAAGCGAGCTGCTGCTACGGTCGTAGGTTCGAATCCTGCCTTGGGCATGGATGTGTGTGATGTCCTTAGGTTAGTTACGTTTAAGTAGTTCTAAGTCTAGGGGACTGATGACCTCTGATGTTAAGTCCCATAGTGCTTAGAGTCATCTGAACCATCTCCTCCTTGTGGGCCGTCTATTAATGGTCAATTGCACGTCGGATCGACAATAATGGTGTTCCGTTCTTCTGAACGCTTCTGACGATTGCTCTGTCCTCACGTTCTGTCGTCTCTCTAGGTCCACCGCTTCCTTCTTGGCGTTGTGTCCGGCCATGGTCCACCCATTCCTGCCAACATCGTCGAGTAGTGGCATCGCTGCTATTCAAATGTGGAGCGAGTGGCCGATTACTCCAACCGCCTTCTTTGAGCCCAGCTACACGTCCTTTCTCTAATGCTGGCTGTGTATATTGTTCAAGTGCCTCTCTACGAGACATAGCTACTGTCCTTCTGAGTACATGAGATGAAATTAGCAAAAATTTCATGCCGTGGTATCGATATGACCCCTGTTTACCGTCCTTACCAGCTAAGCGGGGAAATGGCAGTGCAGCGTCACACATTCATCCATCGGCTACCAGAGTTTACAGTTCTGCATTTTCCGTCGATACTTGTGTCATTATCAGCTTGTTACCAATTTGCGTAACTCCATTGTGGTACGTCGCTAATTTTGTGTTAGGATATTGAAACGTCTCCTTAGAAAAATTTATGAATGACTGTGCTGATAAATCTCTTACATTATTTGCATTTCAAACAGCTGAGCAAAACTGAACGTACTCAGACATTTCGCTCTTTACCTATTCTGATCAACACTAAACTGACACACAATATTTTTAGCGCAACGCAATCTGATTTTTAATAATCCCTACAAAAGAATGGCACTTTCATGAATCACTTACCTCACAAAAATCTTCGTTACTCAAACTACTGCAATACAGCGAGCGCCAATACTGATAGCTAAATAAAAGATTCTAACTACTGAAGTCACTAACTACTGATAGGTATAGTTAGCAAATGAAAGATTTTGATAAAGAACAAACAATGTATTTACCTTAACTGTATTCAAAAGTCATTATATATATATATATATATATATATATATATATATATATATATATATAAGTTCATGACATCCAGTATTACAAATTTACTGATGACACACGTCCAGATCATCCGCTCTCAAAACTCCGCCATCTCTCTCCCCACATCCACCACTGCTGGCGGCTCACCTCCAACTGCGCAACGCTACGCGCTGTTAACAGCCAACTGCCCAACACTACAATAGCAAATTCCAACAATGCAAACCAGATACAGACTGCACACAACACAGTCAGTTATTTTCATACAGAGCCCTACGTGGCGTTACCAATAAAAAAACCTGAACAGCCTACTTACAATATATTAAATCTATAGTGCTGCTATTTAAAAATGCAACACCATGAAGGCATCAAGCAACAAACGTCAAATAGGCAGAGTGTATAATTTACCTGCAGAAAAGCAAGTTTCTCTCAGAGAATCAACAACGGATGAGAAAAAAACCACTTATGTCACGCACATATCGCGATTATCATGTACAATATCCTCCCAGTAATAGATATAAGCAAGCGTGTAAATTCCGCTCTCATAGATTTCCGGAAGATATACCAATTTCTTTTGTTTAAAAGGTTTACCAGACTGTGTCCCCAGGACAATCACACTGACGATGGTGTCATATACACGAAGGAAGGAATGCTGAATAATCACAAGGAAAGGCAAAATGATTTTGTTAGAATTTGCACATGATGAAAAACTCTGTATTATCAGCTTATAACGTCAGAGGTACACTACGAAGCGATGTGAAACATATGAAATAGGTTGAATACCAGACTTTACTAGTAGGGGAGGAAATTGGAATACTGATTTGTTTTAAGGTTATGGGACATAAACGCCCATGCGAAGTATTAATGCGAGGAGTTTTACGATGGAGTTCGAAATCCTTATAAAAGCCAGTTCAGAGACGGGAAGGTAGGATCGCGACATATCAGAACAGCCCACAACAAGCGTAAACGAGATTTTAAAAGGAAGCATGTGGACCATGTTTTCTGCATAAATCTAAGAGATCGGTATTCATCAGTCTAATGCCTCTAGTTATATATATCATGTCATCATGATAAGAAGGATCGTAACGCGAACCAATGCACACAGGCAGTCAGTGTGTCTTAAAGCCATGCTACAGGGGTGGAATTTGCTAATATTTGTATGAAATGTTTTTAGCGACTCACTGTATGGTGGCGTGATTAGACTGGAGCAAACGGCTCTCCACAGTAATATCCAGTTACGCCGTTAACAGAGGATAACATCGCAGTCGGTGCGCGACATAACTTTTTGCAGGAATTCAATATGTATGGTATTGCAATTATCGCTCCGCACAAACCATGGTGTGTGGTGGGTTTTATAACAGAAATGTTTCCATTTCTCAGTAACCTGAGGCACTATAGCAATCGAGAGTACTTACATGTGGATCAATATAGAAAAATTTAAGTCATTTGGAAGACCGATTCCGGGCGCTTTAATTAAGAATTTACTTACATCCTGATATACCGGGTGGTTTGGGATGCGTTGAAAATTGTTCAAGTTATTGTGCTATGACCCTGGAGCCTCTTGCGTTCAAAGTTACAATTAAGGCCAAAAGAGGCGCTGAGAGAATGGACCAAGAAGGTATGCTATAGCAAAGTAAAATTTGCTGTTTTTTCTTGCACGGGATGTTTAATTCCAGTAACTCAAAGGATGAGCTTGACCTAGCTCATGAGATAAAGAAGAATATTTTCTGCGTCAAAATCACATGAGTAAATGTTTTATTCGACTGATAATTTAAAAGAAGATGACATCAGTTCTCTAATTTCAGTGTAATCTGGTTTTAAAGTATATAAAAACTTATTCTATAAATTCATAATATTTATAAATTACGTTGAAACGTCATCCTTGGAGTTTATGAAGGACTTGCATCGGTTTGGCACAACTAATCCTAGACAAGTGGCACATACTTTTACAGGTCGTTATGGATGACAGACAACAATTTACGAAGAGACTAAGCAGGCTATGCTATGTTCATATTAGTTGAGGTTATTAGGAAATAGTGGTTGTTTACCGATTTCACAAGGGAATTTAAATAAAGGCCGATTTACAGAGCCAGTATTACGTCTGCATAACAGAGTGCACATTTCAGCAACCACCTGGGAGGAACGTCTTACTGCAGACACTGCAGGGAGCTGCTGACCAGTGTTGCCCCGCGTAAGACGTAAGGCGTATCGCGTTATTATGCATGATTTAAAGAACGGAAAAACAATTTTTGTACCGCACAATTGTGACACAGGGATGCAGAGTTCCTGGACTCTTACCTGTTCCACGCTCCAGTAACTGAACTTATCTGTTCCATGTTCCAGTAACTAGGTTTCTTTGATTACACAGAGTCTCGGAGCTGGCATTTCTCCGAGATCATGTTCCTTGCAAATGTGGGAAACCTAGATTTTGACGCTGCATCAACAAAATATAAGTTGCTTACTAATTCTTAGTAATCACATTTCTTCTTGCTGACTCTGCACCCTGCAGCGTTGTTAAAACTGGAAGACCCACTCCAAAAGCTTGACGTAGTCTCTGCACCGGCAGAGGCGCCATCATCGTCGCTGGCGGCCATCATGTAATCTGTCCGTCATTGTCCCACCGAATAGTACGCAGAGTAATGGTGGTCACCTTGTAAACTGACCATCACAGCCCATCTCAATAGCATCCAGTCAGTTCAGACGTAAACATATTTGAACACGACGCTGTTTTACAACAATATGTTACTTTCGCGCCTGGTCAAATGAAGGTTACATATTTTTTCTGAATTTGTGCGTACCTTGAAAACTGGCGTCAGAAGCTTGAGTAATTTCGTAGTTAAATTCTGACTGACTGGTTTATTTTCATACGTTACTTTGCTTGGCGAGAGATGGGGACATGCGGAAAGGGGGAGGGTAACAGGTGGAGGGGCTGTGCGTGTCTTTTCGTGTGATGATGGTAACGTCGTTGACAGGGAGGAGGACTTGCCACCATCTTAGATTACGTCGCAGTTTACCCAGCATTTATGCAACCCGTACTATCTTTAGCCATCAAGTCAATGCCATCACCGCAAGGCTCATAATGGCACTTCATTTCAGAGTAAAGACATTTGAATGCTTGTAAATATATCGTATATCCCCGAATCCAGGATACGGTTCTTTCTCCAGAAATTTCGTGCCCAGAAGCAAGATATCGTCTTGCATTGGTGGCATACGATGTGAAGTTTCTTTTCTTTACCAAATAGAACGATGAGCTCCGATTAGGCTTTATCTCCGCAATTCTACTCTCTCTCACGCCTGCCGTTTTAACCTAGAACGCACGAACGAGCTTTGTGCATTGTTGTGCGAGAGCAGAAATTGTTTGTTGCGGCAGTTTTTTTATCAGTTGTTTGACTTTGGAAATTTCACTTCTGAACTGTGTAGTGAAGTGCATATTCGATATCGTGACGTGGAACGATGGGCTTCAACATTGCGTTTTTCAACAGGATGTAATCGTTACTAAAACGCGGATTTCAAAATGATGGTTGTTCGCCATGCAAAAACAGAAAAGAAAGTGTGCTTTAGAGAAAGTGTGGAGTCACTGAAGTCAGTGTTCGGAGGTGGCGAAAGAACAAAGGACGTGCGAAAAAAGAGAAGCCAGGTAGGAAAGTTTCAGTGGCCCACATAGTAGACGTTTAGAATGTACTGAAATGGAAGTAGTGACATTTCTGTGCGAGAAACGTAACGAAGAAGTGGCAGTATCCCACAGTGTCATATGAAATGAAGCACGTAATTTGGTGTCACGGGATCCAGTTTAGCCGGCAGAAGTGGCCGTGCGGTTAAAGGCGCTGCAGTCTGGAACCGCAAGACCGCTACGGTCGCAGGTTCGAATCCTGCCTCGGGCATGGATGTTTGTGATGTCCTTAAGTTAGTTAGGTTTAACTAGTTCTAAGTTCTAGGGGACTGATGACCTCAGCAGTTGAGTCCCATAGTGCTCAGAACCATTAGAACCATTTTTTGATCCAGTTTAAGGCAAGCTCGGGGTAGTGAGCAAGCATGACGCGACGCAATGGACTTGCGGTGCAACGTCGAACATCGCTTGTCGAGGACCGTCCAGCGTCAAATGTGGAGAAGTTGGTGGAATATCTCTGACACCTTATAAGAGTGAGGAAGGAACATGCTTACCTTTTAGGGCAAAACGAGAATGCTGACGTGATTACTGTTTACTTCTGCATGCCATCCAGTACATCAGTTAAAGGGAAAGTTGCCAAAAGTGTAATGACACATAGCGAGTCACTGTGTTATTGTCGGTGTTTTCCGTTTCAATGAAGATTGGACCCTACATCATCCTCAATGGTAAAAATATGCCAAATGGAAAGCTACCACCTGGTCTCATTTTTCGTTTCCACGGAAGAGGATAATAGACCGATGAATTGGTTATACAATCTGGAGCAGGAGATCAGGTGCTCTCCTAAAGAATAGTAGGATGTTCACCCTTCATGTTTTGATGCTTCCACGGACCTTCTGACACCAGCAGTGAAGACAGAAATCCTAAAACTAAACACAGACTTTTTCGTCATTCCACGAGGCATGAGTTGGCAATTACAAGTGTTAGATGTGGTGGTGAATAAGCCGTTTAAAGATCATCTGAAGCAGCTGTACGGCAATTGATTATTTCAAGGTGAAAAAAAAATTTTCAAATTAGTGTGACATCATCAGTCCCTAAGCTTGCACACTACTTAACCTAAATTATTCTAAGGACAAACACACGCACCCATGCCCGAGGGAGGACTCGAACCTCCGCCGGGACCAGCCGCACAGTCCATGACTGCAGCGCCCAAGACCGCTCAGCTAATCCCACGCGGCTATTTCGAGGTGATCAAGCCCTGATCTCTACCGGGAAGCAGATGAAGCCTTCGGTATCTATAATAGTGTAATGAATTCAGACTGCTTGGACATGCAAATCCAGTTCTTCACTTATAAATATCTTTAAGAAGTTCTATGTAACAAACACATTAGACAGGATTCAAGACTATTCACTATTGGAAGAAATGCCAGATAATCGTGACACTGGCTGTGACACTGCAGATTCTGTGGACCATTCCAGCAAGGAGAACTAAGTGGCATGCGTATCTGACTAAAGAAGGTGTTTATCTGATTGAGCTTTTGATTTATGAATCCGTCATACCAATGCTCACACAGGCGGAGTCGCAGGACTTCATGCGACAGTGGAATAGAAGGATTCAGGTGGTTCATACTTACCGTCGTTCAGGATCTCCGTGTCTCTGCAAGAGTAGTGCCCCAGAAGCCACACATATTGTCTACTCAGCCCTGTCGGCTCACACAGCCAGGAAAGAAATGAGTTGTTTGCGGCAAGACAAACATCCACACAGACAGTAACAAGACGTCTAAAGCAGTGCGTAGTGGCAGCCTAGAGTGCGTTATTGTGGCTTCCCTTGACACAGCAGAAGAGGTGAGTGCGCAGACAGTGGTGTGTCTAACGATAAAACACGGCGGAGAAGCCACACCAGATCGTTTTTTGAGACGAGTCCCAGTTCTACGTAGAACATCATGATACACGTATCCCTGTACAGGAGACCAGACGGGAACAAACTTTGCCAGATACGGCTGCTTAGGCTTCTGTGGCCAGAGTCAGTTAACATAAAAGCGTTGTGGGTATGGCGCCGCGTCATAATGTGAAAACCTATAGAGGAGTAACCACGGCCACGGCCAAAATGGCCTTCCACTGTATGTACCAGTGTTTCTGCGTGTTTACCAGTAGATCCAGAGGAAGACTACTGTAACCTCGGCTGAAACGTTCGTTTTTCCATTACAGGTTTTCATATTATGACGCGATACCATAGCCACTGTCACCTCTGGTTCGTATAGCTGATGATTTCGGGGCAACAGGTTTTACATTTCAGACGTGTTAATGCCGGTTGCTCTGACCTATTTTTGACATACCCATAATGTTATCTTTCAACAAGGTAGTAAAAGGTCTCCTGTTGCTCGTGCTATTCACACCTACCCTCGACACCTATGTTGTTCGACAGATGTCCTGGTCATAATGGTCTCCAGAACTCTTATCCCAGAAAACTTCTCGACAATTTTTGCTGAGAGAATGGCAGGTCACCGGCTGCAAAGGTATGTATTGACATATTGTATCTGACATCCAAGCTCAGAGTAACTCGATACCCTTCTGGGTTGGAACACTTGTTGCTGCCGGATATGTACTATACCTCACACCTAGTTAACCACAAATCATTTACAAATTCAGTCATGAGTAACTACTACACAGTAAACGCAAACAAGGAATACTTTATTTGTGTTCCACCTTGATATCGCAATTTTAATGGCCAGCACTGAAGCCATGTTCTGATATCTTATGTACTAACGTACATTTTAGGATCCACCTCACACCTCAGTCTGCCAGTACTGTTTTCCTGAAACTCGTATACCAAGGCCTATCATAGTTATTAAGGTTACTACACAGTTCCCAAATGCACCTCGTCGATTTATGTTGGATGTAAACCAAAGTAGGTAACTGCCATCCAACGTTTCCATTGCTGAAGTTATTTTTGTTTGATCACTGAGAAACTATAAAAGCAGAGAAATTACAGTAACGCACAATGACTTTCCACTATAATGAGATGTCAAATAAAGATCTAATATCTAATAATGAAATGTAACGCCGGTAAATGACAACAGTGCATATTACGTATACGTCCGTGTTCCGTGTAAAGACCTACAGTTCATCCGTGAACATTCTTAGGGAATAATACTAACGAAATATAATTCCGTTTTGAAATGTTCATGTTACTTTTTCGAAAGATATACAAATAAAAGACATTACAGCTGCTCCCATGGCAGAAACCAGAGTGTCTCATGAGCTCCCAATTTCTCCCTGATCTTGATGTGGGCTCCACAACATACAAAGGGCATTGCAGGGCGAAGTTGAACTATGACCTATTAACAACCACGCACAACATATGAAGATTTGTGATGAGGATGAGGAGAAGGAGCTGGAGGAGACTTACGGTTTTAGGGCGCTAAACTGTTGAGTCATCAATTTCCCTACTAACACTAATACACACGCCTCACATTAAAATCGATTAAAATGACAGTAAGTTCAGAAGAAGAACATTATACCTATGGATATAATGAACTGGTGTAAAGATATTCCGTTGCGGTCGCAGGTTCGAATCCTGCCTAGAGCATGGATGTGTGTGACGTCCTTAGGTTAGTTAGGTTTAAGTAATTCTAAGTTCTAGGGGACTGATGACCTCAGATGTTAAGTCCTATAGTGCTCAGAGCCATTTGAACCATTTTGTAAGGATATTAGAGTAACCATAACACGATGCATAGACAGAATCTAGCCGAAAAGCTGTAGATTACATCTATTACATAACGGGACGAAAAAAACTTCAAAAACACACTCTGTTACTGTGGCCTGCTGACTACTTGACAGTGATGGATAATCACGGCATACTGTAAAAAAAAAAAAAAAAAAAAAAAAAAAAGCGGTTCAAGCGATGTCGTTATCCAGTAGGTTCAAATGGCTCTGAGCACTATGAGACTTAACATCTTAGGTCATCAGTCCCCTAGATCCTAGAACTACTTAAACCTAACTAACCTAAGAACATCACACACATCCATGCCGGAGGCAGGATTCGAACCTGCGACCGTAGCAGTCCCGTGGTTCCAGACTGCAGCGCCTAGAACCGCACGGCCACCGCGGCCGGCGGCATACTCTAACACATCGTTGGTGAATTACGTTTAGTTCTAGATGAGTCTAAAGCAAGCCGAACTTATTTATTCGGTACCATATACAGTAAATAGATGAAATGGATTGAACGTAACAGCCACATAAACGTCTTTATACTTGGAGCGTTGATCTAACCATTATGGCACAATTCGCAACCTACTGCATTTACGTAAAATGTAGATCACCTGCTGAGTGTTGTGGGAGACGAAGGCCGTGTTACAGCACTATTTTATCTCCTTACCAGTACGAGAAAATCTCCACCAAGTGCATGAGCTTGTTTTTTTCTGTGTACTCCTGTGTTACACATGTAGTGGCACCTACGCTGGCTCATGAGGCCGAGATACAATTTATCGACCGTGGAATGTGCAGTGCCAACGATCCTGTGTCTGTGTTCATTTCTGGTCTCTGTTACGTGTGGGAAACGCGACAACATGAGATCCTCCGGCTAAGCCGAGCTTGTAGCACGATTATTTGTTGCTGGTAAACGTAGCATTAATAGCGAGCAGGTGGGAGGTAGTGCACGGATAACTTGGTTTTCTCTTTTGAGTGCAAATCATGACATATGTATACACACTGTCAGAAAATTAATAGAAATGTCGTGATTAATTATTTGATTAATCAACCGTGCTCTACAATGTGGTGCATTTCACCTGAAAATTTAATCAGTATTACAAATTTCTGCTACAGGAGACATGGAAGATATTACACTACACTGTTTCTAAAAAGGAGGAGAAAGAGAAGCACTATTGGGATATAAGAGCATACAAAATCGTTACTCCTTGGTTGTCTTTAATTGGACTACCGAAACACTAAGGCGCCTGCTATTGCTCTTGAAACCATTATTTCAGATTTCCTGGCATTTCCTTTCTGTTGCTACATGTAGTCAAATAAATATTGTTTTTTTTCTATTTTTATATGGTAAATTTTTCCGCTAATTGATTTATTTCAATTGACACAAAATCATCATTCAGCGAGCGATCGGTTAATGCTGGTAATATCTTTGCTAATCACTAGACGAATATGTTAACTGTGACGCCCGGCGAATTCTGTTTTGTTGCGCACACATTCGACATATTCTCTTTGTGGAACGGCCAATATCTGGTCATTACTGTCGGACAAGCACTTTCGTGTTATCATCCAGCAGTAGCCGAGTGTATATTCGTCTCTGGTCGGCCAATGCAATTTACTGTCGGGGTCAGCACCCTGCAGTGATGCGAACGACCAAAGCGCAGCAGTAAATGCCGGCCGCCGGCCGCACAGTATTTTTGCGGCTGCCGTAAACTGATTATAATGAAGGTCGTCGGGAAAAATCGCACCGCATCTGGCCCGTTAAATTGAAGTCCATTTACGAGGACCATTGCACTGCAAACACTAATTGTATGCGAGAATAATGAGTGACGCCAATACCGACTGCGTACAGATTGTCAAAACCTGATACAATTGTGGTTATAAACTGATAACATTGGCGGCTGTGAGAGGTAATGCCCAGTGCGATTTCACCATTAAATATCTCCTCACGTGTAAATCCGGCATTGGGCTCCACAGATTCACAGCTATCCTGCGGTCGCCATTCCACAGATCGACAGAAATTCAGGACCTGTCCTCATTAGTAGTCACAGGTCACAGGTTCGTAGTATTGCCTAACATTGTGGTAGGTTATTGGAAGATGTAACATTGTCATCGACAACTAAAATATTCCACAAAAATATATGGTTCACGTACCATAAAAATCTTCGGAGCAAATTCGATTACATTCAACAGCCATCTTTACATTAGGCTGGTGCATAAGTTCCTAAAGTTTTCCCATAAGTTCAGTAAACGGAACAGATACAAATAACTGACACTTTAGTCTTTAATAATACATTCTCCTCCACTATTTAAAACAGTCTGCCAACTCTGGGGAAACTTTATGATTCCACGACTGAAATAGTCACGTTGTTTTGTGGCGAAGAACATGTCAAGCCATGTTTGAAGCAAATTTTCATCCGGAACGGAAGTTACTTGAATGCCATTTGACAGAGAGCGGAAAACGTGAAAAACTGAAGACGCAAGATCGGGTGAATAAGGTGGAGGCGGAATGACTTCCAACCCAACTCGTCTATAGTGATTTTTGTCAGTTTAACAGAATGAGGCTGGGCGTTATCGTGGTATAGCATCACGTCACGCAGTCTTCCTGATCGTTGTTCTTGAACTGCACCTGCAAGACGTCCGGGATGTTCACGGCTACATCTCGGTGAAGCTGTTGTGACTTGGCAAGACAGCCAAACCACTATGACCGGTAGCCGAAAGGTACGCGTTTAAGCTCACACTGGCTGACGTGAGGTCTGGAACAGACAATGTAATTAATATAGCCAATAAGGTACGTTGCTGCTGGAATACTTAACTTTAATCCATAATTAGTGTACATCGGTCTGACGGTACAGGCATCACAAGATAAATAGCAATTGATAATGGCGCCTTGCTAGGTCGTAGCAATTGACGTAGCTGAAGGCTATGCTAACTATCGTCTCGGCAAATGAGAGCGTAATTTGTCAGTGAACCATCGCTAGAAAAGTCGGCTGTACAACTGGGTCGAGTGCTAGGACGTCTCTCTAGACCTGCCGTGTGGCGGCGCTCGGTCTGCAATCACTGACAGTGGCGACACGCGGGTCCGACGTATACTACCGGACCGCGGCCGATTTAAAGGCTACCACCTAGCAAGTGTGGTGTCTGGCGGTGACACCACAGAAGCAATGCGCACCAGATGCATAACATTATCTTCCGTGGAGAATAATGTAAAGAACCCACTTTAGGAGAAATGGTTCAAACGGCTCTGAGCACTATGGGACTTAACTGCTGAGGTCATCAGTCCCCTAGAACTTAGAGCTATTTAAACCTAACTAACCTAAGGACATCACACACATCCACGCCCGAGGCAGGATTCGAACCTAGCGGTTGCGTGGTTCCGGACTGTAGCGCTTAGAACCGCTCGGCCACATCGGCCGGCCCTTAGGAGAAGCTATTGAAGTATGCACTCGTACCAGGAGAGGCAGAAGCAGAAATAAGAGATTTAAAAATGAGCTTGGCAGACGCTAGATTAATGATAAGCGTAACTGGAATAGCGCCCATGATAAGTGGATAGATACCTGTAGCTGTAGATGCTGCAACGCTATTCTGGGCTGTAGAAAATTGAATCCACGCTGAATTGAAGCGGAAAATGAGTTCTGAATAAAATCTTCATACCGTTGTTCATACTTATAAACGTCTGGCAAGCGTCTTTCCAATATGTATTCAGTGGTTTCAAACCTGCATGGTCGAGTGCCTCAAGCTAACGTGTTGTATTACTCGGTAGGCACATTATATTGATGTTGTCATCTCTGGCTACTTCCAAAAAAGTGGCGTTGCTCATATGCAAAATACTGCCATCCGAGATAAGATTTTTCCCTAAAGGTTTTCTGGGAATGAAATAATTTAGTACCCTTTCCACGAACAAGACTGGGATAATGAAGGCTGACTCAGACCTGGCCATGGAGGTGTCCCCCTTTGAAATTCCGGCTTGCTGTACACGCCCTTCATCATTCCGTAAAGGGGTAAAAAGTGTTTTTTTGCGAAACAGCTAGCTAAAACAGTCATTGCCTCGTCTTTCTCTGACGATTACATCCTCAAAATCTTAGCTAAAATTACGAGCAATCACTTGTCCAACAAAACTGTGCATCTGGAGTCCATTCCATGTGAATCCCAGTTTGTCAAGAAGATCATTTCCTCCCAACAGTATGGTGAAAAGTTCAAAGTAATCAAATATTTCTTTAGTTTTTTTTTTTTTTTTAATGTCCTGTTTTCTTAGTCGGAAATAAACTTCACTTTTCCCTATACCGACATTTATTCTTAAAAAGGAATTTAGACACAACTTTCCCTCCATTTTGTTATCTTTACTAAACGTGGTTTTTGAACCAAGCAGGTCCTCCACACTCAATGCTATCTCCATAATGTCGCTTCTTGATGAAGCAACTGCTACGCCTGTAGCACAAGTTTACGTCTCAGTTTTTTCCAGGGTCAAATTATAATTCTGATGAAGGTCAGAGACTTTCTTTAGTACAATTATTGTTTATTATTCTAGTCCCAAGAATTTTTCAGATATATTCAACTGCTCTCTCGCTGCCTGTAAAGAAAGAGCTTTATTTATTGCTGCGTTAGCCACATTTTTTAAAAAGCATTCACTCATAGAAACTCGATTCGCTATCCCAATATAAGAACTCGGTTTTGATGTATCTGATCTGCAAGCACAGCACAGGTTATTTTAGACAAACTGTAATACACTGTAAACGTGAAACAGCAGCAGAGAAAATCGATACTCTTTTTCTTTTCGCGTCTCCTAATCCACTCACTTCAAGCATCAACTTCCGTGAACTAGTAGTGAAGAAGAGGCACCTTGTGTTTCCAGTGCAAAAATGTCTGACTAGCATTAAACACTGCACGCCATTACCATTAACCTATCCATCGCTTGCATCATTCGGTTTCTTGTTAATACCTTTGCACGTCCAAGATAAAACAGTACTGCACTGTTACTGTTGTTGTGGTCCTCAGTTCGAAGATTGGTTTGATGCAGTCTCCATACTATCCTGCTCTGAGCAAGCCTCTACATCTCCGAAAAAACCACTGCAACCTGCAGCCCTCTGAATCTGGTTATTCTATTTATCTCTTGACCTCCTTCTACGATTTTTATCCCCAACACATCCCTCCAGTAGTAAATTAGTGACCCATTGAAGTTTTCAAATTCGTCCTGTCAACCGTTCCCTTCTTTTAGTCAAGTTGTGCCACAGATTTCTTTTCTCCCGAGTTCTATTTACTTCTTTCTCGTTAGTTACGCGATCTGCAGCACCACATTTCAAAAGCCTCTATTCTCCTCTTGTCTAAACTGTTCATCGTCTGTGTTTCACTCCCATATACGTCTACACTTCAGACAAATGCCTTCAGAAAACACTTATATCTTTATTCGACGTTAACAATCTTGCCATTGACACTATACATTTTATATCCTTTCTACTTCGGCCATCATCAGTTACTTTACTACCCAAATAGCAAAACTCCCTGCATTATCTGATTTAATCCGACTAGATTCCATTTTTCTTGTTTTGGTTACGGTAACGTTCGACTTATATCCTCCTATCAAGACTCTGACTCTTTACTTCAGTTGCTCTTCCAAGGCCTTTGTTTTCCCCGACAATTACAATATCCTCACTAAACCTCGAAGTTTTATTTCGTCTTTATCAACTTTAATTCCCAGTCCAAATTTTCCCTTAGTTTCCTTTCCTGCTTGCTTAGTGTACAGATTGAATAACATCAGGGACAGGCAACAACCCAGTCTTACTCCATTCCCAAGCACTGCTTCCCTTTCATACTGCTCAAAATTTACAGCTGCCATCTGGTTTCTGTGCAAGTCATATTTTTCCAACAGAATTTCAAACAGAATATCCCAATCATCATTGCCATAAGTTTTCTCTAAGTCTACAAATGCTGTAAGCGTAGGTTTGCTTTTCCTTAAACTATCTTCCAAGAGAAGCCGTAGAGTCAGTATTGCCTCACCTGTCCCTAGATTTCTTCGGAATCCTAACTGATTTTCAGCGATGTCGGCTTGTAACATTTCTTTCCATTCTTCGGTAAAGAATTCGGGTTAGCATTTTACAACCGTGACTTGTTAAACGGATTTTTCGGTAATATTCACACCTGTCTGTGCCGTGCGGGCCCATTTTGATCTCAATAGTTCCCGCCAGTTATTAGTCTGTTTGGCCGCAATGGCTTCTCGAGCGGTTTGTCGCCTGCAGGCGGCAGTTCTGGGACAGCACTGTAGCGTTGTCGTGGCCAGGAGGCATTCTCGAAGCGACGGACGGTTGAGAGGTGTGTTTGACAACGGCTTGAGAAAAAATTCATATTTTTAACAGTGTTGGGGACCTTAGTACCGTTAATTCAGACCCTAAATAGAAACCAGTGATTGAAATGTGAAATGATAAAGTAATGATGAACCTTAATTTTGAAAGGAATCTCTTGATCTATCCATGTGAATGCAGCCAAGAGAGAGGATTCTGATCCCTGGGAAAGTCATGGTTCTGAGGTACTTGGTACTGTGGAGGCAAATAGTTTTCATAATTGGGATTTATTTAGTAAATTGCCCAGTGCTGTGTGTACTTCAGGGCATTTCAAATCTGGATGTGGACACGAACGAGCAGTTTGTTGACTTGTTGTGGTTGACGATCCGCTTGCAGCCTCAGGCAATGGTGTTATGATTTGTTGATACTATCATTTTTCCGGTTATATATCCACTGACTCAGAACAAACTTAGCAGATTCATTGCTGGCCCAATAACGGAAAGAACGTCGCCGAAGACGTTCCGGCAGAGATAATTAGAAACTAGTTTTTGCAGCAGATTTCGTCATAAGCTTGTTAATGGCTGTGTTTATCCTGCCCAGGTGCATGGGGATAGTTTTGTCTGGTACACTGAGGGGATTAGAACGGCAGTTACCACGTTGTGTTTTAATGTACATGAAGTGGAGGTTGTGAACAATATTATTGAGGGAATGCGTCCTGAGGATGGGTCGCTAGTAATCTTTGCTGATAGGCCACATTGTTTTACGGATCTAGATCACGTTTTAGCGACGTAGGTGTGGCGCCACCAGTATCAACATTAGCTTAGGGGTTGAAAAATTTATAGGTAGGGGTAATCCATCAGAGTATAGACCCACTAAGGCAGGGACGTGTTGCTATAGGCAGGGTATTTTGTGCGTGAATGTTCAATGCTCTGAGAGAAAGGAAAGCAGAGCTGAGGCCAGAAGCGGAAGTATGGACAGACTAATTAAAAGAATACTAAAAATCATAGTGTCTGCTCAGGCTAATCTGCCGTTTGTGCCTGCCATACTAGGTCATGAACCTATTTGTGCTCTGTTA
Source organism: Schistocerca serialis cubense (assembly GCF_023864345.2). Taxonomy (NCBI): domain Eukaryota; kingdom Metazoa; phylum Arthropoda; class Insecta; order Orthoptera; family Acrididae; genus Schistocerca; species Schistocerca serialis. Next base: position 769,896,952 of record NC_064642.1, on the reverse strand, counting down.
GACTCTGGGAGCAGCCTCTCGGCAACTGGCCGACGGTGTAATTCGTCCATCTTTGTCTCCCTATGTTTGTCTGTTATTTTTAGTAGCAACTGCAGGAGATCAGGAGGATTTACATGATTGCTGTGCCTGGCTTGCAAGTGTACGGTACTTTTCAGTCCTGGATCTGAATCAGCCATTGACCGCGTTCTGTACAGACTGGAATTTGTTTGAATTTAACAGAGTCTCTTTTGATTTTGCCACGGCCTCTTACACTCTCATTTGGGTGACTTAAAGTTCAAGACCGTACGCAACTATCTAAATGATGTCATTATTTATGGTAAGACTTTCGAAGACCACTTAAGTCATTTAAGTAAAGTATTATGCCGACTGCAGGATGCGGGATTCAGAGTTAAGCCATTGAAGTTTAACCTAGTGAAGAAGAACATTGCCTTTCTAGGTTCAAAATGGTTCAAATGGCTCTGAGCACTATGGGACTTAACTTCTGAGGTCATCAGTCCCCTAGAACTTAGAACTACTTAAACCTAACTAACCTAAGGACATCACACAACACGCAGTCATCACGAGGCAGAGAAAATCCCTGACCCCGCCGGGAACCGAACCCGGGAACCCGGGCGCGGGAAGCGAGAACGCTACCGCACGACCACGAGCTGCGTCAGTGGGGTAAGATAGACCAAGAGCGCACCGAAGCCGTGCATCAGTTTCCAGTGCCAGAGAATAAGAAGTACATTGTTATATTCGTCGGGAACACCAACTTTTTCCGCAAATATGTGCGGTGTTTCGCACAGCTGGAAGTCCCCCTTAACCAACTCAGATGGGAAAGATAGAAATTTGTAGGGGGTGAATCTCTGCAGGCATCCTTCGACGCTCTGAACATTACCCAGTGCACCATACCGAATTTTGAGAAAGAGTTCATTCTAATTGCGGTATTGCCAGGGTTCTCTTGCAGGTAAACAAAGGGGGGATGCCTGAGATCCTTGTCCCCCCGCAGAAAATAACTATTCAATGTATGAGAGAGAGACGTTAGCGGTGTTATTTGGGTCTGACAGTTTCAAATTTATCTTGAACGTAAATTTTTCTTTTCGGAAACTGAGGACCATGCGTTGTCATGGCTTCTGACCCGGCCTCGTATGTGGCCAGGTGAGCGGTACGAATTTCGACGCTCCGTTTCCGGGTGTATCATATCAAAGCGACGGTAATCAAGTGGCCAGTACATTAAGTGGGATATTTTCTGAAGACGAGTCGGGCGAATCTAGCAAATCTAACAAGGAGTATTTCTGCGTGGGAGCAGTGTTAGAGGAGATTCCGGGGTTGCTTGGAAACCTGGGTGAGCAGCAGGATGAAGATCCTCAATTAGTTCCGATAAAGCAGCAGCTGTGTGAAGGTGGAGAAGTTCCGGGATCTTCTATTAAGAAGGGGATTCCGTGCTTTCGTGTTCGCTGCCACGGCAAAGACGCGTCTTCTCAAAGAGTTTGTTCTTGCCGTATTCGAGTACCTTTGTAAGTCTGTGTGTGGGGTCATTCGGGCTGAGTTGCTGTCTGCCAATTTCGAGAAACGGGTGCAGGGTAAGCGAGCTCGACTAGAAGCCATGAACCGTAGGGCGCCAAAGAAGCGAAGCGGTCCTAACGATCAGAAAATAGTACAGGCCTTTCATATTTCCGAGACTGGTTGTCGTACTGACTCACAAAACTATGAGCCAGTATCTTTGACGTAGCTGTCATATAGAATTTTCAAACATGCTTTGCATTCGCATTTTATGACGTATCTTGAGACCTAAAATCTCCTCAAGAATCAACAGTGTTCTGAAAACAGCAATCGGGTGAAATGTAGCTTGCTCTGTTCGGCCGCAGGACGCGGAAAGCAGTAGATACCAGTATCTAGTTTCAAGATGTGTTTCTTTGACTTTTAGAACTGTTCATTACAGTTCTGCACTCCTGACTAATGAACAATGTACGAACGTACTAAATATCATAGTAGCACTGAAATTGCATTGGAGAGTTTGTAGCAAACACTAAACGTCATTCTAAACTGCGAGGAATTTTCTAACGAAAAAGTAACTTCAGCTATACTCAGAGTGAGTGTTACAGGACGATTACTTTTCACAATAACTGGGTGGTTCACCTTGCCCTAAGTATGGGTTTTATGCAAGCCACAGCGTCTTCAAGCATCACATAGGACATTTTCATATTGTTTCGCTCAATACGTGCAAGCTATATTAATCCTACAGAAAAAGATGAACGGGACCATTCTGTAAGAAATTTAATGTATTTAAATCTTGTACTGGGATTAGTTGTCACTGGGGATCATAGTTTTATTCAAGTGAAACGTACTAAAGTTACCTTTAGACGCGTTTATCGTGAATAACTAAAACGATGGCTTCCAGGACATTATCTACATTAAAAATCCTACAAAAAGGCCCCGTTCATTTCTGCTGTAGGGCTAAAGGTTTTCACACAGCAAGCGAGAGATATGTAAATCTTGCACGTGGTTTTTGAAGGCGTTGCAGTTTTCATAAGACCCGTAGATTTGGGCAGCTAAATGCTTCGTGTAGGATTGTTAGTTGACTGTTAAAATAAAAAAAAATGCAGAACAGTTACTGGAAGCAGCCACAGCCATAAAACATCAAAGTGAATGCGAATGGAGCAATTCAATATGGAACGACCACGGAAACTAATCGCAGCTAAGGCACATACTACATTGCGATTCACTGGTAGAATCCTCGGGATGTATGGGCCACACACAAAAGTCGCAGTTAGTAAGACCTTTGTTCTCCTACTACTTGAATACTGTTGGTGAGCAATTGATCGGCTGCAAATAGGATTGACAAAAGAAACGAAGAAGATCCAAAGGAGAGCAGCGCTTTTCGTTACAGGTTCATTTAGTAAGCTCGAAGGTGCCACGAATATGGTCAGCCAACTGCAGTGGCACGCGCTGCGAGATGGTCGTTCTGCATATCTTTTAAGGCTTTAAGAGTGTACGTTCGTATAAGAGGCAATCAATATATTTCTTCCTGCTTCGTACACATCTCAAAAATGCCAAGAAGGTAAATTGGAGTGATTGGAGATCATATGGAGGTTTACCTACAATGATTCTGTCCTCAATCCGTTCGATACACGAACAGGAAAACTGGGATGGAACACTGGTACACAAAATATTCCTCTTCTTCTTCTTGCGTTACGGTCTCTGTAGGACCACGGGTAGCCGCTTCGTGGGCTACATTTTCCTATTCTACTCCCAGAACATCTTCATTCTTTCTCGCCTTCTCTCCCGCTCTTCTTCCGAGATCAGTATCCGTTTCTCCCGCCGGGTCCACTGGTGACACTAATATTTTCATGTATTCTTCTCTGTCATTGATCTCCGGCATATTGGTCGGTGAATATTTGTTCCACCAATTTTCCTTTCCTTCGACCTTGATCCTCAATTACAACCAGTCCTTTCGAAGTTCTACAACCCACTTGGTTCCTGTCTTTCCCCTTGTCCTCCCTGTTGTATCCCACACTCTCTTCGTCATTCTGTCCATACTCATCCTAACTACATGTCCAGCAAACCTTGCCCTTTTGAGTCTGATTTCCCCGGATAAAGTTCTCATGTTTCGGTACAATTCTTCCCTAGGTCTTCGCATCCACCTCTCTCCACCTCTTATGGGACCTAGTATTTCTCTCAGTATTTTTCTCTCTTCTTTCTCTAGTTGTTCTGCCCCATTTCTTCCTAGTGTCATCGTTTCAGCAGCATATAATACTGCATTCCTCACTATTGCCTTGTAGTGGCGTAAGTTTGCCTCTGTGGATATATTCTTTTTATTGTATACGTCTCGCGTCATGCAGAAGGCTGACCTCATCTTCTTTATCCTCTCTGTTATTCTCTCCCTGCTCCTGTTCCTTCCTGTTATAAATTCTCCCAGATATTTGAATTTGTCCACCATTTGCAGAGTGCCTTCTGGTGTTTCCCAGTTTGCAGTGGTATTTAATGTCTTTGTCTTGTTATAGGTGATCCTCAGTCCCACCTTTCTGGCTACCTTACTTAAGTTGTCAAGTTGTGTCTTTGCGTCTTCTTCCGTCTCACTTACTATTGCTATGTCATCTGCAAAGGCTAGGCAATCCACTTGAGCCCTGTTGTCCTTCTTGTCCCCCAGATGGGTCTTCGGTATTCCCATTTCCTCGTTTATTGCTCTCCACTGCCTGATCACTTCGTCCAGTGCTATACTGAACAACAATGGTGATAATCCATCTCCCTGTTTAACACCAGTCTTGATCTCAAATTCTTCGGACAGTGCTCCTCTGAATTTCACCCTTGCTAGTTTGTCAGAATTTCTTTTATGAGTTCTTGAGTAGTTCCATCAAGTACTCTGTTCTTCAGGATCCTAACAAGAGTCTGTCTGTCGATGGAGTCATATGCCTTTGTGAAGTCCACGAAGGTTATTACTTTTGGTTTTCTAAGGCCCTATGTTCTATCAGCTGCTTCAGGATAAATATCTGTTCTATACAGCCTCTTCCCTTCCTGAATCTCGCTTGGTAGTCGCCGACTGTACTTTCTACCTGTTCTTCTACTCTCTTGAGCAATAGCTTTGACAGTACCTGGTATCCGACCTCTAGTAGCGATATTCCTCTGTAGTTGTTTGCATCTCTCTTGTCCCCCTTCTTATGTATTGGTACTACAATTGCATTCTCCCATCTTTCTGGCAACTTCTTTGTTCTCCAGATCTGGTGAATTATGTTGGTCATATTGTCTATTGCTTTGTTGCCTCCCCACTTTATCATCTCGGATGCTATACCATCTTCTCCTGTTGTCTTATTATTCTTTAGATCGCTTATGGCATGTGCGACTTCATCCCTGGTTGGAGGGCGTGACTCTCTCTCTTCTGTGTCAGTCCCCAGTTCCAGCTCTTCTTCAGGTGGTTCACAGCTCAACAGGTCGTGAAAGTGCTCTGCAAAACTCCGACAGTTCTCCTTTACACTAACAGCCAGCTCCCCTTTCTTATCTCATATAAACAGTTCTCTACCCTTGTATCCAATCTGGTTCTCTTTGAATTTCCAGAAAAAGTGTCTGCTGTTGTTTTTCCTGAAGTTGGTCTCAATCTCGTCCAGTTCCTGCTTCATCTTCTGTCTTCTGGTCCATCTTATTGTTCGGGCCGCTTCCTCTCTTGCTCCTAAGAAAACTTTCCACTTTTCCGGTTCCTTCTTGCTGTTCCATTCTCTCCAGGCTTTCCTGCGAGTCTCTCCCTCTTCCTCCCATTTCTTGTTCCACCACCAGTGCTTCCGTTTCTTTTCTTCCTTTCCCCATAGTTCAGCCTGTTTCGCCATATTTCGCTTCATGTCGTCCCATTCATTGATGGCTCAATTCCTTCCTCATATCTGGATCGATTGTGTCTTAATTAGTCTCTGTCTACCTTTATGTTTTCTATTCTTCTATTCGTCTGTGGCAGTCTGTCCCTGTTTGGAATCTAAAGGCGCTTAACTATTTTTATGTTTATGCTTCGTTTCGTGTTGAATTTTTAGGAATTATATATTACATTTATGAAGGTGTTTTTTTGTTCAAATACACTCCTGGAAATTGAAATAAGAACACCGTGAATTCATTGTCCCAGGACGGGGAAACTTTATTGACACATTCCTGGGGTCAGATACATCACATGATCACACTGACAGAACCACAGGCACATAGACACAGGCAACAGAGCATGCACAATGTCGGCACTAGTACAGTGTATATCCACCTTTCGCAGCAATGCAGGCTGCTATTCTCCCATGGAGACGATCGTAGAGATGGTGGATGTAGTCCTGTGGAACGGCTTGCCATGCCATTTCCACCTGGCGCCTCAGTTGGACCAGCGTTCGTGCTGGACGTGCAGACCGCGTGAGACGACGCTTCATCCAGTCCCAAACATGCTCAATGGGGGACAGATCCGGAGATCTTGCTGGCCAGGGTAGTTGACATACACCTTCTAGAGCACGTTGGGTGGCACGGGATACATGCGGACGTGCATTGTCCTGTTGGAACAGCAAGTTCCCTTGCCGGTCTAGGAATGGTAGAACGATGGGTTCGATGACGGTTTGGATGTACCGTGCACTATTCAGTGTCCCCTCGACGATCACCAGTGGTGTACGGCCAGTGTAGGAGATCGCTCCCCACACCATGATGCCGGGTGTTGGCCCTGTGTGCCTCGGTCGTATGCAGTCCTGATTGTGGCGCTCACCTGCACGGCGCCAAACACGCGTACGACCATCATTGGCACCAAGGCAGAAGCGACTCTCATCGCTGAAGACGACACGTCTCCATTCGTCCCTCCATTCACGCCTGTCGCGACACCACTGGAGGCGGGCTGCACGATGTTGGGGCGTGAGCGGAAGACGGCCTAACGGTGTGCGGGACCGTAGCCCAGCTTCATGGAGACGGTTGCGAATGGTCCTCGCCGATACCCCAGGAGCAACAGTGTCCGTGATTTGCTGGGAAGTGGCGGTGCGGTCCCCTACGGCACTGCGTAGGATCCTACGGTCTTGGCGTGCATCCGTGCGTCGCTGCGGTCCGGTCCCAGGTCGACGGGCACGTGCACCTTCCGCCGACCACTGGCGACAACATCGATGTACTGTGGAGACCTCACGCCCCACGTGTTGAGCAATTCGGCGGTAGGTCCACCCGGCCTCCCACAGGCCCACTATACGCCCTCGCTCAAAGTCTGTCAACTGCACATACGGTTCACGTCCACGCTGTCGCGGCATGCTACCAGTGTTAAAGACTGCGATGGAGCTCCGTATGCCACGGCAAACTGGCTGACACTGACGGCGGCGGTGCACAAATGCTGCGCAGCTAGCGCCATTCGACGGCCAACACCGCGGTTCCTGGTGTGTCCGCTGTGCCGTGCGTGTGATCATTGCTTGTACAGCCCTCTCGCAGTGTCCGGAGCGAGTATGGTGGGTCTGACACACCGGTGTCAATGTGTTCTTTTTTCCATTTCCAGGAGTGTATTACACAATATATTCAATATTAAATTGCGTTCTAATACGTATAACTACTATTACAGGAACAGCTGCCACAAAGACTAAGTCAACTCGAGGAAGTGGACGTACTCAAGGTCGGCATGGACAACAAAATGCCCAGGGTTCTGGACTACTTCAGTTTCCTTCAGGTAGCGATATTGTAGCACCCAATGAAACAATCTGGAATGTCGGAGTAATAGGTGACTGTTCAGCTTGAAGATATGGACAACAGAATGTTTTCAAAGATACTACAGAACCATCACCGCATGCAAAACGAAACATGAATGAGACCTGTTACAGTGCATGGCATCTAATGATAACGGACAGAAACTGAAGCACGTCCTGTACTGAGCTCAGATGAGTGGACTATAAAATTTGAAGAACTGGAAGATTTTATAGCTATATTGTACGTCCGTGGTGTTATTGGAGCTAAGAGCTTAGAACTAGACGCATTGTGGTCAGTGAAGTGGGGAAATAATTTTCTGAAATCATCAATGGCTCGTGACAGATTCTGAGAGATAATGCGTTATCTCAGATTTGACATTAGATCCACAAGATCAGAACGACTAAGAGAAGACAAGTTTGCTTTGGTATCAGAAATCTGGAATGAGTTCATTGAGAATGCACAGTCTAGATACATACTGGGTCCATGTATAACAATCGACGAACAGCTGTTTCCTTCAAAGTGTCGTTGCAGATTCACGTAGTTTATGGCCTTAAAACCGGACAAATACGGGCAAGAGTATTGGATGGCGGTAGATAAAGACTCAAAATATATTGTGAATGCTATCCATTGTCTAGGAAAGGATGACACTAGGCGGAGTGATCAGCGTCTTGGTGACTTTGTTGTAAAAAAATTGATGTAACCTTACCTCAACAAGGGAATAAATGTCACATGTTAAAAATTTTTCACCTCCTTAGTGCTCTCTGAGACACTGAAATCTAATTCTACGACTCTTGTGGGCACAATAATTCGATCTCGCAGGGAAATACCAGTCTGTATCAAGAAGGCAAGAGAACAGTTATCCGGCACAGTATTGTTGAAAAAAGATGATACCACACTGACTGTTTATCAGGGTAAGAGTAACAAGAATGTCCTGATTCTGAGCAATATCCATCCTTATGTGACGATTGAGGATGGTATAAAAATGAAGCCAGATTCAGTTACGTTTTATAACTGCTCTAAATATGGAGTGGACGTGGTCGACCAAATGGCTCGCAAATACTCTGTCAAAGCACAATCGAGACGTTGGCCTGTTCACACATTTTACAACTTGCTGGATTTGGCTGGGATAAATGCGTGGGTACTGTTCAATTCTCTAAATGATAAAAAATTGAAACGCAGGAATTTAATCCTGCATCTGGGGGAGGAGCTTACTGAGAAGTACGCAGCGACTAGAAAGACTAGCGTCCCTGTCAGACCTGAAGATATTCCTGACAGACAAGAAAAGCGAACACGCTGCCTTGTAAAGTATAACTGTGAAGGAAACAAATTATTTGTAAAGTGTCACACCTGCAATAAAACTGTGTGAAACAAGTGTACATCAAAAGACTATTATTTGAGTTCATTATGTAACGGTAGCCAGTAAAAACACTAAGCAAATACATGTAAGTTTTAAAATATAAATTTATAATTTGTGTAAACCTTGTTTATTTTTGTTAATTTCATTCTAAATTTCCTAGTGCTTCGAACAATAAATTCATTGGCAGTAACAATAACCCACTGACATAGGGGAAATAAAGGAAAAGATCGCGAGTCACTAGTGACCCAGCTGCGGTTCTAGGTATGTCCAAATATCAACGGTTCTAGTGTTAATAGGCTCTCAGCCCATCTGGACGGTCACTTTCTCTATAGTTCCACACCTATTCACCTGTAGGCATCTTTACAGCCAATGTTCAACGGTGTCATCTATGTCTTGTAATTCTGCACAACTGTCTGGCCGCTGGTTTTGGATTGCGCCATTTTGCTACTCCTCCCCCCCCTCCACTCCCCCCCACGGCCCAACCCCTACCTGACGCCCTTTGTATACCTTCTAGTGCCCTGGAGGCACCACCGTATCGTAGCACTGTCCGTGCGGGTGGGAGAGTTGGCGTGTTCCTGTGATGCTGAGAGCTATACCGGTGGTAGCGTAGCTACTGGCAGGTTCAACCTAGCCGGTCAGGTCTCAGCAGAGGAGCCAGACGAAGTGTGCCTCACAACGACCTACCGTCCTTTCCTCCCTTTCCCTTCCACTCCCTTCCCTTTCCTTCTTCCCTTCTGTCAGTCTCTTCATCGGTGTAGGAGGCGGGTAATATCGATAGGTAAACACTCACGGCTTCTGTACCGACGAAGCAAGGCACCTGTGATGTGCCTTAAGGGCGTGTGTCAGGATACTTCCAGTGGCATATGGCCATACACTGCATCCCCTGCCTCTTGCCAGTCGTATCGGCCCTACGATCCACTGCCAACCAGAGGCAGAGGACGACAGAGCGGATCTGCATCTGCGCAACTGCTTGTCCACTTTAAATACCTTCACGCGCAGATGACTCCGGCAAAGTTTCAATGGACTATGAGCTTTGAAAGTCCTGCGGCGATGGAGTACTGATGGTGAGGCAAGGGTTTGGTGTACCTGAACCTCAGTTGGTGCTCTGCACGTTAGGCGGTCAGACGGTGATGGTCGTTCTGGTACTCGTGAGAGACGGGAGGACTGGTTCGGCAGCTCGTCAGACGACAAAGCAGCCCTATTTAGGATCGCTCTGCTTTCCCTAATCCAGGGAGGGGCCTATAAAAGGTGGCCTAAACATAGCCAGTCTCAACCCAGCACAAGTGGCAAACTGCGGTCACTTGTTCACTAACATATGCGGTCAAAAAATAATAAAATAAACAGTTACCTTAAATATCTAATGATTGGAATCTGGAACGTCCGTACTTTACAGGATAACGACCATAATCAGTGCCCAGAGAGAAACACAGGATTTATCGCAAGGGAATTGGCTAGATATAACATCGACATTACTGCCATAAATGAAACACATCTTAGTGACTCTGGACAGTTATGTGAACCGCTCGGAAGTTATACCTACTACTGGAGTGGAAAATCATCCACAGAAAGGGCGGAAAGTGGGGTAGGCTTTGCCATACGTAATAAATTGGCATGTTCACTAACAGAACTCCCACAAGGTATCAGTGACAGAATAATAACACTCAGACTTCACCTGGCATCCAAGAAATATCTTCACTTGATCAATGTATACGTACCTACATTGCCATCTCCGGATGAAGAGAAGAACAAGTTCTAACAAGACCTCCGACATGTCCTTAGGGATATTCCTTCTGCAGATAAACTTCTGTTACTTGGTGATTTTAATGCTCGTGTTGGGAATGATTTCAGTGCTTGGAATGGAGTCCTCGGTCGTCATGGGATTGGAAAATGCAACTCGAATGGTTTGGATCTTCTAACTCTATGTGTCGAGTTTGAACTCTGTCTGACAAATACATATTTTCGTCTGCCTGAAAAATATAAAACGACATGGATGCATCCGCGATCTAAACACTGGCACCTTCTGGATTAAGTGATAGTACGGAAAAAAGATCTTGGTGACGTACTGGTCACACGTGCAATGAGAGGCGCTCAGGGATGGACAGACCATCGACTCGTGAGGTCCAAATTAAAGATAACTTTGAAGGCACCACGCCGAGCTTCACACAAAATACCAACAAAATTGTCCTGCAAAATCTTGGCCAATGATCAGACTATGAGAGCAAAACTGGATGAAAAATTTGGTGTCGATGGCCTCTTGATATCTGAATCTGCCCCTGTGGATGAACAGTGGAGTGCATACGTTAGCAGACTGCGTGGCTGTGCTTCAGAAGTCTTGGGAAAGCCTCAGAAGAGGCACCAGGACTGGTTTGACGACTCAGATCCAGAGATCAGAAAGCTAATTAATGATTTCAGAACCTCTCTTCGCACCCCTGATGATAACAAGCGTAGAGCAGCGCATTACAATCTGAAAGTGAAGATACGTGCTCTCAAAGACAGTTGGTGGGCAAATAAATCGAATGAAATACAGTTATATGCCGACACACACCAAACGGGCAGATTCTTTGAGTCCCTGAAAACTATCTTTGGTCCAAGAGTTGGGAAGATAGCACCAGTCTATAACAAAGATAAAAGTTGTCGGCTGACGCAACAGAGTGACATCCTGTCTCGGTGGGCGGAACATTTTAATGACGTTCTTAATCCCGACCATCAGACAACCGATATTCCATACATAGAAGCACTTGAAGACCTACCAGTTGAGGAAAAACTTGCGGATGCCCCTTCCTACGATGAATTCATTTCAGCACTGGCTAAGCTGAAAAATGACAAAACAGCAGGATCAGATAACTTGCCATCAGAGCTATATAAATATGGGGGGCCAAACATCAAGAAACCATTGTTTGCTCTGATCTTAAGGATTTGGGAGCATGAAATGATTCCACAAGACTGGAAAGATGCTTGTATTTCCACGACCTATAAAGGCAAGGGTGACATATCAGACTGCAGCTCCCACAGGGGCATTTCTCTTCTCTCAGCAGTGGGAAAAGTCCTTGCCCACATAATTAACACCCGGTTAACACACTTTGCAGAAAAACTGCTACCAGAGACCCAGTGTGGCTTTCGCCCAAACAGAGGCACAGCGGATGCCATATTTGTTGTCAAACAAATGCAAGAGAAAAGCTTAGAGCAACATCGGCCTTTGTTCATGTGCTTTGTAGACCTGGAAAAAGCTTTTGATCGTGTCCCACGGGAAGCTCTCTGGATCATACTAACGAAAACTGGGTGCCCTGACAAAATTGTCAGTTTGATTCGGCGGTTTCATGAAAACATGATGGCAAAAATCCGCCATGAGGACAAGCTCTCAGAACAGTTTCCCGTGACATGTGGTGTAAAACAACGCTGTGTTCTGGTTCCCACACTCTTCTCAGTTTACTTCGCAGTTGTTTTGAGAGACGCGACCAAAGCCTGTAGTAATCAAATTAGTCTCGACACAAGGACAGACAAAAGTGTCTTCAACATCTCTCGCCTCAGAACAAAAAGTCGCGTAACCAAACTATCCATCTTAGAGATTCTCTACGCGGATGATGTATTGTAAGTAGGCTGTTTAGGTTTTTTTATTGGTAACGCCACCTCTGTATGAAAATCACTGGCTGTGCTGTGTGCAGTCTGTGGCTGCTTTGCATTGTTGTAATACTCGCCATTGTAGTGTTGGGCAGCGGCAGCTGGATGTGAACAGCGCGTAGCGTTGCGCAGTTGGAGGTGAGCCGCCAGCAGTGGTGGATGTGGGGAGAGAGATGGCGGAGTTTTGAAATTTGTCATGAACTGCTATATTTATATATGATGATATCAAGGTAAATACATTGTTTGTTCTCTATTAATATCTTTCATTTGCTAACTATCCCTATCAGTAGTTAGTGCCTTCCATAGTTTGAATCTTTTATTTAGCTGGCAGTAGTGGCGCTCGCTGTATTGCAATAGCTTGAGCAGCGAAGATTTTTGTGAGGTAAGTGATTTGTGAAAGGTATAGTTTAATGTTAGTCAGGGCCATTCTTTTGTAGGGAATTTTGAAAGTCAGATTGCGTTGCGCTAACAAAATATTGTGTGTCAGGTTAAGCACAGTCTTGTATAAATTGTTCAAAGGGGACGTTTCAGTATGCATGATGGCTAATTCTTGCGAAACTCTTCAGACTTACATAAATCTGCTAAATGCCTCCTGCAGAAGATTTGGCTTAGCCATTAGCATCACTAAGACGCAAGTTCTCAAACAGCCACTTAGAGGTCTGAATGCAGATGACTCCAGTATTGAGATAAATAACAAACCCTTGCAAAATGTGTCAAATTTCAAATACCTGGGAAGCCAAATTAGAAGTGACAACAGCCTGACAACGGAAATCGCAGCGCGTATAGCCAGCGCAGCCTCAGCCTTCGGTAAGCTAAATGACCGAGTATGGAAATCGCATGCTCTCAAACTACAAACAAAAATTGCAGTCTACAAAGCAGTAGTATTATCCACCTTACTCTATGCCTCGGAAACCTGGTGCTGTTACTAAGCTGACATTAAGAAGCTAGATAAATTTCATCTTCGATGTCTGAGATCAATTCTGCGCATCAAATGGGAAGACCGTGTCCCAAACACGGAGATTTTGCGCCGCGTGAAACTGGCTGGTATTGAAGCTTTAATAATGAAACATCAACTGAGATGGAGTGGTCACATAGTACGCATGGATGACAGTAGGCTACCTAAAGCGGTGTTCTACTCGCAGCTCTCGTGCGGGAAGAGGAGGAAAGGTGGTCAACACCTGCGATATAAAGACACCATTAAACGCCACCTTGCAGCCTGTGGCATTCCAAGCAACCGTTGGGAAGAGCTAGCATTGCGCCGATCGGAGTGGCGATCAACTGTACATAAGAGCATCGAACAATTCGAGCAAAAGCGTCTAATGAACCTGGATGCTGAAAGAGAGCTCCGAAAATCTCAGCTCAAGCCTGTCTACACATATACTTACAACTCTGCTGGTCAACTTCACTGTGCTTCATGCAACAGGATATTCAAAGCGAAATTCGGATTCGCGAGCCACATCCGAGCCTACCACAACAGGGACAGAGAAGACTGACGGAGTCGCTGTCGCCGGGCACGGCGAGGAGGACATCAATATCAGTGCTAGTGGCGCTACTTGCCGTCTCTGGCTGTTTATAATGGTTACATCACGTATACTTCGAACGTAGGCGGTGATCACATTAATGTGAGTTGACTACGTATTATCGTGTCTCCTTCCTACTACACAGTACACGCCCATTGAGTAAGTTTTCGTTAGTTATTGTTCTTACAGGTGTGCAGTTGTAATGGCTGACAGTGAAGTGGATTAGTCGTGACACTATGTTTCTATAGGTCATCTGAAACGAGTACCTGATTCTCTTCGCCGTATATGGCTAACGCATGAAATAACTCTCGTCTTGCGATAACTTCAGCTACATTCTGAACTTTCAATGCAGTTTTCGTTAGCGCGGCCTCGTCTGTTGCCTCCCCTTACACACGCGGAAAGCATTTGCTAATTGAGAGCTGCGTTTTAATTACAACTAATGGAAAGCCTGCAGCGGCAGGAATTTCGAATGGCGCACATTCGTATAGTGAGTTGTTACGTTTCAGCTCTGAGAATCTGTTTTATTTCAGCTCACATTTTCTGCCCTCGAAATCCATTTCAGAAATTATTTGACATTTAATTATTTAACGTCTTCGCCTTAGGAAGTAATTTTGCTGTCATCTTGCCGAATTTCTGCACTAAAGAGCTGAAGTCACACACGGCACTTTACTATCACTACTTCACTTCCTTCACCACACTCACTTCAGCAAGCTTTGGTGTTTCTGACACTGCTGAAACAGTGGAATTATGGAAATAGTAATAGAAACATCGTGGGTCTAAGACATAAAGCATCAATGTTGGTGAATAACGAAACCAGGCACAAATACTCATGTTCAGAACCATAGACGGTTTCGGGCATTCAAGTACATCTTCATATGGCTAACGTTTCCTGTTACATAAATGTTTTCAACAGCTGCATGTCGTCAGCTTCAACACTGCACAATAATATTTGAGTACTTAGCGCTACTTTTATATTGTTTTCATAGGAAATAAATGCCCATATGCCTCCATTTATTTAGACATAAAGCGGGGAAGTTATATACACTTGCATACGCTCTAGTGGATGGCACCTCTTCTTGTTAGTTTTTTCAACGTTCTGGAAGGGTAAAGGGACCATGACAAGACGAGATCCCTGGAGCATATGTCTGTATACACAACTTTTTCACCTTTTACCTAAATAAATGCAGCTGTATTAGGGTTTTTAGGGTCCCTTACATCAGTTGATAAAAGCGGAAACGTTACAAAATCACTTTGTTGTTCGTATGTCTATCTCTTTGTCTATCCGACTTTACAAATAAATTTTTTTCAGGAACGAATAGATACATCAAATTGAAATTAATGTCACGTATTAATGTCTACTGTCCCTTGGCGATATAAAAAGTCAAAGTTTCTGAATCAGTGGAATCATAAGATATGGCCATTTATGTCACATACTTTGAGACCCAAAAACTCGGTCATTAAAAACTTATATATAGCTCCTGTTAGGCTGTTGTTGTTGTTGTTGTTGTTGTGGTCTTCAGTCCTGAGACTGGTTTGATGCAGCTCTCCATGCTACTCTATCCTGTGCAAGCTTCTTCATCTCCCAGTACTTACTGCACCCTACATCCTTCTGAACCTGTTAGGCTAGAATCATGAAATTTGCTAAGAAGGAAGGTTTCGCACTACAAACAAAGGAGAAAATCCGAAAATTGTTAATCTGTAATTACATCACACGAAAAATTTTTTTCTCGTTTATTATTACACTGTCTCTGTTCGTCTGTCTCTTAACACCCCTTCGTCTTACGAACCGATAGACGTATCAAACTGAAATTTATGTCATATACTAAGATCTAGGACCCTTGGCAATGTGTAAAAATGAAACTGATAAGCCAATAGAGTTTACAGATACGGCCATCTTTGTCATATATTTTGATACCCACAAAGTCAATCATTAAAAATTTATGCGTACGTCCCCTTGGCGTGGAATCGTCAAGTTTGGCAAGAAGGAAGGTAAAAAAAAGAAGAAAGTTGTTAATTTGTAATTATAGGACACAAAGAATTCCTTTTCATTTCCCATTCGACTTCAAACTTGAAATTAAAACATTCCTGAAAATATTGAATTCCTTGGGATAGATATCATGGCAATATCAATGTGGATAACAGGAAAAATCATCGAAGTTCTCTATTCCCGGAATGGATGGATTGTCTACATACATAATGAAATTTCTATGGAACCCTCAGGGCGCGACTACTACTCGTTCATGGGCAACTTTTTTACCATCAAAACAACATAATATTATCACTAAATATTAAAAAATTATTTTGCTGTGTTGGAACTGATGACATGCAGTCGTTGAGAAGATTTATGTAACTGTAAACATTAGTCATATATAACATGGGAATGAACGCCCGAAACCGTCTGTGGTTCTGAAATTTATTTGTGGCTGGTTGCGTTATTCACCAACCTTTCTACTTTATGTTTTAGTTGTAGGATATTTCTGTTACTGTTTCCAAAGTTCGATTGTTTCAGTCATATCAAGGAAACCAAAACTTGCTAGAGTGAGGGTGGTGAAGGAAGTGAAGAGTGACAGTCTATATCTCCCTCCTTCGTACCAGGGGATTATTATTATGGATAGTACAGTCCTCTCAAAGTAATCTAACATATTACTATCCTTACTGTTAGTGTCATAGTGTCTGATGTGTATGTCATCACTGTTCTTTTTCGTAGACAATGGACTTAATTATGGGGGATAAGAGCATTCAAGATAGTGGGTCTGTTAGAGGAAAATAATCTCTTTTGTCTGACTCTAACCGGTGTTTCATTTCGCGCACTGTACCTTCTTGTAGGTCACGATCGATTCCAGGTACTTCAGCACATCATCATCCTGATATTTGCAACCAGATACAGTTCCGTATATCGGCGTATTCCCACGTGTGCTCTTCCGCAAGCGATTTGCGCAGTGTTACACTTATTCAGATTGAACAGCTTCTATGTTATAAATGAAAAGGTCATGATTCACTGATTGTAGATAGTTGGCCCTCGAGATTAAATCCAGATGATTATAAGTACAAGAAACGAATATAGTATACCTATGGCATTGCTAAATAAATGTCAGCGTCAGTACAGTGGTCCAGTAAAATTGATCACACCTGGAGAGGTACCACTGAACGACGCAGGAGCGATAACTATTCAAGGCGAGACACACCACACTATATGGGCCCATAGCGCATCACCTCAGACCCAAAGGCTGGAGTGGCAGTTTTATTTTATTTTGCGAAGTAATTTTACACATTTACTCTTTGCTTAAGTGATTCGTCGTCGCCTTTATCTCTCTCTTTCTCTCTCTCTCTCTCTCTCTCTCTCTCTCTCTCTCTCTCTCTCTCATTCTCTGTCCCTCCATGAGGATGGTAAAAGTGGCAGAAAACTTACAGCTGTGTTGAAGTAGATACATGCTTTAACAATCGTTTTAAAGTTATGTACTAACTACTCCCCTGACTACACGAGATAGGCATAATAATGTGAACACCTGTACATAATTGGGAATGGTTTATTAATAAGGGGTTGGGCCCCTATTTTTCCGTAATACAGGTGCGATTCTTCTTGGAATACTTGCATGTAATGATTGTTGAGCCTCCCATGGAATGTTATGCCACTCTTCGATCAGAACCTCTTCTAACTTCTGTAGAGATGAGGGAGATCTGCTCCAGAATCTGCTCTCCAACCCACACGGGCTCGATAATGTTGAAATCCAGGGATCGTGCTGGCCAGAGAGGGCGCTGCAGTTTAGTTGCATGCCACGATTGTACTGTCCTGGCTGTGTGAATGGGCGCATTATCGTCCTCTAATATGGCACAATTGTTGGGGTACAATATTTGAATCATTGGGTGCACCAGATCACCTAAAATGTACACATTATCGTTGGCTGCCACACGGTCTTTGAGAGTAATGATGGGACCAGCAGATGATATGGCTGCCCACACCATCACACTTCCACCTCCATGCTTAACTACTGGAATCAAACAATCAGGATTGTAGGCTTCTTTTGGCGTTCTCCAGACGTAATCATACAGCCCAATGTTGGAAATAATGAAAACGTTGACTCGTCGGACGTACGACGTGTTTCCACTGATCAGCCGTCCAAGATTTATGCTACTGTCACCATGTTTTATGCTTCTTTGTGTTGATTGTCGACACTAATGGTTTCGGTATAGCAGCTCGTCCTTGAATATTCGCTTTATGAAGTTCTTGGCGGACAGTGTCGAAGGTTACGGGATCTCGAAAATGCCTATTGAACTCAGCAGTCACTTTCAGCCGCTGTATGTTTCTGTTGTTTTGACGTTAAGGTATGACGACCTCTGTCATTTAGTTTTGATTTACACGATGACGTCTCTCCATGTTTTGTGCAGACTGTCATGACTATTGAAACAGTTGTTCTTGAAACATTCAAAAAGTTGGCTGTCTTGGTTAATGATGCTTCAGCTAACCGCCGTCTTTGGAACTCTGTTAGATCTTTCATTGCACGACGACCTCGGCCTCTGAAGGCAAATACGAAGTGTGCACTACTCCTAAACAACCTGCACTGATACCTGCTCCGTACTGAACACGCACAGTCCAACGCGACACGTGCCTTACTTGCGTTGCTAACAGTCAAACAGTACCATCCCATGACTACCACTGTTCACGTTATTTTGCCTATGTCCTGAACCTTCTCGATCAATCTAGTTTTTCCAAGAGGGGTGTTTATTTACCGTCTGCGCAGTGCCTTCGTCACGGCGGATGCGCCCCTCCGCAACAGCGTTCTACACGACGTCACGTAACGGCTCCTACTCATCCCAAATAGTCTTACCTAGCACTGCGTGCTATAAAATTATTGCGTCAAATTTCTTCAATTATTATAATGATTACACTAATAAACAAGCCGTAAAACCGAGCAGTGAGGTAGCCCTCCTATGTCTGGCGTGATGACTGAGATTTACAGTTGTTAAATTTGTGTACATGGCCTGAAGTTTCGAACTTAAATAACGTTCACAACTATCATTATAAGATGAAATAGAGAGATCTAGGAATTACTAATTACACGTATCATTATTACAGAAGAGGAATTTGGGAACGTGGCTACAGATTAGTTAGTCACGTCACAAATCCTTAGAGATCTTCGTGTGATTTAAAATACCAATGAAGCTGGGACTGCCATTAATTCCCGTAGTCTTATTTTCCTGTATAGGATGCTATAGAGAGTTCATCTTCCTCATTGCTTCTTTTTGAACCAGACTTAATTGTTTTGCTGAAACTCAGTTTCTCTGCTGCAGATTACTGAATAACAATAGCTTGCGCATATCTGGCAGTAAAATTATGTTCCGATGTTACACTGCTGTCCTATAAATACTAAAACAAATTTAACACTATGACATTTTCTTAAAATTCCTTAGATATATTTTTTCGTAAATTATTGCCTAACGATACTTGCCCTAATTGGGTTAAAGGTATATGCTCATCGCTGTGAACAACGTGTTTCAAAATTGTAATGCTCCAGGTTATTATTCCGTTTTTGCTAAGGCTGTTGTTTTGCTTGTGATTTGTGTCAGAGGTATACGATACCAAAGAAAAAACACCCTGCGCAAAACTTCAGGAGGAAAGCAGATTTTGTCATGTTACGCCAAGTAACATAACTCCATGAAGCCTCCATCACACACACACACACACACACACACATATATATATATATATATATATATATATATATATATATATATATATATATATATATAATGGCTCAAATGGCTCTGAGCACTATGCGACTTAACTTCTGAGGTCATCAGTCGCCTAGAACTTAGAACTAATTAAACCTAACTAACGTAAGGACATCACACACATCCATGCCCGAGGCAGGATTCGAACCCGCGACCGTAGCGGTCGCTCGGTTGCAGACTGCAGCGCCTTAGAACCTCACGGCCACTCCGGCAGGCATATATATATATATATATATATATATATATATATATATATGTTTTTAAACTGTTCTGCATAAAGTTCTAATATAGAGAATAGTGCAAAGAAATGTTTATCATTTCACGATACGAGGCCGTTCAATAAGCAATGCTACACAATGCTTTTCTTGGGCAATTTCGGCTGAAAAAATGTGTAATGAGTTGTGTGATGTCCTGGAATACACCCGCTTCGGCCATTATAGTTTCACAAAGTTCCGATTGGTGACAGCGCTGTAAGTAGCCTTCAAAATGGCGTTTTTAAAGGAGGTGCGTGCCAAGCAAAGAATTGTCATTGAGTTTCTTTTGGCGGAAAACCAGAGCATCGCAGATCTTCATTGGCGTTTGAAGAATATCTACGCAGAGTTGGCAGTGGATAAAAGCACGGTGAGTCGTTGGGCGTGGAGTCTGCCATCATCGCATCAAGGTCGTGCACACCTGACCGATATCTTCACTTGCTGGAGGGGCCGTTCGAACGCTCTCATTCGAGATGGTAGACGGATCACAAACAAACACCTCGCTGCACACCTGGAAGTCTCTTTTGTGCTGATACTCTCACTCATCCATCGTTGAGGTACTCAGATGTGTGTGAGGGCTGCGTTCCTCGTCCCCTACCAGAAGACCATAAAGACCAACGAAGGACCATTTGTGCAGAATTGGTAACGCGTTACGAGACTGAGGGTGACAATTCTTTGTCGAACACCGTCACATGCGATGGATGACGGGTTCGTCACATCTAACGGGAAACAAAATGGCAATCCCTGGAGTGACACCACACCAACTCTCCTCCAAAGAAAAAGTTCGAGGCCGCATCCTCAGGCGGTAAAAACATGGCGGCGGTGTTCCTGGGAGACGGGAGGGGTTACTCTGTTTGGTTTTCTCCTTCATGGTTCCACGATCAGTTCGGAAGTTTATTATGCTACTCTCAGGAAACTGAAGAAACAACTTCAGAGTGTTCGTCACCACAAAAAGGTAAATGAACTTGTCCTTCTCATTGACAAAGCGAGGCCTCAAAGTCCGTGCATCCGAGAAGAGCTCACAAAACTTCAGTGAATGTTTTTCCTCATCTACACTACAGCACGGATCTCGTACCTTACGACTTCCGTCTCTCTGGCTCAACGAAGGATGCACTCCGCGGGAAGCAGTACGTGGATGATGGGGAGGTTATTGAGGCAGCAAGACGTTGACTCCGTCATTGACCAGTAGAGTGCTCCCTTGCGTGCATACAGGCTCTCGGAGAATGCTGGCATAAGATCATCACATTGAACGGAGATTATGTGGAAAAATAGGGATTTGTAGGCATAAAAGTGGGGAATAATACAGGGTGATTCAAAAAGAGTACCACAACTTTAAAAATGTGTATTTAATGAAAGAAACATAATATAACCTTCTGTTATACATCATTACAAAGAGTATTTAAAAAGGTTTTTTTTTTCACTCAAAAACAAGTTCAGAGATGTTCAATATGGCCCCCTCCAGACACTCGAGCAATATCAACCCGATACTCCAACTCGTTCCATACTCTCTGTAGCATATCAGGCGTAACAGTTTGGATAGCTGCTGCTATTTCTCGTTTCAAATCATCAATGGTGGCTGGGAGAGGTGGCCGAAGCACCATATCCTTAACATACCCCCATAAGAAAAAATCGCAGGGGGTAAGATCAGGGCTTCTTGTAGGCCAGTGATGAAGTGCTCTGTCACGGGCTGCCTGGCGGCCGATCCATCGCCTCGGGTAGTTGACGTTTAGGTAGGTAGTTACGGACAGACAAGTGCCAATGTGGTGGCGCTCCATCCTGCTGAAATATGAATTGCTGTGCTTCTTGTTCGAGCTGAGGGAACAGCCAATTCTCTAACATCTCCAGATACTGTAGTCCAGTTACAGAAGCACCTTCGAAGAAAAAGGGACCAAAAACTTTATTGGCTGAAATGGCACAGAAAACGTTCACCTTAGGCGAGTAACGTTCATACTGAGTTGTTTCCTGCGGATTCTCAGTGCTCCATATAAAGACATTGTGACGATTGACTTTCCCGTTAATGTGGAAAGTTGCTTCATCACTAAACACAATCTTTGAAACGAAAGATTCATCTGTTTCCATTTGAGCAAGGATAAAATCACAGAAATCGATTCTTTTAATCTTATCAGCTGCAGACAGTGTTTGAACCAATTTCAGACGATAAGGTTTCATAACTAACCTTTTTCGTAGGACTCTCCATACAGTTGATTGTGGAATTTGCAGCTCTCTGCTAGCTCTGCGAGTCGATTTTCCTGGGCTGCGAACAAATACTTGCTGGATGCGTGCTACATTTTCATCACTCGTTCTCGGCCGTCCAGAACTTTTCCCTTTGCACAAACACCCATTCTCTGTAAACTGTTTATACCAACGTTTAATACACCACCTATCAGGAGGTTTAACACCATACTTCGTTCGAAATGCACGCTGAACAACTGTCGTCGATTCACTTCTGCCGTACTCAATAACACAAAAAGCTTTCTGTTGAGCGGTCGCCATCTTAGCATCAACTGACGCTGACGCCTAGTCAACAGCGCCTCAAGCGAACAAATGTAAAACTAAACGAAACTTTATAGCTCCCTTAACTCGCCGACAGATAGTGCTTAGCTCTGCCTTTTGTCGTTGCAGAGTTTTAAATTCCTAAAGTTTTGGTATTCTTTTTGAATCACCCTGTATTGTGTATTGGAATTCTGAGTAAAACCAACATACGTTCAGGAACAAAATTGTTCTGTTTTAGTCACTGAACATTCCTCATACTTCAAAAAAGGTGATCGCAGCGAAACGGTAATCGGTTCACATATTTCGCTGCCTTTTGAATTTCGGTATGGTACACAACTAATAATTTCGATAACATTTTGTTAGTATAGCTGACTGCGACAGTTTGATTACTCTGGGCGCTAGGTAACGGGCGACGGCAACGTAAGCTATGACGCTAGTGCGCGTTTGTCATTTTGCTCTGCTTCCTAGCCGATTTGGTCTGATAAATGTGCATTAATTTGCCGCAGTATGGACGTGGCTCTTACACGCAGCCTCTGATACGCCTCTCTGATGTATACAGCGTCATTATTTCCAGCAGAACGTCATGTGCCTCACACTTCGCGGACGATCAGCTTTGTCAATGATTGTTCTAGTGCGCCTAATTTGAGTGTGTTCGGATGTAATGGCCGTAATACATCACTCTTGCCGCTATGAACGCTGCTGTGAAAAGCTTTTAAAAGCGAAAATAAAGTTACATTTCGTTCGGGTCAGTATTTGAAGTATCATTATGACCGATAGCAGCACAAATAACTATCCGCTTTGTGGCGGAACGGAACGGTGATCTAAATACGGGAAACAAGAAAGCAATACTCATAGGCAAAAGTGTGTTTCCAATATTTACAAAAAAGCTTAAATGGTTGTCAGAGAGATGGCATGGTACTCTGATGCAACTCTGAAACAGAAACTAAAGATCTCTGTTTGTGCATGTAGGAAACAGAATGTATTACGTTGAGGATCAAGACTCTTATTAGATACCACAGAGTAACTCCACCAGAGTCTTAATACTCACACGAAAAACGAAGAGATCAGTGTGGCTATAACCCATCGACACATACACTGACGAAAAAAAATCGTTATACCAAGAAGGAGTTGTGCGACGTAAACGGAAGTTCGCAAGCGTGTTTCTACATATGCAGCGTGATGTCGATTCAGATTTCGCGCCAGCCGTATAAGGGTGGTGCTATTAGCGCCAGTAAGAGGATGCATATCACTCACTTTGATAGTTGGCGTTAGTCAATAATACCTTTAAGAGGACAATCCCACCATTATCAGCACGTCACTGAGTTTGAACGAGGTCGTGTATAGGGCTAGGAGGAACTGGATGTTCCTTATAGGATACTGCAGAAACACTTTTCAGGAAAGTAGCCACTGTGCATGACTGCATGACTGCTGGCAGTTGTGTTCACGAGAATATACGGTCGTAAGATTACCGGAATCCCGACAGCCACCTTGCACATCGTGTTCGGCGCATGGCTCTATTGCATCGAACTACATCACTTTACCAGCTATCTGAGCAGCAGTTGGCACCACAAGGACACAACCAGGTGTTACAGATCGATTACTTTAAGAGTGGCGTGCATTCCACTGATCCCATAACCACCGCCATTTGCGACTTCAGTGGGGTCAAGTGACAGCTCCTTGGAGGGCAAATGGAGGGTCTTTTGTGTTTTCGGATGAAAGCTGGTTCCGTCTCTGTGCCAGTGGGGGCCTTTTGTTGGTCAAGAGGAAGCCAGTTAAGGGCCTGAGACCGACCTCTCTGCTTTCCAGACAAACTAGACTTACACCTGGAGCTATAGTCTGGTGTGCGATTTCTTACGACAGCAGGAACACTCACGTGGTTATCCACGCCCCTTGACTGCAAATTTGTACGTCAGACTGTTCGTGCGACCTATTGGACTGTCATCCATTAACGGAATTGCAGGATGTGCTTTCCAACAGGATAACGCTCGCCCACATGCCACTGTTGTAACCAAACACGCTCTACAGAGTGCCGGCGTGTTGCGTAGGCCTGCTCGATCGCCAGATCTGTTTCCAGTCGAGCATTAATCGCCCCTGTGTTGTCCGACTAAGTTCAACAGGCCTGCAACTCCATCCCACAAACTAACATCCGCCCCTTGTACAACATAACTGATGCACTTTTGCATGCTTACATTCAACATTCTGTCGGTTACATCGTTTCTTAATGTACCAACGTTTCCCATTTGCAACAAATTTTCTTGCACTAACATTAACCTGTCTCTTGCAGTGTTCATGACTTAAACTCGTCACGCAAAATTTCATTACTCTACATTAATTGTCTTTTGGAGTTGAAATTTTTTTCCGTCAGTATATGACAAATTAAAGTCCTACGTCGCGTTTTTCCGCCTGTACGGGAAGGCTGTCTCAGGAAATACTGTACGAATGATACGGTTTTCAATATTCGTCACTGCATTTTATTAACAAGTTACCCGGCCATAGATAGTCTACGCTCACGGAGCCCTTTGGGTCGCTAGTTAAGTTCAAATTATTGTAGAGGACAGTCATATAATACTTTGCGACGGCAAGTAAAATTCGCAGCTTTATGTTCTTAATTGTGTTGGCTGGAAATACGGAGCTAGTGGCTTCTGGAGTAAGATTCGAGAATTTCGCTTCCCTGACGTATACTGGAGAGGATGTGGCGGGAGACCTTCAGTTTGAAAACGGGTAGCCCGCAGGTTGGTACGGGCCACGGAAGCAGCGTAACCGTATGCCAGCTGACGGACGGCTGACGCAAACACGCGACACCGACATTTTAGCGTGTTGTCCGTCAATCAGGCAGTTCATCTAGGCACTGTGGCGTGCATGTCTGAACCAATGAGTGGCGACACAAAAAATACGATGTACCAACTTCTGGCCACTTTATGAGGATACAGTTAGAGACATTGGAGAAGTTTTGGCAAGCTTCCCGTGCGTTTTAACACGTCCAGAGTTATTCTTGGTCGTCGCCAAGGCAGAATTTGTGTATCCACCCCTCTAAGCAGTGGTTTTCTGGGAGTGGAGAGTACGGTCGAAAAGACAGGGAGACTGTATGGAGACACGTGGCCGTGAGGTCGTATATAGAGACAGAGGCACCTGCTCGCAGCATGGTGCAAAATGGTTCAAATGGCTCTGAGCACTATGGTACTTAACTTATGAGGTCATCACTCCCCTAAAACTTAGAACTACTTAAACCTAACTAACCTAAGGACATCACACACATCCATGCCCGAGGCAGGATTCGATACTGCGACCGTAGCGGCCGCGCGGTTCCACACTGTAGCACCTAGATCCTCTCGGGCACCTCGACCAGCAGCATGGTGCAGTTTGGCTCAGTCGTTAGAATTAGTGTACGCTTTTTGGCGCTAGTGTTGTCTTTCCTCTGAGCGCCTCACAACTTTGAAGTCAGTTCTGCAGCTTCTGTAGCCTTTTCATGGGTTTAGCTTGTTTAGATCTATGATTCGTTAGTAAATAATGTTTCCGAGTTGCACAGATTTGGAAAAACGATTATGGTTCCATAACAATCACTGTTAAAGTGAAGGTATCCACCACTTGTTAGAAGAACAGTCAGTCCTAAGTGACACTTAGTCAAGCAGTCATTTATTTAATCTAAAGGCCATCAACTTGTATTCGATTGTGGAGTAGAATCTGTTGCAGAGATGTTCTGAGATAAAGTCTCTTTGATTGAGCTTCAAATAAGCAATCGTTTTTATGTTAATTATGAGAAAACATTCATCTCATTGTGGTAAAATGTACAGAGAATAAGCTCAGAGATTAAAGTTTATTGATTTATTTTCTTTTTTGTCCTTCAGTAGTTCAGGTCCCACAATCCTCATAAAATAACGAGTGTGTGTGTGTGTGTGTGTGTGTTATTATTGTTATCGTTAAGTATTGCTTAAGGAGACAATCAATTTTCTTGGCATTTCTTTCTGTCTTTTTCTTTTTTCCTTCGCAGAAACCTCTCAGATATTCACTGATCTTCCTGTCCACTTCTGCCCTGTTTTCCTCTGCCTGAGCGTTTGCTGAAATTTCTGTTTTCTGATATATATAGTGCGTGTGGTAGGAAATTTAATTAATTTGCATGACAAATAATTAATCAGAACTGCTCTCATTGGCATTCAGCACAGTTTGGATCACCGAAAATTACCAATTACTGTAATGAGCAATTTGTTGCGGTAATGTGATATAAGGCTTGCACCAGTTTTCATATCGTTTGTGTGTTGAGCATATATTTGTTGTGTTGGCGGTTTACACTCTGCACTGCCTAGCGCCAAGATATCACGCTCAAACACATCGTACCTCGAATACAGACGCAAGCATTTCATGAGCGAGTATTCCTACCTTAGCAATGGAACGAGAATAGGTGTCTTCTACTTTACAGTGGGGGTTCAGTCTGCTTGACGATGTTGCGTGCGAAGATAATTGAAGTGAAATGTCGACATTTTGTATGTATAGGGTGTTTATGTCCTATTTTTGGGGTGGCTGTTCGTCAGACAATAGATTAGATGTGCGTACTTCTAGAGTGTGGAAAGGGCAAATCGTGCTAGACCGAGAGAGAGACCATGAAAATTATGTGACACTGAAGTTCACTGCAGACAGAACAAATTATTGTTGAGCTTCCCGAGGGGGAGGCAGTATGAGCAGTTACGTGCCAGAAAGCCAAGATAAGTGATCAAGTTAATAAGCGATCAGGTTGACGAAAGTAGAACGAACTTTGTGCCAAGCAGTTCGATTTTTGGAACCAAGGGAGAGGTGCCACTAAGGTTTAAACAGGTGTTCGAGGCACAAGGAGAATGAGGTATAAACGCAGAAGCATATAGAGCTGAAACTGAAGCAGATGAACGTAGCGCAAAGGTAATAAACAGGAAAGCTAAAGCAGATAGATGAAAGCCTGAAACACATAGGAAGGACGGGAAGAAAGAAATGAAACAGTTCTGGGAAAAGATGACCAAACTGGAAAGGATAATCAGTTCAAATTTCTAGAATGCTGAAAAGCAAATAGAGAAAGTCTCGATCGCAGTGCAGAATGGTGTGGATAGGCTACTCCAGACCGCAACTACGATGGGGAAAGTAAAAAAGTGGGAAAGATCGAAGACATGAATAAAGAACTTGCACGAAGAATTCAAAATCTGGACGAATTCCCAGTTTAAAAAGCGACAGAACCAGTGCATTTCGTTGAAACTGAGGAATTTGCTTCGACAAACCGGGATACAGAAAATCTGAAAAAAGGAGCTGGGCGACTGCAAGTGGTAGATACATTTTTAACAGTATCTGAGAGAGTAAATATTTTTTGCTAGCATTAATGGTCAAATGGCGTGGCACTGTAGAGTAGAAAGAGAGAGACACTATTAGAAAAGCTAGTATTGCTTCAGCGTCCGTGTCCAAACATGAGAGCTCGTTTGACGAGAAGCATTTTTTCTTAGTAAGTGAATATTTACTCTACACTGTAGGCCATGACCAATACACAGAAACCTGTATATGAAAATTTAAAAATAGATTACCAAGCTTCTGGTCTATCTGAAGGAAGCTAGAACTTATTAGTATGTACTCACTTGAGTAGACGGTCACTGCTAGGGCGTTACCAACAACACAAAACTGCGCAATGATCGGTGAACTCGAGTCCGAAATAATGATGTTTCATTGGTTGGCGGTGGAACGGATCAGCGTATGGTTGAACTCCGCCCCTTGCACTGACGCATTTCCACTTCTAAGCCATATAATTCGATGAAATTATTAAGCGGGATCGACATTTTGTCATCCATATAACACTGCAGAGCTGATCCAACTATTCATCAACTCAGTGCCAACAGAGGATAAACAATCGCTCATTGACATGGAAGACAACAACATGGAAGCATTCAGATTAATTCCCTGTGACGAATGCTCATTTGAGCGCGAAGCATGCGAACACGACTGTAGGGAAGCATAGTGATATCAATAGAGGCCAAGGTGTAGTCGTCAAAAGCCTTGGAAATTTGAGGAAAACATGTATCCAGATCATGAGAAGTCAGGTAATGTCGGCACTGCCGAGTGAGCGAGAACCTAAAGCCGTGGAAATGATATAATTACAGGATTCTGCCTCTGGTCAAGACACCTAGTCATGACTCAAAACGGAGCAGATAACGAATATGATGAAAGTTAGAGATGACACGCTCGCTAAGATAGACAATGCCCAAGAGTTGGTGCGTCCTATCATAAATATAGGTGGTCAGAAGCTCTTGGCTCTGGTGAACATAGGTAGCATTATCATTGCGTCTTCTGAAACTGTATTTCTCTGTCATACACTGTCAAAAGACAGAACAGAGGGCAGCTTTTGCTCTGTGAAGGACATGGCCGAGGGTAGCTGTACTTGGCAAAACGGTTGAAGAGAAGAGGCAGGTGAGTCCGAGTTGCAAGTGCGAGGGTGTGACCCTCGTCATGAACTCCTACACCTGACCTCAGATATTACCCTTGACGTGGAGTTCACGTGTCAGTACCTTCTATTTTGAGCCATGTCTTCAGACCGGTTTGATGCAGCACGCCACGAATTCCCCTCCTGGGCCAACCTCTTCATCTCAGAATAGCACTTGCAGCCTACGTCCTCAATTATTTCCTGGAAGCACTACAATCCCTCACTTCCTCTACAGCTTTACCCCCTAAGGCTCCTTCTAGTACCATGGAAGTCATTCCGTGATGTCTTAACAGATGTCCTATCATCCTGCCCCTTCTCCTTCTCAATGTTTTCCCCACATTCCTTTCCTCTCCGGTTCTGCCTAGAACCTCCTCATTCCGTACGGCATCAGGCCTCCTAATTTTCAACACTACATCTCAAATGCTTTGATTCTCTTCTGTTCCGGTTTTCTCATAGTTCATGTTACACAACCATACAAGGCTGTGCACCACATGTACATTCTCAGACATTTCTTCCTCGAATTAAGGCCTATGTTTGATACTAGTAGATTTCTGTTGGCCACAAATGCCCTTTCTGCTATTATTACTCTGCTTTTGTTGTCCTCCTTGTTCTTTCGTCATTCGTTATCTTGCTCCCTAGGTTGCAGAATTCCTTAACTTCATCCATTTTGTGATCGTCAATCCTGATGTTAAGTTTCTCTCTGTTTTCATTGTTGCTACTTCTCATTACTTTCGTATTTCTTCATTTTACTCTCAGTCGATATTCTGTACTCATTATATCGTTCATTCCATTCAGTAGATCATGTAATCCTTCTACACTTTCACTCACGATAGCAACGTCATCAGCGAATCGTTTCATTGATAGCCTCTCACCTTCAATTTTGATTCTACTCCGGAACCTTTCTTCTATTTTCACCATTGCTTCTTCTATGTACATATTGAACAGTTCGGGTGAAAGACTACGTCCCCGTCTTACACCCTTTCTACTCCGAGTACTTCGTTTTCGGTCATCTATTGTTATTATTATTATTCTCCCTTTGCTCTTGTACATTTTCTATATTACCTGTTTTTCCCTATAGCTTACCCCTATTTTTCTAAGAATTTCGAACATCTTGGGCCATTGTACATTGCTGAACGCTTTTTCCAGGTCGATAAATCCTATTAACGTGTCTTGATATCACGATAATTGATGTGTGTAAAGATGATATTTTCCTAGCTACAGTGGACAGAAAACCCACGCTTCACTTGAATCCAACAAAGGAGAGCAGTAATGACGTGCTGCTTCACGATTACACCGTGGCAACCAAAGATGGAGCACTACAACGTGACTGTTGCCCCCCTCCCTCATGATAATGCTGGAGAGCGTACCATTGGTTCATTAGAGCAGAGGGAGATCCCCCTTGTCTTCAGTCCTGAGACTGGTTTGATGCAGCTCTCCATGCTACTCTATCCTGTGCAAGCTTTTTCATCTCCCAGTACCTACTGCAGCCTACATCCTTCTGAATCTGCTTAGTGTATTCACCTCTTGGTCTCCCCCTACGATTTTTACCCTCCACGCTGCCCTCCAATACTAAATTGGTGATCCCTTGATGCCTCAGAACTTGTCCTACCAACCGATCTCTTCTTCTGGTCAAGTTGTGCCACAAACTTCGCTTCTCCCCAATCCTATTCAATACTTCCTCATTAGTTATGTGATCTACCCATCTAATCTTCAGCATTCTTCTGTAGCACCACATTCCGAAAGCTTCTATTCTCTTCTTGTCCAAACTATTTATCGTCCATGTTTCACTTCCATACATGGCTACACTCCATGCGAATACTTTCAGAAATGACTTCCTGACACTTAAATCAATACTGGATGTTAACAAATTTCTCTTCTTCAGAAACGCTTTCCTTGCCATTGCCAGTCTACATTTTATATCCTCTCTACTTCTACCATCATCAGTTATTTTGCTCCCCAAATAGCAAAACTCCTTTAGTACTTTAAGTGCCTCATTTCCTAATCTAATTCCCTCAGCATCACCCGACTTAATTAGACTACATTCCATTATCCTTGTTTTGCTTTTGTTGATGTTCATCTTATATCCTCCTTTCAAGACACTGTCCATTCCATTCAACTGCTCTTCCAAGTCCTTTGCTGTCTCTGACAGAATTACAATGTCATCGGCGAACCTCAAAGTTTTTATTATTCTCCATGAATTTTAATACCTACTCCGAATTTTTCTTCGACAGTAATGTGTCGAAAATGATGGATATCCTGGAAGAAAATTTGAAGCAGCTCAAAGTGATCTTGATCCAGCATGCTCATGTGTTCTGTGTAAATCTGGACTGTTTAAATATTTTAGATACAAGTTTAGAATGAAGGAGAACGATAAATATTTCAGACATGCAGTCTACCACTCTTGTGTAAGAAGCAGGTGGAGAAACACGTAAAAGGATATGTTAGAACAAGGGCTAATAGAATGTTCAAGCAGCACTCGTAGCAGTTCCTTGCACATAGTCAAAAAGAAAGATTAGATTGGTTCTGAACTCGCATAAGTTGAAGACTCTCGATGAATTACGTAAACGATTCCATGGAAAAAGCATATTTTTAGTGGTGAATTTATGGGCAAGCCTCTAGCAAGTGGAATTCAAAACATTGGCCCTTTTTATTGACAGCTTTCAGCGTATATATATGCTCCCTAGACACAGCACCGGACGAGGAGGTTAAAAATTTCATCACAAAATATAGACGACATTTTGTCTGCCACCATGAAATGGGAAGAAAATAATCGCTACTCGAGAAAGCTGTTGCAGGTATTGCAAAAGGCCATATCTACTGTAAACCAAGAGAACTCCTGTTTTGGGCAACCAGGGATTTCTTTCCTGGGACATTTCTGGGGACGCGATACGCCCAAATGAAGAAAAGATAACAGTAATATCTGAGTTATCTACACCCATCACGAAGAAACATCTGCGGAGTCTGTTAGTTGTAGTAAACTGCTACAGAAGTTTTGTAGGCAGCGAGGAATTAGCGTCACCAAGACAGGTAAAAATACGCCCTGAAAGTGGGATCAAAAATCAAATGAAGAAGATTTGTTGTTTACGCAGTTGCGAATGCTGTAAAGTTGGAGTCGGAGCAGTTATATCTCAGGAGGCAAAAGTATATGGAGTAATCGAACACATAACTATTGCATTCGGCAGTCGGGTGATCAGCAAAAGCGAACGCAATGTTTACGTCACACAACTTGAGGCATGGACAATTGTGTTCGCGATTAAGAAGTTTAGGTATTATTTTAGTGAACAACTATAATAGAAAATACTGATCACAAGGCTCTAGAATTTTGATGACTGAGAAACTCACCCATGCACGTCTACATCGCTGGACGCTTTATTTGCAAGAATATTCATTTGAGATTAGTAACATTCCCGGTAAAGTCTAGCTCATGGCTGACGCCCTGTGGCGCTCGCCATTACGACTTTTGGAGGGTACGGAAGAGGAACGCAATGAGAATAAATTTGGTATCCTGTACCTCAAGGATGTGCCTTTCGACAACTACATTCAGGATTCCCTGCACCACATCGACAAAGAACAACACAACGATGAACTACTGACGGAAATTAAGAAGATGAACAACACGCATTTCCCGGCGCAGGGGCATTTTTATATGGTGATAAGCGAAATACTGTTTCGGCTTGGGAATCACAATGATTCAGCTTGGTTGGTACCAGAGCATATGATAAATTAGTTAACGTAGTATATTCACCTAAGTTAAGTACTTTAATGAAAGGCGAAATTTGTCAGCAAATTTGAGGAAACGGTTAACTTTAAAATTATGGACAGATGCGTGAGGAAGGTTCTGGCAGTCTGCATAAAGTGCCGGTAAGCAAAGCCGTCTTCCATAAAGATTGCTGTTCCTTTCCCAACGATCATTCCTCGAACAATGTGGGGCTATGTGGTTTTCGACCTCTGGGACGCAATTGTAAAGACAAGTGGGGGCCACAGGTAAGCACTCGTAGCAGTATAATTAGTCTTGAAATAAGTAACCCTCACGCCACTGAAAAAGGCTACTGGCAGCTCAGTAGCTGACTCATCCGAAACAGAGTTCGTAGGTGAAACGGAGGGTGCCAAACATGTTATCTACGACAACGCAAAAATGTTTGTTTAGAAGAGGTGGCAAGCGGCACTACGAAGGAGAAGAATTAAGGCTACACAGGGTGATTCAGCTGCCCCTACCGATCAGTTTCATGCAACCCGCCCTACGTCTGTATCAGGTTCAAAAATGGTTCAAAATGGTTCTGAGCACTATGGGACTCAACTGCTGAGGTCATTAGTCCCCTAGAACGTAGAACTAGTTAAACCTAACTAACCTAAGGACACCACAAACATCCATGCCCGAGGCAGGATTCGAACCTGCGACCTTAGCGGTCTTGCGGTTCCAGACTGTAGCGCCTTTAACCGCACGGCCACTTCGGCCGGCGTTCAGAAATGGCTCTGAGCACTATGCGACTTAACTGCTGAGGTCATCAGAAGTACTTAAACCTAACTAACCTATGGACATCATACACATGCATGCCCGAGGCAGGATTCGAACCTGCGACCGTAGCGGCAGCGCGGTTCCAGACTGTAGCGCCTAGAATCGCTCGGCCACTCCGGCCGGCTCTGTATCAGGACACTTATCCACACAGGCTACAGCCATGTAATCGATACGTTCCATCTCAGAGCATATTGCGCTGTTAGCAAACGGAATAGCACTGTAAAAAATACAAGGAAGGCTTGGCCGTGAGTTACACGGCATTTTTGGGACGACATCTACCTTAATTTTCCCATGCCTACCCAAGTGTCTGCCACCTTTCTTGTGTAATTAGCTGCACAGTCATACAGGTTTTGGATGCATTTGTAAGTTCATTCCGTTTATAGTACTTCATCTTTCGTAAATTGTTCAGAAACGTTGCCTTATAAAGTGCGTTTCACCGTAGAGTACAACGAAATTAATAGGGGGTTTAAAAACGGGCAGTGTGGAAGTAACAATCATCCGGTATATAATCCTACCCATGTCGGTTTGTGCGACCCCATATGAAAGAACAATATAGTAAGCCATTTCGCTCTGAAGATGTGAAGCAAATTGTCAAAACGTCGCAAAATAACTGGTAAAGTACATGAAGACAGGTTAGACCTATTGTAACTTTTTTTAGGGAACTGCTTTAGCACATTAACGTGGGCAGTAAAATATTAACCCTTTAATTGGGCTGTATTGCGGAAAGCAGTTAACATCCACATTTTCCATTTTGATATCTCCTGTTTTTTTGTTTCTTAGCGATAGTGAAACACTCTTAATAAGGCAATGTTACTGAATCATTCACGAAAGATTAACTACTATAAACTGAATAAAATTACAGAAGCCTCCAAAATCTGTATGACTACATGGCTAATTACATAAAGGTAGATTGGAGACGGGTAAGTATGGAAGGAATGAGACAGAGTGTAGTCCCAAAATTCCATGTAACTAATGGGCAGACCTCAATTGTATTTTTTACAGCTCTGAGGAGAAAATTATGTATTTTACATGGTTGTCACCGGTCTTGATACTATGTATAGGTTGCATAAAATGAATCGGGGGTGGTGGAGGGGCAGCTGAATCATCTTGTAATACCGCAATATACCACCCACAAGTAAATGGAGCCGTAAGTGAGATGAGAAAAGTGGGACAACCATCCCGTATCTATTGTAATAAGAGCCATGGCACATGGGAAGATTATGTCTACGATTTCGAACGCCAGCGCAGGTGATGATGAATGTGGATCCAGAGGACAGAATCAGAGAATTAGTTCCACTTCCACCTCAATTGACAGCGCAGCATTGGCAAATAGACGGGAATCCCATTGCGAAAACTAGGAAGGCTGTGCTGCAAAAGAAGATAAGTGAGAAGAATGTGTAACAACTTTCCGTCTTCCCACAACAGCAGGTAGCGATGAAAAATCACCGCCTCTTCTGTTAAGTGAAGAACCAGAAACGAAAGTTTTCTTACTGTACTTGGGTCTTACCACATCAAAAATTTAGTCTTCACCAATGCCGTCGTTGTAGAGACTCTGCGCTATGAAGAAGGCGAAAGGGATTAACCGTTTTCCTACCTTAAACCTTTTGTACAGTAGATTTAGTTTTGTTCATACTCTGTAATCAGTTTGTATTTGCTTTCCTGTTATGTCATTTCTGTTTCATTTGTCTTAGGTTAAGTTATGCCTGTAGTTGTTTCGACTAGGGATTTTGCTTGTGTTTTGGGAGACTGTGTTTGTGTACCCGTAAACACACGAATGGTTATTATGATTCATACAAGTTTTTAGTCGAGGTTCGCTCATTGTTAGGAAGACAATTCAGGTTTCTGGCTGTTATAGATAGAATAGTGCAGTGGCGACCAACGAGAATTGTAGCCGATGTTTTCTTAGGGATGTCATATATATTTTGTTTCAGAACCTTCAAATGAACTGCTAGAGATTAGGAAATGCCATGTATCATTCTGTCACATTCTTATGTTCTCTGTATTTTCCCTTATGATTCCTTATTCTTTGATTTTAGATTGTCAGTCCCAAGTACGTCGAGGAGCGTTTTGTTATTATGACAATTCAGAAGTTTTCTATTTATGGGAGGCTACTAATCTCTGCCACTGGTCATTAAAGTTCGGAAGGTTATGACCTGATTCATTAGTTGATGGTAGAGGGTGATATTGTAATAGCATATTGGGCCTTCCGCTGGCTGAAAGTTTCTGCCCCAGGGAAACAGCTATCTGTCTTTCCCGATATTCAGTTAAAGCCTCAAGAGTACTGAGCGTGTTAGACGAAATGCTTATATCAACATTATGTGTTTCTAAATGACATTTCTTGTCAGCCGCCATTTAAAGCCATAAGAGCACTGAGAGAGCTAGACGAGATGTTTATATCGAGATAACATGTGTATATCCTCTTGCTGTCACCCTAACGAATTATTTCGTAAATGCACCGAATCGATTTAATAGCACTTCCCCAACTAAGAACGTAGAAGTTGCAACCTGTGTTTGATGTTATGACGATGTAATTCAGAATGAGAGTATCAAACGTGTATTTAGATGTAATTTCTTGGGGGAAGAAACAGTTATTCGTCTTGCTTTTACTGAACGAAGAAATTAGACAATCTCTTTTTCATTTTGTATCTGACAGTGGGAATCGTTCCAATTCCACTTAAGACAAGTAATAGCACGATTCCAATTCCACTTAAGACTAAATGTTAAATATCAGCATCGACTCAGGGGTTGGAAAGAAACACACAGGAAACTCTGAATGTTTCAGTCAGACTGCCCTGCTTGGTGGCAACAGCTGTCCCAGGGGGTAGGCTCGAGAAGAGAGGGCAGATAAGCCGAGCTTAGGGCTTACATGTGGCTAGTCTTTCACAAGATGGCAGTTCGCATGCCTCCTGTCGAGGCACTCCTCGACCACCTGTGGCCGCTTTCCACAGTTTGTGCGCCCCTTCCGGCATTCTCACCTTGAATGAAAGTTACCACACCGAGCTACCCAATTTTTGTTTAATTTTAACCCACGTAACTTCAAATGACACGACGAACCGTCTCGTTCTGCATATGGATTGAATCCCAGGTCAGGCAGACTAAGCAAAGATTTCGTGACCGAAGCAAACTGTCATTTCTGATTAGGCATACAGAGAGTGATATACTTCGATTTTAGACAGTATCAGTTAGCAAATATCAACTTTAAATTGCAAACACAAACATTTTTAACGGACGCGAATTCCTCCCCAGCATCTCTTGTCCCTGTTAACGAACTACGAGAGATGTTAAATATTGCTTCTTCACAAGTAACTTACTTGAAATGCCGTGAAGTAAAGCTTTGTGTTGGACAGGGATTCGAACCCAGGACCTAATCGGATTGATATCGAAACACAACCAACTGTGACATATCGGATATCCTTGCCAGTAGCTAGATGTTTTAACTGAAATGACGAGAAGGAACATTAATTTTTTCCTTCCCAGGACTCCAGCCCGGCACCTATCGCTGTTACATTCTAGAGAAAACGAACGTTAAATATGGGTTTCTTGCACCAGCAGCGACATGTGAGCATGTTTCAACTAGAAATAATATGACGAAGAGTTCAGTGCTCACTGGGAATAGAGCCCCACACATATCGTTGTTGACTAAACACAAAGAGACGTCAGCTACCGAATTTTTCTCCACCAGCAGGTCGGAATAACATCTTGAACTTACAGTGATTTCGCAAATAGTTCTTTGTCCCACTGGGAGTCAAAAACGTCAGATATCTTTAGTGTTGGCAACAAATGAAAAAACATTAAAAATCAAAATTAGTATCTGTTGTGACTTGGCAAGACAGCCAAGCCACTATGAGAGGAAGCCGAAAGGCACGCGTTTAAGCTCACGCAGGCTGGCGTGAGATCTGGAACAGTTAAAGGAATAGAGACTAGCAAAAAAGGTACGTAGCTTCTGGAATACTTAACTTTAATCCATAATTGGTGAACCTCGGTCTGACGGTACATGCATCACAAGATAAATAGCAAATGATAATGGAGCCTTGCTAGGTCGTAGCAAATGACGTAGCTGAAAGCTATGCTAACTATCGTCTCGGCAAATGAGAGCGTAATTTGTCAGTGAACCATCGCTAGCAAAGTCGACTGTACAACTGGGGCGAGTGCTAGGAAGTCTCTCTAGACCTGCCGTGTGGCGGCGCTCGGTCTGCAATCACTGACAGTGGCGACCCGCGGGTCCGACGTATACTAACGGACCGCGGCCGATTTAAAGGCTACCACCTAGCAAGTGTGGTGTCTGGCGGTGACACCACATTATACACCAGCAGATAGGTGTTCTCATGCTAGAGCTTGATAATACATAATGAAATCTTTAGTTCCGGGCCAGGATTCGAACCCATTCACACGTAATATGTGGAGATGTTGAGTAATCTGCAGTTTTGAACAAACAACAAATTGTAGCCGAGCTGTATTGCCACGATGGGATCATATTCCGAGTTAAGGGCGGTCTGAGTTGCATTCTCAGTTCAGAACCAATTTTATCGACATACAAAATCTCAGATAAAAGATGGAATAAGTGTCCTGGACTCTACATAGCGTTTGTTTCGTCAGTAGGAATAAATAACTAGTATAAGAAAGGTTACTGGTGATAGAGTTTCTACATGTCGCCACTCCATACTTTATTGTGGCTCAACCTAACGTCTACTTGGCCGAGAAGGAATATCATATTTAATGTGAATTTCAGACCACACTGCCATTATATCTTCTTAACTTGATGTAGTCAGAAGAGAATGGAAGCTTTCTCTCCCTATCTAAAAACATTGACAGAAGTGGGAATGGAACCCTCTTTTCTGTGACTCATTTTTCTATTGTAACGCCGTTGCGCCACACCGGATGAGAATTCTGACACACAGGCTCCCTGTCGTAAGTTGCAGCATGTTCAGTAAATTCATTTACTTTGTTGACCAAACCACCATGATCTAGCTGCCTCGGCTACCCATTGTATACATTCGACTCTATTTTGTAATCACCGAAATAAAATCACGTAACTGCCACCTACACAGAACTGCCAACAGTGTAGGAAGTGTTCCTTTCCACTTGAGCTATTCTATTGTACTATCTGTTTGTAAAAAACGTCGTGCAGCACAAAAGAAAATCTTTAACTGTTTCTCTCATCGTCAGAAGTCTAGGCCCGGCCATTTGCATTATCTTGTAGCGCTTTGGTATGCAGAAGTTCTGGAGGAATTGTTGTTCAGCTCTGGAGATGCTGGAGCTATGTGTCAGCTGGTAGCGTAATGGTAAGTGCCCTGCACCTTAAATAAGATATCCCGAGTTCGAAAAATTTACTACTATATTTTTTTAAAAGGCAACTCTGCTGTCTGCTGAAGTTACCAATCTAATGGAACTTTAAACATAATTCCCTTCACTTCTCAACCCAAAATAG
Organism: Schistocerca serialis cubense; assembly: GCF_023864345.2. Classification (NCBI taxonomy): domain Eukaryota; kingdom Metazoa; phylum Arthropoda; class Insecta; order Orthoptera; family Acrididae; genus Schistocerca; species Schistocerca serialis. The sequence continues at coordinate 769,858,478 of NC_064642.1, read as the reverse complement.
TCGCATGTGGAAAAAGGGCTAACTGTAAGTAGGCTGTTTATGTTTTCTTTATGTAAGTAGGCTGTTTAGGTTCTTATATTGGTAACGCCACCGCCACGTAGCGCTCTCTGTATGAAAATGAAATCACTGGCTGTGCTGTGTGCAGTCTGTGGCTAGTTTGCATTGTTGTCTGCCATTGTAGAGGGGCAGCTGGATGTTAACAGCGCGTAGCGTTGCGCAGTTGGAGGTGAGCCGCCAGCAGTGGTGGATGTGGGGAGAGAGATGGCGGAGTTTTGAAATTTGTCATGAACTGCTATATTTATATATGATGATATCAAGGTAAATACATTGTTTGTTCTCTATTAATATCTTTCATTTGCTAACTATCCCTATCAGTAGTTAGTGCCTTCAGTAGTTTGAATCTTTTATTTAGCTGCCAGTGGTGGCGCTCGCTGTATTGCAGTAGCTTGAGTAGCGAAGATTTTTGTGAGGTAAGTGATTTGTGAAAGGTATAGGTTAATGTTAGTCAGGGCCATTCTTTTGCAGGGATCTTTGATAGTCAGATTGCGTTGCGCTAAAAATATTTTGTGTCAGTTTAAGCACAGTCATGTATAAATTGTTCAAAGGGGAAGTTTCATATGTCGACCCTTAGCCGAGGATACCTCACTGGAATCTTCTGATTTTTTTCTTGTAGTTTATATCTTTGTTACTGTAATTGTGAAAAATTTTTGTCAAATCTGTATTGGCCAGTGCCCAACACCATTTGTAAAATTTTTTTGTGGGGAGCATGGGGGCTATGTAAGTAGACTGTTTATGTTTTCTTTATGTAAGTAGGCTGTTTAGGTTCTTGTATTGGTAACGCCGCCGCCACGTAGCGCTCTCTGTATGAAAATGAAATCACTGGCTGTGCTGTGTGCAGTCTGTGGCTAGTTTGCATTGTTGTCTGCCATTGTAGAGGGGCAGCTGGATGTTAACAGCGCGTAGCGTTGCGCAGTTGGAGGTGAGCCGCCAGCAGTGGTGGATGTGGGGAGAGAGATGGCGGAGTTTTGAAATTTGTCATGAACTGCTATATTTGTATATGATGATATCAAGGTAAATACATTGTTTGTTCTCTATTAATATCTTTCATTTGCTAACTATCCCTATCAGTAGTTAGTGCCTTCAGTAGTTTGAATCTTTTATTTAGCTGCCAGTGGTGGCGCTCGCTGTATTGCAGTAGCTTGAGTAGCGAAGATTTTTGTGAGGTAAGTGATTTGTGAAAGGTATAGGTTAATGTTAGTCAGGGCCATTCTTTTGCAGGGATCTTTGATAGTCAGATTGCGTTGCGCTAAAAATATTTCATGTCAGTTTAAGCACAGTCATGTATAAATTGTTCAAAGGGGAAGTTTCATATGTCGTCCCTTAGCCGAGGATACCTCACTGGAATCTTCTGATTTTTTTCTTGTAGTTTATATCTTTGTTACTGTAATTGTGAAAAATTTTTGTCAAATCTGTATTGGCCAGTGCCCAACACCATTTGTAAAAATTTTTTGTGGGGAGCATGGGGGCTATGTAAGTAGGCTGTTTATGTTTTCTTTATGTAAGTAGGCTGTTTAGGTTCTTGTATTGGTAACGCCGCCGCCACGTAGCGCTCTCTGTATGAAAATGAAATCACTGGTTGTGCTGTGTGCAGTCTGTGGCTAGTTTGCATTGTTGTCTGCCATTGTAGAGGGGCAGCTGGATGTTAACAGCGCGTAGCGTTGCGCAGTTGGAGGTGAGCCGCCAGCAGTGGTGGATGTGGGGAGAGAGATGGCGGAGTTTTGAAATTTGTCATGAACTGCTATATTTATATATGATGATATCAAGGTAAATACATTGTTTGTTCTCTATTAATATCTTTCATTTGCTAACTATCCCTATCAGTAGTTAGTGCCTTCAGTAGTCTGAATCTTTTATTTAGCTGCCAGTGGTGGCGCTCACTGTATTGCAGTAGCTTGAGTAGCGAAGATTTTTGTGAGGTAAGTGATTTGTGAAAGGTATAGGTTAATGTTAGTCAGGGCCATTCTTTTGCAGGGATCTTTGATAGTCAGATTGCGTTGCGCTAAAAATATTTTATGTCAGTTTAAGCACAGTCATGTATAAATTGTTCAAAGGGGAAGTTTCATAACTTCTGTGACATTTTGTTCTTTTCAGGTTTAATAGACAGCCAGGCAGCAGATGCATCGCGAAGCTTTTGTATTATGTATGGGGAGAGCGCATCGTGCCCAAATACGTCAGAAAAGTATTTTCTACATTAGTTGTCGTGTGGTAGTGGCATTTTATTCTTCTTCAAACATTGTTTGACAGCTTTAACTCAGAATAAGTTTTCTACATGCATGTAATCAATAAACTGCATGTGCATCATCAGACTGTTATAGATAATATCAGAGAATTCGCATATATCGTTGATGATTAATTTCAGTCTCATGTTTACTATTGTTTCAACAACACTAAAGGAAACCTTACGAAAACTGTGCACTGTATTATAAGAAATGAAATAAAACTACCCACGATAACCTTACGACGAAAGTCTGTCTTAATAAAACTGAGTATCTGTACACAAGCATGCTTCTATCGACACGAATTAGTAAAATACTACTCACTTAGATTTTGATTGGCTCTGTGTTTAATTGGTATGCTGTGTCATACTCAAGAGGTATGCAAATGTGGCATTTCATAAATATAGTTATGTTTTTCTAGAAACCCAAAATTTGCTTGTCTGCAGCGGGAAGAGGCGCTACCTGTTGTGCAGCATTGTAAGTTTTTCACCATTGCACTATGAGCCGAAAGTATTTTCTTACGATTTCCTTATTGATGTTTAATCTGACTGCTTGTAGCTCTTTTACAGAAGGGGTGAAAACGTTGAAGTCAGTGAGACTGGAGCTGCGAACCATAACAAGCTTTTTCACAAGTCAGCACGTTACCACATAGCTGGCGAACAGGTATGTGTGTGTGAGAGCTTCCTCTTACGAGGCCAATAGTGGCTAGAACTCATAAACCGCTATTTAAACGACGAGATTAGTTGCGATTTCCACCTGCAACGACTTTCCTGGGCTGAAAACCGTAAGTTTACAATCTTTTGTTACACCTCAAGCGATAATAACTAAGATTATTCAATGGAAATGACAGGTAAAATCAAGTTAACTTTGAGGCTTAATTCCGTCCACACAAGGAAGTAACTCGTCGATCACAGAGTTGCCAAACATACGTTGCCTTGTTGCCAAATCTCAGTTACAGTACCAGCAGGAAGAAGACGAACCGATGTGATCCTACAGCGGGCTGGTAAGTGACCATAGCTGGTGTCTCCAAGTCGCAGCTGCTACGGCCTGGAATACGTAATGCGACTGATTCGCATTACTATAACTAGGGTGATGGACTGAAACGTAGTTACTAAAAATACTCAGAATTGACTGCAAACTGAGCATCATAAATCAGTAACTCTCATAGTTGTTTCTATATTTCTTTCGATAGTGTACACAAAACTAAGAAACTCATTCACAGGCGTTTCGTGCCTCACCGATAGTCGACAACAACAAACAAATAAAAATAATAAAATAATGTGTGTGTGTGTGTGTGTGTGTGTGTGTGTGTGTGTGTGTGACAGAGAGAGTGTCTGTGTGTGCGTGTGAGAGAGAGACAGAGAGAGAGAGAGAGAGAGAGAGAGAGGAAGAGAGGAAGAGAGAGAGAGAAATAAAAAAGAATGAGAGAGAGAGAGAGAGAGAGAGCGTGTGTAAAAAATTGTTGTAAAGAAATTGAATCATGATATGTAAAGAAATCTTTCATTTAAAATTACACGTTCCGCATCATTACGAAATGTCGTATTCATGATCTATGGAACAAGAATTAATCTAATGTAATCTAATCACATCATATTGATGACTACCCATAAAGAGTCATGAAATACCGAAGTTTTTGCCAATACCAGTAACCAAATCTAAACTTGAAAATAAAAGACGACAGTTTTTGTAATAAACCGGGACCCCTATCAAGACCCTTTCGTCTCTGTTAGCTAACCACGAAAGATGTCTGATATACCTCCATTCTGAAGTAACAAAGTGTGCATGCTGTTGTGGACTGGCAAGACAGCCAATCCACAGTGACGGGTAGCCGAAAGGCGCGCGTTTAGCTCACGCAGGCTGGCGTGAGGTCTGGAACAGTTAAAGGAGTTGAGTCTAGCAAAATAAGTACGTAACTGCGGGAATACTTGACTTTAATCTATAATTGGTGAACATCGGTCTGCCGGTACATGCATCACAAGATAAATAGCAAAAGATAATGGCGCCTTGCTAGGTCGTAGCAATTGACGTAGCTGAAGGCTATGCTAACTATCATCTCGGCGAATGAGAGCGTAATTTGTCAGTGAACCATCGCTAGCAAAGTCGGCTGTACAACTGGGGCGAGTGCTAGGAAGTCTCTCTAGACCTGCCGTGTGGCGGCGCTCGGTCTGCAATCACTGACAGTGGCGACACGCGGGTCCGACGTATACTACCGGACCGCGGCCGATTTAAAGGCTACCACCTAGCAAGTGTGGTGTCTGGCGGTGACACCACACATGCATTTAAAGATGAAGTGCAAGATGTGAAGTTCTGTGACGGAGATACGAACCCAACACGTAATCGGATTGTTAACAAAGAGAAATAAAATGTTACGTATCGGTTTTTCTTACGAGCTGCTGGGTGTTTGAATCTAAAATAAGGAAATAAAGTTTTGTGGCTAAGCGACAATCGAACTGCACACCTACGGTGCATCCACGAATATAGCGTAAGTATCAGTTGCTTACTCACCAACAGTAAGATGTGTGCGTGTTTGACCAGAAATAACGACACCTACTGCGATTGTTGGTAACACGTGAACAGACATTAAAAATACACGTTAATTTTCACTAGCAGGTGGGTGTGCACTTGATAGGGCTTGAAATGAAATTATGATAATTTTTGTACTGGATCCTTTGGAGGAGACCTAGAGAAGATTGCAGTCTTGAGAAAAGGAACGAAATGATTGAACTATACTGTTCTGAGAGATTCAGATCCTCGAAAGAGGAGATACGAATTCGAATCACAGTCCAGCACCAAATTTTTCAACGTCTCTAGTTCAATCAAGCACAAGTAAAATAAGAGATCTGTTACTTTAAATGGCTATCGGTTCATCAAATAAAATAAAATTTTCTAATGTAAGTGAGTTTACTGGCGACTGTATTTCTGTTTCCTATGACTTCCGCTATGTCATTTCCCAACGTAAACCGGCTCTGCCCAGTTGGTAATGAAGGAACGTGATGTTTAATGCGGATTATGGATTATAACTTCTTTCTCTTGAGGTTACCAGAGGTAAAATAAATCTGTTTCTGCCTCTTAAAAGTAAATTCCTGAACCCACGCAGTGCACCTGTGATAATTCGTTCCACCAGACCATTGTGCCCACATTTCGCAGCCTCAAGAGTGTGCTGAAACGAATGATGTGCTCAGCTTACAAAATTAGTCACGGTGGAAAAAATGCGAGTCTATTAAATGATTAAGGAGAAGTAAGCTTCTGACGCGGAGATTATGCTATTCTCATGTCAGCAGGATGTAAAGACTCTTCTAGGCATCATAGGCTGGAAGTAAAGCCATTTTGAATTTTCACAAATTGAGAAAATTTCTAAGTTCGAGAAAATCCACCATGAAGTGTGAAGTTACCGGATAATTCGATTATTGCCGTCATTATTACCATCGTTTTATTCATACCGCTGCTGGAACACACGTGCTTGCCTTTTGGTCAATATAGAAGTAGTTTCCCAAGAACAGGTTCTTTCCCTGTCTACGGAATCATTTTCATGTTAATATCAAACATCAGCAATTACTCGTAGATTACATGAAAACTAAAGTAATTGATGAAGACTTTACTTGATAGCAGAAACGTGCTGCCTTTCTTCATTTACTTGCGCCTAGAAATGGCTGTCGAGTACTGCCAAATCAAAAGGCAAGAGATCTTACTGCCTTCCGATATACGTCGCTGTCAGTTCTTCCAGACGATTTGATCGACATGACCTGTTTCAAGTTGTGTATGACAGACAAGGTTTTAGAAAATCAATTGTTTTCCTTTGAAATAAACAGAAATATTTTCAGTCTAAGCTATCCAAGCACAACATTTTCGCAATATTAGTTCAAATTGAATATTCGCTTCTATAATGTAGGAAAGTATTTCACAGTTGCAAAACTCGTATCCGACTCATTGACCTTACACTTCCCCATGTCGCACCCATCGTGGATTTTCCGTTGCCCAAAAGTGCATATTATGCCGGTTTACGTTACCGCTGTTGGTGAATGACGCTTCGTCGCTAAACAGAACGCGTGCAAAAAGTCTGTCATCGTTACGTAATTTCTCTTGTTCCCTGTGGCTCAACTGTACACGACGTCCAAAGTCGTCGCCATGCAATTCCTGGTGCATATAAATATGGTACGGGTGCAATAGATGTTGATGTAGCATTCTCAAATGGTTCAAATGGCTCTGAGCACTATGCGACTTAACTTCTGAGGTCATCAGTCGCCTAGAACTTAGAACTAATTAAACCTAACTAACCTAAGGACATCACACACATCCATGGCCAAGGCAGGATTCGAACCTGCGACCGCAGCGGTCGCTCGCCTCTAGACTGTAGCGCCTAGAACCGCACGGCCACTCCGGCCGGCTGTAACATTCTCCACACCGACGTTTTTGAGATTCCCTTTTCTCGCGCAATTTGTCAGCTACTGATGCGCGGATTAGCCACGACATCAGCTAAAACACCTACTTGGGCAACATCATTTGTTGCAGGTCGTGGTTGGCGTTTCACATGTGGCTGAACACTTCCTGTTTCCTTAAATAACGTAACTATCCTGCGAACGGTCTTGACACTTGAATGATGTCGTCCAGGATACCGAGCAGCATACATAGCACGCGCCCGTTGGGCATTTTGATCACAGTAGCCATACATCAACACGTTATCGACCTTTGCCGCAATTGGTAAACGGTCCATTTTAACACGTGTAATGTATCACGAAACAAATACCGTCCGCAACGGCGGAATGTTACGTGATACCACGTACTTATACGTTTGTGGCTATTACAGCGCCATCTATCACAAAGCGAAAAAAGTAGTCCAACTAAAACATTCATATTTCTTTACGTACTATACGAATATGTAATAAAAAATGTGGGTTCCTAATTAAAAAACGCAGTTGATATCCGTTTGTCCTAAGGCAGCGCCTTCTAGAAGGCCAACCATAGTGCCATGTGGTTTCCCTCTTGAAGCTAGACGAGTTTCGTTGTTTGTAGTTTTTTCGTTTGATGCTTATTTCGTGAGATATTTGGCCCGGTCACTATCAATTGACCACCCCGTATACATTTTGTATCATTTTATTAACTACTGGACATGTGCAACGTTGTACACTGAGTCATTAAAGACAGTTATTCGCAAGTCATTATTCTTGGAGATAATTATGCTCAAGTAATTTAACAAGTAAACTTTATACCTATTTCTGGCCAAATGAGGGAGACAATGCAATCGTATTGTATTAGTAACTATTTGTACGAGCAATATTGTTTCAGTCTTACGAATTTACACATGTTAAATTAAGCTGAAACACTATCTTGGTGGATATAGTTACACTATATTATTAGCTTTTTTTACATGTCGTTACAACTCTGCCAATCAAGACCAAAGATGATACTGTATTTATTTTTCATGGGTTCAAGGATGAAGTGGATGTGATAATGAGACACAAAGTATATGATAATGACAACGAGGAAAAGAGATAGTGAAACGAGACAGCAGCAGTAGGATGTAAGAAATGATTTATTAGCAGCAAGAGAGTTAGAAGGAGGTAATGGCAGCGAGGGTAGACTGTAGCAGTAGCACTGAACGAACGGGGCTGCGACTGTGACACAGGATACAATGACAGAGAGGCACAAATGGAGAATGATAATGAGTCAGACTAAATGTGTGAGTTAGAAAGGGCAATTTGGAGTGGATGAGTACGCGCAACTTACAGCGGTGGACTAGCGGGTGTAAGTTACAATTACGGGATCTTGTGGGAATTTTAACAAAAGAGCTAATATGTTCACATACCAAATTTTTTTCCAAAGTATCTAAAGGTGTTGAGGGAGGTGGAATGAGACAGCTGGTACCCCACTTTTCAGTTGGAGTGTTTTCAAATATATTCGCATTTTCTGTGCTACGATAGGAGTATTTTCCCGTTATAAATACGAGCCTAATCCCAAAAGTGAGGTCCCCTATTTTTTATAAGTACATAGACATGTTTATTTCTACTAGTTACATCAGCTTACAGCTTGAACATTTAGCTGTTTTTCGACATAATCACCATTTCAGTCGATACATTTTGTTAGACTATAGGGTGGGTAGGTGATTATGTTCCACTGAAACTGTTGCAGGAGAGCAACGGTTTGCCGGGGGATGTGTGGGCAAGCGTTGTCATGGAGAATGTGTACGACCTCGCTCAGCATTCCACTTTTCCGGTTCTGAATCGCCCGTCTGCGTTTTTTCAGAGCCTTACAGTACCTGTCAGCGTTAATTGTGGTCCCAGTGATTCAGCTCCGACGACGAGATGAAAGAAGAGTATAATAACTTTCTGAACAGCATGGCGGTGAGCTGCTATGACATGGGCATACAAAAACTGCCACAGCGTCTACAAAATTGCATCGACAGAAATGGTGATTATGTCGAAAAGTAGCTAAATGTTCAAGCTGTAAACTGATGTAAAGCATTGTAGAAATAAACAGGTCTTTGTACTTGTAAAAAATAGGAGACCTTACTTTTGGGATTATCCTCGTAAATATGACCGACTTCTTCTGCAAAGCTGCTCTGTGCTATCACTGTTGTGGCGTTCCGTTGTAAAATTGGAGCCTTCACGTGGAACATTATACAGGATGTGCAGAAACAGTGTGAAAAGTTTGTAAGGGTGTTCCAGGGTAGCTTCTAAAGAGATACACTTGTTAAGAGAAAAGCCGGTGCTTTGCGCAGATTTCAGGATAGCTTGTAAAGAGATATACTTGTTAACAGAAAAGTCGATACTTTGTGCAGATTCCGAGTTAATTAGCATTAAAATTAGCCAAGCAGGCCGTTGTACCCGCACATTCAAGTGGCCTTCCAGATACAGTTATTGTCAGTTATTCTCACAGCATGGAAGATAGGGCATAAGAACGCTCAGCCTACGGTTAGAGTTTAATCCTTACTATCGTCCCTTGTCCAGTTTTTGTATCGCTCTATTGTTCGGTTGTAAGAAAGCAAACGGAAAAGACGGTTGGTGACACCATCTCTGGAGGACCGCTTGAATTTGCTCACATAATGACGTGATTGACTAACTTCATTACTAATTTATTCGGAAACGGCGCAATGCATCGACTTTTTTTTACCAATCATTTTTCAGCATTCAACATTCTTACAGACTTCACATACTGTTTCTGGCCTCCTTGCATATGTGTGTGGTAGGAAGTTTAATTAATTTTCAAGACAGATGATTGATGAGAGTTGCTCTCATTTGCATCCAACCTAGTTTCGAGATGACAGAGACTTTAGAACTGCTGTAAGTAGAAATATGCTGGGTTAATGGGATGTAAGGCTCACACCAGTTTGCATAACGTTCGTGTGTTGAGCACGGGGGGTTGGCAGATTACAGTATCCAGCTCAAGGCATCTCACACGACAAATAGAGACGCAAGCATTTCAGTGTTTACTGCAACGTATTTACAGAACGCTTCCACCAAATTCGTAGTCACAAACCCTAAATCACATTCACACCAACAAAAGGAATCTCATTCAGGACCAAAATCACAGATGATAAAATTTTACAATGGTTCATTCTTATTACTGAAGAAGAATGATGAATGAAGTTGGACAAATAACGAAACTGTGAAGAACATCGTTCACTTTACCCGCCCATAGCCAAAAAATAGGAGACGTCCCTACACAAAATTGCATATCCTCTCTTCTTAGAATATGGTGCGAATTTTATTATTTGTTTTTATTGTAGCATAATTCCCCAAATGGGCGCTGGCTGGCAGTAGATCAACATCTTACGTGTTTTAAGTACTTTTCACTCTGTGTTTGAGCTCAGCCCCACTGTGGAGTCACCGAGCGAGGTGGCGCAGTGGTTAGACACTGGACTCGCATTCGGGAGGACGACGGTGACGGCTCAATCCCGCGTCCGGCCATTCTGATTTAGTTTTTGTTGTGGATTGGCAGGAGACCAACCCACTAATGTTAGAGGAAGCCGAAAGGCACGCGTTTAGCTCACGTAGGCTGGCGTGAGGTCTGGAACACGACAAGGAAATTAGAACTTAGAAAAACGGACGCAGATGGTGGAATACTTAACTTTAATCCAGTAATGTTAAACGTAGCTCTTGTTTGTACATTATTTACAATATCAATAGTAACTGAACATGGCGCCTTGCTAGGTCGTAGCAAATGACGTAGCTGAAGGCTATGCTAACTATCGTCTCGGCAAATGAGAGCGTATTTTGTCAGTGAACCATCGCTAGCAAAGTCGGCTGTACAACTGGGGCGAGTGCTAGGAAGTCTCTCTAGACCTGCCGTGTAGCGGCGCTCGGTCTGCAATCACTGATAGTGGTGACACGCGGATCCGACGTATACTAACGGACCGCGGCCGATTTAAAGGCTACCACCTAGCAAGTGTGGTGTCTGGCGGTGACATCACAGTTTTTCCGTGATTTCCCTTAATCACTCCAGGCAAATGCTGGGATGGGTCCTCTAAAGAGCACGGCTGACTTCCTTCCCCATCCTTCCCTAATAAAGTGAGACCGATGACCTTGCTGTTTGGTCTTTTCCCCCAAACAACCCAAACCAACCCACTGTAGAGTCAGGACCACTTCAAACCAATACCCGTAGAACTAGTGGTTTAGAGGAGGGAGTCCTAATTGGTATTACTGCAGAAACATAATTGGTGCGCCGGCCGCGGTGGTCTCGCGGTTCTAGGCGCGCAGTCCGGAACCGTGCGACTGCTACGGTCGCAGGTTCGAATCCTGCCTCGGGCATGGATGTGTGTGATGTCCTTAGGTTAGTTAGGTTTAAGTAGTTCTAAGTTCTAGGGGACTGATGACCACAGCAGTTGAGCCCCATAGTGCTCAGAGCCATTTGAACCATTTGCCATAATTGGTGCTATTATAGAAACATAATTTCTAAACAATTGAGATAAGAGATAGATACATGTTTCTAAAATTACTAAGACAAGCAGTACTGCTTTGAAGATTTTATGTAAAATATTGTAGCCTGTTTTTAAAAAATACATCCATCTGGTAATAGTTTTTATAAAAACGAGGCACTTATGGTAAAGGAACAGAAGAGTAGTTGAGGACTGTAGAAAGAGTTTTTCGAAAAGGACCTGGATATAAGTGTGATCCAAGCGTTTGAAGAGGGAATGGAAAAGTTGATGGGGAAGGAGGGAACTAGGTGAATAATAGTCCTGGCATGAACAGGAAGAGGAATGTTATGTCAAACTGAAATAATGGCTACAGCCACTGGGCAAATTTCATAGCCAAGTAGGTAAGGCAGAGGAGAGAGGCTACCGTTTCATTACGGCAGGGTGTGGAGTGTGTGTACACGTAAGGCTGGAGGGATCTTTTGGCTCAGGCGCAATTAAAAACCAAGGTTAATAACCTTAATAACCAGGGCTGAAACGATAGGGTGGTTGTTGTGACGAGTGCGAGAAGGTGTTCATGTTGAAGAGGGAAGAGAGAAAATTGATAAACTCACACATGAAACTTTCGCGGGATGGTAGACGAAGACGGAAGGCGTGGTGGAATACTTGGCATCGGATGGTATGAAGGGAGTAGTAAAATTCTGGTGAATCGAAAGTCCAGATGACATCGGATTAAAGCGCTTTAGGTGTGGAATATAGCATAGGGCTGCAGCTGCTATGGTCTGGCGGTTAGTCCGTTGTGTGAGCTTGCTTTTGGTTGGTTAGTAGGTGCAGTTTCCATGTTACTTAATGGTCAAGGGTCAAGTTTTACTACGACGTATTCTAGTGTACTAGTTAAATGAATAGGACGCTTCTACATTGTGAGGTAGAACTCGCGCCTGCGTCTTTTGAGGTTTGCTTTTGCGGAGCCACTGGTAACACCAGAAGGTGTATTGTTCCAGATGAAGTGGAAGGGAGCGCTGGAATTTCTGGAAGGTGGCGCACTGGACGAGGTACACAGGAAGAGCCACATTTGATGAACAGCATCCGTTGGTTCCTGATTCTTAGCAAACAAGTCACAGCACCTACTTGATGGCAGCCCATGGTAAAGCGGCTCTCAACTCAACGCTTCGATCTGCAAGAAATTAGGATGAGCGTCCGATTGCTGTGTCCACGATCATGTAGCGTTGCGCAGTGGCTATTCTGACTCGCAATGCTGATTAACCATCGTTACATGTAAACATCTTCATTCACGAATACAATAACTGATCTCATTCAAGCTACATTTCTATGAATGTGTGTGCTCGAGCTGCTGTATTAAGTTTGGCCGCACCTATAATTAAAATTTGTTGTTTATTTTGGAATCAGGTGCTTCTTGAGCAGTGTTCGCCGTTTAAAAGTATATTTACAGTGCCTGTTTGGTGATATAAATGTAATTTGTTAGTTAGTAGTTCGTATGTTAGAGGGTAGTTGATGTATCTGTTGTGTATGTTGTGGGTCCAACTAAAGAGGCCTGGGCACGATAAATGCCTTTACTGAGAATGTGTATTTCTGTAGTGGCTATTGCCATCTACGCTTAAGTGAAGAAAGAGGAATTTCTTGGCCCTGCAACTCCCACTTGTAGCATATTTTGAATTTAATGTTGTCAGCTTATTCCGCTTGCTTAGAACCAGAGGTATTCCTTCCAGTTCCGATCAAACAGTCACATGATAGTGATGCTACCGACCTGTTAGCTATTTTCAATATGTGTTTGAAACTTGTAATGTGGAACATGCAGATTCATTTTATAAACTTGTGATCTGATTAGACCTCTGTGCTATTCAATTACGAATTTTTTAAATTTAATATTGTTCTCAAAAAAAATTTATTTTAAATTTCATACAGTCATTTCTGTAAAATGTAATAATTAATAATAAATTAATTAATTCTGGTGGCAGCTGCTCAGATTATATTGCATCATATTTTGTATTTTAATAACTTGGATTGTGTTTTTAGCCGGCCGCGGTGGTCTCGCGGTTAAGGTGCTCAGTCCGGAACCGCGCGACTGCTACGGTCGCAGGCTCGAATCCTGCCTCGGGCATGGATGTGTGTGATGTCCTTAGGTTAGTTAGGTTTAAGTAGTTCTAAGTTCTAGGGGACTGATGACCACAGATGTTAAGTCCCATAGTGCTCAGAGCCATTTTTTTTTGTTTTTAATAAGTATGTCAATCAATTTGTGGATTAGTAACTCAACGATTTCATACGAAATTAAATTGTTCAATTTCCAATTTTAAAATAGTATGAGTATTGTACGTCGTTCGAATGTTCTTGTGATCCGGCAACTTATCATCCCCACCCCCAAGCCTGCTATATTATTTCAAGGGGAATTTAATTCCTCATCAGCGTCAATTCAATGTCTTACACATCTCATCTTGTGTCTGAATTTATCCGTTGAGTAAGGCCTTCTAGCATTCTTTACAGTTACAAGCGCTTGGCATCATTCCCTAGACACAATTGACACGGCTGATGTTTCACAAAACTCACTACCTTCCCTTGTCATGGAACTAGAGAAAAGTTAAGGGTGTATCAGTGAATTATACTTCAAGAACATGAGTTAACTTACGTTGGAGTTTCGCTAAGGCCCAAAGTGCTGACTCCGCTCTGAATTAAGTGGCGTACACCATGAGGAGAAAGATCGGTTGGAAGCCACGGGCTGTAGGCAGCAATCACTGAAATCATCTGTCTGGTTTCGGCATTACGGTTTTCGGTCACCGACGTTAGTCCGAATGGTTGTCTCTCAGCAGTGTGAAAGGAATTGTCGTCTGATGTAGACTTAAATCTTTAGCAAGAAGACGCAGCTGTTTGTAGTGCTTCTGGATTCCTCGTTGAAGAACATTACATTGCGAAAGTATGGTACATGTCACTGTACCTTAACCATCTTCTATAGTACCTGGCATGTTTGCGTTTTCTGATCTCGAGAATGCAGACGGTAGCGTAGGGCATTATAGTCTCCTTTCGGAAACTTCAGGTGCATTCACTTTCAGTACATTCGCGTTTTTTCGTCTTTTCTTTGCAATCATGCACGCTATGTAACCATACGGACAGCAAATCTTAAACGTGCCATTCGACTGCAACTATGTTTCTAGGATGCATACCTACATCGACACTGATACTTGCAAGCCACCTTATGCTGTGAGTAGACGAGTATTTAATATATAAGAGGAATATTTTGTAACTCCACTATTGCCGGTCCCAAGCCCGAGGCCCCATCTCGCAAGTCCTGGGGAAGGGGGAGGGGGAGGAGTAACAACCTTGTAAAAAAAAACCTGGGTCCATCTGGCTCCGGATGGTAGCAGCCTGTAAGGGCCCCTACCTAGGGTCACAGTGAAGCCCGGCCAGCATTCTCGAAGGCGTAAGAGGAACGGCGCTTCCCAACGGCAGAGAGAGCGGAAGAGCCACTGGAACATATCAGGTGGCGGCTGTACCTCATGTTAGGGGCGGCTACCAAAGTCATCTGTGTCCCTATCTCAGGGGCGGCCTGAACACATCTTCTGGCGCTAGCAACTTCAGTCGTATAACTGGACAGACACGAGCCGTCCCATCAAAAATTTTTTTAGCTCATGGAATGAATCGCACTATGGAATCGAGATTACCCCAAGGGGACAATCCGCCGTTGACCAAGGTCGACGCAAGCAGACATTCGGATTCTGGGGGACCTGCCAAAAAGTGCAAAAGGGAAGAGTCGGAGCTCCCAAGAAAGAAGATTAAAAGTAAAAAGACTTTCAGAATTGGAACCATAAATGTATAGACAATGATCAAGACTGGTAAACTTAAACAGGTAATAGATGAGATGAAAGAGAGAAGCATTGGAATATTAGCGATGCAAGAAACAAGATACACTGAACGAATATACAATGGAGTCAGAAAGCTTCATAATACTGAAGGGGAAACCAGGAGTTTAAGGGGGAAAGGAAAGACATGCACCTAGATGCATTGGTACAGGTTTCGTAGTATACAAGAGATTCGAGGATGGCAGAACTGAAATGAAGAGCAGGTCAGAAGGGATATCAACGCTGACATTTCAAGCAGGGAACAAAAAGTATACAATAATAAATGGACATGCACCAACAAATGACAAGAACAGGAAAGACAAGAAAGTTGCAGATAGTTTCTGGGAAGAGCTAGATGATACACTGAAAAACATACCATACAGACATGTAAAGATACTCGTAGGAGATTATAATGCAAAGATTGGAAGAGAGAAGCAACATAAATGAGTAATGGGCAAGTACCCTGCACGCCAGCGGACAAACAAAAATGGAGAAAGACGAATTGAACTGTGTCGAGAACACAAAATGAGATTCATGACAACACACTTCAGGGCCAAACCGTGTAAGAAAAAGACATGGAGAAACCCATGCACCCTCCTTGGAGAATTCCAAATTCACCATTTAGCAATCAGCTGGACAAATGCTAAAGAGATCATGAACACAAAGGTCAGGAAGAAAACAAGAATAGGATGGCCGAGTGCACAACTCGTAAGCAGAAAGGGCCCAGGAGAAGATAAAAGTTGACGTGCTTTCCGACATTATAAGAAAAGAGCAGTGTTGGCAGGAGAGATAAAATGCGGACAACAGGGAGTCGCCGTTCTATCCTGCTGTTTACCAGCTCCCGCGCCCGGGAGTACATGAATGCCCTTAGCCATCTGGTTTTGCTTCCTGCCGGCATAAATGAACGCCCGTAGCTATCTGGACATTCTACCTGCCGGGCATACATGTACGCCCGCAGCCGTCTTGGCTTTCTAACAACTGGATATACACGAAGGGCCGTAGCTGTGAAAGGTTTAAAAAGGTAGACTTAATTGTGACAGACAAGACGAAGAAGAGAAAGAGAAGCGGTACTGTTTCTATGCATGGTTGGCTCATTGCTAGACGACAGATGTACTAGGCCACATATTTTCACTATCCGGTCTCTGCTTTTACTGTTAGCAACTCAAAAGGCTCCAAAAGCACATTCTTACCTCATCTGGATAGTCGCTGCGTGGTAATATGAAACTCTCTACTGTAATTAATCTGACCATTAGGGGTGACAGCGTAAACTAGATTGAGCCGTAGCTGGCGCATGTTATGCGTTGGATTAAACCTTCGTTGCTATTCTGTGTTTAGTCTCCCGCGGTTATCGCTATTATGCTCTTATCCTCTCTCTCCGCTAGTGGCAGCAGCGGTGTGTATCGATATTCGCACCTTGTACTATCTTTTTCCTGGCGCTTATAGTTTCCGGCTGTGCTGTGTGCGATCAGTTGGTCGGTTGGCGCGGAGCAGCGAAAAAATCTCCGCGGCGTGTTGCTTGGCCGGTCTCGCTGGCGGCGTTTACGCGCAATCGGAGTGTGTGGTTCTCTTCCCATTGTTACGACGTCCGTGGCTCACTGATCCTGGACACTAAAGTTCAGTTTTGACTTAATTTACCAGCAAGTCACGACCCTTCACATTGTGTGGTTTGGATTTCGTTGTCAGCTGTTGGGACATTCCCGCGAGCTACAGCGTGTGTTTTCAAGTTGACAAATTGTAGCCACCCTCTGGTGGTGTTTAACTGTACTTGGTTATTTTGAATTTAAGTCCACCAGCGGAATCTTCTGGCTTGTGGCCGTTAACGTTCCGCTTACCTGCCCTGGCCTTTGACGTAAATTCGGGCAATTTTCCTCGTAGTGTTGTCACTGTCCAGCATGATGTGCAGTTTGACAGCTCAATGTGTAATTTGTTGTGGGCGCCAATACTTACTACGTAGTTCCATTGAACTCCATGTTGTGTACTGGTCGGGTGGAGCGGAAGTTATCTTGTCGGTGGGCCCGTTGAATGTCTGCCGGTTGGGTTGTCGTCGGATCGAGAATGGTTGGGCCGACTCCCTGTCTCACCTAAGCGAGCGTTAGTGTTTCAATTCCAGGCCAACCCTTGGAAACTTCTGAGCGCCGCTGGGTGTACTGCCTTTTCTTATTTGCTCTTGTTTGTGTATTTGCATGACTTCTAGCCGACTTTTAAATTAAGGTTGTTTTGCCGTCACTCAAAACACCATCATTTAAAACAAGTGACATAGGAACCCTCGTCTGCACGTAACTACCTTCACCCACATTAACTACATACCATCCTGTGTCCACAAATCACCTTACTAACTGGATTTTGTAATCTTGTACCACTACGTATACCCACAAAAAGTCTATCTCATATATACTTTCATTTAAACAAAACTTCGCTGTCCTCTGGTGGACAGCAGGTGAAAGTCGTTTTATCCCCACTCAACAACATGCAGGGATTCAACAGATCAAATATCCTTCATCATTTTTTACAGCTCATATTGCATTACTCAATACATCATAGCTTCGTGCATTGAGATAACCAGTTGCAACCAACTGCCACCTATGAAAAACAAAATGCACAGAAAGAGGACAGAGCTTGGGGAGAGAGAATTTTCTGTGACGCAGAAAGAAGAGAAAGGGACGGTGGAGAAAGTTCAGCCCTTTCGTTCCTCAATTCAGCATGGCACACAACGTCCCAGTGGTTTCCACAACACAAGTGCTAATCGTGTAGTTACGACTGGGCACGTGCTTAGGGCGTAGAGTTGCATATCGCGCTAGTAATCCGATAGACAGGAGCAGAATTCTCAGAATGTAATTGTTCGCCACTTTTCTTACAAGGCGCAGACTCGCATTTTACGTCTGTGCCTGGTTTTGCACTAGAAATTCACTCCTACCAAGGTCTAAGGGATTTTGTGCGTCAGTGGTTTCGGAGTTCTTGCGAAAACTTTGTGGAGCACAGTCCTTAACCTGCGAAACAACGAGTGGGAACCTATTTTCGACAGGCGTTACAGATGTGATGCTCTTAGAAAACACGAAAGAAATAGGATGGATCATGGCATGAAATCGACACGCAAGAAAATGACACGAATGTCTGGGACACTCTGTGTGTGCCAGACACATTTTGCTGGCTACAAATACGTGGAGATTAATTGAAAACGCTTCCCCGGAATCAGCGCAGTCCATATCTGTGGGCGTTTCAGTAACCACTACATGTAAGAGAATAAGGACCTGTAAAGCATGCACCCAGGACACTGAGTCTAGATGGAAAACTATTCTCCTCTTCCTAAAACCCGGTAAGTCTGTTAGTGAAACGTCTTCCTCCACCCATCAACTTTGCCGTGCGTCAGCAGGATCCTTGAGTCTATTCTCTCCCAACGCATCCAGAAACAACTGGAATCAGGTATCTTTCTAATCGTCATTCAGCCGGGATTCCTTACTACAAACTTTTAAGCTGATGAGTATTGTCATCACTATTACACATCCAACACCAATAACACGAAATAACCTCAACATTTCTTCTTCTCATCTCTGGAAATTTAAAAATCCTGCAACCGTATACGGCATTCTGGTACTTTGGGAAATCCCCTGATATGTAGTACTAACATCCGCCTAATAGTATCCATCTATCAGTTATCCATCCACTCTATGTAAGAGTCAACAAGCCCAAGTCCCACAGCTTTCATCCAACAGCAGGTATGCCTTAATAGTCCACCCTGGCTTTGGTATTTGATGTATTACGTACGGCCAAGCCGACGTTCCTCCAGTGTACTTCCTCAAAGTATACTTGCTCTCCATTCCACGATCTTCCATTCGTTCCAATAATCAACCTAAATATTCCTCAATAACTTCACTTCCTCAGATACCTAGTGGTACTTCTCCATCCATCCCGTACAAACGCAACCAACCATATCAGGGAAAACCATCCGAGCTTTTCGTGTCAGAGATCTTCACCTCACAGCGCTAGTGTGTCAAATCTATCCAAATAAAATACTGAAATACACTTCATTGACAATCATACAAAACCTAACCTAGAATTACCACCTAATAAATCAACCCCCCCCATGAACCATGGACCTTCCCGTTGGTGGGGAGGCTTGAGTGCCTCAGCGATACAGATGGCCGTACTGTAGGTGCAACCACAACGGAGGGGTATCTGTTGAGAGGAGAGACAAGTGCGTGGTTCCTGAAGAGGGGCAGCAGACTTTTCAGTAGTTGCACGGGCAAAAGTGTGGATGTTTGACTGATCTGGCCTTGTAACACTAACCAAAACGGCCTTGCTGTGGTGGTACTGCGAACGCCTGAAGTAAGAGGAAACTACAGCTGTATTTTTTCCCGAGGGCATGCAGATTTACTGTACGGTTAAACTATGATTGTGTCCTCTTGGGTCAAATATTCCGGAGGTAAAATAGTCCCCCATTCGGATCTCCGGGCGGGGACTACTCAAGAGAACGTCGTTATCAGGAGAAAGAAAACTGGCGTTCTACGGATCTGAGCGTGGGATGTCAGATCCCTTAATCGGGTAGGTAGGTTAGAAAATTTAAAAAGGGAAATGGACAGGTTATAGATAGATAAAGTGGGAATTAGTGAAGTTCGGTGGCAGGAGGAAAAAGACTTTTGGTCAGTTGAATACAGGGTTATAAACACAAAATCAAACAGGCGTAATGCAGGAGTAGGTTTAATAATGAATAAAAAAATAGGAGTGCGGGTAAGCTACTACAGACACCATAGTGAACGCACTATTGTGGCCAAGATAGACACAAAGCCCATGCCTACTACAGTAGTACAAGTTTATATGCCAACTAGCTCTGCAGATGATGAAGAAATTGATAATATTTATGATGTGATAAAAGAAATTATTCAGATAGTTAAGGGAGATGAAAATTTAATAGTGATGGGTGACTGAAATTCGAGAGTAGGCAAAGGGAGAGAAGGAAACATAGTAGATGAATGTGGATTGGGGGTAAGAAATGAAAGAGGAAACCGTCTGGTAGAATTTTGCACAGAGCATAACTTAATCATAGCTAACACTTGGTACAAGAATCATAAAAGAAGGTTGTATAGATGGAAGAATCCTGGAGAAACTAAAAGGTATGACATAGATTATATAATGGTAAGACAGAGATTTAGGAACCAGGTTTTAAATTGTAAGACATTTACAGGTTGTACAGAGTTTCAGCGAGAATATAAGGGACCAATTGACAGGAATTGGGGAAAGAAATACAGTAGAAGAAGAATTGGTAGTTCTGAGGGACGAAGTAGTGAAAGGGGCAGAGGATCAAGTAGGTAAAAAGACGAGGTCTAGTAGAAATCCTTGGGTAACAGAAGAAATATTGAATTTAATTGATGAAAGGAGAAAATATATAAACGCAGTAAATGAAGCAGGCAAAAAGGAATACAAACGTCTCAAAAATGAGATCGACAGGAAGTGCAAAATGGCTAAGCAGGAATGGCTAGAGGACAAATGTAAGGATGTAGAGGCTTATGTCACTAGGGGCAAGATAGATACTGCCTACAGGAAAGTTAAAGAAACCTTTGGAGAAAAGAGCGCCACTTGTATGAATATCAAATGCTGAGATGGAAACCCAGTTCTAAGCAAAGAAGGGAAATCAGAAAGGTGGAAGGAGTATATAGAGGGTGTACACAAGGGTAATGTTTTTGAGGACAATATTATGGAAATGGAAGAGGATGTAGATGAAGATGAAATGGGAGATACGATACTGCGTGAAGAGTTTGACAGAGCACTGAAAGACCTGAGTCGAAACAAGGCCCCGGGTGCAGACAACATTCAAAAAATGGTCCAAATGGCTCCGAACACTATGGGACTCAACTGCTGTGGTCATTAGTCCCCTAGAACTTAGTACTAGTTAAACCTAACTAACCTAAGGACATCACAAACATCCATGCCCGAGGCAGGATTCGAACCTGCGACCGTAGCGGTCTTGCGGTTCCAGACTGCAGCGCCTTTAACCGCTCGGCCACTTCACCGGCGCAGACAACATTCCATTAGAACTACTGACGGCCTTGGGAGAGCAAGTCCTGACAAAACTCTACCATGTGGTGAGCAAGATGTATAAGACAGGCGAAACAGCCTCAGACTTCAAGAAGAATATAATAATTCCAATCCCAAAGAAAGTAGGTGTTGACAGATGTTAAAATTACCGAACTATTAGTTTAATAAGTCACGGATGCAAAATACTAACGTGAATTCTTTATAGACGAATGGAAAAACTAGTAGAAGCCGACCTTGGGGAAGATCAGCTTGGATTCCGCAGGAATACTGGAACACGTGAGGCAATACTGACCCTACGGCTGATCTTAGAAGCTAGATTAAGGAAAGGCAAATCTACGTTTATAGCATTTGTAGACTTAGAGAAAGCTTTTGACAATGTAGTCTCTTTCAAATTCTAAAGGTGTCAGGGGTAAAATACAGGGAGCGAAAGGCTATTTACAATTTGTACAGAAACCAGATGGCAGTTATAAGAGTCGAGGGGCATGAAAGGGGTTGGGAAAGGAGTGAGACAGGGTTGTAGCCTCTCCCCGATGTTATTCAGTCTGTATATTGAGGAAGCGGTAAAGGATATAAAAGAAAAATTCGGAGTAGGTATTAAAATCCATGGAGAAGAAAAAAAAACTTTGAGGTTCGCCGATGACATTGTAATTCTGTCAGAGACAGCGAAGGACTTGGAAGAGCAGCTGAACGGAATGGACAGTATCTTGAAAGGAGGATATAAGATGAACATTAACAACAGTAAAACGAGGACAATGGAATGTAGTCGAATTAAGTCGGGTGATGCTGAGGGAATCAGATTAGGAAATGAGACACACAAAGTAGTAAAGAAGTTTTGCTATTTGGGGGGCAAAATAACTGATGATGGTCGAAGTCGAGAGGATATAAAATGTAGACTGGCAATGGCAAGGAAAGCGTTTCTGAAGAAGAGAAATTTGTTAACATCGAGTATAGATTTAAGTGTCAGGAAGTCGTTTCTGAAAGATTTTGTACGGAGTGTAGCCTAGTATGGAAGTGAAACGTGGAGGATAAATAATTTAGACATGAAGAGAATACAAGTTTCGAAATGTGGTGTTACAGAAGAATGCTGAAGAGTAGATGGGTATATCACATAACTAATGAGGAGGTATTGAATAGAATTGGGGAGAAGAGGAGTTTGTGGCACAACTTGACAAGAAGAAGGAACAGGTTGTTAGGACATGTTCTGAGGTATCAGGGGATCACAAATTTACCATTGGAGGGCAGCGTGGAGGGTAAAAATCGTAGAGGGAGACCAATGGATACACTAAGCAGATTCAGAAGGATGTATATTGCAGTAAGTACCGGGAGATGAAGAAGCTTGCACAGGATAGAGTAGCATGGAGAGGTGCATCAAACCAGTCTCAGGAATGAAGACCACAACAACAACAACTCATCAAATGGAGGCTCACAGACAGTACAACCAGTATCTGGTGTAAGAAGGGGACTAAATTCATTCATTATCATACTTACAAATGCCCTTCATGCTGTAGTCTACAATGGAAATACTGCCTTGTTTCCGCCCCTACGAAGTTTTCCCACTCTCTTCTAACGCTTGAGAGCCGTGTACTCCTCGCCTTCCGTGCCTCTTAAATCCTCTACTCCTTGGTTCCTGACACCGACTTACAAATATCCCTTACCTACTCAAACACCTGGAATACTTTCGCCAGTTCTTCTTCTTCACAAATCCCATCAAAAGGCCTTATTGTTCGCTTCATCGTTCAGAAACTTCACCTGTTGTAGTGTATATATTGCTACACACTCCATGTTCTTCCTTAGGGTAGGGTAGTTTCACCATTCTTCCCTTCCCGCCCAGAGGGAAATGACTAATACGGTGAAACTGCCCTGCTTTTCTTTTTTCTACCTTTCTCGTTTATAGTTTTGTGGAATTGGCGTATTATAGTTAGCCGATCCATTGCACAACCTTGCTGTAGGAAACTTAATTTTACTGCGTTGGCCGGCGGTGCTAGGCGCTTCAGTCCGGAACCTCGCTGCAGCTACGGTCGCTGGTTCGAATGCTGTCTCGGGCATGGATGTGTATGATGTACTTAGGTTAGTTAGGTTTAAGTAGTTCTAAGTCTAGGGGACTGATGACCTCAGATGTTAAGTCCCATAGCGCTTAGAGCCATTTTACTGTATTGTCACAAGGGTTCATGTCGTATCACAGGATTGACAACCTACTTTCATTTCCGTAATTGCCACCATGAATTGATAGACCTATGTACCACTATGAAATGTGATAGAATGCACATGGTGTTCCTGAAGAGACATTTCAGAAAGCTTATACTTAATACTGCATAAAAATGTGTCTAGAAAATTTGATGAAACTTCAGTAACATTTCCCTTTTGGGTTCCACTGCCAATACTAATTTAGCAGGAAATAAGACACTATTTCTGTCTCCAGTGGTTACTCTGACAATACACAACCGAGTTTGATACAGAGGAGTTCTCTATGAAATGAAATGGTCCACCAGAGCGTCAATGCAGGTAGTCGTACATATACCAGAGACAGTAAAGAACTTGGAAGAGCAGGTGAACGAAATGAGTGTGTAAGATAAGCATCCGCAAAAGCAAAACAAATATAATGGAACGTAATCGAATATAAACACGTCTCAAGAAAAGAGTATGTATAGATTTCAGTGTTTTGAAGTTTTCTCTGACAGTATATGTATGGACTGCAGCCATGTATGGCAGTGATACATTGATGATAAATAGTTTAGGCAAAAAGAGAGTGGGGGCTTTAAAGTACGGTTCTACAGAAAAATGGTGAACGTTGCGTGGATAGATCACGTAACGTACTGAATAGGACTGGGGGGAATGGAAATTTGTGGCACAACCTTGATACCATGGGATCATCGATTTTGTGCTGGAGGGAAGCGCAAGGGGTAAAAATTGTGGAAGGAGAACAAGAAATGAATAGAGATTCAAACGAATGTAAGTTGCAGTATTTAAGGGGGGTTGACGACGCTCGCACAGGATAGAGTAGCATGGAGAGCTGCATCACATCGCTTTCGGACGGAAGAACACAGCAACAACGTCGCTTATGAGGACTTACAGAAACTCTATCAATCAATTCCAAGTCGAATAACTATTTGTATAAGGACCTTAGGCAGATCAACGCTTTATCAACTCGCTGAATATGTGAGCTCTTTCTCTTAACTAAATCGTCCACTGTTTTTGAAATTGTAATCATTTGTTCGTTTGTACATGTAAATCACTTCCAGAGATTTCCATCCTATTCGGATAATTCTTACGTCGTGCGTCTTATCTTTCTTTTTATCTTAGGATGAATATAAGCAAGTCATTCATTAAGCAGACTGCAACTCTGGGGCACTGCACTGCAAAAATATTTTACACTTTAATGTGTGTCAGGTATAATATAATGCACCTACAACTGCATGACTATGCTGGGCTGCACACCCACCAGTGCGGGGTATATACCCAAACTTCAGCCACACTGTCTTATATGACAGTAGTCGTCAGCCGTCCTTGCTCAGGGGTTAATACAGATATTGGGGAGAGGTGCCTCGGGTCACATATGTTTCGATATTATTATTAATTAGTAACCTAAATAAATAAGGTAATGTACATAAAAATTGTTCGAAGCGATCCTGAGAGTACACGGTATCGCCCCAGAACTATTGATATCCTTGGGAGAGCCAAGCCGGCCGCTGTGGCCTAGCGGTTCTAGGCGCTTCAGTTCGGAACCGCGCTGCTGCAACGGTCGCAGGTTCGAATCCTGCCTTGGGCATGGATGTGTGAGGTGTTCTTAGGTTAGTTAGGTTTAAGTAGTTCTAAGTCTAGGGGACTGATGACCTCAGATGTAAAGTCCTACAGTGCTTACAGCCATTTCAACCATTTTTTGGAGAGCCAACCATAAGAAACGTATTTTACCTGATATGTAAAATTAAGAGACAGTTGAGATACGCACAGATTTCAAGAATAATGTAATAAGAAATAATAGCATTTACAAATAGGCCAAGTGTTGACAGGTTGATAGGACATATTATGAGACATGAAGAGATAAACTGTTTGGTGTTGATGAGGACAAATATGTGTGTGATTTGGAGGGGGGGGGGGGGGGGGAAGTATTGTAGAGAGAGGCCAAGAGATGAGCGCTTGAATAACTTGTGTCGACTGTCCTGTGTTACAGATTGTTGGCGCCCTTAGGGAGTCAAAGTTGTAGCACCTTAAAGTGCCTTACGAAATGTTTTTATGTTGTCTGCATGAGCAGATGAACGATTAATAACAGTAATTCTACATTTATTTAAATCCATAATGGAACATGAGATACAATCTCGAATGTTTACTAATTTTTTGAATGCCATTTTTCTTGTACTTATTCCATATTGCTTAGTATAAGTAAGTATAGTTTTTGAATATCACCGTTTATGTAATTCGCATTTATGAAATCATGTTACGCCAGCTGATCGGTACGAGTTGCGCAAGCCCGTCTGTTATCACTACTGGAAGACAAACAACGGAAACGTTCGCTGGGTAAGCGGCCAACTTTACTCAGCTCGCGGCTGGATTCACCAGCTTCCACTAAAATTAAGCACATCTTAAAATTTTAGTTTCTCTGTAAGTACTTTGTTATCGAGCAGAAGAACTACACACAAGCCACACGAATACTTGATTTGGGCCGTAGGTGGCTGCCGGGCCGCAGTTTGACGATCACTGGTATACACGATGTTCCCGTAAGAGCGTGCAAAAGTGTAACAAGGCATAGAGAATGCTCCACTGAACAATTTGAGACAGAGAACTAGGGTCGGAGAAGCAACTTTATAGGGATATGGAAGTAAACTTGTCTACCGGTTTGTCTAGCATTACTGCTTTCCAGCTTATTTATAGAAATGTGTATAAGTTTGCACGTATTGTGCTACTTATTTGCATGTACATTCTTTATTTCCTCCAAGGAAACAAGCAGGACCAGTCTGATTACTAGGAAGCCACGCTGCAGGTATCGTTTACTTGAAGTTCGTACAAAGAGTTCTGCTTGAGTTGTTGGAGAACGAGTCCTTGGCTGTTCGTAAGAGGATGTCGATACAGCATAACGGTGTCCGCAACCATCCTAGAATTGTACTCGTATTTCCTGGTCGCTGGGTTTGAAGGGAAGGTGCTATTTCGTGGCCTGCGAGGTCACCTAATCTGAATCCCCTTGATTATTTTCTTTGGGGATATCTAAAGTCACTTGTGTAGAGGACCTCACTGGATACGGAGATGAAATTAGTTGCCAGAATTGTAGCTGCCTCTGATGTGATTCGAAACACACCTGGGACATTTGTCAGGGTCCGTTACAATCTTGTACGGCCATATCATGCTTGCATTGAAGTTGATGTCCATCAGTTTCAGCACATTTTGTAAAATGGAATACACATGGTATATTCATTGTGACAGTAATGGTGTTTGCAGTTAACCGTAACTATGATAAATAAGAAAGTGCTGAGTAACTTGATTTTATTCCTATTATTTCCTTAAGCTGGCTTCTCCAACCCCAGGTTCCCTGTCTCAAATCGTTCACCGGAGCATCCTCAGTGTCATGTTAAATTTGTACTCTCTCTTACAGAAACACCTTGTATGTACGAGAACCAGAAGACTGATGTCTTTGCTCTGCCCTAGGAGATATTTAGTGATGGTTCACCGCTACGGGGCGCTAGATATACGAATCTGTAAGAAACTGGAAGAAACGTATTTTGTATCTCTAAGTAGCTTTCAGAAATTTTTTGGAATTGATGACGTTATTTACATACAATATTGACACTGTTGCTACTTTTCTGTGATTGTTTGGGCATCGGAGCAGATACTGTTTCGTCCACTGCAGAAACCCTCCGTAGTAATTTTAGCATCTTCGAGGGAAAACTTACATGCACGATTTCCCATATACGTTTATTAATATTGGAAAACAAAAGGGCTTTAAATGTCTCCTGCAGCTTCAATATTCTTAGATAAAACAGCTTTGTTCGCTCGTGCTTCTGATAGCTTTGTTCTAGTAATTAGTGTACACTTCATTATGTTTGGTTGATCATCTTACTTTGAAGTACAGATAGTGTTTTAACTATATTGCCATGTTAATACAGTGTGCCTAAAATATGCAACAACAGCTCTAACTCCAACGTACCCAGAAAGAAAGCCCTGAAACTCCTGTCTACTGCGTCGGAGGTTTCATTTCCTCCTTCGCCAAAAGTGGATATCCTAAAAGAAGCCATCCAATGAATTTCTGTGGTCTGATTCAGGAGCTAAGATTCATTCAGTTGACACACTATAACGCATATGAAAAAGCAATAATATTATTACAGGAAATTCTGTTTCAGTGCCGAGGCTTGGAAATACATATTTCATGTGTGTAGTTTCTTGTAAGTCTTTCAGTGATTTTGAAATTGCAGTATACATGACACACCAAACAATAGTCTACAGGAAAGCTCAAAATGAGCGTAAATAAAATGCAGTGTAGAAAGTTGCTAAAGCAGGAATCTGAAGCACATTTCACTGAGTTGGCAATACAAATGAAGGAGAAATACTTTTCATCAGACATTCTCAAATGGCTCTGAGCACTATGGGACTTAACTTCTGAGGTCATCAGTCCCTTAGAACTTAGAACTACTTAAACTTAACTAACCTAAGGACATCACACACATTCTTGCCTGAGGCAGGATTCGAACCTGCGACCGCATCGGTCGCGCGGTTCCAGACTGTAGCGCCTAGAACCACTCGGCCACCCTGCCCGGCACAAACATTTTCGTTCGGTAGTGCTGACAGTCGAGTAGTGCGATATTTCACTTTGCCTAACATCCGTCATTTCCCTTCTTTGTCATTTGTTGCCGGTGGCTGAGGAAAAGCCTTTAAGCTCTTTCAGTGTTCTGAAAGTCTCTAAATGTTCCTTGTGTCTTCCGGTAGCTCGGTTAACGACTCTCGTGTAGTCCGTTTATTCTATGAATAACAAGGATCGCATGCAGAATACATATTATTTACCTTTCTTTTCGTGTTGGCCTTGTCTCAAATATCCTGTGGTTCATATTAGAGATCTTATTTCTGATTAATTTTTATTTTGCCGAATGTTTGGAGGCAAATAGAATTCGATTTCATGAATAAAACCTGACACAAATTCTTTTTTGTATTCTTTTTACTCAATTTTTCGGATGGTAATACATATACATCCAAACTAGCTAGCTTTTCTTAGGAAATTTTATTATTGGTCATATAACTTCTTACATAGCCGAAAATAACTGTATATGGAACTGGAAAAGAGCTCCAAAGAAGCTACCACATTAATGGTGTCAGCAAAGGACCGACCAGCATTTTGTTAGCCACATGTTATGAAAGTTGTAAGGTCAACTTTATTTTTTCTAGTGTGTTTCATTATTTGAAACTATTTTTTATTCATATAATCATACTGTGGTGGGCCAGAAGTAAATGATAACTGATAACAGCGAAAAATATTTTCAGGGCACTACGAAAAGATGCCACGACAAACGCAATCGAACGTGTTATGATACAGATCATTTGTTTCTGTCTACGGATGACAAAATACCAAGGCATTCCGACAAGTAACTAGTTCGATCACTAAACCGTATGAGCAATTCAGTGGCAGAGATATTTCGGCTTTAATGGTGACACCAGTAAAGCAGTAAAATTTGCAGGTTTCAGCTAGGATTATAATATACGCTCACTTTGGGCGTAATACAGTTTCAAAAAGGAGAAAGTTGACATGAGATTTAAATAACTCAGTGGATAGGCAGATGAACTAAAAGACAGTTATGAAAATGCTCGTTATTCTCTGTGCGATATCATGCTTTATTGATGCAGTGTTGCAGGTTAATGTAATTTTGGGTCCATAGCGCGTATGTTCGGTGGCTACGAATTCATCCAAGGTGGGGTAGAGGAGAAGAGGGAGGAGAAATTATATCTCACTTCTGTTTACTTTATATTTATGTCGACTCATAATGTGCTGATATGAATTCGCGTAATGTACCTTAGTTTCATATGAACCGCAGCCGTTATTAGCTTTCTGGTTAACGAACGTATTTTAAGTGGGTTAGATACCACGCACAACGAGATAATATCGCGACCTTCGGTATGGGCTGTTTTGCTTCTGCTTTTATGAGATTAAACCAGGCGAAGCAATTCTCTTACAGTTAATACACATGCATTCCAATTTGTATCCATTACAAAAACGAGTGTGATTACGCCGCGCCTGCTGATGAAAAAGCTAATGCTGTAATATAAAGCAGACAAGCTGACTCAGAAAATGGTTTAGTATGTCGAATTCATTATTTACCTATCTACACATTGCATTCTAAGTGAAACTGGATTTACTTTTAACGTAAATACTGCAAGCTAATTTCTTAAGGGAAGTAAACGATGAACAACTTGCTTCCCATGATATAAATTCAAAAATAAAACATTTCTGTTTCCTCGAAGCTTTTCTCCTTGACATCATCCTACACACTTTGTCGACAGATTACTGCGAGAGGTTTAAGTCAGTTATTCATGGCAAGCAAATCAACGAAGAGGTAAGCTACACATTATTGTGGTAGAACAAGTAAATGTCACTGAATGGTGCGCTGTACAGTGACAGAGGATAGAGATACACGTGTTAATGTGTCGTCATGGATGAGGGAGAAGATTTGAGAGGTAAACATGAAAAGTCTCTGTAAACGACAGTCGAGTTCCTCCATGTGCTGATAGCCTTTTTATTTATTTATTTATTTATTTTTGAGGTGTTTGACGAGGACGAAACGCCACGGAACTATCGAGCACCGAAAAAAAGGAACGTAGCAACAGTTTCTGAACAACATAACTCGTTCCCTTAAGGGCGCACTTCTAGCGAATTTCAGCGAGAAACAAAAGGCGTTCAAATGGAAAAGCCGCATCAAATCCAGCTCGAAGGGCATAGCATAGACAATGGTGAAATAATGTTGGATATTTGCTGTCGGCATCACTAAAGGCATTGCGAAGTACGGGGGATGGAGAAAAATTAGGAAACACCAAAACACAACGGTGTAGCAAAATCGTTGGCATTGTAAACAGTTTCCAATCGTCTCGAAAAAGATTAACACAGACACTGTATCATCATATACAGGGAATCATATACGATTCCCCCTGCAAAAGAGAGGAAAGTTTGGGCAATTATGATGCAGGTGCATAGCGATCGTGCACCCTTCTCTCCAAAGAAGACCACGAATGCTCAATCATACTGAGGTCTGGTAATTATGATGCCCAGGTCAGATAATTCATTGTAGTGCTCACAAAGCGACGTAAGCTACGCGAACAGGGCCTCTGTTGTCGTGGAACCCAGCATCACTATTCGGGAACAAACATTGTATCAAGTTATGGACCTGATTAGCCAAAATTATCGCGTGAACCTTGGCTGGAATTTAACCTTTCAAGAGTAACCCTGAGGCCCATGCAATACCACGTTATGCCTGCTCATATCATCACCGAAACCCCGGCGTGTTGGGAAGCAAATTCAGTCGCAAAAAATTGGAAACAGCGTGAAACAACGCTTTTTTAAGTAAGTGGATGACACCTTTGTTATGCAGCTCCACGGAAGGGAAAAAGCTGATGTTTCCTTGGACCACCTAAACTCACACCATCACCATGGAATTGGAAAAGGTTAGACTATTCCCATTCCTAGTCGTACTAGTCATGAGAAACGCAGATGGTACCACCAGTCACAGTGTGTAGCGTAAATCCGCTCACACCGACTTGTGCCTGTAAGCCAGCAGTTACCATCACTCAGCACAGAAAATTGCGTACTCAGAACCCTATTTCAACTGGCAGGAGGTCTGTCAGATGCTGATAATTTGGCGATGGAGATAGAGCGCCTACAGTCTGTGTTCTACAAATAGGGATTGCAAGAGGTCCGAGAAGATGTACACTCCTGGAAATGGAAAAAAGAACACCGTGAATTCATTGTCCCAGGAAGGGGAAACTTTATTGACACATTCCTGGGGTCAGATACATCACATGATCACACTGACAGAACCACAGGCACATAGACACAGGCAACAGAGCATGCACAATGTCGGCACTAGTGCAGTGTATATCCACCTTTCGCAGCAATGCAGGCTGCTATTCTCCCATGGAGACGATCGTAGAGATGCTGGATGTAGTCCTGTGGAACGGCTTGCCATGCCATTTCCACCTGGCGCCTCAGTTGGACCAGCGTTCGTGCTGGACGTGCAGACCGCGTGAGACGACGCTTCATCCAGTCCCAAACATGCTCAATGGGGGACAGATCCGGAGATCTTGCTGGCCAGGGTAGTTGACTTACACCTTCTAGAGCACGTTGGGTGGCACGGGATACATGCGGACGTGCATTGTCCTGTTGGAACAGTAAGTCCCCTTGCCGGTCTAGGAATGGTAGAACAATGGGTTCGATGACGGTTTGGATGTACCGTGCACTATTCAGTGTCCCCTCGACGATCACCAGTGGTGTACGGCCAGTGTAGGAGATCGCTCCCCACACTATGATGCCGGGTGTTGGCCTTGTGTGCCTCGGTCGTATGCAGTCCTGATTGTGGCGCTCACCTGCACGGCGCCAAACACGCATACGACCATCATTGGCACCAAGGCAGAAGCGACTCTCATCACTGAAGGCGACACATCTCCATTCGTCCCTCCATTCACGCCTGTCGCGACACCACTGGAGGCGGGCTGCACGATGTTGGGGCGTGAGCGGAAGACGGCCTAACGGTGTGCGGGACCGTAGCCCAGCTTCATGGAGACGGTTGCGAATGGTCCTCGCCGATACCACAGGAGCAACAGTGTGCCTAATTTGCTGGGAAGTGGCGGTGCGGTCCCCTACGGCACTGCGTAGGATCCTACGGTCTTGGCGTGCATCCGTGCGTCGCTGCGGTCCGGTCCCAGGTCGACGGGCACGTGCACCTTCCGCCGAACACTGGCGACAACATCGATGTACTGTGGAGACCTCACGCCCCACGTGGTGAGCAATTCGGCGGTACGTCCACCCGGCCTCCCGCATGCCCACTATACGCCCTCGCTCAAAGTCCGTCAACTGCACATACGGTTCACGTCCACGCTGTCGCGGCATGCTACCAGTGTTAAAGACTGCGATGGAGCTCCGTATGCCACGGCAAACTGGCTGACACTGACGGCGGCGGTGCAAAAATGCTGCGCAGCTAGCGCCATTTGACGGCCAACACCGCGGTTCCTGGTGTGTCCGCTGTGCCGTGCGTGTGATCATTGCTTGTACAGCCCTCTCGCAGTGTCCGGAGCAAGTATGGTGGGTCTGACACACCGGTGTCAATGTGTTCTTTTTCCATTTCCAGGAGTGTAATTTCGATGTATTGCTCATGCGCTGCCTACGATATGCAAGGTATAAGAGAATCTCTGACCAGAGAGTAGTGTTGACTGCAGTAGGAAGTGTGTAGCTGTAGCAGTAAGTTGTTGCTAGTCTGCAGTCTGCTCTGGTCTGGTCTGGTGTATCGTGTTGGCTGGGCCGGTCGCGGTGCAGCGATGCCGGAGCCTGAGTATTATTGTATAAGGTAAAAAGCAGCCTCGCTCATATGTAGTAATGTTATCTCAAGTCCCAAGTAAATGTTTTAAAAATCTCGTAATAATAACCTTTCTCATAAAAAGTAACTTTTAACAACCATTCATTTCAGGTTAAAGAATTTACTAATTTCTCCCATCCATGATCATCCCGATTGTTGTAAAAGAAAAATCAGTTGCTTCCTTTCATAAATGACAAATCTATCGGCCAGCATTGCAGAGGGCTGTGCCAGAAACATTATTTTAAGAGCAGATATATATGCGTTATCCGGCGACTTCATTGAGGTAACAATTTTTCTCTTTTTTATTCAGAATGATCTTTCAGGGCCATGACGCAACACTGCTGACGTCCAAAATTTACCAGGTTAAATTCACAGTCAATTATTGAAAAGTCATAAGTGAGTGACAATTTAATTGAGAGGTTAGTTACATTGTATTACCACCAGGTTACTGAATTTACTTTTTGTTGGGACGTTACACTGAATGTGAACGACATAATTATAATTTTTACTGTTGAGAGATTTGGGAATTTTTCTGTTTTGAGGTTACGCTAAATGTGAATGAATTTTGTAGGGAGGTTACAAATTGGAAAGAATTTTGTGGGGAGGTTACTCTTGGTGAGAACCGGCCAGGATCGTATTTCTTTGTGAATTTCTGAGAAGTAGTGATATATCTGCTCTTATTTACTTAAATGTAGTTTGCATCTGGGGCAACGCATTTACTAATTTGTTACTCTTTCTTTCACCGATCATCGGCAATTTATTGCTCTTTGTTGTAATTGTGTTTGTTCCATTTTTGCTTCGTCTTTGTTTCATTTTGTGCTTAATTTTCATTTGTGAAAAATGCCGCGAAAAACTGTTAACAGTTCATCCCGATGTGCAATGAGTGAAATAGCCCACTGGAATAATTTGACCGATAATACTTGCGACACTCAGTGTAATAATGATAATCCCCTAAATACAGATAATCAGTGCCTGCCGATCACTAGTATTGATTCTGATCCTAATGATGAGCAAACAAATGCAATTATGTCCAGAGTAAATGTAACAATTGGTGACACGGCACGTTCCAGTACAATGAACGCTGCCCAGCTTGACACACCCGATTTGCAAAATTTACGTAGTGAACAGATGAACAATGTAGTCAGAATACGCCAGATTTATTTGATTCCGATGTAGTGGCCAATAGTGCACATCCGATTGGCAAACCTTTTCAAGAATCACAGAATGTCCAAATGGTTATACAAAATACATACAGATACATCATCACACAGCACAGAGAATACAGTAGCTAATTTTGGCATGGATCGAGTTATGGCATTATTGCTACAACTTAATGAAGAAATAGACAATCAGCACAAACAATATAATGAAAAACAAGACAACTATTGCAAACAACTGAGTGAAAAACTAGACAACAATTATAAACAGCTTAATGAATCGTGCAAACAATTGAATGAAAGTTTCAAACAGTCGAATGAAAAACACGACATCCTTAATGAACAGAACAAACAACTTAGTGAACAGATTACAGCCGTTACCGCACAATGTCATGATACTAAGGAACAATTACATGAGTAAATTAAGGCTTGTGCTAGGAACAGTAGTGAAGAAATTAGATCTGTTGCACAAGAATTAAGTAGTACACGTGTAGCCACAACGAAATTACTTACAGATGAAAGTAGTGCAGTCGCTAAACAATGCTCTGAAAACGCAACACAGTTACGCGACGAGTTGAAATTAATCTCATCAGAACTTTCACGCACACTGCATGCGAAAGTCGATAAGAAATGTGAACAACAGAACAGCCAAATTTACGAACGTTTTAAAGTGACAGAAATGAAAAATGCTTCACTCTCTAACACGTCACAACATATGTCACATCTTGAATATTTCTCACACTCACACAGCCAGTGTAGCTTAAATAATTTACAGAGAGTACGTGTCTTAGATTCAGAACAGTCACAGACAAACAGATTGTCATACAATCCTTAACCTGTTCGGACATGCAGAGACGATAATTTTGTTTACAAACAGTTTCTATCGCTGAGAAAATTTAAGGTATTTAATAATGACAGAACACAGAGTCAAGCTTTGGACTGGATACGACAATTTGCTTTTGTATTTTCATCAGCTTGGCCTGTAATGCAGAAACTAGAATTGGCCTGGATACAACAATTTGCTTTTGAATTTTCACCGGCATTGCCTGTAACGCAGAAACTAAAATTTATTTGCAGTGCGTAAGTTACCTCAGGGGATTCATTACACTTCGATGAATATGTGCCGTAGCGTGCACAGGGCCCCGAGCCGTAGTAGTGCTATTTTATCTTTAGTTTTCTGCACTGCTGCCTTCTCTTTTACTATCCTTTATATGTATCAAAACATCTCTTCAACTATCGATCTATCTAGGATTAGAAATGTGTAAAGGAAACCTGATATGACAAGTTTTACCGAAAGTGACAATTTTCATTAGACACTTCATAACTACCAGTGTAATTTTAATGAAAAACAGAAGTGTAATCATCAGTATGTACAAAATTTTCAGCTATCGCAGACATATTTTTTGCCACAATGGAGGGTTTTTACCACAACAGCAACAAAACCAGCCGGTTAGCATACCTAACAAACAATGTAAAGTATAAGGTCTACCAAACTTTAATGTTTCGCCGCCTACAAGTATAGCGTCGGCTCCGCCAAATAGTAATGCACAGCAACAAGGAAATCAGTACGTACAGAAAAAACACCATTTCAACTCATATCGCAATGCACCGTATAGTAATGACTATCATGACAGACGTAAAAGTAATGACCACAATTTTCAGCGTACGTTTAATAACCGTCGGTCTTACCTGCAGCAAAATCATCCGCAACATCAGATTATCATGAATGAACCAGACAGTCGGTATCATCCCGAACCTAATACGTCAGGAAGAAATAACAGAACAGTACAAATAGTTGAAATGCCACAGCATCCTCCCGAAAATAACAGTACGTCAGAAAGAATTTGACTAGATACAGTGCAGAATGAATCTTCCAGCAACGAAAGCAGTACTTTTGACACGCAGAATCTTGTTGACGAAAATGTTATTACTTTGGCGACATCCGAGACACTCTTTTGCAGGAAAAACCAGTTATTCAAAAAACCATTTCCCATCCTGTCATTAAAGTAAAGATTGGATCATCCAAATTTTCAGCAGTAATCGATTCAGGATCACCTATGTCAGTTATAAACGAGGAAACCTTCAACGAATGTAACAAACAGAATACCTATCCTATGTTACCATTAGACAAAACTAAAGTAAAAGGAGCAGTATCTGGTAAAGGAGTAGATATAAAACTACAGACACACATATCATTTTGTATTGCAGGTCATACGTTTCACTCAAATTTTTGGATTGTTCCCTTATTGACAACAGACAATGTTTTAGGTACGAATTTTCTGGTACAACACGACGCAGTTATTGACTTTCAAAATTCCTATTCAATGTTAAAGGATGAAAATGTACAACTGGCTTTAGAATTTCAGCACTCTTTATCTGCAGAAGAACAAACAATTAATCGTACAGGGGTCATTTCTGCATCACGTAACATAGACTGTCATTCCACATTGTTCACAGATACGTATGTACACAACTATAATACTCCAGACGAAGCCGACTATGACGTTATGCAAATAATTTCAGATAAAGTTAAACAGAGCAGTGCAAATACAGACGACGAACGCACGCAACTACACAATATTCCTTTACAGCAAGCTCCAGTTTTTGACAACATCCCTGGTACTATGTCCGGTTTTATGTATGAATTTCAAGTTAAACAGCACGATACATTTAAAGCCAAACATTAACCCATTCCATACATTCACAGAGATCAAGTTAAGAAAGAATTGCAAGCTATGCTTGACCAAGGAATTATTGAACCGGCAATTAGTCCGTACATAAAGCCGCTCCATATTGTTAAGAAAAAGGATGGTTCACTTCGCCTCGTACTTGATTCGCGTCACATCAATGACATTATTATTAATGAAACTGATCGCCCACAGACACTAGAAGAACTTCTACAGAAATTTCATGGTACTGGTATTTATTCCTTCATCTTTATTTCATCTTTAATAACTGAACTAAAATTTTGTAAAATCCCTGTGTTAAGTTGTAGCCCATATTCCAATAAATAATCTGTAAAAAGTTCAACTTCCTACCTCAAATACTTTGTGAGGAAAGATGTAATTTATAAGCGTTATTTTAACATTGCAAGTATAGGGC
Organism: Schistocerca serialis cubense; assembly: GCF_023864345.2. Classification (NCBI taxonomy): domain Eukaryota; kingdom Metazoa; phylum Arthropoda; class Insecta; order Orthoptera; family Acrididae; genus Schistocerca; species Schistocerca serialis. The sequence goes on along the minus strand of NC_064642.1, from coordinate 769,821,686 downwards.
GTTCCGGAGCCCCTTAAACCTAAGGACATCACACACATCCATGCCCGAGGCAGGATTAGAACCTGCGACCGTAGCAGCAGCGCGGTTCCGGACTAAAGCGCCTAGAACCGCTAGGCCAGGTGGAACTGATCGCTCTACAGTGCAAATACTGAAGGACAAGTTCTTTGCAGTGCGAAGTACAAAAGAATTCTACGAAAGTTTTTCACAACAAGAATTTCCACGCCTGCACCGAGAGTTATGTCCATGTTCGGGTCGACATCTGTTTGTGAAAGATTTTTTCTCGGTGGTGAAAATGAATAAATCAAGGTTTCCATCAAGCATAAGTGATGGAAATCTTCGCAACTGCTTGCGTTAGTCAATGAGCCGTGCTTTTGTGCCCGATATTAACTATATCATTTCTCATGAGCAGCGATAAATGTGTTTGGATTTATTCCTTTCATAATTAAAAATTATTGTATACTAACTGTGCATTATTGTCTCATTATGCTCCATGTTACTTTATTATAACGAAAATTGGTCATTAAACCGATTGTTTCAACGCATACTTACATTTAGGTTTTTTTTGTTTTTTTTTTTTAATGTGTGAAAGGTTACGCTCAGCTGAAGTCGATAAAACATAACATTCATGTAATTGTCGGTTATTATGCAGATTTCAGACGGAACTGATGAAAGATATAGCAATAATGGTATCGAAATAACAGGTGATCATCGAGAGGTCTGCGGTTATCATTCTGTTCAGAGGTCAGTGAGACAGAAATTATGTGGATGTAACTAAGGGGGCCGAGAATTAGTTATAGGAAATCGTGCATTGTTATTTGAAATCATTAATAAGGATCGTTGGAAGTCGCTAACTGCTCTCTTTCTTAAACACTAGATCAAAAACATTACGCGTATTTACGTGCCATCAGTCAAGCTGCTTTAATAAAAACACACGATTGTTAACCGTATTACTTGTCTTACTGGGTTAAACTGTTAACATAAAAGTAGACGTCTCAATGAGTAGACAGTGACAATATTGTAAGTGTTTAATACGCGAAATACCTTCCCTTGGTTGGCTTGCAGGCTGTGGAAAGAGCACTAGAACGCGCCGGTACAGAGTATCCCAGCAAGTGGATAAAGCGACATCTGTGCATAGGAACATGCGCTACATGAACGCAGACGGCAGCGGCGTGCACGCTGTGGCCCGGAAGTTGCACATGTGCAGGAGCATCGCACGCGTGCAGAATTTCTGGCCGGCCCTGCCTTAGAGGATAGCAAGACATCTGGAAACGAAATTACTATGGCTGTTAAAATCCTGTGGTATCACTAGGTTGCAATCCTGGTGATGTTCGAATGTTATCAGCAGGTCGTGACATGCTAGTTGACAGGACGAAAACCGAAACAATCCAACATTGAACGACCTGTCTGACCACCCAGTATCAAGGAAGGACAATTCAAAAAAGTCATTTAAACAAACGAAACGATTCCCTAGAATATCAAGACAATAAGAGACACATGAATTAGACAGAAAAGTTCTTAGGAAATCTCAGACAGGGGAAATGTTAGTGGTTTATTCGATGAGGGTAAAGGCTCCCATTCGGAATGAGAACATTCAGATAGAGTTAGACAATCACATGAATATAACCGTGTTCGCATCTTCCAGCTCAAGCTATTTTACAGACTGGTCGGGGTATTGCTGATCAACTTCATGATCTCATTTCTATTAGCATATATGAACCATCTGGGACTAATGAAAGATAGCACAGAAGAATGGGATAGTTAAACTGTTAAAGAACGTTGGGACCGCCGCCATGCTTGCCGGAGATTTTAACTGTGTGTTGCGCCGTGAAGACCAGACGCCCAATTTTAACACTTGTCAAGAGCTACAAACACTGCTGACTGTATTAGAACTGCAAGACACTGCTGTACTACCAGCTATACCTCCGTCAGCAGCACGTCAGCAAGTTGGTTAGATAGAATCTGTGTTACCAAAGAATTCATGGGCAGTACTGATGATTGTGAGGTATGGCCTATAAACTTCTCCGGCCATTATGCATATCATGTTTTCTTCAGGTATATCCAACAGAAGACTTTAGTGGCTCTGGGCCACAGCACTTAACGTCCTACTAATGCAGGATGCTGAACTTAAGCAACAGATTAGACAGACTTGGCACAAATGCTTACACTCCCAAACTACGTATCGGGAGCGGATCATTTGGTGGACCGAACATGCAAAACACTTACTTCGTAAGTGCATTATACAGTATGCAATGGCTCAAGCATATTGGATCAAACAAATAGGGGAATATTACTTCTCCTGTTTGCGAGACCTTTATCAAGAACCAGATGGCCTTTCGACTAATGTAATCAAACTGAAACGCTTCAAGTCGAAAATAACCCCCCTAGTCCGGGAGCTACTAGACGGGTTGCGTACGCGAACCCAAGGGAAGAACGAGCTTATGCAGGAACGTACCCGTTATACGACGTAATAAGGAAGACATGTAGAGGGGAACAAAGAATAATAACCGCGCTGGCGGACGACGACGAAAGTGAGTACGCTACTCAGCCAGCCATCAAACGATATATAACGAAGTATTAAAGATATCTTTTCACTGGAACGGAAACAGATACACTGGACGCTGAAGAACTTTTTAGCAAACGTTACCACGGGATACGTGAGGAGGACAATGCCAGTCTAATCGAACATATAGATCAGGACGAAATAAAAACAGTAATCAACGACGCTCCGAGGAACAAGTCAGCTGGTTCCGATCGGCTCCTGGTCAGATTTTATGTACGCATGCGGGACGTAATACGGAATGAGCTCACTCATATGTTCAATGAGTTATTAACTGACCAGGCGTTCCCTCCTACATTTGCGGAGGGAGTGATTGCAGTCATTCCGAAAAACCCGAGCAGCAAGAGTACTCTCTATTTAAGACCACTTACTTTACCTACGCTGACTTTAAAATTCTCAGTCGTATTTGAATAGAAGGATGAAGCCACTCCTCCAAAATGTCATAGGACCTTACAAACGAGTGCATTAAAGGAAAGATCAATGCTAGATACCTTATGTGATTATAGGGACGTCATATACCTCACTTGGATAAGTGGCAATGGTCATTCTTTATTGATTTTAGATGTGATAAAGCCTTTGATAGGATCAATCATGGCTTCTTATTCATCACCATGAAGAAAATGGGCTTCAACGACCACATTATAACTGTCTTATGTAAATGTATCAGTGGGCAACTGACAGTAAAATTTACAGTTCAACAGTCACCACGTCAAGGATGTCCACTGTCTGTGACATTATATGCGATCGTGATGGAACCTTTGCTTTCTACAGTGCACCAAAAATTGATAGGCGTACTAAGTACTTCAGTACTAAGACAGTCTGTCACGTTTATGCTGAAGAACTCACTATCCTCTGGCGCAAAACTGGATCTTCAAAAATCCATAATAATGCATCTCGGTTCTTGCAATTGTGCAATAGGTGCACGCCGGTTAGATGTAACTGAAGAGAGACTCTGACTTGGATTGTGTTTAAGGGTGAATCCCAAGCTCATGGCTACGAACTATTGGGAGCGGTAACTTAACGTCATCAGAGAGTTGCCGAAGGACCATAACATGCAGTCGTTAGGCCTATTGCAGTAAGTTATGTTTAGAAATATATACATATTTAGAAAAATATGTAATTTCGCAACACTCTTACCGATACCATACGTCGCTACACGAAAAATACTAGCTGTAGCGTGTTGGTATGTGTGGAAACAAAATATCTTCAAAGTATCCCTCCACACGGCGACTTTGCAGCGGTACAACGAGGGACCTGGACTTAAAGACATTAAATCTAGGTGTGACACACCGTTTCTAACGCACTGTTTTAAACTACGACAAGCATTACGAAACTTCTATTTCTCTTGTTAGGTCCTGGTGACAGGAACGCTCCCATTAATGTAGAACATACAGATGCCTGTCTAGATTACGTCGATTGGAGGTATATATGGCTTCCTCCAGCACAAACCCACACTACCGTCTATGATAATATTACCAGAAACTCCGTTCACAACCCAATTCAGGTAAAATATCCTGCGAAAATCGGGATGAACATTTGGAAAAATATCAACAATTAACTTTCGCCTTTTAACGAAATTGCTGTTTAAATTTCGTTAAAGAATAAAATTTGCTTTTAAGTTAATTTTCTTTACCTTACTTTCTTTGCGTGCGAACTTTGTTGTAGAACCTCTCTCTTATTTACGTGTGGTAATAAAAATTTTCGCTTTCAAAAGAATTACGTACATTTAAAAATTACGTGAACTCATATTAACTGATTAAGAATATTTGGTTGAAAATTAAATTCTTTACATCATTCGGCCTTGGCACACATTTTCTAAATGCAGTGGATTTTTTGTTAAATATTTTTGCTGAATTCTTACCCGGCGTTAGCTTTTGAACACAAGATTATCACTATTAGCAGAAAATGGTTAATTATTACCAAGCCGACATTTAATTATCACTGATCAAACCTACTTCGCTATACATTAAAGTTATTTGAAAGAACCAAAATTGTTAAATTTCAATGTTAACTATCCGTCTAAGAATGCACAAATGTGTAACTATTTTTTTTAAAATCTCAGTCAGTCTCTGGATCGCTGTAAAAGAAGAACATTCTCTTAGTTCACTGTTAATGTTTATCTATCTGTTCCCGATTTACGGGTTAGGTTGATTTTTCCTTTAGCGGAACAATGTTTTAAATGTGCCGCCGCTGCAAATCGATCGGTCGCGGCACAGCCCAGCAACACCGCTAAAAAATTGCTGAAAACTCTTTAAAGAAATATTATAGATGACACGGGCAAGCTAATTTACATTAATAATACACACTTTTTATAAATTCTGATATATTTAGATCAAGCAATAATTCAACTCACATTAGTTCGTAATTTCTCCTTCAATGGCGGCTAAATCTAGATACAGACAAATGACGTCTACCCATTCACCAAATACATCGACACAGCTTCCTACCGCTTTCAGCTCTAAACGAGGAAGACCAAAGAATACATAGTGCATTGTGCTTTTATAGTATTGCTGACTATTAACATTTCTTTGTAATTTCACGACATTATTTCCCTCTGGCTGAATTTCACATCTCTGTTATCTCAGATATTGACACATTTCGCAATTACATATTTAATATAGAAATATTACCATCCTAAATACAGAGAGATTATTACTACAAAAAATATTACAATAATAACAAATGTCTTTTACGCAAAATTCAATAACATTTTTTGTTAAATAATTACATTATATACAAATGCTCAGAGCGGCGTATATGGTACAAATAAATTTCAGTTTGTTAATGTGTGAGTTTGCCAGGGAACGTTACAGCCTGTTGGAGCCAGTGCTGTATGGTACATGACGTCGTAAGCGAAACCGTACCCACAGCGGAAGATTATGGAAAATCAAAATGAGACCATCTCTGTACTACAACAAATGACAGCGTGTAGAAACTATAGAACACATGTAAAAATAAAATCAGAATTTGCAACCAGAGAAATCAGCAGTTACCAACAAAACCACAGAAAATCATATACCAATAACTGTAGCTTTACAACCCGACTGGAAATGTTACCCATCCGCAAGGAATAACAGTTATTCCTGGTTTCTGGGACATTTTGTGTTTTATGGGTTAGCAAACAAAACTTCGAACTTAGAAGAGCACATGTTTTATGTCGCAGAAGAACATTTAAAGTTGAAGAAGGATAAGAAATACAAGAAACGGTGTGAAAACTTTTTATCTACTGCTTTATGTGGGCTACAAAGACGACGTCAGTTTTCTTCAATAGAAGTAGAATACGTATTCCTTATCTTATATTATTCCTGGAATCTTTCTTATGTTGGTTCTATGATAAGAACTGTTCTAGCTTGGAAAAACCTATCTGGCGCCGAAATTTGTTTTATTTTATATTTTCATTTTGGTAAGATGTTATGGGACAACAGTGCTTAGGTCATCGGTCTCTGAGCTTACGCACTACTTAATCTAACTTTAACTAACTTACGCTATGAGCAAACAACAACGCCCCCCCCCCTCCCCCCGCCCCACACACGCACTCATGCCCGAAGGAGGACTCGAACCTCAGCCGGGGCAGCCGTGCTTTGCACGCGTGGGTTCGAATCCCATCCTCGTCGCCATATGATGTGTCGACAGAAGTGCCGACACAGTGTGATTTGAGGGGACCGCAATGCACGCTATAAACACACAAAGGATGGCGTGAGGTCTGAAACAGGATACGTAATGAATGCTATAAAGAAAAGTAAGTAGCTTTTGGAATACTTAACTTTAATCCATCCTTGTTGTATACATCGTTCTAGATGAGACATGCTTTATACGATAAGTATCAATTGCTATGTAAGGCTAATGGTGCCTTGCTAGGTCGTAGCCATGGACTTAGCTGAAGGCTATTCTAACTATCTACTCGGCAAAGGAGCGAGGCTTCGTCAGTGTAGTCGCTAGCAAAGTCGTCCGTACAACTGGGGCGAGTGCTAGTCCGTCTCTCGAGACCTGCCGTGTGGTGGCGCTCGGTCTGCGATCACTAACAGTGGCGACACGCGGGTCCGACATGTACTAATGGACCGCGGCCGATTTAAGGCTACCACCTAGCAAGTGTGATGTCTGGCGGTGACACCACAACCGTCACAAGCGGTCTTGGTTCTAAAGGTTCACGCAAGTATCCATGTTAAAGGCTCTACTGGCATTATAAATCGAGGTACAACATTACCTCTGAATGAGGTGGTTTTTTGTACAGACAAATACCGTGACTGCTATCGCAGGAGTATATAGTATCAGACCAGCACTCCAGTTACACATCGCCGATGGTGCAGCCTCATAATAAAAGCGCTGAATTTTGAAAGTGATTCGCCTAAGGAATATGGTATGTAAGCGGAATTTGCGACTCCCTCACGCCCTCCAACTAGATATTTCTATAGTACTTGTAACATTTTCTTTCTCGATACCATGTCAGACGTTTGGTGATATATCTACTGAGTTATAGGCGGTGACTGATTGAGAAGGATCATAAACAGTAGTAGTAGATGATGTGCCGATTGAGGTCGTAAGAAAGTATACACTAGCTTCTGAGATATCTACTCTTATGCTTTCCACTAGAAATGATGTCATTGACGTGGAATCTGGTCTTTCCATTCAGATACATAGCTGAATTGGATCCTATTGACAATTCCTTTAATGATTACAACCATTACCCAATCATATTTCTGACCCTTCCATATCTCGAAACGAGTCACCTTTCTCGAATCTACGTGCTACAGTAATATTCCAACATGGTTTTATTCACCCCCTACACATCTTGCAACTGCTCCCATTTCTACAGCTTTCTGCGTGTAATTATTCCAATTTCAGTCAGAACTGAGCAGAAGTCGCAGAAATACATATCCACCACATTCTGCAACCTGTGTAGAAACACAAGGTCCTGAGTTAGTGCAACAGGACCGTGTTTTGGCACAATGTGATACCTCTCCAAATTAGATACAGATACTACAGTTTGAAGCAGATCCACGTCCATTCAAATCCATCAGCCGAACATGCTATCGTCTCCCCCCCCCCCCCCCCCACACACACACACACAGAAAATCTCATCTGTAGAAAGAAAGAAATGGTGGACGGTGCATCCACACTGGTCGCATCAGTAATTTGGAGGCTGAGTTCGATAAGAGCTAATCATAATGCTCGATTCATTCACAAGACATTCTTTTGTGCTGGGATATAGGAGCCTCTACATAGTGTAGAGAAAACTGATGTGTGTTGAAAGCAAGAATGGTAACACGTGATGGAGGGGTAGCACATTAGGACAGCTATGAAGACTGTATTCGATGTTATTCTGCGCTATTTTCGTAAACAGGTTCTGTTAGGGAAAGAATTTAAGTGCATACAAACTGAGACATCAAGAAAGCGCACGTTACGTATTTCTGGAACACTATGCAATTTACTAGAATTCTACTTGGTTATTATTTTGATAGCTATATGGCTTCTGTACAACATTGAGAATGTTGCTTGATTGCCGATGGTATGTATATATGTGCTGCAATGTGTCAGCTGCACGTCACGGATGGTCCATTAGAATTGCTAGGGAGAAAGCAGCTTGTGATATTCTGGAACAGATTTCTGCAGTGTCGCTCGGCAATTAGCTCTTCGCCGGACCACGTGTGGAGGGAGGGTTCACGCCATCAGTGGCGAACACATGTGCGCATGGCCGAACTTAGAGCATCTGCACTCTGTAAATTGGGTTTCGCTCCCGTCCGGTCGCGTCGGCAACAGTACCTAGGTGAACATGTATTTCAAGAGGAATTTCTCAGGGATCAAGTATGAATGGGATGGCCCAACCTCATGCTTGAGAGGCCCGAACAGGCACTGTACGTGGCTTAAGTCCTGATGGCCACGTCACATTGCAGAGGCTGCCACTGGCCTCCTGTGCGGTCCAGAGGGCATGAGGCGGCGGGCACTGCCTGCGTACGTTGTTTGCGTGTCTGTTGCATTAATTTGCACACATGTCTGTAAGCTGTGTTCTGCATTAATTTACAGTTTAAGAGTTGATTTCGTGTCTGCACATCTGTGTACTGCATTATTTAGGGGAGGAGTTTGCATGTCTGTATTGAAATTATTTCAGTAATTTTGGAATTGATTGCGTGTCCACAGACCATTATTTAGGATTAGTTTACAGCTCTGAGTCATTTTCGCACCATTTTCCCCCTCCATACCACTATCTTGGATTATATCACAGGAGGGATGACATCACCCCCTGCTTGCAGTATGGTGTATTAGGTCAGTTTGACTCTAAATCTCATGGTGGAGACACTGCCTGCAAAATAAAGACTTATGTCCAGCACAAGCAGAGCCCTTTTCCCACCATTACCCTCCCACCTTGGACTGTCATATTGGATTATGCCACGCAACAGACAACAGTGCACTCTTGCAGTGGTACTGTGTACTACACCCAGACCACGTGTCGAACACACTGTTTCCCACCATCTTGGATAATGGTACTTGTATCATCAGCTTATGTCATTGTGGCCATCTTGGGTTATACAGTGGATGAAGTGCCCTCTGTTGGTGGTACTGTGTATCAGGTCAGTTGGAGTCTGGACCCTATGGCGACCCAATGTTTCCCACAATTTCCCCTCACGTTCTTGGATTATGTCATAGGAAGTATGACAGCCCTCCCTGGTGGTGGTCCTGTGTACTAGGTCAGAGGGATTCAGAATCCATCTGGCAGAGGTAAAGCTGTGAGGACCAGGCGTGAGTCGTGCTTCGGTAGCTCAGATGGCAGAGCACTTGACCGCGAAAGGCAAAGGTCTTGAGTTCGAGTCTCGGTCGGGCACACGGTTTTAATCTGCCAGGAAGTTTCATATCAGCGCACACTCCGCTGCAGAGTGAAAATGTCATTCTGGAAACATCCTCCAGGCTGTGGCTAAGCCATGTATCCGCAATATTCTTTCTTTCAGGAGTGCTTGTTCTTAAAGGTTCGCAGGAGAGCTTCTGCAAGGTTTGGAAGGTAGGAGACGAGATACTGGCCGAAATAAAGCTGTGAGTACCGAGCTTGAGTCGTGCTTCGGTAGCTCAGATGGCAGAGCACTTGCCTGCGAAAGGCAAGGGTCCCGATTTCGACTCTCGGTTGGGCACACAGTTTTAATCTGCCAGGAAGCTTCAGGTCAGATGGAGTCTGGACCCCTTGACGACCACACTGGATGGTGTTAAGGCCTCTAATTGTTTAAATAAAGTAGTGCATGGAAAATAATAAAGACTTTTGTCAAGCACAGGTCGAGTCCTCTCCCCACTAACCCCTAGGAAGAGGTTGTGGTTGGGTGACTTAGGTTAGTGGAGGTGACCTTTCTTTCCTGCCATTTCCTTAGGTTAGTAGAGATAGCCCAAGTGACCTTTCTCTACCACCAAAATTCAAACTTGGCGCCAGTTCCTGTGAAGAGGTGGCAGTTGGATGATTTAGTTTAGTGGAGGTAGCCCAAGCGATCTATCTTCCCACGATTTCCTTGAGATAACCGTGGGGTTAGGCATTATCCTGTTGCAGTTTGAACTTCCCGCCATTTTTCTTGTGGAGGGATTAGTTTAGTGGAGGTAGCCCAATTGACCTATCTTCCCGCAAAAATCAGCCATCTTGCATGACGTCCCAGCCACCATCTTGGATAACATCAATCGTGGTTGCCAAGTCTAGATGCCGCCATCTTGGATGACGACATCGGCGCCATCTTGGATACATCTGGCAACAATACAGACTGTCTCAAATCTACCCTTGCCCCAATACTGAAGTTGCTCCCCTTGGGCTTCTACTTCCAGTGCCTGGTTCAAGCAGCTGCACTGATCGCTTTTCATAGGCGACGAAAGCTGTATTTTGCACTCCAATATCGCAACTGGACGTCCACTGAGAGGCAACAGGTAGCCATTTCAGATTATTCAGGTTTTATGCTCTATCGAACAAATGGCCTTTGGCTTGTATGACTCGAAACATTTGAAAGCAAACACCCTGCAACAACTGTCGGAAGGCTGCAGGTCAGTGGAGGCAGCATTACTGTCACAGGAATGTTTTTGTGAAATTTCACGTTCGATGCCGTCATTTTGGAATACACAGTCGAATAACACAAGTATGCATCTATCCTTGGAGATCTTGTCCACCTGTTCATGCAGTTTGCTTTTTCACAGCTGGGTGGCATCTACCAGCATGGCAACACAACGTGTCACACAGCTCGCAGTATATGTGCGTTGCTAGTAGAGCACCAGGATGAGCTTACCGCACTCCCCTGGCCGCCAAGGCCGCTGGATTTAAATCCAATTGAAAAAATCTGTGGAATCTTTTCGATTAGGCTACTTGTGCCATGGATCCTCAACAGAGAAAACTTACGCTGCTTTCCACGTCACTAGAGTCGACGTGGCTCCAAATCCCTATCAACAACTCCCAAAACCTCACTGACCCTCTTGCTGGAAGACTTGCAATGGTCCACAGTGGGTTTTTCAGGCTTTTATCGGGTGATCGCATCAACGTGAATGGACAGTGTATTACTTATTCACTAGTAACTGTATTTGCGATACATTTTGGAGACAGTATTCACAAATACCAGTGACTCTACATGTAAAATATATTGGGTAGAGGATGAACATTCTATCACAAACCTTCCTGCAGACCTCGTCTATGTGGGCTTCTACGTAAGACGAGAGTGCAAGGTTACGCGGTTCTGTGCCAGGGAAGTTGGATTCCGTTTAGGTGAAAGTGGAAGGGGGAGCGTTGGGGACGTCCACGCCTTCCGAGCCTCCCCTTGATCAGCATAGCCAGCGTTTTCTTAGAGTTGATGGTGATGCGCCAGCAATGGGCCCAAGTTTCTGTCTCATCTAAAACACTTTGTAGTCTACAGATGACCAGGTCCTAGTTCGCATTACTTGTGTAGGAGGCTGTGTCGTCTGCATATTGAGCAGGGGGCCGTTGGTGTGTCCACAGTGTTCAAACTGTACTATACGGGCCCCAGAACCAGTCCCTGTGGTACCCCAGCACAGATACGCCTTTTGGTGGAGGTGGCTGTTTCTGCTTTAACAGAGAAAGTTCTATCCGTGAGAAAGCTTTTAATTTGCTTAACTATGCTCCCGAGGAACCCTCGTGTGTATAACTTGTAGAGTAGCCCTCTATGCCATACTGAGTCCACGGCTTTGGCTACATCTCTTAGCACTATCCTGCAGTAGCCTCTGTGGTTGAAGCCATCCGTGGTTGCTTCAGCCACTCTCATGACTCATGATCTGTTGTGGTGCAGAGTGGTTCTACCGGAATCCGAATTGGAAATCTGGCAGAAGTTTCTCTCTGGTAATATGTTCCTGTATGGGTATTAGCAGGAGGCGTTCACAGATCATGCTGATTTGGCAAGAGGCTAATCGGCCTTGAGTGGGTGAGTGAGAGTGCATGGGTATGAGTGAGTTACAGCGATAGAGTGGTGGGTGTAAGCGAGTTAAAGCTAGGGGAGCTTGTGAGAGTGAGAGATGATCTGTATGAGCTCGTATATGTTCGCATGCCATTTTTGCAAATGTTTGTAAAGGAGCTGAGGAAGGTAAAATGAGGCACCTGGTATCCCACTTCTCAGCGAGAGCTTTTAAAACAGAATTTTACCGATGGTGAGTCTTACCAGAAAACACAATATGGATTTGGATAGTCATTGTCTGAAGAAGAAGTAATTCAGATTGAAACAAGGTAAGACAAATATTCCTTAGTCCCATTAACAGTACCATGCCAATCTCCCAACAGGACACCCATAGTGGGAGCGTATAGCTTCCTTCTGCACGACAGACAGTTCAGGAGATACCATTTTTTATAAACGAGAGTTCAGTTCTTCAAAATATCTTGGTGGGAGTTAGTGCAGGGTGTGCGTGTCCCGTCATCTCCTAATATAAGGAACAGCTACAGTCAGATTTGAAGCTTTTACAGTATCCGACGGGGTCAGTATGTATCCCTCAGCGGGAATGATTTCGTTCTTCCCTTTTGTTTAGGGACAGAACGGAAGGGGGAGTTGAATATTACACCGCGCCACGACAATAAATGAACACCGGTAGCGCGACTCGGTCCGGAAAGCAGAATGAAGATACAGCGGCGGCGGATAGCGCCTCTGAGTTGGTTTATGCCCAATTTAATTACGCCGGCCGAGGTAATAACCGTATATCTCCAGGTGGGCAGCCCCCACGCCGCGCCGCGCACTGCAGCAGCGGCAGAGCCGGCACCTCGGCAGGTCTTAATAACAGCCCAGTCCCTCGCAACCGAACGCCCTCATTAAGCCCGGGGAACAGCCGTCTCTAAAACGGAAGGCTGCCAACACAGCCCCCAGTGACCAGCCAGAGTGTCTTCAGCAAAGTGACGCCTTACTTGCTTGTGGCGACTTAGAAATGAAATTAATTAAAGCCAGTGTAAGTCAGTTTCATTGTTCTTTGTCTTTAGTCGACATGTGTCGGTAATACTGGAAAAAATATCTCAATCGAAAACTGGATGAAATGTGCAGATTTTAGAAGGAAGCTAAACTCTCCTACTATGGGTGTCCTGTGGGGAGATTGGTATGGTACTGTTGATTGGATTCAGGAATATTTGTTTTCTTTTTTAATCTTATGGACTTAACTGCTAAGGCCATCAGTCCCTAAGCTTACACACTACTTAACCTAAATTATCCTAAGGACGAACACATACACCCATGCCTGAGGGAGGACTCGAACCTCGACAAGGGACCAGCCGGTTTATACCTTAACTACTTCTTCTTCAAACAATGCCTATCAAAATCCATGTTGTGTTTTCAGGTAAGAGTCACCATCGGAAAAGTACTGTTTGAAAAACTCTGATCGAGAAGTGGGATACCAGCTGCCTCATTATACCTTCCTCAGCTTCTTTACAGACATTTGCAAAAATGGCATGCGAACATATTCGAGCTCTTCTGAACATACAGCTCATCTCTCACTCTCACAAGCTCCCCTAGCCCTAACTCGCTTACACCCACCACTCTATCACTGCAAGTCACTCATAATCGTCGACTCTCACTCGCTCACTCAAGGCCGATTAGACTCCTGGCAACTCAGCCAGACCTATGAACTCCTCCTGCTAATACCCATACAGGAACATATTACCAGAGAGAAACTTCTGCCAGATTTCCAATTCGGATGCCGGTAGAACCAATCTGCCCCACAATGGATCCTGAGTCACGAGAGTGGCTGAAGCAGCCACAGAGGGCGTCAACCACAGAGGCTACTGAAGGGTAGTGCAAAAAGATGTAGCTAAGTCCTTCGACTCAGTATGGCTTAGAGGGCTACTCTACACGTTATGGCTATCTCACGGATTGAACTTTCTCTGTTAAAGTAGAAACAGCCACCTCCACCAAAAGGCGTATCCGTGCTGGGGTGCCGCAGGGATTAGTTCTGGGTCCTGTATTGTACAATTTGTACACTGTGGGCACACCAGCGGACCCCTTGGTGCATACTGCACAATATGCAGACGACACAGCCTCCTACACAAGTAATGCGAACAAGAAACTTGACCCTGTCGCTGGTGCATCACCAACTCTGAGAAAACGCTGGCTATGCTGATCACCTGGAGGCTCGCAAGGTGTGGCCCTCCCCAACGCTACCCCGTCCACTTTCACCTAAACGGAGTACAACTCACATGGCGCAGAACCGCCAGGTATCTTGGCGTAACCTTTGACTCTCGTCTTGTGTGGAAGCCCCACATAGACGAGGTCTACAGAAAGGTCTGTGCCAGAATGTTCATCCTCTAACCAATCCTCAAGACAACCAGCTCCCTTCCCTGATCTGTTGGAGTAAATGTATATCAGGCCCTTATACGGTCAGCAATGGAGTATGCATGCCCTGTCTGCGGATACATGGCGAAGCAACATCTGGACGAACTCCAGAGGCTGCAGAGTCGCACTCTCACGAGGGCACTGCATCTGCCTCTGGAATTCCCCATTAACGATGTGCACGCCGCACCTGATATCCCCTTCCTGAAAGAGGGTTTCCAAGAACTTGGCTTCTATGAGAGCTCTTCCAGATCAGGAAACAACCTCGTCCGCTCCCTAGGTCCCACGACCAGGAAAAAATCCCAATAACAATCTTCGATGACTAAGTCGAAGGGAAAATCCCTATCTCCAATCCCTGATCCTGTTCTCTCCCCCATAAAATCAATCATCTCGCCAACCTCAGACAAGTACCAGACACACACAGAACATTCATCACACTACGCAGACATCCAAAAATCATAGAAAATAATCACACACCCACAGGCAAACACGTGGAGTAAAAGCCAAACGGCTACAAACTCCTCAACACACTTCCCCAAAGAGGGGAAGTAAGAGATGAGAGTTACGACGACGACGACGACAGAGTCCAACTCATTGTCACTATCTCTTTGTATCTCCGTAATTTTCACTGTCTCTTGTTTCACAGCCACAGCCCCGTTCGTTCTGTCCCACTACTACTGTCTCTTATCACAGGCACTGTCTCCATCTTCCCCTGTGTTACTGCTAGTATCGTATTCATTCATTCCGAGTGCTCTTCTAACTGTCATTGTCTCTTCGTCATTCAACTTTCTCTTTATACCTCTCGCAATGACAATATCTCCGTCACTTTTTTCCTGGCAGTGTTCTGTCACTGTCAACTATGTTACACTGCCGTTGTGCCCTCTCTTTCTCTCACATTGTCATTGTCTTCTTCGCTCTTTCTCTACCACAACAGTCTACTACCTTGCAGTATATTATTGGTTTGGTACGTCATTTTGTATCGTTTTCCGATACATTTAATAAACACAACGATTAATGTAACACAGACTTTAGTCGTCAATAATACATTCTCCTCCACTATTTACAACAGTCTTCCAACGCTGCGTTAACTTATCGATTCCGCGACTGTAGAAATCAATTAGTTTTGAGGCGAAGAACTCACAGAGCCACGTTCGGATCGGAGTTTCACCCGGAAAGGATGTTCTTTGAAGGTCTCTAACACAATTGCCACCGATTCACATATAACTTTCTGAAATATACGATTTCTTGGCAACCTATCTTCAAAGAATCGATCGTAAGACTTTTCGGCTTATCCACGAAAGTAAACTGCTTTGAACAAAACTGCTATTTACATCTACATCTACATTTATACTCCGCAAGCCACCCAACGGTGTGTGGCGGAGGGCACTTTACGTGCCACTGTCATTACCTCCCTTACCTGTTCCAGTCGCGTATGGTTCGCGGGAAGATCGACTGTCTGAAAGCCGCCGTGCGCGCTCTAATCTCTCTAATTTTACGTTCGTGATCTCCTCGGGAGGTATAAGTAGGGGGAAGCAATATATTCGATACCTCATCCAGAAACGCACCCTCTCGAAACCTGTCGAGCAATCTACACCGCGATGCAGAGCGCCTCTCTTGCAGAGTCTGCCACTTGAGTTTATTAAACATCTCCGTAACGCTATCACGGTTACCAAATAACCCTGTGACGAAACGCGCCGCTCTTCTTTGGATCTTCTCAATCTCCTCCGTCAAACCGATCTGGTACGGATCCCACACTGATGAGCAAGTATAGGTCGAACGAGTGTTTTGTAAGCCACCTCCTTTGCTGATGGACTGCATTTTCTAAGGACTCTCCCAGTGAATCTCAACCTCGTACCCGCCTTACCAACAATTAATTTTATATGATCGTTCCACTTCAAATCGTTCCGCACGCATACTCCCAGATATTTTACAGAAGTAACTGCTACCAGTGTTTGTTCCGCTATCATATAATCATACAATAAAGGATCCTTCTTTCTATGTATTCGCAATACATTACATTTGTCTATGTTAAGGGACAGTTGCCACTCCCTGCACCAAGTGCCTATCCGCTGCAGATCTTCCTGCATTTCGCTACAATTTTCTAATGCTGCAACTTCTCTGTACACTACAGCATCATCCGCGAAAAGCCGCATTGAACTTCCGACACTATCTACTAGGTCATTTATATATATTGTGAAAAGCAATGGTCCCATAAAACTCCCCTGTGGCACGCCAGAGGTTACTTTAACGTCTGTAGACGTCTCTCCATTGATGACAACATGCTGTGTTCTGTTTGCTAAAAACTCTTCAATCCAGCCACACAGCTGGTCTGATATTCCGTAGGCTCTTACTTTGTTTATCAGGCGACAGTGCGGAACTGTATCGAACGCCTACCGGAAGTCAAGGAAAATTGCATCTACCTGGTAGCCTGTATCTAATATTTTCTGGGTCTCGTGAACAAATAAAGCGAGTTGGGTCTCACACGATCGCTGCTTCCGGAATCCAAGTTGATTCCCACATAGAAGATTCTGGGTTTCCAAAAATGACATGATACTCGAGCAAAAAACATGTTCTAAAATTCTAAAACAGATCGACGTCAGAGATATAGATCTATAGTTTTGCGCATCTGCTCGACGACCCTTCTTGAAGACTGGGACTACCTGTGCCCTTTTCCAATCATTTGGAACCTTCCGTTCCTCTAGAGACTTGCGGTACACGGCTGTTAGAAGGGGGCAAGTTCTTTCGTGTACTCTGTGTAGAATCGATTTAGTATCCCGTCAGGTCCATTGGACTTTCCTCCGTGAGTGATTCCAGTTGCTTTTCTATTCCTTGGACCCTTATTTCAATGTCAGCCATTTCTTCGTTTGTACGAGGATTTAGAGAAGTAACTGCAGTGCGGTCCTCCTCTGTGAAACAGCTTTGGAAAAAGGTCCTTAGTATTTCAGCTTTACGCGTGTCATCCTCTGTTTCAATGTCATCATCATCCCGGAGTGTCTGGATATGCTGTTTGGAGCCACTTACTGATTTAACGTAAGACCAGAACTTCCTAGGATTTTCTGTCAAGTTGGTACATAGAATTTTACTTTCGAATTCACTGAACGCTTCACGCATAGTCCTCCTTACGCTAACTTTGACATCGTTTAGCTTCTGTTTGTCTTAGAGGTTTTGGCTACGTTTAAACTTGGAGTGAAGCTCTCTTTGCTTTCGCAGTAGTTTCCTCACTTTGTTGTTGTACCACGGTGGGTTTTTCCCGTCCCTCACAGTTTTACTCGGTACGTACCTGGCTAAAACGCATTTTACGATTGCCTTGAACTTTTGCCATAAACACTCAACATTGTCAGTGTCGGAACAGAAATTTTCGTATTGATCTGTTAGGTAGTCTGGAATCTGCCGTCTATTACTCTAGCTAAACAGATAAACCGTCCTCCCTTTTTTTATATTCCTACTAACTTCCATATTCAGGGATGCTGCAACGGCCTTATGATCACTGATTCCCTGTTCTGCACATACAGAGTCGAAGAGTTCGGGTCTGTTTGTTATCAGTAGGTTCAAGATGTTATCTCCACGAGTCGGTTCTCTGTTTAATTGCTCGAGGTAATTTTCGGATAGTGCACTCAGTATAATGTCACTTGATGCTCTGTCCCTACCACCCGTCCTAAACATCTGAGTGTCCCAGTCTATATCTGGTAAATTGAAATCTCAACCTAAGACTATAACATGCTGAGAAAATTTATGTGAAATGTATTCCAGATTTTCTCTCAATGCTGCTGAGTCGGGAGGTTGGTAAAAGGAGCCAATTATTAACCTAATTCGGTTGATGAGTATAACCTGCACCCATAATAATTCATAATAATTCACAGGAACTATCCACTTCTATTCCACTACAGGATAAACTACTATTAACAGCGACAAACCCGCCACCACCGGTTGCGTGCAATCTATCCCTTCTAAACACCGTCTGTGTCGTTTTAAAAATTTCGGCAGAATTTATGTCTGGCTTCAGGCAGCTTTCCGTACCTACACTCCTGGAAATGGAAAAAAGAACACATTGACACCGGTGTGTCAGACCCACCATACTTGCTCCGGACACTGCGAGAGGGCTGTACAAGCAATGATCACACGCACGGCACAGCGGACACACCAGGAACCGCGGTGTTGGCCGTCGAATGGCGCTAGCTGCGCAGCATTTGTGCACCGCCGCCGTCAGTGTCAGCCAGTTTGCCGTGGCATACGGAGCTCCATCGCAGTCTTTAACACTGGTAGCATGCCGCGACAGCGTGGACGTGAACCGTATGTGCAGTTGAAGGACTTTGAGCGAGGGCGTGTAGTGGGCATGCGGGAGGCCACGTGGGGCGTGAGGTCTCCACAGTACATCGATGTTGTCGCCAGTGGTCGGCGGAAGGTGCACGTGCCCGTCGACCTGGGACCGGACCGCAGCGACGCACGGATGCACGCCAAGACCGTAGGATCCTACGCAGTGCCGTAGGGGACCGCACCGCCACTTCCCAGCAAATTAGGGACACTGTTGCTCCTGGGGTATCGGCGAGGACCATTCGCAACCGTCTCCATGAAGCTGGGCTACGGTCCCGCACACCGTTAGGCCGTCTTCCGCTCACGCCCCAACATCGTGCAGCCCACCTCCAGTGGTGTCGCGACAGGCGTGAATGGAGAGGCGAATGGAGATGTGTCGTCTTCAGCGATGAGAGTCGCTTCTGCCTTGGTGCCAATGATGGTCGTATGCGTGTTTGGCGCCGTGCAGGTGAGCGCCACAATCAGGACTGCATACGACCAAGGCACACAGGGTCAACACCCGGCATCATGGTGTGGGGAGCGATCTCCTACACTGGCCGTACACCACTGGTGATCGTCGAGGGGACACTGAATAGTGCACGGTACATCCAAACCGTCATCGAACCCATCGTTCTACCATTCCTAGACCGGCAAGGGAACTTGCTGTTCCAACAGGACAATGCACGTCCGCATGTATCCTGTGCCACCCAACGTGCTCTAGAAAGTGTAAGTCAACTACCCTGGCCAGCAAGATCTCCGGATCTGTCCCCCATTGCGCATGTTTGGGACTGGATGAAGCGTCGTATCACGCGGTCTGCACGTCCAGCACGAACGCTGGTCCAACTGAGGCGCCAGGTGGAAATGGCATGGCAAGCCGTTCCACAGGACTACATCCAGCATCTCTACGATCGTCTCCATGGGAGAATAGCAGCCTGCATTGCTGCGAAAGGTGGATATACACTGTACTAGTGCCGACATTGTGCATGCTCTGTTGCCTGTGTCTATGTGCCTGTGGTTCTGTCAGTGTGATCATGTGATGTATCTGACCCCAGGAATGTGTCAATAAAGTTTCCCCTTCCTGGGACAATGAATTCACGGTGTTCTTATTTCAATTTCCAGGAGTGTATAACGATTTCAGCTTTGGTGCTGTCTATCAGAGCTTGAAATTCCGGTACTTTATGAACGCAGCTTCGACGGTTTACAATTACAGTACCGATTGCTGCTTTGTCCCCGCATATCCTTACCTTGCCCCCCACCGTGTTAGACTGTTGTTCTTTCTGCACTTGCCCGAGGCCATCTAACCTGAAAAACCGTCCAGTCCACGCTACACAACCCCTGCTACCAGTGTAGTCGAATGCTGTGTGTAGTGGACTCCTGACCTATCCAGCGAAACCCGAAACCCCAACACCCTTTGGCGCAAGTCGAGGAATCTGCAGCCAACACGGTTGCAGAACCGTCTCAGCCTCTGATTCAAACCCTCCACTAGGCTCTGTACCAAAGGCCCGCAGTCAGCCTGCCGACAGTGCTGCAGATGGTGAGCTCTGCTTTCTTCCTGCTAGCGAGACTGGCAGTCTTCACCAAATCAGATAGCTGCCAGAAGCCGGAGAGGATTTTCTCCGAGCCATAGCGACACACATCGTTGGTGCCGACATGAGCTACCACCTGCAGATGGGTGCTCCCTGTACCCTTCATGGCATCAGGAAGGACCCTTTCCACAATTTGAATGACTCCCCCCGGTATGCACATGGAGTGCACATTGGTTTTCTTCCCCTCCCTTGCAGCCATAGCCCTAAGGGGCCCCATTACGTGCCTGACGTCGGAGCTCCCAACTACCAGTAAGCCCACCCTAAGCGACCGCCCGGATCTTGCCGACTGAGTGGCAACCTCAACCACGTCCGGCCGAAGATCAGTATCAGCTGGAGACAGAGCCTGATACCGGTTCGTCAGACAAACTGGAGAGGCCTTCCGTTCAGCCCTCCGGAATGTCTTCCGCCCCCTGCCACACTTCGAGACGACATCCCACTCTACCATGGGTGAGGGGTCAGCCTCAATGTGGGCAGTATCCCGGGCATCCACAGCCGTAGTCCGATCGGGGGATGCGTGGGACGAGCTGGCCGTCCCCGACAAACCCCTGCCCGGACCCCCACAATGATGCCCATTGGCAACAGCCTCAAGCCGTGTGACCGAAGACAACACTGCCTGAAGCTGGGAGCGAAGGGATGCCAACTCAGCCCGCATCCGAACACAGCAGTCGCAATCCCTGACCATGCTAAATACGGTTGTACAAAGAATGTATGGACGATCTACAGAGAGCACAAAGAATTCGGCACAAAATTTAAACGGTTATGAAAATACAAGACTGCTTAGTAAATGCAGTAAAGCTGCTACTTGCGCACTGCTGACACACTGCTCGGCGGCAGAAGGCTAACTGTACAGTCAGTAACGTGCAGAGACTATTTGAAATAAATAAACAAATGACAGACGATAACGTGAATTTCACGTAACGTACGCTAGAATGCAAATCTGCCCCTGCTAAATACGAAGCTACACATTGATCTCACAGATTTAACTAAACAAGTGCTCTAAGAACACTCAAATTTTCAACTTGATAGTTTACCGTAATCCACGGACCCTCACATTCACGATGCGATGCGCTAATAGCGTCTCGATTCTATGTTACAGGGTCCAGCAGAATTGAATATAAGCTACAAACGTGAGTACGGTGAGCATACAGAACTTCTCGTAGACGTCACGTTGCATATTTCCGACGCGTCACTGCCATTTGATTGTAATCCACGGACACTCACATTGACGATGAAACACACAAATTGCGTCCAGATTCAATATTACAATCTCTGGCCGGCTTCTGTCTAAGTGGAGCGGTTCTAGGCGCTTAAGTCTGGAAGCGCGCGACCGCTACGGTCGCAGGTTCGCTTCCTGCCTCGGACATGGATATGTGTGATGTCTTTATGTTAGTTAGGTTTCAGTAGTTCAAAGTTCTAGGGGACTGATGACCTCAGCTGTTAAGTCCCATAGTGCTTAGAGCCATTTGAACCCATAGTGTTCAGAGCCATTTGAATCATTTTTTTACTCGGGGTCACGTTGCTTATTTCCTATGAATAACTGCCAGTTTACTCTAATCCACAAACTCTCACACTGACGATGTAGCACACAAATTGCGACGCGATTCAATAGTACAGGCTCCAGCAGAACTCTATCTAAGCTACAAACATGACTACGGTCACGGTACGAAAATTCTTGGGAGTCACGTTGCTTGTATCCGTCGCATCACTACCACGGACCCTCGCATTGACTATGCGACGAACAAAATGCGTCGCGGTTCATGGTTCAGGATGTAGATTACTTTTATTGAATCGTCTAACGTGCCTACAGTAACCACACAGATCTTCTCCTGTTGCTTGTAATGTTGCTTGTTTCCAACGCATCGTTTCCAGTTTAATGTAACCCAGGGACCCTCACTTTGACCATGCGACACACAAATTCCGTCGCAATTCAATAGCACATGCTCCAGCCTACTTCTGTCTAAGCAACTAATGTGGCTACCCCCACAAGATGGAACTTCTCCTAGGAGACGAGGTGCTTTTATCTGATGCATCACTGCCACTTTACAGCATTCCACGGACCCTCATATTGAGGATGCGACACCCAAAATTTGTCCCAATTCAATAGTACACTGTCCAGACGACTTCTATGTAAGCGACAAACGTGGTTTCAGTCACCATAGTGAACTTCTCCTGGGAGTCACATTGCTGGTACCGACGCATTACTGATATTTTACCTTAATCCACGGACCCTCACATTCACAATGCGACGCACAAATTGCGTCGCGATTTAATACTACAGGCTCCGGCAGAATTCTGTCTAAGCTACTAACGTGGGTACGGTCACCATATAGAACTTCTCCTATGAGTCACGTTGCTTTTTTCAAACGCATCGCTGCTGGTTACTGTAAACCACGGATTCTCACATTTACGATGCGACACACATATCTTCGTGGTACAATAGTGCAGGCTCCAGTCGACTTCAGTCTAAGCGACTATCGTTTCTACGTTCACGATACAGAATTTCCCCTGGGAGTCACGTCGCTTATTCCCGACGCATAACTGCCAGTTTACTGTAATCCACGGATCCTCACGTTGACGATGCAACACAAAAATTGGGTCGCGATTAAATAGTACAATCGCAAGTCGACTTCTGTCCAAGCGACTTACGTCACTTCGGTCACAGTACAGAACTTCTTCGGCCAAAGCAAATCGATAGCCATAAATATCTTTTCTCGAGACTCCAAAACTGTGGAAATCACATGGGGCGAGCTTGGGACTGTATGGAGGATGGGCAGGGGCTCGTAGTGAAACTTCTGCAGCATAGGCGGAACAATCTTGCCAACATGTGGAAAGGCATTATGCTTCAACAGAATGACTCCGTCCTTCATTGTTCCAGGGTGGTTGGACCGCTGTCTTCAGTGATTGCAAAATGCCCACGTCCATGACGTGTTTTGCAGTACCACCTAGGGCATCAACCTACTTCCAGAGGTGTTGTGAATAACTTATTATTATCATACTACGTGGTATCATTGATCGATACCACCGCACTGGCGTTCCACAGTTGGTAACGCCATTGCAAGTTCCTGTCGTGAGGGATCTGGGGGACCCAAAGGAGCACATTGACTTAGCTTTTAGCAGTACTGCAGAGTTTTTGTAGCTGTTGCGGAGTCTTTCTGTGTTGCTAATTCTGCCAGTGCTTCGTTTCGCAGGTGAGATTCATAATACGAGATTGCTTCTTTTCCATTGAGCAACGTAGTTTCCGTCAGTTTCTCTACTGTACCAAGGCTATATGTCAGTGCAGAAATTTTCGTGTGTTCCAGGTTACATTCTTATATGCGTCGACATTACCGTTTGACTTGTGTTTTTGTAGTTACTTTTTTTTCAAACAGTTCGCACTGACCAACTCTACTGAACCTGATATCATTTCTTTGCTTATTTATTTGCTTCTGAATGAGATCGTTTTTCACACACACAGGATTCTTTTCAGTTACATGTAAGTGATGTGGGTTTGAGCTCAGTAGAACATTTATGTTGTTAATTCACGTTCTCAGGTTTGTATTTACGACAAATAACACACACGCAAGTAATGCCTACTCACTTACAACTGCTTCACATGGAAATTTCTACGCTTGCGTTATTAAGCCAGAGTTTCGGTGCTTAGTTCCTCAACAGGACATGATCCAAGTAATATATATTCTACGTATTCCTTCAATACCTCTTTGTTCAACACAACATCGTTTTAATGTATTTAAGAAACTTTAGCGTGATACAAGTGTTCCACCGATGAAGCTGTAACAATCATTTTCTCTCGATTTTTTCGGTACTAAACGTTGAACTTGTATACCTGTTTACACGAGAAAATGGCTGTGAAGCATCGGTAAGAATGAAAGTATTTTTGTTCTTCTGTGCGCTTTAGTCTGATACTGATTCTGTGCTCTCCCCAGTGTCCCGCCTAATCGCGTATTTCTGTTAAGACTCTTTACGGCATCCCTTACAACTTCTCCCGCCTTCCGTTTCCCAGTAACACTGCTGTAACTACTCCTTGGTGCCTCAGGACGAGTCGTACCTGCGAATCCTTTCTTTAACTCGAACTGTGTCACAGGTTCATTTTCTTCAGTACAACTTCATCAATTACGTTCATCTAACCTTCAGCTTTCTTTGTGATACCACAGTTCCAAATTCTCTATCCTACTCTTGTCTCTACTGTGCCAACGCTTCATTTCTATGTAAAATTGCATCGCAGGCAAATAATTCCCGACATGGTTTCCTATCACATATTTTTATAAGTCGTGTCAAAAAATGTATATCTATTAGATAAGGTCTTGTTGCTGTTCGCGTTTACATTATATACCTTCTCTCCATCTGTTGTCGACAGTTACTTTGCCAGCCAAATAATGTAGCTTTCCTACTTTTACTGTCTCATTTCTTACGTTATTTCCTTTAATTTGAATGTACTTTATTAGTCTTGTTTTAATTTTAGTTAGGAACTGCTAACAGTCCATCCTCAAGATACTATCCATTCCGTACAAATGATCTCTAAATTTTTCGTTGCCTCCGACAGGATTACAGGGTCATCAGGAAACAGCAATGGTTTAATTTATTCTCTCAGAACTTTGATTATTTTCCCAAATTTATTGTTTTCTTTATGTGCAGATTAGAACCTTAGTCATTAGCTTATCAACCTCTACTATGTCCTCGACTGCAGTGTGGTTTATACTCAAGTTCTAGACAACCTTTTGCTCTCTTTGTTGTATGCCAGCTACCTATAGTATTCGGAAGTCTGAATTTTAATTGACTTTGTCAAGAACGTATAATAGATATTTATATGTCTTAATGGATTTCTCTTCCTTCAATCAGCTCTCCGAGTTACATCGTAATTACTAGCGCGTTGCATTTCTCCGGAAGAAAAATTGTTCTTCACTAAGGTCGATTTTTGTCAGTCGTTGTTCTCTTCTATAGGCTTTGCAACCAAAACTTAATAGATGTTTCGGTGCTATTCAGACCTCTCCATACTTAACCTCATTGGTACACGCTTCATAATATTAATTTCATTCGTTACCAACAGAGTTTAGAAGATATTTTCCACAAGATATTCACGACGTAGGATGAAGCTTACAGGTTTATTAAAAACTATTGCTTGGGCAGTTTATCTGAAATTAAAATATGCGACTTGTTCTCCTCATAAGTTCCACAACCTCGCAGTATTAAAAGGTCTTTATACAAAGGTACAGAAGGCTTTGACGGGCTCTGTTTGCTTCAGGCAAAATATTTTGGTTTAGAGACCTTGGACGATGTGTTAAACTATTTACTATGGTTTCCTCTCTATCTGCAGGTGACATGTTCAGTGACAAAACCGGTAACTGCATCGAAAGTACAACCAGTTTCTAGTTTAGAGGTGCATTATGAGCTGCACTTAAAGAGCGAGCATTCAGCATGCATTCAGTATCAAGTGATAAATGGGAGTGAGATCTGTACATATCGTAACACGCCTTACAAACTGGAGGCCCGTTTCCTTTCGCTGGAGTTGCCAGATCTGAAGATATCCTTTGCACATGTGGACGAAATTTAGGATATAAGTTAACACGTCGCCTCCTTGCCATTAAGTATAAACGAAACATTTTGTAGTAACATTCTACTGTTATTATGATTCACTATTTTCTGTCACGTTATGTGTTCAATAAATTTTGTTAACACTTGTTCGGAGTCGAGTGGACATCCTTAACTTTTTTTAAATCCATACCAATGAAAATCACATCAGTACGCACAGGCAGGAACAGCGACCATTTTGCTTAGACGTGCACAGATGGCAACGAGTGTGGAACACCACACTGGAGGGCAGCCACTGGACGGGAAGAGACGCCTGGGCTCCCCAGTAAGCAAGCGCGTCCGCCTCCGTCGCCTCCGTACGCAGCACGTACTGTCCCCTCGCAGTTGGGGGCCTGGAGCTACGACCCACACGCCCACCGTCGCCGCTTTAAGCTGGCGCTGGAGAAGTTTACCTGTCGCACGTGCTCTTCATGCTGAAGCTCTCCCTGGATGGAGGGCTTCCGACTGTTCTGCCCTCTCGGCAGGCGGGGAAGTAACTACTTACAACACAATTCCTCCCACGTCATCCCTGCATTCAGCTTTTCCATCACTCGCTTACCGTCTCTAACGATCGAACATACACACGAATTCTCGGAAAAGTATTAAATATATCTGCAGAGTTGAAATAAAAAACGTTCCAAGCTCCATATTTTCTTAAAACCCATTTCAGTGGTATTACGTTCTCGTTGGGTATCCTCAGACTTGTTGCGAAGGTCAAATCATGGACAAAATGTGCCAAACATTCATTACTAGATGGTGCATGGTTCTTGTGCCAAGCGGTGGTTCACAGTGAAGTTGCACAGGCGATGGTCTCCTTCACTTAGCTCGATATACGAAGACCGCTTGGCTAATCCCGCGCGGCGACTGTTTGGAAGTTATGAACCTCTTCCTTATAATTCCTATGCACACTACTGACTTCTATGAATTAATTTAAAGATTAAGCTGTGTTGATAATACAAACATGTAAGATCCTCAAGTGGACTGTGATTAACTTTAGTGTCTCATCCAACTAAAATGGCTATATGAAAACCCTTACACAGAAGAATGCCAATTAAAAAATGTAGTGCCTCTGCATTAATGGCATTTGAAACCATGACTTTCTTTGATTTTATCCACACGGGATGAGAGATCGTGGTTGTGAATGTCAAGAGGACTTTATTCCTCTTCACAGAAAAAGAAAAAATATGCTGCTCCGTCATGAATCCGAAAGCTCCACGACGTAGATCTCAGTTTAAGGTATATAAGGAAAATTGTCCTGCTAGAGTAATTGTGAATTCTAGAAACAGTCCTTTATGCAAAATTACTAAAATGCTCGATAAAATTTTAAAAGAATCTTTCGTGTTTGAGGATAAGTTTTCAATCACTAATAATTCAGCTTTGATAAATGAAATTAAGGATAAGCCTATCGCTGACACGGCCCGCCTAGTATCTCTAGACATTAAAAACCTTTATGCGACTGTGCCGGTAAATGAGGCCGTTAAGGTCATCCCTTGCTAAGTACAAAACACTGTCTCAGCAAGAAATAGTCGAATTCATCGAACTGTTAGAATTCGTTCTGAAGCATAATTATTTTTATTTTAACAATAAATTTATGGAAAAAGATGGACTGGCTATGGGTTCCAGTATATCTGGAACCATAGCAGACATCTTTATAAATCATTTGGCAAAAAGACTCCTCGTTAACCCGCAACATCCCGTGGATAAAGTTGTATATTACAAACGCTATGTAGATGATACGCTGCTTCTTATCGATGGGCAAGAAAAAGAAGTTGCAGAAATAGTAAATAAATTTAACGAGTTACACGGTAAAATAGGATTCACTGTGGAAGAAGAGAAAAATGGTGAACTGCAATTTCTCGACCAAAGTATTAGGAAACAAAATGATAGGCATGTTTTTAAAATATTTAGGAAACCAACAACAACTGATGTGTTGGTACAAAATAATTCCTGCCATCCTAATAGCCAGAAACTTTCTGCTTTTAGATCTTTGATAGATAGAGCCTTTAGAGTCCTTATGAATGAAGAAGACAGAATGAATGAGCTGAACATCATGAAACAACTAGCCAGAGCTAACGGATATCACCAAAACTTTGTCAATAAATTAATAAGACAGAAACAGTGTGGTGTCACCGCCAGACACCACACTTGCTAGGTGGTAGCTTAAATCGGCCGCGGTCCATTTAGTACATGTCGGACCCGCGTGTCGCCACTGTGTGATCGCAGACCTAGTGCCACCACGAGGCAGGTCTCGAGATACGATATAGCACTCGCCCCAGTTGTACGGATGACATTGCTAGCGACAATACGGACGAGGCCTTCCTCTCATTTGCCGAGAGACAGTTAGAATAGCCTTCAGCTAAGTCCATGGCTACGACCTAGCAAGGCGCCAATTG
The DNA here is from genome assembly GCF_023864345.2 of Schistocerca serialis cubense. Lineage (NCBI taxonomy): Eukaryota > Metazoa > Arthropoda > Insecta > Orthoptera > Acrididae > Schistocerca > Schistocerca serialis. The sequence goes on along the minus strand of NC_064642.1, from coordinate 769,793,539 downwards.
TAACAGTGCATGTATCTTACGAGTCTCATTTGTATAGTCAATAGACATGTATCACAAGGAGTGATGAAAAGTTAAGTATATTCCAAAGCTACGTATTTTCTTATAGCAGTCATAACGTATCCTGTTCCAGACTTGACGCCAGTCGGCGTGTGTGTACGCGTGCCTTTCTTTCGGCTCCCTTCTCAGTGTGGCGTAGCTAGCTTGTTACGCCACAACAAACAGCGTGCGAATGCAAGGAAGAATACCGCAAATAATATTACGAGAGTCACAATACCACACTTCGGTGATATTTCACAAAAAGTGGCTAACATTTTCAAACCTTTTAAAGTTGATGATGATGATGATGAGCGTTTGGCGTCATTGGCCGGGAGGCCCCTCGCGGGGCAGGTCCGGCCGCCATATCGCAGGTCTTATTACATTCGGCACCACATTGGGCGACCTGCACGCCGGATGGGGATGAAATGATGATGAACACAACACAACACCCAGTCCCTGAGCGGAGAAAATCTCCGACCCAGCCGGGAATCGAACCCGGGCGCAGAGGACGGCAATCCGTCACGCTGACCACTCAGCTACTGGGGCGGACTTAAAGTTGATACTGCTTTTCAGACCAATAATACGCTGTGGTTTAAACTAAGCAAGAAAGCGATACATATGAGAGAGCTAGGGTGTATAAAATTCAGTGTAACACGTGCAAGGCAAGCTATGTAGGTCAAACTGGTAGGTCCTTTAAAGTAACAATATAGCGATGCTTTCCGGCTTAATAATTTCGAATAGTCAGCTGTAGCCACGCATATTTGGGAAACGGGACACCCCATGCTGGGAATAGATCAGGATCTCGTTATTTTACATAGGAAGGACAAAGGCAAAAAGCTGGATCTACTAGAACAACTGGAAATTACCATACATAGCTTGGATAATCAGGACACACTGAATGAACAGTTAACTGGTGATGCAAATCACTTTTTCAAACATTTCACTGGTTTCTTTTTGTAACTACATTTTTAGCAATTGGCAGGATACCATCATTTCATGAGGTCCTTGGAACATGTATACGTTATCTGTTTGTATAGATATTTCTGTGACTTCCTTATTTACTTGCGCGTGAGCTGACTCGCGTTTCAGTGTCGTATTTGGCTGCGTGGTGTGTGGTATCAACGAAGAGCACGGGTGGTTTAAGACGATAGAGGAGAGAGCCATGTGGTTAGATGTTGATCACCATAGGCGACACCATTTTAGAGTTTTTCATATTTTGACGACTGTGTGGAGATGCACCTTGGAAGACACGGCTGCAACAAGGGAAGTAGCCACGATGTTTTAATTTTATTATCAATTTTATTGTGCCTGGTGCATGTTCCATTTTAGCGTGTTTTAACAGGTTCTTTTACTTTTTTTCTGATGATGGAAGCTTGACTTCCGAAACGCGTCAATCTTAGTGTTTTACACTATAAACAAGTGGTTGAGCCGATATATTTTTTAACATAACTTTCTTATTGACACTTAGAATTACTCTATTCCCTGATAAGACACGTAAAACTTTTTTTAAAATATTTATTTTCTCATATGTCTCATTATTTTTGCAGTGATGAGGTAGGCACAGTAATTCGGTGGTATCAAAATATCTTCTCTGTCTTCCGGATAGAAATGACCCATGTACAAAAAGAGATGTACTGTTTGATTTTTATTCTCATAACGAAGGTGAGACATGGCACTTAGAGCCCTTTTTAATTTCCATTCTTCATGTATTGTCTAGTTACTTTATATTTCAATCTTGAAGCACCCGATGATATCTCTTCATGTCAGTAAAGCACTTAATTGTTAGATATATAGCAATGTCTCTGATCCTCTCCAGCACTCTCTCTAATACCAAGCAAGTTATTCTCTGCCCTCGCTAGGGTCTGATCATCCTGTCTATTCTTCTACTTAATATTATTTACACAGTTTTTGGCAAATGGCCGGACGATCGGGTACAACTGAACCTTAATTTGTGGGAGCATTAACTGGGAGGAAAAGCCCTACAGTTACTTCCAACACGACGGAGCACCTGCCCTACAGCCGGCCGAATCTTGAAGGACATTTACACAACCTTACCGCTGGCCCAGTTGTTAGCAGTGGTCAGTCTGGTCTTGGCCCTAGCTGACCACTCAGCTTGGGCCTGATCTGTCAGTGTGCGATTACTTCGTGTGGGGAGCCCTCAAGTCTATGGTGTTTCGCAACAACCAACAACCGCTATAGTCTTCAAGAACTGCAACATAACATTTCGGATGAGACTGCAGAAATCCAGCAGTCTACTTTCGATCCTTCTTCAGAAACCGGCTGACCAGGGCCCACAAACGCTAAGAGAAGAATGGTGTCACTTCCAACACCTGCTATAGTCAGATTAGTACTGTATTTTCTTTCCTCTGTTGTGTTTCTTTGTACCCTGGATCTCCATTGCTCGGACCACTTTTGTTTGCCACAGTCTGTATATGAGCTACATGGCCCCTCATCAATTCTCTAGAAATGCTGTCATTTCTTACTATGTCAGTTCAATTCACTGTCAGCATAGCCGACCGAAGTGGCCGAGTGACTCTAGGCGCTACAGTCTGGAGCTGCGCGACCGCTACGGCTGCAGGTTCGAATCCTAACTCGGGCATGGATGTGTGTAATGTCCTTAGGTTAGTTAGGTTTAAGTAGTTCTAAGCTCTAGGGGACTGATGATCTCAGAAGTTAAGTCCCATAGTCCTCAGAGCCATTTGAACCATTTGAACTGTCAGCATAATAGGTTATTTGACCGTTTTCTGGAAGAGGTCTTAAATGATTAATTACCCCATTTTACGCTCCAAACATGCTTTTTTTCCTCTTCAATATTAATATTCTTTTATAAAAACAAAAATGTAATTAAAATAATTTGGAAGCCCGTTAAAACGCTCTATTTGATCCCTGTGACGTCACTGGTTAGTTTGTTGCTCCTGCTGTCATGAAACACATCCACAGTGATGTCTCATTTTGGAATTTACATTTGGAAAATGGGTTGCAAATGGTGTTTAGTACCATACTGTACAAATACATCCATAAAAACTCCTGTTTTTCGGGGTTCCAGAGAACAGCAAGATAAGTAAAATGCAGTTGCACTGAACCGGCAAATTGCCACCACGTCGACCAAAAGTTCCCTAACTTGATTAGAAATGTTTTGCACTGTGAAGTTAACATTAATTATGCTTTCCCACTCTTACAATGAGAGGCAGTGTCATTCAAAGAAAACAAACCTTACACTGTTTGTTTGGTAGCTGACTTGTTACAGCGCGAAAGCGTCGAATTTTATAATGTCCATAGATCGCTGGTTAGAATCTAACCCAAAAAATATTTTAGGTTATTTGTAAAACGACTCGACATTCCTCTAGTATTAAAACGAAATTACAATTACAGATCTTCACCACATCGATCAGAAGCACAATATTATTGTGTTTTCCTTGCTGTTTACATGGTCTTACATTTGCAATCGCTGTTCACACAGGGCGCGTTCAAAAAGATATTTTCTAGTTAATGTGAGCACACGCTTCTTGCTTGATTAGAAACAATGTTCTCTTTATCTTATTACTGTCCTGTTAGGCTCTTTATAGTACTAAGTTTAGAAGTTTCATCGTCTTACATAAACATGCACTAAGTCTGTTTCGGACACTGACGTTAGTTTACACTCACAAACATCACGGCCCCTATGTTTATGTTACCTGAGTGTTGTACATGCTTTATATCTCTCTGTACGGAAAAAGTCATCGTCCTACATCTCGTTGTACCGTGTGATATCTTCATCACTAGCAATGCTTTCCAAAAAGTAAATAGTATGTTCGCAAAATTAATGTATTTTTCATGTGCTGTCCATTTCTCAGACTAAGATAAATGTGAAACTATATACATACACACACACATACACACACACACACACACACACACACACACACACACACATATATATATATATATATATATATATATATATATATATATATATATAATGTCCCAAAGCTATGTATAAAATGTCCCACCATCGAAACAACTACTACAAACAGTTCTTTCTAACGCTATTCTTGTATTTCGAACGTATGACCTACGACACCTGTGAGGCCCATTGTCTCTCGTAAGTACTTTCTGTAATGGAGAGTATGGAGGATGAGAAAGACACTCAAAATGCAGGGCTGTGATTGTTGCAACTGCTGTACGGGCAGTGTGGGGCTTTGCATTGTCATGTTGCAAAAGGACACCTGTTGACAGCAACACACGTCGCTTTGATTTTATTGCAGGCCGCAGATGATTTTTTAGTAGATCTGTGTATGATGAACTGGAGACTGTGGTCCCTCTAGGCATGTAATGCTCCAAAATGACGCCTTTTTCGTCCCAAAAGAGAGTCAGCATAACCTTCCCTACCGATGGTTCTGTTCTAAACTCCTTTGGTTTTGGTGATGAGGAATGGGGCCATTCCTTGCTCGCTCTCTTCGTTTCCGGTTGGTGGAAGTGAACCCAGGTTTCGTCCGCAGTAACGATTCTTGCAAGGAAGTCATCACCTTCTCGTTCAAAGCGCCGAAGAAGATCTTCACAAGCATCAACACGTCGGTCTCTCATTTCAGGAGTCAGCTGCCGTGGCACCCATCTTGCAGACACTTTGTGAAACTGGAGCACATCATGCACAATGTGGTGTGCTGACCCATGACTAATCTGTAAACGTGCTGCAAGGTCATTCAGTGTCACTCTGCGGTTTTCCTTCACTATAGCTTCAACTGCTGCAATGTTCTGTGGAGTCACAACTCATTGTGCCTGACCTGGACGAGGAGCATCTTCCACTTAAGTCGAACCATTTGCGAATTTCCTACTCCATCTGTAGACTTGCTGGTGTGACAAACATGCATCACCATACTGAACCTTCATTCATCGATGAATTTCAATAGGTTTCACACCATCACTACGCAAAGACAGAACGCTGTTCTTCCCTGGTGCAAGTCGCAAGTGGGGCGGCCATCTTTATACTGATACTGCGACGGCACGTATGCATCTGCACTATGCTGCCACCTACAGGCCATTCTGCACGCTGTTTGTAGCACGCTTACCAATTTACAGGATAACGGCACGAAATTTATATTTGTTGTTACAAATTTAAGGTTTTCATTTCACTCACCCTCGTAGTTGTAGTCTGTCTAGAGCTGTTGGCGGTCATGACTGGCGGTAAATGATAATCAAAACGCTTCCCTGTGTACCCGTACACTTGGAGCGCGGTAAAATCTATCAACATTTCTTCGTACGCTGCGAGCGCTAGTCAATATATTCGAGCAAGCTGCTATGAATCAATATTTATTCCCAGATTCACACAATAACAAGGAAAACTTCCCAACGCATCCTTTAGGATTTAGCGGTAAGAGGGCCCAGCGGACAGCCCGTCAAAAACTTAAGTCAAGCATGAAAACAGGATGATGCTGTACTGAGCTGTGAAAAAATTCAAATTGCAAACAGTGAACGGTCCAAGGACAAGAAGAGCAATATAGCAGAACCACAAACAGTAATCGCGTCGCGGCGGAGTGATTACGGTTTTAGATTACCAAACTGGTGAGCCACATTCAAAACTTCCTCGTCCCAATTTTTTTTTTTTTTTTCGCTGATCGCTTTATTCGAATTTGTATCTCTTTCGTGGTATAACGTCCATTTGCAACAGCGAGGTACAAGATAGGGACCTATAATGACTGTTTATTCGGCACAGCTACTGTATCTAGGAAATGGTTTTCGAATGGAAATCACAAACGTTTGATGATTAGACGACAAGTCAACCAAATCCTTCCCCGCAAAACAAGTCTGGTGTGTTATACGCGGCGCTACTGACAGAACGTGTGTCATATGATAGCAATCTCTTATCGACCCATCTAATTTGTACGCCGGGTGAGTCAGTCTATGTGAGACGGCTTTGTGGTATCTCGCCTGCTCTCACTATAGATCACGTTTACTTGCGACGGTAGCGTATTCCTACCACGTGACTCACATTCTATAACCATTGTGTAGTATGAGGGTAAGCCCAAAAGTAAGGTCTCCTATTATTTACATAAGTAGACTGACCTGTTTATTTCCACAATGGTTTACATCAGTTTACAGCTTGAACATTTAGCTATTTCCCGACATAATCATCATTTCTGTCGATGCGTTTTTGTAGACGATGTGGCTGTTTTTGTATGCCCATGTCATACCAGCTCGCCGCCATGCTGTGAAGAATGTTATGAACCTCTCCTTTCACCTCGTCGTCGGAGTTCAGCAGCTGGGACCACAATTAACCCTGAAAAAACTCAAACGGACAATTCAGAACCGGAGAATAGGAATGTTCAGCAAGGCGTACACACTCTCCACGACAACGCTCGCCCACACATCGATAGGCAAACCGTTGCCCTCCTGCAACAGTTTCAGTGGAACATAATCACCCACCCACCCTACAGTCCTAACTTGGCGCCCAGTGACTATCACCAGTTCCCTAGGTTAAAAGAACATTTAGCCGGAAAGCGATTCAGCTTCGACGACGGGGTGAAAGAAGAGGTTCATAACTTCCTGAACAGCATGACGGTGAGCTAATATGACATGGGCACACAAAAACTGCCACAGCGACTACAAAAATGCATCGACAGAAGTGGTGATTATGTCCAAAAATAGCTACCTGTTCAAGCTGTAAACTGATGTAAACCATTGTGGAAATAAACGGGTCTATGTACTTATAAAAAAATAGGTGACTTTACTTTTGGGATTACCATCGTATCACAAGACTACAGAAAAGGAACAAACATTTCAAAACCGGACGGGCAGTACATAATTTTGTGGAAAGAAATGATAAGAGGCAGCATTGAACACGGATCGCCCTCTCGGCACTGCAGCGTCGTGACCACATACATACGATGCCTTTGCGCTTTCAGCATCCCCTATGCCACGCTTGTTGTCGTTGGACCGTTCAAGGTTTCTATTTTTCTTTTCTTTTCACAGATCAGTACACCTTCTGCCTGTTTTCATGCTTGATCTGTGTTCAACTTGTTACGGGCTATCCACTGGACCATCTTACCACTAAATCTGAGGGGGATACGATGGGGATGTTCCTTTGTAAGACACAAAAAGGACGCACCACGAATTAATTATCCGAATGGGGTGGAATTAGGTAGATGTGTTGTACATGTACAGACAAACAAGTGATCACAATTTCACAAAAAATAGATGATTTATTCAAGAGAAAGAGCTTCACAATTGAACAACATAATAACGCGTCAGGCCACCTCTGGCCCTTATACAAGGAGCTATTAGGTTTGGCATTCATTGACATAATTGTTGGATGTCCTTGTGCCGGACTGTGTTCAACTGATGCGTTAGATCGTTAAAATTCAGAGCTAGTTAGAAGGCTCAGCCCACAATTCTCGAAACGTTCTCAGCTGGCGGCCTTTCTGGACAAGGTAGGGTCTGACAAACATTTAGACCAGCAGTAGAAATTCTCGCTGTGTGCGGATTGGTAGACGGGAGGAGGAGGGGTGAGGGAGGGAGGTGAGGCGGGAACGTGGGGGGGGGGGGGTGGGGGGGGGAGGGGATGGTGGCATTATCTCGCTGAAATCCTGAAATGTAAACCCAGGTTAGTTTGTCATGATGGGCAATAAAACCGGACGTAGAATATTGTCGACGTACTGCTGTACTGTAAGCATCCCGCAGCTAACAACTGAAGAGGTCTGCTATGAAACAAAACAGCACGTAAGACCATCACTTCCGGCTCTTACGCCATGTGGTGGGCGACAGTCGGGTTGCTATCTGGGGCGTCTCCAAACACGTATCCGCTTAACATGGGGTCTGAATTCGGAGTGGGACTCATCATAGGAGTTAATTCTACTCCCGTCAATGAAATTTCAGGCCGAAGACGTGTCTGAAGATGTCCGGGACAATGATAGAATAACAGCCTGTCTCCCGCCACACTGCCCGACAAGCAACAGTGAAGGTCTGCATTGCTATTTCTTGCTGGTCCCCTTTGATGGTCATCCACGGCACCCTTGCAGCACAGCGGTAAGTCCACGATATTATACGTCCAATTTGTTGCCGTTCATGGCAAGCCACCCCGGGCTTTCATTTCAGCAAGATAATGCCCGCCAGTACACTGCTTTTTCCGTGTTTGGTAAACCCTACCTTGGCCAGCAAGGTAGCCAGGTTTCCGCTCAACTGGGAAAGTTTGGAACATTATGAGTGGGACCCTACAACCAGCTCAGGACATTGACGATCTAATGCTCCAGTTGGACCGAATGTGACACTACAGTCTTCAAAAGACCATCCAGCAACTCTATCAATGAATGGTAAGCCGAATACTGCTTACATAAGTGGGAGAGAGGGGCCACCGCTTTATTGACTTCCGCAGTTTATAACCCTTTCGTTCTTGAAGAAATCATTCAGTTTTTCTGAAACTGAAACAGCGAGAAACTTACCATTAGGATCGATGGTCACGAAGTAGATAAAGTTAAGCAATTCTGCTACCTAGGCAGTAAAATAAGGAGTGACGGACGAGGCTAGGAGGACATCAAAAGCAGAATAGCACTGGCTAAAAGGGCATACTTGGCCAAGAGAAGTCTACTAATATCAAATATTGGCCTTAATTTGAGGAAGAAATTTCTGATACTGTACGTCTGCAGCATAGCATTGTATGGTAGTGAAATATGGACTGTGGGAATACCGGAACTGAAGAGAATCGAAGCATATGAGATCTGGTGCTACAGACGAATGTTTAAAATTAGATGGACTGATAAGGTAATGAATGGGGAGGTTCAGCGCAGAATCGGAGAGGAAAGGAAAATGTGGAAAACACTGAAAAGGAGAAGGGACAGGATGACAGGGCATCTGTTAAGACATGGGGGAATGACTTACATGCTACCAGAGGGAGCTGTAGAAGTCAAAAACTGCAGAGGAAGACAGAGATTGGAATACATCCAGCAAATGATAGAGGATGTAGGTTTCAGGTGCTACTTAGCACAGGAGAGGAATTCGTGGCGGGCCGCATCAAACCAGTCAGAAGACTGATGACTCCAAAAAAAAGTCCTTTGTTTTGATATTTTTTCTTTCTTGAGACAGTGCCATTGTGCCGCCATTTTGTCATCAATTTATTGACGTTAATTTGGCCAGAAGTACTGGCGTTGGGGAATTGTTTATTAAACTATTTCATAAATATTCTTAAATTAACCAATACGGATGTTAGCCTGAAATACACACATCCTTTATGTCACGACATAGCATCCTAGAATTAAAGTACGCAGAGAAATCAGAAAGGACACTCACACTTCTTTCACCTTACAAAGGGCGTCTAAATTTGCCCGTCATGTGATCGATGCGACGAGCGTGAACTGTAAGATTACAACATATTATTAACGGAGCGGCGTCGCTTCATCATTTCGCTTCTACATTTTATGGAAGTACAATGGCCGCACGGGATTAGCCGAGCGGTCTAGGCGCTGCAGTCATGGACTGTGCGGCTGGTCCCGGCGGAGGTTCGAGTCCTCCCTCGGGCATGGGTGTGTGTGTTTGTCCTTAGGCTAATTTAGATTAAGTAGTGTGTACGCTTAGGGACTGATGACCTTAGCAGTTAAGTCCCATAAGATTTCAAACACATTTGAACATTTTGAAGTACAATGTTGATTCGTTCACTGGAGAAGTGAATACGTCTCGTTGAGTGACCTCGAGATTTTTATAATGAGAGAAAGAGAGGGTGATAGAGAGGGAAAAACATGACTTGCGAATGTAGTTATGGGTAGGGAAATGCAGGGGTTACGCTTTTCGTGAAGGAGCAGGGCAAGTTTAGCGTCCGTACAAGATGGAAATTACGTCAGCCTTAGAGAGCCCTGCCTTGGGCGCCCTGCCGCAACTTGCAGTGCCGACGTGCTTTGCACCGCACGCCCTAATGCTACTCTGTGGAGAGCAAGTTTCATTGCTTGCGGTGCTACCGAGTGCCAGACGCATAGTGTCTCTGAGGTGGCGCTGCTTGGCAATCTGTTAGCCGCAAGTTTTGATGTTGGTGGGTCGGCTGCAATCTACAAACAAACTCCTCCTTCACCCTGAATTGCAGTGCACGTTGTATTAGTACGCCCTTAATGCACAAGCTCTTTGACGCTCCATATAACGAAACTATGTGCTGCACTAGGAGTCACGGCATGTCGGTTTACTCTGTGCGACACTGAAACACACCGGTGTAATGACTGCGCGAAGGGTTCCCGGCAGTTCCCCCGTGTATAACTGACAATAGCAACCTGTAATTCAGTGTGGAAGACCTACACCACTAACAACGCAGGCAACGCGTGATTGAAACGTCTGACAAGTTAAATCCGTCTTCCGGATGGAGGATCGATATGGGCCTGTGCGTAACTCGGTTGTTTCTCGTCCACTTTCAGGGACTCAGCCCGAACGGTCACATTTTCTGCATCTCTCATTTCGACGAAGAGGGAGACTCCTAAAAACCTTAACCCCTAACCCCCCCCCCCCAGTGATGTAGGTTATACTGATCTCCAACGTTAAGTCACGCGTATTCTGCTGAGCACTCCTGCCACATCGGAGAGCCTGACAGGCTTCAGCATTTCCTAAGACAGGGAAGAAAACATTTACGTTATGTAATCAGCGTCTGTAGTACTCTACGGCAGCCCCTGCTTACCTTGCATTTATCACGGATCTCTCGCCTAGCGCAAAATACTTGTCGACTGGAAAAAGGCGCAGGTGACTTCTGTATGCAAGAAGGGTAAGAGAATGTTCAAATGTGTGTGAATTCCTAAGGGACCAAACTGCTGAGGTCATCGGTCCCTAGACTTAAACACTACTTAAACTGATCTGTGCTAAGAACAACACGCACACACACACACCCATGCACGAGGGAGGAGTCAGACCTCCGGCGGGTGGGGCCGCGCAAACTGTTACATGGCGCCTCCAGCCGCGCGGCAATGGACCTGTAAAATTACAGACCAGTAATTTTAACATCGGTTTGCTGCAGAATCCTTCAACATATTCTCCGTTCGAATAAAATAAATATCCTCGAGAGGAAAAAGCTTCCGTCCACAAACCAGCACAGTTACAGAAAGCGTCCCGCACGAGATCCTGCGAAACATGGATGAAGGGAAAAGATTCCCGAAAGAATTTCACACGATGCCACACTGCTGACTACTAACGCAGGTACAGTCGTACGGAATAGGTTCGCCGCCACCAGGTATGTGACTGGCTTGAAGTCTTCTTAAATGACAGAATCCAGTATGTGCTGCGCGACGCCGAGTGTTCATCAGAGACAAGGGCATCGTCGGGAGTGCCCCAGGGAAGGGTGATAGCACCGCTGCTATTTTCTATACACGTAAATGTTATGGCGGACAGGGAAAGAAGTAGTTTGTGGCTGTTTGCTTATGATGCTGAGGTGTATTGGAAGATGTCGTTGTTGGGTCACTGTAAGAGGATACAAGATCACATAGGCAAAATTTCCAGTTGTGATGATTGGGCAGCTAGTTCTAAAGGTAGAGTAATATAAGTTCGAGTAGGTGAATAGGAAAAGCAAACCTATAAGGTTCGAATACAGATTAGTAGTGTACTGCTAGACACTGTTACGTCGATTAAATATCTGGGCGTAACTCCGCAGAGCAATATGAAATAGAATGAGCATTTAACGACTATAGTATTGAAGGCGAATCGTAGACTTGTGAGAATTTTAAGAAAGTGTGGTTCATCTGTAAAGGTGCCCCCGTATAGAACGCCAGTGCTACCCGTTGTTGAGCACTGTTCGAGTGTCTGGAATCCGCACCAGCTTGGATTAAAGGAAGACATCGAAGCAGTTCAGAGGCGGGCTGATAGATTTGTTACCAGTAGGTCTCAACAAAACGCGAGTATTGCGGAGATGCTTCTGGAAATGGGAATCACTGAAGGGAAGGTGACGATGTTCTTTTCGAGCAGCGCTATTGAGAAAACTTAGGAAACTTAGAAAACCGCCATTTGATGCTGACTGCACAGCGATTCTACTGTCGACAACATACATTTCTGATAAGGACAGACAGAAATTAGGGGTCGTTCGGATACATATAGAGAGCTGATTTTCTCTGAAACAGAAAAGGAAATGATTAGTAGTCATATAGAGTACCCTCTGCCACGCACCATTTTCTGGCTTGCGGTGTACATATAAAGATGAACTTGCTTTTCTCTGTATCTTATATACAGGTGATAGGCAAAATAATGTGAAAATCTGTACCTACTTTCCTGCCGAAGTGGCCTAGTGGTTCTAGGCTCTTCAGCCTGGAACCGCGCGACCGTTCCGTCGCAGGTTCGAATCCCGCCTCTAGCATGGATGTGTGTGATGTCCTTAGGCTAGTTAGGTTTGATTAGTTCTAAGCTCTAGGGGACTGATGACCTCAGATGTTAAGTCACATAGTGCTCAGAGCAATTTGTACCATTTTTTGTATTTACTTGGGAATGGTTTGTTCATAAGGGGTTGGACCACCAATTGGCCATAATACAGCTGCGATTCTCCTCTAAATGATGGCATATAATGTTTGTACAATATCCAGTGGAATGTTATGGCACTCTTCGATCAGAACCTCTTCTAACTACTGTAGTGGCGAGGGATGCGGAAATCTGCTCCGGAGTCTGCGCTCCAATACTGCCCACACGGGTTCGATAATGTTCAAGTCCGGGGATTGTGTTGGCAAGGGAAGATGCTGCAGTTCAATTGAATGCACCTCATACCACGAGTGTACTGTCCTGGATGTGTGAATGGGTGCATTATAGTCCTGAAATATGTCATCATTGTTGGGGAACAACATTTGAATTATGGCGTCCACCTTATCACCTAAAATGTTCACATAAGCTTGGGCTGCTAGATGGCCTTTGAGAGTAATGATGGGACCAGCAGAATACCATGACATGCCTGCCAACACCATCAAATATCCACTTCCAAGCTTAACCATTGGAATCAAGCAATCAGGATTGTAGGCTTCTTTTGTCGTTCTCCCGTCGAAAACTCGGCCCATTGTTGGAGATGTAGAATATGTTGACCCGTCTGATCATATGACGTGTTTTCACCGATCAGCCGTCCTGGATTTACGCTCCTGACACCATGTTTTACCTTTCTTTGCGTTGGTTGTCATCACTAATGGTTTTGGTATAGCAGCTCGTCCATGAATATTCGCTTTACGGAGCTCTCCGCAGACAGTGTCGATAATACGGGGTCTCGAAGATGGCTGTCAAGTTCTGCAGTCACTTTAGCAGCCGTAGTTTCGTGTTGTCTGACACAATTCGTGTTAGACCTAACAGGGTTTCAAAGAGGAACAGATTGTGGAGGCACGATTAGATGGAGTGTTAGTAACCAAGACAGCCAGCTTATTGAATGTTCCAAGAGCAACAGTATGAAAAGTCATGACACCGTACACAAAAAATGGAAAGACACCATCGTGTAAATGTAATGGTGAGCGCAAATCAAAACTAGATGACAGAGGTCGTCGTAGGTAACACGAATGTTCCAAAATGACCAAAAAACACAGAAATTGCAACGGGATTGAATACAAATGGCACAATGCCGAGTTATGTACAAGAAGAGTGAATCTTCTAAGAGTTTGTACTTTTAACAACTCCTGGGAGACCAGTATTAGATTCCGATGCACCAGTGCAGGTTTACTGTGTCCCTTGGACCTTAACAGTTACCGTGAGACATAGAAATTGCATCGGGATTGAATACAAAAGGCAGATTGCCGACTTAAGTACAAGAAGAGTGAATCTTCTAAGAGTTTGTGCTTTGAGCGTCTCCTGGGAGACCGGTATTAGATTCCGCTGCACCACTGCACGTTTACTGTATCCCTTGGACCTTAATATTGACCATGAAACACAGAAATAGCATCGGGATCGAATACAAATGGCACAATACCGTCTTAAGTACAAGAAGAGTGAATCTTCTAAGAGTTTGTGTTTTGAGCGTCTCCTGGGAGTCCAGTATTAGATTCCGATGCACCAGTGCAGGTTTACTGTATCCCTTGGACCATCATATTGACCATGAAAAACAGAAATTGCATCGGGATTGAATACGGATGGCACAAGGCCGACTTAAGTACAAGAAGAGTGAATCTGCTAAGAATTTGTGTTTGACTGGCTCCGGGGAGACCAGTATAAGATTCATTTGCACCAGTGCAGGTTCACTGTATCTGTTGGACCTTCACATTGACCATGAAACACAGAAATTGCTTCGGGAATTAATACAAAGGCACAATGCCGACTTAAGTGCAAGAAGAGTGAATCCTCTTTGTGCTTTGAGCGGCTCCTGGGAGACCAGTATTAGATTCCGATGCACCAGTGCAGGTTCACTGTATCCCACGGAATTTAGCAGTGAACATGAAACACAGAAATTGCATCGGGATGGAATACAAAAGGCACAATGCCGACTTAAGTACAAGAAAAGTGAATCTTCTAAGAGTTTGTGCTTTGAGTGGCTCCTGGAAGCCAGTATTAGATTCCGATGCACCAGTTCATGTTTACTGTATCCCTTGGACCTTCCCATTATCCATTAACCACAGAAAATTCATCGGGATTTAATACAAAAGGCACAATGACGACTTAAATACAAGATGAGTGAATCTTCTTCGTGATTTGAGCGGCTCCTGGGACACCAGTATTAGATTCCGATGCACCTGTGCAGGTTTAATGTATCCCTTGGAATATAGCAGTCACCATATAACACAGAAATTGCTTCGGGATTGAATACAAGAGACACAATGCCGCCGGCCGCGGTGGTCTAGCGGTTCTAGGCGCGCAGTCCGGAACCGCGCGACTGCTACGGTCGCAGGTTCGTATCCTGCCTCGGGCATGGATGTGTGTGATGTCCTTAGGTTAGTTAGGTTTAAGTAGTTCTAAGTTCTAGGGGACTGATGACCACAGATGTTAAGTCCCATAGTGCTCAGAGCCATTTGAACACAATGCCGACTTATGTACAAGAAGAGTGAATCTTCTAAGAGTTTGTGCTTTGAGCGGCTCCTGGGTGAACAGTATTACATTCCCATGCACCAGTGCAGGGTTACTGTATCCCTTGGACGTTAGCAGTTACCATGAAACACAGAAATTGCATCGGGATTAAATACAAAAGTCAGAATGCCGACTTAAATACGAGAAGAGTGAATCTTCTAAGAGTTTGTGTTTGAGCGTCTCCTGGGAGACCGGTATTAGATTCCGATACACCAGTGCGGGTTAACTGTATCCGTTGGACCTTAACAGTTACCATGAAACACAGAAATTGCATCGCGATTGAATTCAAAAGAAAGAATGCCGACTTAAGTACAAGAAGAGTGAATCTCCTAAGAGTTTGTGTTTCAGCGGCTCCTGGGAGACCAGTATTAGATTCATTTGCCGCAGTGCAGGTTTACTGTATCTGTTGGAATTTCAAATTGACCATGAAACTTAGAAATTGCTTTGGGAGTGAATAGAAAAGGCACATTGCCGACTTAAGTAAGGGAAAACTGAATCTTCAAAGAGTTTGTGCCTTGAGCGGCTCCTGGGGGACCAGTATTAGATTCCGTTGCACCAGTGCAGGTTCACTGCATCACTTGGAACTTCACATTGACCATAAAACACAGATATAGCATCGGGATTGAAGCCAGAAGCACAATTACGACATAAGTACACGAATAGTGAATCTTCTAAGAGTTTTTGCATTGAGCGGCTGCTTGGAGACCAGTATTAGTTTCCGGTGCACCAGTGTAGATTTACTGTATCCCTTGGACCTTCCCATTAACCATGAACCACAGAAATTGCATCGGGATATAATACAAAATGCACAATGCCGACTTAAGTACAAGAAGAGTGAATCTCCTTTGTGCTTTGAGCTGCTCCTGGGAGACCAGTATTAGATCACGATTCACCAGTGCAGGTTTACTGTGTCCCTTGAAATTTACCAGTGACCTTGAAACACAGATACTGCATCGGGATTGAGTACAAAAGGCACAACGCCGCCTTAAGTACAACAATAGTGAATCTTCTAAGAAATTGTGCTTTGAGCGGTTCCTGGGAGCCCAGTATTAGATTACGATGCACCAGTGCAGGTAAACTGTATCCCTTGGAATTTAACAGTGACCATGAAACACAGAAATTGCATCGGGATTGAATACAAAAGGGCACATGCCGACATAAATACAAGACGAGTGAATATTCTAAGAATTTGTGCTTTGAGGGCGTTCCAGGAGACCAGTATTAGATTCCGATCCACCACTGCACGTTTACTGTATCCCTTGGACCTTAACATTGACCATGATACACAGAAATAGCATCGGGATTGTGTACAAATGGCACAATGCCGTCTTAAGTACAAGGAGAGTGACTCTGCTAAGAGTTTGTGTTTTGAGCGTCTCCTGGAAGACCTGTATTAGATTCCGATGCACCAGTGTAGGTTTATTGTATCCCTTGGACCATCACATTGACCATGATACACAGAAATTGCATCGGGATTGAATACAGAAGGCACAATGCCGACTTAAGTTCAAGAGGACTGAATCTTTTAAGAGTTTGTGATTTGAGCGTATCCTGAGAGACCAGAATTAGTTTCTGATGTTCAGTGGAAGTTTACTGCATCCCTTGGACCTTCACATGGTCCATGAAACACAGAAATTGCATCGGGATTGAATCCACAAGCACAAATACGACATAAGTACAAGAAGAGTGAATCTTCTAAGGGTTTGTCGTTTGAGCGTCTCCTGGGAGGCCAGTATTAGATTCCGATGCATCAGTGCAGGTTTAATGTGTCCCTTGGACCATCACTTTGACCATGAAACACAGGCATTGCATCGGGATTGAATACAAAAAGCACAATGCCGACTTAAGGACAAGAAGAGTGAATCTTCTAAGAGTTTGTGCATTGAGCGTGTTCTGGGTGACCAGTATCAGATCCTGATGCACCAGTGCAGGTTTACTGTATCCCTTGCACCTTCACATTGACCATGAAACACTGATATTGTAACGCGATTGAATACAAAAGGCACAATGCCGAGTTATGTACAAGAGGAGTGAATCTTCTAAAACTTTGTAGTTTGAGCAACTCCTGGGGTACCAGTATTATATTTCGATGCACCAGCGCAGGATAACTGTATCCCTTGGACCTTCACATTAACCATGAAACACAGATATTGCATCGGGATAGAATACGAAAGGCACAATGCCGACTTAAGTACAAGAAGAGTGAATCTTCTTAGAGTTTGTGCTTTGAGCGGCTCCTGGGAGACCAGTATTAAATTCCTGTGCACCAATGCAGGTTTACTGCATCCCATGGACCTTCACGTTGACCATGAAACACATAAATTGCATCGGGATTTAATACAAAAGCACAATGCCGACTTAAGAACAAGAAGAGTGAATCTTCTAAGAGTTTGTGCTTTGAGCGGGTTCTGGGTGACCAGTATCAGATCCTGATGCACCAGTGCAGGTTTACTGTATCCCTTGGACCTTCACTGTGGCCATGAAACACAGGCATTGCATCGGGATTGAATACAAAAGGCACAATGCCGTCTTAAGTTCAAGAAGATTGAATCTTCTGAGAGTCTGTGCTTTGAGAGTCTCCTGGGAGATTAGCGTTACATTCCGATGCACCAGTGCAGGTTTAATGTATCCCTTTCAATTTGACAGTGACCATGAAACACAGAAATTGTATCGGGATTGAATACAAAATGCACAATGCCGACTTTAGTACAAGAAGAGTGAATCTTCTAAGAGTTTGTGCTTTGAGCGGCTCCTGGGAGACCAGTGTTAGATTGCGATGCACCACTGCACGTTTACTATATCCCTTGGACTTAACATTGATCATGACACACACAATAAGTTTCGGGATTGAATACAAAGGGCACAACGCCGTCTTAAGTACAAGAAGAGTGAATCTTCTAAGAGTTTCTCCTTTGAGCGTCTCCTGGGAGACCAGAATTAGATTCCGATGCACCAGTGCAGGTTTACTGTATCCCTTGGACCATCACATTGACCATAACACACAGAATTTGCATCGGGATTGAATACAGAAGGCACAATGCCGTTTTAAGTACAAGAAGAGTTAATCATCTAAGAATTTGTGTTTGAGCGGCTCCTGGGAGACCAGTATTAGATTCCGATGCACCAATGCAGGTTTACTGCATCCCTTGGACCTTCACATTTAACATGAAATACAGATATTGCATCGGAATTATATACAAAAGGCACAATGCCGACTTAAATACAAGAAGAGTGAATCTGCTTAGAGTTTGTGCTTCGAGCGCTTAGTGGGAGACCAGCATTAGATTCCGTTGCATCATTGGAGGTTTACTGTATCCCTTGGACCATCACATTGACCATGACACACAGAATTTGCATCGGGATTGAATACAGAAGGCACAATGCCGTTTTAAGTACAAGAAGTGTTAATCATCTAAGAATTTGTGTTTGAGCGGCTCCTGGGAGACCAGTATTAGATTCATTTACACCAGTGCAGGTTTACTGTATCCCTTGGACGTTCACACTTAACATATAACACAGAAGTTGCATCGGGATTGAAGACAAAAGGAAGAATGCCAACTTAATTACAAGAATAGTGAATCTTCTGAAGGTTTGTTCTTTGAGCCGCCCCTTTGAGACCAGTATTAGATTCCGATGCACCAGTGCTGGCTTACTGTATCCGTTGGACCTACAACTTGTCCATGAAACACAGACATTGCTTCGGGAATGAATACAAAAGGCGCAATGCCGAGTTATGTACAAGAAGAGCGAATCTCCTAAGAGTTTGTGCATTGAGCGTCTCCTGGGAGACCAGTATTATGTGCCGATGCACCAACAGAGGAATACTGTATATTTTGGACCTTCACATTGACCGTGATACACAGAAATTGCATCGGGATTGAATACAAGTGGAACAATGCCTCGTAAGTACAAGAAGAGTGAATCAACTAAGAGTTTGTGCTTTGAGCGGCTCCTAGGAGACCAGTATTAGATCCATTTGCACCAGTGCGGGTTAACTGTATCCTTTGGACATTCACATTGACCATGAAACACAGAAATTGCATCGGGATTGAATACAAAAGGCACAATGCCAACTAAAGTACAAGACTAGTGTATCTTCTAAGAATTTGTGCTTTGAGCGGATCCTGACAGACCAGCATTAGATTCCGATGCACCAGTGTTGCTTTACTGTATCCCTTGGACCTTCAAATTGACCATGAAACACTGTAATTGCATCGGGATCGAATACAAATAGACAATGCCGAGTTACGTAGAGGAAACGTGAATCTTCTAAGAGTTTTTACTTTGAGCATCTCCTGGGGGACCAGTATCTGATCCCGATGCACCAGTGCAAGTTTACTGTATCCGTTGGAACTTCAAAGTGGCCATGAAACACAGATATTGCATCGAGATTGAATACAAAACGCACAATGGCGACTTGAGTACAAGACGAGTGAATCTTCTAAGAGTTTGTGCTTTGAGCGGCTCCTGGGGGCCCAGTATTAGATTCCGATGCACCTGTGCAGGTTTACTGTATCCCCTGGAATTTAACAGTGACCATAAATCACAGAAATTGCATCGGCATTGAATACAAAAGGCAAAATGCCGAACTAAGTGCAAGAAGATTGAATCTTCTATGAGATTGTGCTTTGAGCCTCCCCTGGGAGACCAGTATTAGATTGCGATGCACCACTGCACGTTTACTGTATCCCTTGGACTTAACATTGAACATGAAACACAGAAATAGCATCGGGACTGAATACAAAAGGCACAATGCCGACTTGAGTACAAGAAGAGTGAATCAATCTAAGAGTTTGTGCTTAGACCGGCTCTTGGGAGACCAGTATTATATTCCAACGCACCAGTATGGGTTCACTGTATCCCTTGGACCTTCGCATTGACCATGAAAAACAGAAACTCCATCGGGATTGAATACAAAAGGCACAAAGTTGACTTTAGTACAAGAAGAGTGAATCTTCTAAGAATTTGTGCTCTGAGCGGCTCCTGGGAGACCAGTATTGGATTCCGATGCAGCAGTGCAGGTTTACTGTATCCCTTGGACCATAACAGTTACCATGAAACACAGAAATTGCATCGTGATAGAATACAAAAGTCAGAATGCCGACTTAAGTACATGACGAGTGAATCTGCTAAGAGTTTGTGCTTTGAGCGTCTCCTGGGAGACCAGTATTAGATTCATTTGCACCAGTGCAGGTTTACTGTATCTGTTGGACCTTCACGTCGACCATGAAACACAGAAATTGCATCGGGATTGAATACAAAAGGCATAATCCCACCTTAGGTACAAGAAGGCTGAATCTTCTAAGGTTTTGTGCCTTGTGCATCTCCTGGGAGACCAGAATTAGATTCCGATCCACCAGTGCTGGTTTACTGTATCCCTTCAACCTACACATTTACCATGAAGCACATAAATTGTATCGGGATTGAATACAAAAAGCACATTGCCGACTTAAGTAAAAGAAGAGTGAATCTTCTAAGAGTTTGTGCTTTGAGCGGCTTCTGGGAACCCAGTATTACATTCCGATGCACCAGTGCAGGCTTACTGTATCCCTTGGACTCTCACATTGACCATGAAACACAGAAATTGCATCGGTATTGAATACAAAAAACAAAACACCGACGTAAGTACAAGAAAACTGAATCTTCTAAGAGTTTGTGCTTTGAGCGGCTGCTGGGAGACGAGTATTAGATTTATTTGCACGAGTCCCGGTTTACTGTATCCCTTGGTCCCTCACTTTGACCATGAAACACAGAAATTTGCATGGCGATTGAATCCAAAAAGAAAAATACCGACTTATGTACAAGGAGAGGGAATCTTCTAAGAGTTTGTGATTCTTGCGTCTCCTGGGTAACCGGTATTAGATTCCGATGCACCAGTGCAGGTTTAGTGCATCCCTTGGATTTTCACATTTAACATAAAACACAGAAATTGCATCGGGATTAAATACAAAACCCAGAATTCCGACTTAAGTACAAGAAGAGTAAATCTTCTAAGAGTTTGTGATTTGAGCGTCTCCTGGGAGACCAGTATTAGGTTCCGATGCACCAGTGCCTGTTTACTGTATCCCTTGGACCTTCACATTGACCATGAAAAACAGAAATTGCATCGGGATTGAATACAGATGGCACAAGGCGGACTTAAGTGCAAGAAGAGTGAATCTTCTAAGAATTTGTGCTTTGAGCGGCTCCTGGGAGACAAGTATTGCATTCCGATGCAGCAGTGCAGGTTTACTGTATCCCTTGGACCTTAGCAGTTACCATGAAACACAGAAATTGCATCGGGATTGAATACAAAAGTCAGAATGCCGACTTAAGTACAAGAAGAGTGAATCTGCTAAGAGTTTGTGCTTTGAGCGTCTCCTGGGAGACCAGTATTAGATTCATTTGCACCAGTGCAGGTTTACTGCATGTGTTGGCCCTTCACATTCACCATGAAACACAGAGATTGCTTCGGGATTGAGTCGAAAAGGCACAATGCCGACTTAAGTACAAGAAGAATGACTCTCCTTTGTGCTTTGAGCGGTTCCTGTGAGACCAGTATTAGATTCTGATGCACCAGTGCGGGTTCACTGTATCCCTTGGAACTTAACAGTGACCATGAAACCCAGAAATTGCATCGGGAGTGAATACAAAAAGCATGATGCCGACTTGAGTAGAAGAAGAGTGAATGTTCTAAGAATTTGTGCCTTGACCGGCTCTTGGGAGACCAGTATTATATTCCAGCGCACCAGTATAGGTTCACTGTATCCCTTGGACCTTCACATTGACCATGAAAAACAGAAACTCCATCGGGATTGAACACAAAAGGCACAAAGTTGACTTAAGTACAAGAAGAGTGAATCTTCTAAGAATTTGTGCTTTGAGCGGCACCTGGGAGACCAGTATATGATTACGATGCAGCAGTGCAGGTTTACTGTATCCCTTGGACCTTAACAGTTACCATGAAACACAGAAATTGCATCGGGATTGAATACAAAAGTCAGAATGCCGCTTTAAGTACAAGAAGTGTGAATCTGCTAAGAGTTTGTGCTTTGAGCGTCTCCTGGGAGACCAGTATTAGATTCATTTGCACCAGTGCAGGTTTACTGTATCTGTTGGACCTTCAAGTTGACCATGAAACACAGAAATTGCATCGGGATTGAATACAAAAGGCATAATCCCGCCTTAGGTACAAGAAGGTTGAATCTTCTAAGGGTTTGTGCCTTGAGCATCTCCTGGGAGACCAGAATTAGATTCCGATCCACCAGTGCTGGTTTACTGTATCCCTTCAACCTACACATTTACCATGAAGCACAGAAATTGTATCGGGATTGAATACAAAAAGCACTTTGCCGACTTAAGTAAAAGAAGAGTGAATCTTCTAAGAGTTTGTGCTTTGAGTGGCTTCTGGGAAACCAGTATTACATTCCGATGCACCAGTGCAGGCTTACTGTATCCCTTGGACTTTCACATTGACCATGAAACACAGAAATTGCATCGGGATTGAATACAAAAAACAAAACACCGACGTAAGTACAAGAAAACTGAATCTTCTAAGAGTTTGTGCTTTGAGCGGCTGCTGGGAGACGAGTATTAGATTTATTTGCACGAGTCCCGGTTTACTGTATCCCTTGGACCTTCACTTTGACCATGAAACACAGAAATTTGCATGGCGATTGAATCCAAAAAGAAAAATACCGACTTAAGTACAAGGAGAGTAAATCTTCTAAGAGTTTGTGATTCTTGCGTCTCCTGGGTGACCGGTATTAGATTCCGATGCACCAGTGCAGGTTTAGTGCATCCCTTGGATTTTCACATTTAACATAAAACACAGAAATTGCATCGGGATTAAATACAAAACCCAGAATTCCGACTTAAGTACAAGAAGAGTAAATCTTCTAAGAGTTTGTGATTTGAGTGTCTCCTGGGAGACCAGTATTAGGTTCCGATGCACCAGTGCGTGTTTACTGTATCCCTTGGACCTTCACATTGACCATGAAAAACAGAAATTGCATCGGGATTGAATACAGATGGCACAAGGCGGACTTAAGTGCAAGAAGAGTGAATCTTCTGAGAATTTGTGCTTTGACCGGCTCTTGGGAGACCAGTATTATATTCCAGCGCACCAGTATAGGTTCACTGTATCCCTTGGACCTTCACATTGACCATGAAAAACAGAAACTCCATCGGGATTGAACACAAAAGGCACAAAGTTGACTTAAGTACAAGAAGAGTGAATCTTCTAAGAATTTGTGCTTTGAGCGGCTCCTGGGAGACCAGTATATGATTACGATGCAGCAGTGCAGGTTTACTGTATCCCTTGGACCTTAACACTTACCATGAAACACAGAAATTGCATCGGGATTGAATACAAAAGTCAGAATGCCGCTTTAAGTACAAGAAGTGTGAATCTGCTAAGAGTTTGTGCTATGAGCGTCTCCTGGGAGACCAGTATTAGATTCATTTGCACCAGTGCAGGTTTACTGTATCTGTTGGACCTTCACGTTGACCAAGAAACACAGAAATTGCATCGGGATTGAATACAAAAGGCATAATCCCGCCTTAGGTACAAGAAGGCTGAATCTTCTAAGGGTTTGTGCCTTGAGCATCTCCTGGGAGACCAGAATTAGATTCCGATCCACCAGTGCTGGTTTACTGTATCCCTTCAACCTACACATTTACCATGAAGCACAGAAATTGTATCGGGATTGAATACAAAAGTCAGAATGCCGACTTAAGTACAAGAAGAGTGAATCTGCTAAGAGTTTGTGCTTTGAGCGTCTCCTGGGAGACCAGTATTAGATTCAATTGCACCAGTGCAGGTTTACTGTATGTGTTGGCCCTTCACATTCACCATGAAACACAGAGATTGCTTCGGGATTGAATAGAAAAGGCACAATGCCGACTTAAGTACAAGAAGAATGACTCTCCTTTGTGCTTTGAGCGGCTCCTGTGAGACCAGTATTAGATTCTGATGCACCAGTACGGGTTCACTGTATCCCTTGGATCTTAACAGTGACCATGAAACCCAGAAATTGCATCGGGAGTGAATACAAAAAGCATAATGCCGACTTGAGTACAAGAAGAGTGAATGTTCTAAGAATTTGTGCTTTGACCGGCTCTTCGGAGACCAGTATTATATTCCAGCGCACCAGTATAGGTTCACTGTTTCCCTTGGACCTTCACATTGACCATGAAAAACAGAAACTCCATCAGGATTGAACACAAAAGGCACAAAGTTGACTTAAGTACAAGAAGAGTGAATCTTCTAAGAATTTGTGCTTTGAGCGGCTCCTGGGAGACCAGTATATGATTACGATGCAGCAGTGCAGGTTTACTGTATCCCTTGGACCTTAACAGTTACCATGAAACACAGAAATTGCATCGGGATTGAATACAAAAGTCAGAATGCCGCTTTAAGTACAAGAAGTGTGAATCTGCTAAGAGTTTGTGCTTTGAGCGTCTCCTAGGAGACCAGTATTAGATTCATTTGCACCAGTGCAGGTTTACTGTATCTGTTGGACCTTCACGTTGACCAAGAAACACAGAAATTGCATCGGGATTGAATACAAAAGGCATAATCCCGCCTTAGGTACAAGAAGGCTGAATCTTCTAAGGGTTTGTGCCTTAAGCATCTCCTGGGAGACCAGAATTAGATTCCGATCCACCAGTGCTGGTTTACTGTATCCCTTCAACCTACACATTTACCATGAAGCACAGAAATTGTATCGGGATTGAATACAAAAAGCACTTTGCCGACTTAAGTAAAAGAAGAGTGAATCTTCTAAGAGTTTGTGCTTTGAGCGGCTTCTGGGAACCCAGTATTACATTCCGATGCACCAGTGCAGGCTTACTGTATCCCTTGGACTTTCACATTGACCATGAAACACAGAAATTGCATCGGGATTGAATACAAAAAACAAAACACCGACGTAAGTACAAGAAAACTGAATCTTCTAAGAGTTTGTACTTTGAGCGGCTGCTGGGAGACGAGTATTAGATTTATTTGCACGAGTCCCGGTTTACTGTATCCCTTGGACCTTCACTTTGACCATGAAACACAGAAATTTGCATGGCGATTGAATCCAAAAAGAAAAATACCGACTTAAGTACAAGGAGAGTGAATCTTCTAAGAGTTTGTGATTCTTGCGTCTCCTGGGTGACCGGTATTAGATTCCGATGCACCAGTGCAGGTTTAGTGCATCCCTTGGATTTTCACATTTAACATAAAACACAGAAATTGCATCGGGATTAAATACAAAACCCAGAATTCCGACTTAAGTACAAGAAGAGTAAATATTCTAAGAGTTTGTGATTTGAGCGTCTCCTGGGAGACCAGTATTAGGTTCCGATGCACCAGTGCCTGTTTACTGTATCCCTTGGACCTTCACATTGACCATGAAAAACAGAAATTGCATCGAGATCTAACACAGAAGCCACAAGGCCGACGTAAGTACAAAAAGAGTGAATCATCTAAGAGTTTGTGTTTGTGCGGCTCCTGGGAGGCCAGTATTAGATTCATTTGCACCAGTGCAGGTATACTGTATCTGTTGACCATGATACATAGTAATTGCATCGGGATTGAATACAGATGGGCACATGTCGACTTAAGTACAACAAGAGTGAAAATTTTAAGGGTTTGTCCTTTAGCGTCTCCTGGGAGACCAGTATTAGTTTCCGATGTACCAGTGGAGGTTTACTGTGTCCCTTGGACCATCACATTGACCATCAAACACAGAAATTTCATCGGGATAGAATACAGAAGGCACAATTCCGACTTACGTACAAGAAGGGAGTCTCATCTAAGAGTTTGTGTGTGACCAGCTCCTGGGAGATCAGTATTAGATTCATTTGCACCAGTGAAGGTACTGTATCTGTTGGACCATCCCATTGACTATGAAACACAGACATTGCTTCGGGATTAAATACAAATGGCACAATGCCGACTTAAGTACAAGAAGAGTGAAACTTCTGAGAGTTTGTGATTTGAGCGGCTCCTGGGAGACCAGTATGAGATTCCGATGCAGCAGTGCAGGTTTACTGTATCCCATGGACCTTAAGTTACCATGAAACACAGAAATTGCATCGGGATTTAATACAAAAGGCACAATGCCGACTTAAGTACAAGAAGAGTGAATCTTCTAAGAATTTGTGCTTTGAGCGGCTCCTGGGAGACCAGTATTAGATTCCAAACCACCAGTACAGGTTCACTGTATTCCTTGGACCTTCAAATTGACCATGAAACTCAGAAATTGCATCGGGATAGAATACCAAAAGCACAATGCCGACTTAAGGACTAGAAGAGTGAATCGTCTATGAGTTTGAGCCTTGAGCGTGTTCTGGGTGACCAGTATCAGATCCTGATATACCAGTGCCGGTTTACTGTATCCCTTGAACCTTCACATTGACCATGAAACACTGATATTGCAACGTGATTGAATACAAAAGCACAATGCTGACCTAAGAACAAGAAGAGTGAATCTTCTATGAGTTTGTGAGCGGGTTCTGGGTGACCAGTATCAGATCCTGACGCACCAGTGCAGGTTTACTCTATCCCTTGGACCTTCACTGTGGCCATGAAACACAGGCATTGCATCGGGATTGAATACAAAAGGCACAATGCCGTCTTAAGTTGAAGAAGATTGAATCTTCTGAGAGCCTGTGCTTTGAGCGTCTCCTGGGAGACCAGTATTACATTCCGATGCACCAGTGCAGGTTTACTGTATCCCTTTCAATTTGACAGTGACCATGAAACACAGAAATTGTATCGGGATTGAATACAAAATGCACAATGCCGACTTAAGTACAAGAAGAGTGAATCTTCCAAAACTTTGTAGTTTGAGCAGCTCCTGGACGACCAGTTTTATATTCCGATGCACCAGTGCTGGTTTACTATATTCCTTGGACCTTCACATTGACCATGAAGCACTGACATTGCATCGGGATTAAATACAAAATGCACAATGCCGTGTTATGTACAAGAAGATTGAATCTTCTAAGAGTTTGTGCTTTGAGCGTCTCCTGGGAGACCAGTATTAGATTCCGATGCACCAGCGCAGGATAACTGTATTCCTTGGACCTTCAAATTGACCATGAAACTCAGAAATTGCATCGGGATTGAATACAAAAGCACAATGCCCAGTTAAGTAGATGAAGAGTGAATCTTTTAAGAGTTTGTGTTTTGAGCGGGTTCTGCGTGACCAGTATCAGATCCCAATGTACCAGTGCAGGTTAACTGTATCCCTTGGACCTTCACAGTGATCAAGAAACACAGACATTTCATCGGGATTGAATACAAAATGCACACTGCCGACTTAAGTACAAGAAGAGTTAATCTTCTAAGAATTTGTGTTCCGAGCGGCTCCTGGGAGACTAGTATTAGATTCCGATGCACCAGTGCAGGTTTACTGTATCCCTTGGAATTTAACAGTGACCATGAAACACAGAAATTGCATCAGGATTGAATTCAAAAGCCACAATGCCGCCTTCAGTACAAGAAGAGTGAACCTTCTAAGAGTTTGTGCTATGAGAATCTCCTGGGAGACCAGTATTAGTTGCCGATGCACCAGTGGAAATATACTGTATCCCTTGGACCTTCACATTAACCATGAAACACAGATATTGCATCGGGATAGAATACAAAAGCACAATGCCGACTTAAGTACAAGAAGAGTAAATCTTCTTAGAGTTTGTGCTTTTAGCGGCTCCTGGGAGACCAGTGTTAGATTCCTGTGCACCAGTGCAGGTTTACAGTATCCCTTGGACTTTCACATTGACCATGAAACACAGAAATTGCATCGGGATTGAATACAAAAGCACAATGCTGACCTAAGAACAAGAAGAGTGAATCTTCTATGAGTTTGTGAGCGGGTTCTGGGTGACCAGTATCAGATCCTGATGCACCAGTGCAGGTTTACTCTATCCCTTGGACCCTCACTGTGGCCATGAAACACAGGCATTGCATCGGGATTGAATACAAAAGGCACAATGCCGTCTTAAGTTCAAGAAGATTGAATCTTCTGAGAGCCTGTGCTTTGAGCGTCTCCTGGGAGACCAGTATTACATTCGATGCACCAGTGCAGGTTTACTGTATCCCTTTCAATTTGACAGTGACCATGAAACACAGAAATTGTATCGGGTTTGAATACAAAATGCACAATGCCGACTTAAGTACAAGAAGAGTGAATCTTCTAAGAGTTTGTGCTTTGAGCGGCTCCTGGGAGACTAGTATTAGATTGCGATGCACCACTACACGTTTACTGTATCCCTTGGACCTAACATTGATCATGAAACACACAAATAGTTTCGGGATTGAATATAAAGGGCACAATGCCGTCTTAAGTATAAGAAGAGTGAATCATCTAAGATTTTCTCCTTTGAGCGTCTCCTGGGGGACCAGAATTAGATTCCGATGCACCAGTGCAGGTTTACTGCATCGCTAGGACCTTCGCATTGACCATGAAACACAGAAATTGCATCGGGATTGAATACAAAAGTCACAATGCCAACTTAAGTACAAGACTAGTGTATCTTCTAAGAATTTGTGCTTTGAGCGGCTCCTGACTGACCAGCATTACATTCCGATGCACCAGTGCTGCTTTACTGTATCCCTTGGACCTTTAAATTGACCATGAAACACTGTAATTGCATCGAGATTGAATACAAAAGGACAATGCCGAGTTACGTAGAGAAAAAGTGAATCTTCTAAGAGTTTGTACTTTGAGCATCTCCTGGGGGACCAGTATCTGATCCTGATCCACCAGTGCAAGTTTACTGTATCCGTTGGACCTTCAAAGTGACCATGAAACACAGATATTGCATCGAGATTGACTACAAAATGCAAAATGCCGACTTGAGTACAAGAAGCGTGAATCTTCTAAGAGTTTGTGCTTTGAGTGGTTCCTGGGGGCCCAGTATTAGATACCGATGCTCCTGTGCAGGTTTACTGTATCCCCTGGAATTTAACAGTGACCATAAATCATAGAAATTGCATCGGCATTAAATACAAAAGGCAAAACGATGACTTAAGTGCAAGAAGATTGAACCTTCTATGAGATTGTGCTTTGAGCGTCTCCTGGGAGACCAGTATTAGATTGCGATGCACCACTGCACGTTTACTGTATCCCTTGGACTTAACATTGAACATGAAACACAGAAATAGCATCGGGATTGAATACAAAAGGCACATGCCGTCTTAAGTACAAGAAGACTGAATTTTCTAAGTGTTTCTGCTTTGGGCGTCTCCTGGGAACCCAGTATTAGATTCCGATGCACCAGTGCTGGTTTACTGTATCCCTCGGACCTTAATATTGACCATGAAACACAGATATTGCTTCGGGATTGAATAGAAAAGGCACAATGCCGACTTAAGTACAAGAAGAGTGATTCTGTTTAGAGTTTGTTTTTTGAGCGCCTACTGGGAGACCAGTATTAGAATCCGATGCACCAGTGCAGATTTACCGTATCCCTTGGACCTTCCCATTAACCATGAACCACAGAAATTGCATCGGGAATTAATACAAAGGCACAATGCCGACGTAAGTGCAAGATGAGTGAATCCTCTTTGTGCTTTGAGCGGGTCCTGGGAGACCAGTATTAGGTTCCGATGCACCAGTGCAGGTTTACTGTATCCCCTGAAATTTAACAGTGACCATGAAACATAGAAATTGCATCGGGATTGAGTACAAGAGACACAATGCCGACTTAAGTACAAGAATAGTGAATATTCTAAGAGTTTGTGATTTGAGCGGCTCCTGGGAGACCAGTATTAGATTCCGATGCACCACTGCTCGTTTACTGTATCCCTTGGACCATCACATTAACCATCAAACACAGAAATTGCATCGGGATTGAATACAGATGGCACAAGGCGGACTCAAGTGCAAGAAGAGTGAATCTTCTAAGATTTTGTGTTTGAGTGGCTCCGGGGAGACCAGTATTAGATTCATTTGCACCAGTGCAGGTTTACTGTATCTGTTGGCCCTTCACATTCACCATGAAACACAGAAATTGCTTCGGGATTGAATTGAAAATGCACAATGCCGACTTAAGTACAAGAAGAATGACTCTCCTTTGTGCTTTGAGCGGCTCCGGTGAGACCAGTATTAGATTCTGACGCACCAGTATAGGTTCACTGTATCCCTTGGACCTTCACATTGACCATGACACACAGAAATTGCATCTGAATTGAATACAAAAAACAAAATACTTACGTAAGTACAAGAAAACTGAATAATCTAAGAGTTTGTGCTTTGAGCGGCTCCTGGGAGACCAGTATTAGATTTATTTGCACGAGTCCCGGTTTACTGTATCCCTTGGACCTTCACATTGACCATGAAACACAGAAATTGCATGGGGATTGAATCCAAAAAGCAAAATACCGACTTAAGTACAAGGAGAGTGAATCTTCTAAGAGTTTGTGATTCTAGCGTCTCCTAGGATACCAGAATTAGTTTCCGATGTACCAGTGGAGGTTTACTGCATCCCTTGGACCCTCACATTGACCATAAAACACAGAAGTTGCATCGGGATTGCATACAAAAAGAACAATGCCGACTTAAGTACAAGAAGAGTGAATCTCCTAAGGGTTTGTACTTTGAGCGCCTCCTGGGAGACAAGTATTACGTTCCGATGCACCAGTGCCGGTTTACTGTATCCCTTGGACCTTCACATTGACCATGAAAAACAGAAATTGCATCGAGATTTAATACAGAAGCAACAAGGCCGACGTAAGTCCAAAAAGAGTGAATCATCTAAGAGTTTGTGTTTGTGCGGCTCCTGGGAGACCAGTATTAGATTCATTTGCACCAGTGCAGGTATACTGTATCTGTTGGACCTTCACATTGACCATGATACATAGAAATTGCGTCGGGATAGAATACAAATGGGCACATGTCGACTTAAGGACAACAAGAGTGAAAATTCTAAGGGTTTGTCATTTAGCGTCTCCTGGGAGACCAGTATTAGATTCCGGTGCACCAGTGCAGGTTTACTGTGTCCCTTGGACCATCACATTGACCATCAAACACAGAAATTTCATCGGGATAGAATACAGAAGGCACAATTCCGACTTACGTACAAGAAGGGAGTATCATCTAAGAGTTTGTGTGTGACCGGCTCCTGGGAGACCAGTAGTAGATTCATCTGCGCCAGTGAAGGTACTGTATCTGTTGGACCATCACATTGACAATGAAACACAGACATTGCTTCGGGATTAAATACAAAAGGCACAATGCCGACTTAAGTACAAGAAGAATGACTCTCCTTTGTGCTTTGAGCGGCTCCGGTGAGACCAGTATTAGATTCTGACGCACCAGTGCAGGGTTACTGTATCCCTTGGAAGTTAACAGTGGCCATGAAATACAGAATTGCATCGGGATTTAATACAAAAGGCACAATGTCGACCTAAGTACAAGATGAGTGAATCTTCTATGAGTTTGTGCTTTGAGCGTCTCCTGGGAGACCAGCATTAGATTCCGATGCACCAGGCACGTTTACTGAATCCCTTGGACCTTGACATTCGCCTTGAAACACAAATATTGCCTCGGGATTGAATACAAAAGGCACAATTTTGACCTAAGTACGAGAAGAGTGAATCTTCTATTAGTTTGTGCTTTGAGCGGTTCCTGGGAGACCAATATTAGATTCCCATGCAACAGTGCAGGTTTACAGTATCCCTTGGACATTCACATTGACCATGAGACATAGAAATTGCATCGATATCGAATACAAAGGGCACATGCCCACTTAAGTACAAGAAGAGTGAATCTTCTAAGAGTTTGTGCTTTGAGCGGCTCCTGGGAGACCAGTATTTGATTCAGATGCACCAGTGCTGGTATACTATATCCCTTGGACACTCACATTGACCATGAAACACAGAAATTGCATCGGCAGTGAATACAAAAGGCACAATGCGGACATAAGTACATGAAGAGTGTTTCTGCAAAGGAATTTGTGTTTTTAACGCCAATTGGGAGACCAGTATTAGATACCGATGCATCAGTGAAGGTTTACTGTATCCCTTGGACCTTCACATTGACCAAGAGACACAGAATTTCCATCGGGATTGAATACAAAAAAAGAAAGAGAAGAGTGAATCTTCTAGGAGTTTGTGCATTTTAGCGGATCCTGGGAGGCCAGTATTGGATTCCGATTAACCAGTGCAGCATTACTGTATCCCTCGGACCTTCCCATTATCCATGAACAACAGAAATTGCATCGGGAATTAATACAAAAGGCACAATGCCGACTTAAGTACAAGAAGAGTGAATCTTCTAAGAGTTTGTGCCTTGAGCGGCTACTGGGAGACCAGTATTAGATTCCGATGCACCACTGCACGTCTACTGTATCCCTTGGTAATTAACATTGACCATGAAACACAGAAGTGTCATCGGGATTTAATACAAAATGCACAATGCCGTCTTACGTACAAGAAGAGTGAATCTTCTAAGAGTTTGTCCTTTAAGCGGCTCCTGGGAGACCTGTAGTAGTTTCCGATGCACCACTGACGTTTATTGTATACCTTGGACCTTATCATTGACCATGAAACACAGAAATAGCATCGGGAATGAATACATAAGCCACAATGCCGTCATAAGTACAAGAAGAGTGAATCTTCCAAGAGTTTGTGATTTCAGCGGCTCCTGGGAGACCAGTATAAGATTCCGATGCACCGCAGCTCGTTTACAGTATCCCTTATACCTTAACATTGACCATGAAACACAGAAATAACATCGGGATTTAATACAAAGGGCACAATGCTGTCCTAAGTACAAGAAGTGTGAATCTTGTAAGAGTTTGTACTTCGAGCGTCTCCTAGGAGACCAGTATTAGATTCCGATGCCCCAGTGCAGGTTTACTGTATCCCTTGGACCATCACATTGACCATGAAACACAGAAATTGCACCGGGAATGAATACAGAAGGCACAATGCCGACTTAGGTACAAGAAGAGAGAATCATCTAAGAGTTTGTGTTTGAGCGGCTCCTGGAAGACCAGTATGAGATCCAACTGCACCAGTGCAGTTTTATTGTCTCCCTTGGAATTTAACAGTGACCATGAAACTCAGAAATCTTATTGGGATTGAATACAAAAGGCAGAATGCCGACTAAGTACTATAAGAGTGAATCTTCTAAGAGTTTGTGCTATGACCGTCTCCTGGGAGACCAGTATTAGTTCCGATGCACCAGTGCAGGTTTACTGTAAATCTTGGACCTTAACAGCTACCATGAAACACAGAAATTCCATCGGGATTGAGTACAGAAGTCAGAATGCCGACTTAAGGACAATGAGAGTGAGTCTTCTAAGATATTGTGCTCTGAGCGGCTCGTGGGAGACCAGTATTACATTCCGACGTACCAGTGCAGGTTTACTGTATCCCTTGGAATTTTACAGTGGCCATAAAACACAGAATCGCATCGGGATTGAATACAAAAGGCACAATTTTGACCTAAGTACGAGAAGAGTGAATCTTCTATGAGTTTGTGCTTTGAGCGGCTCCTGGGAGACCAGTATTAGATTCCCATGCAACAGTGCAGGTTTACAGTATCCCTTGGACATTCACATTGACCATGAGACATAGAAATTGCATCGATATCGAATACAAACGGCACATGCCCACTTAAGTACAAGAAGAGTGAATCTTCTAAGAGTTTGTGCATTGAGCGGCTCCTGACCGACCAGTATTAGACTCCGATGCACCAGTGCAGGTTTATTGTATCCCTTGGAGTTTAACAGTGACCATGAAACACAGAAATTGCTTCGGGATTGAATACAAAAGGCACAATGCCGACTTAAGTACAAGAGAAGTGAATCTTCTAACAGTTTGTGCTTTGAGCGGTGCCTGGGAGACCAGTATTAGATTCCGATGCACCAGTGCAGGTTTACTGTATCACTTGGAATTTAACAGTGACCTTTAAACACAGAAATTGCATCGGGATTGAATACAAAAGGCACAATGCCGACTTAAGTACAAGAATAGTGAATCTTCTAGGAGTTTGTGCTTTGAGCGGCTCCTGGGGGACCAGTATTTGATTCCGATGCACCAGTGCAGGTTTACTGTATCCCTTGGACCATCAAATTGACCATGAAACACAGAAATTGCATCGGGATTGATTACAGAGGGCACAATGCCGACTGAAGTACGAGAATTGTGAATCATCTAAGGGTTTGTGTTTAAGCGACTCCTGGGAGATCAGTATTAGATTCATTTGCACCAGTGCAGGTTTACTGTATCTGTTGGACCTACACATTGACAATGAAACACAGAAATTGCTTCGGAATTGAATACAAAAGCCACAATACCGACTTAAGTAGAAGAAGAGTGAATCTTCTAAGAGTTTGTGCTTTGAGCGGCTCCTGGGAGACCAATATTAGATTGCGATGCAGCAGTGCTGGTTCACTGTATCCCTTGGACATTCACATTACCCATGACCCACAGAAATTGCATCGGGATTTAATACAAATTTCACAATGCCCAGTTAAATCCAAGAAGAGTGACTCTTCTTTGTTCTTTTAGCGGCTCCTGGGAGACCAGTAATAGATTCCGATGCACCAGTGCAGGTTTACTGTATCACTAAGAATTTAACAGTGACCATGAAACTCAGAAATTGCATCGTGATTGAATACAAACGGTACAACGCCGACCTATGTACGAGAAGAGTGAATGTTCTAAGAATTTGTGATTTGAGCGGCTCCTAGGAGACCAGTTTTAGATTCCGATGCACCCTTGTAGGTTTACTGTACCATTTGGAATTTAACAGTGACCATGGAACACAGAAATTGCATCAGGATTGAATAAAAAAGCACAATGCCGACTTATGTACAAGAATAGTGAATCTTCAAAGAGTTTGTTCTCTGAGCGGCTCCTGGAACACCAGTGTTAGATTCCGATGCACCAGTGAAGGTTAACTGTATCCCTTGGAATTTAACAGTGACCATGAAACACAGAAATTGCATCAGGATTGAATAAAAAAGTCACAATGCCGACTTATGAACAAGAATAGTGAATCTTCAAAGAGCTTGTGCTTTGAGCGGCTCCTGGGAGACCAGTAATAGATTCCGTTGCACCAGTGCGGGTTTACTGTATCTCTTGGACCTTCCCATTAACCATTAACCACAGAAATTTCATCGGGATTTAATACAAAATGCACAATGCCGACTTAAGTACAAGTAGAGCGAATATTCGCTGTGCTTTGAGCGGCTTCTGGGAGACCAGTATTAGATTCCGATGCGCCAGTGCAGGTTTACTGTATCCCTTGGACATTCACATTGACCATGAAACATAGAAATTCCATCGAGATTGAATACAAAAGGAACAATGCCGACTT
The DNA here is from genome assembly GCF_023864345.2 of Schistocerca serialis cubense. Lineage (NCBI taxonomy): Eukaryota > Metazoa > Arthropoda > Insecta > Orthoptera > Acrididae > Schistocerca > Schistocerca serialis. Next base: position 769,758,257 of record NC_064642.1, on the reverse strand, counting down.
CAGAAAGAGAAGAGTGAATCTTCTAGGAGTTTGTGCTTTTTAACGGATGCTGGGAGACCAGTATTGGATTCCGATGTACCAGTGCAGGTTTACCGTATCCCTTGGACCATCACATTGACCATGACACACAGATATTGCATCGGGAATGAATACTGAATGCACAATGCCGACTTATGTACAAGACAAGTGAATCTTCTAAGAATTTGTGCTTTGAGCGGCTCCTGGGAGACCAGTATTAGGTTCCGATGTACCAGTGCTGGTTTACTGTATCCGTGTGAACTTAACAGTGACCATGAATCACAGATATTGCTTCGGGATTGAATACAAAAGGCAAAATGCCGACTTAAGTACATGAAGAGTGAATCATCTAAGGGTTTGGGTTTGAGCGACTCCTGGGAGATCAGTATTAGATTCATTTGCACCAGTGCAGGATAACTGTATCCCTTGGACCTTCACATTGACCATGAATCACAGATATTGCTGCGTGATTGAATACAAAAGGCACAATGCCGACTTAAGTACAAGAAGAGAGAATCTTCTAAGAGTTTGTTCTTTGAGCGGCTCCTGGGAGACCAGTATTAGATTTCGATGCACCACTGCACGTTTACTGTATCCCTCGGACCTTAACATTAACCGTGAAACACAGAAATATCATCGGGATTTAGTACAAAATGCACAATGCCGTCTTAGGTACAAGAAGAGTGAATCTTTTAAGAGTTTGTGATTTGAGCGGCTCCTGGGAGACCAGTATTAGATTCCGATGCACCACAGCTCCTTTACTAAATCCCTTGGACCTTAACATTGACCACGAAACGCAGAAATAACATCGGAATTGAATACAAAGTGCAGAAAGCTGTCCTAAGTACAAGAAGAGTGAATCTCCTGATAGTTTATGCTTTGAGCGTCTCCTGGGAGACCAGTATTAGATTTCGATGCCCCAGTGCAGTTTTACTGTATCCCTTGGAATTTAACAGTGACCATGAAACGCTGAAATCATATCGGGATTGAATACAAACGGCAGAATGCCGACTTACGTACTAGAAGAGTGAATCCTCGAAGATTTTGTGCTATGAACGGCTCCTGGGAGACCAGTATTAGATCCGATGTTCCAGTGCAGGTTTACTGTATCACTTTGACCTTAACAGTTAAAATGAAACACAGTAATTGCATCGGGATAGAACACAAAAGTCAGAAAGCCGACTTATGTACAAAAAGAGTGAACCTTCTAAGTGTTTGTGCCTTGAGCGGCTCCTGGGAGACCAGTATTAGCTTCCGATGCAGCAGTGCAGGTTCACTGTATCCCTTGGACATTCCCATTAGCCATGAACCACAAAAATTGCATTGGGATTTAATACAAAAGGCTCAATGGCGACTGAAGTACAAGAAGAGTGAATCTTCTTTGTGCATTGAGCGGCTCCTGGGAGACCACCATTAGACTCCGATGCACCAGTGCAGGTTTGCTGTATCCCTTGAAGTTTAACAGTGACCATGAAACACAGAAATTGCTTTGGGATTGAATGCAAAAGCCACAATGCCGACTTAAGTACAAGAGTAGTGAATCTTTTAGGAGATTGTGCTTTGAGCGGCTCCTGGGAGACCAGTATTTGATTCCGATGCACCAGTGCAGGTTTACTGTATCCCTTGAACCATCAAATTAAGCATTAAGCACAGAAATTGCATCGGGATTGATTACAGAGGGCACAATGCTGACTTAAGTACAAGAAGAGTGAATCATCTAAGGGTTTGTGTTTGAGCGACTCCTGGGAGATGTGTATTAGATTCATTTGCACCAGTACAGGTTTACTCAATCTGTTGGACTTTCACATTGACAATGAAACACCGAAATTGCTTCGGAATTGAATACAAAAGGCACAATGCCGACTTAAGTACAAGAAGAGTGAATCTTCTAAGAGTTTGAGCTTTGAGCGTCTCCTGGGAGACCAGTATTAGATTCCGATGCACCAGTGACGTTTACTGTATCCCTTGGTCCTTCACAATGACCATGAAACACAGAAATTGCATCGGTACTGAATCCAAAGCCACATTACCGACTTAAGTACAAGAAGAGTGAATCTTCTAAGAGTTTGAGTTTTGAGCGTTTCCTGGGAGACCAGTATTAGATTCCGATGCACCAGTGCACGTTTACAGTATCCCTTGGACCTTCACGTTGACTATGAAACACAGAAATTGCATCGGTATTGAATACAAAAGCCACAATACCGATATAAGTACAAGATGAGTGAACCATCTAAGAGTTTGTGTTTTGAGCGGCTCCTGGGAGACCAGTATAAGATTGCGATGCAGCAGTGCAGGTTCACTGTATCCCTTGGACTTTCACATTAACCTTGAGCCACGGAAATTGCATCGGGATTTAATACAAAAGGCACAATGCCGACTTAAGTACAAGAAGAGTGAATTTTCGTTGTGCTTTTAGCTGCTCCTGGGAGACCAGTAATATATTCCGATGCACCAGTGCAGGTTTACTGTATCCCCTGGAATTTAACAGTGACCATGAAACTCTGAAATTGCATCGTGATTGATTGCAAAAGCACAATGCCGACCTATGTACAAGAAGAGTGAATCTTCTAAGAGTTTGTGTTTTGAGCGGCTCCTAGGAGACCAGTAACAGATTCCGATGCACCGGTGAAGGTTTGCTGTATCCCTTGGAATTTAACAGTGACCATGGAACACAGACATTGCATCGGGATTGAATACAAAAGGCACAATGCCGACACAAGTCCAAGAATAGTGAATCTTCAAAGTGTTTGTGCTTTGAGCGGCTCCTGGGACACCAGTATAAGAGTCCGATGCACCAGTGCAGGTCTACTGTATCCCTTGGAATTTAACAGTGACCATGAAACACAAATATTGCATCAGGATTGAATAAAAAAGGCACAATGCCGACTTATGTACATGAATAGTGAATCTTCAAAGAGCTTGTGCTTTGAGCGGCTCCTGGGAGACCAGTATTAGAATCCGTTGCACCAGTGCAGGTTTACTGTATCCCTTGGAACTTCCCATTAACCATGAACCACAGAAATTTCATCGGGATTTAATACTAAAAGCACAATTCCGACTTAAGCACAAGTAGAGTGAATATTCTTTGTGCTTTGAGCGGCTCCTGGGAGACCGGTATTAGATTCCGTTGCACCAGTGCAGGTTTGCTGTATCCCTTTCACCATCACATTGACCATGAAACACAGAAATTGCATCGGTATAGAATACAGAGGGCACATAAAGACTTAAGTACAAGGAGAGTGAATCTTCTAAGAGTTTGTGCTTTTTGCGGCTTCTGGGAGACCAGTAATATATTCCGAAGCATCATGGCACGTTTTCTGTATTTCTTGGACCTTCACATTGACCATGAAACACAGAAATTGCATCGGGATTAAATACAAAAGGCACAGTGCCGTCATAAGTACAAGGAGATTGAATCTTCTAAGAGTTTGTGCTTTGAGCGTCTCTTGGGGGTTCAGTATTAGATTCCGATGCACCAGTGCAGGTTTACTGCATCTCTTCCAATTTAACAGTGGCAATGTAACACACAAATTGCATCAGGATTGAATTCAAATTGCACAATGCCGTCTTAAGTGCAAAGGGAGTGAATGTTCTATGAGTTTGTGATTTGAGTGGCTCCTGGGAGACCAGTATTAGATTCCGATGCAGCACTAAAGGTTTACTGTATCCCTTGGACCTTCACATTGCCATGAAACATAGTAATTGCATCGGGATTCAATACAAAGGGCACATGCCCACTATAGTACAAGAAGAGTGAATCTTCTAAGAGTTTGTGATATGAGTGGCTCCTGGGAGACCAGTATTAGATTCCGATGCACCAGTGTAGGTTTACTGCATCCCATGGAATTTAACAGTGATCATGAAACACAGATATTGCATCGGGATTGAATACAAAAGGCACAATGCCCACTTATGTACAAGAAGAGTGAATCTTCTAAGTCCTTGTGCTTTGAGCGACTCCTGGGAGACCAGTATTAGATTCCGATACACCAGTGCAGGTTTACTGTATCCCTTGGAATTTAACAGTGGCCATGAAACACAGAAATTGGATCGGGACTAAATACAAAATGCACAATGCCTACTTAAGTAGAAGAAGAGTGAATCTTCTATTAGCTGCTGTTTGACCTGCTCCTGGGAGAAAAGGTATCAGTTTCCGAAGCACCAGTGCACATTTGCTGGATCCCTAGGACCTTCACATTGACCATGAAACATAGAAATTGCATCGGGATTGAATACAACGGGCACATGCCCACATAAGTACAAGAAGTATGAATATTCTAAGATTTTGTGCTTTGAGCGGCTCCTGGGAGACTAGTATTACATTCCGAAGGACCAGTGCACGTTTACTGTATCCCTTGGACCTTCACATTAACCATGAAACTCAGATATTGCTTCGGGATTGAATACAAAATTCACAATGCCGTCTTAAGTTCAAGAAGAGTAAATCTTCTAAGAGTTTGTGCTTTGAGCGTCTCCTGGGAATCCAGTATTAAATTCCGATGCACCAGTGCACGTTTACTGTATCCCATGGACCTTCACATTGACCATGAATAACAGATATTGGATCGGGATTGAATACAAAAGCCACAATGCCGACATAAGTACAAGAATAGTGAATCTTCTAAGAAATTGTGCTTTGAACGGCTCCTGGGAGACCAGTATTAGATTCCGATACACCAGTGCAGGTTTACTGTATCCCTTGGAATTTAACAGTGGCCATGAAACACAGAAATTGCATCGGGATTGAATACAAAATGCACAATTCCGACTTGACTACAAGAGGAGTGAATCTTCTATTAGCTTCTGCTTTGAGCTGCTCCTGGGAGACAAGTATCAGATTCCGATGCACCAGTGCACGTTTTCTGGATCCGTTGGACCTTCACATTGACCATGAAACATAGAAATTGCATCGGGATTGAATACAACGGGCACATGCAAACTTAAGTACAAGAAGTGTGAATATTCTAAGATTTTGTGCTTTGAGCGGCTCCTGGGAGACTAGTATTACATTCCGAAGGACCAGTGCACGTTTACTGTATCCCTTGGACCTTCACATTGACCATGAAACTCAGATATTGCATCGGGATTGAATACATAAACACATTCCGTTTTAAGTACAAGAAGAGTGAATCTTCTAAGAGTTTGTGGTTTGAGCGTCTCCTGGTAAATCAGTATTAGATTCCGATGCACCAGTGCACGTTTACCGTATCCCTTGGTCCGTCACATTGACCATGAATCAGAGAAATTGCATCGGAATTGAATACAAAAACCGCAATGCCGACATAAGTACAAGAATAGTGAATCTTCTAAGAGTTTGTGCTTTGAGCGACTCCTGGGAGTCCAGTATTAGATTCAGATGGAGCAGTACAGGTTCACTATATCCATTGGACCTTCACATTAACCATGACCCACAGATATTGCATCGGGATTTAATACAAAAGGGACAATGCCGACTTAAGCACGAGAAGAGTGAATCTTCTTTGTGCTATTAGCGGCTCCTGGGAGACCAGTAATAGATTCCGATGCACCAGTGCAGGTTTGCTGTATCCTTTGGAATATAGCAGTGACCATAAAACTCCGAAATTGCATCGGGATTGAATACAAAAGGCACAATGCCGACTTATGTACAAGAAGAGTGAATCTTCTAAGAGTTTGTGTTTTGTGCGGCTCCTGAGAGACCAGCATTAGATTCCGATGCACCAGTGCAGGATTACTGTATCCCATGGACCTTGACAGTTACCATGAAACACAGAAATTGCATCGGGATTGAATACAAATTTCAGAATGCCGACTTAAGTACTTGAAGAATGAATCTTCTACGAGTTTGCGATTTGAGCGTCTCTTGGGGGACCAGTATTAGATTCCGATGCACTAGTGCAGGTTTAATGTACCCCTTGGACCTTAACATTTAAAATGAAAGACAGAAATTGCATCGGAATTGAATACAAAAGTCAGAATGCCGACTTAAGTACAAGTAGAGTGAATCCTCTAAGAGCTTGTGCTTTGAGCGGCTCCTGGGAGTCCAGTATTAGATTCCGATGCACCAGTGCAGGTTTACTGTATCCCTTGGCCCTTCACATTGACCATGAAACACAGAAATTGCATCGGGATTGGATACAAAAGGCACCATGCCGACTTAATTACAAGAATAGTGAATCTTCTAAGAGTTTGTGTTTTGAGCGGCTACTGGGAGAACAGTATTAGATTCCGATGCAGCAGTGCAGATTCACTGTATCCCTTGGACCTTCACATTAACGATGACCCACACAAATTGCATTGGTAATTAATACAAAAGGCACAATGCCGACCTAAGTACAAGAATAGTGAATCTTCTAAGGGTTTGTGTTTTCAGCGGGTCCTGGGACATCAGTATTAGATTACAATGCAACAGTGCAGGTTTACTGTATCCCTTGGAATTTAACAGTGACCATGAAACGCTGAAATCATATCGGGATTGAATACAAACGGCAGAATGCCGACTTACGTACTAGAAGAGTGAATCCTCGAAGATTTTGTGCTATGAACGGCTCCTGGGAGACCAGTATTAGATCCGATGTTCCAGTGCAGGTTTACTGTATCACTTTGACCTTAACAGTTAAAATGAAACACAGTAATTGCATCGGGATAGAACACAAAAGTCAGAAAGCCGACTTATGTACAAAAAGAGTGAACCTTCTAAGTGTTTGTGCCTTGAGCGGCTCCTGGGAGACCAGTATTAGCTTCCGATGCAGCAGTGCAGGTTCACTGTATCCCTTGGACATTCCCATTAGCCATGAACCACAAAAATTGCATTGGGATTTAATACAAAAGGCTCAATGGCGACTGAAGTACAAGAAGAGTGAATCTTCTTTGTGCATTGAGCGGCTCCTGGGAGACCACCATTAGACTCCGATGCACCAGTGCAGGTTTGCTGTATCCCTTGAAGTTTAACAGTGACCATGAAACACAGAAATTGCTTTGGGATTGAATGCAAAAGCCACAATGCCGACTTAAGTACAAGAGTAGTGAATCTTTTAGGAGATTGTGCTTTGAGCGGCTCCTGGGAGACCAGTATTTGATTCCGATGCACCAGTGCAGGTTTACTGTATCCCTTGAACCATCAAATTAAGCATTAAGCACAGAAATTGCATCGGGATTGATTACAGAGGGCACAATGCTGACTTAAGTACAAGAAGAGTGAATCATCTAAGGGTTTGTGTTTGAGCGACTCCTGGGAGATGTGTATTAGATTCATTTGCACCAGTACAGGTTTACTCAATCTGTTGGACTTTCACATTGACAATGAAACACCGAAATTGCTTCGGAATTGAATACAAAAGGCACAATGCCGACTTAAGTACAAGAAGAGTGAATCTTCTAAGAGTTTGAGCTTTGAGCGTCTCCTGGGAGACCAGTATTAGATTCCGATGCACCAGTGACGTTTACTGTATCCCTTGGTCCTTCACAATGACCATGAAACACAGAAATTGCATCGGTACTGAATCCAAAGCCACATTACCGACTTAAGTACAAGAAGAGTGAATCTTCTAAGAGTTTGAGTTTTGAGCGTTTCCTGGGAGACCAGTATTAGATTCCGATGCACCAGTGCACGTTTACAGTATCCCTTGGACCTTCACGTTGACTATGAAACACAGAAATTGCATCGGTATTGAATACAAAAGCCACAATACCGATATAAGTACAAGATGAGTGAACCATCTAAGAGTTTGTGTTTTGAGCGGCTCCTGGGAGACCAGTATAAGATTGCGATGCAGCAGTGCAGGTTCACTGTATCCCTTGGACTTTCACATTAACCTTGAGCCACGGAAATTGCATCGGGATTTAATACAAAAGGCACAATGCCGACTTAAGTACAAGAAGAGTGAATTTTCGTTGTGCTTTTAGCTGCTCCTGGGAGACCAGTAATATATTCCGATGCACCAGTGCAGGTTTACTGTATCCCCTGGAATTTAACAGTGACCATGAAACTCTGAAATTGCATCGTGATTGATTGCAAAAGCACAATGCCGACCTATGTACAAGAAGAGTGAATCTTCTAAGAGTTTGTGTTTTGAGCGGCTCCTAGGAGACCAGTAACAGATTCCGATGCACCGGTGAAGGTTTGCTGTATCCCTTGGAATTTAACAGTGACCATGGAACACAGACATTGCATCGGGATTGAATACAAAAGGCACAATGCCGACACAAGTCCAAGAATAGTGAATCTTCAAAGTGTTTGTGCTTTGAGCGGCTCCTGGGACACCAGTATAAGAGTCCGATGCACCAGTGCAGGTCTACTGTATCCCTTGGAATTTAACAGTGACCATGAAACACAAATATTGCATCAGGATTGAATAAAAAAGGCACAATGCCGACTTATGTACATGAATAGTGAATCTTCAAAGAGCTTGTGCTTTGAGCGGCTCCTGGGAGACCAGTATTAGAATCCGTTGCACCAGTGCAGGTTTACTGTATCCCTTGGAACTTCCCATTAACCATGAACCACAGAAATTTCATCGGGATTTAATACTAAAAGCACAATTCCGACTTAAGCACAAGTAGAGTGAATATTCTTTGTGCTTTGAGCGGCTCCTGGGAGACCGGTATTAGATTCCGTTGCACCAGTGCAGGTTTGCTGTATCCCTTTCACCATCACATTGACCATGAAACACAGAAATTGCATCGGTATAGAATACAGAAGGCACATAAAGACTTAAGTACAAGGAGAGTGAATCTTCTAAGAGTTTGTGCTTTTTGCGGCTTCTGGGAGACCAGTAATATATTCCGAAGCATCATGGCACGTTTTCTGTATTTCTTGGACCTTCACATTGACCATGAAACACAGAAATTGCATCGGGATTAAATACAAAAGGCACAGTGCCGTCATAAGTACAAGGAGATTGAATCTTCTAAGAGTTTGTGCTTTGAGCGTCTCTTGGGGGTTCAGTATTAGATTCCGATGCACCAGTGCAGGTTTACTGCATCTCTTCCAATTTAACAGTGGCAATGTAACACACAAATTGCACCAGGATTGAATTCAAATTGCACAATGCCGTCTTAAGTGCAAGGGGAGTGAATGTTCTATGAGTTTGTGATTTGAGTGGCTCCTGGGAGACCAGTATTAGATTCCGATGCAGCACTAAAGGTTTACTGTATCCCTTGGACCTTCACATTGCCATGAAACATAGTAATTGCATCGGGATTCAATACAAAGGGCACATGCCCACTATAGTACAAGAAGAGTGAATCTTCTAAGAGTTTGTGATATGAGTGGCTCCTGGGAGACCAGTATTAGATTCCGATGCACCAGTGTAGGTTTACTGCATCCCATGGAATTTAACAGTGATCATGAAACACAGATATTGCATCGGGATTGAATACAAAAGGCACAATGCCCACTTATGTACAAGAAGAGTGAATCTTCTAAGTCCTTGTGCTTTGAGCGACTCCTGGGAGACCAGTATTAGATTCCGATACACCAGTGCAGGTTTACTGTATCCCTTGGAATTTAACAGTGGCCATGAAACACAGAAATTGGATCGGGACTAAATACAAAATGCACAATGCCTACTTAAGTAGAAGAAGAGTGAATCTTCTATTAGCTGCTGTTTGACCTGCTCCTGGGAGAAAAGGTATCAGTTTCCGAAGCACCAGTGCACATTTGCTGGATCCCTAGGACCTTCACATTGACCATGAAACATAGAAATTGCATCGGGATTGAATACAACGGGCACATGCCCACATAAGTACAAGAAGTGTGAATATTCTAAGATTTTGTGCTTTGAGCGGCTCCTGGGAGACTAGTATTACATTCCGAAGGACCAGTGCACGTTTACTGTATCCCTTGGACCTTCACATTAACCATGAAACTCAGATATTGCTTCGGGATTGAATACAAAATTCACAATGCCGTCTTAAGTTCAAGAAGAGTAAATCTTCTAAGAGTTTGTGCTTTGAGCGTCTCCTGGGAATCCAGTATTAAATTCCGATGCACCAGTGCACGTTTACTGTATCCCATGGACCTTCACATTGACCATGAATAACAGATATTGGATCGGGATTGAATACAAAAGCCACAATGCCGACATAAGTACAAGAATAGTGAATCTTCTAAGAAATTGTGCTTTGAACGGCTCCTGGGAGACCAGTATTAGATTCCGATACACCAGTGCAGGTTTACTGTATCCCTTGGAATTTAACAGTGGCCATGAAACACAGAAATTGCATCGGGATTGAATACAAAATGCACAATTCCGACTTGACTACAAGAGGAGTGAATCTTCTATTAGCTTCTGCTTTGAGCTGCTCCTGGGAGACAAGTATCAGATTCCGATGCACCAGTGCACGTTTTCTGGATCCGTTGGACCTTCACATTGACCATGAAACATAGAAATTGCATCGGGATTGAATACAACGGGCACATGCAAACTTAAGTACAAGAAGTGTGAATATTCTAAGATTTTGTGCTTTGAGCGGCTCCTGGGAGACTAGTATTACATTCCGAAGGACCAGTGCACGTTTACTGTATCCCTTGGACCTTCACATTGACCATGAAACTCAGATATTGCATCGGGATTGAATACATAAACACATTCCGTTTTAAGTACAAGAAGAGTGAATCTTCTAAGAGTTTGTGGTTTGAGCGTCTCCTGGTAAATCAGTATTAGATTCCGATGCACCAGTGCACGTTTACCGTATCCCTTGGTCCGTCACATTGACCATGAATCAGAGAAATTGCATCGGAATTGAATACAAAAACCGCAATGCCGACATAAGTACAAGAATAGTGAATCTTCTAAGAGTTTGTGCTTTGAGCGACTCCTGGGAGTCCAGTATTAGATTCAGATGGAGCAGTACAGGTTCACTATATCCATTGGACCTTCACATTAACCATGACCCACAGATATTGCATCGGGATTTAATACAAAAGGGACAATGCCGACTTAAGCACGAGAAGAGTGAATCTTCTTTGTGCTATTAGCGGCTCCTGGGAGACCAGTAATAGATTCCGATGCACCAGTGCAGGTTTGCTGTATCCTTTGGAATATAGCAGTGACCATAAAACTCCGAAATTGCATCGGGATTGAATACAAAAGGCACAATGCCGACTTATGTACAAGAAGAGTGAATCTTCTAAGAGTTTGTGTTTTGTGCGGCTCCTGAGAGACCAGCATTAGATTCCGATGCACCAGTGCAGGATTACTGTATCCCATGGACCTTGACAGTTACCATGAAACACAGAAATTGCATCGGGATTGAATACAAATTTCAGAATGCCGACTTAAGTACTTGAAGAATGAATCTTCTACGAGTTTGCGATTTGAGCGTCTCTTGGGGGACCAGTATTAGATTCCGATGCACTAGTGCAGGTTTAATGTACCCCTTGGACCTTAACATTTAAAATGAAAGACAGAAATTGCATCGGAATTGAATACAAAAGTCAGAATGCCGACTTAAGTACAAGTAGAGTGAATCCTCTAAGAGCTTGTGCTTTGAGCGGCTCCTGGGAGTCCAGTATTAGATTCCGATGCACCAGTGCAGGTTTACTGTATCCCTTGGCCCTTCACATTGACCATGAAACACAGAAATTGCATCGGGATTGGATACAAAAGGCACCATGCCGACTTAATTACAAGAATAGTGAATCTTCTAAGAGTTTGTGCTTTGAGCGGCTACTGGGAGAACAGTATTAGATTCCGATGCAGCAGTGCAGATTCACTGTATCCCTTGGACCTTCACATTAACGATGACCCACACAAATTGCATTGGTAATTAATACAAAAGGCACAATGCCGACCTAAGTACAAGAATAGTGAATCTTCTAAGGGTTTGTGTTTTCAGCGGGTCCTGGGACATCAGTATTAGATTACAATGCAACAGTGCAGGTTTACTGTATCCCTTGGAATTTAACAGTGACCATGAAACACAGATATTGAATCGGGATTAAATAAAAAGAGTCCAATGCGGACTTATGTACAAGAATAGTGAGTCTTCTAAGAGTTTGTGCTTTGAGCGGCTTCTGCGGGACCAGTATTACATTCCGATGCACCAGTGCAGGTTTACAGTATCCCTTGGACCTTACCATTAACCATGAGCCACAGAAATTGCATCGGGATTTAATACAAAAAGCACAATACCGACTTAGGTACAAGAAGAGTGAATACCCTTTGTGCTTTGAGCGGCTCCTGGGAGACCTGTATTAGATTACGATCCACCAGTGAAGGTTTACTGTATCGATTGGTATTTAACAGTGACCATGACATACACAAATTGTATCGGGATTTAATACAAAAGGCACAATGCCGACCTACGTACAAGAATAGTGAATCTTCTAAGGGTTTGTGCTTTGAGCGTCTCCTGGGAAACCTGTATTAGATTCCGATGCACCAGTGCACGTTTACTGTATCCCTTGGACCTTCACATTGACCATGAAACAAGGACATTACATCGGGATTGAATACAAAGGGCACATGCCCACTTAAGTACAAGAAGAATGGATCTTCTATGAGTTTGTGATTTGTGCGGCTCCTGGGAGACCAGTATTAGATTCCAATGCACCAGTGCAATTTTACTGTATCCCATGGACCCAACCCATTCACCATGAAACACAGAAATAGCATCGGGATTGAATTAAAAAGGCACAATGCCATCATAAGTACAAGAATATTGAATCTTCTAAGAGTTTGAGCTTTGAGCGTCTCCTGGGAGACCAGCATTAGATTCCGTTACAACAGTGCTGATTTACTGTATCCCTTGGACCATCACATTGACCATGAAACACAGAAATTGCATCGGTATTGAATACAGAATGCACAATGCCAACATAAGGTCAAGAAGAGTGAATCTTCTAAGAGTTTGTGCTTTGAGCGTCTCCTGGGAAACCAGTATTAGACTCCGATGCACCAGTGCACGTTTACTGTATCCCTTGGACCTTCACATTAACCATGACCCACAGATATTGCATCAGGATTTAATAAAAAAATCAAAATGCCGACTTAAGTACAAGAAGAGTGAATCTGCTAAGAGTTTGTGCTTTGAGTGGCTCCAGGGAGACCAGTGTTAGATTCCAATACACCAGTGCAGGTTTACTGTATCCCTTGGAATTTAACAGTGGCCATGAAACACAGAAATTGCATCGGGATTGAATACAAAAAGCACCATGCCGACTTAATTACAAGAGTAGTGAATCTTCTAAGAATTTGTGCTTTGAGCGGCTCCTAAGAGACCAGTAATAGATTCCGATGCTGCACTGCAGGTTCACTGTATCCCTTGGACCTTCACATTAACCATGGATGCCAGAAATTGCATCGGGAATTAATACAAAATGCACAATGCCGACTTAAGTACAAAAAGAGTGAATCTTCTTTGTGCTTTGAGCGGCTCCTGGGAGACCAGTATTAGATTCCGATGCACCAGAGCAGGTTTATTGTAACCCTTGGAATTTTGCAGTGACCATGATACACAGCAATTGCTTCGGGAACGAATACAAAAAGCACAATGCCGACTGAAGTACAAAAAGAGTTAATCTGCTAAGGGTTTGTGCTTTGAGCGGCTCCTGGGAGTCCAGTGTTAGATTCCGAAGGACCAGTGCACATTTACTGTATCCCATGGACCTTCTCATTGACCATGAAACTCAGATATTGCATCGGGATTGAATTCAAAAGGCACATTCCGTCTTAAGTACAAGAAGAGTGAATCTTCTAAGAGTTTGTGGTTTGAGCATCTCCTGGTAAATCAGTATTAGATTCCGATGCACCAGTGCACGTTTACCGTATCCCTTGGACCTTCACATTGACCATGAATCAGAGAAATTGCATCGGGATTGAAAACAATAACCACAATGCCGACATAAGTACAAGAATAGTGAATCTTCTAAGAGTTTGTGCTTTGAGCGACTCCTGGGAGTCCAGTATTAGAATCAGATGCAGCAGTGCAGGTTCACTATATCCCTTGGACGTTCAAATTAACCATGACCCACAGATATTGCATCGGGATTTAATACAAAAGGGACAATGCCGACTTAAGTACAAGAAGAGTCAATCTTCTTTGTGCTATTAGTGGAACCTGGGAGACCAGTAATAGATTCCGATGCACCAGTGCAGGTTTGCTGTATCCATTGGAATATAGCAGTGACCATAAAACTCAGAAATTGCATCGGGATTGAATACAAAAGGCACAATGCCGACTTATGTACAAGAAGAGTGAATCTTCTTAGAGTTTGTGTTTTGTGCGGCTCCTGAGAGACCAGCATTAAATTCCGATGCACCAGTGCAGGATTACTGTATCCCATGGGCCTTGACAGTTACCATGAAACACAGAAATTGCATCGGGATTGAATACAAAAGTCAGAATGCCGACTTAAGTGCTACAAGAATGAATCTTCTACGAGTTTGCGATTTGAGCGTCTCTTGGGGGACCAGTATTAGATTCCGATGCACCAGTGCAGGTTTAATGTACCCCTTGGACCTTAACATTTACCATGAAACACAGAAATTGCATCGGAATTGAATACAAAAGTCAGAATGGCGACTTGAGTACAAGTAGAGTGAATCTTCCAAGAGTTTGTGATTTGAGCGTCTCCTCGCAGACCAGTATTTGATTCTGATGCACCAGTGCACGTCTACTGTATCCCTTGGATCTTCACATTGACCATGAAACACAGAAATTGCATCGGGATTGGATACAAAAGGCACCATGCCGACTTAATTACAAGAATAGTGAATCTTCTAAGAGTTTGTGCTTTGAGCGGCTACTGGGAGAACAGTATCAGATTCCGATGCAGCAGTGCAGGTTCACTGTATCCCTTGGACCTTCACATTAACGATGACCCACACAAATTGCATTGGTAATTAATACAAAAGGCACAATGCCGACCTAAGTACAAGAATAGTGATTCTTCTAAGGGTTTGTGTTTTGAACGGGTCCTGGGACATCAGTATTAGATTACAATGCAACAGTGCAGGTTTCCTGTATCCCTTGGAATTTAACAGTGGCCATGAAACACAGAAATTCCATCGGGATTGAGTACAAAATGCACAATGCCGACTTAACTACAAGAGGAGTGAATCTTCTATTACCTTCTGCTTTGAGGTGCTCCTGGGAGACAAGTATCAGATTCCGATGCACCAGTGCTCGTTTGCTGTATACCTTGGACCTTCAAATTGACCATGAAACATAGAAATTGCATCGGGATTGAATACAACGGGCACATGCCCACTTAAGTACAAGAAGTGTGAATATTCTAAGATTTTGTGCTTTGAGCGGCTCCTGGGAGACTAGTATTACATCGCGAAAGACCAGTGCACGATTACTGTATCCCTTGGACCTTCACATTAACCATGACCCACAGATATTGCATCGGGATTTCAAACAAAAGGGACAATGCCGACTTAAGTACAAGAAGAGTGAATCTTCTTTGTGCTTTTAGCGGCTCCTGGGAGATCAGTAGTAGATTCCGATGCACCAGTGCAGGTTTGCTGAATCCCTTGGAATATAGCAGTGACCATAAAAATCAGAAATTGCATCGGGATTGAATACAAAAGGCACAATGCCGACTTATGTACAAGTAGAGTGAATCTTCTAAGAGTTTGTGCTTTATGCCGCTCCTGAGGGACCTTTATTAGATTCCGATGCTCCAGTGCAGGATTACTGTATCTCATGGACCTTGACAGTTACCATGAAACACAGAAATTGCATCGTGATTGAATACAAACGTCAGAATGCCGACTTAAGTACTAGAGGAGTGAATCTACTACGACTTTGCGATTTGAGGGTCTCTTGGGGGGCCAGTATAGGATTCCGATGCACCAGTGCAGGTTTAATGTACCTCTTGGACCTTAACATTTACCATGAAACACAGAAATTGCTTCGGGAATGAATACAAAAGTCAGAATGGCGCCTTATGTACAAGTAGAGTGAATCTTCTAAGAGTTTGTGCTTTGAGCGGCTCCTGGGAGTCCAGTATTAGATTCCGATGCACCAGTGCAGGTTAACTATATCCCTTGGACCTTCACATTGACCATGAAACGTAGTAATTGCATCGGGATTCAATACAAAGGGCACATGCCCACTTAAGTACAACGAGAGTGAATCTTCCAAGAGTTTGTGTTATGAGCGTCTCCTGGGAGACCGGTATTTGATTCTGATGCACCAGTTCACGTCTACTGTATCCCTTGGATCTTCACATTTACCATGAAACACAGAAATTGCATCGGGATTGGATACAAGAAGCACCATGCCGACTTAATTACAAGAATAGGGAATTTTCTAAGAGTTTGTGCTTTGAGCGGCTCCAGGAAGACCTGTATTAGATTCTGATGCAGCAGTGCAGGTTCACTGTATCCCTTGGACCTTCACATTAACCATGACCCACACTAATTGCATCGGGATTTAATACAAAATGCCCAATGCCGACCTAAGTTCAAGAATAGTTAATCTTCTAAGGGTTTGTGCTTTGAGCGGCTCCTGGGACATCAGTACTAGATTACAATGCACGAATGCAGGTTTACTGTATCCCTTGGAATTTAACAGAGACCATGAAACACAGATATTGCATCGGGATTAAATAAAATAAGGCCCAATGCGGACCTATGTACAATAATAGTGAATCTTCTAAGAGTTTGTGCTTTGAGCGGCTCCTTCGGGACCAGTATTACATTCCGATGCACCAGTGCAGGTTTAAAGTATCCCTTGGACCTTACCATTAACAATGAGCCACAGAAATTGCATCGGGATTTAATCCAAAAAGCACAATGCCGACTTAGGTACAAGAAGAGTGAATACCCTTTGTTCTTTGAGCGGCTCCTGGGAGACCTGTATTAGATTCCGATCCACCAGTGCTGGTTTACTGTATCCCTTGGAATTTAACAGTGGCCATGAAACACAGAAATTGCATCGGTATTGAATACACATGGCACAATGCCGACTTAAGTACAAGAAGAGTGAATCTTCCAAGAGTTTGTTCTTTTAGCGGCTTCTGGGAGACCTGTATTGTATTCCGATGCACCAGTGCAGGTTTTCTGCATCCCTTGGACCTTCCCATTATCCATGAACCACAGAAATTGCATCGGGGCGTAGTACAAAAGGCACAATGCCGACTTAGGTACACGAAAGAGTGGATCCTTTTTTTTTGCCTTTAGCGGCTCCTGGGAGACCGGTTTTAGATTGCTATGCACCAGGGCAGGTTTACTGTATCCCTAGGACTTTCACATTGAGCATGAAAGACAGAAATTGCATCGGGATTGAATACAAAAGCCCAAAGCCGACTTATGTACAAGAAGAGTGAATCTTCTAAGAATTTGTGCTTTGAGCGGTTTTTGGGAGACCAGTAGTAGATTCCGATGCACCAGTGCAGTTTTACTGTATCCCTTGGAATTTAACAGTGACCATGAATTTCACAAAATGCATCAGGATTGAATTTAAAGGGCACAAAGATGTCTTATATACAAGTAGAGTGATTCTTCAAAGAGTTTGTGATTTGTGCGGCTCCTAATAGACCAGTATTAGATTCCGATGCACCAGTGCAGGTTTACAGTATCCCTTGGGCCTCCCCTTTAACCATGAGCCACTGAAATTGCATCGGGATTTAATACGAAATGCACAACGCCGACATGAATACAAGAAGAGTGAATCATCTAAGAGTTAGTGTTTGAGCGGCTCCTGGGAGACCAGTATTAGTTTCATTTGCACCATGGAAGGTTTACTGTATCTGTTGGACCTTCACATTGACCATCAAATACAGAAATTGCATCGGGATTGAATTCAAAAGGCACAATGCCGACTAAAGTACAAGACGAGTGAATGTTCTAAGGGTTTGTGCTTTGAGCTTCTCCTCGGAGACCAGTATTAGATTCCAATGCACCAGTGCAGGTTTACTGTACCCCTTGTAGTTTAACAGTGGCCATGAAACACAGAAATTGCATCTGTAGTGAATACAAAAGGCACAATGCCGACTTAAGTACAAGAGGAGTGAATCTTCCAAGAGTTTGTTCTTTGAGCGGCTCCTGGGAGACCAGTATTATATTCCGATTCACCAGTGCAGGTTTTCTGTATCCCTTGGTCCTTCCCATTAACCATGAACCACAGATATTGCATCGGGGCTTAATACAAAAGGCCAATGCCGTCTTAGGTACAAGAAAGGGTGAATCTCTTTTTTGTGCTTTGAGCGGCTCCTGGGAGATCAGTATTAGATTGTTATGCACCAGTGCAGGTTTTCTGTATCCCTTGGACCTTCACATTAACCATGACCCACAGATATTGCATCGGGATTTAATACAAAAGGGACAATACCAACTTAAGTACAAGAAGAGTGAATCTTCTTTGTGTTTTTAGCGGCTCCTGGGAGACCAGTGGTAGTTTCCGATGCACCAGTGCTGGTTTGCTGAATCTCTTGGAATATAGCAGTGACCATAAAACTCAGAATTTGCATCGGGATTGAATACAAAAGGCACAATGCCAACTTATGTGCAAGAAGAGTGAATCTTCTAAGAGTTTGTGCTTTGAGCGGCTCCTGCGGGACCAGTATTGGATTCCGATGCTGCAGTGCAGGATTACTGTATCCCATGGACCTTGACAGTTACCATGAAACACAGAAATTGCATCGGGATTGAATACAAAAGTCAGATTGCCGACTTAAGTACTAGAAGAGTGAATCTTCTACGAGTTAGCTATATGAGCGTCTCTTGGGGGACCAGTATTAGATTCCGATGCACCAGTGCAGGTTTGATGTACCCCTTGGACCTTAGCATTTACCATGAAACACAGAAATTGCATCGGGATTGTATACAAAAGTCAGAATGGCGACTTAAGAACAAGTAGAGTGAATCTTCTAAGGGTTTGTGCTTTGAGCGGCTCCTGGGACATCAGTACTAGATTACAATGCACCAGTGCAGGTTTACTGTATCCCTTGGAATTTAGCAGTGAACATGAAACACATATATTGCATCAGGATTGAATAAAAAAGGCCCAATGCGGACTTATGTAAAAGAAAACTGAATCTTCTAAGAGTTTGTGCTTTGAGCGGCTCCTGCGGGACCAGCATTAGATTCCGATGCACCAGTGCAGGTTTACAGTATCGCTTGGACCTTGCCATTAACAATGAGCCACAGAAATTGCATCGGGATGTAATACAAAAAGCACAATGCCGACATAGGTACAAGAAGAGTGAATATCCTTTGTGCTTTGAGCGGCCCCTGGGAGACCTGTATTAGATTCCGAACCACCAGTGAAGGTTTACTGTATCCATTGGTATTTAACAGTGACCATGAAACACAGAAATTGCTTCGGTAATCAATACAAAAAGCACAATGCCGACTTAAGTACAAGAAGAGTGAATCTTGTGTTTGTGCTTTGAGCGGCTCCTGGGAGACCAGTATTAGATTCCGATGCACCACTGCGCGTTTACTGTGTCCCTTGGATCATAACATTGACCATGAAACACAGAAATAACATCGGGATTGAATTCAAAAGACGCAATGCCGTCTTAATTACAAGAAGATTGACTCTTCTAAGAGTTTGTGATTTGAGCTTCTCCTGGGAGACCAGTATTAGATTCAGTTGCACCAGTGCAGGTTTACTGTATACCTTGGACCACCACATTGGCCATGAAACACAGAAATTGCATCGGTATTGAATACAGAATGAACAATGGCGACATAAGTACAGGAAGAGTGAATCATCTACGAGATTGTGTTTGAGCGGCTCCTGGGAGACCAGTTTTAGTTTCATTTGCACCAGTGCAGGTTTACTGTATCTGTTGGACCTTCACATTGACCATGAAATACAGAAATTGCATCGGGATTGAATACAACGGGCACATGCCCACTTAAGTACAAGAAGTGTGAATATTCTAAGATTTTGTGCTTTGAGCGGCTCCTGGGAGACTAGTATTACATTCCGAAGGACCAGTGCACGTTTACTGTATCCCTTGGACCTTCACATTGACCATGAATTTCACAGATATTGCTTCGGGATTGAATACAAAATTCACAATGCCGTCTTGAGTACAAGAAGAGTAAATCTTCTAAGAGTTTGTGCTTTGATCGTCTCCTGGGAAACCAGTATTAAATTCCGATGCACCAGTGCACGTTTACTGTATCCCATGGACCTTCATATTGACCATGAATAACAGATATTGGATCGGGATTGAATACAAAAGCCACAATGCCGACATAAGTACAAGAATAGTGAATCTTCTAAGAGATTGTGCTTTGAGTGGCTCTTGGGAGACCAGTATTAGATTCTGATGCTGCACTGCAGGTTCACTGTATTCCTTGGACCTTCACATTATCCATGACCCACAGATATGGCATCAGGACTTAATACAAAAAGCACAATGCCGACTTAAGTACAAAAAGAGTTAATCTGCTAAGAGTTTGTGCTTTGAGCGGCTCCTGGGTGTCCAGTGTTAGATTCCGATACACCAGTGCACTTTAACTGTATCCCTAGGAATTTAACAGTGGCCATGAAACACAGAAATTGCATCGGGATTGAATACAAAATGCACAATTCCGACCTAACTACAAGAGGAGTGAATCTTCTATTAGCTTCTGCTTTGAGCTGCTGCTGGGAGACAAGTATCAGATTCCGATGCACCAGTGCACGTTTACTGTATCCCGTGGACCTTCTCATTGACCATGAAACTCAGATATTGCAACGGGATTGAATACAAAAAGCACATTCCGTCTTAAGTACAAGAAGAGTGAATCTTCTAAGAGTTTGTGGTTTGAGCATCTCCTGGTAAATCAGTATTAGATTCCGATGCACCAGTGCACGTTTACCGTATCCCTTGGTCCTTCACATTGACCATGAATCAGAGAAATTGCATCGGGATTGAATACAAAAACCACAATGCCGACATAAGTACAAGAATAGTGAATCTTCTAAGAGTTTGTGCTTTGAGCGACTCCTGGGAGTCCAGTATTAGATTCAGATGGAGCAGTACAGGTTCACTATAGCCATTGGACCTTCACATTAACCATGACCCACAGATATTGCATCGGGATTTAATACAAAAGGGACAATGCCGACTTAAGCACGAGAAGAGTGAATCTTCTTTGTGCTATTAGCGGCTCCTGGGAGACCAGTAATAGATTCCGATGCACCAGTGCAGGTTTGTTGTATCCTTTGGAATATAGCAGTGACCATAAAACTCAGAAATTGCGTCGGGATTGAATACAAAAGGCACAATGCCGACTTATGTACAAGAAGAGTGAATCTTCTAAGAGTTTGTGTTTTGTGCGGCTCCTGAGAGACCAGCATTAGATTCCGATGCACCAGTGCAGGATTACTGTATCCCATGGTCCTTGACAGTTACCATGAAACACAGAAATTGCATCGGGATTGAATACAAATTTCAGAATGCCGACTTAAGTACTTGAAGAATGAATCTTCTACGAGTTTGCGATTTGAGCGTCTCTTGGGGGACCAGTATTAGATTCCGATGCACTAGTGCAGGTTTAATGTACCCCTTGGACCTTAACATTTACCATGAAAGACTGAAATTGCATCGGAATTGAATACAAAAGTCAGAATGCCGACTTAAGTACAAGTAGAGTGAATCCTCTAAGAGCTTGTGCTTTGAGCGGCTCCTGGGAGTCCAGTATTAGATTCCGATGCACCAGTGCAGGTTTACTGTATCCCTTGGCCCTTCACATTGACCATGAAACATAGTAATTGCATCGGGATTCAATACAAAATGCACATGCCCACTTAAGTACAACGAGAGTGAATCTTCCAGGAGTTTGTGTTTTGAGCGTCTCCTCGGAAACCAGTATTAGATTCTGATGCACCAGTGCACGTCTACTGTATCCCTTGGATCTTCACATTGACCATGAAACACAGAAATTGCATCGGGATTGGATACAAAAGGCACCATGCCGACTTAATTACAAGAATAGTGAATCTTCTAAGAGTTTGTGCTTTGAGCGGCTACTGGGAGAACAGTATTAGATTCCGATGCAGCAGTGCAGGTTCACTGTATCCCTTGGACCTTCACATTAACGATGACCCACACAAATTGCATTGGTAATTAATACAAAAGGCACAATGTTGACCCAAGTACAAGAATAGTGAATCTTCTAAGGGTTTGTGTTTTGAGCGGGTCCTGGGACATCAGTATTAGATTACAATGCAACAGTGCAGGTTTACTGTATCCCTTGGAATTTCACAGTGACCATGAAACATAAATATTGAATCGGGATTAAATAAAAAGGGTCCAATGCGGACTTCTGTACAAGAATAGTGAATCTTCTAAGAGTTTGTGCTTTGAGCGGCTTCTGCGGGACCAGTATTACATTCTGATGCACCAGTGCAGGTTTACAGTATCCCTTGGACCTTACCATTAACCATGAGCCACAGAAATTGCATCGGGATTTAATACAAAAAGCACAATACCGACTTAGGTACAAGAAGAGTGAATACCCTTTGTGCTTTGAGCGGCTCCTGGGGGACCTGTATTAGATTCCGATGCACCAGTGCAGGTTTACTGTATCCCTTGGCCCTTCACATTGACCATGAAACATAGTAATTGCATCGGGATTCAATACAAAATGCACATGCCCACTTAAGTACAACGAGAGTGAATCTTCCAAGAGTTTGTGTTTTGAGCGTCTCCTCGAAAACCAGTATTAGATTCTGATGCACCAGTGCACGTCTACTGTATCCCTTGGATCTTCACATTGACCATGAAACACAGAAATTGCATCGGGATTGGATACAAAAGGCACCATGCCGACTTAATTACAGGAATAGTGAATCTTCTAAGAGTTTGTGCTTTGAGCGGCTACTGGGAGAACAGTATTAGATTCCGATGCAGCAGTGCAGCTTCACTGTATCCCTTGGACCTTCACATTAACGATGACCCACACAAATTGCATTGGTAATTAATACAAAAGGCACAATGTTGACCTAAGTACAAGAATAGTGAATCTTCTAAGGGTTTGTGTTTTGAGCGGGTCCTGGGACATCAGTATTAGATTACAATGCAACAGTGCAGGTTTACTGTATCCCTTGGAATTTCACAGTGACCATGAAACATAAATATTGAATCGGGATTAAATAAAAAGGGTCCAATGCGGACTTATGTACAAGAATAGTGAATCTTCTAAGAGTTTGTGCTTTGAGCGGCTTCTGCGGGACCAGTATTACATTCCGATGCACCAGTGCAGGTTTACAGTATCCCTTGGACCTTACCATTAACCATGAGCCACAGAAATTGCATCGGGATTTAATACAAAAAGCACAATACCGACTTAGGTACAAGAAGAGTGAATACCCTTTGTGCTTTAAGCGGCTCCTGGGGGACCTGTATTAGATTACGATCAACCAGTGAAGGTTTACTGTATCGATTGGTATTTAACAGTGACCATGACCCACACAAATTGTATCGGGATATAATACAAAAGGCACAATGCCGACCTAAGTACAAGAATAGTGAATCTTCTAAGGGTTTGTGCTTTGAGCGGCTCCTGGGACATCAGTATTAGATTACAATGCACCAGTGCAGGTTTACTGTATCCCTTGGAATTTTACAGTAACCATGAAACACAAATATTGCATCGGGATTGAATAAAAAAGGCCCAATGCGGACTTATGTACAAGAATAGAGAATCTTCTAAGAGTTTGTGCTTTGAGCGGCTCCTGCGGGACCAGTATTAGATTCCGATGCTTCAGTGGAGGTTTACAGTATCCCTTGGACCTTACCATCAACCATGAGCCAAAGAAATTGCATCTGGATTTAATACAAAAAGCACAATGCCGACTTAGGTACAAGAAGAGTAAATATCCTTTGTGCTTTGAGCGTCTCCTGGGAAACCAGTATTAGATTCCGATGCACCAGTGCACGTTTACTGTATCCCTTGGACCTTCACATTGACCATGAAATACAGAAATTGCATCGGGATTGAATACAACGGGCACATGCCCACTTAAGTACAAGAAGTGTGAATATTCTAAGATTTTGTGCTTTGAGCGGCTCCTGGGAGACTAGTATTACATTCCGAAGGACCAGTGCACGTTTACTGTATCCCTTGGACCTTCACATTGACCATGAATTTCACAGATATTGCTTCGGGATTGAATACAAAATTCACAATGCCGTCTTGAGTACAAGAAGAGTAAATCTTCTAAGAGTTTGTGCTTTGATCGTCTCCTGGGAAACCAGTATTAAATTCCGATGCACCAGTGCACGTTTACTGTATCCCATGGACCTTCACATTGACCATGAATAACAGATATTGGATCGGGATTGAATACAAAAGCCACAATGCCGACATAAGTACAAGAATAGTGAATCTTCTAAGAGATTGTGCTTTGAGTGGCTCTTGGGAGACCAGTATTAGATTCTGATGCTGCACTGCAGGTTCACTGTATCCCTTGGACCTTCACATTATCCATGACCCACAGATATGGCATCAGGACTTAATACAAAAAGCACAATGCCGACTTAAGTACAAAAAGAGTTAATCTGCTAAGAGTTTGTGCTTTGAGCGGCTCCTGGGTGTCCAGTGTTAGATTCCGATACACCAGTGCACTTTAACTGTATCCCTAGGAATTTAACAGTGGCCATGAAACACAGAAATTGCATCGGGATTGAATACAAAATGCACAATTCCGACCTAACTACAAGAGGAGTGAATCTTCTATTAGCTTCTGCTTTGAGCTGCTGCTGGGAGACAAGTATCAGATTCCGATGCACCAGTGCACGTTTACTGTATCCCTTGGACCTTCTCATTGACCATGAAACTCAGATATTGCAACGGGATTGAATACAAAAAGCACATTCCGTCTTAAGTACAAGAAGAGTGAATCTTCTAAGAGTTTGTGGTTTGAGCATCTCCTGGTAAATCAGTATTAGATTCCGATGCACCAGTGCACGTTTACCGTATCCCTTGGTCCTTCACATTGACCATGAATCAGAGAAATTGCATCGGGATTGAATACAAAAACCACAATGCCGACATAAGTACAAGAATAGTGAATCTTCTAAGAGTTTGTGCTTTGAGCGACTCCTGGGAGTCCAGTATTAGATTCAGATGGAGCAGTACAGGTTCACTATAGCCATTGGACCTTCACATTAACCATGACCCACAGATATTGCATCGGGATTTAATACAAAAGGGACAATGCCGACTTAAGCACGAGAAGAGTGAATCTTCTTTGTGCTATTAGCGGCTCCTGGGAGACCAGTAATAGATTCCGATGCACCAGTGCAGGTTTGTTGTATCCTTTGGAATATAGCAGTGACCATAAAACTCAGAAATTGCGTCGGGATTGAATACAAAAGGCACACTGCCGACTTATGTACAAGAAGAGTGAATCTTCTAAGAGTTTGTGTTTTGTGCGGCTCCTGAGAGACCAGCATTAGATTCCGATGCACCAGTGCAGGATTACTGTATCCCATGGTCCTTGACAGTTACCATGAAACACAGAAATTGCATCGGGATTGAATACAAAATGCACAATTCCGACTTAACTACAAGAGGAGTGTATCTTCTATTAGCTTCTGCTTTGAGCTGCTCCTGGGAGACAAGTATTAGATTCCGATGCACCAGTGCACGTTTTCTGGATCCCTTGGACCTTCACATTGACCATGAAACATAGAAATTGCATCGGGATTGAATACAACGGGCACATGCAAACTTAAGTACAAGAAGTGTGAATATTCTAAGATTTTGTGCTTTGAGCGGCTCCTGGGAGACTAGTATTACATTCCGAAAGACCATTGCACGTTTACTGTATCCCTTGGACCTTCTCATTGACCATGAAACTCAGATATTGCATCGGGATTCAATACAAAAGGCACATTCCGTCTTAAGTACAAGAAGAGTGAATCTTCTAAGAGTTTGTGGTTTGAGCATCTCCTGGTAAATCAGTATTAGATTCCGATGCACCAGTGCACGTTTACCGTATCCCTTGGACCTTCACATTGACCATGAATCAGAGAAATTGCATCGGGAATGAATACAAAAACCACAATGCCGACATAAGTACAAGAATAGTGAATCTTCTAAGAGTTTGTGCTTTGAGCGACTCCTGGGAGTCCAGTATTAAATTCAGATGCAGCAGTGCAGGTTCACTATATGCCTTGGACCTTCACATTAACCATGACCCACAGATATTGCATCGGGATTTAATACAAAAGGGACAATGCCGACTTAAGTACAAGAAGAGTGAATCTTCTTTGTGCTATTAGTGGAACCTGGGAGACCAGTAATAGATTCCAATGCACCAGTGCAGGTTTGCTGTATCCCTTGGAGTATAGCAGTGACCATAAAACTCAGAAATTGCATCGGGATTGAATACAAAAGGCACAATGCCGACTTACGTACAAGAAGAGTGAATCTTCTTAGAGTTTGTGTTTTGTGCGGCTCCTGAGAGACCAGCATTAAATTCCGATGCTCCAGTGCAGGATTACTGTATCCCATGGGTCTTGACAGTTACCATGAAACACAGAAATTGCATCGGGATTGAATACAAAAGTCAGAATGCCGACTTAAGTGCTAGAAGAATGAATCTTCTACGAGTTTGCGATTTGAGCGTCTCTTGTTGGACCAGTATTAGATTCCGATGCACCAGTGCAGGTTTAATGTACCCCTTGGACCTTAACATTTACCATGAAATACAGAAATTGCATCGGAATTGAATCCAAAAGTCAGAATGGCGACTTAAGTACAAGTAGAGCGAATCCTCTAAGAGCTTGTGCTTTGAGCGGCTCCTGGGAGTCCAGTATTAGATTCCGATGCACCAGTGCAGGATTACTGTATCCCTTGGTCCTTCACATTGACCATGAAACACAGAAATTGCATCGGGATTGGATACAAAAGGCACCATGCCGACTTAATTACAAGAATAGTGAATCTTCTAAAAGTTTGTGCTTTGAGCGGCTACTGGGAGAACAGTATTAGATTCCGATGCAGCAGTGCAGGTTAACTGTATCCCTTGGACCTTCACATTAACGATGACCCACACAAATTGCATTGGTAATTAATACAAAAGGCACAATGAAGACCTAAGTACAAGAATAGTGATTCTTCTAAGGGTTTGTGTTTTGAGCGGGTCCTGGGACATCAGTATTAGATTACAATGCAACAGTGCAGGTTTACTGTATCCCTTGGAATTTAACAGTGACCATGAAACACAGATATTTAATCGGGATTGAATAAGAAGGGTCCAATGCGGACTTATGTACAAAAATAGTGAATCTTCTAAGAGTTTGTGCTTTGAACGGCTCCTGCGGGACCAGTATTACATTCCGATGCACCAGTGCAGGTTTACAGTAGCCCTTGGACCTTACCATTAACCATGAGCCACAGAAATTGCATCGGGATTTAATACAAAAAGCACAATACCGACTTAGGTACAAGAAGAGTGAATACCCTTTGTGCTTTGAGCGGCTCCTGGGAGACCTGTATTAGATTACGATCCACCAGTGAAGGTTTACTGTATCGATTGGTATTTAACAGTGACCATGACCCACACAAATTGTATCGGGATTTAATACAAAAGGCACAATGCCGACCTAAGTACAAGAATAGTGAATCTTCTAAGGGTTTGTGCTTTGAGTAGCCCCTGGGACATCAGTATTAGATTACAATGCACCAGTGCAGGTTTACTGTATCCCTTGGAATTTAACAGTAACCATGAAACACAAATATTGCGTCGGGATTGAATAAAAAAGGCCCAATGCGGTCTTATGTACTAGAATAGTGAATCTTCTAAGAGTTTGTGCTTTGAGCGGCTCCTGCGGGACCAGTGTTAGATTCCGATGCTTCAGTGTAGGTTTACAGTATCCCTTGGACCTTACCATTAACCATGAGCCAAAGAAATTGCATCTGGATTTAATACTAAAAGCACAATGCCGACTTAGGTACAAGAAGAGTGAATATCCTTTGTGCTTTGAGCGTCTCCTGGGAAACCAGTATTAGATTCCGATGCACCAGTGCACGTTTACTGTATCCCTTGGACCTTCACATTGACCATGAAACATAGACATTACATCGGGATTGAATACAAGGGGCACATGCCCACTTAAGTACAAGAAGAATGGATCTTCTTAGAGGCTGTGCTTTGAGCGGCTCCTGGGAGACCAGTATTAGATTCCAATGCACCAGTGCAATTTTACTGTATCCCTTGGACCTAACCCATTCACCATGAAACACAGCAATAGCATCGGGATTGAATTAAAAAGGCACAATGCCATCTTAAGTACAAGAATATTGAATCTTCAAAGAGTTTGAGCTTTGAGCGTCTCCTGGGAGACCAGCATTAGATTCCGTTACAACAGTGCTGATTTACTGTATCCCTTGGATCATCACATTGACCATGAAACACAGAAATTGCATCGGTATTGAATACAGAATGCACAATGCCATCATAAGGTCAAGAAGAGTGAATCTTCTAAGAGTTTGAGTTTTGAGCGGCTCCTGGGAGACGAGTATTAGAATCTGATGCACCAGTGTAGGTTTTGTGTATCCCTTGGAATTTAACAGTGGCCATGAAACACAGAAATTACATCGGGATTCAATACAAAATGCACAATGCCGACTTAAGTAGAAGAAGAGTGAATCTTCTATTAGCTGCTGCTTTGAGCTGCTCCTGGGAGACAAGTATTAGATTCCGATGCACATTCCGTCTTAAGTACAAGAAGAGTGAATCTTCTAAGAGTTTGTGCTTTGAGCGTCTCCTATGAAATCAGTATTAGAATCCGATGCACCAGTGGACGTTTACTGTATCCCTTGGTCCTTCACATTGACCATGAATCAGAGAAATTGCATCGGGATTGAATACAAAAACCACAATGCCGACATAAGTACAAGAATAGTGAATCTTCTAAGAGTTTGTGTTTGAGCGGCTCCTGGGAGACCAGTATTACATTCAGATGCAGCAGTGCAGGTTCACTATATCCCTTGGACCTTCACATTAACCATGACCCACAGATATTGCATAGGGATTTAATACAAAAGGGAAAATGCCGACTTAAGAACAAGAAGAGTGAATCTTCTTTGTGCTTCTAGCGGCTCTTGGGAGACCAGTATTAGATTTCGATGCACCAGTGCAGGTTTGCTGAATCCCTTGGAATATAGCAGTGACCATAAAACTCAGAAATTGCATCGGGATTGAATACAAAAGGCACAATGCCGACTTAAGTACAACGAGAGTGAATCTTCCAAGAGTTTGTGTTTTGAGCGTCTCCTGGGAGACCAGTATTTGATTCTGATGCACCAGTTCACGTCTACTTTATCCCTTGGATCTTCACATTGACCATGAAACACAAAAATTGCATCGGGACTGGATACAAGAGGCACCATGCCGACTTAATTACAAGAATAGGGAATCTTCTAAGAGTTTGTGCTTTGAGCGGCTCCTGGGAGACCTGTATTAGATTCTGATGCAGCAGTGCAGGTTCACTGTATCCCTTGGACGTTCACATTAACCATGACCCACACAAATTGCATCAGGATTTAATACAAAAGGCACAATGCCGACTTAGGTACAAGAACAGTGAGTATCTTTTGTGCTTTGATCGTCTCCTGGGAAACCAGTATTAGATTCCGATGCACCAGTGCCGGTTTACTGTATCCCTTGGAGTTCAACAGTGGCCACGAAACACAGAATTTGCATCGGGATTGAATACAAAATGCACAATGCCGAATTAAGTACAAGAAGAGTGAATCTTCTATGAGTTTGTGATTTGAGCGGCTCCTTTGAGACTAGTATTAGATTCCGATGCACCAATGCGGGGTTTCTGTATCCCTTGGACCTTCACACTGACCATGAAACATAGACATTACATCGGGATTGAATACAAAGGGCACATGCCCACTTAAGTACAAGAAGAATGGATCTTCTTAGAGTTTGTGCTTTGAGCGGCTCCTGGGAGACCAGTATTAGATTCCCAAGCACCAGTGCACGTTTACTGTTTCCCTTGGACCTTCACATTGACCATGAATCACAGAAATTGCATCGGGATTAAATACAAAAGGCACAATGCCGACTAAGGTACAAGAAGAGCAAATCTTCTATGAGTTTGTGATTTGTGCGGCTCCTGGGAGACCAGTAAAAGATTCCGATGCTGCACTGCAAGTTCACTGTATCCCTTGGACCATCACATTAACCATGGATGACAGAAATTGCATCGGGAATTAATACAAAATGCACAATGCCGACTTAAGTACAAGGAGAGTGAATCTTCTTTGTGCTTTGAACGGCGCCTGGGAGACCAGTATTAGATTGCGATGCACCAGAGCAGGTTTATTGTAACCCTTGGAATTTTGCAGTGACCATGAAACACAGCAATTGCTTCGGGAACGAATACAAAAAGCACAATGCCGACTTAAGTACAAGAAGAGTGAATAATTTAAGAGTTTATCATTTGAGCGGCTCCTGGGAGACCAGTATTTGATTCTGATGCATCAGTGCAGGTTTACTGTATCCCTTGGAATTTAACAGTGACCATGAAACACAGAAATTGCATCGGGATTGATTATAAAAGGGCACATGAAGACATAAGTACAAGATGAGTGAATTTTCTTAGAGTTTTCGTTTGAGCGGCTCCTGGGAGACCAGTATTAGATTCCGATGCATTACTGCACGTTTATTGTATCCCTTGGATCATAACATTGACCATGAAACACAGAAATAGCATCGGGATTGAATACAAAATTCACAATGCCGTCTTAGGTACAAGAATAGTGAATCATCTAAGAGATTGTGCTTTGAGTGGCTCTTGGGAGACCAGTATTAGATTCTGATGCTGCACTGCAGGTTCACTGTATCCCTTGGACCTTCACATTAACCATGACCCACAGATATTGCATCAGGATTCAATACAAAAAGCACAATGCCGACTTAAGTACAAGAAGAGTGAATCTGCTAAGACTTTGTGCTTTGAGCGGCTCCAGGGAGACCAGAGTTAGATTCCAATACGCCAGTGCAGGTTTACTGTATCCCTTGGAATTTAACAGTGGCCATGAAACACAGAAATTCCATCGGGATTGAGTACAAAATGCACAATGCCGACTTAACTACAAGAGGAATGAATCTTCTATTACCTTCAGCTTTGAGGTGCTCCTGGGAGACAAGTATCAGATTCCGATGCACCAGTGCTCGTTTACTGTATACCTTGGACCTTCAAATTGACCATGAAACATAGAAATTGCATCGGGATTGAATACAACGGGCACATGCCCACTTAAGTACAAGAAGTGTGAATATTCTAAGATTTTGTGCTTTGAGCGGCTCCTGGGAGACTAGTATTACATTGCGAAAGACCAGTGCACGTTTACTGTATCCCTTGGACCTTCACATTGACCATGAATCAGAGAAATTGCATCGGGATTGAATACAAAAACCACAATGCGGACATAAGTACAAGAATAGTGAATCTTCTAAGGGTTTGTGTTTGAGCGACTCCTGGGAGACCAGTATTAGATTCAGATGCAGCAGTGCAGGTTCACTATATCACTTGGACCTTCACATTAACCATGACCCACAGATATTGCATCGGGATTTAAAACAAATGGGACAATGCCGACTTAAGTACAAGAAGAGTGAATCTTCTTTGTGCCTTTAGCGGCTCCTGGGAGACCAGTAGTAGATTTCGATGCACCAGTGCAGGTTTGCTGAATCCCATGGAATATAGCAGTGACCATAAAAATCAGAAATTGCATCGGGATTGAATACAAGAGGCACAATGCCGACTTATGTACAAGAAGAGTGAATCATCTAAGAGTTTGTGCTTTATGCGGCTCCTGAGGGACCAGTATTAGATTCCGATGCTCCAGTGCAGGATTACTGTATCTCAT
Source organism: Schistocerca serialis cubense (assembly GCF_023864345.2). Lineage (NCBI taxonomy): Eukaryota > Metazoa > Arthropoda > Insecta > Orthoptera > Acrididae > Schistocerca > Schistocerca serialis. The sequence goes on along the minus strand of NC_064642.1, from coordinate 769,726,458 downwards.
GGACCTTGACAGTTACGATGAAACACAGAAATTGCATCGTGATTGAATACAAACGTCAGAATGCCGACTTAAGTACTAGAGGAGTGAATCTTCTACTACTTTGCGATTTGAGGGTCTTTTGGGGGGCCAGTATTAGATTCCGATGCACCAGTGCAGGTTTAATGTACCTCTTGGACCTTAACATTTACCATGAAACACAGAAATTGCTTCGGGAATGAATACAAAAGTCAGAATGGCGCATTATGTACAAGTAGAGTGAATCTTCTAAGAGTTTGTGTTTGAGCGGCTCCTGGGAGTCCAGTATTAGATTCCGATGCACCAGTGCAGGTTTACTATATCCCTTGGACCTTCACATTGACCATGAAACGTAGTAATTGCATCGGGATTCAATACAAAGGGCACATGCCCACTTAAGTACAACGAGAGTGAATCTTCCAAGAGTTTGTGTTATGAGCGTCTCCTGGGAGACCAGTATTTGATTCTGATGCACCAGTTCACGTCTACTGTATCCCTTGGATCTTCACATTGACCATGAAACACAGAAATTGCATCGGGATTGAATACGAGAGGCACCAGGCCGACTTAATTACAAGAATAGGGAATTTTCTAAGAGTTTGTGCTTTGAGCGGCTCCTGGAAGACCTGTATTAGATTCTGATGCAGCAGTGCAGGTTCACTGTATCCCTTGGACCTTCACATTAACCATGACCCACACTAATTGCATCGGGATTTAATACAAAATGCCCAATGCCGACCTAAGTTCAAGAATAGTTAATCTTCTAAGGGTTTGTGCTTTGAGCGGCTCCTGGGACATCAGTACTAGATTACAATGCACCCGTGCAGGTTTACTGTATCCCTTGGAATTTAACAGAGACCATGAAACACAGATATTGCATCGGGATTGAATAAAATAAGGCCCAATGCGGACCTATGTACAATAATAGTGAATCTTCTAAGAGTTTGTGCTTTGAGCGGCTCCTTCGGGACCAGTATTACATTCCGATGCACCAGTGCAGGTTTACAGTATCCCTTGGACCTTACCATTAACAATGAGCCACAGAAATTGCATCGGGATTTAATACAAAAAGCACAATGCCGACTTAGGTACAAGAAGAGTGAATACCCTTTGTTCTTTGAGCGGCTCCTGGGAGACCTGTATTAGATTCCGATCCACCAGTGTAGGTTTACAGTATCCATTGGTATTTAACAGTGACCATGAAACACAGAAATTGCATCGGTATTGAATGCAGAAAGAACAATGTCGACATAAGTACAAGAAGAGTGAATCATCTACGTGATTGTGTTTGAGCGGCTCCTGGGAGACCAGTTTTAGTTTCATTTGCACCAGTGCAGGTTTACTGTATCTGTTGGACCTTCACATTGACCATGAAATACAGAAATTGCATCGGGATTGAATACAAAAGCACAATGCCGACTTAAGTACAAGACGAGTGAATCTTCTAAGAGTTTGTGTTTTGAGCGTCTCCTGGGAGACCAGTATTTGATTCTGATGCACCAGTTCACGTCTACTTTATCCCTTGGATCTTCACATTGACCATGAAACACAAAAATTGCATCGGGACTGGATACAAGAGGCACCATGCCGACTTAATTACAAGAATAGGGAATCTTCTAAGAGTTTGTGCTTTGAGCGGCTCCTGGGAGACCTGTATTAGATTCTGATGCAGCAGTGCAGGTTCACTGTATCCCTTGGACGTTCACATTAACCATGACCCACACAAATTGCATCAGGATTTAATACAAAAGGCACAATGCCGACTTAGGTACAAGAACAGTGAGTATCTTTTGTGCTTTGATCGTCTCCTGGGAAACCAGTATTAGATTCCGATGCACCAGTGCCGGTTTACTGTATCCCTTGGAGTTCAACAGTGGCCACGAAACACAGAATTTGCATCGGGATTGAATACAAAATGCACAATGCCGAATTAAGTACAAGAAGAGTGAATCTTCTATGAGTTTGTGATTTGAGCGGCTCCTTTGAGACTAGTATTAGATTCCGATGCACCAATGCGGGGTTTCTGTATCCCTTGGACCTTCACACTGACCATGAAACATAGACATTACATCGGGATTGAATACAAAGGGCACATGCCCACTTAAGTACAAGAAGAATGGATCTTCTTAGAGTTTGTGCTTTGAGCGGCTCCTGGGAGACCAGTATTAGATTCCCAAGCACCAGTGCACGTTTACTGTTTCCCTTGGACCTTCACATTGACCATGAATCACAGAAATTGCATCGGGATTAAATACAAAAGGCACAATGCCGACTAAGGTACAAGAAGAGCAAATCTTCTATGAGTTTGTGATTTGTGCGGCTCCTGGGAGACCAGTAAAAGATTCCGATGCTGCACTGCAAGTTCACTGTATCCCTTGGACCATCACATTAACCATGGATGACAGAAATTGCATCGGGAATTAATACAAAATGCACAATGCCGACTTAAGTACAAGGAGAGTGAATCTTCTTTGTGCTTTGAACGGCGCCTGGGAGACCAGTATTAGATTGCGATGCACCAGAGCAGGTTTATTGTAACCCTTGGAATTTTGCAGTGACCATGAAACACAGCAATTGCTTCGGGAACGAATACAAAAAGCACAATGCCGACTTAAGTACAAGAAGAGTGAATAATTTAAGAGTTTATCATTTGAGCGGCTCCTGGGAGACCAGTATTTGATTCTGATGCATCAGTGCAGGTTTACTGTATCCCTTGGAATTTAACAGTGACCATGAAACACAGAAATTGCATCGGGATTGATTATAAAAGGGCACATGAAGACATAAGTACAAGATGAGTGAATTTTCTTAGAGTTTTCGTTTGAGCGGCTCCTGGGAGACCAGTATTAGATTCCGATGCATTACTGCACGTTTATTGTATCCCTTGGATCATAACATTGACCATGAAACACAGAAATAGCATCGGGATTGAATACAAAATTCACAATGCCGTCTTAGGTACAAGAATAGTGAATCATCTAAGAGATTGTGCTTTGAGTGGCTCTTGGGAGACCAGTATTAGATTCTGATGCTGCACTGCAGGTTCACTGTATCCCTTGGACCTTCACATTAACCATGACCCACAGATATTGCATCGGGATTTAATACAAAAAGCACAATGCCGACTTAGGTACAAGAAGAGTGAATACCCTTTGTTCTTTGAGCGGCTCCTGGGAGACCTGTATTAGATTCCGATCCACCAGTGTAGGTTTACTGTATCCATTGGTATTTAACAGTGACCATGAAACACAGAAATTGCATCGGTATTGAATGCAGAAAGAACAATGTCGACATAAGTACAAGAAGAGTGAATCATCTACGTGATTGTGTTTGAGCGGCTCCTGGGAGACCAGTTTTAGTTTCATTTGCACCAGTGCAGGTTTACTGTATCTGTTGGACCTTCACATTGACCATGAAATACAGAAATTGCATCGGGATTGAATACAAAAGCACAATGCCGACTTAAGTACAAGACGAGTGAATCTTCTAAGAGTTTGTGCTTTAAACGGCTCCTGGGAGACCAGTATTAGATTCCGATGCACCAGTGCTGGTTTACTGTATCCCTTGGAATTTAACAGTGGCCATGAAACACAGAAATTGCATCTGTATTGAATACAAAAGGCACAATGCCGACTTAAGTACAAGAGGAGTGAATCTTCCAAGAGTTTGTCCTTTGAGCGGCTCCTGGGAGACCAGTATTATATTCCGATTCACCAGTGCAGGTTTTCTGTATCCCTTGGACCTTCCCATTAACCATGAACCACAGATATTGCATCGGGGCTTAATACAAAAGGCAAATGCCGTCTTAGCTACAAGAATGGGTGAATCTCTTTTTTGTGCTTTGAGCGGTTCCTGGGAGATCAGTATTAGATTGTTATGCACCAGTGCAGGTTTTCTGTAACCCTTGGACCTTCACATTAACCATGACCCACAGATATTGCATCGGGATTTAATACAAAAGGGACAATGCCAAATTAAGTACAAGAAGAGTGAATCTTCTTTGTGCTTTTAGCGGCTCCTGGGAGACCAGTAGTAGTTTCCGATGCACCAGTGCTGGTTTGCTGAATCTCTTGGAATATAGCAGTGACCATAAAACTCAGAAATTGCATCGGGATTGAATACAAAGGGCACAATGCCAACTTATGTACAAGAAGAGTGAATCTTCTACGAGTTTGTGCTTTGAGCGGCTCCTGCGGGACCAGTATTGGATTCCGATGCTACAGTGCAGGATTACTGTATCCCATGGACCTTGACAGTTACCATGAAACACAGAAATTGCATCGGGATTGAATACAAAAGTCAGAATGCCGACTTAAGTACTAGAAGAGTGCATCTTCTACGAGTTAGCTATATGAGCGTCTCTTGGGGGACCAGTATTAGATTCCGATGCACCAGTGCAGGTTTAATGTACCCCTTGGACCTTGGCATTTACCATGAAACACAGAAATTGCATCGGGATTGTATACAAAAGTCAGAATGGCGACTTAAGTACAAGTAGAGTGAATCTTCTAAGGGTTTGTGCTTTGAGCGGCTCCTGGGACATCAGTACTAGTTTACAATGCACCAGTGCAGGTTTACTGTATCCCTTGGAATTTAGCAGTGAACATGAAACACATATATTGCATCAGGATTGAATAAAAAAGGCCCAATGCGGACTTATGTACAAGATTAGTGAATCTTCTAAGAGTTTGTGCTTTGAGCGGCTCTTGCGGGACCAGTATTAGATTCCGATGCACCAGTGCAGGTTTACAGTATCGCTTGGACCTTGCCATTAACAATGAGCCACAGAAATTGCATCGGCATGTAATACAAAAAGCACAATGCCGACATAGGTACAAGAAGAGTGAATATCCTTTGTGCTTTGAGCGGCTCCTGGGAGACCTGTATTAGATTCCGATCCACCAGTGAAGGTTTACTGTATCCATTGGTATTTAACAGTGACCATGAAACACAGAAATTGCTTCGGTAATCAATACAAAAAGCACAATGCCGACTTAAGTACAAGAAGAGTGAATCTTGTGTTTGTGCTTTGAGCGGCTCCTGGGAGACCAGTATTAGATTCCGATGCACCACTGCGCGTTTACTGTGTCCCTTGGATCATAACATTGACCATGAAACACAGAAATAACATCGGGATTGAATTCAAAAGACGCAATGCCGTCTTAATTACAAGAAGAGTGACTCTTCTAAGAGTTTGTGATTTGAGCTTCTCCTGGGAGACCAGTATTAGATTCAGTTGCACCAGTGCTGGTTTACTGTATACCTTGGACCACCACATTGACCATGAAACACAGAAATTGCATCGGTATTGAATACAGAATGAACAATGTCGACATAAGTACAAGAAGAGTGAATCATCTACGAGATTGTGTTTGAGCGGCTCCTGGGAGACCAGTTTTAGTTTCATTTGCACCAGTGCAGGTTTACTGTATCTGTTGGACCTTCACATTGACCATGACATACAGAAATTGCATCGGGACTGAATACAAAACGCACAATGCCGACTTAAGGACAAGACGACTGAATCTTCTAAGAGTTTGTGCTTTAAACGGCTCCTGGGAGACCAGTATTAGATTCCGATGCACCAGTGCAGGTTTACTGTATCCCTTGGAATTTAACAGTGACCATGAGTTTCAGAAAATGCATCAGGATTGAATTTAAAAGGCACAAAACCGTCTTGTATACAAGTAGAGTGGTTCTTCTAAGAGTTTGTGATTTGTGCGGCACCTAATAGACCAGTATTAGATTCAGATGCACCAGTGCAGGTTTACTGTATCCTCTGGACCTTCACATTGACCATGAAACATACTAATTGCATCGGGATTCAATTCAAAGGGCTCATGACCACTTAAGTACAACATGAATGAATCTTCCAAGAGTTTGTGCTTTGAGCGTCTCCTGGGAGGCCAGTATTGGAATCTGATGCACCAGTGCACGTCTACTGTATCCCTTGGATCTTCACATTGACCATGAAACACAGAAATTGCATCGGGATTGTATACAAAAGGCACCATGCCGACTTAATTACAAGAGTAGGGAATCTTCTAAGAGTTTGTGCTTTGAGCGGCTCCTGGGAGACCAGTATTAGATTCCGATGCAGCAGTGCAGGTTCACTGTATACCTTGGACCTTCACATTAACCATCACCCACACAAATTGCATCGGGATTTAATACAAAAGGCACAATGCCGATATAAGTACAAGAATATTGAATCTTCTAAGAGTTTGTGATTTGAGCGGCTCCTGGGAGACCAGTATTAGATTCCGATGCACCAGTGCAGGTTTACACTATCCCTTGGGCTTCCCCTTTAACCATGAGCCACAGAAATTGCATCGGGATTTAATACGAAAGGCACAATGCCGACTTAAGTACAAGAAGAGTGAATCTTCTAAGAGTTTGAGATTTGAGCGGCTCCTGGAAGACCAGTATTAGATTCCGATGCACCGGTGTAGGTTTACTGTATCCCTTGGTATTTAACAGTGACCATGAAACACAGATAATCAATCGGTATTGAATACAGAAGGCACAATGCCGACATAAATACAAGAAGAGTGAATCATCTTAGTGTTTGTGTTTGAGCGGCTCCTGGGAGACCAGTATTAGTTTCATTTGCAACAGTGCAGGTTTACTGTATCTGTTGGACCTTCACATTGACCATGAAATACAGAAATTGCATCGGGATTGAATTCAAAAGGCACAATGCCGACTAAAGTACAAGACGAGTGAATGTTCTAAGGGTTTGTGCTTTGAGCTTCTCCTGGGAGACCAGTATTAGATTCCAATGCACCAGTGCAGGTTTACTGTATCCCTTGGAATTTAACAGTGACCATGAAACACAGAAATCGCATCTGTTTTGAATTCAAATGGCACAATGCCTACTTAAGTACAAGAGAAGTGAATCTTCCAAGAGTTCGTTCTTTGAGCGGCTCCTGGGAGACCAGTATTATATTCCGATGCACCATTGCAGGTTTTCTGTATCCCTTGGACCTTCCCATTAACCATGAACCACAGAAATTGCATCGGGGCTTAATACGAAAGGCACAATGCCCACTTAGGTACAAGAAAGAGTGAATCTTTTTTTTGTGCTTTGAGCGGCTCCTGGGAGATTAGTATTAGATTGCTATGCACCAGGGCAGGTTTATTGTATCCCTAGGACTTTCACATTGAGCATGAAAGACAGAAATTGCATCGGGATTGAATACAAAAACCACAATGCCGACATAAGTACAAGAATAGTGAATCTTCTAAGAGTTTGTGTTTGAGCGGCTCCTGGGAGACCAGTATTAGATTCAGATGCAGCAGTGCAGGTTCACTATATACCTTGGACCTTCACATTAACCATGACCCACAGATATTGCATCGGAATTTAATACAAAAGGGACATTGCTGAATAAAGTACAAGAAGAGTGAAAATTCTTTGTGCTTTTAGCGGCTCCTGGGAGACCAGTAATAGATTCCGATGCACCAGTGCAGGTTCACTGAATCCCTTGGATTATAGCAGTGACCATAAAACTCAGAAATTGCATCGAGATTGAATACAAAAGGCACAATGCGACTTATGTACAAGAAGAGTGAATCTTCTAAGTGTTTGTGCTTTGTGCGGCTACTGAGAGACCAGTATTAGATTCAGATGCTCCAGTGCAAGATTACTGTATCCCTTGGACCTTAACAGTTACCATGAAACACAGAAATTGCATCGGGATTAAATACAAAAGTCAGAACGGCAACTTAAGTACACGTAGAGTGAATCATCTAAGAGTTTGTGGTTTGAGCGGCTCCTGGGAGGCCAGTATTAGATTCCGATGCACCAGTGCAGGTTTACTGTATCCCTTGCACCTTCACATTGACTATATGAATCATAGTAATTGCATCGGGATTCAATACAAAGATCACATGCCCACTTAAGTACAACGAAAGTGAATCTTCCAAGAGTTTGTGCTTTGAGCGTCTCCTGGGAGACCAGTATTTGATTCAGATGCACCAGTTCACGTTTACTGTATCCCTTGGATCTTCACATTGACCATGAAACAGAGAAATTGCATCGGGATTGGATACAAAAGGCACCATGCTGACTTAATTACAAGAATAGGGAATCTTCTAAGAGTTTGTGCTTTGAGCGGCTCCTGGGAGACCAGTATTAGATTCTGATTAAGCAGTGCAGGTTCACTGTATCCCTTGGACCTTCACATTATCCATGACCCACACAAATTTCATCGGGATTTAATACAAAAGGCACAATGTCGACCCAAGTACAAGAATAGCGAATCTTCTAAGAACTTGTGCTTTGAGCGGCTCCTGGGAGACCAGTATTAGATTCCGATGCACCAGTGCACGTTTACTGTGTCCCTTGGATCATAACATTGACCATGAAACACAGAAATAGCATCGGGATTGAATTCAATAGACACAATGCCGTCATAATTACAAGAAGAGTGACTCTTCTAGGAGTTTGTGATTTGAGCGTCTCCTGGGAGACCAGTATTAGATTCAGTTGCACCAGTGCAGGTTTACTGTATACTTTGGACCATCACATTGACCATGAAACACAGAAATTGCATCGGTATTGAATACAGAAAGAACAATGTCGACATAAGTACAAGAAGAGTGAAGCATCTACGAGATTGTGTTTGAGCGGGTCCTGGGAGACCAGTTTTAGTTTCATTTGCACCAGTGCAGGTTTACTGTATCTGTTGGACCTTCACATTGACCATGAAATACAGAAATTGCATCGGGATTGAATACAATTAGCACAATGCCGACTGAAGTACAAGACGAGCGAATCTTCTAAGAGTTTGTGCTTTAAACGGCTCCTGGGAGACCAGTATTAGATTCCGATGCACCAGTGCTGGTTTACTGGGTCCCTTGGAATTTAACAGTGGCCATGAAACACAGAAATTGCATCGGTATTGAATACAAAAGGCACAATGCCGACTTAAGTACGAGAAGAGTGAATCTTCCAAGAGTTTGCTCTTTTCGCGGCTCCTGGGAGACCAGTATTGTATTATGATGCACCAGTGCAGGTTTTCTGTACCCCTTGGACCTTCCCATTAACCATGAACCACAGAAATTGCATCGGGGCTTAATACAAAAGGCACAATGCCGACTTAGGTACAAGAAAGAGTGAATCTTTCTTTTGTGCTTTGAGCGGCTCCTAGGAGACCAGTATTAGATTGCTATGCACCAGGGCAGGTTTACTGTATCCCTAGGACTTTCACATTGAGCATGAAAGACAGAAATTGCATCGGGACTGAATACAAATGCCCAATGCCGGCTTGTGTACAAGAAGAGTGAATCTTCTAAGAGTTTGTGATTTGTGCGGCTCCTAATAGACCAGTATTAGATTCCGATGCACCAGTGCAGGTTTACTGTATCCTCTGGACCTTCACATTGACCATGAAACATAGTAACTGCATCGGGATTCAATACAAAGGGCACATGCCCACTTAAGTACAACAAGAGTGAATCTTCCAAGAGTTTGTGTTTTGAGCGTCTCCTGGGAGATTAGTATTTGATTCTGATACACCAGTGCACGTCTACTGTATCCCTTGGATCTTCACATTGACCATGAAACACAGAAATTGCATCGGGATTGGATACAAAAGCACCATGCGGACTTAATTACAAGAATAGTGAATCTTCTAAGAGTTTGTGCTTTGAGCGGCTCCTGGGAGACCAGTATTAGATTCCGATGCAGCAGTGCAGGTTCACTGTATCCCTGGGACCTTCACATTTACCATCACCAACACAAATTGCATCGGGATGTAATACAAAAGGCACAATGCCGATCTAAGTACAAGAATAGTGTATCATCTAAGGGTTTGTGCTTTGAGCGGCTCCTGGGACATCAGTATTAGATTACAATGCACCAGTGGAGGTTTACTGTGTCCTTTGGAATTTAACAGTGACCATGAAACACAGATATTGCATCGGGATTGAATGAAAAAGGCCCAATGCGGACTTATGTACAAGGATAGTGAATCTTCTAAGAGTTTGTGATTTGAGCGGCTCCTGGGAGACCAGTATTAGATTCCGATGCACCAGTGTAGGTTTACTGTATCCCTTGGTATTTAACAGTGACCATGAAACACAGAAATTCCATCGGTATTGAATACAGAAGGCACAATGCCGACATAAATACAAGAAGAGTGAATCATCGAAGAGTTTGTGTTTGAGCGGCTCCTGGGAGACAAGTATTAAATTCATTTGCACCTGTGCAGGTTTACTGTATCTGTTGGACCTTCACAATGACCATGAAATACAGATATTGCATCGGGATTGAATTCAAAAGGCACAATGCTGACTTAAGTACAAGAGGAGTGATGCTTCCAAGAGTTTGTTCTTTTTCCGGCTCCTGGGAGACCAGTATTATATTTCGATGCACCAGTGCTGGTTGTCTGTATCCCTTGGACCTTCCCATTAACCATGAACCACAGAAATTGCATCGGGGCTTAATACAAAAGGCACAATGCCGACTTAGGTACAAGAAAGAGTGAATCTTTTTTTTTGTTCTTTGAGAGGCTCCTGGGAGACCAGTATTAGATTGCTATGCAACAGGGCAGGTTTACTGTATCCCTAGAACTTTCACATTGAGCATGAAAGACAGAAGTTGCATCGGGATTGAATATAAAAGCACAAAGCCGACTTATGTACAAGAAGAGTGAATCCTCTTAGAGTTTGTACTTTGAGCGGCTCCTGGGAGACCAGTAGTAGATTCCGATGGACCAGTGCAGGTTTACTGTATCCCTTGGAATTTAGCAGTGACCATGAATTTCAGAAAATACATCTGGATTGAGGTTAAAAAGCACACAGCCGACTTATATACAAGTAGAGTGAATCTTCCAAGAGTCTGTGTTATGAGCGTCTCCTGGGAGACCAGTATTTGATTTCGATGTACCAGTGCACGTCTACTGTATCCCATGGATCTTCACATTGACCATGAAACACAGAAATTGCATCGGGATTAGATACAAAAGGCACCATGCCGACTTAATTACAAGAATAGTGAATCTTCTAAGAGTTTGTGCTTTGAGCGGCTCCTGGGAGACCAGTATTAGATTCTGATGCAGCAGCGCAGCTTCACTGTATCCCTTGGACCTTCACATTAACCATGATCCACACAAATTACATCGGGATTTAGTCCAAAAGGCACAATGCCGGACTAAGTACAAGAATAAAGAATCTTCTAAGGGTTTGTGTATTGAGCGGCTCCTGGCATATCAGTATTAGATTACAATGCACCAGTGCAGGTTTACTGTATCCCTTGGAATCTAACAGTGACCATGAAACACAGATATTGCATTTGGATTGAATATAAACGGCACAATGCGGACTTATGTACAAGAATAGTGAATCTTCTAAGAGTTTGTGCTTTGAGCGGCACCTGCGAGACCAGTATTAGATTCTGATGCACCAGTGCAGGTTTACAGTATCCCTTGGACCTTCCCATTAACCATGAGCCACATACGTTGAATCGGGATTTAGTACAAAAAGCACAATGCCGACTTAGGTACAAGCGGAGTGAATATCCTTTGTGCATTGAACGGCTCCTGGGAGACCTGTATTAGATTCTGATCCACCAGTGAAGGTATACTGTATCCCTTGGTATTTAACAGTGACCATGAAACACAGAAATTGCTTCGGTAACCAATACTAAGAGCACAATGATGACTTAAGAACAAGAAGAGTGAATCTTCTAAGAGTTTGTGCTTTGAGCGGGTCCTGGGAGACCAGTATTAGATTCCGATGTACCACTGCACATTTACTGTGTCCCTTGGATCATAACATTGACCATGAAACACAGATATAACATCGGAATTGAATTCAAAAGGCACAATGCCGTCTTAGTTACAGGAAGAGTGACTCTTCTAAGAGTTTGTGCTTTGAGCGTCTCCTGGGAGACCAGTATTAGATTCAGTTGCACCAGTGCAGGTTTACTGTATACCTTGGACCATCACATTGACCTTGAAACACAGAAATTGCATCGGTATTAAATACAGAAAGAACAATGCTGACATAAGTACAAGAAGAGTGAATCATCTAAGAGTTTTTGTTTGATCGGCTCCTGGGAGTCCAGTTTTAGTTTCATATGCACCAGTGCAGGTTTACTGTATCTGTTGGACCTACACATTGACCATGAAATACAGAAATTGCATCGGGATTGAATACAAAAGGCACAATGCCGACTTAATTACAAGAATAGTGAATCTTCTAAGAGTTTGTGCTTTGAGCGGCTCCTGGGAGACCAGTATTAGATTCTGATGCTGCAGCGCAGCTTCACTGTATCCCTTGGACCTTCACATTAACCATGATCCACACAAATTACATCGGGATTTAGTCCAAAAGGCACAATGCCGGACTAAGTACAAGAATAAAGAATCTTCTAAGGGTTTGTGTATTGAGCGGCTCCTGGCATATCAGTTTTAGATTACAATGCACCAGTGCAGGTTTACTGTATCCCTTGGAATCTAACAGTGACCATGAAACACAGATATTGCATTTGGATTGAATATAAACGGCACAATGCGGACTTATGTACAAGAATAGTGAATCTTCTAAGAGTTTGTGCTTTGAGCGGCACCTGCGAGACCAGTATTAGATTCTGATGCACCAGTGCAGGTTTACAGTATCCCTTGGACCTTCCCATTAACCATGAGCCACAGACGTTGAATCGGGATTTAGTACAAAAAGCACAATGCCGACTTAGGTACAAGCGGAGTGAATATCCTTTGTGCATTGAACGGCTCCTGGGAGACCTGTATTAGATTCTGATCCACCAGTGAAGGTATACTGTATCCCTTGGTATTTAACAGTGACCATGAAACACAGAAATTGCTTCGGTAACCAATACTAAGAGCACAATGATGACTTAAGAACAAGAAGAGTGAATCTTCTAAGAGTTTGTGCTTTGAGCGGGTCCTGGGAGACCAGTATTAGATTCCGATGTACCACTGCACATTTACTGTGTCCCTTGGATCATAACATTGACCATGAAACACAGATATAACATCGGAATTGAATTCAAAAGGCACAATGCCGTCTTAGTTACAGGAAGAGTGACTCTTCTAAGAGTTTGTGCTTTGAGCGTCTCCTGGGAGACCAGTATTAGATTCAGTTGCACCAGTGCAAGTTTACTGTATACCTTGGACCATCACATTGACCTTGAAACACAGAAATTGCATCGGTATTAAATACAGAAAGAACAATGCTGACATAAGTACAAGAAGAGTGAATCATCTAAGAGTTTTTGCTTGATCGGCTCCTGGGAGTCCAGTTTTAGTTTCATATGCACCAGTGCAGGTTTACTGTATCTGTTGGACCTACACATTGACCATGAAATACAGAAATTGCATCGGGATTGAATACAAAAGGCACAATGCCGACTTAAGTACAAGAAGAGTGAATCATCCAAGAGTTTGTTCTTTGAGCGGCTTCTGGGAGACCAGCATTCTATTCCGATGCACCAGTGCAGGTTTTCTGTATCCCTTGGACATTGCCACTAACCATGAACCACAAATATTGCATCGGGGCTTAATACAAAAGGCACAATGCCGACTTAGGTACAAGAAAGAGTGAATCTTTTTTTTGTTCTTTGAGCGGCTCCTGGGAGACCAGTATTAGATTGCTATGCATCAGGGCAGATTTACTGTTTCCCTAGGACTTTCACATTGAGCATGAAAGACAGAAATTGCATCGGGATTGAATACAAAAGCTCAAAGCCGACATATGTACAAGAAGAGTGAATCTTCTAAGAGTTTGTGCTTTGAGCGGCTCCTGGGAGACCAGTAGTAGATTCTGATGCACCAGTGCAGGTTTACTGTATCCTCTGGACGTTCACATTGACCATGAAACATAGTAATTGCATCGGGATTCAATACAAAGGGCACATGCCCACTTAAGTACAACAAGAGTGAATCTTCCAAGAGTTTGTGTTTTGAGCGTCTCCTGGGAGATTAGTATTTGATTCTGATACACCAGTGCACGTCTACTGTATCCCTTGGATCTTCACATTGACCATGAAACACAGAAATTGCATCGGGATTGGATACAAAAGCACCATGCGGACTTAATTACAAGAATAGTGAATCTTCTAAGAGTTTGTGCTTTGAGCGGCTCCTGGGAGACCAGTATTAGATTCCGATGCAGCAGTGCAGGTTCACTGTATCCCTGGGACCTTCACATTTACCATCACCAACACAAATTGCATCGGGATGTAATACAAAAGGCACAATGCCGATCTAAGTACAAGAATAGTGTATCATCTAAGGGTTTGTGCTTTGAGCGGCTCCTGGGACATCAGTATTAGATTACAATGCACCAATGGAGGTTTACTGTGTCCTTTGGAATTTAACAGTGACCATGAAACACAGATATTGCATCGGGATTGAATGAAAAAGGCCCAATGCGGACTTATGTACAAGGATAGTGAATCTTCTAAGAGTTTGTGATTTGAGCGGCTCCTGGGAGACCAGTATTAGATTCCGATGCACCAGTGTAGGTTTACTGTATCCCTTGGTATTTAACAGTGACCATGAAACACAGAAATTCCATCGGTATTGAATACAGAAGGCACAATGCCGACATAAATACAAGAAGAGTGAATCATCGAAGAGTTTGTGTTTGAGCGGCTCCTGGGAGACAAGTATTAAATTCATTTGCACCTGTGCAGGTTTACTGTATCTGTTGGACCTTCACAATGACCATGAAATACAGATATTGCATCGGGATTGAATTCAAAAGGCACAATGCCGACTTAAGTACAAGAGGAGTGATGCTTCCAAGAGTTTGTTCTTTTTCCGGCTCCTGGGAGACCAGTATTATATTTCGATGCACCAGTGCTGGTTGTCTGTATCCCTTGGACCTTCCCATTAACCATGAACCACAGAAATTGCATCGGGGCTTAATACAAAAGGCACAATGCCGACTTAGGTACAAGAAAGAGTGAATCTTTTTTTTTGTTCTTTGAGCGGCTCCTGGGAGACCAGTATTAGATTGCTATGCAACAGGGCAGGTTTACTGTATCCCTAGGACTTTCACATTGAGCATGAAAGACAGAAGTTGCATCGGGATTGAATATAAAAGCACAAAGCCGACTTATGTACAAGAAGAGTGAATCCTCTTAGAGTTTGTACTTTGAGCGGCTCCTGGGAGACCAGTAGTAGATTCCGATGGACCAGTGCAGGTTTACTGTATCCCTTGGAATTTAGCAGTGACCATGAATTTCAGAAAATACATCTGGATTGAGGTTAAAAAGCACACAGCCGACTTATATACAAGTAGAGTGAATCTTCCAAGAGTCTGTGTTATGAGCGTCTCCTGGGAGACCAGTATTTGATTTCGATGTACCAGTGCACGTCTACTGTATCCCATGGATCTTCACATTGACCATGAAACACAGAAATTGCATCGGGATTAGATACAAAAGGCACCATGCCGACTTAATTACAAGAATAGTGAATCTTCTAAGAGTTTGTGCTTTGAGCGGCTCCTGGGAGACCAGTATTAGATTCTGATGCAGCAGCGCAGCTTCACTGTATCCCTTGGACCTTCACATTAACCATGATCCACACAAATTACATCGGGATTTAGTCCAAAAGGCACAATGCCGGACTAAGTACAAGAATAAAGAATCTTCTAAGGGTTTGTGTATTGAGCGGCTCCTGGCATATCAGTATTAGATTACAATGCACCAGTGCAGGTTTACTGTATCCCTTGGAATCTAACAGTGACCATGAAACACAGATATTGCATTTGGATTGAATATAAACGGCACAATGCGGACTTATGTACAAGAATAGTGAATCTTCTAAGAGTTTGTGCTTTGAGCGGCACCTGCGAGACCAGTATTAGATTCTGATGCACCAGTGCAGGTTTACAGTATCCCTTGGACCTTCCCATTAACCATGAGCCACAGACGTTGAATCGGGATTTAGTACAAAAAGCACAATGCCGACTTAGGTACAAGCGGAGTGAATATCCTTTGTGCATTGAACGGCTCCTGGGAGACCTGTATTAGATTCTGATCCACCAGTGAAGGTATACTGTATCCCTTGGTATTTAACAGTGACCATGAAACACAGAAATTGCTTCGGTAACCAATACTAAGAGCACAATGATGACTTAAGAACAAGAAGAGTGAATCTTCTAAGAGTTTGTGCTTTGAGCGGGTCCTGGGAGACCAGTATTAGATTCCGATGTACCACTGCACATTTACTGTGTCCCTTGGATCATAACATTGACCATGAAACACAGATATAACATCGGAATTGAATTCAAAAGGCACAATGCCGTCTTAGTTACAGGAAGAGTGACTCTTCTAAGAGTTTGTGCTTTGAGCGTCTCCTGGGAGACCAGTATTAGATTCAGTTGCACCAGTGCAGGTTTACTGTATACCTTGGACCATCACATTGACCTTGAAACACAGAAATTGCATCGGTATTAAATACAGAAAGAACAATGCTGACATAAGTACAAGAAGAGTGAATCATCTAAGAGTTTTTGTTTGATCGGCTCCTGGGAGTCCAGTTTTAGTTTCATATGCACCAGTGCAGGTTTACTGTATCTGTTGGACCTACACATTGACCATGAAATACAGAAATTGCATCGGGATTGAATACAAAAGGCACAATGCCGACTTAATTACAAGAATAGTGAATCTTCTAAGAGTTTGTGCTTTGAGCGGCTCCTTGGAGACCAGTATTAGATTCTGATGCAGCAGCGCAGCTTCACTGTATCCCTTGGACCTTCACATTAACCATGATCCACACAAATTACATCGGGATTTAGTCCAAAAGGCACAATGCCGGACTAAGTACAAGAATAAAGAATCTTCTAAGGGTTTGTGTATTGAGCGGCTCCTGGCATATCAGTATTAGATTACAATGCACCAGTGCAGGTTTACTGTATCCCTTGGAATCTAACAGTGACCATGAAACACAGATATTGCATTTGGATTGAATATAAACGGCACAATGCGGACTTATGTACAAGAATAGTGAATCTTCTAAGAGTTTGTGCTTTGAGCGGCACCTGCGAGACCAGTATTAGATTCTGATGCACCAGTGCAGGTTTACAGTATCCCTTGGACCTTCCCATTAACCATGAGCCACAGACGTTGAATCGGGATTTAGTACAAAAAGCACAATGCCGACTTAGGTACAAGCGGAGTGAATATCCTTTGTGCATTGAACGGCTCCTGGGAGACCTGTATTAGATTCTGATCCACCAGTGAAGGTATACTGTATCCCTTGGTATTTAACAGTGACCATGAAACACAGAAATTGCTTCGGTAACCAATACTAAGAGCACAATGATGACTTAAGAACAAGAAGAGTGAATCTTCTAAGAGTTTGTGCTTTGAGCGGGTCCTGGGAGACCAGTATTAGATTCCGATGTACCACTGCACATTTACTGTGTCCCTTGGATCATAACATTGACCATGAAACACAGATATAACATCGGAATTGAATTCAAAAGGCACAATGCCGTCTTAGTTACAGGAAGAGTGACTCTTCTAAGAGTTTGTGCTTTGAGCGTCTCCTGGGAGACCAGTATTAGATTCAGTTGCACCAGTGCAGGTTTACTGTATACCTTGGACCATCACATTGACCTTGAAACACAGAAATTGCATCGGTATTAAATACAGAAAGAACAATGCTGACATAAGTACAAGAAGAGTGAATCATCTAAGAGTTTTTGCTTGATCGGCTCCTGGGAGTCCAGTTTTAGTTTCATATGCACCAGTGCAGGTTTACTGTATCTGTTGGACCTACACATTGACCATGAAATACAGAAATTGCATCGGGATTGAATACAAAAGGCACAATGCCGACTTAAGTACAAGAAGAGTGAATCATCCAAGAGTTTGTTCTTTGAGCGGCTTCTGGGAGACCAGCATTCTATTCCGATGCACCAGTGCAGGTTTTCTGTATCCCTTGGACATTGCCACTAACCATGAACCACAAATATTGCATCGGGGCTTAATACAAAAGGCACAATGCCGACTTAGGTACAAGAAAGAGTGAATCTTTTTTTTGTGCTTTGAGCGGCTCCTGGGAGACCAGTATTAGATTGCTATGCATCAGGGCAGATTTACTGTTTCCCTAGGACTTTCACATTGAGCATGAAAGACAGAAATTGCATCGGGATTGGAAACAAAAGCTCAAAGCCGACATATGTACAAGAAGAGTGAATCTTCTAAGAGTTTGTGCTTTGAGCGGCTCCTGGGAGACCAGTAGTAGATTCTGATGCACCAGTGCAGGTTTACAGTATTCCTTGGGCCTTCCCTTTAACCATGAGCCACAGAAATTGCATCGGGATATAATACGGAAGGCACAATGCCGACTTAAGTACAAGAAGAGTGAATCTTCTAAGAGTTTGTGATTTGAGCGGCTCCTGGCAGACCAGTATTAGATTCCGATGCACCGGTGTAGATTTACTGTATCCCTTGGAATTTAACAGTGACCATGAAAAACAGAAATTTCATCGGGATTGAATACAAAAGTCAGAATGGCGACTTAAGTACAAGTAGAGTGAATCTTCTAAGAGTTTGTGCTTTGAGCGGCTCCTGGGAGTCCTGTATTAGATTGCGATGCACCAGTGCAGGTTTACAGTATCCCTTGGACCTTCCCATTAACCATGAGCCACAGAAATTGCATCGGGATTTAGTACAAAAATCACAATGCCGACTTAGGTACAAGAGGAGTGAAAATCCATTGTGCTTTGAGCGGTTCCTGGGAGACCTGTATTAGATTCCGATCCACCAGCGAAGGTATACTGTATCCCTTGGTATTTAACAGTGACCATGAAACACAGAAATTGCTTCGGTAATCAATACAAAAAGCAAAATGCCGACTGAAGTACAAGAAGAGTGAATCTTCTAAGAGTTTGTGCTTTGAGCGGCTCCTGGGAGACCAGTGTTAGATTCCGATGCACCAATGCAAATTTACTGTAGCCCTTGGATCATAACATTGACCATGAAACACAGAAATAACATCGGGATTGAATTCAAAAAGCACAATGCCGCCTTAATTACAAGAAGAGTGACTCTTCTAAGAGTTTGTGCTTTGAGCGTCTCCTGGGAGACCAGTATTAGATTCACTTGCACCAGTGCAGGTTTACTTTATACCTTGGACCATCACATTGACTATGAAACACAGAAATTGCATCGGTATTGAATACAGAAAGAACAATGCCGATATATGTACAAGAAGAGTGATTCATTTGAGAGTTTGTGTTTGAGCGGCTCCTGGGAGACCAGTTTTAGTTTCATTTGCACCAGTGCAGGTCTACTGTATCTGTTGGACCTTCACATTGACCATGAAATACAGAAATTGCATCGGGATTGAATACAAAAGGCACAATGCCGACTTGTGTACAAGACGAGTGAATCTTCTAAGGGTTTGTGCTTTGAGCGGCTCCTGGGAGACCAGTAGAAGATTCCAATGCACCAGTGCAGGTTTACTGTATCCCTCGGAATTTAACAGTGGCCATGAATTTCAGAAAATGCATCAGGATTGAATTTAAATGCACAAAGCCGACTAATATACAAGTAGAGTGATTCTTCTAAGAGTTTGTGATTTGTGCGGAACCTAATATACCAGTATTAGATTCCGATGCACCAGTGCAGGTTTACTGTATCCACTGGACCTTCACATTGACCATGAAACATAGTAAATGCATCGGGTTTCAATACAAAGGGCACATAGCCACTTAAGTACAAAAAGAGTGAATCTTCCAAGAGTTTGTGTTTTGAGCGTCTCCTGGAAGACCAGTATTTGATTCTGATGCACCAGTACACGTCTACTGTATACCATGCATCCTCACATTGACCATGAAACACAGAAATTGCATCGGGATTGGATACAAAAGGCACCATGCCGACTTAAGTACATGAATAGTGAATCTTCTAAGAGTTTGTGCTTTGAGCGGCTCCTTGGAGACCAGTATTAGATTCCGATGCACCCGTGCAGGTTTACAGTATCCCTTGGGCCTTCCCTTTAACCATTAGCAACAGAAATAGCATCGGGATTTAATGCGAAAGGCACAATGCCGACTTAAGTACAAGAATAGTGTATCTACCAAGAGTTTGTTCTTTTCGCGGCTCCTGGGAGTTCAGTATTATATTCCGATGCACCAGTGCAGGTTTTCTGTATCCCTTGGACCTTCCCATCAACCATGAACCACAGAAATTGCATCGGGGCATAATATAAAAGGCACAATGCCGACTTAGGTACAAGAAGGTGTGAATCTTGTTTTTGTGCTTTGAGCGGCTCCTGGGAGACCAGTATTAGATTGCTATGCACCAGGGCAGGTTTACTGTATCCCTAGGACTTTCACATTCAGCATGAAAGACAGAAATTGCATCGGGATTGAATACAAAAGCATAAAGCCGACTTATGTACATGAAGAGTGAATCTTCTAAGAATTTGTGCTTTGAGCGGCTCCTGGGAGACCAGCAGTAGTTTCAAATGCACCAGTGCAGGTTTACTGAATCCCTTGGAATATAACCCTGACCATGAAACTCAGAAAATGCATCAGGATTGAATTTAAAAGGCACAAAGCCGACTTATGTACAAGTAGAGTGATTCTTCTAAGAGTTTGTTATTTGTGCCGCTCCAAATAGACCAGTATTAGTTCCCGATGCACCAGTGCAGGTTTACAGTATCCCTTGGACCTTAGCAGTTACCATGAAACACAGATATTGCATCGGGATTGAATCCAAAATTCAGAATGCCGACTCATGTTCAAGAATAGTGAATCTTCTAAGAGTTTGTGCTTTGAGCGGCTCCTGGGAGACCAGTATTAGATTCCGAAGCACCAGTGCAGGTTTACTGTATCACTTGGACCTTCACATTGACCATGATACATAGAAATTGCATCGGGATTAAATACAAGGGCACATGCCCACATAAGTACAAGAAGAGTGAATCTTCTAACAGTTTGTGCTTTGAGCGGCTCCTGGGAGACCAGTATTAGATTCCGAAGCACCAGTGCACGTTTACTGTATCCCTTGGTCCTTCACATTGACCATGAAACACAGAAATTGCATCGGGATTGAATACAAAAGGCACAACGCAGACTTAAGTACAAGAAGAGGGATTCTGCTAAGAGTTTGTGCTTTGATCGCCTACTGGAAGACCAGTATTAGATTCCGATGCATCAGTGAAGGTTTAATGTATCCCATGGACCTTCACATTGACCATGAGACACAGTAATTGCATCGGAGTTGAGTACAAAAGCAACAATGCAGACTTAAGAACAAGAAGGGTGAATCTTCGAAGAGTTTCTGCTTTGAGCGGCTCCTGGGAGACCAGTATTAGATTTCGATGCACCAGTGCAGGTTTACTGTAAACCTTGGGACTTCCCATTAACCATGAACCACAGAAATTGCATCGTGATTGAATACAAAATGCAAGATGCCGACTTAAGTACAAGAAGAGTGAATCTTCTAAGAGTTTGTGATTTAAGCGCCTCCTGGGAGACCTGTATTTAATTTCGATGCACCAGTGCAGGTGTACTGTATGCCTTGGAATTTAACAGTGACCATGAAACACCGAAATTGCATCGGGATTGAATAAAAAAGGCACAATGCCGACTTATGTACAAGAATAGTGAATCTTCTAAGAGTTTGTGCTTTGAGCGGCTCCTGGGAGGCCAGTATTATATTCCGATGCACCAGTTCAGGTTTACTGCATCCCTTGGACCTCATCATTAAACATGAACCACAGAAATTTCAATGGGTTTTAATACAAAAAGCACAATCCCGACTTAAGTACAAGAAGAGTGAATATCCTTTGTGCTTTGAGCGGCTCCTGGGAGACTAGTATTAGAGTCCGATGAACCAGTGCTGGTTTACTGTATCCCTTGGAATTTAACAGTGACCATGAAACACAGAAATTGCTTCGGGGATGAATATAAACAGCACAACGCCGACTTAAGCACAAAAAGAGTGAATCTTTTCAGAGTTTGTGCTTTGAGCGGCTCCTGGGAGACCAGTATTTGATTCCGATTCACCAGTGCAAGTTTACTGTATCCCTCGTAATTTAACTGGGACCATTAAACACAGAGATTGCTATGGGATTGAATACAAAAAGCACAAAGCCGACTTAAGTGCAAGAATAGTGAATCTTCAAAGAGTATGAGCTTTTAGCGGCTCCTGGGAGACCAGTATTAGATTCCTATGCACCAGTACAGGTTTACTGTATCCTTTGGACCTTCACATTGACCATGAAACACAGAAATAGCATTGGGATTGAATTCAAAAAGCACAATGCCGTCTCATGTACAAGAAGAGTGCATCTTCTAAGAGTTTGTGCTTTGAGCATCTCCTGGGAGACCAGTATTAGATTCCGTTGCACCAGTGCAGGTTTACTGGATCCCTTTGACCTTCGCATTTAACATGAAACACAGATATTGCATCGGGATTGTTTGCAACAGGCACAATGCCGACATAAGTACAAAAAGAGTGAATCTGCTAAGAGATTCTGTTTAGACCGCTTACTGGGAGTCCAGTATTATATTTCGATGCTTCAGTGATGTTTTACTGTATCCCTACGACTTTCACATTGACCATGAAACACAGAAATTGCATCGGGATGGATACAAAAGGCACAATGACGACATATGTACAAGAAGAGTGAATCTTCTAAGAGCTTGTGTTCTGAACGGCTCCTGGAAAACCAGTATTAGATTCAGATGCACCAGTGCAGGATTACTGTAACCCTTGGACCTTCACATTGACCATGAAAAATAAAAATTACATCGGGATTGAATATAACGGGCACAAGCCCACTTAAGTACAAGAAGAGTGAATCTTTTAAGGCTTTGTGCTTTGAGCGGCTCCTGGGAGACCAGCATCAGATTCTGAAGCACCAGTCCACGTTTACTGTATCCCTTGGACCTTCACATTGACCATGAAACACAGAAATTGCATCGGGATCGAATACAAAAGGCACAATGACGTATGAACTACAAGAAGAGTAAATCTTCTAAGAGTTTGTACTTTGAGCGTCTCATGGGAGACCAGTATTAGATTCCGATGCACCAGTGCACGTTCACTGTATCCCTTGGACCTTCACATTGACCATTAAACACAGAATAAGCATCGGGATTGAATAAAAAAGGCACAACGAAGACTTAAGTACAAGAAGAGTGAATCTTCTAAGAGTTTGTGCTTTAAGCGCCTCCTGGGAGACTAATATTGGATTTCGATGCACCAGTGCAGGTGTACTGTATCCCTTGGAATTTAACAGTGATCATGAAACACAGATTTTGCATCTGGATCGATTACAAAAGTCAAAATGCCGACCTAAGTACAAGAAGAATGAAACGTCTAAGAGTTTGTGCTGTGAGCGTCTCCTGGGAGACCAGTATTAGTTTCCGATGCACAAGTGGAGTATTATTGTGTCCCTTGGACCATCCCATTTACCATGAAACATAGAAATTGCATCGGGATTAAATACAAATGGCACAATGCTGACCTCAGTAAATTAAGAGTGAATCTTCTAGGAGTGTGTGCTTTGAGCGTCTCTTGCGAGACTAGTATTAGATGCCGATGCACCTGTGCAGGTTTACTGTATCCATTGGACCTTAAGAGTTACCATAAAACACAGAAAATGCATCGGGATTGAATACAAAAGTCAGATTGCCGACTTAAGTACAAGAAGAGTGAATGTTCTAAGAGTTTGTGCTTTAAGCGGCTCCTGGGAGACCAGTATTAGATTACGATGCACCAGTGCATGTTCACTGTATCCCTTGGACCCTCACATTGACCATGAAAAATAGAAATTACATCGGGATTGAATACAACGGGCACATGCCCACTTAAGTTCAAGAAGAGTGAATCTTCCAAGAGTTTGTGCTTTGGGTGTCTCCTGGGAGACCAGTATTTGATTCTGATGCACCAGTGCACGTTTACTGTATCCCTTGGATCTTCATATCGACCATGAAACACAGTAATTGCATCGGGATTGAATACAAAAGGCACAATGCCGACTTAAGTACAAGAATAGTGTATCTTCTAAGAGTATGAACTTTGAGCGGCTCCTGGGAGACCAGTATTAGATTCCGATGCACCAGTGCAGGTTTACTGTATCCTTTGGACCCTCACATTGACAATGAAACATAGAAATTGCATCGGGATTGAATACAAGGGCACATGCCCACTTAAGTACAAGAAGAGGGAATCTTCTAAGAGTTTGTGCTTTGAGGGGCTCCTGGGAGACCAATATTATATTCCGATGCACCAGTGCAGGTTTTCTGTATCCCTTGGTTGTTCCCATTAACCTTGAACCACAAATATTGCGTCGGGGCTTAATACAAAAGGCACAATGCCTACTTAGGTACAAGAAAGAGTGAATCTTTCTTTTTGTGCTTCGAGTGATTCCTGGGAGACCAGAATTAGATTGCTATTCACCAGGGCAGGTTTACTGTATCCCTAGGACTTTAACATTGAACATGAAAGACAGATATTGCATCGGGATTGAATACAAAAGCACAAACCCGACTTATGTACAAAATGAGTGAATCTTCTTAGAGTTTTTGCTTTGAGCGTCTCCTGGGAGACCAGTATTTGATTCTGATGCACCAGTGCACGTCTACTGTATACCATGGATCCTCACATTGACCATGAAACACAGAAATAGCATCGGGATTGGATACAAAAGGCACCATGCCGACTTAAGTACAAGAATAGTGAATCTTCTAAGAGTTTGTGCTTTGAGCGGCTCCTGGGAGACCAGTATTAGATTCCGATGCACCATTGCAGGTTTACAGTATCCCTTGGGCCTTCCCTTTAACCATGAGCAACAGAAATAGCATCGGGATTTAATACGAAAGGCACAATGCCGACTTAAGTACAAGAATAGTGAATCTACCAAGAGTTTGTTCTTGTCGCGGCTCCTGGGAGTTCAGTATTATATTCCGATGCACCAGTGCAGGTTTTCTGTATCCCTTGGACCTTCCCATTAACCATGAACCACAGAAATTTCATGGGGGCATAATACAAAAGGCACAATGCCGACTTAGGTACAAGAAGGTGTGAATCTTGTTTTTGTGCTTTGAGCGGCTCCTGGGAGACCAGTATTAGATTGCTATGCACCAGGGCAGGTTTACTGTATCCCTAGGACTTTCACATTGAGCATGAAAGACAGAAATTGCATCGGGATTGAATACAAAAGCATAAAGCCGACTTATGTACATGAAGAGTGAATCTCCTTAGAATTTGTGCTTTGAGCGACTCCTGGGAGACCATCAGTAGGTTCAAATGCACCAGTGCAGGTTTACTGAATCCCTTGGAATATAACAGTGACCATGAAACTCAGAAAATGCATCAGGATTGAATTTAAAAGGCACAAAGCCGACTTATGTACAAGTAGAGTGATTCTTCTAAGAGTTTGTTATTTGTGCCGCTCCTAATAAACCAGTATTAGTTTTCGATGCACCAGTGCAGGTTTACAGTATCCCTTGGACCTTAGCAGTTACCATGAAACACAGATATTGCATCGGGATTGAATACAAATTTCAGAATGCCGACTCATGTACAAGAATAGTGAATCTTCTAAGAGTGTGTGCTTTGAGCGGCTCCTGGGAGACCAGTATTAGATTCCGAAGCACCAGTGCCGGTTTACTGTATCCCTTGGACCTTCACATTGACCATGATACATAGAAATTGCATCGGGATTGAATACAAGGGCACATGCCCACTTAAGTACAAGAAGAGGGAATCTTCTAACAGTTTGTGCTTTGAGCGGCTCCTGGGAGACCAGTATTAGATTCCGAAGCACCAGTGCACGTTTACTGTATCCCTTGGACCTTCACATTGACCACGAAACACAGAAATTACATCGGGATTGAATACAAACGGCACAACGCAGACTTAAGTACAAGAAGAGGGAATCTGCTAAGAGTTTGTGCTTTGATCGCCTACTGGAAGACCAGTATTAGATTCCGATGCATCAGTGAAGGTTTAATGTATCCCATGGACCTTCAAATTGACCATGAGACACAGTAATTGCATCGGAGTTGAGTACAAAAGCAACAATGCAGACTTAAGTACAAGAAGGGTGAATCTTCGAAGAGTTTGTGCTTTGAGGGGCTCCTGGGAGACCAGTATTAGATTTTGATGCACCAGTGCAGGTTTACTGTAACCCTTGGAACTTCCCATTAACCATGAACCACAGAAATTGCATCGGGATTTAATACAAAAGGCAAAATGCCGACTTAAGTACAAGAAGAGTGAATCTTCTGAGAGTTTGTGATTTAAGCGCCTCCTGGGAGACCTGTATTGGATTTCGATGCACCAGTGCAGGTGTACTGTATGCCTTGGAATTTAACAGTGACCATGCAACACAGAAATTGCATCGGAAATGAATACAAAAGGCACAAAGCCGACTTAAGTACAAGAATAGTGAATCTTCAAAGAGGTTGTGTTTTGAGCGGCTCCTGGGACACCAGTATTAGACTCCAATGCACCAGTGCAGGTTTACTGTATCCCTTGGAATTTAACAGTGACCATGGAACACCGAAATTGCATCGGGATTGAATAAAAAAGGCACAATGCCGACTTATGTACAAGAACAGTGAATCTTCTAAGAGTTTGTGCTTTGAGCGGCTCCTGGGAGGCCAGTATTATATTCCGATGCACCAGTTCTGGTTTACTGCATCCCTTGGACCTCATCATTAACCATGAACTACAGATTTTTCAACGGGATTTAATACAAAAAGCACAATATCGACTTAAGTACAAGAAGAGTGAATATTCTTTGTGTTTTGAGCGGCTCCTGGGAGACTAGTATTAGATTCCTATGCACCAGTACAGGTTTACTGTATCCTTTGGACCTTCACATTGACCATGAAACACAGAAATAGCATTGGGATTGAATTCAACGAGCACAATGCCGTCTCATGTACACGAAGAGTGCATCTTCTAAGAGTTTGTGCTTTGAGCATCTCCTGGGTGACCAGTATTAGATTCCGTTGCACCAGTGCAGGTTTACTGGATCCCTTTGACCTTCACATTTAACATGAAACACAGATATTGCATCGGGATTGTATACTACAGGCACAATGCCGACTTAAGTACAAAAAGAGTGAATCTGCTAAGAGATTCTGTTTTGACCGCTTACTGGGAGTCCAGTATTATATTCCGATGCATCAGTGATGTATTACTGTATCCCTACGACTTTCACATTGACCATGAAACACAGAAATTGCATCGGGATTGAATACAAAAGGCACAATGACGACATATGTACAAGAAGAGTGAATCTTCTAAGATCTTGTGTTCTGAACGGCTCCTGGAAGACCAGTATTAGATTCAGATGCACCAGTGCAGGTTTACTGTATCCCTTGGACCTTCGCATTGACCATGAAAAATATAAATTACATCGGGATTGAATATAACGGGCACATGCCCACTTAAGTACAAGAAGAGTGAATCTTTTAAGGGTTTGTGCTTTGAGCGGCTCCTGGGAGACCAGCATCAGATTCTGAAGCACCAGTCCACGTATACTGTATCCCTTGGACCTTCACATTGACCTTGAAACACAGAAATTGCATCGGGATAGAATACAAAAGGCACAATGACGTCTGAACTACAAGAAGAGTAAATCTTCTAAGGGTTTGTACTTTGAGCGTCTCATGGGAGACCAGTATTAGATTCCGATGCACCAGTGCACGTTTACTGTATCCCTTGGACCTTCACATTGACCATCTAACACAGAATAAGCATCGGGATTGAATAAAAAAGGCACAACGCCGACTTAAGTACAAGAAGAGTGAATCTTCTAAGAGTTTGTGATTTAAGCGCCTCCTGGGAGTCCAGTATTGGATTTCGATGCACCAGTGCAGGTGTACTGTATCCCTTTTAATTTAACAGAGATCATGAAACACAGAATTTGCATCTGGATCGATTACAAAAGTCAAAATGCCGACCTAAGTACAAGAAGAATGAAACTTCTAAGAGTTTGTGCTGTGAGCGTCTCCTGGGACACCAGTATTAGTTTCCGATGCACAAGTGGAGTATTATTGTATCCCTTGGACCATCACATTTACCATGAAACATAGAGATTGCATCGGGATTAAATACAAATGGCACAATGCTGACCTCAGTAAATTAAGGGTGAATCTTCTAGGAGTTTGTGCTTTGAGCGTCTCTTGCGAGACTAGCATTAGATTCCGATGCACCTGTGCAGGTTTACTGTATCCATTGGACCTTCAGAGTTACCATAAAACACAGAAAATGCATCGGGATTGAATACAAAAGTCAGATTGCCGACTTAAGTACAAGAAGAGTGAGTGTTCTAAGAGTTTGTGCTTTAAGCGGCTCCTGGGAGAACAGTATTAGATTTCGATGCACCAATGCATGTTCACTGTATCCCTTGGCCCTTCACATTGACCATGAAAAATAGAAATTACATCGGGATTTAATACAACGGGCACATGCCCACTTAAGTTCAAGAAGAGTGAATCTTCCAAGAGTTTGTGCTTTGGGTGTCTCCTGGGAGACCAGTATTTGATTCTGATGCACCAGTGCACGTTTACTGTATCCCTTGGATCTTCACATCGACCATGAAACACAGTAATTGCATCGGGATTGAATACAAAAGGCACCATGCCGACTGAATTACAAGAGTAGTGAATCTTCTAAGATTTTGTGCTTTGAGCGGCTCCTGGGAGACCAGTATTAGATTCCAATGCAGCACTGCAGGTTCACTGTATCCCTTGCACCTTCACATAAACCATGGAAGACAGAAATTGCATCGGGATTTAATACAAAAGGTACAATCCCGATTTGAGTACAAGAAGAGTGAATCATCTTTGTGCTTTGAGTTTCTCCTGGGAGACCAGTATTAAATTCCGATGCACCAGTGTAGGTTTACAGTATCCCTTGGAATTTAACAGTGACCATGAAACATAGAACATGCATCGGGATTCAATACAAACGTCAGATAGCCGACTTATGTACAAGAAGAGTGAATCTTCTAAGAGTTTGTTATTTGAGCGTCTCTTGGGAGACCAGTATTAGATTCCGATGCACCAGAGCAGGTTTACTGTATCCCTTGGACCTTAACAGTTACCATGTAACACAGATATTGCATCGGGATTGAATACATATGTCAGAATGCCGACTTAAGTACAAGATGAGCGAATCTTTAAGAGTTTGTGATTTGAGCGGCTCCTGGGAGACCAGTATTAGATTCCGATGCACAAGTGCAGGTTTACTGTATCCCTTGGACCTTCACATTGACCATGAAAAATAGAAATTGCATCGGGAGTGAATACAACGGGCACATGCCCACTTAAGTACAAGAAGAGTGAATCTTCTAAGGGTTTGTGCTTTGAGCGGCTCCTGGGAGACCAGCATTAGATTGTGAAGCACCAGTCCACGTTTACAGTATCCCTTGGACCTTCACATTGACCATGAAACACAGATATTGCATCGGGATAGAATACAAATGGCACAATGCCGTCTGAACTACAAGAAGAGTGAATCTTCTAAGAGTTTGTACTTTGAGCGTCTCATGGGAGACCAGTATTAGATTCCGATGCACCAGTGCGCGTTTACTGTATCCGTTGGACCTTCACATTGACCTTGAAACGCAGAAATGCCTTCGGGATTGAATTCAAAAGGCACAATGCAGACTTAAGTACAAGAAGGGTGAATCTTCGAAGAGTTTGTGCTTTGAGCGGCTCCTGGGAGACCAGTATTAGATTTCGATGCACCAGTGCAGGTTTACTGTAAACCTTGGGATTTACCATTAACCATGAACCACAGAAATTGCATCGTGATTGAATACAAAAGGCACAACGCCGACTTAAGTACAAGAAGAGTGGTTCAAAATGGTTCAAATGGCTCTGAGCACTATGGGACTCAACTGCTGAGGTCATGAGTCCCCTAGAACTTAGAACTAGTTAAACCTAACTAACCTAAGGACGTCACACACATCCATGCCCGAGGCAGGATTCGAACCTGCGACCGTAGCGGTCTCGCGGTTCCAGACTGCAGCGCCAGAACCGGCACAAGAAGAGTGAATCTTTTAAGAGTTTGTGATTTAAGCGCCTCCTGGGAGACCAGTATTGGATTTCGATGCACCCGTGCAGGTGTACTGTATTCCTTGGAATTTAACTGTGATCATGAAACACAGAATTGGCATCGGGATTGATTACAAATGTCAGAATGCCGACTTAAGTACAGGAAGAGTGAAGCTTCTAAGAGTTTGTGCTGTGAGCGTTTCCTGGGAGACCAGTATTAGTTTCCGATGCACAAGTGGAGTATTATTGTACCCCTTGGACCTTCATATTTACCATGAAACATAGAGATTGCATCGGGATTAAATACAAATCTAACAATGCTGACTTAAGTAAATTAAGAGTGTATCTACTAAGAGTGTGTGCTTTGATCGTCTCTTGCGAGTGTAGTATTAGATTCCGATGCACCGGTGTAGGTTTACTGTATCCTTTGGAATTTAACAGTGACCGTGAAACAGAGAAATTGCATCGGGAATGAATACAAAAGGCACAATGCCGACTTATGTACAAGAATAGTGAATCTTCTAAGAGGTGGTGCTTTGAGCTGCTCCTGGGACACCAGTATTAGATTCCGATGCACCCGTGCAGGTTTGCTGTATCCCTAGGAATTTAACAGTGACCATGAAATACAGAAATTGCATCATGATTTAATACAAAACGCACAATGAAGACCTAAGTACAAGAAGAGTGAATCGGCTCAGAAATTGTGTCTTGATCGCCTACTGGGAGGCCAGTATTAGATTCCGATGCATCAGTGAAGGTTTAATGTATGCCTTGGTCCTTCACATTGACCATGAGACACAGTAATAGCATCAGGATGGAATACAAAAGCAACAATGCTGACTTAAGTTTAAGAAGAGTGAATCTTCTAAGAGTCTCTGCTTTGAGCGGCTCCTGGGGGACCAGTATTAGATTTCGATGCACCAGTGCGGGTTAACTGTAACCCTTGGACCTTCCCAAGAATCATGAGCCACAGAAATTGCATCGGGATTCAATACAAAATGCACAATGCCGACTTAAGTAGAAGAAGAGTGAATCTTCTAAGAGTTTGTGCTTTGAGCGCCTCCTGGGAGACCAATATTGGATTCCGATGGACCAGTGCTGGTTTACTGCATTCCTTGGATCTTCACATTTAACATGAAACGCAGAAATTGCATCGGGGTTTAATACAAAAGGTACAATGCCGACTTAAGTTCAAGAAGAGTGTAACTTCTAAGAGTTTGTGTTTTGAGCGTCTCCTGGGAGACCAGATTCAGTTTGCGATGCACCAGTGTAGTATTACTGTATCCGTTGGACCTTCACATTGACAATGAAACATAGAAATTGCATCGGGATTGAATACAAATGGCACAATGCTGACTTAAGTACATTAAGAGTGAATCTTCTAAGAGTTTGTGCTTTGAGCGTCTCTTCGGAGACCAGTATTATATTCCGATGCACCAGTGCAGGTTTACTGAATTCCTTGGACCTTAACAGTTACCATAAAACGCAGAAATTGCATCGGGATTGAATACAAAAGTAAGAATTCCGACTTAAGTACAAGAAAAGTGAATGTCCTAAGAGTTTGTGCTTTGAGCGCCTCCTGGGAGACCAGTATTGGATTCCGATGGACCAGTGCAGATTTACTGCATTCCTTGGATCTTCACATTTAACATGAAACACAGAAATTGCATCGGGTTTAATACAAAACGCAAAATGACGAATTAAGTACAAGAAAGAATGAATCATTTTTGGGCTTTGAGCGGCTCCTGGGAAACCAGTATTAGATTGCTATGCACCAGGGTAGGTTTACTGTATCCCATGGACTTTCACAATGACCATGAAAGACAGTAATTGCATCGGGATTGAACACAAAAGGCAGAATGCCGACTTATGTACAAGAAGAGTGAATCTTATAAGAGTTTGTGCTTTGAGCGGCTCCTGGGAGACCAGTATTAGATTCCGATGCACCATTGCAGGTTTACTGTATCCCTTGGAAATCAACAGAGATCATGAAACCCAGAGATTGCATCAGGACTGAATATAAAAGGGACAAAGCCGACTTATGTACAAGTAGAGTGAGGCCTTCTAAGAGTTTGTGCTTTGCCTGTCTCCAAGGAGACCAGTATTAGATTCCGGTGCACCATTGCAGGTTTACTGTATCCCTTGGACCTTGACAGTTACCATGAAACACAGAAATTGCATCGAGATTGAATGCAAAAGTCAGAATGCCCACTTATGTACAAGTAGAGTGAATCTTCTAAGAGTTTGTGTTTTGTGCGGCTCCAATGTGACCAGTATTAGATTCCTATGAAGCAGTGCAACATTACTGTATCCCTTGGAATTTAACATTGGCCATGAAACACAGAAATTGGATCGGGATTAAATACAAAATTCACAATGCCGACTCTAGTACAAGAAGAATGAATGTTCTATGAGTTTATGATTTGAGCGGCTCCTGGGAGACCAGTATTAGATTCCGATGCACCAGTGTAGGGATACCGTATCCCTTGGAAATTCACATTGACCATGAAACATAGAATTTACATCGGAATTGAATTCAAGGGGCACATGCCCACTTAAGTAAAAGGAGAATGAATCTTCTAAGATGTTGTGCTTTGAGCGGCTCCTGGGAGACTAGTATTAGATTCCGAAGCACCAGTGCACGTTCACTGTATCCCTTGGACCTTCACATTGACCATGAAACTCAGATATGGCATCGGGATTGAATACAAAAGCCACAATGCCGACTAAAGTACAAGAGGGAGTGAATCTTCTTTGTGCTTTTAGCGGCTCCTGGGAGACCAGTATTAGGTTCCGATGCACCATTGAGGGTAAATTGTATTCCTTGGAATATAGCAGTGACCATGAAACTCAGAAATTGCATCTGGATTGAATACAAAAGGCACAAAGCCGACTTATGAGCAAGTAGAGTGAATCTTCTAAGAGTTCGTTCTTTGTGCGGCTCCAAGGAGACCAGTATTAGATTCCGATGCACCAGTGCAGGTTTACTGTATCCCTTGCACCTTGACAGTTACAATGAAACACAGAAATTGCATCGGGACTGAATACAAAAGTCAGAATGCTGACTTATGTACAAGATGAGTGAATCTTCTAAGAGTTTGTGCTCTGAGCGTCTCTTGGGAGACCAGTATTAGATTCCAAAGCACTAGTGCAGGTTAACTGTATTCCTTGGACCTTAACAGTTACAATGAAACACCGAAATTACATCGGGATTGAATACAAAATTCACGATGCCGACTTAAGTACAAGAAGAGTGAAACTTCTATGAGTTTGTGATTTGAGCGGCTCCTGGGAGACCAGTACTAGATTCCGATTCACCAGTGCAGGTTTACTGTATCCCTTGGACCTTCCCATGCACCATGAAACACAGAAATAGCATCGGGATGGAATACAAAAGGAACAATGCCGGCTTAGGTAGAAGAAGAGTGAATCTTCTAAGAGTTTGTGTTTTGTGCAGCTCCTGGGAGACCAGTATTAGATTCCGATGTGCCAGTGCTGGATTACTGTATCCTTTAGACTTTCACATTGACCATGAACATAGAAATTGCATCGTGATCGAATAGACTTGGGGACATGAAGACTTAAGTACAAGAAGAGTGAATCTTTTAAGAGTTTGTTCTTTGAGCGGCTCCTGGGGGACCAGTATTAAATTCCGATGCACCACTGCACGTTTACTGTATCCCTTGGATCTTAACTTTGACCATGAAACGCAGAAATTGCTTCGGGATTGAATTCAAAAGGCACAATGCCGTCATAAGTACAAGAAGAGTGAATCTTCTAAGAGTTTGTGCTTTGAGGGTCTCCTGGGAGAGCAGTATTAGATTCCGTTGTAGCAGTGCAGGTTTACTGTACACCTTGGACCATCACATTGACCATAAAACACAGATATTGCGTCGGCATTGAATACAGAAGGCACAATGCCGACATAAGTACAAAATGAGTGAATCATCTAAGAGTTTTTG
This sequence comes from Schistocerca serialis cubense, assembly GCF_023864345.2. NCBI lineage: Eukaryota > Metazoa > Arthropoda > Insecta > Orthoptera > Acrididae > Schistocerca > Schistocerca serialis. The sequence continues at coordinate 769,692,451 of NC_064642.1, read as the reverse complement.
TTGGAGCGGCTCCTGGGAGACCAGTATTAGTTTCATTTGCACCAGAGAAGGTTTACTATATTTGTTGGACCTTCACATTGACCATGAAACACAGAAATTGCATTGGGATTGAATACAAAAGGCCCAATGCCGACTTAAGAACAAGAGGAGTGAATCTTCTAAGTGTTTGTGCTGTGAGCGGCTCTTGGGAGACCAGTATTAGATCCAGATGCAACAGTGCAGGTGTACTGTATACCTTGGAATTTAACAGTGACCATGAAACTCAGAAATTGCATCAGGATTGAATTTAAAAGGCAAAAAGCCGAATTATGTGCACGTAGACTGAATCTTCTAAGAGTTTGTGATTTGTGCGGCTCCTAGGAGACCAGTATTAGATTCCGATGCACCAGTGCTGGTTTAATGTATCCCTTGGACCTTAACAGTTACCATGAAACACACAATTTGCATCGTGATTGAAAACAAAAGTCAGAATGCTGCCTAAAGTACAAGAGGAGTGAATCATCCATGAGTTTTTGCTTTGAGCGGCTCCTGGAAAACCAGTATTAGATCCCGATGCACCAGTGCTGGTTTACTGTATCCTTTGGAATTTAACAGTGACTATGAAACTCAGATATTGCATCAGGATTGAATTTAAAAGGCACAAAGCCGAATTATGTACACGTAGAGTGAATCTTCTAAGAGTTTGTGAATTGTGCGACTCCTAGGAGACCAGTATTAGATTCCGATGCACCAGTGCTGGTTTACTGTATCCCTTGGACCTTAACAGTTACCATGATAGACAGAAATTGCATCGGGATTGAATACAAAATTCAGAATGCCGACTCATGTACAAGAAGAGTGAAACTTCTAAGTGTTTGTGTTTTGAGCGTCTCTTCGGAGACCAGTATTACTTTCTGATGCACCAGTGCAGGTTAACTGTATCCCTTGGATCTTAACAGTGACCATGAAACACAGAATTTGCATCGGGATTGAAAACAAAATTCAGAATGCTGACTTAAGTACAAGAGGAGTGAATCTTCTATGAGTTTCTTATTTGAGCGGCTCCTGGGAGACCAGTATTAGATTCCGATGCACCAGTGCAGTTTTACTGAATCGCTCGGAATTTAACAGAGATCATAAAACGCAGAAATTCCTCGGGATTGAATACGAAAGGCACGATGCCGACTAAAGTACAAGAAGAGAGAATCTTCTAAGAAGTTGTGCTTTGAGCGCCTCCTGGGAGACCAGTGTTAGACTGCGATGCACCAGTGCAGGTTTACTTAATCCCTTGGAATTTAACAGTGACCATGAAACAGAGAAATTGCATTGGATTGAATACAAAATGCATAATGCCAACTTAAGTACAAGAAGAGGGAATCTGCTAAGAGTTTGTGTTTTGATCGCCTACTGGGAGACCAGTATTAGATATCGATGCACCAGTGCAGGTTTACTGTATCCCTTGGACCTTCCCATTAACCATGAACCACAGAAATTGCATCGGGATTTAATACAAAAGGCACAATGCCGTCTTAAGTTCAAGTAGAGAGAAACTTTTAAGGGTTTGTGCTTTGAGCGCCTCCTGGGAGACCAGTATTGGATTCCGATGCACCAGTGCAGGTTTACTCTATCCCTTGGACCTTCCCATTAACCATGAACCACAGAAATTGCATCGGGATTTAATACAAAAAGCACAATGCCGACTTAAGTACAAGAAGTGTGAATATTCTTTGTGCTTTGATCGGCCTCTGGGAGATCTGTATTAGATTCCGATCCACCAATGCAGTTTTACGGTATCCCTTGGTATTTAACAGTGAAAATGAAACACAGAAATTGCATCGGGATTGAATACAAAAGGCACAAAGCCAACTTAAGTACAAGAAGAGAGAATCTTCTAAGTGTTTGTGTATTAGATTCCGACGCACCAGTGCAGGTTTAATGCATCCCTTGGACCTACCCATTAACCATGAACCATGGAAATTGCATCGGGTTTAATACAAAAGGCACAATGACGACTTAAGTACAAGAAAGAGTGAATATTTCTTGGGCTTTGAGCGGCTCCTGGGAAACCAGTATTAGATTGCAATGCACCAGGGCAGGTTTACTGTATCCCATGGACATTCACAACGACCATGAAAGACAGTAATTGCATCGGGATTGAACACAAAAGGCAGAATGCCGACTTATGTACAAGAAGAGTGAATCTTCTAAGAGTTTGTGTTTTGAGCGGCTCCTGGGAGACCAGTATTAGATTCCGATGCACCATTGCAGGTTTACTGTATCCCTTGGAAATCAACAGAGATCATGAAACTCAGAAATTGCATCAGGATGAATACAAGAGGCACAAAGCCGACTTATGTACAAGTAGTGTGAATCTTCTAAGAGTTTGTGCTTTGTGCGGCTCCAAGGAGACCAGTATTAGATTCCTATGCAGCAATGCAGGTTTACTGTATCCCTTGGAATTTAACATTGGCCATGAAACACAGAAATTGGATCGGAATTAACTACAAAAGTCACAATACCGACTGTAGTACACGAAGAATGAATCTTCTATGAGTTTATGATTTGAGCGGCTCCTGGGAGACCTGTATTAGATTCCGATGCACCAGTGCAGGATTACTGTATCCCTTGGACATTCACATTGACCATGAAACATAGAAATTACATCGGGATTGAATACAAGGGGCACATGCCCACTTAAGTACAAGGAGAATGAATCTTCTAAGATTTTGTGCTTTGAGCGGCTCCTGGGAGACTAGTATTAGATTCCGAAGCACCAGTGCACGTTCACTGTATCCCTTGGACCTTCACATTGACAGTAAAACTCAGATATGGCATCGGTATGTAATACAAAAGCCACAATGCCGACTTAAGTACAAGAAGAGTGAATCTTCTTTGTGCTTTTAGCGGCTCCAGGGAGGCCAGTATTAGGTTCCGATGCACCATTGAGGGTAAACTGTATTCCTTGGAATTTAACAGTGATCATGAAACTCAGAAATTGCATCAGAATTGAATACAAAAGGCACATATTAGGCTTATGAACAAGTAGAGTGAATCTTCTAAGAGTTTTTTCTTTGTGCGGCTCCACGGAGACCAGTATTAGATTCCGATGCTCCAGTGCAGGTTTACTGTGTCCCTTGGACCTTGACAGTTTCCGTGAAACACAGAAATTGCATCGAGATTGAATACAAAAGTCAGAATGCTGACTTATGTACAAGATGAGTGAATCTTCTAAGAGTTTGTGCTTTGAGCGTCTCTTGGGAGACCAGTATTAGATTCCGATGCACCAGTGCAGGTTAACTGTATTCCTTGGACCTTAACAGTTACCATGAAACACAGAAATTACATCGGGATTGATTACAACAGTGAGAATGCCGAATTAAGTACATGAAGAGTGAATCTTCCAAAAGTTTGTGCTTTCAGCGCCTCCTGGGAGACCAGTATTAAATTCTTATGCACCGGTGCAGGTTTACTGTATCCCTTGGAATTTAACAGTGGCCATAAGACACAGAAATGACATCGGGATTACATACAAAAGGCACAATGCCGACTTAAGTACAAGAAGAGTGAATCTTCTACGAGTTTGTGATTTGAGCGGCTCCTGGTAGACCAGTACTAGATTCCGATGCGCCAGTGCAGGTTTACTATATCCCTTGGACCTTCCCATGCACCATGAAACACAGATATTGCATCGGGATGGAATACAAAAGGAACAATGCCGACTTAGGTAGAAGAAGAGTGAATTTTCTGTGAGTTTGTGATTTGAGCGGCTCCTGGGAGACCAGTAATAGATTCCGATGCTCCAGTGCAGATTTATTGTATCCCTTGGACCTAACGCATTAACCATGAGCCACAGAAATTGCATCGGGATTAAATACAAAAGGCACAATGCCGACTTAAGTACAAGAAGAGTGAATCTTCAATGAGATTGTGCTTTGAGCGGCTCCTGGGAGAGCAGTATTGGATTCCGATACACCAGTGCAGGTTTACTGTATCCCTTGGAAGTTCACAGTGGCCATTAAACAGAGAAATTGCATCGGGATTGAATACAAAATGCACAATGTTGACTTAAGTACAAGAAGAGTGAATCTTCTAAGAGTTTGTGCTTTGTGCGGCTCCTGGGAGACCAGTATTAGATTCCGATGTGCCAGTGCAGGATTACTGTATCCTTTAGACTTTCACACTGACCATGAAACATAGAATTTGCATCGTGGTCGAATAGAATTGGGCACATGAAGACTTAAGTACTAGAAGAGTGAATCTTTTAAGAGTTTGTTCTTTGAGCGGCTCCTGGGAGACCGGTATTAGATTCCGATGCACCACTGCACGTTTACTGTATCCCTTGGATCTTAACTTTGACCATGAAACACAGATATTGCATCGGGATTGAATTCAAAAGGCACAATGCCGTCATAAGTACAAGAAGAGTGAATCTTCTAAGAGTTTGTGCTTTGAGGGTCTTCTGGGAGAGCAATATAAGATTCCGTTGCACCAGTGCAGGCTTACTGTATACCTTGGACCATCACATTGACCATAAAACACAGATATTGCGTCGGCATTGATTACAGAAGGCACAATGCCGACATAAGTACAAAATGAGTGAATCATCTAAGAGTTTTTGTTTGAGCGGCTCCTGGGAGACCAGTATTTGTTTCATTTGCACCAGAGAAGGTGTACTGTATCTGTTGGACCTTCACATTGACCATGAAACACAGAAATTGCATCGGGATTGAATACAAAAGGCACAATGCCGACTTAAGTACAAGAAGAGTGAATCTTCCAAGAATTTGTGCTTTGAGCAGCTCCTGGGAGACCAGTATTATATTCCGATGCACCAGTGCAGGTTTTCTGTATCCCTTGGACCTTCCCATTAACCATGAACCACAGAAATGGCATCGGGGTTTAATACATAAGGTACATTGCCGACTTAACTACATTAAAGGGTGTATCTTCTTTTTGTGCTTTGAGCTGCTCCTGGGAGACCAGTATTAGAATGCTATGCACCAGGTCAGGTTTACTGTATCCCTTGGAATGTAACAGTGATTATGAAACTCCGAAATTGCATCAGGATTGAGTTTAAAAGGCAAAAAGCCGAATTATGTACACGTAGAGTGAATCTTCTAAGAGTTTGTGATTTGTGCGGCTCCTAGGAGACCAGTATTAGATTCCGATGCACCAGTGCAGGTTTATTGTATCCCTTGGACCTTAACAGTTACCATGAAACACAGAATTTGCATCGGGAATGAAAACAAATGTCAGAATGCTGCCTAAAGTACAAGAGGAGTGAATCTTCCATGAGTTTTTGCTTTGAGCGGCTCCTGGAAAACCAGTATTAGATTCCGATGCACCAGTGCAGGTTTACTGTATCCCTTGGTAGTTAACAGTGGCCATGAAACACAGTAATTGCATCGGTATTGAATACAAAATGCACAATGCCGACTTAAGTACAAAAAGAGTGAATCTTCCATGAGTTTCTTATTTGAGCGGCTCCTGGGAGACCAGTAATAGATTCCGATGCACCATTGCAGGTTTACTGTATCCCTTGGAATTTAACAGTGACCATAAAACTCAGAAATTGCATCGGGATTGAATACAAAATTCAGAATGCCGACTTATGTACAAGAAGAGTGAATCTTCTAAGAGTTTGTGCTTTGTGCGGCTCCTGGGAGACCAGTTTTAGATTCCGATGTGCCACAGCAAGATTACTGTATCCCATGGACCTTAACATTGACGATGAAGCCCAGAAATTGCTTCGGGATTGAATTCAAAAGGCACAATGCCGTCATAAGTACAAGAAGAGTGAATCTTCTAAGAGTTTGTGCTTTGAGGGTCTCCTGGTAGACCAGTATTAGATTCCGTTGCCCCAGTGCAGGTTTACTGTGTACCTTGGACCATCACATTGACCATAAAACACAAAAATTGCATCGGTGTTGAAAACAGAAGGCACAATGCCGACATAAGTACAAGAAGTGTGAATCATCAAAGAGTTTTTGTTTGAGCGGCTCCTGAGAGCCCAGTATTAGTTTCATTTGCACCAGTGCAGGTTTACTGCATCTGTTGGACCTTCACATTGACCATGAAACACAGAAATTGCATCGGGATAGAATATAAGAGGCACAATGCCGACTTAAGTACAAGAAGAGTGAATCTTCCAAGAGTTTGTTCTTTGAGCAGCTCCTGGGAGAGCAGTATTATATTCCGATGCACCAGTGCAGGTTTTCTGTATCCCTTGGACCTTCCCATTAACCATGAACCACAGAAATTGCATCGGGGTTTAGTACATAAGGTACAATGCCGACTTAAGTACATTAAAGGTTGTATCTTCTTTTGGTGCTTTGAGCAGCTCCTGGGAGACCAGTATTAGATTGCTATGCACCAGGGCAGGTTTACTGTATCCCTAGGAATTTCACATTGATCATGAAAGACAGAAATTGCATCGGGATTGAATACAAAAGCACAAAGCCGACTTGTGTACAAGAAGAGTGAATCTTCTAAGAGTTTTTGCATTGAGCGGCTCCTGGGAAATCAGTATTAGATTCCGATGCACCAGTGCAAGTTCACTGTATCCCTTGGTACTTAACAGTGGCCATGAAACGCAGTAATTGCATCGGTATTGAATACAAAATGCACAATGCCGACTTAAGTACAAAAAGAGTGAATCTTCTATGAGTTTCTAATTTGAGCGGCACCTGGGAGACCAGTATTAGATTCCGATGCACCAGTGCAGGTTTTTCCGAATCCCTCGGAATTTAACAGTGACCATAAAACGCAGAAATTCCTCGGGATTGAATACGAAAGGCACGATGCCGACTTAAGTACAAGAAGAGTGAATCTTCTAAGAAGTTGTGCTTTGAGCGCCTCCTGGGACACCAGTGTTAGACTGGGATGCACCAGTGCAGGTTTACTTAATCCCTTGGAATTTAACAGTGACCATGAAACAGAGAAACTGCATCGGGATTGAATACAAAATGCACAATGCCAACTTAAGTACGAGAAGAGGAATCTGCTAAGTGTTTGTGCTTTGATCGCCTACTAGGTGACCAGTATTAGACACCGATGCATCAGTGTAGGGTTACTGTATACCTTGGACCTTCACATTGACCATGAATCACTCAAATTGCATCTGGATTGCATACGAAAGCAACAACGCTGACTTAAGTACAAGAAGGGTGAATCTTCGAAAAGCTTGTGCTTCGAGCGGCTCCTGGGAGACCAGTACTAGATTTCGATGCACCAGTGCAGGTTTACTGTATCCCTTGGACCTTCCCATTAACCATGAACCACAGAAATTGCATCGGGATTTAATACAAAGGGCACAATGCCGTCTTAAGTACAAGTAGAGAGAATCTTTTAAGGGTTTGTGCTTTGAGCGCCTCCTGGGAGACCAGTATTGGATTCCGATACACCACTGCAGGTTTACTGTATCCCTTGGAAGTTAACAGTGGCCATGAAACAGAGAAATTGCATCGGGATTGAATACAAAATGCACAATGTTGACTGAAGTACAAGAAGAGTGAATCTTCTATTAGCTTGTGCTTTGAGCCGCTCCTGGGAGACAAGTATCACATTGCGATGCACCATTGCAGGCTTACTGTATCCCTTGGACCTTCACATTGGCCATGAATCATAGTACTTGCATCGGGATTGAATACAAAAGGCACAAAGCCGACTTAAGGACAAGAAGAGTGAAACTTCTTTGTGCCTTTAGCGGCTCCTGGGAGACCAGTAATAGATTCAGATGCACCATTGCAGCTTTACTGTATCCCTTGGAATTTAACAGTGACCATAAAACTCAGAAATTGCATCGGGATTGAATACAAAATTCACAATGCCGATTTAAGTACAAGAAGAGTGAATCTTCTAAGAGTTTGTGCTTTGTGCGGCTCCTGGGAGACCAGTATTAGATTCCGATGTGCCAGTGCAGGATTACTGTATCCTTTAGACCATCACATTGACCATGAAACATAGAAATTGCATCGGGATCGAATAGAATTGGGCACATGAAGACTTAAGTACAAGAAGAGTGAATCTTTTAAGAGTTTGTTCTTTAAGCGGCTCCTGGGAGACCAGTATTAGATTCCGATGCACCACTGCACATTTACTGTATCCCTTGGATCTTAACTTTGACCATGAAACACAGAAATTGCTTCGGGATTGAACTCAAAAGGCACAATGCCGTCATAAGTACAAGAACAGTGAATCTTCTAAGAGTTTGTGCTTTGAGGGTCTCCTGGGAGAGCAGTATTAGATTCCGTTGCACCAGTGCAGGTTTACTGTATACCTTGGACCATCACATTGACCATAAAACACAGAAATTGCATCGGCATTGAATACAGAAGGCACAATGCCGACATAAGTGCAAGAAGAGTGAATCATCTAAGAGTTTTTGTTTGAGCGGCCCCTGGGAGACCAGTATTAGTTTCATTTGCACCAGTGCAGGTGTACTGTATCTGTTGGACCTTCACATTGACCATGAAACACAGAAATTGCATCGGGATTGAATACAAAAGGCACAATGCCGACTTAAGTACAAGAAGAGTGAATCTTCCAGGAGTTTGTGCTTTGAGCAGCTCCTGGGAGACCAGTATTATATTCCGATGCACCAGTGCAGGTTTTCTGTATCCTTTGGACCTTCCCATTAACCATGAACCACAGAAATGGCATCGGGGTTTAATACGTAAGGTGCATTGCCGACTTAAGTACATTAAAGGGTGTATCTTCTTTTTGTGCTTTGAGCAGCTCCTGGGAGACCAGTATTAGATTGCTATGCACCAGGTCAGGTTTACTGTATCCCTAAGACTTTTACATTGACCATGAAAGACAGAATTTGCATCGGGATTGAATACAAAATACAAAGCCGACTTGTGTATAAGAAGACTGAATCTTCTAAGAGTTTGTGCTTTGAGCGGCTCCTGGGAGACCAGTATTAGATCCAGATGCACCAGTGCAGGTTTACTGTATCCCTTGGAATGTAACAGAGACCATGAAACTCAGATATTGCATCAGTATTGAATTTAAAAGGCAAAAATCCGAATTATGTACACGTAGAGTGAATCTTCTAAGAGTTTGTGATTTGTGCGGCTCCTAGGAGACCAGTATTAGATTCCGATGCACCAGTGCAGGTTTACTGTGTCCCTTGGATCTTAACAGTTACCATGAAACACAGAATTTGGATCGGGAATGAAAACAAATGTCAGAATGCTGCCTAAAGTACAAGAGGAGTGAATCTTCCATGAGTTTTTGCTTTGAGCGGCTCCTGGAAAACCAGTATTAGATTCCGATGCACCAGTGCAGGTTTACTGTATCCCTTGGTAGTTAACAGTGGCCATGAAACACAGTAATTGCATCGGTATTGAATACAAAATGCACAATGCCGACTTAAGTACAAAAAGAGTGACTCTTCCATGAGTTTCTTATTTGATCGGCTCCTGGGAGACCAGTAATAGATTCCGATGCACCATTGCAGGTTTACTGTATCCCTTGGAATTTAACAGTGACCATAAAACTCAGAAATTGCATCGGGATTGAATACAAAATTTACAATGCCGATTTATGTACAAGAAGAGTGAATCTTCTAAGAGTTTGTGCTTTGTGCGGCTCCTGGGAGACCAGTTTTAGATTCCGATGTGCCAGAGCGGGGTTACTGTATCCCATGGACCTTAACATTGACCATGAAGCCCAGAAATTGCTTCGGGATTGAATTCAAAAGGCACAATGCCGTCATAAGTACAAGAAGAGTGAATCTTCTAAGAGTTTGTGATTTGAGGGTCTCCTGGGTGACCAGTATTAGATTCCGTTGCCCCAGTGCAGGTTTACTGTATACCTTGGACCATCACATTGACCATAAAACACAAAAATTGCATCGGTGTTGAATACAGAAGGCACAATGCCGACATAAGTGCAAGAAGTGTGAATCATCTAAGAGTTTTTCTTTGAGCGGCTCCTGAGAGACCAGTATTAGTTTCATTTGCACCAGTGCAGGTTTACTGCATCTGTTGGACCTTCACATTGACCATGAAACACAGAAATTGCATCGGGATAGAATACAAAAGGCACAATGCCGACTTAAGTACAAGAAGAGTGAATCTTCCAAGAGTTTGTGCTTTGAGCAGCTCCTACGAGAGCAGTATTATATTCCGATGCACCAGTGCAGGTTTTCTGTATCCCTTGGACCTTCCCATTAACCATGAAACACAGGAATTGCATCGGGATGGAATACAAAAGAAACAATGCCGACTTAGGTAGAAGAAGAGTGAATTTTCTGTGAGTTTGTGCTTTGAGCGGCTCCTGGGAGAGCAATATTGGATTCCGATACACCAGTGCGGGTTTACTGTATCCCTTGGAAATTCACAGTGGCCATGAAACAGAGAAATTGCATCGGGATTGAATACAAAATTCACAATGCCGATTTAAGTACAAGAAGAATGAATCTTCTAAGAGTTTGTGCTAACTGCGGCTCCTGGGAGACCAGTATTAGATTACGATGTGCCAGTGCAGGATTACTGTATCCTTTAGACCTTCACACTGACCATGAAACATAGAATTTGCATCGGGGTCGAATAGAATTGGGCACATGAAGACTTAAGTACAAGAAGAGTGAATCTTTTAAGAGTTTGTGCTTTGAGGGTCTCCTGGGAGAGCAGTATTAGATTCCGTTGCACCAGTGCAGGTTTACTGTATACCTTGGACCATCACATTGACCATAAAACACAGAAATTGCATCGGCATTGAATACAGAAGGCGCAATGCCGACATAAGTGCAAGAAGAGTGAATCATCTAAGAGTATTTGTTTGAGCGGCTCCTGGGAGACCAGTATTAGTTTCATTTGCACCAGTACAGGTGTACTGTATCTGTTGGACCTTCACATTGACCATGAAACACAGAAATTGCATCGGGATTGAATACAAAAGGCACAATGCCGACTTAAGTACAAGAAGAGTGAATCTTCCAAGAGTTTGTGCTTTGAGCAGCTCCTGGGAGACCAGTATTATATTCCGATGCACCTGTGCAGGTTTTCTGTATCCCTTGGACCTTCCCATTAACCATGAACCACAGAAATGGCATCGGGGTTTAATACATAAGGTACATTGCCGACTTAAGTACATTAAAGGGTGTATCTTCTTTTTGTGCTTTGAGCTGCTCCTGGAAGACCATTATTAGATCCAGATGCACCAGGTCCGGTTTACTGTATCCCTTGGAATGTAACAGTGACCATGAAACTCAGAAATTGCATCAGGATTGAGTTTAAAAGGCAAAAAGCCGAATTATGTACACGTAGAGTGAATCTTCTAAGAGTTTGTGATTTGTGCGGGTCCTAGGAGACCACTATTAGATTCCGATGCACCAGTGCAGGTTTACTGTATCCCTTGGTATTTAACAGTGGCCATGAAACGCAGTAATTGCATCGCTATTGAATACAAAATGCACAATGCCGACTTAAGTACAAAACGAGTGAATCTTCTATGAGTTTTTAACTTGAGCGGCTCCTGGGAGACCAGTATTAGATTCCGATGCACCAGTGCAGGTTTACCGAATCCCTCGGAATTTAACAGTGACCATAAAACGCAGAAATTCCTCGGGATTGAATACGAAAGGCACGATGCCGACTTAAGTACAAGAAGAGTGAATCTTCTAAGAAGATGTGCTTTGAGCGCCTCCTGGGAGACCAGTGTTAGACTGCGATGCACCAGTGCAGGTTTACTTAATCCCTTGGAATTTAACAGTGACCATGAAACAGAGAAACTGCATCGGGATTGAATACAAAATGCACAATGCCAACTTAAGTACGAGAAGAGGAATCTGCTAAGTGTTTGTGTTTTGATCGCCTACTAGGTGACCAGTATTAGATACCGATGCATCAGTGTAGGTTTACTGTATACCTTGGAACTTCACATTGACCATGAATCACACAAATTGCATCTGGATTGCATACGAAAGCAACAACGCTGACTTAAGTACAAGAAGAGGGAATCTTCGAAGAGCTTGTGCTTCGAGCGGCTCCTGGGAGACCAGTATTAGATTTCGATGCACCAGTGCAGGTTTACTGTATCCCTTGGACCTTCCCATTAACCATGAACCACAGAAATTGCATCGGGATTTAATACAAAGGGCACAATGCCGTCTTAAGTACAAGTAGAGAGAATCTTTTAAGGGTTTGAGCTTTGACCGCCTCCTGGGAGACCAGTATTGGATTCCGATACACCACTGCAGGTTTACTGTATCCCTTGGAAGTTAACAGTGGCCATGAAACAGAGAAATTGCATCGGGATTGAATACAAAATGCACAATGTTGACTGAAGTACAAGAAGAGTGAATCTTCTGTTAGCTTGTGCTTTGAACCGCTCCTGGGAGACAAGTATCACATTCCGATGCACCAGTGCAGGTTTACTGTATCCCTTGGACCTTCACATTGGCCATGAATCATAGTACTTGCATCGGGATTGAATACAAAAGGCACAAAGCCGACTTAAGGACAAGAAGAGTGAAACTTCTTTGTGCTTTTAGCGGCTCCTGGGAGAACAGTAATAGATTCAGATGCACCATTGCAGCTTTACTGTATCCCTTGGAATTTAACAGTGACCATAAAACTCAGAAATTGCATCGGGGTTGAATACAAAATTCACAATGCCGATTTAAGTACAAGAAGAGTGAATCTTCTAAGAGTTTGTGCTTTGTACGGCTCCTGGGAGACCAGTAGTAGATTCCGATGTGCCAGTGCAGGATTACTGTATCCTTTAGACCTTCACATTGACCATGAAACATAGAAATTGCATCGGGATCGAATAGAATTGGGCACATGAAGACTTAAGTACAAGAAGAGTGAATCTTTTAACAGTTTGATCTTTGAGCGGCTCCTGGGAGACCAGTATTAGTTTCCGATGCACCACTGCACGTTTACTGTATCCCTTGGATCTTAACTTTGACCATGAAACACAGAAATTGCTTCGGGATTGAATTCAAAAGGCACAATGTCGTCATAAGTACAAGAAGAGTGAATCTTCTAAGAGTTTGTGCTTTGAGGGTCTCCTGGGAGAGCAGTATTAGATTCCGTTGCACCAGTGCAGGTTTACTGTATACCTTGGACCATCACATTGACCATAAAACACAGAAATTGCATCGGCATTGAATACAGAAGGCACAATGCCGACATAAGTGCAAGAAGAGTGAATCATCTAAGAGTTTTTGTTTGAGCGGCCCCTGGGAGACCAGTATTAGTTTCATTTGCACCTGTGCAGGTGTACTGTATCTGTTGGACCTTCACATTGACCATTAAACACAGAAATTGAATCGGTAATGAATACAAAAGGCACAATGCCGACTTAAGTACAAGAAGAATGAATCTTAAAGGAGTTTGTGCTTTGAGCAGCTCCTGGGAGACCAGTATTATATTCCGATGCACCAGTGCAGGTTTCCTGTAACCCTTTGACCTTCCCATTAACCATGAACCACAGAAATGGCATCGGGGTTTAATACATAAGGTACATTGCCGACTTAAGTACATTAAAGGGTGTATCTTCTTTTTGTGCTTTGAGCAGCTCCTGGGAGACCAGTATTAGATTGCTATGCACCAGGTCAGGTTTACTGTATCCCTAGGACTTTTACATTGACCATGAAAGACAGAATTTGCATCGGGTTGAATACAAAATACAAAGCCGACTTGTGTATAAGAAGACTGAATCTTCTAAGAGTTTGTGCTTTGAGCGGCTCCTGGGAGACCAGTATTAGATCCAGATGCACCAGTGCAGGTTTACTGTATCCCTTGGAATGTAACAGTGACCATGAAACTCAGAAATTGCATCAGGATTGAATTTAAAAGGCAAAAATCCGAATTATGTACACGTAGAGTGAATCTTCTAAGAGTTTGTGATTTGTGCGGCTCCTAGGAGACCAGTATTAGATTCCGATGCACCAGTGCAGGTTTACTGTATCCCTTGGATCTTAACAGTTACCATGAAACACAGAATTTGCGTCGGGAATGAAAACAAATGTCAGAATGCTGCCTAAAGTACAAGAGGAGTGAATCTTCCATGAGTTTTTGCTTTGAGCGGCTCCTGGGAAACCAGTATTAGATTCCGATGCACCAGTGCAGGTTTACTGTATCCCTTGGTAGTTAACAGTGGCCATGAAACACAGTAATTGCATCGGTATTGAATACAAAATGCACAATGCCGACTTAAGTACAAAAAGAGTGAATCTTCCATGAGTTTCTTATTTGAGCGGCTCTTGGGAGACCAGTAATAGATTGCGATGCACCATTGTAGGATTACTGTATCCCTTGGAATTTAACAGTGACCATAAAACTCAGAAATTGCATCGGGATTGAATACAAAATTCACAATGCCGATTTATGTACAAGAAGAGTGAATCTTCTAAGAGTTTGTGCTTTGTGCGGCTCCTGGGAGACCAGTTTTAGATTCCGATGTGCCAGAGCAGGGTTACTGTATCCCATGGACCTTAACATTGACCATGAAGCCCAGAAATTGCTTCGGGATTGAATTCAAAAGGCACAATGCCGTCATAAGTACAAGAAGAGTGAATCTTCTGAGAGTTTGTGCTTTGAGGGTCTCCTGGGAGACCAGTATTAGATTCCGTTGCCCCAGTGCAGGTTTACTGTATACCTTGGACCATCACATTGACCATAAAACACAAAAATTGCATCGGTGTTGAATACAGAAGGCACAATGCCGACATAAGTACCAGAAGTGTGAATCATCTAAGAGTTTTTGTTTGAGCGGCTCCTGAGAGACCAGTATTAGTTTCATTTGCACCAGTGCAGGTTTGCTGCATCTGTTGGACCTTCACATTGACCATGAAACACAGAAATTGCATCGGGATAGAATACAAAAGGCACAATGCCGACTTAAGTACAAGAAGAGTGAATCTTCCAAGAGTTTGTGCTTTGAGCAGCTCCTAGGAGAGCAGTATTATATTCCGATGCACCAGTGCAGGTTTTCTGTATCCCTTGGACCTTCCCATTAACCATGAACCACAGAAATTGCATCGGGGTTTAGTACATAAGGTACAATGCCGACTTAAGTACATTAAAGGTTGTATCATCTTTTGGTGCTTTGAGCAGCTCCTGGGAGACGAGTATTAGATTGCTATGCACCAGGGCAGGTTTACTGTATCCCTAGGACTTTCACATTGACCATGAAAGACAGAAATTGCATCGGGATTGAATACAAAAGCACAAAGCCGACTTGTGTACAACAAGAGTGAATCTTCTAAAAGTTTTTGCATTGAGCGGCTCCTGGGAGACCAGTATTAGATCCTGATGCACCAGTGCAGGTTTAGTGTATCCCTTGGAATTTAACAGTGACTATGAAACTCAGATATTGTACCAGGATTGAATTTAAAAGGCACAAAGCCGAATTATGTACACGTAGAGTGAAACTTCTAAGAGTTTGTGATTTGTGCGGCTCCTAGGAGACCAGTATTAGATTCCGATGCACCAGAGCAGGTTTACTGTATCCCTTGAACCTTAACAGTTACCATGATACACAGAAATTGCATCGGGATTGAAAACAAAAGTCAGAATGCTGACTTAAGTACAAGAAGAGTGAATCATCCATGAGTTTTTGCTTTGTGCGGCTCCTGGGAAACCAGTATTAGATTCCGATGCACCAGTGCAGGATTACTGTATCCCTTGGTATTTAACAGTGGCCATGAAACGCAGTAATTGCATCGGTATTGAATACAAAATGCACAATGCCGACTTAAGTACAAAAAGAGTGAATCTTCTATGAGTTTCTAATTTGAGCGGCTCCTGGGAGACCAGTATTAGATTCCGATACACCAGTGCAGGGTTACTGTATCCCTTGGTCCTTCACATTGACCATGAATCATAGAAATTGCATCGGGATTGAATACAAAGGGAACATGCCCACTTAAGTACTAGAAGAGTGAATCTTCTAACAGTTTGTGATTAGAAAGACTATTGGGAGACCAGTATTAGATTCCGAAACACCATTGCACGTTTACTGTATCAATTGGACCTTCACATTGACCATGAAACGCAGAAACTGCATCGGAATTTAATACGAAAGGCACAATACCGACTTAAGTACAAGAAGAGTCAATCTTCTTTGTGCTTTGAGCGGCTCCTAGGAGACCAGTATTAGATTCTGATGCACCAGTGGAGGTTTACTGACTCCCTCGGAATTTAACAGTGACCATGGAACGCAGAAATTGCATAGGGATTTAATACAAAAGGTACAATACCGACTTAAGTACAAGAAGAGAGAACCTTTTAAGAGTTTGTGCTTTGAGCGCCTCCTCGGAGACCAGTATTGGATTCTGATGCACCAGTGCAGGTTTACTGCATCCCTTGGATCTTCAAATTGACCATGAAGCATAGAAATTGCATCGGGATTGAATACACATGGCACAATGCTGACTTAAGTACATTAAGAGTGAATCTTCTAAGAGTTTGTGCTTTGAGCGTCTCTTGGGAGACCAGTATTAGATTCCGATGCACCAGCGCAGGTTCACTGTATCCCTTGGAATTTAACAGTGGCCAAGAAACACAGAAATTGCATCGGTATTGAATACAAAAGGCACAATGCCGACTTAAGTGCAAAAAGAGTGAATCTTCTATGAGTTTGTTATTTGGGCGGCTCCTGGGAGACCAGTATTAGATTCCGAGGCACCAGTGAAGGGTTACTGTATCCCTTGGACCTTCACATTGACCATGAAACATAGAAATTGCGTCGGGATTGAATACAAAGCGCACATGCCCACTGAAATACAAGAAGATTGAATCTTCTAGCAGTTTGTGCTTTGAGAGGCTATTGGGAAACCAGTATTAGATTCCGAAGCACCAGTGCACGTTTACTGTTTCCCTTGGACCTTCACAGTGACCATGAAACACAGAAACTGCATCGGGATTTAATACGAATGCCACAATGCCGTCTTAAGTACAAGATGAGTCAATCTTCTTTGTGCTTTGATCAGCTCCTGGGAGACCAGTATTAGATTCCGATGCACCAGTGCAGGTTTACTGAATGCCTCGTAATTTAACAATGGCCATGAAACGCAGAAATTGCTCGAGATTGAATACAAATGGCACGATGCCGACTGAAGTACAAGAAGAGTGAATCTTCTAAGAGTTTGTAATTTGAGCGGCTCCTGGGAGGCCAGTGTTAGTCTGCGATGCACCAGTGCAGGTTAACTTAACCCTTTGGAATTTAACAGTGACCATGAGACGCGAAAATTGCATCGGGATTGAATAGAAAAGGCACAATACCGACTTAAGTACAAGAAGAGGGAATCTGATAAGAGTTTGTGTTTTGATCGCCTACTGGGAGACCAGTATTACATACCGATGCATCAGTGTACGTTTACTGTATACCTTGGACGTTCATATTGACCATGAAACACAGAAATAACATATGGATTGAATACGAAAGCAACAATGCAGACTCAAGTACAAGAAGAATGATTCTTCGAAGAGATTGTGCTTTGAGCGTATCCTGGGAGACCAGTATTAGATTTCGAGGCACCAGTGCAGGTTTACTGTATCCCTTGGACTATCCCATTAACCATGAACCACAGAATTTGCATCGGGAACTAATACAAAAGGTACATGCCCACTTCAGTACAAGAAGAGTGAATTTTCTAACAGTATGTGCTTTGAGTGGCTCCAGGGAAACCAGTATTAGATTCCGAAGCTCCAGTGCACGTTGACTGTATCCCTTTGACCTTCACATTGGCCATGGAACACAGAAATTGCATTAGGATTTAATATGAAAGGCACAATGCTGACTTAAGTACAAGAAGAGTCAATATTCTTTGTGCTGTGAGCAGCTCCTGGGAGACCAGTTATAGATTCCGATGCACCAGTGCAGGTTTACTGAATCCTTCGGAATTTAACAATGGCCATGAAACGCAGAAATTGATCGGGATTGAATACAAAAGGCACGATGCCGACTTAAGTACAAGAAGAGTGAATCTTCTAAGAAGATGTGCTTTGAGCGCCTCCCGGGAGACCAGTGTTAGACTACGATGCACCAGTGCAGGTTAACTTAATATCTTGGAATTTAACAGTGACCATGAAACGCAGAAATTGCATCGGGATTGAATACAAAAGGCACAATGCCGACTTAAGTACAAGAAGAGGGAATCTGCTAAGAGTTTGTGTTTTGGTCGCCTACTGGGAGACGAGTATTAGATACCGATGCATCAGTGAAGGTTTACTGTATACCGTGGACCTTCATATTGACCATGAAACACAGAAATAACATCTGGATTGAATACGAAAGCAACAATGAAGACTTAAGTACAAGAAGAGTGATTATTCGAAGAGTTTGTGTTTTGAGCGCCTCCTGGGAGACCAGTATTAGATTTCGATGCACCAGTGCAGGTTTACTGTATCCCTTGGACCTTCCGATTAACCATTAACCACAGAAATTGCATCGGGATTTAATATAAAAGGCACAATGCCGACTTAAGTACAAGAAGAGAGAATCTTATCAGAATATGCGCTTTTGAGCACCTTGTGGGTCACCAGTATTGGATTCCGATGCACCAGTGCAGGTTTACTGCATCCCTTGGATCTTGACATTAAACATGAAACACAGATATTGCATCGGGATTGAATACAAAGAGCACAGTGCCAACTAATATACAAGAAGAGTGAATCTTTTAAGAGTTTGTGCTTTGAGCGGGGCCTGGGTGACCTGTATCAGATTTCGATGCACCAGTGCAGGTGTACTGTATCCTCCGGAATTTAACAGAGACCATGATACACGTAATTGCATCGGGATTGAATACAACAGTCAGAATGCCGACTTAAGTACAAGAAGAGTGAATCTTCTTAGAGTTTGTGCTTTGAGCTTGTCCTGGGAGACCAGTATTAGTTTCCGATGCACCAGTGGAGTATTACTGTATCCCTTGGACCTTCACATTGACCATGAAATATAGAATTTGCATCGGAATTGAATACGAATGGCACAATGCCGACTTAAGTACAAGAAGAGGGAATCTGCTAAGTGTTTGTGTTTTGATCGCCTACTGGGAGACCAGTATTAGATACCGATGCATCAGTGTAGTTTTACTGTATACCTTGGACGTTCATATTGACCATAAACACAGAAATAACATCTGGATTGAATACGAAAGCAACAATGCAGAGTTAAGTACAAGAAGAATGATTCTTCGAAGAGTTTGTGCTTTGAGCGCCTCCTGGGAGACCAGTGTTAGACTGCGATGCACCAGTGCAGGTTAACTTAATCCCTTGGAATTTAACAGTGACCATGAAAAGCAGAAATTGCATCGGGATTGATTACAAACGGCACAATGCCGACTTAAGTACAAGAAGAGGGAATCTGCTAAGTGTTTGCGCTTTGATCGCCTACTGGGAGACCAGTATTAGATACCGCTGCATCAGTGTAGGTTTACTGTATACCTTGGACGATCATATTGACCATGAATCACAGAAATAACATCTGGATTGAATACGAAAGCAGCAATGCAGACTTAAGTACAAGAAGAATGATTCTTCGAAGAGTTTGTGCTTTGAGCGCCTCCTGGGGGACCAGTATTACATTTCGAGGCACCAGTGCTGGTTTACTGTATCCCTTGGACCATCCCATTAACCATGAACCACAGAAATTGAATCGGGATTTAATACAAAAGGCACAATGCCGACTTAAGTAGAAGAAGAGAGAATCTTATAAGAATGTATGCTTTGAGCGCCTCCTGGGACACCAGTATAGGTTTCCGATGCACCAGTGCAGGTTTACTGCATCCCTTGGATCTTGACATTAAACATGAAACACAGTAATTGCATCGGGATTGAATACAACAGTCAGAAAGGCGACTTAAGTACAAGAAGAGTGAATCTTCTAAGTGTTTGTGCTTTGAGCGTCTCCTGGGGGACCAATATTACTTTCCGATGCACCAGTGGAGTATTACTGTATCCCTTGGAACTTCACATTGACCATGAAAGATAGAAATTGCATCGGGACTGAATACTAATTTCACAATGCTGACTTTAGTACATTATGAATGAATCTTCTAAGAGTTTGTGCTTTGAGCGTCTCTTGGGAGACCAGTATTACATTCCGATGCACCAGTGCCGATTTTATGTATCCCTTGGACCTTAACAGTGACCATGAAACACAGAAATTGCATCGGGATTGAAAACAAAAGTCAGAATGCCGACTTAAGTACAAGAGGAGTGATTCTTCCAATAGTTTGTGCTTTGAGCGGATCCTGGGATACCAGTATTAGATTCCGATGCACCAGTGCAGGTTTACTGTATCCCTTGGAATTTAACAGTGGCCATGAAACACAGAAATTGCATCGGTATTGAATACAAAATTCACAATGCCGCTTTAAGTACAATAAGAGTGAATCTTCTATGAGTTTGTTATTAGGGCGGCTCCTGGGAGACCAGTATTAGATTCCGAGGCATCAGTGAAGGATTACTGTATCCCTTGGACCTTCACATTGACCATGAGACATAGAAATTGCGTCGTGATTGAATACAAAGGGCACATGCCCACTTAAACACAAGAAGATTGAATCTTCTAGCAGTTTGTGCTTTGAGAGGCTATTGGGAGACCAGTATTAGATTCCGAAGCACCAGTGCACGTTTACTGTATCCCTTGGACCTTCACAGTGACCATGAAACACAGAAACTGCATCGGGATTTAATACGAATGGCACAATGCCGACTTAAGTACAAGATGAGTCAATCTTCTTTGTGCTTTGATCAGCTCCTGGGAGACCAGTATTAGATTCCGATGCACCTGTGCAGGTTCACTGAATCCCTCGTAATTTAACAATGGCCATGAAACGCAGAAATTGCTCGAGATTGAATACAAATGGCACGATGCCGACTGAAGTACAAGAAGAGTGAATCTTCTAAGAGTTTGTGTTTTGAGCGGCTCCTGGGAGGCCAGTGTTAGACGGCGATGCACCAGTGCAGGTTAACTTAACCCTTTGGAATTTAACAGTGACCATGAAACGCAGAAATTGCATCGGGATTGAATAGAAAAGGCACAATGCCGACTTAAGTACAAGAAGAGGGAATCTGCTAAGAGTTTGTGTTTTGATCGCCTACTGGGAGACAAGTATTACATACCGATGCATCAGTGTATGTTTACTGTATACCTTGGAAGTTCATATTGACCATGAAACACAGAAATAACATATGGATTGAATACGAAAGCAACAACGCAGACTTAAGTACAACAAGAATGATTCTTCGAAGAATTTGTGATTTGAGCGTATCCTGGGAGACCAGTATTAGATTTCGAGGCACCAGTGCAGGTTTACTGTATCCCTTGGACTATCCCATTAAGCATGAACCACAGAATTTGCATCGGGATCTAATACAAAAGGCACAATGAGGACATACGTACAAGAAGAGAGAATCTTATAAGAGTGTGTGCTTTGAGCGCCTCCTGGGACATCAGTATAGGATTCCGATGCACCAGTGCAGGTTTACTGCATCCCTTGGATCTTCACATTAAACATGAAAAACAGAAATTGCATCGGGATTGAATACAACAGTCAGAAAGGCGACTTAAGTACAAGAAGAGTGAATCTTCTAAGTGGGTGTGCTTTGAGTGTCTCCTGGGAGACCAGTATTAGTTTCCGATGCACCTGTGGAGTATTACTGTATCCCTTGGTTCATCACATTGACCATGAAAGATAGAAATTGCATCGGGATTCAATACAAATTTCACAATGCTGACTTTAGTACATTAAGAGTGAATCTTCTAAGAGTTTGTGCTCTGAGCGTCTCTTGGGAGACCAGTATTAGATTCCGATGCACCAGTGCCGATTTACTGTATCCCTTTGACCTTAACAGTGACCATGAAACACAGAAATTGCATCGGGATTGAAAACAAAAGTCAGAATGCCGACTTAAGTACAAGAGGAGTGAATCTTCCAAGAGTTTGTGCTTTGAGCGGCTCCTGGGAAACCAGTATTAGTTTTCGATGCACCAGTGCAGGTTTACTGTATGCCTTGGACCTTCCCATTAACCATGTACCACAGATATTGCATCGGGATTTAATACAAGAGGCATAATGCCGACATAAGTACAAGAAGAGAGAATCTTTTCAAGAATTTGTGCTTTGAGCGCGTCTTGGGAGACCAGTATTGGATTCTAATGCACCAGTGCAGGTTTACTGCATCCCTTGGATCTTCACATTTGTCATGAAACACAGAAATTGCATCGAAATTGAATACAAAAGGCACAATGCCGACTTAAGTACAAGGGGAGTGAATCTTCTAAGAGTTTGTGCTTTGTGCGGCTGCTAGGAGACCAGTATTAGATTCGGATGCACCAGTGCAGGTTTACTGTATCCCCTGGACCTTAACAGTTACCATGAAACACAGAAATTGCATCAGGATTGAATACAAAATTCAGAATGCCAACTCATGTACAAGAAGATTGAATCATCTAAGAGTTTGTGCTTTAAGCGTCCCTTGGGAGATCAGTATTAGATTCCGATGCACCAGAGCAGGTTTATTGTATCTCTTGGAATTCAACAGTGGCCATGAAACACAGAAATTGCGTCGGTAGTGAATACAAAGGGCACAATGCCGACTTAAGTACAAAAATTGTGAATCTTCTATGAGTTTCTTATTTGAGCGGCTTCTGGGAGACCAGTATTAGATTCCGATACACCAGTGCAGGGTTACTGTATCCCTTGGACCTTCACATTGACCATGAATCCTAGAAATTGCATCGGCATTCAATACAAAGGGCACATGCCCACTTAAGTACAAGAAGAGTGAATCTTCTAACAGTATGTGCTTTGAGTGGCTGCAGGGAAACCAGTATCAGATTCCGAAGCTCCAGTGCACGTTGACTGTATCCCTTTGACCTTCACATAGGCCATGGAACACAGAAATTGCATTAGGATTTAATACGAAAGGCACAATGCTGACTTAAGTACAAGAAGAGTCAATATACTTTGTGCTTTGAGCAGCTCCTGGGAGACCAGTTATAGATTCCGATGAACCAGTGCAGGTTTACTGAATCCTTCGGATTTTAACAATGGCCATGAAACGCAGAAATTGCCTGGGATTGAATACAAAATACACGATGCCGACTTAAGTACAAGAATAGTGAATCTTCTAAGAGTTTGTGTTTTGAGCGGCTCCTGGGACCCCAGTGTTAGACTACGATGCACCAGTGCAGGTTAACTTAATATCTTGGAATTTAACAGTGACCATGAAACGCAGAAATTCCATCGGGATTGAATACAAAAGGCACAATGCCGACTTAAGTACAAGAAGAGGGAATCTGCTAAGAGGTTGTGTTTTGGTCGCCTACTGGGAGACGAGTATTAGATACCGATGCATCAGTGAAGGTTTACTGTATACCGTGGACCTTCATATTGACCATGAAACACAGAAATAACATCTGGATTGAATACGAAAGCAACAATGAACACTTAAGTACAAGAAGAGTGATTATTCGAAGAGTTTGTGTTTTGAGCGCCTCCTGGGAGACCAGTATTAGATTTCGATGCACCAGTGCAGGTTTACTGTATCCCTTGGACCTTCCCATTAACCATGAACCACAGAAATTGCATCGGGATTTAATATAAAAGGCACAATGCCGACTTAAGTACAAGAAGAGAGAATCTTATCAGAATATGCGCTTTGAGCGCCTTGTGGGACACCAGTATTGGATTCCGATGCACCAGTGCAGGTTTACTGCATCCCTTGGATCTTGACATTAAACATGAAACACAGATATTGCATCGGGATTGAATACAAAGAGCACAGTGCCAACTAATGTACAAGAAGAGTGAATCTTTTAAGAGTTTGTGCTTTGAGCGGGGCCTGGGTGATCTGTATCAGATTTCGATGCACCAGTGCAGGTGTACTGTATCCTCTGGAATTTAACAGAGACCATGATACACGTAATTGCATCGGGATTGAATACAACAGTCAGAATGCCGACTTAAGTACAAGAAGAGTGAATCTTCTTAGAGTTTGTGCTTTGAGCTTGTCCTGGGAGACCAGTATTAGTTTCCGATGCACCAGTGGAGTATTACTGTATCCCTTGGACCTTCACATTGACCATGAAACATAGAATTTGCATCGGAATTGAATACGAATGGCACAATGCCGACTTAAGTACAAGAAGAGGGAATCTGCTAAGTGTTTGTGTTTTGATCGCCTACTGGGAGACCAGTATTAGATACCGATGCATCAGTGTAGTTTTACTGTATACCTTGGACGTTCATATTGACCATAAACACAGAAATAACATCTGGATTGAATACGAAAGCAACAATGCAGAGTTAAGTACAAGAAGAATGATTCTTCGAAGAGTTTGTGCTTTGAGCGCCTCCTGGGAGACCAGTGTTAGACTGCGATGCACCAGTGCAGGTTAACTTAATCCCTTGGAATTTAACAGTGACCATGAAAAGCAGAAATTGCATCGGGATTGATTACAAACGGCACAATGCCGACTTAAGTACAAGAAGAGGGAATCTGCTAAGTGTTTGTGCTTTGATCGCCTACTGGGAGACCAGTATTAGATACCGATGCCTCAGTGTAGGTTTAATGTATACCTTGGACGATCATATTGACCATGAATCACAGAAATAACATCTGGATTGAATACGAAACCAGCAATGCAGACTTAAGTACTAGAAGAATGATTCTTCGAAGAGTTTGTTCTTTGAGCGCCACCCGGAAGACCAGTATTAGATTTCGAGGCACCAGTGCTGGTTTACTGTATCCCTTGGACCATCCCATTAACCATGAACCACAGAAATTGAATCGGGATTTAATACAAAAGGCACAATGCCGACTTAAGTACAAGAAGAGAGAATCTTATAAGAATGTGTGCTTTGAGCGCCTCCTGTTACACCAGCATAGGTTTCCGATGCACCAGTGCAGGTTTACTGCATCCCTTGGATCTTGACATTAAACATTAAACACAGAAATTGCATCGGGATTGAATACAACAGTCAGAAAGGCGACTTAAGTACAAGAAGAGTGAATCTTCTAAGTGTTTGTGCTTTGAGCGTCTCCTGGGGGACCAATATTACTTTCCGATGCACCAGTGGAGTATTACTGTATCCCTTGGAACTTCACATTGACCATGAAAGATAGAAATTGCATCGGGACTGAATACTAATTTCACAATGCTGACTTTAGTACATTATGAATGAATCTTCTAAGAGTTTGTGCTTTGAGCGTCTCTTGGGAGACCAGTATTACATTCCGATGCACCAGTGCCGATTTTATGTATCCCTTGGACCTTAACAGTGACCATGAAACACAGAAATTGCATCGGGATTGAAAACAAAAGTCAGAATGCCGACTTAAGTACAAGAGGAGTGATTCTTCCAATAGTTTGTGCTTTGAGCGGATCCTGGGATACCAGTATTAGATTCCGATGCACCAGTGCAGGTTTACTGTATCCCTTGGAATTTAACAGTGGCCATGAAACACAGAAATTGCATCGGTATTGAATACAAAATTCACAATGCCGCTTTAAGTACAATAAGAGTGAATCTTCTATGAGTTTGTTATTAGGGCGGCTCCTGGGAGACCAGTATTAGATTCCGAGGCATCAGTGAAGGATTACTGTATCCCTTGGACCTTCACATTGACCATGAAACATAGAAATTGCGTCGTGATTGAATACAAAGGGCACATGCCCACTTAAACACAAGAAGATTGAATCTTCTAGCAGTTTGTGCTTTGAGAGGCTATTGGGAGACCAGTATTAGATTCCGAAGCACCAGTGCACGTTTACTGTATCCCTTGACCTTCACAGTGACCATGAAACACAGAAACTGCATCGGGATTTAATACGAATGGCACAATGCCGACTTAAGTACAAGATGAGTCAATCTTCTTTGTGCTTTGATCAGCTCCTGGGAGACCAGTATTAGATTCCGATGCACCTGTGCAGGTTCACTGAATCCCTCGTAATTTAACAATGGCCATGAAACGCAGAAATTGCTCGAGATTGAATACAAATGGCACGATGCCGACTGAAGTACAAGAAGAGTGAATCTTCTAAGAGTTTGTGTTTTGAGCGGCTCCTGGGAGGCCAGTGTTAGACGGCGATGCACCAGTGCAGGTTAACTTAATCCTTTGGAATTTAACAGTGACCATGAAACGCAGAAATTGCATCGGGATTGAATAGAAAAGGCACAATGCCGACTTAAGTACAAGAAGAGGGAATCTGCTAAGAGTTTGTGTTTTGATCGCCTACTGGGAGACAAGTATTACATACCGATGCATCAGTGTATGTTTACTGTATACCTTGGAAGTTCATATTGACCATGAAACACAGAAATAACATATGGATTGAATACGAAAGCAACAACGCAGACTTAAGTACAACAAGAATGATTCTTCGAAGAATTTGTGATTTGAGCGTATCCTGGGAGACCAGTATTAGATTTCGAGGCACCAGTGCAGGTTTACTGTATCCCTTGGACTATCCCATTAAGCATGAACCACAGAATTTGCATCGGGATCTAATACAAAAGGCACAATGAGGACATACGTACAAGAAGAGAGAATCTTATAAGAGTGTGTGCTTTGAGCGCCTCCTGGGACATCAGTATAGGATTCCGATGCACCAGTGCAGGTTTACTGCATCCCTTGGATCTTCACATTAAACATGAAAAACAGAAATTGCATCGGGATTGAATACAACAGTCAGAAAGGCGACTTAAGTACAAGAAGAGTGAATCTTCTAAGTGGGTGTGCTTTGAGTGTCTCCTGGGAGACCAGTATTAGTTTCCGATGCACCTGTGGAGTATTACTGTATCCCTTGGTTCATCACATTGACCATGAAAGATAGAAATTGCATCGGGATTCAATACAAATTTCACAATGCTGACTTTAGTACATTAAGAGTGAATCTTCTAAGAGTTTGTGCTCTGAGCGTCTCTTGGGAGACCAGTATTAGATTCCGATGCACCAGTGCCGATTTACTGTATCCCTTTGACCTTAACAGTGACCATGAAACACAGAAATTGCATCGGGATTGAAAACAAAAGTCAGAATGCCGACTTAAGTACAAGAGGAGTGAATCTTCCAAGAGTTTGTGCTTTGAGCGGCTCCTGGGAGACCAGTATTAGTTTTCGATGCACCAGTGCAGGTTTACTGTATGCCTTGGACCTTCCCATTAACCATGTACCACAGATATTGCATCGGGATTTAATACAAGAGGCATAATGCCGACATAAGTACAAGAAGAGAGAATCTTTTCAAGAATTTGTGCTTTGAGCGCGTCTTGGGAGACCAGTATTGGATTCTAATGCACCAGTGCAGGTTTACTGCATCCCTTGGATCTTCACATTTGTCATGAAACACATAAATTGCATCGAAATTGAATACAAAAGGCACAATGCCGACTTAAGTACAAGGGGAGTGAATCTTCTAAGAGTTTGTGCTTTGTGCGGCTGCTAGGAGACCAGTATTAGATTCGGATGCACCAGTGCAGGTTTACTGTATCCCCTGGACCTTAACAGTTACCATGAAACACAGAAATTGCATCAGGATTGAATACAAAATTCAGAATGCCAACTCATGTACAAGAAGATTGAATCATCTAAGAGTTTGTGCTTTAAGCGTCCCTTGGGAGATCAGTATTAGATTCCGATGCACCAGAGCAGATTTATTGTATCTCTTGGAATTCAACAGTGGCCATGAAACACAGAAATTGCGTCGGTAGTGAATACAAAGGGCACAATGCCGACTTAAGTACAAAAATTGTGAATCTTCTATGAGTTTCTTATTTGAGCGGCTTCTGGGAGACCAGTATTAGATTCCGATACACCAGTGCAGGGTTACTGTATCCCTTGGACCTTCACATTGACCATGAATCCTAGAAATTGCATCGGCATTCAATACAAAGGGCACATGCCCACTTAAGTACAAGAAGAGTGAATCTTCTAACAGTATGTGCTTTGAGTGGCTGCAGGGAAACCAGTATTAGATTCCGAAGCTCCAGTGCACGTTGACTGTATCCCTTTGACCTTCACATAGGCCATGGAACACAGAAATTGCATTAGGATTTAATACGAAAGGCACAATGCTGACTTAAGTACAAGAAGAGTCAATATACTTTGTGCTTTGAGCAGCTCCTGGGAGACCAGTTATAGATTCCGATGAACCAGTGCAGGTTTACTGAATCCTTCGGATTTTAACAATGGCCATGAAACGCAGAAATTGCCTGGGATTGAATACAAAATACACGATGCCGACTTAAGTACAAGAATAGTGAATCTTCTAAGAGTTTGTGTTTTGAGCGGCTCCTGGGACCCCAGTGTTAGACTACGATGCACCAGTGCAGGTTAACTTAATATCTTGGAATTTAACAGTGACCATGAAACGCAGAAATTCCATCGGGATTGAATACAAAAGGCACAATGCCGACTTAAGTACAAGAAGAGGGAATCTGCTAAGAGGTTGTGTTTTGGACGCCTACTGGGAGACGAGTATTAGATACCGATGCATCAGTGAAGGTTTACTGTATACCGTGGACCTTCATATTGACCATGAAACACAGAAATAACATCTGGATTGAATACGAAAGCAACAATGAAGACTTAAGTACAAGAAGAGTGATTATTCGAAGAGTTTGTGTTTTGAGCGCCTCCTGGGAGACCAGTATTAGATTTCGATGCACCAGTGCAGGTTTACTGTATCCCTTGGACCTTCCCATTAACCATGAACCACAGAAATTGCATCGGGATTTAATATAAAAGGCACAATGCCGACTTAAGTACAAGAAGAGAGAATCTTATCAGAATATGCGCTTTGAGCGCCTTGTGGGACACCAGTATTGGATTCCGATGCACCAGTGCAGGTTTACTGCATCCCTTGGATCTTGACATTAAACATGAAACACAGATATTGCATCGGGATTGAATACAAAGAGCACAGTGCCAACTAATGTACAAGAAGAGTGAATCTTTTAAGAGTTTGTGCTTTGAGCGGGGCCTGGGTGATCTGTATCAGATTTCGATGCACCAGTGCAGGTGTACTGTATCCTCTGGAATTTAACAGAGACCATGATACACGTAATTGCATCGGGATTGAATACAACAGTCAGAATGCCGACTTAAGTACAAGAAGAGTGAATCTTCTTAGAGTTTGTGCTTTGAGCTTGTCCTGGGAGACCAGTATTAGTTTCCGATGCACCAGTGGAGTATTACTGTATCCCTTGGACCTTCACATTGACCATGAAACATAGAATTTGCATCGGAATTGAATACGAATGGCACAATGCCGACTTAAGTACAAGAAGAGGGAATCTGCTAAGTGTTTGTGTTTTGATCGCCTACTGGGAGACCAGTATTAGATACCGATGCATCAGTGTAGTTTTACTGTATACCTTGGACGTTCATATTGACCATAAACACAGAAATAACATCTGGATTGAATACGAAAGCAACAATGCAGAGTTAAGTACAAGAAGAATGATTCTTCGAAGAGTTTGTGCTTTGAGCGCCTCCTGGGAGACCAGTGTTAGACTGCGATGCACCAGTGCAGGTTAACTTAATCCCTTGGAATTTAACAGTGACCATGAAAAGCAGAAATTGCATCGGGATTGATTACAAACGGCACAATGCCGACTTAAGTATAAGAAGAGGGAATCTGCTAAGTGTTTGTGCTTTGATCGCCTACTGGGAGACCAGTATTAGATACCGATGCCTCAGTGTAGGTTTAATGTATACCTTGGACGATCATATTGACCATGAATCACAGAAATAACATCTGGATTGAATACGAAACCAGCAATGCAGACTTAAGTACTAGAAGAATGATTCTTCGAAGAGTTTGTTCTTTGAGCTCCACCCGGAAGACCAGTATTAGATTTCGAGGCACCAGTGCTGGTTTACTGTATCCCTTGGACCATCCCATTAACCATGAACCACAGAAATTGAATCGGGATTTAATACAAAAGGCACAATGCCGACTTAAGTACAAGAAGAGAGAATCTTATAAGAATGTGTGCTTTGAGCGCCTCCTGTTACACCAGCATAGGTTTCCGATGCACCAGTGCAGGTTTACTGCATCCCTTGGATCTTGACATTAAACATTAAACACAGAAATTGCATCGGGATTGAATACAACAGTCAGAAAGGCGACTTAAGTACAAGAAGAGTGAATCTTCTAAGTGTTTGTGCTTTGAGCGTCTCCTGGGGGACCAATATTACTTTCCGATGCACCAGTGGAGTATTACTGTATCCCTTGGACCTTAACAGTGACCATGAAACACAGAAATTGCATCGGGATTGAAAACAAAAGTCAGAATGCCGACTTAAGTACAAGAGGAGTGAATCTTCCAATAGTTTGTGCTTTGAGCGGATCCTGGGAGACCAGTATTAGATTCCGATGCACCAGTGCAGGTTTACTGTATCCCTTGGTATTTAACAGTGGCCATGAAACACAGAAATTGCATCGGTATTGAATACAAAATTTACAATGCCGCTTTAAGTACAAAAAGAGTGAATCTTCTATGAGTTTGTTATTAGGGCGGCTCCTGGGAGACCAGTATTAGATTCCGAAGCACCAGTGCAGGTTTACTGTATTCCTTGGACCTTCCCATTAACCATGAACCACAGAAATTTCATCGGGATTTAATATAAAAGGCACAATGCCGACTTAAGTACAAGAAGAGAGAATCTTATAAGAGTATGTGCTTTAAGCGCCTTGTGGGACACCAGTATTGGATTCCGATGCAGCAGTGCAGGTTTAGTGCATCCCTTGGATCTTCACACTAAACATGAGACACAGAAATTGCAGCGGGATGGAATACAAAGAGCACAGTGCCAACTAATGTACAAGAAGAGTGAATCTATTAAGAGTTTGTGCTTTGAGCGGGGTCTGGGTGACCAGTATCAGATTTCGATGCACCAGTGCAGGTGTACTGTATCCGTTGGAATTTAACAGAGACCATGAAACACGTAATTACATCGGGATTGAATACAACAGTCAGAATGCCGACTTAAGTACAAGAAGAGTGAATCTTCTTAGAGTTTGTGCTTTGAGCGTGTCCTGGGAGACCAGTATTATTTTCCGATGCACCAGTGGAGTATAACTGTATCCCTTGGATCTTCACATTGACCATGAAACATAGAAATTGCATCGGAATTGAATACAAATGGCACAATGCTGACTTAAGTACAAGAGGAGTGAATCTTCCAAGAGTTTGTGCTTTGAGCGGCTCCTGGGAGACCAGTAATAGATTCCGATGCACCTGTGCAGGTTCACTGTATCCCTTGGAATTTAACAGTGGCCATGAAACACAGAAATTGCATCGGTATTGAATACAAAAGGTACAATGCCGAATTAAGTACAAAAAGAGTGATTCTTCTATGAGTTTGTTATTTGGGCGGCTCCTGGGAGACCAGTATTAGATTCTGAAGCACCAGTGCAGGTTTACTGTATCCCGTGGACCTTCACATTGACCATGAAACATAGAAATTGCATCGGGATTGAATACAAAGGGCACATGCCCACTTAAGTACAAGAAGAGTAAATGTTCTAACAGTTTGTGCTTTGAGAGGCTATTGGCAGAACCAGTATCAGATTCCGAAGCACCAGTGCACGTTTACTGTATCCCTAGGTTCTTCACATTGACCATGAAACACAGAAACTGCATCGGGATTTAATACGAAAGGCACAATGCCGACTTAAGTACAAGAAGAGTCAATCTTCTTTGTGCTTTGAGCGGCTCCTGGGAGACCAGTATTAGATTCTGATGCACCAGTGCAGGTTTACTGAGTCCCTCGGAAATTAACAGCGACCATGAAACGCAGAAATTGCTCGGGATTGAATACAAAAGGCACGATGCCGACTTAAGTACAAGCAGAGTGAATCTTCTAAGAGTTTGTGCTTTGAGCGCCTCCTGGGAGACCAGTATTGGAATCTGATGCACCAGTGCAGGTTTACTGCATCCCATGGATCTTCACATTTAACATGAAACACAGAAATTGCATCGGGATTGAATACAAAAGGCACAATGCCGATTGAAGTACAAGAGGAGTGAATCATCTAAGTGTTTGTGCTTTGAGCGGCTTCTGGGAGACCAGTATTACATTCTGATGCACCAGTGCAGATTTACTGGGTTCTTTGGACCTTCGCATTTAACATGAAACACTGATATTGCATCGGGATTGTATACAAAATGCACAATGCCGATTTAAGTACAAGGAGAATGAATCTGCTAAGAGTTTGTGTTTTGATCGCCTACTGGGAGACCAGTATTAGATTCAGATGCATCGGTGAAGGTTCACTGTATCCCTAGGACTTTTCATTGACCATGAAACACAGAAATAGCATCGGGATTGAATACAAAAGGCACAATGCCGACTTTAAGTACGAGAAGGGTGAATCTTCTAAGAGTTTGTGCTTTGAGCGGCTCCTGGGAGACCAGTATTAGATTCCGATACACCAGTGCAGATTTACTGTATCCCTTGGACCTTCCCATTAACAATGAACCACAGAAATTGCATCGGGGTTTAATACAAAAGGTTCAATGCCGACGTAAGTACAAGAAAGAGTGACTATTTTTCTGCTTTGAGCGGCTGCTGGGAGACCAGTATTAGATTGGTATGCTCCAGGGCAGGCTTACTGTATCCCTTATAATTTAATAGTGACCATGAAAATCAGAAATTGCATCAGGATTGAATACAAAGAGCAAAAACCCAACTTATGTACAAGTAGAGTGATTCTTCTAAGAGTTTGTGCTTTGTGCGGCTCCTAGGAGACCAGTATTAGTTTCCAATGCACCAGTGCAGGTTTACTGTATCCCTTGGACCTTAACAGTTACCATGAAACACAGAAATTGCATCGGTATTGAATACAAAATTCAGTATGCCGACTCATGTACAAGAAGATTGAATCATCTAAGAATTTCTTCTTTAAGCGTCTCTTGGGAGACCAGTATTAGATTCCGATGCACCAGTGCAGGTTTACTGTATCCCTTGGAAGTCAACAGTGGCCATGAAACACAGAAATTGCATCGGTATTGAATTCAAGGGGCACATGCATACTTAAGTACAAGAAGAGTGAATCTTGTAACAGTATGTGCTTTGAGTGGCTCCAGGGAAACCAGTATTAGATTCCGAAGTTCCAGTGCACGTTGACTGTATCCCTTTGACCTTCACATTGACCATGAAACACAGACATAACATCTGGATTGAATACGAAAGCAACAATGAAGACTTAAGTACAAGAAGAGTGATTCTTCGAAGATTTTGTGTTTTGAGCGCCTGCTGGGAGACCAGTATTAGATTTCGATGCACCAGTGCAGGTTTGCTATATTGACCATGAAACACAGAAATAACATCTAGATTGAATACGAAAGCAACAATGAAGACTTAAGTACAAGAAGGGTGATTCTTCGAAGATTTTGTGTTTTGAGCGCCTCCTGGGAGACCAGTATTAGATTTCGATGCACCAGTGCAGGTTTACTATATCCCTTGGACCGTCCCATTAACCATGAACCACAGAAATTGCATCGGGATTTAATATAAAAGGCACAATGCCGACATAAGTACAAGAAGAGAGAATCTTATAAGAGTATGTGCTTTAAGCGCCTTGTGGGACACCAGTATTGGATTCCGATGCACCAGTGCAGGATTACTGCATCCCTTGGATCTTCACATTACACAAGAACCACAGATATTGCATCGGGATTTAATACAAAAGGCACAATGCCGAATTAAGTAAAAGAAGAGAGAATCTTCCAAGAGTTTGTGATTTGAGCGGATCCTGGGAGGCCAGTATTAGATTCCGATGCACCAGTGCAGGTTTACTGTATTCCTTGGAATTCAACAGCGGCCATGAAACACAGAAATTGCATCGGTATTGAATACAAAAGGCACAATGCCGACTTAAGTACAAAAATAGTAAATCTTATATGAGTTTCTTATTTGAGTGGCTCCTGTTAGACCAGTATTACTTTCAGATACACCAGTGCAGGGTTACTGTATCCCTTGGACCTTCACATTGACCATGAATCATAGAAATTGCATCGGCATTGAATACAAAGGGCACATGCCAACTTAAGTACAAGAAGAGTGAATCTTCTAACAGTATGAGCTTTGAGCGGCTCTGGGGAAACAAGTATTAGATTCCGAAGCTCCAGTGCACGTTGACTGTATCCCTTTGACCTTCACATTGACCATGAAACACAGAAATTGCATCGGGATTTAATACGAAAGGCACAATGCCGACTTAAGTACAAGAAGAGTCAATCATCTTTGAGCTTTGAGCTGCTCCTGTTTGACCCTGTATTAGATTCCGATGCACCAGTGCAGGTTTACTGAATCCCTCGGAATTTAACAATGGCCATGAAATGCAGAAATTGCTCGGGATTGAATACAAAATTCACGATGCCGACTGAAGTACAAGAAGAGTGAATCTTCTAAGAGTTTGTGTTTTGAGCGGCTCCTGGGAGGCCAGTGTTAGACTGCGATGCACCAGTGCAGGTTAACTTAATCCCTTGGAATTTAACAGTGACCATGAAACGCAGAAATTGCATCGGGATTGAATACAAAAGGCACAATGCTGACTTAAGTACAAGAAGAGGGAATCTTAGAAGAGTTTGGGCTTTGGGCGCCTCCTGGGACACCAGTATTGGATTCCGATGCAGCAGTGCAGGTTTAGTGCATCCCTTGGATCTTCACACTAAACATGAGACACAGAAATTGCAGCGGGATTGAATACAAAGAGCACAGTGCCAACTAATGTACAAGAAGAGTGAATCTTTTAAGAGTTTGTGCTTTGAGCGGGGTCTGGGTAACCAGTATCAGATTTCGATGCACGAGTGCAGGTGTACTGTATCCTTTGGAATTTAACAGAGACCATGAAACACAGAAATTGCATCGGGATTGAATACAACAGTCAGAATGACGACTTAAGTACAAGAAGAGTGATTCTTCTGAGAGTTTGTGCTTTGAGCGTCTCCTGGGAGACCAGTATTAGTTTCCGATGCACCAGTGGAGTATTACTGTATCCCTTGGACCTTCACATTGACCAAAAAACATAGAAATTGCATCGGGATTGAATACAAATGGCACAATGCTGACTTAAGTACATTAAGAGTGAATCTTCTAAGAGTTTGTGCTTTGAGCGTCTCTTGGGAGACCAGTGTTAGATTCCGACGCACCAGTGGCGATCTAGTGCATCCCTTGGACCTTAACAGTGACCATGAAACACAGAAATTGCATCGGGATTGGAAACAAAAGTCAGAATGCCGACTTAAGTACAAGAGGAGTGAATCTTCCAAGAGTTTGTGCTTTGAGCGCCTCCTGGGAGACCAGTATTAGATTTCGAGGCACCAGTGCAGGTTTACTGTATCCCTTGGACTATCCCATTAACCATGAACCACAGAATTTGCATCGGGATCTAATACAAAAGGCACAATGAGGACTTAAGTACAAGAAGAGAGAATCTTATAAGAGTGTGTGCTTTGAGCGCCTCCTGGGACACCAGTATAGGATTCAGATGCACCAGTGCAGGTTTCCTGCATCACTAGGATCTTCACATTAAACATGAAACACAGAAATTGCATCGGGATTGAATACAACAGTCAGAAAGGCGACTTAAGTACAAGAAGAGTGAATTTTCTAAGTGTGTGTGCTTTGAGTGTCTCCTGGGAGACCAGTATTAGTTTAGGATGCACCTGTGGAGTATTACTGTATCCCTTGGACCTTCACATTGACCATGAAAGATAGAAATTGCATCCGGATTGAATACAAATTTCACAATGCTGACATTAGTACATTAAGAGTGAATCTTCTAAGAGTTTGTGCTTTGAGCGTCTCTTGGGTGACCAGTATTAGATTCCGATGCACCAGTGCCGATTTACTGTATCCCTTGGACCTTAACAGTGACCATGGAACACAGAAATTAAATCGGGATTGAAAACAAAAGTCAGAATGCCGACTTAAGTACAAGCAGAGTGAATCTTCCAAGAGTTTGTGCTTTGAGCGGCTCCTGGGAGACCAGAATTAGTTTTCGATGCACCAGTGCAGGTTTACTGTATCCCTTGGACCTTCCCATTAACCATGTACCACAGAAACAGCATCGGGATTTAATACAAGAGGCACAATGCCGACGTAAGTACAAGAAAGAGTGAATACTTTTGTGCTTTGAGCGGCTGCTGGGAGACCAGTATTAGATTGCTAAACACCAGAGCAGGCTTACTGTATCCCTTGGAATTTAATAGTAACCATGAAACTCAGAAATTGCTCGGTATTGAATACAAAAGGCACAATGCCGACTTAAGTACAAGAAGAGGGAATCTGCTAAGAGTTTGTGTTTTGATCGCCTACTGGGAGACGAGTATTAGATACCGATGCATCAGTGAGGGTTTACTGTATACCGTTGACCTACATATTGACCATGAAACACAGAAATAACATCTGGATTGAATAGGAAAGCAACAATGAAGACTTAAGTACAAGACGAGTGATTATTCGAAGAGTTTGTGTTTTGAGCGCCTCCTGGGAGACCAGTATTAGATTTCGATGCACCAGTGCAGGTTTACTGTATCCCTTGGACCTTCCCATTAACCATGAACCACAGAAATTGCATCGGGATTTAATATAAAAGCACAATGCCGACTTAAGTACAAGAAGGGAGAATCTTATCAGAATATGCGCTTTGAGCGCCTTGTGGGACACCAGTATTGGATTCCGATGCACCAGTGCAGGTTTACTGCATCCCTTGAATCTTCACATTAAACATGAAACACAGATATTGCATCGGGATTGAATACAAAGAGCACAGTGCCAACTAATGTACAAGAGGAGTGAATCTTTTAAGAGTTTGTGCTTTGAGCGGGGCCTGGGTGACCTGTATCAGATTTCGATGCACCAGTGCAGGTGTACTGTATCCTTTGGAATTTAACAGAGACCATGATACACGTAATTGCATCGGGATTGAATACAACAGTCAGAATGCCGACTTAAGTACAAGAAGAGTGAATCTTCTTAGAGTTTGTGCTTTGAGTTTGTCCTGGGAGACCAGTATTAGTTTCCGATGCACCAGTGGAGTATTACTGTATCCCTTGGACCTTCACATTGACCATGAAACATAGAATTTGCATCGGAATTGAATACGAATGGCACAATGCCGACTTAAGTACAAGAAGAGGGAATCTGCTAAGTGATTGTGTTTTGATCGCCTACTGGGAGACCAGTATTAGATACCGATGCATCGGTGTAGTTTTACTGTATACCTTGGACGTTCATATTGACCATAAACACAGAAATAACATCTGGATTGAATACGAAAGCAACAATGCAGAGTTAAGTACAAGAAGATTGATTCTTCGAAGAGTTTGTGCTTTGAGCGCCTCCTGCGAGACCAGTGTTAGACTGCCATGCACCAGTGCAGGTTAACTTAATCCCTTGGAATTTAACAGTGACCATGAAAAGCAGAAATTGCATCGGGATTGATTACAAACGGCACAATGCCGACTTAAGTACAAGAAGAGGGAATCTGCTAAGTGTTTGTGCTTTGATCGCTTACTGGGAGACCAGTATTAGATACCGATGCATCAGTGTAGGTTTACTGTATACCTTGGACGATCATATTGACCATGAAACACAGAAATAACATCTGGATTGAATACGAAAGCAGCAATGCAGACTTAAGTACAAGAAGAATGATTCTTCGAAGAGTTTGTGCTTTGAGCGCCTCCTGGGAGACCAGTATTAGATTTCGAGGCACCAGTGCTGGTTTACTGTATCCCTTGGACCATCCCATTAACCATGAACCACAGAAATTGAATCGGGATTTAATACAAAAGGCACAGTGCCGACTTAAGTACAAGAAGAGAGAATCTTATAAGAATGTGTGCTTTGAGCGCCTCCTGGGACACCAGTATAGGTTTCCGATGCACCAGTGCAGGTTTACTGCATCCCTTGGATCTTTACATTAAACATGAAACACAGAAATTGCATCGGGATTGAATACAACAGTCAGAAAGGCGACTTAAGTACAAGAAGAGTGAATCTTCTAAGTGTTTGTGCTTTGAGCGTGTCCTGGGGGACCAATATTAGTTTCCGATGCAACAGTGGACTATTACTGTATCCCTTGGACCTTCACATTGACCATGAAAGATAGAAATTGCATCGGGATTGAATACTAATTTCACAATGCTGACTTTAGTACATTAAGAATGAATCTTCTAAGAGTTTGTGCTTTGAGCGTCTCTTGGGAGATCAGTATTAGATTCCGATGCACCAGTGCCGATATTATGTATCCCTTGGATCTTCACATTGACCATGAAACATACAAATTCCATCGGGATTAATTACAAAGGGCACATGCCCACTTAAGTACAAGAAGAGTGAATCTACTAACAGTTTGTGCTATGAGAGTCTATTGGGAGACCAGTATTAGATTCCGAAGCACCAGTGCACGTTTACTATATCCCTTGGACCTTCACATTGACTATGAAACACAACAACTGCATCGGGGTTTAATACGAAAGGCACAATGCCGTCTTAAGTACAAGAAGAGTCAAACTTCTTTGTGCTTTGAGCGGCTCCTGGGAGCCCAGTATTAGATTCCGATGCACCAGTGCAGGTTTACTGAGTCCCTCGGAATTTAACAGTGACCATGAAACGCATAAATTGTTCGGGATTGATTACAAAACGCACAATGCCGACTTAAGTACAAGCAGAGTGAATCTTCTAAGAGTTTATGCTTTGAGCGGCTCCTGGGAGACCAGTAAGAGTTTTCGATGCACCAGAGCAGGTTTACTGTATCCCTTGGACCTTCCCAATAACTATGTACCACAGAAATTGCATCGGGATTTAATGCAAAAGGCACAATGCCGACTTAAGTACAAGCAGAGAGAATCTTATAAGAGTATGTGCTTTAAGCGCCTTGTGGGACACCAGTATTGGATTCCGATGCAGCAGTGCAGGTTTGGTGCATCCCTTGGATCTTCACACTAAACATGAGACACAGAAATTGCAGCGGGATTGAATACAAAGAGCACAGTGCACACTAATGTACAAGAAGTGTGAATCTTTTAAGAGTTTGGGCTTTGAGCGGGGTCTGGGTGACCAGTATCAGATTTCGATGCACCAGTGCAGGTGTACTGTATCCTTTGGAATTTAACAGAGACCATGAAACACGTAATTACATCGGGATTGAACACAACAGTCAGAATGCCGAGTTAAGTACAAGAACAGTGAATCTTCTTAGAGTTTGTGCTTTGAGCGTGTCCTGGGAGACCAGTATTAGTTTCCGATGCACCAGTGGAGTATTACTTTATCCCTTGGACCTTCACATTGACCATGAAACATAGAAATTGCATCGGAATTGAATACAAATGGCACAATGCTGACTTAAGTACAAGAGGAGAGAATCTTCCAAGAGTTTGTGCTTTGAGCTGCTCCTGGGAGACCAGTAATAGGTTCTGAAGCACCAGTGCAGGTTTACTGTATCCCTTGGACCTTCACATTGACCATGAAACATAGAAATTGCATCGGGTTTGAATACAAAGGGCTCATGCCCACTAAAGTACAAGAAGAGTGAATCTTCTAACAGTTTGTGCTTTGAGAGGCTATTGGCAGAACCAGTATCAGATCTCGAAGCACCAGTGCACGTTTACTGTATCCCTTGGACCTTCACATTGACCATGAAACACAGAAACTGCATCGGGATTTAATACGAAAGTCACAATGCCGACTTAAGTACAAGAAGAGTCAATCTTCTTTGTGCTTTGAGCGGCTCCTGGGAGACCAGTATTAGATTCTGATGCACCAGTGCAGGTTTACTAAGTCCCTCGGAAATTAGCAGCGACCATGAAACGCAGAAATTGCTCGGGATTGAATACAAAAGGCACGATGCCGACTTAAGTACAAGGTGAGTGAATCTTCTAAGAGTTTGTGCTTTGAGCGCCTCCTGGGAGACCAGAATTGGAATCTGATGCACCAGTGCAGGTATACTGCATCCCTTGGATCTTCACATTTAACATGAAACACAGAAATTGCATCGGGATTGAATACAAAAGGCACAATGCCGACTCAAGTACAAGAGGAGTGAATCTTCTAAGAGTTTGTGCTTTGAGCGGCTTCTGGGAGACCAGTATTAGATTCCGATGCACCAGTGCAGATTTACTGGATCCTTTGGACCTTCGCATTTAACATGAAACACTGATATTGCATTGGGATTGTATACAAAAGGCACAATGCCGATTTAGGTACAAGGAGAATGAATCTGCTAAGAGTTTCTGTTTTGACCGCCTACTGGGAGACCAGTATTAGATTCAGATGCATCGGTGAAGGTTTACTGTATCCCTAGGACTTTTCATTGACCATGAATCACAGAAATTGCATCGGGATTGAATACACAAGGCACAATGCCGACTCTAAGTACGAGAAAGGTGAATCTTCTAAGAGTTTGTGCTTTGAGCGGCTCCTGGGGGACCAGTATTAGATACCGATACCCCAGTGCAGGTTTACTGGATCCCTTGGACCTTCACATTTACCATGAAACATAGAAATTGCATCGGGATTGAATACATCGGGCGCATGGCGACTTAAGTACAAGCAGAGTAATTCTTATGAGAGTTTGTGAGTTTAGCGTCTCCTGGGAGACCAGTATTAGATTCCGATGTACCAGTGGAGGTTTTCTGTATCCCTTGGACCTTCACATTGACCATGAAACACAGATATTGCATCGGGATTGAATACATAGCACAATGGCGACTTAAGTACAAGCATAGTGAATCTTCTAAGAGATTGTGCTTTGAGCGGTTCCTTGGGAATTAGTATTAGATTCCAATGTACCAGTGCTGGTTTACTGCATCCCTTGGGTCTTCACATTTAACATAGAACACAGAAATTGCATCGGGATTGAATACAATAGGCACAATGCCGACTTAAGTACAGGAAGAGTGAATCTTCTAAGAGTTAGTGTTTTGAGCACTTCCTGGGACCACAGTCTTAGATTCTGATGCACCAGTGCAGGTTTACTGTATCCCTTGGCCCTTCGCATTGACCGTGAAACTCAGAGATTGCATCGGGATGCAACACAAAAGGAAGACTGACGACTTAAGTACAAGAAGAGTGAATCTTCTAAGAGTTTGTGCTTTGAGCGGCTACTGGGAGACCAGTATTAGTTTCCGATGCACCAGTGGAGGTTTACTGTATCCCTTGCACCTTCACATTGACCACGAACCACAGGAATTGCATTGGGATTGAATACAAAAGGTACAAAGCACACTTATGTACAAGTAGAGTGAATCGTCTAAGAGTTTGTGCTTTGTGCGGCTCCTAGGAGACCAGTATTAGTTACCGATTCACCAGTGCAGGTTTACTGTATCCTTTGGACCTTAGCAGTTAAAATGAACACAGAAATTGCATCGGGATTGAATACAAAAGTCAGAATACCGACTTATGAACAAGAAGAATGAATCTTCCAAGATTTTGTGCTTTGAGCGGCTCCTGGGGACCAGTATTAGATTCCGATGCACCAGTGCAGGTTTACTGTATCCCTTGGAATTTAACAGTGGCCATGAAACACAAATATTGCATAGGGATTGAATACAAAATTCACAATGCCGACTTAAGTACAAGAAGAGTGAATCATCAAAGAGTTTGTGTTTTGAGCGGCTCCTGGAAGACCAGTATTAGATTCCGATGCACCAGTGCAGGTTTACTGTATCCCTTGATATTTAACAGTGACCATGAAACGCAGTAATTGCATCGGAAGTGAATACAAAAGTCACAATGCCGACTTAAGTACAAGAAGAGTTAATCCTGGGATTCCAGTTTTTGCTTCCGATGCACCAATGCATGGTAACTGCATCCTTTGGGCCTTCATATTGCCTATGAAACATAGAAATTGCATCGGGATTGATTACAAAAATACACAATGCTGACTTAAGTACAAGAAGAGTGAATCATCTAAGGGTTTGTGATTTGAGCGGCTCCTGGAAGACCAGTATTAGATTCGGATGCTCCAGTGCAGGTTTACTGTATCTCTTGGACCTTCACATTTAACATGAAACATAGAAATTGCATTGGGATTGAATACATCGGGCGCATGCCGACTTAAGTTCAAGCAGAGTAATTCTTCTGAGAGTTTGTGAGTTTAGCGTCTCCTGGGAGACCAGTATTAGTTTCCGATGTACCAGTGGAGGTTTTCTGTATCCCTTGGACCTTCACATTAACCATGAAACACAGATATTGCATCGGGATTGAATACATAGCACAATGGCGACTTAAGTACAAGCAGAGTGAATCTTCTAAGAGATTGTCCTTTGAGCGGTTCCTTGGAGATCAGTATTCGATTCCAATGTACCAGTGCTGGTTTACTGCATCCCTGGGGTCTTCGCATTTAACATAGAGCACAGAAATTGCATCGGGATTGAATACAAAAGGCACAATGCTGACTTAAGTTCAGGAAGAGTGAATCTTCTAAGAGTTGGTGTTTTGAGCACCTCCTGGGACCACAGTATTAGATTCTGATGCACCAGTGCAGGTTAACTGTATCCCTTGGCCATTCGCATTGACCGTGAAACACAGAGATTGCATCGGGATGCAACACAAAAGGAAGAATGACGACTTAAGTACAAGAAGAGTGAGTCTTCTAAGAGTTTGTGCTTTGAGCGGCTACTGGGAGACCAGTATTAGATTCCGATGCACCAGTGGAGGTTGACTGTATCCCTTGCACCTTCACATTGACCAAGAACCACAGGAATTGCATTGGGATAGTATACAAAAATCACAATGCCGACTTAATGACAAGAAGAGTGAATCTTCTTAATGTTTGTGCTTTGAGCGGCTCCTGGGAGACCAGTATTAGATTTCTATGCAACAGTGCAGGTTTACTGTATCCCTCGGCCCTTCACATTGTCCATAAAGCACAGATATTGCATCGGGATTGAAAACAAAAAGCACAATACCGCCTTAAGTACAAGAAGAGTGAACCTTCTAAGAGTTTCTGCTTTAAGCGCCTCTAGAGATAGAACAGTATTGAATTCCGACGCAACAGTGCAGGTTTACTGTATCCCTTGGACCTTCACATTGACCATGAAACACAGAAATTGCATCGGGATTGAATACA
The DNA here is from genome assembly GCF_023864345.2 of Schistocerca serialis cubense. Classification (NCBI taxonomy): domain Eukaryota; kingdom Metazoa; phylum Arthropoda; class Insecta; order Orthoptera; family Acrididae; genus Schistocerca; species Schistocerca serialis. The sequence goes on along the minus strand of NC_064642.1, from coordinate 769,649,412 downwards.
AAAGGCACAATACCGACTTATGATCAAGAAGAGTGAATCTTCCAAGAGTTTGTGCTTTGAGCGGCTCCTGGGATACCAGTATTAGCTTCCGAAGCACCAGTGCAGGGTAACTGTATCCTTTGGACCTTCACATTGAATATGAAACACAGAAAGTGCATTGGGGTTGAATACAAAAGGCGCAATGCCGACTTAAGTACAAGAAGAGTGAATCATCAAAGAATTTGTGTTTTGAGCGGCTCCTGGAGGACCAGTATTAGATTGCGATGAATCAGTGCAGGTTTACAGTATCCCTTAGGCCTTCACATTGATCATGAATCACAGAAATTGCATCGGGACTGAATACAAAAGGCACAATGCCGACTTAAGTACAAGAAGAGTGAATGTTCTAAGAGTTTGTGCTTTGAGCGTCTCCTGGGAGACCAGTATTAGTTTCCGATGTACCAGTGGAGGTTTTCTGTATCCCTTGGACCTTCACATTGACCATGATACACAGATATTGCATTGGGATTGAATACATAGAACAATGGCGACTTAAGTACAAGCAGAGTGAATATTCTAAGAGATTGTCCTTTGAGCGGTTCCTTGGAGATCAGTATTAGATTCCAATGTACCATTGCTGGTTTACTGCATCCCTGGGGTCTTCGCATTTAACATAGAGCACAGAAATTGCATCGGGATTGAATACAAAAGGCACAATCCCGACTTAAGTTCAGGAAGAGTGAATCTTCTAAGAGTTGGTGTTTTGAGCACCTCCTGGGACCACAGTATTAGATTCTGATGCACCAGTGCAGGTTTACTGTATCCCTTGGCCGTTCGCATTGACCGTGAAACACAGAGATTGCATCGGGATGCAACACAAAAGGAAGAATGACGACTTAAGTACAAGAAGAGTGAATCTTCTAAGAGTTTGTGATTTTAGCGTCTCCTGGGAGACCAGTATAAGTTTCCGATGTACAAGTGGAGGTTTTCTGTTTCCCTTGGACCTTCACATTGACCATGAAACACAGAAAGTGCATCGGGATTGAATACAAAAGGCACAATACCGACTTATGAACAAGAAGAGTGAATCTTCTAAGAGTTTGTGCTTTGAGCGGCTCCTGGGTGACCAGTATTTGATTCCGATGCAGTAGTGCAGGATTACTGTATCCTTTGGACCTTAACAGTTACCATGAAACACAGATATTGCATCGTGATTGAATAAAAAGGCAGATTGCCGACATATGAACTAGAAGAGTTAGTCCACTAAGATTTTGTGCTCTGAGAGACTCCAGGGAGAGCAGTATTAGTTTCTGATGCACCAGTGGAGGCATACTGTACCCCCTGGACCTTCACATTGACCATGAAACACAGCAATTGCATCGGAATAGTATTCACAAGCCACAATGCCGACTTAAGTAGAAGAAGAGTGAATCTTCTAAAATGTTGGGGCTTGAGCGTCTCCTGGGAGACCAGTAATAGATTCCGATGCGCCAGTGCTTGGTAACTGTATCCCTTGGACCTTCACATTGACCATGAAACACAGAAATTGCATCGGGATTAAATACAATAGGCACAATGCTGAATTAAGTAGAAGAAGAGTGAATCTTCTAAGAGTTTGTGCTTTGAGCGGCTCCTGGGATACCAGTATTTGCTTCCGAAGTACCAGTGCAGGGTAACTGTATCCTTTGGACCTTCACATTGACCATGAAACACAGAAAGTACATTGGGAATGAATACAAAAGGCACAATGCTGACTTAAGTAGAAGAAGAGTGAATCTTCTAAGAGTTTGTGCTTTGAGCGGCTCATGGCAGACCAGAATTATATTCCGATGCACCAGTGCAGGTTTACTGTATCCCTTGGACCTTCACATTTACCATGAAACATAGAAATTGCATCGGGATTGAATACAACGGGCACATGCTGACTTAAGTACAAGCAGAGTAATTCTTCTGAGAGTTTGTGGGTTCAGCGTCTCCTGGGAGACCAGTATTAGTTTCCGATGTACCAGTGAAGGTTTTCTGTATCCCTTGGACCTTCACATTGATCATGAAACACAGATATTGGATCGGGATTGAATACATAGCACAATGGCGACTTAAGCACAAGAAGAGTGAATCTTCTAAGGGTTTAGGACTTGAGCGTCTTCTGGGAGACCAATAATGGATTCCGATGCACCAGTGCTTGGTAACTGTACCCCTTGGACCTTCACATTGACCATGAAACACAGAAATTGCATCGGGATTGAGTACAAAAGGCACAATGCTGACTTTAGTAGAAGATGAGTGAATCTTCCAAGAGTTTGTGCTTTGAGCGGCTCCTGGGATACCAGTATTTGCTTCCGAAGCACCATTCCAGGGTAACTGTATCCTTTGGACCTTCACATTGACCATGAAACACAGAAAGTGCATTGGGATTGAATACAAAAGGCGCAAGGCCGACCTAAGTACAAGAAGAGTGAATCAACAAAGAGTTGGTGCTTTGAGCGGCTCCTGGAGGACCAGTATTAGATTGCGAAGCATCAGTGCAGGTTTACAGAATCCCTTAGGCCTTCAAATTGACAATGAATCACAGAAATTGCATCGGGACTGAATACAAAACGCACAATGCCGACTTAAGTGCAAGAAGAGTGAATGTTCTAAGAGTTTGTGCTTTGAGCGGCTCCTGGGAGACCAGTAATAGATTCTGATGCACCAGTGCAGGTTCACTGTATCCCTTGCAATTTAACAGTGGCCATGAAACACAGAAATTGCATCGGTATTGAATACAAAAGGCACAATGCCGACTTAAGTACAAAAAGAGTGAATCTTCTACGAGTTTCTTATTTGGGCGGCGTCTGGGAGACCAGTAATAGATTCCGAAGCACCAGTGCAGGTTTACTGTATCCCTTGGACCTTCACACTGACCATGAAACATAGAAATTGCATCGGGATTGAATACAAAAGGTACATGCCCACCTCAGTACAAGAAGAGTGAATCTTATAACAGTTTGTGCTTTGAGAGGCTATTGGGAGAGCAGTATTAGATTCCGAAGCACCAGTGCACGTTTACTGTATCCCTTGGACCTTCACAGTGACCATGAAACACAGAAACTGCATCGGGATTTAATACGAATGGCACAATGCCGACTTAAGTATAAGATGAGTCAATCTTCTTTGTGCTTTGAGCAGCTCCTGGGAGACCAGTATTACATTCCGATGCACCAGTGCAGGTTTACTGAATCCCTCGGAATTTAACAATGGTCATGAAACGCAGAAATTGCTCGAGACTGAATACAAATGGCACGATGCCGACTGAAGTACAAGAAGAGTGAATCTTCTAAGAGTTTGTGTTTTGAGCGGCTCCTGGGAGGCCAGTGTTAGACTGCGATTCACCAGTGCAGGTTAACTTAATCCTTTGGAATTTAACAGTGACCATGAAACGCAGAAATTGCATCGGGATTGAATAGAAAAGGCACAATGCCGACTTAAGTACAAGAAGAGGGAATCTGCTAAGAGTTTGTGTTTTGATCGCCTACTGGGAGACCAGTATTACATACCGATGCATCAGTGTATGTTTACTGTATACGTTGGACGTTCATATTGACCATGAAACACAGAAATAACATATGGATTGAATACGAAAGCAACAATGCAGAGTTAAGTACAAGAAGAATGATTCTTCGAAGAGTTTGTGCTTTGAGCGCCTCCTGGGAGACCAGTATTAGATTTCGAGGCACCAGTGCAGGTTTACTGTATCCCTTGGACTATCCCATTAACCATGAACCACAGAATTTGCATCGGGATCTAATACAAAAGGCACAATGAGGACTTAAGTACAAGAAGAGAGAATCTTATAAGAGTGTGTGCTTTGAGCGCCTCCTGGGACACCAGTATAGGATTCCGATGCACCAGTGCAGGTTTACTGCATCACTAGGATCTTCACATTAAACATGAAACACAGAAATTGCATCGGGATTGAATACAACAGTCAGAAAGGCGACTTAAGTACAAGAAGAGTGAATTTTCTAAGTGTGTGTGCTTTGAGTGTCTCCTGGGAGACCAGTATTAGTTTCTGATGCACCTGTGGAGTATTACTGTATCCCTTGGACCTTCACATTGACCATGAAAGATAGAAATTGCATCCGGATTGAATACAAATTTCACAATGCTGACATTAGTACATTAAGAGTGAATCTTCTAAGAGTTTGTGCTTTGAGCGTCTCTTGGGAGACCAGTATTAGATTCCGATGCACCAGTGCCGATTTACTGTATCCCTTGGACCTTAACAGTGACCATGAAACACAGAAATTGCATCGGGATTGAAAACAAAAGTCAGAATGCCGACTTAAGTACAAGCAGAGTGAATCTTCCAAGAGTTTGTGCTTTGAGCGGCTCCTGGGAGACCAGAATTAGTTTTCGATGCACCAGTGCAGGTTTACTGTATCCCTTGGACCTTCCCATTAACCATGTACCACAGAAACTGCATCGGGATTTAATACAAGAGGCACAATGCCGACGTAAGTACAAGAAAGAGTGAATACTTTTGTGCTTTGAGCGGCTGCTGGGAGACCAGTATTAGATTGCTAAACACCAGAGCAGGCTTACTGTATCCCTTGGAATTTAATAGTAACCATGAAACTCAGAAATTGCTCGGTATTGAATACAAAAGGCACAATGCCGACTTAAGTACAAGAAGAGGGAATCTGCTAAGAGTTTGTGTTTTGATCGCCTACTGGGAGACGAGTATTAGATACCGATGCATCAGTGAGGGTTTATTGTATACCGTGGACCTACATATTGACCATGAAACACAGAAATAACATCTGGATTGAATAGGAAAGCAACAATGAAGACTTAAGTACAAGACGAGTGATTATTCGAAGAGTTTGTGTTTTGAGCGCCTCCTGGGAGACCAGTATTAGATTTCGATGCACCAGTGCATGTTTACTGTATCCCTTGGACCTTCCCATTAACCATGAACCACAGAAATTGCATCGGGATTTAATATAAAAGGCACAATGCCGACTTAAGTACAAGAAGAGAGAATCTTATCAGAATATGCGCTTTGAGCGCCTTGTGGGACACCAGTATTGGATTCCGATGCACCAGTGCAGGTTTACTGCATCCCTTGAATCTTCACATTAAACATGAAACACAGATATTGCATCGGGATTGAATACAAAGAGCACAGTGCCAACTAATGTACAAGAGGAGTGAATCTTTTAAGAGTTTGTGTTTTGAGCGGGGCCTGGGTGACCTGTATCAGATTTCGATGCACCAGTGCAGGTGTACTGTATCCTTTGGAATTTAACAGAGACCATGATACACGTAATTGCATCGGGATTGAATACAACAGTCAGAATGCCGACTTAAGTACAAGAAGAGTGAATCTTCTTAGAGTTTGTGCTTTGAGCTTGTCGTGGGAGACCAGTATTAGTTTCCGATGCACCAGTGGAGTATGACTGTATCCCTTGGACCTTCACATTGACCATGAAACATAGAATTTGCATCGGAATTGAATACGAATGGCACAATGCCGACTTAAGTACAAGAAGAGGGAATCTGCTAAGTGATTGTGTTTTGATCGCCTACTGGGAGACCAGTATTAGATACCAATGCATCGGTGTAGTTTTACTGTATACCTTGGACGTTCATATTGACCATAAACACAGAAATAACATCTGGATTGAATACGAAAGCAACAATGCAGAGTTAAGTACAAGAAGATTGATTCTTCGAAGAGTTTGTGCTTTGAGCGCCTCCTGCGAGACCAGTGTTAGACTGCCATGCACCAGTGCAGGTTAACTTAATCCCTTGGAATTTAACAGTGACCATGAAAAGCAGAAATTGCATCGGGATTGATTACAAACGGCACAATGCCGACTTAAACACAAGAAGAGGGAATCTGCTAAGTGTTTGTGCTTTGATCGCTTACTGGGAGACCAGTATTAGATACCGATGCATCAGTGTAGGTTTACTGTATACCTTGGACGATCATATTGACCATGAAACACAGAAATAACATCTGGATTGAATACGAAAGCAGCAATGCAGACTTAAGTACAAGAAGAATGATTCTTCGAAGAGTTTGTGCTTTGAGCGCCTCCTGGGAGACCAGTATTAGATTTCGAGGCACCAGTGCTGGTTTACTGTATCCCTTGGACCATCCCATTAACCATGAACCACAGAAATTGAATCGGGATTTAATACAAAAGGCACAATGCCGACTTAAGTACAAGAAGAGAGAATCTTATAAGAATGGGTGCTTTGAGCGCCTCCTGGGACACCAGTATAGGTTTCCGATGCACCAGTGCAGGTTTACTGCATCCCTTGGATCTTTACATTAAACATGAAACACAGAAATTGCATCGGGATTGAATACAACAGTCAGAAAGGCGACTTAAGTACAAGAAGAGTGAATCTTCTAAGTGTTTGTGCTTTGAGCGTGTCCTGGGGGACCAATATTAGTTTCCGATGCAACAGTGGAGTATTACTGTATCCCTTGGACCTTCACATTGACCATGAAAGATAGAAATTGCATCGGGATTGAATACTAATTTCACAATGCTGACTTTAGTACATTAAGAATGAATCTTCTAAGAGTTTGTGCTTTGAGCGTCTCTTGGGAGATCAGTATTAGATTCCGATGCACCAGTGCCGATATTATGTATCCCTTGGATCTTCACATTGACCATGAAACATACAAATTCCATCGGGATTAATTACAAAGGGCACATGCCCACTTAAGTACAAGAAGAGTGAATCTTCTAACAGTTTGTGCTTTGAGAGACTATTGGCAGAACCAGTATCAGATCCGAAGCACCAGTGCACGTTTACTGTATCCCTTGGACCTTCACATTGACCATGAAACACAGAAACTGCATCGGGATTTAATACGAAAGGCACAATGCCGACTTAAGTACAAGAAGAGTCAATCTTCTTTGTGCTTTGAGCGGCTCCTGGGAGACCAGTATTAGATTCTGATGCACCAGTGCAGGTTTACTGAGTCCCTCGGAAATTAGCAGCGACCATGAAACGCAGAAATTGCTCGGGATTGAATACAAAAGGCACGATGCCGACTTAAGTACAAGGTGAGTGAATCTTCTAAGAGTTTGTGCTTTGAGCGCCTCCTGGGAGACCAGTATTGGAACCTGATGCACCAGTGCAGGTATACTGCATCCCTTGGATCTTCACATTTAACATGAAACACAGAAATTGCATCGGGATTGAATACAAAAGGCACAATGCCGACTCAAGTACAAGAGGAGTGAATCTTCTAAGAGTTTGTGCTTTGAGTGGCTTCTGGGAGACCAGTATTAGATTCCGATGCCCCAGTGCAGATATACTGGATCCTTTGGACCTTCGCATTTAACATGAAACACTGATATTGCATTGGGATTGTATACAAAAGGCACAATGCCGATTTCGGTACAAGGAGAATGAATCTGATGAGAGTTTGTGTTTTGATCGCCTACTGGGAGACCAGTATTAGATTCAGATGCATCGGTGAAGGTTTACTGTATCCCTAGGACTTTTCATTGACCATGAATCACAGAAATAGCATCGGGATTGAATACAAAAGGCACAATGCCGACTTTAAGTACGAGAAAGGTGAATCTTCTAAGAGTTTGTGCTTTGAGCGGCTGCTGGGGGACCAGTATTAGATACCGATACACCAGTGCAGGTTTACTGGATCCCTTGGACCTACACATTTACCATGAAACATTGAAATTGCATCGGGATTGAATACATCGGGCGCATGGCGACTTAAGTACAAGCAGAGTAATTCTTATGAGAGTTTGTGAGTTTAGCGTCTCCTGGGAGACCAGTATTAGTTTCCGATGTACCAGTGGAGGTTTTCTGTATCCCTTGGACCTTCACATTAACCATGAAACACAGATATTGCATCGGGATTGAATACATAGCACAATGGCGACTTAAGTACAAGCAGACTGAATCTTCTAAGAGATTGTCCTTTGAGCGGTTCCTTGGAGATCAGTATTAGATTCCAATGTACCAGTGCTGGTTTACTGCATCCCTGGGGCCTTCGCATTTAACATAGAGCACAGACATTGCATCGGGATTGAATACAAAAGGCACAATGCCGACTTAAGTTCAGGAAGAGTGAATCTTCTAAGAGTTGGTGTTTTGAGCACCTCCTGGGACCACAGTATCAGATTCTGATGCACCAGTGCAGGTTTACTGTATCCCTTGGCCCTTTGCATTGACCGTGAAACACAGAGATTGCATCGGGATGCAACACAAAAGGAAGAATGACGACTTAAGTACAAGAAGAGTGAGTCTTCTAAGAGTTTGTGCTTTGAGCGGCTACTGGTAGACCAGTATTAGATTCCGATGCACCAGTGGAGGTTTACTGTATCCCTTGCACCTTCACATTGCCCAAGAACCACAGGAATTGCATTGGGATAGTATACAAAAATCACAATGCCGACTTAAGGACAAGAAGAGTGAATCTTCTTAATGTTTGTGCTTTGAGCGGCTCCTGGGAGACCAGTATTAGATTTCTATGCACCAGTGCAGGTTTACTGTATCCCTTGGCCCTTCACATTGTCCATGAAGCACAGAAATTGCATCGGGATTGAAAACAAAAAGCACAATACCGCCTTAAGTACAAGAAGAGTGAACCTTCTAAGAGTTTCTGCTTTAAGCGCCTCTAGAGATAGAACAGTATTGAATTCCGACGCAACAGTGCAGGTTTACTGTATCCCTTGGACCTTCACATTGACCATGAAACACAGAAATTGCATCGGGATTGAATACAAAAGGCACAATACCGACTTATGATCAAGAAGAGTGAATCTTCCAAGAGTTTGTGCTTTGAGCGGCTCCTGGGTGACCAGAATTAGATTCCGATGCAGTAGTGCAGGTTTACTGTATCATTTGGAACTTAACTGATACCATGAAACACAGATATTGCATCGGGATTGAATACAAAAGGCAGATTGCCGACTTAAGAACGAGAAGAATTAGTCCACTAAGATTTTGTGCTCTGAGGGACTCCTGGGAGAGCAGTATTAATTTCTGATGCACCAGTGGAGGCATACTGTATCCCTTGGACCTACACATTGACCATGAAACACAGCAATTGCATCGGGATTGTATTCACAAGCCACAATGCCGACTTAAGCACAAGAAGAGTGAATCTTCTAAGTGTTTGTGCTTTGAGCGGCTCCTGGGATACCAGTATTAGCTTCCGAAGCACCAGTGCAGGGTAACTGTATCCTTTGGACCTTCACATTGATCATGAATCACAGAAATTGCATCGGGACTGAATACAAAAGGCACAATGCCGACTTAAGTACAAGAAGAGTGAATGTTCTAAGAGTTTGTGCTTTGAGCGTCTCCTGGGAGACCAGTATTAGTTTCCGATGTACCAGTGGAGGTTTTCTGTATCCCTTGGACCTTCACATTGACCATGATACACAGATATTGCATTGGGATTGAATACATAGCACAATGGCGACTTAAGTACAAGCAGAGTGAATATTCTAAGAGGTTGTCCTTTGAGCGGTTCCTTGGAGATCAGTATTAGATTCCAATGTACCATTGCTGGTTTACTGCATCCCTCTGGTCTTCGCATTTAACATAGAGCACAGAAATTGCATCGGGATTGAATACAAAAGGCACAATCCCGACTTAAGTTCAGGAAGAGTGAATCTTCTAAGAGTTGGTGTTTTGAGCACCTCCTGGGACCACAGTATTAGATTCTGATGCACCAGTGCAGGTTTACTGTATCCCTTGGCCGTTCGCATTGACCGTGAAACACAGAGATTGCATCGGGATGCAACACAAAAGGAAGAATGACGACTTAAGTACAAGAAGAGTGAATCTTCTAAGAGTTTGTGATTTTAGCGTCTCCTGGGAGACCAGTATAAGTTTCCGATGTACAAGTGGAGGTTTTCTGTTTCCCTTGGACCTTCACATTGACCATGAAACACAGAAAGTGCATCGGGATTGAATACAAAAGGCACAATACCGACTTATGAACAAGAAGAGTGAATCTTCTAAGAGTTTGTGCTTTGAGCGGCTCCTGGGTGACCAGTATTTGATTCCGATGCAGTAGTGCAGGATTACTGTATCCTTTGGACCTTAACAGTTACCATGAAACACAGATATTGCATCGTGATTGAATAAAAAGGCAGATTGCCGACATATGAACTAGAAGAGTTAGTCCACTAAGATTTTGTGCTCTGAGAGACTCCAGGGAGAGCAGTATTAGTTTCTGATGCACCAGTGGAGGCATACTGTACCCCCTGGACCTTCACATTGACCATGAAACACAGCAATTGCATCGGAATTGTATTCACAAGCCACAATGCCGACTTAAGTAGAAGAAGAGTGAATCTTCTAAAATGTTGGGGCTTGAGCGTCTCCTGGGAGACCAGTAATAGATTCCGATGCGCCAGTGCTTGGTAACTGTATCCCTTGGACCTTCACATTGACCATGAAACACAGAAATTGCATCGGGATTAAATACAATAGGCACAATGCTGACTTAAGTAGAAGAAGAGTGAATCTTCTAAGAGTTTGTGCTTTGAGCGGCTCCTGGGATACCAGTATTTGCTTCCGAAGTACCAGTGCAGGGTAACTGTATCCTTTGGACCTTCACATTGACCATGAAACACAGAAAGTACATTGGGAACGAATACAAAAGGCACAATGCTGACTTAAGTAGAAGAAGAGTGAATCTTCTAAGAGTTTGTGCTTTGAGCGGCTCATGGCAGACCAGTATTATATTCCGATGCACCAGTGCAGGTTTACTGTATCCCTTGGACCTTCACATTTACCATGAAACATAGAAATTGCATCGGGATTGAATACAACGGGCACATGCTGACTTAAGTACAAGCAGAGTAATTCTTCTGAGAGTTTGTGGGTTCAGCGTCTCCTGGGAGACCAGTATTAGTTTCCGATGTACCAGTGAAGGTCTTCTGTATCCCTTGGACCTTCACATTGATCATGAAACACAGATATTGGATCGGGATGGAATACATAGCACAATGGCGACTTAAGCACAAGAAGAGTGAATCTTCTAAGGGTTTAGGACTTGAGCGTCTTCTGGGAGACCAATAATGGATTCCGATGCACCAGTGCTTGGTAACTGTATCCCTTGATCCTTCACATTGACCATGAAACACAGAAATTGCATCGGGATTGAGTACAAAAGGCACAATGCTGACTTTAGTAGAAGAAGAGTGAATCTTCCAAGAGTTTGTGCTTTGAGCGGCTCCTGGGAGACCAGTATTAGATTCCGATGCACAGTGCAGGTTTACTGCATTCCTTTGTATTTAACAGTGACCATGAAACACAGAAATTGCATCGGGAGTGAATACAAAAGGCACAATGCTGACTTAAGTAGAAGAAGAGTGAATCTTCCAAGAATTTGTGCTTTGAGCGGCTCCTGGGATACCAGTATTTGCTTCCGAAGTACGAGTGCAGGGTAACTGTATCCTTTGGACCTTCACATTGACCATGAAACACAGAAAGTACATTGGGATTGAATACAAAAGGCACAATGCCGACTTAACTACAAGAAGAGTGAATTATCAAAGAATTTGTGTTTTTAGCGGCTCCTGGAGGACCAGTATTAGATTGCGATGCATCAGTTCAGGTTTACAGTATCTCTTGGGCCTTCACATTGACCATGAAGCACAGAGATTGCATCGGGACTGAATACAAAAGGCACAATACCGACTTAAGTACAAGAAGAGTGAATGTTCTAAGAGTTTGTGCTTTGAGCGGCTCCTGGGAGACCAGTATTAGATTCCGATGCACAGTGCAGGTTTACTGCATTCCTTTGTATTTAACAGTGACCATGAAACACAGAAATTGCATCGGGAGTGAATACAAAAGGCACAATGCCGACTTAAGTACAAGAAGAGTGAATCTTCTAAGAGTTTGTGCTTTGAGCGGCTCCTGGGAGACCAATTTTAGATTCCGATTCACCAATGCAGGTTTACTGTATCCCTTGGACCTTCACATTTACCATGAAACATAGAAATTCCATCGGTATTGAATACAAACGGCACATGCCGACTTAAGTACAAGGAGAGTGGATCTTCTAAGAGATTGTGATTTTAGCGTCTCCTGGGAGACCAGTATAAGTTTCCGATGTACAAGTGGAGGTTTTCTGTTTCCCTTGGACCTTCACATTGACCATGAAACACAGAAAGTGCATCGGGATTGAATACAAAAGGCAGATTGCCGACATATGAACTAGAAGTGTTAGTCCACTAAGATTTTGTGCTCTGAGAGACTCCAGGGAGAGCAGTATTAGTTTCTGATGCACCAGTGGAGGCATACTGTACCCCCTGGACCTTCACATTGACCATGAAACACAGCAATTGCATCGGAATTGTATTCACAAGCCACAATGCCGACTTAAGTACAAGAAGAGTGAATCTTCTAAAGGGTTGGGGCTAGAGCGTCTCCTGGGAGACCAGTAATAGATTCCGATGCGCCAGTGCTTGGTAACTGTATCCCTTGGACCTTCACATTGACCATGAAACACAGAAATTGCATCGGGATTAAATACAATAGGCACAATGCTGACTTAAGTAGAAGAAGAGTGAATCTTCCAAGAATTTGTGCTTTGAGCGGCTCCTGGGATACCAGTATTTGCTTCCGAAGTACGAGTGCAGGGTAACTGTATCCTTTGGACCTTCACATTGACCATGAAACACAGAAAGTACATTGGGATTGATTACAAAAGGCACAATGCCGACTTAAGTACAAGAAGAGTGAATTATCAAAGAATTTGTGTTTTTAGCGGCTCCTGGAGGACCAGTATTAGATTGCGATGCATCAGTTCAGGTTTACAGTATCTCTTGGGCCTTCACATTGACCATGAATCACAGAGATTGCATCGGGACTGAATACAAAAGGCACAATACCGACTTAAGTACAAGAAGAGTGAATGTTCTAAGAGTTTGTGCTTTGAGCGGCTCCTGGGAGACCAGTATTAGATTCCGATGCACCAGTGCAGGTTTACTGCATTCCTTTGTATTTAACAGTGACCATGAAACACAGAAATTGCATCGGGAGTGAATACAAAAGGCACAATGCCGACTTAAGTACAAGAAGAGTGAATCTTCTAAGAGTTTGTGCTTTGAGCGGCTCCTGGGAGACCAATTTTAGATTCCGATTCACCAATGCAGGTTTACTGTATCCCTTGGACCTTCACATTAACCATGAAACATAGAAATTCCATCGGTATTGAATACAAATGGCACATGCCGACTTAAGTACAAGAAGAGTGAATCTTCTAAGAGTTTGTGCTTTGAGCGGCTCCTGGGTGACCAGTATTAGATTCCGATGCAGTAGTGCAGGTTTACAGTATCCCTTGGACCTTCAAATTTACCATGAAACATAGAAATTGCATCAGGATTGAATACATCGGGCACATGCCGACTTAAGTACAAGAAGAGTGAATCTTCTAAGAGTTTGTGCTTTGAGCGGCTCCAGAGAAAGAACAGTATTGAATTCCGATGCAACAGTGCAGGTTTACTGTATCCCTTGGCGCTTCACATTGACCATGAAACAGAGAAATTGCATCGGGATTGAATACAAAAGGCACAATACCGACTTATGAACAAGAAGAGTGAATCTTCTAAGAGTTTGTGCTTTGAGCGGCTCCTGGGTGACCAGTATTTGATTCCGATGCAGTAGTGCAGGGTTACTGTATCCTTTGGACCTTAACAGTTACCATGAAACACAGATATTGCATCGTGATTGAATAAAAAGGCAGATTGCCAACATATGAACTAGAAGAGTTAGTCCACTAAGATTTTGTGCTCTGAGAGACTATTGGGGGAGCAGTAATAGTTTCTGATGCACCAGTGGAGGCATACTGTATCCCTTGGACCTTCACATTGACAATGAAACACAGCAATTGCTTCGGAATTGTATTCACAAGCCACAACGCCGACTTAAGTACAAGAAGAATGAATCTTCAAAGGGTTTGGGCCTTGAGCGTCCCCTGGGAGACCAGTAATAGATTCTGATGCGCCAGTGCTTGGTAACTGTATCCCTTGGACCTTCACATTGACCATGAAACACAGAATTTGCATCGGGAGTGAATACAAAAAGCACAAAGCTGACTTAAGTAGAACAAGAGTGAATCTTCTAAGAGTTTGTGCTTTGAGCGGATCCTGGGATACCAGTATTTGCTTCCGAAGCACCAGTGCAGGGTAACTGTATCCTTTGGACCTTCGCATTGACCATGAAACACATAAAGTGCATCGGGATTGAATCCAAAAGGCACAATGCTGTGTTATGTACAAGAAGAGTGAATCTTCCAAGAGTTTGTGCTTTGAGCGGCTCCTGGGATACCAGTATTTGCTTCCGAAGCACCAGTGCAGGGTAACTGCATCCCTTGGACCTTCACATTGACCATGAAACACAGAAATTGCATTGGGATTGAATACAAAAGTCGCAATGCCGACTTAGGAACAGGGAACGTGAATCTTCTAAGAGATTGTGCTTTGAGCGGCTCCTGGGTGACCAGTATTAGAGTCCGATGCAGTAGTGCAGGTTTACTGTATCCTTTGGATCTTAACAGTTACCATGAAAGACAGATATTGCATCGGGATTGAATACAAAATGGCAGATTGCCGACTTAAAGACTGGAAGAGTTAGTCCACTAAGATTTTGTGCTCTGAGAGACTCCTGGGAAAGCAGTAATAGTTTCTGATGCACCAGTGGAGGCATACTGTATCCCATGGACCTACACATTGACCATGAAACACAGCAATTGCATCGGAATTGAATTCACAAGCCACAATGCCGACTTAAGTACAAGAAGAGTGAATCTTCTAAGGGTTTGTGTTTTGAGCGGCTCCTGGAAGACCAGTATCGGATTCCGATGCACCAGTGCAGGTTTACTGTATCCCTTGATATTTAACAGTGACCATGAAACACAGTAATTTAATCGGGATAGAATACAAAAGTCAAAATGCCGACTTAAGTACAAGGAGAGTGAATCCTGGGATACCAGTTTTTGCTTCTGATGCACCAATTCATGGTAACTGTATTCTTTGGGCCTTCATATTGACTATGAAACACAGAAATTGCATCGGGATTGATTACAAAAATACACAATGCCGACTTAAGTACAAGAAGAGTGAATCATCTAAGAGTTTGTGTTTTGAGCGGCTCCTGGAAGACCAGTATTAGATTCCGATGCACCAGTGCAGGTTTACTGTATCCCTTGATATTTAACAGAGACCATGAAACACAGTAATTGCATAGGGATAGAATACAAATTTCACAATGCCGAATTATGTACAAGAAGAGTGAATCCTCTAAGAGTTTGTGCTTTGAGCGGCTCATGGGAGACCAGTATTATATTCCGATGCACCAGTGCAGGTTTACTGTGTCCCTTGGACATTCAAATTTACCATGAAACATAGAAATTGCATCGGGATTGAATACAACGGGCACATCCCGACTTAAGTACAAGAAGAGTAATTCTTCTGAGAGTTTGTGAGTTTAGCGTCTCCTGGGAGACCAGTACTAGTTTCCGATGTACCAGTGGAGGTTTTCTGTATCCCTTGGACCTTCACATTGACCATGAAACGCAGATATGGCATCGGGATTGAATACATAGGACAATGGCGACTTAAGTACAAGCAGAGTGAATCTTCTAAGAGATTGTGCTCTGAGCGGTTCCTTGGAGATCAGTATTAGATTCCGATGTACCAGTGCAGATATACTGCATCCCTTGGGTCTTCGCATTTACCATAGTACACAGAAATTGCATCGGGATTGAATACAAAAGGCACAATTCCGACTTAAGTACAGGAAGAGTGAATCATCTAAGAGTTTGTGTTTTGAGCACTTCCAGGGACCACAGTATTAGATTCTGATGCACCAGTGCAGGTTTACTGTATCCCTTGGCCCTTCGCATTGACCGTGAAAAACAGAGATTGCATCGGGATGCAACACAAAAGGAAGAATGACGACTTAAGTACAAGAAGAGTGAATCTTCTAAGAGATTGTGCTTTGAGCGGCTACTGGGAGACCAGTATTAGATTCCGATGCACCAGTGGAGGTTTACTGTATCCCTTGCACCTTCACATTGACCAAGAACCACAGGAATTGCATTGGGATTCAATACAAAAGGCACATTGCCGACTTAAGGACAAGAAGAGTGAGTCTTCTTAATGTTTGTGCTTTGAGGGGCCCTGGGAGACCAGTATTAGATTCCTATGCACCAGTGCAGGTTTACTGTATCCCTTGGACCTTCACATTGTCCATGAAGCACAGAAATTGCATTGGGATGGAGTACAAAAAGCACAAAGCCGCCTTAAGTACAAGAAGAGTGTCCCTTCTAATAGTTTGTGCTTTGAGCGGCTCTGGAGATAGAACAGCATTGAATTCCGATGCAACAGTGCAGGTTTACTGTATCCCTTGGACCTTCACATTGACCATGATACACAGAAATTGCATCGGGATTGAATACAAAAGGCACAATACCGACTTATGAACAAGAAAAGTTGATCTTCTAAGAGTTTGTGCTTTGAGCGGTTCCTGGGTGACCAGTATTAGATTCCGATGTGGTAGTGCAGGTTTACAGTATCCTTTGGACCTTAACAGATACCATGAAACACAGATATTGCATCGGGATTGAATACAAAAGGCAGATTGCCGACTTAAGAACTAGAAGAGTTAGTCCACTAAGATTTTGTGCTCTGAGAGACTCCTGGGAGAGCAGTATTAGTTTCTGATGCACCAATGGAGGCATACTGTATCCCTTCGACCTTCACATTGACCATGAAACACAGCAATTGCATCGGAATTGTATTCACAAGCTTTAATGCCGACTTAAGTACAAAAAGAGTGAATCTTCTAAGGGTTTGGGCCTTGAGCGTCTCCTGGGAGACCAGTAATAGATTCCGATGCACCAGTGCTTGGTAACTGTATCCCTTGGACCTTCACATTGACCATGAAACACAGAAATTGCATCGGGATTGAATACAAAAGGCACAATGCTGACTTAAGTAGAAGAAGAGTGAATCTTCTAAGAGTTTGTGCTTCGAGCGGCTCCTGGGATACCAGTATTTGCTTCTGAAGCACCAGTGCAGGGTAACTGTATCCATTGGACCTTCACATTGACCATGAAACACAGAAATTGCATTCGGATTGAATACAAAAGGCACATTGCCGACTTCAGTACAAGAAGAGTGAATCGTCAAAAAATTTGTGTTTTGAGTGGCTCCTGGAGGACCAGTATTGGATTGCGATGCATCAGTGCAGGTTTACAGTATCCCTTAGGCCTTCACATTGACCTTGAATCACAGAAATTGCATCGGGACTGAATACAAAACGCACAATGCCGACTTAAGTACAAGAAGAGTGCATCTTCGAAGAGTTTGTGCTTTGAGCGGCTCCTGGGAGACTAGTATTAGATTCCGATGCACCAGTGCTGGTTTACTGTATTCCTTTGTATTTATCAGTGACCATTAAACACAGAAATTGCATCGGGATTGAATATAAAAGGCACAATGCCGACCTAAGTACAAGAATAGTGAATCTTCTAAAAGTTTGTGCTTTGAGCGGCTCCTGGGAGACCAGTATTAGATTCCGATTCACCAATGCAGGTTTACAGTATCCCTTGCACGTTCACATTCACTATGAAACACAGATTTTGCACCTGGATTGAATACAAATGGAACAATGCCGACTTAGGTACAAGAAGAGTGAATCTTCTTAGAGTTTGTGCTTTGAGCGGCTCTTGGGACACCAGTATTCGATTCCTATGCACCAGTGCTGGTTTACTGTATCCGTTGGACCTTCACATTGACCGTGATACACTGAAATTGTATCGGGATTGGATACAAAAGCACTATGCGACTTACGTACACGAAGGGTGAATCTTCTAAGAGTTTGTGCTTTGAGGGGGTTCTGGGTGACCAGTATTAGATTCCGATGCACCAGTGCAGGTTTACTGTATCCCTTAAACCTTCTCAATGACCATGAATCACAGAAATTGCATCGGGATTATTACAAAACCCCGAATGCCGACTTAAGTACTAGAACAGTTAATCTTCTAGGGGTTTGTGTTTTGAGGGTTACCTTGGAGACCAGTATAAGATTCTGATGCACCAGTGCAGGTTTACTGTATCTCTTGGACCTTCACATTGACCATGAAACCCAGAAATTGCATCGGGATTGAATACAGAAGGCACAATGCCGACTTAAGTACAAGAAGATTGAAACTTCTAAGAGTTTGTGCTTTGAGCAGCTCCTGGGAGACCAGTATTAGATTCCGATGCACCAGTCCAGGTTTATTGTATCCGTTGGACCTAAACAGTTACGATGAAACACAGAAATTGCATCGAGATCGAATACAAAATGCAGAATGCCGACTTAAGTACAAGATGAGTGAATCTTCTAAGAGTTTGTGTTTTGAGCGTCTCCTGGGAGACCAGTATTTGTTTCCGTTGTACCAGTGGAGGTTTACTGTATCCCTTGGACCTTCACATTGACCATTAAACACAGAAATTGCATAGGGATTGAATACAAAGGACACAATGCCGACTTAAGTACTAGAACAATGATTCTTCTAAGGGTTTGTGTTTTGAGCGCTTCTGGGGAGACCTGTATTAGATTCCGATGCACCAGTGCAATTTTACTGTATCCCTTGGTCCTTCACATTGACCACGAAACACAGAAATTGCATTGGGATTTATTACAAATGTCAGAGTGTCGACTGAAGTACAAGTAGAGTGAATCTTCTAAGAGTTTGTGCTTTGAGTGGCTCCTGGGAGATCAGTATTAGATTCCGATGCACCAGTGGAGGTTTACTGTATCCCATGGACTTTCACATTGACCACGAAACATAGAAATTCCATCGGTATTGAATACAAATGGCACATCCCGACTTAAGTACAAGAAGAGTAATTCTTCTGAGAGTTTGTGAGTTTAGCGTCTCCTGGGAGACCAGTACTAGTTTCCGATGTACCAGTGGAGGTTTTCTGTATCCCTTGGACCTTCACATTGACCATGAAACGCAGATATGGCATCGGGATTGAATACATAGGACAATGGCGACTTAAGCACAAGCAGAGTGAATCTTCTAAGAGATTGTGCTTTGAGCGGCTACTGGTAGACCAGTATTAGATTCCGATGCACCAGTGGAGGTTTACTGGATCCCTTGCACCTTCACATTGACCAAGAACCACAGGAATTGCATTGGGATTCAACACAAAAGGCACATTGCCGACTTAAGGACAAGAAGAGTGAGTCTTCTTAATGTTTGTGCTTTGAGCGGCCCTGGGAGACCAGTATTAGATTCCTATGCACCAGTGCAGGTTTACTGTATCCCTTGCACCTTCACATTGTCCATGAAGCACAGAAATTGCATTGGGATGGAGTACAAAAAGCACAAAGCCGCCTTAAGTACAAGAAGAGTGTCCATTCTAAGAGTTTGTGCTTTGAGCGGCTCTGGAGATAGAACAGTATTGAATTCCGATGCAACAGTGCAGGTTTACTGTATCCCTTGGACCTTCACATTGACCATGAAACACAGCAATTGCATCGGAATTGTATTCACAATCTTTAATGCCGACTTAAGTACAAAAAGAGTGAATCTTCTAAGGGTTTGGGCCTTGAGCGTCTCCTGGGAGACCAGTAATAGATTCCGATGCACCAGTGCTTGGTAACAGTATCCCTTGGACCTTCACATTGACCATGAAACACAGAAATTGCATCGGGATTGAATACAAAAGGCACAATGCTGACTTAAGTAGAAGAAGAGTGAATCTTCTAAGAGTTTGTGCTTCGAGCGGCTCCTGGGATACCAGTATTTGCTTCTGAAGCACCAGTGCAGGGTAACTGTATCCTTTGGACCTTCACATTGACCATGAAACACAGAGAGTACATTGGGATTGAATACAAAAGGCACAATGCCGACTTAAGTACAAGAAGAGTGAATTATCAAAGAATTTGTGTTTTTAGCCGCTCCTGGAAGACCAGTATTAGATTGCGATGATCAGTGCAGGTTTACAGTATCCCTTAGGCCTTCACATTGACCATGAATCACAGAAATTGCATCGGGACTGAATACAAAAGGCACAATACCGACGTAAGTACAAGAAAAGTGAATGTCCTAAGAGTTTGTGCTTTGAGCGGATCCTGGGATACCAGTATTTGCTTCCGAAGCACCAGTGCAGGGTAACTGTATCCTTTGGACCTTCGCATTGACCATGAAACACATAAAGTGCATCGGGATTGAATCCAAAAGGCACAATGCTGAGTTATGTACAAGAAGAGTGAATCTTCCAAGAGTTTGTGCTTTGAGCGGCTCCTGGGATACCAGTATTTGCTTCCGAAGCACCAGTGCAGGGTAACTGCATCCTTTGGACCTTCACATTGACCATGAAACAAAGAAATTGCATAGGGATTGAATACAAAATTCACAATGCCGACTTAAGTACAAGAAGAGTGAATCATCTAAGAGTTTGTGTTTTGAGCGGCTCCTGGAAGACCAGTATCGGATTCCGATGCACCAGTGCAGGTTTACTGTATCCCTTGATATTTAACAGTGACCATGAAACACAGTAATTTAATCGGGATAGAATACAAAAGTCAAAATGCCGACTTAAGTACAAGAAGAGTGAATCCTGGGATACCAGTTTTTGCTTCTGATGCACCAATTCATGGTAACTGTATTCTTTGGGCCTTCATATTGACTATGAAACACAGAAATTGCATCGGGATTGATTACAAAAATACACAATGCCGACTTAAGTACAAGAAGAGTGAATCATCTAAGAGTTTGTGTTTTGAGCGGCTCCTGGAAGACCAGTATTAGATTCCGATGCACCAGTGCAGGTTTACTGTATCCCTTGATATTTAACAGAGACCATAAAACACAGTAATTGCATCGGGATTGAATACAAAATTCACAATGCCGAATTATGTACAAGAAGAGTGAATCCTCTAAGAGTTTGTGCTTTGAGCGGCTCATGGGAGACCAGTATTATATTCCGATGCACCAGTGCAGGTTTACTGTGACCCTTGGACATTCAAATTTACCATGAAACATAGAAATTGCATCGGGATTGAATACAACGGGCACATGCCGACTTAAGTACAAGAAGAGTAATTCTTCTGAGAGTTTGTGAGTTTAGCGTCTCCTGGGAGACCAGTACTAGTTTCCGATGTACCAGTGTAGGTTTTCTGTATCCCTTGGACCTTCACATTGACCATTAAACGCAGATATGGCATCGGGATTGAATACATAGGACAATGGCGACTTAAGTACAAGCAGAGTGAATCTTCTAAGAGATTGTGCTCTGAGCGGTTCCTTGGAGATCAGTATTAGATTCCGATGCACCAGTGCAGATTTACTGCATCCCTTGGGTCTTCGCATTTACCATAGTACACAGAAATTGCATCGGGATTGAATACAAAAGGCACAATGCCGACTTAAGTACAGGAAGAGTGAATCATCTAAGAGTTTCTGTTTTGAGCACTTCCAGGGACCACAGTATTAGATTCTGATGCACCAGTGCAGGTTTACTGTATCCCTTGGCCCTTCGCATTGACCGTGAAAGACGGAGATTGCATCGGGATGCAACACAAAAGGCAGATTGACGACTTAAGTACAAGAAGAGTGAATCTTCTAAGAGATTGTGCTTTGAGCGGTTCCTGGGTGACCAGTATTAGATTCCGATGCAGTAGTGCAGGTTTACAGTATCCTTTGGACCTTAACAGATACCATGAAACACAGATATTGCATCGGGATTGAATACAAAAGGCAGATTGCCGACTTAAGAACTAGAAGAGTTAGTCCACTAAGATTTTGTGCTCTGAGAGACTCCTGGGAGAGCAGTATTAGTTTCTGATGCACCAGTGGAGGCATACTGTATCCCTTGGACCTTCACATTGACCATGAAACACAGCAATTGCATCGGAATTGTATTCACAAGCTTTAATGCCGACTTAAGTACAAAAAGAGTGAATCTTCTAAGGGTTTGGGCCTTGAGCGTCTCCTGGGAGACCAGTAATAGATTCCGATGCACCAGTGCTTGGTAACTGTATCCCTTGGACCTTCACATTGACCATGAAACACAGAAATTGCATCGGGATTGAATACAAAAGGCACAATGCTGACTTAAGTAGAAGAAGAGTGAATCTTCTAAGAGTTTGTGCTTCGAGCGGCTCCTGGAATACCAGTATTTGCTTCTGAAGCACCAGTGCAGGGTAACTGTATCCATTGGACCTTCACATTGACCATGAAACACAGAAATTGCATTCGGATTGAATACAAAAGGCACATTGCCGACTTCAGTACAAGAAGAGTGAATCGTCAAAAAATTTGTGTTTTGAGTGGCTCCTGGAGGACCAGTAATGGATTGCGATGCATCAGTGCAGGTTTACAGTATCCCTTAGGCCTTCACATTGACCTTGAATCACAGAAATTGCATCGGGACTGAATACAAAACGCACAATGCCGACTTATGTACAAGAAGAGTGCATCTTCTAAGAGTTTGTGCTTTGAGCGGCTCCTGGGAGACTAGTATTAGATTCCGATGCACCAGTGCTGATTTACTGTATTCCTTTGTATTTATCAGTGACCATTAAACACAGAAATTGCATTGGGATTGAATATAAAAGGCACAATGCCGACCTAAGTACAAGAATAGTGAATCTTCTAAAAGTTTGTGCTTTGAGCGGCTCCTGGGAGACCAGTATTAGATTCCGATTCACCAATGCAGATTTACTGTATCCCTTGCACCTTCACATTTACCATGAAACATAGAAATTCCATCGGGATTGAATACAAAGGGTAAATGCCGACTTAAGTACAAGAAGAGTGAATCTCCTAAGAGTTTGTGATTTTAGCGTCTCCTGGGAGACCAGTATAAGATCCGATATACCAGTGAAGGTTTTCTGTTTCCCTTGGACCTTCACATTGACCATGAAACACAGAAATTGCATCGGGATTGAATACAAAAGGCACAATACCGACTTATGAACAAGAAAAGTGAATCTTCTAAGAGTCTGTGCTTTGAGCGTCTCCTGGGTGACCAGTATTAGATTCCGATGCACCAGTGCAGGTTTACAGTATCCCTTGCACGTTCACATTCACTATGAAACACAAATTTTGCACCTGGATTGAATACAAATGGAACAATGCCTACTTAGGTACAAGAAGAGTGAATCTTCTTAGAGTTTGTGCTTTGAGCGGCTGTTGGGACACTAGTATTCGATTCCTATGCACCAGTGCTGGTTTACTGTATCCGTTGGACCTTCACATTGACCGTGATACACTGAAATTGTATCGGGATTGGATACAAAAGCACTATGCGACTTACGTACACGAAGGGTGAATTTTCTAAGAGTTTGTGCTTTGAGGGGGTTCTGGGTGACCAGTATTAGATTCCGATGCACCAGTGCAGGTTTACTGTATCCCTTAGACCTTCTCAATGACCATGAATCACAGAAATTGCATCGGGATTATTACAAAACCCCGAATGCCGACTTAAGTACTAGAACAGTTAATCTTCTAGGGGTATGTGTTTTGAGGGTTACCTTGGAGACCAGTATAAGATTCTGAGGCACCAGTGCAGGTTTACTGTATCTCTTGGACCTTCACATTGACCATGAAACCCAGAAATTGCATCGGGATTGAATACAGAAGGCACAATGCCGACTTAAGTACGAGAAGAGTGAAACTTCTAAGAGTTGGTGCTTTGAGCAGCTCCTGGGAGACCAGTATTAGATTCCGATGCACCAGTCCAGGTTTATTGTATCCGTTGGACCTAAACAGTTACGATGAAATACAGAAATTGCATCGAGATCGAATACAAAATGCAGAATGCCGACTCAAGTACAAGATGAGTGAATCTTCTAAGAGTTTGTGTTTTGAGCGTCTCCTGGGAGACCAGTATTGGTTTCCGTTGTACCAGTGGAGGTTTACTGTATCCCTTGGACCTTCACATTGACCATTAAACACAGAAATTGCATAGGGATTGAATACAAAAGACACAATGCCGACTTAAGTACTAGAACAATGATTCTTCTAAGGGTTTGTGTTTTGAGCGCTTCCGGGGAGACCTGTATTAGATTCCGATGCACCAGTGCAATTTTTCTGTATCCCTTGGACCTTCACATTGACCACGAAACACAGAAATTGCATTGGGATTTATTACAAATGTCAGAGTGTCGACTGAATTACAAGTAGAGTGAATCTTCTAAGAGTTTGTGCTTTGAGTGGCTTCTGGGAGATCAGTATTAGATTCCGATGCACCAGTCGAGGTTTACTGTATCCCATGGACTTTCACATTGACCACAAAACACCGAAATAGCATCGGGATTGAATACAAAAGGCACAATGCCGACTTAAGTACAAGAAGAGTGAATCTTCTAAGGGTTTGTGTTTTGAGCGCTTCCGGGGAGACCTGTATTAGATTCCGATGCACCAGTGCAGGTTTACTGTATCCCTAGGACCTTCACATTGACCATTAAACACAGAAATTGCATAGGGATTGAATACAAAAGGCACAATGCCGACTTAACTACAAGAAGGGTGAATCTATTAATTGTTTGTGTTTGAGCGGACCCTGAGAGACCAGTATTAGATTCCGACGCACCAGTGCAGGTTTACTGTATCCCTTGGACCTTCACATTGACCACGAAACACAGAAATTGCATCGGGATTTAATACTAGTGGCACAATGCCGACTTTAGTACCAGAAGAGTGAATCTTCCTAGGGTTTGTGCTTTGAGCGGCTTCTGGGAGACCAGTAATAGAATCCGATGCCCCAATGAAGGTTTACTGTATCCCTTGGAATTTAACACTAACCGTGTAACCCAGAAATTGCATCGGGATTGTATACAAAGGGCACAATGCCGACTTATGTACAAAATGAGTGAATCTTCTAAGGGTCCGTGCTTTGTGCGGCTAATGGGGGCAAAGTATTAGATTACGATGCGCCAGTGCAGGTTTAGTGTATCCCTAGGCACCTTCACATTGACCATGAAACACAGAAATTGCATTGGGATTTATTACAAATATCAGAGTGTCGACTGAAGTACAAGAAGAGTGAATCTTCTAAGGGTTTGTGCTTTAAAGTGGCTTCTGGGAGATCAGTATTAGATTCCGATGCACCAGTAAAGGTTTACTGTATCCCATGGACTTTCACATTGACCACGAAACACAGAAATAGCATCGGGATTGAATACAAAAGGCACAATGCCGACTTAAGTACAAGAAGAGTGAATCTTCTAAGGGATTGTGCTTCGAGCGGCTACTGGGAGACCAGTATTAGATTCCAATGCACCAGTGCAGGTTTAATGTATCCCTTGGAATTTAACAGTGACCATGAAACACTGAAATTGCATCGGGATAGAATAGAAAATGCACAATGCGGACTTAAGTCCAAGAAGAGTGAATCTTCTAAGGGTTTGTGCTTTGAGTGAATCCTGGGAGACTAGTAATAGATTCGGATGCAATGACGCAGATTTACTGTATCACTTGGAATTTAACAGTGACCATGAAACAGAAATTTCATTGGGGTTGAATAGAAAAGGCACAATGCCGACTTAAGTACAAGAAGAGTTAATCTTCTAAGGGATTGTGCTTTGAGGGACTCCTGGGAGACCAGTATTACATTCCGATGCACCAGTGCAGGTTTACTGTATCCCATTGACTTTCGCATTGACCTCGAAACACAGAAATACCATCGGGATTGAATACAAAAGGCACAATACCGACTTAAGTACAAGAAGAGTGAATCTTCTAAGGGTTTGTGCTTTGAGCGGCTACTAGGAAACCAGTTTTAGATTCCGATGCACCAGTGAAGGTTTACTGTATCCCTTGGAATTTAACAGTGACCACGAAACACAGAAATAGCATCGGCATTGAATACCAAAGGCGCATTGCCGACTTAAGTACAAGAAGAGTGAATCTTCTATGGATTTGTGTTTGAGCGGCTCCTGAGAGACCAGTATTAGATTCCGATGCACCAGTGCAGGTTTACTGTATCCCTAGGACCTTCACATCGTCCGTGAAACACAAAAATTGCATCGGGATTTATTACAAATTGCACAATGCCGACTTAAGTACAAGAAGAGTGAATCTTCTAAGAGTTTGTGCTTTAAGTGACTCCCGGAGACCAGCATTAGTTTCCGATGCACCAGTGCAGGTTTACTGTATCCCTTGGACCTTCAAATTATCCATGCAACACAGAAATCGCATCGGGATTTAATACAAGAAGCACAATGCCGACTTAAGTACAAGAAGAGTGAATCTTCTAAGCGTTTGTGCTTTTGAGCGGCTAATGGGAGCAAAGTATTGGAATCCGATGCACCAGCGCAGGTTTACTGTATCCCTTGGACCTTCACATTGGCCACGAGACATTAAATGTGCATCGGGATTGAAAACAAATGGCACAATGCCGACTTAAGTACAAGAGCAGTGAATCTACTACGAGTTTGTGCTTTGATCGGTTCCTGGGAGCCCAGTATTAGATTCCGCTGCACCAGTGCAGGTTTACTGTATTCCTAGGACCTTCACATTGACCATGAAACACAGAAATTGCATCGGGATTTATTACAAATATCAGAATGTCGACTGAAGCAAAAGAGGAGTGAAACTTCTTAGAGTTTGTGCTTTGAGTGGCCCCTGGGAGATGAGTATTAAATCCGATGCACCAGTGGAGGTTTACTGTATCCCATGGACTTTCACATTGACCACGAAACACAGATATAGCATCGGGATTGAATCCAAAAGGCACAATGCCGACCTAAGTACAAGAAGAGTGAATCTTCTAAGGGTTTGTGCTTTGAGCGGCTCCTGGAAGGCCAGTATTAGATTCCGATGCACCAGTGCAGGTGTACTGTATCCCTTGGACCTTCAAATTGGCCACGAAACATTGAATTTGCATCGGGATTGTATACAAAAAGCACAATGCCGACCAAAGTAAAAGAACATTGAATCTACTACGAGTTTGAGAACTGATCAGTTCCTGGGAGAAGAGTATTAGATTCCGATGCACCAGTGAAGGTTTACTGTATTCCTAGGACTTTCGCGTTGACCATTAAACACAGAAATTGCATCGGGATTTATTACTAATGGCACAATGCCGACTTAAGTACAAGAAGAGTGAATCATCTAAGAGTTTGTGTTTAGAGCGGCTCCTGGACGACCAGTATTAGATTCCGAAGCACTAGTGCTGGTTTACAGTATCCCTTGGACCTTCAAATTGTCCATGAAACAGAGACATTGCATCGGGATGAATACAAAAAGCACAATGCCGACTCAAGCACAAGAAGAGTGAATCTTGTAAGAGTTTTTGCTTTGAGCTTCTCCTGGGAGACCAGTATTAGATTCCGAAGCACCAGTGCAGGTTCTCTGTATCCCTTAGACATTACCAGTACCATGGAACACAGAAATTAACTCGGGATTGAATGCAAAATGCAGAATGCTGACTTAAGTACAAGAAGAGTCAATCTTCTAATAGTTTGTGCTTTAAGTGATTCCTGGGAGACCAGTATTAGTTTCCGATGCACCAGTGCAGATTTACTGTATTCCTTGGACCTTCAAATTATCCATGAAACAGAGAAATTGCATCGTGATTGAATACAAAAAGCACAATGCCTAATTAAGCACAAGAAGAGTGAATCTTGTAAGAGTTTGTGCTTTCAGCGGCTCCTGGGAGACCAGAATTAAATTTCGATGCAGCAGTGCAGGTTTACTAAATCCCATAGACCTTCACATTGACCATGAAACACAGAAATAGCATCGGGATTGAATACAAAAGGCACAATGGCGACTTAAGTACAAGAACAATGAATCATCTACGAGTTTGCGCTTTGTTCGTTTCCTGGGTGTCCAGTATTAGATTCCGATTGAACAGTGCCTGTTTACTGTATCCATTGGACCTTAACAGTTACCATGAAACACAGATATTGCATCGGAATTGAATACAAAAAGCACAATGCCGACTTAAGTACAAGAAGAGTGAATCTTCAAAGAGTTTGTGCATTAAGCGACTCCTGGGAGACCAATATTAGTTTCCGATGCATCAGTGCAGGTTTACTGCATCACTTCCACCTTCTCATTGACCACGAAACATAGAAATTGCATCGGGATTCAATAAAAAAGGCACATGCGTCTTAAGTACAAGATGGGTGAATCTCCTGACAGTTTGTGGTTTGAGGGTCTCCTTCGAGACCAATATTAGATTCCGATGCACCAGTGCAGGTTTACTGTATCCCTTGGACCTTCACTTTGACCATGAAACACAGAAATTGCATCGGGATTTAGTACAAATGGCACAATGCCGACTTAAGTACAAGAAGAGTGAATCTTCTAAGAGTTTGAGCTTAGAGCGGCTCCTGGGAGACCAGTATTGGATTCCGATGCACCTGTGCAGGTTAACTGTATCCCTTGGACCTTCACATTGACCACGAAACACAGAAATTGCTTCGGGATTGATTACAAAAGGCACAATGCCGACTTAAGTAAAAGAAGAGCGAATCTTCTAAGAGTTTGTGAATAAGGGTCTCCTGGGAGACCAGTATTAGATTCCGACGCACCAGTGCAGGTTTACTGTATCCCATGGACCATCACATTGACCATCAAACACAGAAATTGGATCGGGATTCAATACAAAACCCCGAATGCCGACTTAAGTACAAGAAGAGTAAATCTTCTAAGAGTTTGTGGTCTGAGCGTCTCCTGGGAGACTTGTCTTCGTTTCCGTTGTACCAGTGCAGGTTTACTGTATCCCTTGGACCTTAACAGTTACCGTGAAACACAGAAATTGCGTCGGGATTGAATACAAAAAGCACAATGCCGACTTAAATACAAGAAGAGTGAATCTTCTAAGAGTTTGTGCATTGAGCGGCTCCTGGGAGACCAGAATTAGATTCCGATGCACCAGTGCTGGTTTACTAAATCCCATGGACCTTCACATTGACCAAGAAACACAGAAATAGCATCGGGATTGAATACAAATGGCACAATGCGTACTTAAGTACATGAAGAGTGAATCATCTAAGGGTTTGTGCTATGAGCGGCTCCTGGGAGACCAGTATTAGATTACGATGCACTGGTGCAGGTTTACTGTATCCCTTGGACTATAGCAGTGACCATGAAACACAGAGATTTCATCGGAATTGAATAGAAAAAGCACAATGCCGACTTAAGTACAAGAAGAGTGAATCTTCTACGGGTTTGTGTCTGAGCGGCTCCTGGGAGACCAGTATTAGATTCCGATGCACTAGTGCTGGTTAACTGTATCCCTTGGTCCTTCAAATTATCCATGAAACACAGATAATTCATCGGGATTGAATACAAAAGGCACAATGCCGACTTAAGTACAAGAAGACTGAATCTTCAAAGAGTTTGTGCTTTAAGCGACGCCTGGGATACCATTATTAGTTTCCGATGCACCAGTGCAGGTTTACTGCATCGCTTCCACCTTCTAATTGACCACGAAACATAGATATTGCATAGGGATTCAATAAAAAAGGCACATGCGTCTTAAGTACAAGAGGAGTGAATCTTCTGACAGTTTGTGGTTTCAGGGTCTCCTTGGAGACCAGTATTAGATTCCGATGCACCAGTGCAGGTTTACTGTATCCCTTGGACCTTCACATTGACCATGAAACATAGAAATTGCATCGGGATAGAATACAAAAGCCACAATGTCGACTTAAGACAAGAAGAGTGGATCTTCTAAGGGTTTGTGTCTTGAGTGTCTCCTGGGAGCCTAGTAATAGATTCCGATGCACCAGTGCTGGGTAACTGTATCCTTTGGACCTTCACACTGACCGTGAAACACAGTAATTGCATCGGGATTGAATAGAAAAGGCACAATGCCGACTTGAGTACAAGATTAGTGAAACTACTACGAGTTTGTGCTTTGATCGGTTCCTGGGAGACCAGCATTAGATTCCGATGCACCAGTCAGGATTACTGTAACCCTAGGACCTACAAATTGATCATGAAACACATAAATTGCATCGGAATTTAATACAAATGACACAATATCGACTTAAGTACGAGAAGAGTGAATCTTCCAAGAGATTGTGCATTCAGCGGCTCCTGGGAGACCAGTATTAAATTCCGATGCACCAGTGCAAGTTTACTGTATCCCATGGAGTTTCACATTGACCACGAATCACAGAATTTGAATTGGGATTGAATACAGAAGAAACATGCCGACTAAAGTACAAGAAGATTGAATCTTCTTAGGGTTTGTGATTTGAGCGGCTACTGGGAGACTAGTATTAAGCTCCGATGCACCAGTGCAGGTTTACTGCATCCCTTGGAATTTAACAGTGACCATGAATGACAGAAATTGCGTCGGGATTGAATAGAAAAGGCACATTGCCGACTTAAGTACAAGACGAGTGACTCTTCTAAGGGTTTGTGTTTGAGCGGCTCCTTGGAGACCAGTATTAGAAGCCGATGCACCAGTGCAGCTTTGCTGTATCCCTTGGATCTTCACATTGGCCACGAAACACAGAATTTGAATTGGGATTGAATACAGAAGAAACATGCCGACTAAAGTACAAGAAGAGTGAATCTTCTAAGAGATTGTGCTTTGAGCGGCTCCTGGGAGACCAGTATTGAATTCCAATGCACCAGAGCTGGTTTACTGTACCCCTTGGACCTTCACATTGACCACGAAACAGAGAAATAGCATCGGGATTGAATGCAAAAGGCACAATGCTGACTTAAGTACATGAAGAGAGAATCTTCTTAGGGTTTGTGATTTGAGCGGCTACTGGGAGACTAGTATTAGGCTCCGATGCACCAGTGCAGGTTTACTGCATCCCATGGAATTTAACAGTGACCATGAAACTCAGAAATTGCATGGGATTGAATACCAAATGCACAATGCCGACATCAGCACAAGAAGAGTGAATCTTCTAAGAGTTTGTGCTTTGAGCGGCTCCTGGGAGACCAGTATTGAATTCCGATGCATTAGAGCAGGTATACTGTATCCCTTGGACCTTCACATTGACCATGAAACACAGAAATAGTTTCGGGATTGAATACAAAACCCCGATTGACGACTTAAGTACAAGTAGAGCGAATCCTCTAAGGGTTTGTGCTTTAAGGGCCTCCTGGGAGAGCAGTATTAGATTCCGATGCACCAGTGACGGTTTACTGTATCCCTTGAACCTTCACATCGGCCACGAAACATAGAATTTGCATAGGGAATTGATTACAAAAGACACATGCCGACTTAAGTACAAGAAGAGTGAATCTTCTATCGGTTTGTGCTTTGAGCGTCTCCTAGGAGACCGTTATTAGCTCCGAAGCACCAGTGTAGGTTTGCTGTATCCCTTGGACCTTCAAATTGACCATGAGACACTGAAATTGCATCGGGATTGAATACAAAAGGCACAATGCCGACTTAAGTACAAGATGAGTCAATCATCTAAGAGTTTGTATTATCTGCGGCTCCTGGGAGACCAGTATCAGATTCCGATGCACCAGTGCAGGTTTACTGTAAAAGTTGCACCTTCACATAGTCCATGAAACACAGATATTCCATAGGGATTGATTACAAAGTGCACAATGCCGACTTAAGTACTAGATGACTGAATCTTCTAAGAGTGTGCGTTTGAGTGGCTCCTGGGAGACCGGTATTAGATTCCGATGCACCAGTGCACGTTTGCGGTATCCGTTGCACCATCACATAGTCCATGAAACCCAGATATTCCATAGGGATTGATTACAAAGTGCACAATGCCGACTTAAGTACAAGATGACTGAATCTTCTAAGAGTGTGCGTTTGAGTGGCTCCTGGGAGACCAGTATTAGATTCACTTGCAACAGTGCAGGGTTACTGTATCCCTTGGACCTTAATACTTACCATCAAACACAGAAATTGCATCGGGATTGAATACAAAAATCACAATGCTGACTTAAGCACAAGAAGAGTGAGTCTTCTTAGGGTTTATGATTTCAGCGCCTCCTGGGAGACCAGTATTAGATTCCGATGCACCAGAGCAGGTTTACTGTATCCCTTCGACCTTCACATTGACCATGAAACTCAGAAGTTGTATCGGGATTGAATACAAAGGGAAGAATGCCGACTTAAGTTGAAGAAGTGTGATTCTTCTAAGTTTTGGTGCTTGAGCGGCTCCTGGGAGACCTGTATTAGAGTCCGATGCACCAGTGCAGGTTTACTGTTTCCCTTGGACTTTCACATTAACCACAAAACATAGAATTTGCATCGGGATTGAATACAAAAGACACATGCCGACTTAAGTACAAGAAGAGTGAATCTTCTATCAGTTTGTGCTTTGAGCGTCTCCTGGGAGACCAGTATTAGATTCATTTGCACCAGTGCAGGTTTACTGTATCCGTTGGACTTTCACTTTGCTCTTGAAATACAGATATTGCTTCGGGATTGAATACAAAAGGCACAATGCCGACTTATTTACAAGAAGAGTTAATCTTCTAATTGTTTATGCTTTGAGAGTCTCCTTGGAGACCAGTATTAGATTCCGATGCACCAGAGCAGGTTTACTGTATCCCTTGGACCTTCACATTGACCATGAAACACAGATATTGCATCGGGATTGAATACAAAACCCCGAATGACGTCTTAAGTACAAGAAGAGTGAATCTTCAAAGGGTTTGTGTTTTGAGCGCCTCCTGGGAGACCAGTATTAGAATCCAATGCGCCAGTGCAAGTTTACTGGATCCCTTAGACCATCACATTGACCATGAAACACATACCTTGCATCGGAATTGAATACAAAAGGAACAGTAGCGATTTAAGTACAAGAAGTGTGAATCTTCTTAGAGTTTGTGCTTTGAGCGCCTCCTGGGAGACCAGTGTTAGAAACCGATGTACCTGCTCTTGTTTACTGAATCCCTTGGACCTTCACATTGGCCACGAAACATAGAATTTGCATCGGGATTGAATACAAAAGACAGATGCCGACTTACGTTCAAGAAGAATGAATCCTGTATCGGTTTGTGCTTTGAGCGTCTTCTGGGAGACCAGTATTAGCTCCGACGCACCAGTGCAGGTTTGCTGTATCACTTGGACCTTCACATTGACCATGAGACACTGAAATTGCATGGGGGTTGAATACAAAAGGCACAATGCCGACTTAAGTACAAGATGAGTCAATCTTCTAAGAGATCGTGCTATGCACGGCTCCTGGGAGACCAGTATTAGATTCCGATGCACCAGTGCAGTTTTACTGTATCCGTTGCATCTTCACATAGACCATGAAACACAGATATTGCATAGGGATTGATTAGAAAGTGCACAATGGCGACTTTTTTACAAGAAGGCTGAATCTTCTAAGAGTTTGCGTTTGAGTGGCTCCTGGGAGACCAGTGTTAGATTCATTTGCACCAGTGTAGGTTTACTGTATCCGTTATACCTTCGCATTGACCATGAAACACTGAAATTGCTTCGGGATTGAATACAAAAGGCACAACGCCGACTTCAGTAAAAGAAGAGCGAATCTTCTTAGGGTTAGTGATTTGAGCGGCTACTGGGAGACCAGTAATAGGTTCCGATGCACCAGTGCAGGTTTACTGCATCCCTTGCAATTTAACAGTGACCATGAATCACTGATATTGCGTCGTGATTGAATTGAAAAGGCACAATGCCGTCCTACGTACAAGAAGAGGGACTCTTCTAAGTGTTTGTGTTTGAGCGGCTCCTGGGAGACCAGTATTAGATGCCGATGCACCAGTGCAGCTTTACTGTATCCCTTGGATCTTCACATTGGCCACGAAACACAGAATTTGCATTGGGATTGAATACAAAAGACACATGCCGACTTAAGCACAAGAAGAGTGAATCTCCTAAGAGTTTGTGCTTTGAGTGGCTCCTGGGAGACCAGTATTGAATGCCGATGCACCAGAGCAGGTTTACTGTATCCCTTGGACCTTCACATTGACCATGAAACACACAGAAATTGCTTTGGGATTGAATACAAAAGGCACAATGCCGACGTAAGTAAAAGAAGAGCGAATCTTCTAAGAGTTTGTGCTTTGAGGGTCTCCTGGGAGACCAGTATTAGATTCCGGCGCACCAGTGCAGGATTACTGTATCCCTTGGAAAGGAACAGTGACCATGAAACACAGAAATTGCATCGGGATTGAATACAAAAGGCACAATGCCGACATCAGCACAAGAAGAGTGAATCTCCTTTGAGTTTGTGCTTTGAGCGGCTCCTGGGAGACCAGTATTGAATTCCGATGCACCAGAGCAGGTTTACTGTATCCCTTGGACCTTCACATTGACCATGAAACACAGATATTGCATCGGGATTGAATACAAAACCCCGAATGACGTCCTACGTACAAGAAGAGTGAATCTTCTAAGGGTTTGTGTTTTGAGCGCCTCCTGGAAGACCAGTATTAGATTCCAATGCGCCAGTGCAAGAGTACTGTATCCCATAGACCATCACATTGGCCATGAAACACATAAGTTGCATTGGGATTGAATACAAAAGGAACAGTACCGACTCAAGTACAAGAAGTGTGAATCTTCTAAGAGTATGTGCTTTGAGCGCCTCCTGGGAGACCAGTATTAGATACCGAGGTACCCGTTCTTGTTTACTGAATCCCTTGGACCTTAACAGTTACCATCAAACACAGGAATTGCATCAAGATTGAAACAAAGAGCACAATGCAGACTTAAGTACAAGAAGATTGAATCTTCTTACGGTTTGTGGTTTGAGCGGCTCCTGCAAGACCAGTATTAGATTCCGATGCACCAGTGTAGGTTCACTGTATCCCTTGGACCGTCACATTGGCCACGAAATATAGAATTTGCATCGGGATTGAATACAAAAGACACATGCCGACTTACGTACAAGAAGAATGAATCTTCTATCGGTTTGTGCTTTGAGCGTCTCCTGAGAGACCGGTATTAGCTCCGACGCCCCAGTGCAGGTTTTATGTATCCCTTGGACCTTCACATTGACCATGGGACACTGAAATTGCATCGGGACTGAATACAAAAGGCACAATGCCGACTTAAGTACAAAATGAGTCAATCTTCTAAGAGTTTGTGTTATGCGCAGCTCCTGGGAGACCAGTATTAGATTCCGATGCACCAGTGCAGTTTTACTGTATCCGTTGCATCTTCACATAGACCATGAAACACAGATATTGCATAGGGATTGATTACAAAGTGCACAATGCCGACTTTAGTACAAGAAGACTGAATCTTCTAAGAGGTTGTGTTTGAGCGGCTCCTGGGAGACCAGTATTACATTCATTTGCACCAGTGTAGGTCTACTGTATCCGTTATATCTTCGCATTGACCATGAAACACTGAAATTGCTTCGGGATTGAATACAAAAGGCACAACGCCGACTTCAGTAAAAGAAGAGCGAATCATCTAAGAGCTTGTGCTTTGAGGCGCTCCTGGGAGACCAGTATTAGATTCAGGCGCACCAGTGCAGGATTACTGGTTCCCTTGGAATTTAACAGTGACCATGAAACACAGAAATTGCATCGGGATTGAATACAAAACCCAGAATGACGACTTAAGTACAAGAAGAGTAAATCTTCTAAGAGTTTGTGATTTGAGCGGCTCCTGGGAGACCAGTATTAGTTTCCGCTGTACGAGTGGAGGTTTACTGTATCCCTTGGACCTTCTCATTGACCATGAAACACAGAAATTGCATCGGGATTGATTACAAAAGGCACAATGCCGACTTATGTACAAGATGAGTGAATCTTCTAAGGGTTTGTGTTTTGAGCGCCGCCTGGGAGACCAGTATTAGATTCCGATGCACCAGTGCATGTTTACTGTATCCCTTGGACCTTCACATTGACCATGAAACACAGAAGTTGCATCGGGATTGAATACAAAAGGAACAATGCCGACTTAAGTACAAGAAGAGCGATTCTTTTAAGAGTTTGTGCTTTGAGCGGGTTCTGGGTGAGCAGTATCAGATCCTGATCCACCAGTGCAGGTTTACTGTATCCCTTGGACCTTCACAGTGACCATGAAACACAGAAATTGCATCGGGATTTAATACAAATGGCATAATGCCGACTTAAGTACAGGAAGAGTGAATCTTCTGAGAGGTTGTGCTTTGAGCGGGTTCTGGGTGAGCAGTATCAGATCCCAATGCACCAGAGGAGGTTTACTGTATCCCTTGGACCTTCACAGTGACCATGAAACACAGACATTGCATCGGGATTGAACACAAAAGGCACAACGCCGACTTATGTACAATAAGAGTGAATCTTCTAAGAGTTTGTGCTTTGAGCGGCTCCTGGGAGACCAGTATTATATTCCGATGCACCAGTGCTATTTTACTGTATCCCTTGGACCTAATATCGGAAAAGCTTGTAGGCCTAAGTAAGGGACCTCTATGTATAATTTTCTCACTTTGGGCATTTCTTCTATGAATTGAGCTTTGGCTTTGGGTAACAGATAAGTTCATTGTGATATATTCGTATAAGGAATAAGTATATTGGGAAACAGCTGTGAGTATTCGAAATCCTCAGTAGTTATATTTAAATTCACGCCTCAAATTATTTATATTGCACGCTGGAATGCGGTCGGGACATGGTGTTGAGTGGAATGGTAATCAGCCATAATGAATATATTAACGGTTTTAAAAACTTTAATGAATTTATTTTTGAAAGCAAACATCCAGGAATAACATTAAGTGAAAAGACTAAATTTCAATAAGCAAGTTATGGCAACCTCAAAGGGCAACAGTATACAATCAAATCTCTTTTGTAAAGAATATTAAATGGAATAAAAGGAGGATACAGCAAAACATCTGATCAAATGATTATGTCACACATATCAACCACCGGCAATTGCCAGTAATTGTCAAAACGCCATTGCCTTCAAAGTTGCCAAAATGACTGAAAAAAGTCGTTCAAATTTATGATGGAGGCGGTGGCAGAGGTGACGCCAGTAGCAATAATTCCTCCTTCTCTACGAACATAGGACGGTGGTTGCCGCTACCACAGTACTAGAAACTTTCGTTAAAAATTTCAGTCATGGTACTCAGGCATTTTTAACAAGATCGTTGTCAACAAGTGATACAATCACCTATCCTGTAGCACAGAGACACTCGTTAATTAATTAGTAAAAATTAACCTACTACAAACGCAGAAATTCTTCTTTAGCTTTTTTTGTAGATACAAACAATTTAGTAAACAGCTTGAGCTCGAGACACCAGCCAACAGGTAACTATAGACACGCTTGAGAAATAAGGTAAAAAATCTTCACTCACTATAAAGTACAATTTGTAAATCATAAGAATTACGTCTACATTCTATACCCTTAGATTCAAAATCAGTTTGGAATAGTGACAGCCACAAGCCCACACACACTACCAGAACTGCACTCAAGTAGTACCAAGCAAAACCTTCATAAATAACACATTTATCTACATAACAACGGGCAACCAGGATATGGAGTCAAAATAGCCACCACACAACACCTAGTGACGTGCGCACTAATCGGCTGCTCACCGTGACTTCTCGTAAAATCCAGTGCCCGCTGACAAACGCTTGCTTAGAGAGCGCCGAGAGAAGGATGTAACAACGATTACTAGTGGTCGGAAACCCATGGGTGTCATCCAGCAGTATCCACCACGTCCAGTACTTGCAAAGGTCAGACAAGACTCTAACCTGGCACCACAATGGACACAAATTTCTTGCAATTTCAGTAGCAGAGGACACGCCGAATACTGTGCGTCCCCCCGAAGTAGCCTTTAACGAGCCATGTTCACGGCTCCGACCAACACTCGGCCCCGCCAACCCGCAGTGAGCACAGGGACCAGTCTTGCCAAAGGGCCACGGCAGACGCTTGGCCACAACAACGCGTCGCCTCACTTGCACCCCTCGCCGCTCGTGTCACACACCTCTTCTCACGGTCGCCGCAGCCCTCAACTACCTCCTCCTCCAACCCGCCCTCCACCGGCGACAATAACGCTGCATGCGCTCTTGCGGGCCAGAGAGATTCCCAGTCCGGGGGAATTGCTGTAAATTTAACGCGGGCGCACGGCAAACATGCTTTTAGAAACGGATAATTTTGATTTTTCTTCATGAGTCTCAAAACATGCTTCCATATCACCTTATGGAATCGAATTATGTCAGTTGTTTCCAGTTCTATACCACCAACATTTCTGGGCCGTGTGCTCCTGCGATTTGATTGTTCCGGTGTAGTGTGTTCGATCTCTTTCGATTCGCTTTGCGGTGCGCGGGTTGGTGCACACTCTGGGATTCCGTGCGGGAAGACGAAAGGGAGTCTCGGGCAGAGAGAGAGACGAGCGGGCCTGGGCGGAGCGACGCCGGAAGATCGCGGAAGTCGCGTCGGCAAGTTGTGTGAGTGTGGCAGTTGCATTGGGGCCGGCCGAGCAGCCGAACTGGAAGTGCTGCAGTGACTCGCTGTCGTTCGTTCTGTTTACGAGTTCAACCTTCCTCACGCTGTGGCTACGGGCTGGTGTTATTCTGGTCACTACTTTATTAGCGGTATTTGGATTAATATTGTTGAAGGTGAGCTGTTAGTTTGATGCATCTTCATCTGGTGGAGTTACAGCGAAACTTCTTTCTGTCGTTTTCAGGCTTGCGCTGCTGAGCAATGAGTGTTCACACGTCACGTGTCGAAATACTGACTTGTGCCCTGGAGGATTTACGTATGAACTGGAGTGCCTATGTGGGCGTTGATGAAGTGTTTCACAGTACCCTTACTTGAGTGTCTTTAAATTGTATTTCAGTTTGTTACCGAACTTATGTCAGTTAAGGGACGCCCAAATTGTCACGCTAGTCAAGTAAAGTTTAACTCTTCTCTCACACCACTGTGTACCTGTTGGATTAAAATTAATTCAATCTTAACCACAGCTAGATTCAAGGTTAATTGTAAGTGTCGTGTGTGTTAATTTTTTTTTTTTTTGTCCTTTTCTCTTACTCACTACTTTTGAGTGTTAAACTGTTTTGGAAACCCCTTTGACGTCATTTCACGGTGTAGTTTTACAAAGAGTTCTGTGAGTACTGTTGTTAACGGCTCCTGTTGCAACGGGGTTTCTGGCCCACACGTCTATCGCACGCCAGGGGTTTAGTGCCAACCGCCTACAGTGCGGTAACTTATCATCAATCCTTTTCGAATCACCGTCTGGCCTACGACTATTGGTGGATACCTGTGGTAAAATTCAAATGGAGGCACTGTCTTGTTAACGTGTCTGAACTGAATGTGCGTGCCTTGTAAAACAGTTCGTTACTGACTCTGAGTAGTTTAATCAGTGGTAGGGCACTCGTTATTCTGGACCAGACTGTACTTGGCTTTAATTGCATTGTCTTGGCAAATCGGTGTACTACGTAAGATTATAACGTAAGCGCTATTGTGGGTAATATTTACCATTTAACTATATGAGCTGGTTCTGTGAACCATTGTGGCACACAGGATCACGTAAGACAGTGCTGTAGTCGGCAGATATTGCTATACGTCTGTGATATTATTTTCTGTAAGCCATAGTGCCCATTAGGTTATGTAAGGCTTAAATACAGTGACCAGTTTGGTAATTTTCTGTGTTTCGTAATAACATTTTACAAGCATTAAAATTTTGGGAAGGGTTTAAATCTCATATTTGCAGATTGTTTGGTGTTAGGTAACTTGTTCATGATACATGTTAAATCAGCTGATGTACATTTAAATTGAACAAGTTATATGACAATAAGTTATTACCAGTACCTTTCATGAATTTTCTTCCGTAATAAATTAAATTTTATATTCCATCTTCAATTTGTTGCGCAGCCTTACACTCCAGCAGTCGCTGTGTCCTGCTCCCAACCATCTCAATTTATTTACATTATACTGGATATGAGGATTTGTTGAAGCATTTGAGAAGTTCTGTGGTGTGCTCCTCTATATTGAATCTGTTATGATGCAGTAACCCCGAGAATTGAGTCCTGTCTAGCTCTTCTGCTTCTCATCCTATTTTAGACATCATGCTAGGCGGAATCCTCCTACAAATTCTGTACTGTGTGTTGTGTCTTTTCGAATTTCTGTAACTAAAATCACTTACGATACTACATTTTGACCTGAATTTGTTATTAATATCCATTCTTCGTAAAACAACGACTGATTTATTATTTATCACTATTATTGTTATCTACAGAGAAAACAGGGGTAGCACCTAGTTGTGTTATTTAAGGAACATAATTAATGTAAACTATTGGCGATTAAAATGTAGTACACTAGAACTGACTTGTGATCACACTTTCACACAATTTAAATGTATAGATCCTGAGAAATCAGTACGCAGAACAACCACCTCTGGCCGTAATAACGGCCTTGATACACCTGGGCATTGAGTCAAACAGAGCTTGGATGGCCTGTACAGGTACAGCTTCCCATGCAGCTTCAACACGATACCACAGTTCATCAAGGATAGTGACTGGCGTATTATGACAAGCCATTTGCTAGGTTATCATTGACCAGACATTTTCAGTTGGTGGGGATCTGGAGAATGTGCTGGCCAGGGCAGCAGTCGAACATTTTCTGTATCCGGAAAAGCCCGTACAGGACCTGCAATATGCGATCGTGCATTGTCCTGCTGAAATGTAGAGTTTCGCTGGGATCGAAAGAAGGGTAGAGCCACGGGTCGTAACACATCTGAAATGTAACGTCTACTGTTCAAAGCGCCGTCAATGCGATAAAGACGTGACCGAGACGTGTAACCAATGGTACCCCATACCATCACGCTGGGTCATACGCCAGTATGGCGACGACGAATGCGCGCTTCCAATGTGTGTTCACCGCGATGTTGCCAAGCACGGATGCGACCATCATGATGCTGTAAACAGTACCTAGATTCATCCGAAAAAATGACGTTTTGCCATTCGTGCACCCAGGCTCGTCGTTGAGTACACCATCGCAGGCGCTCCTGTTTGTCATGCAGCGTCAAGGGTAACCGCAGCCACGGTCTCCGAGATGATAGTCCATGCTGCTGCAAACGTCGTCCTACTGTTCGTGCTGATGGTTGTTGTCTTGCAAACGTCCCCATCTGTTGACTCAGGGATCGAGATGTAGCTGCACGACCCGTTACAGCCATGAGGATAAGATGCCTGTCATCTCGACTGCTAGTAATAAGAGGCCTTTTTTTTCTTTTTTTTTTCTTTTTTCCTTTTTTTGGGGCGTAAAACTTCTATGGTCATTAGCGCCCAGCCCGTGACGTAGGAAACAGGAAAAAACGAAATTTAAAATCAGCAGCAATGGGAACAAAGTCATACAATTTGAGAAACTAAAGGCAGAAGGAATGCTTAAAAATCCACTATAGAAAGGGGTTGGTTGTCCCGAAAAAAGCTTCAAATGACTGACGTCATTTCACTGTCACTAATAAACTGTAGAACGCGGTCAGCTGAGCGCGTGTCATCTGCTAAAATCGACGATAGATCAGGCGATAGCTGTAGACGGGAGCGTAACGGATGAAAATAGGGGCATTCAATTAAAAGGTGTCTGACCGTCCACAGCTGAGAGCAGTGGGGACAGAGTGGGGGAGGATCACCGCTTAAAGGATGTCGATGGCTAAAAAGACAGTGCCCTATCCGGAGTCTAGCTAAAATTACCTCCTCCCGACGACGCGTTCGGGAGGAAGAGGTCCAAGCGCAAGGAAGGGCTTTCACTTCCCGCAATTTATTATGGGGAAGTGTTGACCAATACGCATGCCATAAATGAGCAACTTGGCGACATAAACCGCTCCGTAGATCGGTAAACGGAAGAGACTGAATAGCTGGCCGAGGAAGAGAGACTGCAGCCTTGGCCGCTGTATCGGCCGCCTCATTCCCACAGATACCAGCGTGTCCCGGGAGCCAGAGGAACGCCACTGAGACGCCCCCCAGGTGGAGCAAGCGCAGACAGTCCTGAATCCGGTGGACCAGAGGGTGGACAGGGTAAAGAGCTTGGAGACTGAGGAGAGAGCTGAGAGAATCTGAGCAGATTACGTACTGTATCCGCTGATGGCGGCGGATGTAGTGGACAGCCTGGAGAACAGCGTAAAGCTGCGCAGTATAAACCGCACACTGGTCGGGAAGCCGAAAGTGATTTGGGGTGTCGCCAACAATACAGGCACTCCCTACACCTAACGATGTTTTCGAGCCGTCGGTGTAAATAAATGTGGCTTTCGTCATTTGTGCACATAGAGCAGCAAATGCCCGACGGTAAACAAGTGTAGGGGTACAATCCTTGGGAAATTGACATAGGTCTCTGAGCAAGTCGATCCGGGGACGGAGCCAAGGCGGTGCTGTACCCCAAGTTGTCAAGAAGGTTTTAGGAAAGCGGAAGGAAAGAGAATGGAGCAGTTGACGGAAGCGGACTCCCGGGGGTAGTAGGGAGGAGGAGCGGCCTGCATACCCGACATCAAAGGAGGCGTCGAAAAAAAGGTCATGGGCTGGATTAGCAGGCATGGAAGACAGATGGCTAGCATAACGACTCAGAAGGACTGTCCGCCGATTGGACAGCGGAGGTTCAGCAGTCTCAGCATAAAGGCTTTCCACAGGGCTGGTGTAAAAAGCTCCAGACACTAAACGTAATCCACGGTGGTGGATAGAGTCGAGACGCCGAAGAATAGACGGCCGAGCAGAGGAGTAGACTATGCTTCCATAATCCAATTTCGAGCGCACTAAGGCGCGATAGAGGCGGAGAAGGACCACTCGGTCCGCTCCCCAGGAGGTACCATTCAGGACACGGAGGGTGTTAAGGGAACGCAGACAGCGAGCCGAAAGATAGGAAACGTCGGAGGACCAGCACAGTTTTCTGTCAAACATAAGACCCAAGAATTTAGCGACGTCGGAAAACG
Source organism: Schistocerca serialis cubense (assembly GCF_023864345.2). Classification (NCBI taxonomy): domain Eukaryota; kingdom Metazoa; phylum Arthropoda; class Insecta; order Orthoptera; family Acrididae; genus Schistocerca; species Schistocerca serialis. Next base: position 769,606,650 of record NC_064642.1, on the reverse strand, counting down.
GAAGGTTGACAGGACCTAGATGTAAGGAGGGCGGAAGAAACTCCTTACGTCGCCAAAAATTAACACAAACGGACTTACTGGGTGAGAACCGGAAGCCGGTTTCGATGCTCCACGAGTGGAGGCGATCGAGACATCCTTGAAGACGTCGTTCAAGAAGGCTGGTCCGTTGAGAGCTGTAGTAGATCGCAAAATCGTCCACAAAGAGGGAGCCCGAGACATCAGGAAGGAGACAATCCATAATTGGATTAATGGCGATGGCAAACAGTACAACACTCAGTACGGAGCCCTGGGGTACCCCGTTTTCTTGGGAGAAAGTACGGGAGAGAGTAGTGTTCACCCGCGCCCTAAATGTGCGCTCTGCCATAAATTCGCGAAGAAAAAGGGGCAGCCGGCCTCGAAAGCCCCAAGAGAACAGTGTGCGGAGGATGCCTGTCCTCCAACAGGTATCGGATGCTCTCTCCAGATCAAAAAATATTGCTACCGTTTGGCGTTTCCGGAGAAAATTGTTCATGATATAAGTGGATAGAGCAACAAGATGGTCAACGGCAGAACGATGCTTTCGGAATCCACATTGGGCTGGTGTTAAAAGACTGCGGGATTCCAGCCACCAAGCTAAACGGTAATTCACCATACGCTCCAAAACCTTACAGACACTACTCGTGAGAGAAATGGGGCGATAGCTAGAGGGGAGATGTTTGTCCTGTCCAGGTTTCGGAACGGGAACGACAATAGCTTCCCGCCATCGCTTGGGGAAGGTACTGTCGGTCCAAATTCGATTATAAAGGCGAAAGAGGTAACGCAGGCTATGGGTTGATAAATGCAGCAACATTTGGACATGGATACCATCCGGTCCTGGGGCGGAGGAGCGAGAAGAAGAGAGGGCATGTTGGAGTTCCCGCATGGAGAAAACAGTATTGTAGCTTTCGTGAATTTGAGAGGAGGAAGCAAAATGTCGCACTTCCGCTGCACGTTTCTTCGGGAGAAACGCTGGCGGGTAATTTGAAGAGCTCGAAATCTCAGCAAAGTGCTGACCCAATGAGTTAGAAATTGCGACGGGGTCTACTAAGGTATCATGCGCGACAGTGAGCCCAGAGACCGGGTAGAAACTAGGCGCGCCTGAGAACCGTCGAAGCCGACTCCAAACTTCCGAGGAGGGAGTGAAGGTGTTAAATGAGCTAATAAAGAATTTCCAGCTTGCCTTCTTGCTATGGCGGATGACGCGACGGCATCGCGCATGGAGCTGCTTATATCGGATACAGTTGGCCAAAGTCGGATGGTGACGGAAAATGCGAAGAGCACGTCGCCGCTCACGTATTGCGTCACGGCATGCCTCGTTCCACCAAGGAACTGGGGGGCGCCGGAGCAATTCGGAGGTGCGTGGTATTGAACGTTCCGCAGCTGTGAGAATAACGTCGGTAACATGTGTGACCTCATCGTCGCCGCTGGGAAAGCGACGGTCATCGAATGTCGCTAGAGACGAAAAAAGTGTCCAATCGGCTTGGGCAAACTTCCAGCGTCGCGAGCGCATATATGGCAGTTGAGGCTGCAGTCTAAGAACACATGGAAAGTGGTCACTCGAGTGTGTATCATCAAGGGCGAACCATTCGAAGCGCCGAGCTAGCGGAACAGTACCGACCGCAAGGTCCAAATGAGGTAAATTTGTCGTGGAGGCAGACAAAAATGTGGGGACCCCAGTGTTGAGGCAGACTAGATCCGCTTGGTGGAAGACGTCTAGCAATAGTGAGCCACGTGGACAAGGATGTGGAGATCCCCAAAGCGGGTGGTGGGCATTGAAGTCCCCAACCAGCAAATAGGGGGGTGGAAGCTGATCAAGAAGATGAAGGAGATCAGCTCGTGCTATTGGTGTGGACGATGGAATGTATACCGTACAAAGAGAGAATGTGTATCCAGAAAGGGAAAGACTGACGGCGACAGCTTGGAAGGAACTGTTTAAGGGGATTGGGTGATAATGGAGAGTATCATGGAGCAGAATCATGAGTCCTCCATGGGCTGGAGTGCCTTCAACAGAGGGGAGGTCATATCGGACGGACTGAAAATGAGGGAGAACAAAGCGGTCATGGGGACGCAGCTTTGTTTCCTGAAGACAGAAGGTGACCGGCGAGTAGGATCGTAAGAGGATCGACAATTCATCCCGATTGGCTCGAATGCCGCGGATATTCCAGTGGATAATGGACATAGAGGAACGTGACCAAGGGTGCTGTCAACTCAACGACTGCTCAGAGCTGGCGACCGACAGCATGGAATGGCATTCAGTCGAAGGCAGAAGATCCTGATCCATAGGTTGGTCAGGAGCAGCTCCTGCCACCAACGATCGGCCAGTTGACCGGCCACCAGCAGTGCGCCTCGGCGACACAGAAGACGGCCGAGGGCGATTGCCGCCACGTGGTGCTGTAGATGGGACACGCCTTGGCGGAGAAGGAGAGGAACTGTGTTTCTTCGTAGCCTTCTTGGAAGTATGATGTTTAGATGAAGGAGGAACCGATGGTTGTGAAGTAGCGGTACGTAAAAACTCTTCACGAGAATGCTCTTTTTTCGAAGACTTCGCGTCTGACTTTTGGGCTCGAGATTTAGCAGAACCCGACGAAGGGTGAGCCATAGAGTGGGCAGGCGGAAGTGGTTAGGTTGAACGGGCGATCTTTGCGCTGGCCGATCTGACGACCGTGGTACTAAAGGTGTGGTCGCAAGTCTGCGTGGCCGCCTCCTTTGTTGGCCGAGGAGAAGCAAGGACAGTGCTGTATTTTCCTTTCTGAGGCACGGTGGGCTGTCGACTGGCGAGTAACTTTCGAGCAGCAAAGGTCGACACCTTTTCCTTCACTCTTATTTCCTGGATGAGCTTTTCGTCCTTAAAAACGGGGCAACCTCCAGAGGAAGCAGCGTGGTGACCCATACAGTTGATGCAGCGAGGGGATGGAGGTGGACAAGCACCCTCATGGGCATCCTTGCCACACGTAACACATTTGGCCGGATTGGAACAGGCCTGGCTGGTGTGATTGAACCGCTGACATCGATAGCAACGCGTAGGGTTTGGGACACAAGGGCGAACGGAAATTATCTCATAGCCTGCTTTGATTTTTGATGGGAGTTGAACTTTGTCAAATGTCAAGAAGACAGTGCGGGTTGGAATGATGTTCGAGTCAACCCTTTTCATAACCCGATGAACAGCCGTGACGCCCTGGTCAGACAGGTAGTGCTGAATTTCTTCGTCAGACAATCCATCGAGGGAGCGGGTATAAACGACTCCACGCGAGGAATTTAAGGTACGGTGCGGTTCCACCCGGACAGGGAAGGTGTGGAGCAGAGAAGTACACAGCAATTTTTGAGCCTGGAGGGCACTGTGTGTTTCTAACTACAGGGTGCTATTCCGTAATCTGGAACAAGACTTTACAGGACCCGCAATTGCGTCGACACCTTTCTGAATAATGAAAGGGTTGACCGTGGAAAAGTCGTGACCTTCGTCAGACCGAGAAACAACAAGGAACTGTGGCAACGATGGAAGGACAGTCTGTGGCTGAGACTCAGTGAACTTACGTTTGTAAGCAGACATAGTGGAAGGTGAGGAAACCATTGCGGAAGAATCCCCCATGATTACCGGCGTCTTCGATGGCGCGCTCCTCCCTTGTGGGGGCCCTCACCGAGGGCACACCCGCCTTAGGTGATTGTTCACACCTCAGGTCACACCTCCCGACAAACGGACGGAGGGACCAATCGGCACTTTCGGAAGGTATCAGCTCGGGTAATCACCCCTCCCTGGGCCTGGCCGTTACCAGGGGGTACGTACGTGTCCTACCTGTCTACCCGGGGCGGGGAATTACGCGTTACCCCGTCACCGGCTACGCATGGAAGTGCGTGGGTCGGCCTTCAGACACACACAGGGAGGAAAAAAGACAAGGGGAAAGGAAAGAAGATGGGGTCTCAAACGCTGCAGCGGAGAAAAGGGCAAGGAGAAGAGGGAAGGAAAAGAGAAGGACAGAGGAAGGACGAGGACTTGCAAGTGTAAAAGCAAGGAATTTGGAACATTTTCGAACGTCCGTCTCCGGCCGTAGGCACAAACCATACTCCCAGAGGGGGAGAAACGGAAGGAAAGAGCCAGAGGTGAGGGGGGGGGGGCGAAGATTGGGGACGGGGAGGGATGCGGAAAGGGAAGGGAAGGTATGCAACCCGGAAAGGAAGGAGGGCCACATTAGCTCGGGGTCCCGTGCTCGCTACGCACGTGTCCACAAAAGAGTTGTGGACCCCCTGGGGGGCTAATAAGAGGCCGTTGGGATCCAGCACGGCGTTCCGTATTACCTTCCTGAACCCACCGATTCCATATTCTGCTAACAGTCATTCGATCTCTACCAACGAGAGCAGCAACGTCACGAACCGATAAACCGCAATCGCGATAGGCTACAATCCGACCTTTTTCAAAGTCGGAAACGTGGTGGAACACATTTCTCCTCCTTACACGAGGCATGACAACAACTTTTCACCAGGCAACTCCGGTCAACTGCTGCTTGTGTATGACAAATCGGTTGGAAACTTTCCTCACGTCAGCACGTTGTATGTTTCGCAACAGGCGCCATCCTTGTGTGAATGCTCTGAAAAGCTAATCATTTGCATATCACAGCATCTTCTTCCTGCTGGTTAATTTTCGCGTCAGTAGCACGTCATCTTCGTGGTGCAGCAATTTTAATGGCCAGTAGTGTAACAACTAAGCGACCTAGGTGGGATTCTTGAAACCATGTCTTATTAGTTCCGATGTAGATGACGACTGCTGGCTTGGTGCAGAAATCATTCCTATTGACACCCTTTTTACCTTTTAGGTAGTGAAGGCTTGAACTATTCCGTGAAATTTCCTTAGATTGCACTGTACTGTAATTGACTTAAAACCATGGGGCATACTGTTTCTCCCAGTTCCATTAGGACTGCTTGTGCGAATTTCCAAACTGCAGTACTGCCTCGGAGCGAGTTGCAGCATTGCGATCCCTGAGGTTTCAACAACAGGCGTATTGGCCGGGGATGTAACAGTACGTGTCGGACAATCGTCGGAAAATGACGGTAGACCGGGGGGGCAACATCAAACTCTGTATTAAGTTTTGTGTTTGTGGCGAGATTTTGTCCAATTTCACCAAAATGCCAAAAGGCAAATTCCTGGTCGCTCCTGCATGGCAACACCCAAGCCCACAAGGCGAAGATCGTGCTCGAATTTTTGGCGAGGAAACGGATCAGTCCCTCATCTCCGGCAGCATTCATCGGATTTGGCTCCAGCCGACTTCTGGTTACCCCCCAAAGTAAGTTGGCACTGAAAGGATACCGCTATGACGCAGTGGTGTACGCCTAAGAAAACTGCACTGCTGTATTAAAGGCAGTTCGGAAAAAGTCTACAATGACTATTTCGAAGCTCTTTTTACAGTGATGTATTGATTCAAGGGGAGACTATTTTGAACAGATACATAGACTTCGTGAACATAACCCACGACTTACATTTCATAGCCATTCTCCTAAAGGAACTAGGACACACTGTCTTTAAAAACATCCATATGAATCTGTACACCGAATATTCCAGATGGAGAAGTACGAAATAAACTGTTTCAGGTCTAGTGCGAAAAGTAACAGTTTTTCTGTATTATTTAAAAATTCATATTTGATCCAGGCTTGACATCCTGATACTAAATTTCATTCTGCTTTGTTTCGTCTTATGCTTTACTCATTTATTTCTCTGCTTTGCTGCACTACCTCATCCGTTAGATAACTATGTTATATGCAGTATAAATCTACAAATTAAATATTCTGACGGAAGAAGTGTCAGCGACTAGAAATAATGGATGTAGAGTAATGACATTTCGAGATTACGTTTGTCTAGGAATCAAATTTATGTGATTAACGTTGCAAGTTGATAGAGCCACTGTAAATGTGACATGATGCTACATAAATAACTGGTGTAACAGTAAAAATGTTGAACGCAAGTATGCAGATGTGGATGAATTGTTTCCCACAGATGCCGGATGTCCACTTGAGGGATGGAGGTCCGTGCCTGTTGCACTTGGTCGGTCAATACAGGAACTGTTAATGTTGGCTATGTATGACGCTGGAGTTGTCAGATGATGAGGCATGCGTGCTCGACTTGAAACAGATCTGGTGATCGAGCAGGTCAAGCCAACATGTCGATACTCTGTAGAGTATGTTGGTGCTACAACAGCGGTATGTTAGCGTGCGTTATCCTTCTGGAAAACACCGCATGGAATGCTGTTCATGAATGGCAACCCAGCAGGCCGAATCACCAGGCTGACAAACGAAATTGCAGTCACCGTGCGTGAGATAAGGTCGAGAGAGCTCCTCTTGTCATACGAAACCGCACCTCATACCATAAATGCAGTTGTAAATCCAGTGTGTCTAGCACCCAGACATTTCGGTTGCAGCCATTTACCTAGCCTCCTCCTAACCAATACACGACCATCAGCGGAGCCGACACAGAATCGCTTTTCATCAGAAAACACAATAGACCTCCATTCTGCCCTCCACTCAGCTCTCAATTGACATCAAAGAATTTGCAAGAAGCACTAATTTGGGGTCAGTGGAATCCACTCCACTCAACATCAGGCTCGGAGCTGTCCTAGAGGTATCAGATTTGTAACAGTTGGTTGTGTCATTGTGGTGCCAACTGCTTCTTAGATTGCTGCTGCCGACGCAGTATGGTGCGCCACAGCATACACCGAACATGTTAGTCTTCCCTGTCGGTAGTATCATATGGCCGTTCGGTGCCTGGTCTTCCTGTGACCACCTTTACCAGCAGTCACGAATAGTAGCTAAATTCCTAACCAAGTTGTTCTGCAATATCGCGGAAGGGACATCCAGCTTCTTGTAGTCCCATTACACGACCTCGTTCGAGCTCAGTGAGCTGTTGATAATGGCATCTTCATCGTCTTGAAGGCGTTCTTGATGAATATCATCCATATGACTCCAGTCTCAAAGGAAAATAACTGTCACGACCGCTGCAGTTCGTCAATGTTAAAAAATATATCGGCTCAACCGCTTGTTTATAGTGTAAAACACTAAGACTGACGCGTTTCGGAAGTCAAGCTTCCATCATCAGAATAATAAAAAGTAAATGGACCTGTTAAAACTCGCTAAAATGCAATATGCACCAGGCACAATAAAACTGATAAAAAAATTAAAACATCGTGGCTACTTCCCTTGCTGCAGCCGTGTCTTCCAAGGAGCATCTCCACATAGTCGTCAAGATATAAAAAGCTCTAAAATGGTGTCGCCAATGGTGTTAAACATCTATCCACATGGCTCTCTCCTCTATCGTAGTAAACCGCCCATGCGTCTTCGTTGATACCACACACCATGTAGCCATACACTACAACGAAAAGCGAGTGAGCTCACGCCCAAGTAAAGAAGGAAGTCACAGAGATGTCTACACAAACAGATAATGTATACATGTTCCAAGGACCTCATGAAATGATGGTATCCTGCCAATTGCTAAAAATGTAGTTACTAAAAGAAACCAGTTAAATGTTTGAAAAAGTTATTTGTATCACCGGTTAGCTGTTCATTCAGTGTGTTCTGATTATCCACGCTATGTATCGTAATTTCCAGCAGTTCTAGTAGATCTAGCTTTTTGACTTTGTCCGGTCTATGTAAAATAACGAGATCCTGATCTATTCCCAACATGGGGAGTTCCGTTTCCCAAATATGCGTGGCTACAGCTGACTATTCGAAGACCCAGATTAGAAGACATCTAGCATATAATTGAGGACGTAGGTTGCAAGAGCTACTCTGATATGAAGAAGTTGGCACAGGAGACGAACTCTTGGTGGGCCGCATCAAACCAGTCGGAAGACTGCTGATTCAAAAAAATAACTGTTACTTTAATGTGAAATACATGATTTCATACCTGGTACCTGATGTGATGAATTCCCTGACTGCATTTTCCTAGCAACTCAGTGCACATTAAATGTCGAGTTTTCAGGAAGGCAATTTGCACAATATGGTGGTATATTTGTCTGTTTGGCAACTCATATACGTGGTAGATAAAGAGGAATGACTGTCAGTTTCCCGTTGGATATACACATAGAATACCTTTTCTCAATTTTAACCTACTAAGCTACAATTTATGGTTACTACATGCAGGAATTAATACTGACGTGGGCTGCAAGTTTTTAACACATGTAGAGGAAGAAATAATTGCGGTATTGGGAGGGTCATGTATTGAAGTATTACAGTCTTCTTCTGGTGTTGTAAGTCGATGTTTCAAATTATATTAGAGACAAAGATGTATTTGCAACCAGCACTAAGCAAATAAAGTTAATTGCATACAAAGAGGTGTAAGCTATTGGCATGACTATAACATGGAGAAGTATTCTGCGACAGAAGCCTCCAGAAGCGCCGAAGGTCTGTTCAGAGGACAGAGTTCCACAACCCTTAGTATTGAGATCACTATCATCACGGTACATTCCATGCAGAATATTGTCACACTTCTGTAATGTAGTTATTTAAAGTCAGTAATGAGGCTACTCTATGTCAACGAATCGGCTATGAAATGATATGCGGGACATTGAGTTTTAAGCAACATTGATTGACGTCTGTTATTATTACATGCTACAGGCTGACCTGCAACAAAACGCTACCAGTGGTGGACACGTACGTGGACTGACGTGAAAGGCAAAGCACTTACAGTCGAAAGAACACTGTTCAAGCATAAGCAATAAAAGTGAAACCACTTCGGTTCTCTGAAATGGAAACGATTTTCGAGAATAAATGCTGGCTGGTCTGCTGTGAGCGACAAGTATTTGCTATCGACACGTATATATATTGGCGCCATCTCGTCAGAGAGGTTTTCGCAATGTCCAGAGCGTGCGCTGCGCGCGCGCTCGCACACACACGAACACACACACACACAGAGCAATGAAACTCTGTGATTCTCCGGCAGCGTTAGCTTCAGTCGTGACAAAGATGCAACCGGCACGTTATCAAAAATACAAAAGCAACGCCAGTGATATGAACAACAAAAGCTACAACTGAATATCGAGCATAAATTCTCCAACTTGTAAAGTACCCAGCACGTTTTTAGAGGTCCTCTAGAACGATGGCCGTACAGCACATCTAGGAAATGATTGCATGCAACCAGTGAGCTAGATACAGTCATTCTCATATGCTATTATGTGCACTAGACGGAGCAAGAGTTTCATTACGATCAGGTTTAGAGACCTCTCCCTGCACCTTCATATCAGTACTTTACTTCCACTATATTAAAAGTAATTTCTAAACTGCAATTGTAAATGAACATTTACCTATCACAAAACTTTTCTTAGCACACAATTTAGATTTTCCATAAGGTGCTAATTTTCGTAACAGAAAAAATGTAAATATGGCACTACAAGGATTTGCTTGTGATAAATGAGAAGTGTTTGGTTTTTTTGGAAAACACGGAATGCTTCAGAACCAAATGAAAGTGATAACAGATATAACCGGAGTTATTAGTTTTCCAACACTCATGTGGCATTATAAACCACTAAAGTGCGCGTCATATATCTTGGCGGCCGAGTTTAGGTTCGTTCTGCGCATCTGACGTCACAAAACACAGTCAGCCAATGAACAGAGAACGACGTTGCCAGATCTCGACTGCAGTGCAGAGCACGGACGAGTGTCTTCAGTTTTAGAAACGTTCCGTCATAAATAAAGTAATAGAATAAAAGCAATGTCTTGATAGCAGACTTTCTTTTATAGACAGTTTGGAAAAAGCTTTCTCTATGCCAATTGCTTCATATTCTATTAATTAAACCAAACAAGCAATAAGACTCCTAATTCAGGCGATAGCAAGGAAAGGTGTTTGTTTCAATCTCACGAACTGCTTTTTCGCAATAAAGGACAGCGGTAATTGTTTATTTCCTATTGTACTTCGACGAAGCGTGAGTAATTCATAGTCATACCAACAGTGTTTATAAGTAGTTGGGGGAGGTGTTAGACTCCTTCTGGTGTTAAACTATTCGATGAGCTGAGGTACAGTCTGCCTTCGGCAGGGCAACAGAGCGGACGCGTACGTGTTGACTTCGTGCGGCGCGCGAGCTCGCCTTGTTTACTTTCTGACGGCCGTTGCTTAAGTGCCGGCTTACCTTGTACGATCCATGGCGAACCGTTACCGTAAATCAACACTCCGGATTTACTTTCTGCAACGATTATGCCCGACCCAAAGCACTTGAGGTGGAGCGTTTTCTGCGAGAGGAAGTGAAGATCCCGGCGACCGATATTATAGGCATACATTTGTCCATCGTGAGCAGCACGGTCTATGTGAAAATCATTAACGACGCGGCGTGCGAACGCATACTACGTGAGACCAAACAGGGGCTCCGCTTCTGTCACGCTGATGGCAATGTGGGAGAGGTAACCGTCGACCACGCAGGCTTAGGTATGCGAACGATACGCATTTTCGAATTGCCATTCGAACTTCCAGCTGAGGAAGTCGTCGCGGCACTACGCCCATACGGCACAGTCCACGGCCACACTGCGGAGAAGTGGACACAGTTTCGGACGTATCCTGTCCTAAACGGGGTCCGACAGGTCACCATAGATCTCCGAAGCCACGTCCCGTCCTACTTACAGATCGGCGGATGCCGTGCCATAATTATATACGATGGCCAGCCTCGGACCTGTTCCGGGTGCGGCAAAGAAGGCCACCTTAGATCCGAATGCCTACAACGGCGTATTACGCAACTTCCAGCTGCCGAAAAACCACCCACGTCGCAACCTACAGTGCTACCGGTGACCTATGCCGCTGCTCTGGCTTCTCCTACCACGTTGCAACTTCGCCCGGTCACCACAAACGACGCCACCAACGAGCCCGACCAGACACTGACGGAGAGCGCCTCGGACGACCCGCCGCCTCGGCCGGCCATTGACGCCGCTCCGAAGATGCCGACGCAACCAGACGCTGACCCTGATCTCGGAAACACGATGGAGATCGACTCGCTCATCGTTCCTACAGCGGCCTTTCTGCCAGAACGACGTGACTCCCTTCCGTCGTCGGACACGGAGGGTCGCACAAGGAAACAACGTTCCCCGAAACGTCGCAAGCGAAGACGTCGCACCGTTTCCGGCCAAGAGGACACGTTACAAGTCGAGGAGGACGTACCCGTCGACCAGCACGAAGCCTCAGAACCCGCTACTGCTGATGAAGACGTCATGAGCGCGGAGACATCTATCGGTGTGCCTGCGCCCCGTGCTGACGCTGAACTAAATCATGAACGTCTCACAGGCGACACGACACCACGCACAATTACAACATCTTCTGAAGACAAAATGGACGATACACCAGTTTCCGCTTCCACGGCGTGGCACGAGGAGGAGGTCACGGAGCAGGAGCCGTTACAGGACCCTGCGCCGTCACGGCCGCACCACTAATCATACTCTCCCCAGACTCCCCCGCGGCCCAGCGGGATAACGTTCCGCTGCGACGCCCACACCCTTGCGCGGACGGCGGAGTGGACCAGCCACCAGCAATCCGACACCAGGCCTACCGGATAGCAACCATCAACACCAACAACATCCGTTCCAGGGTGAAAATCCGCCTTATGCAGGAGATGTTCTGGGCTTCGGATATTGATTTCGCCCTTCTGCAGGAAGTTCACTTGGCTAGTCTCCCGAATATTAATGGCTATACCGCCCACGCCTCCGCGAGTGATCCTATGGGCCGCGGGGTGGCCATCTACGTCCGCCACGGGATTTCTGTGACCGATGTCGCCTTCTTTCCATCAGCTCGGGGCATGGCACTCACTGCCATGGGGACACGCATCATTAATGTCTACGCTCCCTCAGGCACCGAACGACGGCATGAAAGAGCCCAGTTTTATTCCGAGGAAATCGCTCCCCTGATTTTAGGGCGTTATGACCATTGCCTACTAGGAGGTGACTTTAACAGCGTTCTGCATCCTAAAGATCAGATTCCCCACTATACTACATGCCAGGAGCTACGTATAGTGGTGCGAGACCTCCTGCTTCACGATACTTGGGAAGTACAACACGGCGACCTTTCTGGCCATACCTTTCTTACAAGTCATTCCGCAAGCCGACTAGACAGGATATATGTCTCACAAACTCTTAGATCTGCGATACGGGGCGCCGAACGCTGGCCGCTGGCCTTTTCCGACCATTGCGCTTACATCTGTACGGTCCTCCTTCCGCCGCAATCAGTATGGCGCAGCCGTGCGCCATGGAAACTCAATACCTCACACTTGCATGACCGGGCGTGTCGCCAACAAGTCACTGACACGTGGACAGCCTGCGAACGACGCCTTCCCCGCTACCGCTCGACATTGACATGGTGGTTGGACTGCGCCAAGCCGGCGATCGGAAGGACACTGATGAGGTACGGGAAGGACATGGCCGACTGGCATCGCACCACTGTTGACTTCTATTACGCGATTCTCCGAGATCTGGATGCTCAACCGCCAACCCCGGACAACCAGTTGGAACGGCAAAGAACTAAGGCGAAGATAATTGCGCTGGCACGCCGGAAATTGCAAGGGGTCGTGATACGGATGCGGCGCCACGATCACGCGGATTTAGAAATTCCATCCATGCATGATATAGTGTCCGACAACCGAAGGCGTCGTCGGCAGATCATCAGCACTCTGACAACGCCTCATGGAACGCAGGTGACCACTCAGAATGACATCGTCCGCGCATTCGTCGAACACTACCGTCGTACTTATAGTGATGACGACGCTGAAACTGCAGCAGACGACTCCATTTTGAATTACGTCACGCGCACCCTCCCCCACACGGAGGCGGATGCTTTGACAGTGGCGGTCACGCTAGACGAAGTCAACAACGCAATCGCCAAAGGTGCAGTCAACAGATCGCCCGGCATTGACGGCTTACCGATTGAGTTTTACCGTACCTTTCGGGACCTCATGGCCCCACGGTGGACGACTATGTATCAAGAACTGATAACATCTGACCAAGCAATCCCACCCGCCTTTGCTGAGGGCATCATTATACCAGTCCACAAACCCGCCCGTGGTTCGATGGTCACGAGTTACAGACCGCTCACCCTCCTCAATGCCGATTACAAGATTTTCGCGCGCTTACTGGCAATGCGGCTCCGAACTACACTCCCTCATATCCTCTCGCCAGAACAAACGACGCCTGGCGGACAGATAAACATACAGACTGCCACAGGGGAATGCCGCGACTTAATTGCGATAGCGGCGGCCTGCAGGCTCCGGGCAGCGGTCGTCGCTATAGACTTCGACAGCGCCTTCGATAAAGTGCGTCATCGTTTCCTGTTTTCGGTGGCAGCCCGAATGGGCATCCCCCCTCCGTTTCTCGACGTCATCCGGCGTCTTTACGACAGTGCCAGTTCACGTGTCCAAGTCAATGGACGTATAGCAGGGCCGGTACCTATCTGCCGTTCGATACGGCAGGGGTGCCCCCTCTCTACCCTCCTGTATGCTATTGCCCTTGAGCCCCTTATTGGGGGCTTGACGACCAAGCTTTCTGGCCTCACCCTACGCCAACACACTTTTCGCTGTCGGGCATATGCTGATGACCTCCTCCTCCTCATTCGCTCCGGCTCTGAGATTCGGGATGTCCTCGACTTGATTACCCGTTATGGGGCTGCCGCTGGCAGTGCCATGAATGTCGCCAAATCTTCTGCAATGCACATTGGACGAGGCCTCCAGGAGGGTGAAGTGGCACCACTGCCGCTTGTGCGGACTTTCCGGTACCTGGGCATTACCTTTACCCCCACGGTCACACGCACGGCGGCTGTTACACGTCATCCGCAACGACGTCCGCCAGAACCTCTTGCGCCGCCAGGACACACTTCAAAGGGTTGCGTTTATTAATCTTCATGTGGCATCAAAATTGGTTTACATCGCGCAAGTTCTCCCTCTGCCAACTGCAATTGGGCGCAACCTTCAGGCGGCTTTTGGCTATTACCTCACGGCTGGTTCAATGTTTAAAGTCCGTTATGAGACACTTACCCTGCCCACACAGTATGGTGGCGTCGGGCTCGTCAATGTCCGTATGCGATCTGCAGCCTTGTACATGAGTACCATGAGAAAACAGTGGATGGGCCAGGGTACATCTCTAACACGCAGCTTGCTTGAGGTCCTCCTACCAGCTTCCACCTCACCACCAGTGTCTGTCGGCCATATCGTGCCTCATTTGTCCCATCTTTCGACCTTTTTCGTCGACTACAGTTATATACATACCAGTCTCCCAAATACACGCCCACCTAGGACTAAGGATTTTTACAGCCTGTTGCTGCGCTGTGTTCCCCGGAATGTGATGGAGACCAAACACCCCTCCATCCAGTGGCCCATAGTGTGGACTACCGTCCACCAGCCCTTCCTCCCTACGAACGTCCGGGCGCTGTGGTATCACATAGTCAACAGGAAATTTGCCACGAAGCAGCGCCTGCACAACATTGGCTTGTCAGAATCCCCTCTTTGTCTCCTTTGCCAGCAACTGGACACTGATGAACACCGTCTGACATGCGCCTCATCGCAAGATGTATGGCGCTTCGTGCAGCAAATCATTGCCTGCTATCTCCGGGTGCCACCAGATACAGTCGAGCCTCGTATGTTTCTATACCCGGAGGACCGACATTTTCCCGCCACCAAATGTCATGCTATTACGTGGGTCAAAGGGTGGGCGGTCGCTTATCTCTTTAATGAGGGACCTAAATCCCGCCTCGACTTCTGGACCTATTTACGAACAGCCCATGCAGCTCTCGAAAACACGCCACGTTACCAAACATTATTTGCTAACTATCTTCGAGCGGTCCTAGTTAGACCTCCACTGAGTTGGGGGGTGCCTGGCACAGAGGGCACCCACCCCTCCTCCCCCGGCGGTGTCTGAGTTTCAACCGCCTACGATCTATTCTACTTCTGACCTCCGCGGATGGGAGAGCGCGTCACAGATTGCGCGGATTTTATTTCTTTTTGCTTTTCCTTTTTCCTTTCTTTTCTTTACCTAGAATTTATATTTCTTTTATCTTTCGCCTATGTGTTCCCATTATTTCATGCAATTAGTGAATATTACAAAAACACATGCAAATAAATAAATAACAACGCCTTCCACTACTGTTGATGATTCCTGTTTCTCCCACTTCCTTAAGCACCACAAGCTCGGTGGTGGTGAGGGGGACACTGTGGCCAGGCCTCAGGTTTCGACCCCTGCCCACTTTGCCCCCCGAGCCCCCACCGGCCCACTAAAAAAAAAAAAAAAAAGGTTGCGGAACGGTTAAGGTGTTGGGCTGCCAAGCGAAAGGTTATGAGTTCAAACCCTGTGTGGTGCGTAAAATTTTCTTTATTTGAAAACAGTATTGGAGTACCTTACTTCACGAATTTTATTCGTTTGAATGAAATTTCTAGTGCTTTGCCTCTTCATTAACTTTTTCGCCGCTGCAGAAACGTGCTCCTCGCATTCCGCACTGTGCGCGATTTTGTCATCACTGCACTTCTCGCCTGTGCAGATACATGGTGTTCCCACTGCTTTGACACACTTATAATTCGATTTCACAAAAACTATTTGCCCAAAAAATTTGATTTTTACACGTCTTCTTGACTGATACCTTCCCCCCATAAATGACTTAATTTTGTTTTGATGTGCAGCATTAAATGTAGTAAACCATTGCACGAAATTTTGAAGAGTTTGCAGAGGTAAAAGTCCATAGCGTATACTTTCCGTATGGTCGATTTTAGTTGCCACAATGTTGAGAATGAAATGTGGACAAGATACCTAAATTTCATGTAATATTTACTGTATAACATTATCTCATTTAATTTAAGTACCACATAGGTGTCATATGTAATATTGAGAAATATTTCGTCTTTCGCGACTGTAATAAAAGTTTTATTTACACACGGCGCGTTTGGCTTTATTGTAATGCACTTCCATCGGTGAAAGGTATGGCACATACACAATGGTATTCATGTTCTATTTCTTGTTTTTGTTCCACAGTAGCAGTTTTACCAATGGTATTGAAATATATCCCTCTTCTGCAACTGTAATAAGCGACTTATTTAGACCAGACGCGTTTCTCTCTTTTGAAGCATCATAAGAGGACTGTATTTTGTGTCCTGCATTGCCAAGTCACCTTTCGTAGTTTTGTGCTTCGGTAGCACAATTTTCAACGTTTGTGTTGGCTCATCAGTGTTTTAGCAAATAAATGCTGTAAGTGTGTGCCACACACAAAATTATATTTGACATAGCTCTGAGCACTTCACTGACAGACGGTATATTCAAGCCCTAATGTTTCTGGAAGTCCACAGTTTTGTTTAATGTATTTTGTCTACTTCCTTTTCATTGATTGAAGAGCTTTAAAATAAAGCCAAACGTGCCCAGTGTAAGTAAAACTATTGTTACAGTCACAGAAGGTGGAATATTTCTCAATATTACATACAACACTTATGTGGTGCTTAAATTAAATGAAATATATAGGTATCTTGTCCACATTTCATTCTCAACATTGTGGCAACTAAAATCGACCATCTCGAAAGTATACTCTATGGACTTTACCTCTGCAAACTCTTCAAAATTTCGTGCAATGGTTTACTATATTTAATGCTGCATAATAACTGCGTTGAACATCGAAACAAAATTAAGTCATTTATGGGGGGAAGGTATCAGTCAAGAAGATAGGTAAAAATCTAATTTTTGAGCCGAATAGTTTTTGTGGAATCGAATGATAAAGAGTGTCAAAGCAGTCGGAACACAATGTGTCTGCACAGGCGAGCAGTGCAGTGACACAATGGCCCACAGCGCGGAATGCACGGAGCACGCCTTTGTAGCAGCGAAAGGGTTAATGCGGCCGTGGTGGCTTTACTTCACGAACTGCGCGCTCCCTCCTAAACGTAAGCTTGCGAACTATGCTATACTATGGCGCTGCTTCTCTTGGCGCGTGCGTCGTGTGCAACTGGCAACGCAGCAATCTCCAGCGTCTGGGCGGGCATGCGCGAGCCGCCAAGATAAAAGAATTGAACTATAGTATCAGAACATGGTAGCAATTACGAGTTCTTTACCTGCGTCAGCAGCGCTAAATTCAGTAGCAACAACCTGTGGAACTCCCGTTCGTAGTGATGGCGGATGATGAACGACACAATGGTAAGGAATAAGCTACACACTTTATTTCCTAGGAACTCGATATATGCAAAAATACCGGACATAAGACACTCGACCCACAGAGTGAACTTCTCTGCTACCGTCCACCGTCAGACATAAGACTGCGAATCATTTTCTGTAGTCAGCGACGCTAACGTTCCCACAAACGAAACGACGAAGATGGTATTAGAGAGGCGCCGTGCAAGAAGGAGAGGATTATGGCTGAAAAAAGCGTACGTTCCAAGAAGTGCGACGAAGAATATTACTTCCTCCTACATACATCTCGCAGAAGATATTGTAGCTTATACTGGAACTTACCGACAATCGTTCTTCCCACGTAGGATTCTAGAATGGGAACTGGGCTGCGGAAAATGATAGCGTCACCATAAAAAACCCACCGCCGCAAACCGTAAGCTGGTGCGTGGAGTAAAGATACCGATGTAAAATATCAAAATCGTCCTGGCGGATCGTATATTTTGAACGTAGAGCGGCTCGCAGTGACAACGAAAGGCGAGTTTTTGCATTTAATAAAGTTTTTATTTTACCGGTAACATGATGCAATACACTCTCATGATGAAAAGTACAGCATATGTTTCTGGACTATTTCTATCTGTAATGTAATGTATGATGTTAGTACTACTTGTAGCAAATCTAGAAAACAAATGAGAATGATGATCCCATTGAGATTACTAGGACACTCATATACGGGCGATATTTCGTAAACAACCAGAAATGGCGTTCGCATTAAACTCTTAATGGTTCAAATGGCTCTGAGCACTATGGGACTCAACTGATGAGGTCATTAGTCCCCTAGAACTTAGAACTAGTTGAACCTAACTAACCTAAGGACATCACAAACATCCACGCCCGAGGCAGGATTCGAACCTGCGACAGTAGCGGTCTTGCGGTTCCAGACTGCAGCGCCTTTAACCGCACGGCCACTTCGGCCATTTTAAACTCTTACGTTTTTGTTGATGTAGCTCGTTAATGAACAACAGAATTTATCACAACAAAAAAAGATAAGCTGTAAATTGCGCAATAATCCTCTAGGCGTATGAGTGTGTCTCAACTGACGCCAAATAACGGAACGTATAGTTGGTAGTATTCACTATGTTGTCTTTGTTCAGTTTAAGGTTCACGAGAAATCAGTGGCGTATAAATTATTCTAGTTACGAAACCATGCCTGACTGAAAATTTGTTATTATGTCTAATAACGAAACAAATACAAAGTTAACAAAGCAAACTTAGCTCCCACACTCATACGCCACAACAATACGGAATTACGCCTTGCTACTCTAGTCGCAACACATAGATTTTATCCTGAAATGAATTATGATTTTTCATTACTCTTTTTACGTGTTTTATTAATACCGATCATTCTAGGCGGTTTTCTTATTAAGCATGCAGTGTACTGAATACATATCTCATAGTGCCTGAACGTCATACATTATTATCTTACAAGTAATCATGTTCCTAAAGGCGCTAATGCTATGAATATTGCAAGATGGAATCTCAGCCCCTACTGTATCCACCAGGAAACTTTCTGCATTCTGTCTCTATAACATTCTATGCACATTGCAAAAGTAACGACGTACAAAATGGTAAAGTGCTATTTTCAGACATGGAGTGAAAGAATTCGGCGAAATTAGGATTAAGTTCAACACATATTGTTTGCATAGACACGTGAGATCTGTTGTGAATAATTGATGGTGTAATTCATGATATCGTTTTATCAGATTAAGGTACTGATTCATTCAACAAATTTAGAAACATTAAATAGTAAAGTGTGATAACGCAATACGAAATTATATTAGTAAACGATTTAGTTGAGTGCTTTCGTATATAACTGCACAACAAACTATGAAGTTACAAAGGAAGTCTCCATCCACAGTACCCATATTATTAAAAATTTTATAGTAACACTAGCGTCAAAGATTTCATAATTAGTTTATAACTAATTCAGCAGTGACAGAGCCGTCAGGAAATGTATAGTTCTAATTAAGACAACCAATTTGAGGCAGAGCAGCATTCAATTCCGTATCTACATTTCTTCAGCGAAACGCGAAGCACAATGCATGTGATTTTATAATTACTGTACATATAAATGTGTTTCTGTAAGTCGCAATTACAGGTTCGTCTATGCATTGCAATAAGAAAAGAGATTATCTATCGGGTAAGGGTTATGCAAACAAAGATATTTTATTACTGCGTTCATCGATCAGAACAGTCGTTCATGGGAAGGGGAACAATTGCTTCCATTGTTATAAAACAAGTGAAATTTGGTTTTCTGAGAAAAAATATTTTTGTCAGTCAACAAGGTGGGTCGGAAGTGACGTTCGGAAAGTAGTGAAGTATTTTAACATATCGTTTCGCGGTTAGATGCTGTCGTGAAATGTGTACTTGGTTGAAAATAATGTTCGCTACTCATAGTACGTCTGCCTCCTCGTAGAGGTCACTCAAATTACAACAGTGGATAATAATTACTATTCGTAAATACGACAAGTGATAGTGATACTTGCCTTGTGTTTCTGTCGAATGCTACGGCACGTGATCTTGTACTATTTTCCGACCAAGATGATACTGTGGCAAACATTTGTGGTATAATAGGATGTGTTTGAACAATTAACAGATAATCGACGCAGTGTGAAATCAGACACTCAAGTAGAACCTCTTACAGTGCTGTAGCTGTTTCATTTAAGTAAAACAGAGGTGTGACTAATAGCAGAGGTCGGCAACACGGCAGGAACAAGTACATGAATCAAGTAAATTACTTAAAAAGGTGTTCGAACAGCTTACGTCATAATTCGAGAAATCTCTGATTCTATTCGATCTTTCGACTAGCCAGTTGTTGATCCTGTGTCCACGACAAGTCTTAACGTTTTCAATGAATTGTGAATTTTAATGTTAAAAATAGCTGTGAATACGGACTTAAATCCTGCTAGGGAGCAAGTTATTAGTAACAACGGCAACAAATAAATAAATAAAGATTATAAATATGATTATATCATCCAGTAACGTTCAATGACACTATCTCGAAGACTGGTCTTGTAGTAGTTTCTTCCCGCGATGAAAGTTACAGTTGAGAGCGATGTATTTTGCTTATAAGGCATTTCATTCTTGATTAATTTTCTTCCTTGTTTCATTTGGTTGTTCCAGTTTTCTTTCGAAACTGGTTTGTAACGTTCTTACCTGCCGTTATAATGGTACACTACTGGCCATTAAAATTGCTACACCAAGAAGAAATGCAGATGATAAACGGGTATTCATTGGAAAAATATATTATACTAGAACTGACATGTGATTATGTTTTCACGCAATTTGGGTCCATAGATCCTGAGAAATCAGTACCCAGAACAACCACCTCTGGGCGTAATAACGGCCTTGATACGCCTGGGCATTGAGTCAAACAGAGCTTGGATGGCATGTACAGGTACAGCTGCCCATGCAGCTTCAATTCGATACCACAGTTCATCAAGAGTAGTGACTGGCGAATTGTGACGAGGCATTTGCTCGGCCACCATTGACCAAACGTTCTCAACTGGTGAGACATCTGGAGAACGTGCTGGCCAGGGCAGCAGTCGAACATTTTCTGTATCCAGAAAGGCCCGTACATGACCTGCAACATTCCGTCGTGCATAATCCTTCTGAAATGTAGGGTTACGCAGGGATCGAATGAAGGTTAGAGCCACGGGTCGTAACGCATCTGAAATATAATGTCCACTGTTCATAGTGCCGTCAATACGAACAAGAGGCGACCGAGACGTGTAACCAATGGCACCCCATACCATCACGCTGGGTGATACGCCAGTATGGCGATGACGAATACACGCTTCCAATGTGCGTTCAGCGCGATGTCGACAAACACGGATGCGACTATCATGAAGCTGTAAACAGAACCTGGATTCATCCGAAAAAAATGTTTTGCCATTCGTGAACCCAGGTGCATCGTTGAGTACACCATCGCAGGCGCTCCTGTGTGTGATGCAGCGTCAAGGGTAACCGCAGCCATGGTCTCAGAGCTGATGGTCCATGCTGCTGCAAACATCGTTGAACTGTTCGTGCAGATGGTTGTTGTCTTGCAAACGTCCACATCTGTTGACTCAGGGATCGAGACGTGGCTGCACGATCCGTTACAGCGATGCGGATAAGATACCTGTCATCTCGACTGGTAGTGATACGAGGCCGTTGGGATCCAGCACGGCGTTCCGTATTACCCTCCTGAACCCACCGATTCCATATTCTGCCAACAGTCATCGGATCTCGACCAACGCGAGCAGCAGTGTCGCGATACGATAAACCGCAATCGCAATAGACTACAATCCGACCTTTATCAAAGTCGGAAACGTGATGGAACGCATTTCTACTCCTTACACGAGGCATCACAACATTTGACCAGGCAACGCCGGTCAGCTGCTGTTTGTGTATGAGAAATCGGTTGGAAACTTTCCTCATGTCAGCACGTTGTAGGTGTCGCCACCGGCTCCAACCTTGTGAGAATGCTCTGAAGAGCTAATAATTTCCATATTACAGCATCTTCTTCCTGTCGGTTAAATTTCGCGTAGGACGTCGTCTTCGTGGTGAAGCAATTTTAACGGCCAGTAGTGTATTTATACAAAGATCTAAATGGGGTTTTGTAACTCTGTTTGTAAATCATTAATCTGTCATAAACAAATAAAATATTGTAGTATGTTCGGTACATAATTTGTTTGGAGAAATACATTTTCGCTTTTGTCTGTTACCTTTAATTGAAAATCACCAAAAAAGTTTGTACACTGACGAGAAATGAAGGCAAGCATGCAAAGATTCTCCCATTGTGTTGTACAGGAACCGGATGTCAATTTGTCGGATTGAGTTCTACGCATGTTGCACTTTGTGGTCAGTACTGGGATTCAACCATTTTGTGGACGACACTGGAGTTGTCGTTCGATGATGTTCCATATGTAGTCGACTGTAGACAGATCTGGTGATCGAGCACGACAAGGCTACATGTTGACCCTGTGTAGAGTACACTGTACTAAAGCAGCGGCATGTGGGTGAGCGTTGTCCTATTGAAGAACACCCTCTGGAATGTTGTCCATGAATGTCAGCATAGTGTGTCGAATATACAGACTGACAAACAAATTTGCAGTCAGGGTGCGTGGGATAAGCACGAGAGAGCGCCTGCTGTCATACAAAATCGCACTGCAGATCGTATCTTCAGTGTGTCTAGCACGCAGGCAGATTGGTTGCAGACTCTCACCTGACCTCCTCCTGTCCAAAACACGGCCATCACTGGCACCGAGGCAGATCCTGACGTCATCAGAAAACACAGCTGACCGCCACCAGGCCTTCCAATGAACGCTCGCTTGACACCACTGAAACTGCAAATGGCGGTTGTTTGCGGCCAGTGGAATGAACGCTACAGGGCTATCCTTGAAGTAACAGGTTTGTAATAGTTCATTGCGTCCCTGTAGTGTCAACTGATGCTTAAATCGTTGCTGAAGACGCAGTGCGATGCGACATAGCCATACGATGAACTCGATAGTGTTCCATCTCGTTAGTGCCACTTGGCCCTATGGAGCCCTGTTTTCTTGCGACCGTACCTTCCTGTGACCATGCGATGTCAGCAGTCATACACAGTACCTGCGTTCCGGTGAAATCCTTCTGCAATAACGGACAAGAAACATTCAGTTCCTCGTAGCCCTACTACACAACCTCGTTCAGACACAGTGAGGGGCTCATAGCGGCGTCCTTGTCGCCTTAAAGGAAGTGTTCTCTAACATCAACTCACCATGTCCAATCCCATGGGTAACTAAGGATCCCGAGAGTTACATCGTGTATTTAAAGAAAACCTGATTCACATTCTCATAGTGACGCTATTAGCCTCATTCTTATGCGACTGGGGCAGAATCTGAATGGACAAACTTTCTGATGTAGAAACACACCTACCAACTTTCTTTCATGTTTCGCAACACCTTCTTGGTAGCAACATTTTTTATTTTCAGTCAGTGTATATGAATACTTACGTTTCTGTGTGATAACTTGCAAAGTGCCTTTAAAAACATTTGGTGTTTTTCGTTGCCAATGAATATGTAACGTGTAGTGTTTGTATTATGCAAATTTACTGTGTGACGTGTCGTGGAGCAAATGACAATCTGCAAAACCGATATGCAGTATTTATAATGAAATCAATCCCTCTGAAATTTACCGGAATCGTGAGTACCGAGTTCTATAGCCCTGTGCAGTAAACTGATAAAATTCCCTATGCAAATAACCAATGAAGTAAGTATTCCTTAGCTCTAGAGTCGCAACGGATGTAATCTTGGCATTCAATTCTCTCCGCAGCAGGCATAGGAGGTATTCAGTCTTGGCACAGCGAAGTGCAATGCCGGACGTAAAATAGCTACATGCAAATAATATCAGTAGATTGGTTGTTAAATAAATAACCTCGCAAATGTTCATTTATAATATTGGATATTGGCTCAGAGCTGTGCATTGCTGTCTGCACTGAAGCTGGTAACTATCGTTAATACTTTTCTGATTCTAGCACATTATCATTTTTCTTACTCTGACTGAAAAATGGTTTCTTTAAAAAAATGTTCATTGTGTTCAAACACGACATGGATGAGGATGAGGTACTGATAAGGGGATATCCTAAGATCAAATGCTTCAGTCTGAAAACAGTATTCAAAATAAAGTTTCTCCTTCACAAAATCTGATATGAAACATTTTACATTAACTTCGGAAACAGTGATCTTAGCAACTGTTCTACAAATCTTAGTTACTGTCGTAATTAAAAACACTTGGATTGTTATATGACAGGAAGTCTGACATCGTTTGACAAAATAGATTCCAAAATTTAACTTCTCTGCATCAGGATTACGAAAGACGCAAAATATTGCAAATCGGGTATACCTAATCAACCTCTTGATGAAATCTGATAGAAGGTACTAGGATCTTGCATCCAAGAGTCAGCAGTGTAAATATTAGCAAAAGCCACATCACATTACGTTACTGCGTAAAAAATATACAAAATTTCATTACTTTACAAATTTGTTCCAGTTGTCTATCTTTCAGTTACAGTATAAGTTTACTACACTTTTGTTACTGCCATATGCAAAACTCAGTATTGGTTAACGATCATTATCACTTCAGTTCATGATAATCTTACAGCCTCGCAAATTTGGAATACACTTTACACTTTTACAGAAATAACTACGATCTTACATTTACGGCATCTGTGTGAGCACAAACAATACTATTCATCGCTCCATTTTATGAAAAGTGTACTACGCTAAGTCCATAGACGGACAACTAAATTCTCACAGCTAGCCACTATCTTTAATTCCTACCTATGACAGAGTACAACAGCAACTGCTATTGCGCTCCGCGCGCCCATACTTACAATCGATTCTGCCACTCAGGCAACATATTTTGTTCAGTGATGTCAAACATACAATATTCCACATATGACTATCGTTTCAGCTCATTTATCATTAATTATTTTACAAAATCGGGCTCCACCTACAAGTGGACCCTCACGTAACCCTCCAGCAGTGTTTGTTAAATTTCCCATACCATTTGGATGTGCTCTTGACACCAAACGTAGGGGACTTTTCTACATTTGTATTTACAACATGAATAATTGGTATTACATAATCATTACAATACAATCCTAAAGACAGTACAATCATTGAGGTCTTAAACATACTGGTGCTCTGGTGCATAAGTAGTAAATTTAAAGTCTGGTCATGTCATATTCAAAATTTTCCAATACATGTTGCTAGGAGATGCGTATCATTACTGAAACTAAGAATGAGGTATATCCCTAATTGTCAAGAAAATAATGGGAAAATGTTGAAGAAAAGGTTAGTGCATCTCTGAAGCTTATAACCACGTAGATGTGGCTGCATTATAAAGTCCAATTCTTTGCAGTCTCACATCTTAGCATTAGTCGTAGTGGGTTGGTCCAGGGTCCAAAAACAGCTAAACAAGTCACCATGGAAACTTCCTGGCAGATTAAAACTGTGTGCCGGACCCAGACTCGAACTCGGGACCAGAGTTCTAATCTCGGTCCGGTACACAGTTTTAATCTGCCAGAAAGTTTCATGTCAGCGCACACTCCGCTGCAGAGTGAAAATCTCATTCTGAAGTCACCATAGGCTCATTCCAGTACAAAGGAACAGTTGGTACCTGGCACTATATTTACCAACACCCACAGTTTGTTGCTTTCGGTACATCAGTATTGTGATAATCATCATCAGTACATTTGAAGATTCTTCATCGATCCATATTGTGCATAGCCACATTGAAGTATGAATGCTAATATCGAATGGCTCCAATGCCATGAGCAGAGGGAGGAAATTTGAAGCTGGAAGGTGGGAAGCAGTATGACAAGTAAGGTAGTGGAATATATCCTAATAAATGTACCAAAGTGTCGGTGTAAGCTCTAAATCAGCCTATACTGAGTCTTGCAATATGACAATATCTAGTATATGTGGGAACAGAGAACAGTAAAAGTAGAATATGCTAATTAAACCATGAACTAGACTAAGCCATAGAGCTGTACATTATGACATGTCAGTTCTATGCAAAATAATGAGAAGTGTGTCAACAGTCTGTCTGTAAGTATAATAATTTTCAGGAAATGTGCCATTAGTCTGTCTGTGAGTATATGAATTCTAGCATACATGCTAAATAAACAAGACAAATATTGAAGCAAACAACGCAAGACTAAATTGTTGGTAATGGATAATCCTACATAGTGACCTACAATGGCGTATATACCTATCACAATGCATATAGCTGTGGTTCGACATATTAGAAGAATAGTGAGATAGCTACAAGTTCCTTTTACATAGTTCACATCCTGACAAATATTTAAGAGTGTAATAAGAAATACTCATGTTATGGCTGCATGTGGCCATTATATGAAGTATACATGCTAAGGAAGGTCATAGGGTTTTTACAAGTGGCCATTATAAACTATGCATCAGTACATAACTACCTAAAATTGTAATGTAAATTTGATGTTTCTGACTTGCAATGGCCATTTTACATAAATGCTTACACAAGCTCCTCATAAAAGTCATGAAAATTAGAATTCTGGCTCTCTGTGGTCTTCTTTAAGCAATATTGTGACATAATTACTTACAAAAACCTGACAGAAAATCAAGAATTGAATGGCTCCAGGTGGCATTCTACTTGGAATATATGCAAATCTTAATATTTAAAACAATCGCATAGAAAATATCAATCTGAGGCTGAAAGTGGCCTTCCTACATACATAACTGCTGATCTTCATAGCTATAAAAAGTTTGGGGCCCCAAGAGGCCTAGCACATAAAATAAATGCAAATCTTAATACACAAAACAACTGAATATAAAATATCAATCAGAGGCTCCAAGTGGTCTTTTTACATACTATAAACATCAATGTTGAGAAAGTATCATATAATATCATGTACATATAACTTTATATGGTTCTCAGAGGTCTATACGTAATTCTTAATGAGAATACATAAATCGACATGGCTTTTAAAAGAACAAAGTGCATAAATAGCAGGATTATGGAAAGCATGGCCCTGTATGGCTTGTATGTGCACATATTGGACAAAAAAATTAAAATAAAAGTATGGCATTGTATGAGTAAAGACAATATTTATAGCTTGTATAGTACACTTGGGGCTTCATGTATTTCAGTCTAGCACATGACCTATATCTCTAACAGTACGCATGCCTACGGGAAAGGATATGGGAATAATTGCTAAGGGCAGTCCATCTTACCTGTAAAGAAAATAATTAACAGTCAATCGTCATTAGTCTTTAGTCAACAGCTGCTATGGCCAAAGCAAAGAAGAAATGTGATTATGGTATATGTAGGTATAAAAACAGTGGTACGAAGTGCAATAAAGCTTACTGACTAGGTAAATGTAACATATCACAATAAATATCTGTGGAGTGCCGTTGTGCGCGGCCCGAAGGTATTGTTGACCGCGTCGCCGCTGGATATAAGGACGACATGGCACTTAACTGTTGCAGATATACTCTGTCCCTACCCTCTATGTTTTCTTGGCTGTACTATCCACTGCCCTTCACCTTGACTAATTTGTAACATTTGAGAAATCTTAGCATTATCAGAGTTGTTTGCAGTTTGTATAGCATTATTTTGCGGGGTCGGTGTATTGGAATCTGTTGTGGTTGGGTTGTTTGGGAAGGAGACCAGACAGCGAGGTCATCGGTCTCATCGGATTAGGGAAGGACGGGGAAGGAAGTCGGCCGTGCCCTTTCAAAGGAACCATCCCGGCATTTGCCTGGAGCGATTTAGGGAAATCACGGAAAACCTAAATCAGGATGGCCGGACGCGGGATTCAATCGTCGTCCTCCCGAATTGGAATCTGTGACTTTGCTTATATTAAATAAACGGTGAATTGAGTACAAAATATTACGCAGTCTGTTGTGAAAATAATTTGGAACTGTTTTTGGCGTTATCCTGACAGGTTGTCTTGTTAGATAGAGCTGATTGATCGTAGATAATAAATCGTCTTCACATAAAATGTCATCTGCATATATACTGGTCTTTTGAATATGCTTCCTACGACGTTGCTTTCGTGGCTTAGGCTTTTCTGTACTGGTGCTCAAAGCATTACTCCGAGTCATTTCACAAATTTTATCTGAAATATTGCAAATGTTGCTTGACAGTGTAAAATGAACTGTGCCAGAAGATAATTTTTTATGAAAGCTCCTGTCAATTGTAGTACACTACAATGATCAGAGTGAATACGCTGTTCGTCACAATTAGAAGGGGACTGTTGAAATGAATTCAAACTGTTGTAACCGTCATTCTTAAGGGCTGTGACATCAGATTGGGCTAGCTTATCGTTTGTAATAAAACTCAGTTTGCTTAAAATAACATCTGCATCCGTGCTTCAATTTTGAATGTGACTTCCACGAAGTTGGTGCATTTCATTTTCTGTAATAATGGATATAGCCGTCCTGTAGCTGTTAATTTTGTGTTCTAACTGTAGGTTGTCATGATTATACGTAGCTGCTTTGAAAGAGATAAACGATATGGTGGCATATTTTGTGTTTTCACAGGAGTCAGTAGCAATATTAGATCGAACAGAAGCTGTGCAGTCCTGTCTGCATTGAAGGTGTTAACTATCATTAATACTTTTCTGACTCTAGCACATTATCATTTCTCCTGGTCTGGTTGAAAACTTATTTCTTTAAAAAATACTCATTGTTTTGAAACACGACATATTTTAAGATCAAACGCTTCAGTCTGAAAACAGTATTCAAAATAAAGTTTCTCATTCACAAAGTCTGGTATGAACCATTTTACATTAACTTCAGAAACAGTGAACTTCTCAACTGTTCTACAATTCTCACTTCCTGTCATTATTAAAAATACTTGGATTGTTACATGACAGGAAGTCTGACATCGTTTGACAAAATAGATTCCAAAATTGAACTTCTTTATATCCCGATTACGAAACACAAAATATTACAAATTGGGTATACTTAATCAACCTCTACATCAAATCTGATACAAAATACTTGGTTCCGACATTCAAGGACCACCACTGTAAAAATTAGCAAAAGCCATACTAACTAAATGTACAAAATTTCATTACCTCACAAATTTGTTCCGGTTGCCTTATCTTTGTGTTACAGTATACATCCATTACTCTTCTATAACTGCCTTGTGCCGTGATCAGTATTTGTTAACGATCATTGTCATTTCAATTCATGATAATCTTACAGCCTCACAAATTAGTAACACACTTTACACTTTTGTATAAATAACTACGACCTAACTTTTACGAGCTCTGTGAGGCACAACCCGTACCATTCACGATTTCATTTTATAAAATCTATGTTATAGTTGGTTGGTTTGGGGGATTAAAGGGACCAGACTGCTATGGTCATCGGTCCCTTTTTCCAAAGACAAAGAACACCCACAGAGAATAAAAACGAGGAACAGAAGAGATCACAGACGATACAGAACAAGAGAAATTGAGACAAAGACAAGACAAAACGAATTAAAGCACACATAGTGTGACGGTGGTTGGCCGACCGTAGAAATAAAAAAGGAAAAGCCAACCACTGAGAAACACATTAAAAAATTAGTTTAAAATCATAGGCCAAAGGCCAGAATCAACACAAAACAATAAAATAAAACAGAAACACTCACATTAAATGATAAAATCCCCCTGCCCGAATAAAACGTAAAACTAAGTCAGCCATAGTGGAGTCGTCCGTTAAAAGGGCAGGGAGCGTATCAGGCAGCGCAAATGTCTGCCTGACCACAGCTAAAAGGGGGCAGGCCAACAGAATGTGGGCCACTGTCAAAGCTGCCCCACAGCGACACAGAGGAGGGTCCTCCCGGCGCAGTAAATAACTGTGTGTTAGCCGGGAGTGGCCAATGCGGAGCCGACAAAGGACGACGGAGTCCCTGCGGTTGGCTCGCATGGATGACCGCCACACAGTCGTCGTCTTCTTAATGGCACGGAGTTTATTGGGTGTAATCCGATCGCGCCATTCAGCGTCCCAAAGCGCAAAAACTTTTCGGCGGAGGACTGCCCGCAAATCAGTCTCTGGGAGGCCAACATCCAGAGATGGTTTACACGTGGCCTCTTTCGCCAGGCGGTCAACATGTTCATTGCCCGGGATACCGACATGACCGGGGGTCCACACAAAGACCACAGAGCGGCCGCAACGCGCAAGAGTATGCAGGGACTCATGCATAGCCATCACCAGACGAGAACGAGGAAAACACTGGTCGAGAGCTCGTAAACCGCTCAGGGAAACGCTACAGATCACGAAGGACTCACCTGAGCAGGAGCGGATATACTCTAGGGCTCGAAAGATGGCGACTAGCTCAGCAGTGTAAACGCTGCAGCCAGCCGCCAAGGACTGTTGTTCGGAATGGTCCCCTAGAGTGAGCGCATACCTGACACGACCAGCAACCATCGAACCGTCGGTGTAAACAATTCCAGAGCCCTGATACGTGGCAAGGATGGAATAAAAGCGGCGGCGGAAGGCCTCTGGAGGGACCGAGTCCTTCGAGCCCTGTGCCAAGTCGAGCCGAAGGCAAGGGCGAGGAACACACCACGGGGGTGTACGCAGAGGCGCCTGGAAAGGAGGCGGAACAGGGAAAAACCCAAGCCCGCAGAGAAGCTCCTTGACGCGTACGGCGATCGGACAACCTGACCGGGGCCGATGGTCCGGCAGATGGACGACCGACTTCGCGGACAGGACACGGTAATTGGGATGCCCGGGCAAACTAAAAACATGGGCAGCATAAGCAGCCAGTAATTGTTGGCGTCATACCCGCAGTGGAGGTACACCTGCCTCCACTAGTACGCTGTCCACAGGGCTGGTGCGGAAAGCACCAGTGGCAAGGCGTATCCCGCTGTGGAGAATTGGGTCCAGCACCCGTAACGCAGATGGGGATGCTGAGCCATAAGCCAGGCTCCCATAATCCAGACAGGACTGGATTAACGCCTGGTAGAGCCGCAACAGGGTAGAGCGGTCGGCGCCCCAGCGGGTGTGGCTCAAGCATCTCAGAGCGTTTAGATGCCGCCAACACGTCTGTTTCAGCTGCCGGATATGAGGCAGCCAAGTCAACCGGGCATCGAAAACCACACCCAAAAACCAGTGGGTCTCCACCACAGCAAGGAGTTCGTCGGCAAGATAAAGCCGCGGCTCAGGATGGACTGTTCGGCGCCGGCAGAAATGCATAACGCGGGTCTTGGCTGCCGAAAACTGAAACCCATGCGCTACAGCCCAAGACTGCGCCTTACGGATAGCGCTCTGTAGCTGACGTTCAACAGCTGCAATGCCAGTAGAGCTGTAGTAAAGGCAGAAGTCGTCAGCATACAGGGAATCGGAGACAGAATTTCCCACGGCCGCAGCAAGCCCGTTAATGGCTATTAAAAACAAACAGACACTTAAAACAGAGCCCTGTGGCACACCGTTCTCCTGGACGTGGGAGGAACTATACGAGGCCGCGACTTGCACGCGGAAGGTACGACACGACAGAAAATTGCGGATAAAAATCGGCAGAGGACCCCGAAGACCCCATCCATGAAGCGTAGAAAGAATGTCATGACGCCATGTCGTATCGTACGCCTTCCGCATGTCGAAAAAGACAGCGACCAGGTGCTGACGGCGGGCAAAAGCAGTACGGATGGCCGACTCCAGGCTCACCAGATTGTCGGTGGCGGAGCGGCCTTTACGGAACCCACCCTGAGACGGAGCCAGAAGGCCCCGAGACTCCAGTACCCAACGCAAGCGCCGGCTCACCATCCGTTCAAGCAACTTACAAAGAACGTTGGTGAGGCTAATGGGACGGTAGCTGTCCACCTCCAGAGGGGTCTTTCCAGGTTTCAAAACGGGGATGACAATGCCTTCCCGCCATTGCGACGGAAACTCTCCCTCGAACCAAAGACGGTTGTAAAGATCGAGAAGGCGCCGCTGGCAGTCCACTGAAAGGTGTTTCAGCATCTGACGGTGGATGCCATCTGGCCCAGGAGCGGTATCAGGGCAAGCAGCTAGGGCACTGCGAAATTCCCCCTCACTAAATGGAGCATTGTAAGATTCCGGGTGGTTGGTGCGAAACGAAAGGCTCCGACGTTCCAGCCGCCCTTTAATGGAGCGGAAGGCCTGGGGGTAATTCGCAGAAGCGGAACTCATAGCAAAATGCTCTGCTAAGCGATTTGCAATGACGTCGGAGTCAGTACAAACGGCTCCATTCAGTGAGAGCGCAGGGACGCTGGCAGGGGTCCGATAGCCGTAGACGCGTCGAATCTTGGCCCAGACCTGCGAGGGAGTGACATGGAGGCCAATGGTGGACACATACCGCTCCCAGCACTCCTCCTTGCCTTGGCGGATAAGGAGGCGGGCCCGCGCACGCAGCCGTTTGAAGGCGATAAGGTGGGCTAAGGAGGAATGTCGCTTGTGACGCTGGAGCGCCCGCCGGCGATCTTTAATCCCTTCAGCGATCTCAGGCGACCACCAAGGCACAGCCTTCCGCCGAGGGGACCCAGAAGAACGGGGAACGGCAGATTCGGCGGCAGTAACGATTCCGGTGGTGACCGATTGAACCACCGCATCAATGTCATCAGTAGAGAGAGGCGCAAAAGCGGCAGTGGAGGAGAACAAATCCCAGTCAGCCTTATTCATAGCCCATCTGCTAGGGCTATGAGAAGAGTGACGCTGTGGTAGTGACAAAAAGAGCGGAAAGTGGTCACTACCACACAGGTCATCATGCACACTCCATTGGACAGACGGTAAGAGGCTATGGCTACAGATGGAAAGGTCAATGGTGGAGGAAGTGCCATGCGCCACACTGAAGTGTGTGAAGGCTCCCATTTAACAGCGAGAGATCGAGCTGCGACAATAAATGCTCAACAATGGCGCCTCGACCTGTGGCCACTGATCCACCCCACAGAGGGTTATGGGCGTTGAAGTCGCCCAATAGCAAGAAAGGTGGCGGCAATTGGGCGACCAGTGCAGCCAGGACATGCTGCGAGACATCACCATCCAGTGGAATGTAAAGACTGCAGACAGTAACAGCCTGTGGCGTCCACACGCGTACAGCGACAGCCTCTAAAGGCGTCTGGAGAGGGACAGACTCGCTGTGCAGAGTGTGAAGGACATATATGCAGACGCCACCAGACACCCTGTCATAAGCTGCTCGGTTCTTATAATAACCCCGATAGCCACGGAGGGCGGGGGTTCGCATCGCTGGAAACCAAGTTTCCTGGAGAGCAATGCAGAAGAAAGGGCGAAGGCTGAGAAGTTGGCGGAGCTCAGCGAAATGGTGGAAGAAACCGCTGCAGTTCCACTGGAGGATGGTATTGGCCATGGCTGGGAAACGCGGGACGGGTCGGGGAAGGCAGATTACGCCGCTGGGTCACCTGCTGCCTCCAAGTGAGCACCTGTGCCAGTGCTTTCCATGGCGTTGGAGGGACTCGCGAGATCAAGGTCCTCAGCGGACGCCAGG
Organism: Schistocerca serialis cubense; assembly: GCF_023864345.2. Lineage (NCBI taxonomy): Eukaryota > Metazoa > Arthropoda > Insecta > Orthoptera > Acrididae > Schistocerca > Schistocerca serialis. The sequence continues at coordinate 769,573,548 of NC_064642.1, read as the reverse complement.
ATCTCCACCTCGTCCTCAGATGCAGAGTTTGAAGATTGCGGTGGGACAGGTGCCACCGCAATGTCAGGATGCTTGGGAGGCTTTTTCTTCAACTGCTTCGCACGCCGTGCCTTGGGAGGGTCTGGCTGGGAGGGCCCCACTGGGTCAGTCTCAGGGATGGACGACGACCGTGATGCCCTATGACCAGCGACCGGTTGTTGTTTCAAAACTTTGCGGGTGTCCGCTTTGACACTGGGCAAAGCCTGGGAAGGGAGGGCCCCAAGGGACCCCTTCCTGGCTAGAGTAGCCGAAGAAGCCCTACGCTTCTCCGGCTGGGAAGGGGGGACGAATCTCCCCGATGGTTGGGGTGGTGTTGCCCCTGGAGTAGATGGAGTAACAGTGGGCGAAGTGCCCTCCACAACCAAGGGGGCCGGTTCATTGAGACATAGCTGAGAGGCAACAGCACGTGACGACACGGGAGAGGATCGAACTGCTTGTGCAGCAGCGGCATGGGTGGATGTCATGGGCACGGGATGTAGCCGCTCATATCTCCGCCTTGCCTCGGTGTAGGTCAGGCGGTCCAGGGTCTTATATTCCATTATCTTCCTTTCCTTCTGGAAGATCCGACAGTCCAGTGAGCAGGGGGAATGGTGTTCTCCACAGTTAACACAAATGGGTGGCGGAGCACATGGAGTATCAGGATGCGAAGGACGTCCGCAATCCCGACACGTGATGCTGGAAGTACAGCGAGATGACATGTGCCCGAACTTCCAGCATTTAAAACACTGAATCGGAGGAGGGATATATGGTTTCACATCACAACGGTAAACCATCACCTTAACCTTTTTGGGTAAGACATCACCCTCAAAGGCCAAGATGAAGGCACCGGTGGCTACCTGATTATCCCTCGGACCCCGATGGACGCGCCGGACGAAGTGAACACCTCGTCGTTCGAGGTTGGAGCGTAATTCATCGTCGGACTGCACAAGAAGATCCCTGTGGAATATAATACCCTGGACCATGTTGAGACTCTTATGCGGCGTGATGCTAACGGAAACATCCCCCAACTTGTCACAATTGAGCAACCTCCGTGACTGGGCAGAGGATGCCGTTTTGATGAGTACAGAACCAGAGCACATCTTGGACAGGCCCTCCACCTCCCCCAACTTGTCCTCTAAATGCTCCACAAAAAACTGGGGCTTGGTCGACATGAATGATTCTCCATCAACCCGCGTACACACGAGGTACCGGGGTGAATATTCTCCACTGCCTTCTTTAGCAAGACGTTCCTCCCATGGAGTAGCTAGGGAGGGAAAAGATCTCTGATCAAATTTCTTCCCGTTGAGGTTAGACCTCGATCGCTTAGAGACTGCTGGTGGAGGCCCACCAGCGATAGATGATGTACCACGCTTCATTGCGGGTCATCCGCCCTGATGCCACCTACTCCGACCAAGGGCCCTCCCCACGGGCGCCACCCAGCCACAGCACTAGCCACCTGGCAGGATGGCCATTGCCGGGAGTCCTGATACCCCAGGGAGATGGGCATCTACTCCTTGGCATACGTGGGGAGTGAACGGCGCAGGCATCAGTAGAGCGATCCCTGTGTTGTCAGGGGGCTACAACCAAGAGGGTACATGGCGGCCCCACCACAACGGACTGGCTACCGTGCTGGATGTTAGGTGACATGTGGTCCATGGGCGTCGCCAGTGCAGAAAATGGCCCTGCACAGTGCTTGGCAGAAAGTGCACGCAGGAGCGCATCCATGCCCAAGCGATGGAGAGCGGGCAAGACTGCAATGCAACGACGAACAACATGGCGAAAGTTCTCAACACAACACGGACACAATGCACCAAGTAAGGCGCCCTTCCCCAATCGGCTCGCTCTTCGGAAAAATTTAGAGATAAGGAGGTCAAACCCGACAGGGGACCATCACATAAGGCCGAAACGTTTGAGACTCCTTTTAGTCGCCTCTTACGACAGGCAGGAATACCGCGGGCCTATTCTCACCCCCGAACCCGCAGGGGGTCTATGTTATGCTACGTTCATAGACCAACAATTAAATTCTTACAACTAGCCACCAGCTTTAAGTCTTACATCCTACCTATGACAGAGTGCAACGGCACCTGCTACTGCGGTCCACGCGCCACTACCTACAATCGCTTCTGCTACTCTGGCAATATCTTTGGTTCAGTAGAGTGAAAATACAATCTCTTCTACATATGACATTCATTTCAGCACATTTTACAAAATCGGGCTACATGTATAAGTGGACCCCTCAAAAACTCTTACTGAAGATTTATTCAAACACCACAGGAGTTGTTTGCGGATTTAACGTTCTTGCCTTCTGAGCTTCATTAATTTATCTGATTTTAAGCATAGCTATGGTTGTTCTCCGGGCCAGTTCTTAGCCTCTCGCGTAACCCTCTCACTCGCGCAGCGCGAGTCAAATTTCGCATGACTGTTCCAAACGGCTCGATACTGTACCTAATGCTGTGGCGTATAGGGCAATCTCGAGCCAGCTCTGGGTATAACGGTGCATACAAGCAGATTCACAACTGACTGTCTTCTTCTTAGCATATGTGTGTAAGAAAACGAACGAACGGGTGTCACATGATCAAATTAGAGAATAACGAAGTCCCGACAGCGGTTAAACCTAGGAAACTAGAAACAAAGTTAACTGGGTCTGTGACAGATGCACAATGCCGTCGAACACCCAAGGAATGTTAGAATCATAATGAAGTCACTAAAGGCTTACATGCACCGCTGAGTCGTTCAATAAAACTGACAAGGAAGCGGTCATTGGAGATGACCATTCCCAGAACCTCTATGAGTAGTTAGATGAAGACAGAAGATTATAGGTAATTTCGTCCCTGCAGCATCTAAGAATTAGGTAGTCATGATATGATAACGCGACGCAATACGTGCGAACAGTTACCTGCAGATTTTCCAACGTCAGTGGCTCAGTGTAAGATTATGATGACGGATGAATGTACTGTGTATCTTAGCTTCCTGTCTCAGAATGTTTATATCTTGGGGAAAGACAGCCATTATTATGAGGAAACTAACCGGAATTTTCCTCGTGTTATGCAAGGGGTCGATGTTACCAGTGAGTTTAACACAGAGTCGTACTTCTCCGATGGGTCTGTGACTAGTGCATTGAATCTACAGAAGTTATCTCAGCTGTTGGTTGCTGAATTCGACTGAGTTCCGCTGCTGAACGACGTTCTCGTGCAACACGACGGTGGCCCTAGACACTTCAGGACTCCTGCTCGAGCCGGCCGCGGTGGCCGTGCGGTTCTAGGCGCTCCAGTCCGGAGCCGCGCTGCTGCTACGGTCGCAGGTTCGAATCCGGCCTCGGGCATGGCTGTGTGTGATGTCCTTAGGTTAGTTAAGTTTAAGTAGTTCTAAGTTCTAGGGGACTGATGACCACAGCAGTTGAGTCCCATAGTGCTCAGAGCCATTTTGAACTCCTGCTCGATACTCGATGAGCAACCCGGTTCTATTCTGGACTGGACTTTGAGCATGTCTACGTGTCCTAAAAGAATCCAGCAATGATCTGAACATATTATTTGACAAACAACTTCAAATAAATCCATATTGTAGACAGCAACATAAAGACAACATATGTAAAATTTGGTTCAGTTATCTATCCAACATTATAGGTACCTACATATTTTCTGGTGTGTGCCCCGTTACAGCATAACGTCTAACATAAAATAATTTCTGTTTGGCTGTGGAACACTGCGTAATTTGTTACTTCATTTACCTTATCTGTGTTTTCCTAGGTATTGCACTTATAATATTGTTGTGTTTGCGAAGTCACTGAAGAGCTTCACTTGATGTTTCACTACTTCATCCAGTTTTAAACTTTATTTTACAAGTCAGTCGTACTATTTTACTGAAGTACTAAGATCTGTTTTGGTACGATCATGGTGTCATTCAGTCGATGTTCAAATATAGCTGAATATTCATAGCTGTATTTTTCTTTCTTAACTAATACACAGTATTCCCTCGCAAGGACAAAACCGATTTTCTAATTATAGTTTTCTACTTGGAGATTGCGATCCGTTTCCACAGACCTCCACATTGAAGGTACAAAATTTGGTCGTAGTTTTTCTGCCATTGTAATTAAGACTTTTGGAACATCATGAGTGCTGATCATAAGTTCTTCCTGCTGCAATTCTCTTTCATATTTTAAGTCAGATACCAGTTATTTCACAAATTGGATCATCACATTTTTCAAACTGAAAACGCTTGGGTTAAATTAATACGAATGATGCCGTTAGCAAGACTTTCATATCTGTTTTCACATACTTCTTCTCGGTAAGCATAAGGAGTAAAATATTACGACTACTAAGGTCCTGCTGTCTTTAACATTTTCCACAGCATGTAATTTTTATTATCTGTTCGTTTTCTATAGTCGCTGCTAGTGTTGGTAGTCATGACAATCTTGTCTAGTATTGTTATTGCCTCCATTCCTTGGCATGGAACTTTCCTATGTTTATTGAACTTCGTTCAGCGAATTTATCGTCGTCACATTCACCGGAATAACGCTTTACCTTTTTTTAAATTATAACTATGCTTCTAAGCATTTTTATTACGGTACAGCTTAGCGCCAGCTGCTTCGCTCGCGTGAACTGTATGGGATGCAGATTTTTTTGTTTTTATTTAATCGAATTTTTATGTTGTTCACAAACTTCAAGACCTAAGTTTTTCACGCTGATTAATGCTATATAAGCATGGTCCTTTCCGAATGTACCTCTGGCTGGAGTCCAAAGTTCTTGTTAATCATTCCTTTCGCGTTCATGTGGAGATAGTTCCATAGCAACTTTCATCACCTAACAAATATTTCTTTGTATCTAACTGAGAAGTGAAATACCAATTTTCATAAATTTAGCTTTAAGCTTTCTTAATGTAACGAAATATTTTCTCAAACTTTTCATCCCCTGTTGCACTTCCTTAGGGGTTAAATTTCTATAAACACTGAAACACGTACTTCTATATTCCGAAATAAGTCAAATTCCAACTGTCATAGAAGCAGATTTAAGAATCTTTGATAATTATTTATTGTCGAAAAATTTTCACCTGCTATTTTCCCCCTCAGTGGTTGAATTCCCAAAAATATTGAAACACGTATTTTTTGTTTTTTTTATGGAAACCAGACACCAGTTTTCGTAGTTCTAGCTTCAGAATTCCATTAATGGAGAGATTTTCAAAAAGACTTTCATCTCCTATTTCACCTCGTTGGGAGTGGAATTTCTAACAATCCCTTCTTAAACGGTGACTATAGTATAAAATCCACACCCTCTCCCTGCTTCAAGTTTTTATCCTTAGCAGTTTGGGCTGGGAATCTATCTCAGCCTATTTCACCCCTTAGGGTATGAATTTCCAAAAACAATGAAATATGTATTTTTTCATCTCAGACCAAGAATCCAAACACCCACTTACAAAGATTTGCAATGAAATGTTTTCATTAAACCTTTCACATTTTCACCCCCTTAGGGTTTGAATTTCCAAAAACAGTGACATGCGCAAGTTTATTTCTAACACAAAAGCCAAATACAAATTTTCGTACATGAAGCATCAAACATGCTTGTACAATAAAATATTTCCATAAAAACTGTTGTCCACTGTCTCTCCCCCCACAGGAGCTGAATTTCCAAAAGCAGTGTAACGCGTATTTTTTGTTTGTAATTGAGAATCACAATTTTTATCTTTCATAAAAATTGCTTTGAAAAGGCTTTCATAATAAAATATTTTCATTAAAAATGTCATCCCGCATTTTACCCTCTTAGGGGTTCAATTTCTAAAAAACAGTGAAACACATTTTTTTTTTAATTTGCAACCGAGAAATCAAATACCAGCGTTCACAGTTGTAGCTTTAAAAAAACTTTAGTAAACGATGACACTTTTCAAAAAAAAAAAAAAAAGAGCTTTCCCCACTTCACCCCCACAGTGTTAAAGTGCCAAAAGTCCTGAAACCCACATTTCTTTATTTCTGACCGAAAAATCAAATAATGTTCGCGGGTCTAGCTTCAAAATTGCATTAAAAAAGCAGAAAACAATTCATCCTCGGTTTCACCCCCTTAGGGTTGGAATTTCGAAAGCCCCGTCTTGAAAGATGCCCACGGTATGAGGTCTACACCCTCTCGAAGTACCGAGCGAGGTGGCGCAGTGGTTAGACACTGGACTCGCATTCGGGAGGACGACGGTTCAACCCCGTGTCCGGCCATCCTGTTTTAGGTTTTCCGTGATTTCCCTAAATCACTCCAGGCAAATGCCGGGATGGTTCCTCTGAAAGGGCACGGCTGACTTCCTTTCCCATCCTTCCCTAATCCGATGAGACCGATGACCGCGCTGCCTGGTCTCCTTCCCCAAATAACCAACCAACCAACCTCTCGAAGTCTTAAGTTTGGGGTGGGTGATTAGACAGCCAATCAGCTAGTCAGGCAGGACTTCGCCTTTTACATATAGAGATGAATCTGCAAGCTCCTTTTTTTCCTGAACTGAGGGTCTATTCATCCACATTGTCCTACAGTTTAGCCAGAAACTGTTAGGGAATTCACTGACAGTCAGCCATCAAGCAACATGTGAAGACTTTGAATGATATTGCAACCAATGTCAATTAGTTGTGAACGACGGGTCCCCATAGTCTTACGTACAATTGCTGAGTACATATCACGACGCGCCATGAGAAGTTTCTTTTCAATAATTGGGTCACCTGTCATGTGATGAAACCAGGCACAACTTCCTGTCCTCTGCCAAACTCTTCTCAGAGTAGCACTTACACCAAACATCCTACGTTACTAGTCGAATAATCTCCACTCTACATCTTCCCCTAGATTTATTGCCCTCATTGCTTGGCCCTTGTACCACACAAATCATTTCCTGAATCTTCACACATTCTTGATTCAGTTTTGCACTAATTATTCTGGAGGCATGTTTGGCGATCAGAACAGGAACTCCGGAGATGACTTCATTATATGGGGTGGGGTGTGGGGGAGAGGGGACGAGGAGTATGGGCGGTACAGCGGGTGGGGGAAAGGAGGGGTGAAACTGCGCTTTATTAGCTCCCAGGACTAAATTTTCAAACTAAATTACATTTTGTATTCAGTAGACAACTCTGTCCCTTCAGCATCTTCGGAATCTCTCACATCTAATAAGATGCTGACGGTCCCTGTTACCTCATAGTATTCTACGAAAAATTCAAAAGGCGTACACCATCTACGACTGCGATTTTATTCTCACTTTTCCCCCAAATAAAAAAGTACATTTGACCTTGAATATACTCTGCTCTGACTTTTTTGGTTCAAGGCTTATGTTGCTCTAACATCCATAAAACCAGAACCTCTATGTACAGCTTAGTAGACTAGCCGGAATAACAGAAGGGCAAATAAATGTTTAACCAAGTAAAACAGCCTGTACTATACAAGAATAAACAAACAAAAGTACCAAAGTGTAAGAGAACGTATTACTATATGTGTCACAGGTCCGGACAGAGTGTCTGCTTGTCCAGTTGCAAGTTCCTAGGATTCTCTACTGCGGTAATTACTGGAGAAAGAAGTTACATTATCACATTACGTACTGGTTCTTTTATATAAAACGAACTCTTAGCTAAATGATACCCTTGACTGTCAGCGAAAAGAATGGCAACTACATTTTAAAAAATTCAGGAACATACAATAAAACAGCAAACATAATAATAAGGCTAATTCAAAAGGAAAAGCAACTGGTCACCAAACAGGTGAGAAATGATGGTCATTTGGTAATACAATTATAAATTAATAACAATAATAAAACACATAGGCTAGTTACAGACGGTGCTCCAGGAATCGACATATGAGTAGGTCAGGCCAAACACACTTTCGCGAGCGATGAGAAAGGCAGCCATGAGTTGCATTCACTTCACAAGATGGTAACTCAGACTAGTGGCAGTCTAACGAATGACTAATGATAATCTGCTGAAGCTACGTAACATACAATACCGAATGCAACGATGGAACACCACGCCAAAGCCGGAACCGCCGGTCTGCACTACGACCACAGAATGCTGTGTTTAGCGAGTCTGAAAGGAGAAAGGAACCACACTACTACCAGAGTAGAAGGAGTAGAAGAAACACCAACCGACCTACTAAACAAGGAAACTGTAAAAACTACATGCCTTACAGGACAGCAGCGGCAAGGGGAGGAACGTACACTGCAGTTACATACACCAACCTCCAGGACCAGTCACTGGGGCATCAGCGGCCACCAGGCAGGAAAAATACCGCTGGTTGAGCTTAGTAAGTAGTAACACATAGAACGCAGCAATTAGTAACAAGAAGTCGAGGTAAGCTGATTAGATCCGCCTTCCCCCAAGCACTCCATTCGCTGCTCTTTGTCTCGCCGCCACTACGAGCCACAAGACAAACCCAACTCACTGGAAAGTCGCAAGATCTCACGATGCTGGAGGTTTCACTGCTAGGATTCAAATCAACTCAACTTGAAGCTTGTTGGATCCTGTTCACGATTAGGTGGTGTACCCTTGCGACCACAGCCCTTCCATCCGGCAGTGCATGCGTGCCGCCAGCGATCCCGGGTTGTTCCCGCACTGCCTTCTTGGCTCCTCCGGAGTCCCAAACCGGTTCCTCATTCGCACGACTCTGAAGAATAACGACGTCACCCCAGAAATAGGGCCACAGTTACTACATATCGATAACGCCGCTGCTGCCACTAGCGGACACGCAACGCTTGCGAAAGCCAGTGGCGCCAGTCAACACAAGAAGAATACAAACAACTGCACTGATGTCAGCTAAACGATACAGTCTGGTCTCCAACAGAGGACGGAAACCTACAACAGAAGCAACGCGAGCCGCTGCACAGCGCTATTTTCCGTTACAGTAAGTCCTTGTTTGAGTTCAGTCTCCCTTGTAAAACGTGGTCTGTATTAAATGTAGCCTGGAGTTGCAAGCAATTTAAAATAGAAATTTCGGAACAGCCTTGATAAAGTTCTTGAACGACATAAATTTGCCTAGTTGGTTGTTGGCGGTAAGATTAAATTACCTTTTATTTTAGTTAGTTCATTACTATGTATTTCGGCTGCTATACTATTCTCTAATGTTTGCAGTTCATATCACATGTAAAATAAGTAAAGTGCAAATCATAGGAAAACCAAGGGCTGAAGAACTCTTGACTGTCAGCTAAGAGATCAGTCTTTGTTAAAGTTCTTAGAGCACTGTAATGGTAGATCTTTCTTAATCGCATGTACCTGGATTACTCTAAGCGTACCTCGCTATGTAACAGAAATTTAAAAGAACTACTTAAATAAACACTGCTTAAACACTACTTAAGTGAAGTTAAATAGGAGATAGGAAGTAGTAAAGCCTTACAAGGATTTGATAGCATAGGCTGAGCAACATATACCCGGCAGACGAAGAAACAACATACCTCCTTTATATTCCTCCCACTCACTGTTTTATGTCACTTTCGTGGTTAACAATACCTATACATCGAGAATATCGTCCGCTCAGGTTTACCTCTGACTTCTGTTGAAGCGTGGCTTACTTAAGTTTTGAACGACTTTAGGTAATCGTTTTTCCACTTCTCTGTTAACATTTCAAATTTAAAACCTTTAAATTATTCCTTATTTCATTAAAAGAACAATACTTTGGCACCTAGTGACCAGGTTACTATCGCACGCAGTGCTATGTACGACACATTTGCGCAGCTAATAGTCAGCGAGAAGTATGTGTTTATATTTTTTTTATTTTTTGTTTCAAAATATTTAAAACATGGTCGAAGATTGTATATTCACTCTCGGTCGAGCATGAGCAACCAAAAACGTCAAAAACATGCAAGATATACAAAACGTCATGAAATGTTTAGTTCGCATTAAACATTCAGAAAAGCCCAAGAATAATATGGAAACACTTCACCACTACTTTTGTATCCAGTTACTTACACTCGGTAGCAGGAATCAGGACACACACACCCTGTAATAATATCAATGAATCGCATGAAAGCGATAGTATTACTTCTTTTTTCCTCATTTCAACATTCAGAACCCCAACAACAGTAACAGAACCACAGATAACTAATGAGCGATCTGCGCTCTTATGATACCCACTACTGTAACACATTTGTACACTGATCAACAAGACGTGAGAGACGAGCGTCATATTGCTCTCAGTGAGGAATCCTTAATTGCTGAATATTTCTCCCACGGTCCGATGTCCCCATCTTTTAACGCTGAGGGCTGACGTGGCCCCGGAGGCTTTAGCTGGGATAGGTACCGGAGAAACATCAGACCGAGCGAGGGCCAATACCTTGAATACGTGCAAGTTGCGGGGAGTACGGGCAGGCACGGTTTCTCTAGTACAAGTTTTATTTTTACCTTTGTTATTTTACAACTTTATGAACTTTATTTTAAAATGGTAAGTAAACACTCGTTATCATGAACAGCAAAATCCTTAATATAGATTCTTCGTGAAAGTTCCTGAAACATGATTTAACCAACAGTCTCTTGAAAAGTAATAGAACGAAGAACAGGTCTCAGAATCGATTTACAATGCTGAAAACTCAAAACGCCAGATGTATGGCTATGAACAACACTAAAATTAAAAATTGCGTAGTGCAAAGTTAAATAAAAGATTCTAACATCACATGGCAATACAAAAGTTTTCCTAGATATCAGCTGTGATATCTAAAGGCAATAAAATATCGATCAAAAATGTTTAATAAAAACAACTTGAATGCAGTAAAATCTGATTACTCTCAACGAACACTCAAACCTCGTAGCCTCTACGATGCGCACCGTATCACAGAATATTTTCCTTCCTTTTAAAGACTTTACACCATAAACTTCGCTACATATGATACATACGACACCCAGGGAATTATGACAAATAATTAAGCATTGATTGAATAACTAGGCGGGTATGTAAGTCTTTTCTTTTCAAAAGAAATAAAAAACACAAATCAACTCTTAAGCTCAGTGGTTACATTTGTCAATAAAATAATATAGAAGACACATCTTTAGTTTCGTCGTGGTCATGCGCTGTTGTGCACCGTGCTGTCTTTGAGGATAACACGGGAAAGATTTTGCACGATGTGCAAAAAGTTAACAGGGCGCAACCAACTTACACAAATTGCATACTAGGGTTACATGTCGATGTAGATGCGGTACTACTGAACACTTCGACTATACAGCAGAGCACCAGGCAGCAGTACGGCAGGGTAGACAAGATACAAATCAACAACTACTGCAAGACAACCTCGACAAAAAGAGTAAGAAAATATTTGGGTTTTTTAAACTCTTAGGAGGGCCACACCAAACCACAGAATGACGTCCCAAAGTAAATTATGAAAATACTGTCGGCGATTTCAGCTCGACAAGTAGAACCGTAAAATACAGTAAGAAGTGAACAGCAGTTAACACCATTTATAAGCGTCCGACTGAAAAACTCCACAGTCAATCTTGACATTACTACAAACACTTGACAGTACCTCCAAAGTTCACTCGTGGACACTACCAGAGTGTCAAATTACTCGTTATAACTGTAGATAAGAGTTTAACACCCTGGAGGCTGACTGAAGTTTATAATAACACAAACAATGATTCGGTCCCTCACTGGGATTCACCTTCGACCCAAAACAGTAATTTACTTCAAAACAGCTAAATAGATGACAATACCGATATCAACGAAACCTACGTTTCTAGCATTTGTAGACTCAGAGAAAGCTTTTGACAATGTTAACTGGAATACTCTCTCTCAAATTCTGAAGGTGGCATGGGTAAAACACAGGGACCGAAAGGCTATTTACAATTTGTACAGAAACCAGATGGCAGTTATAAGAGTCGAGGGGCATGAAAGGGAAGCAGTGGTTGGGAAAGGAGTGAGACAGGGTTGTAGCCTCTCCTCGATGTTATTCAATCTGTATATTGAGCAAGCAGTAAAGGAAACAAAAGAAAAATTCGGAGTAGGTATTAATATTCATGGGGAAGAAGTAAAAACTTTGAGGTTCGCCGATGACATTGTAATTCTGTCAGAGACAGCAAAGGACTTGGAAGAGCAGTTGAACGGAATGGACAGTGTCTTGAAAGGAGCATATAAGATGAACATCAACAAAAGCTAAACAAGGATAATGGAATGTAGTCAAATTAAGTCGGGTGATGCTGAGGGAATTAGATTAGGAAATGAGGCACTTAAAGTAGTAAAGGAGTTTTGCTATTTGGGGAGCTAAATAACTGATGATGGTCGAAGTACAGAGGATATAAAATGTAGGCTGGCAATAGCAAGGAAATCGTTTCTGAAGAAGAGAAATTTGTTAACATCGAGTATTGATTTAAGTGTCAGGAAGTCGTTTCTGAAAGTATTTGTATGGAGTGTAGCCATGTATGGAAGTGAAACATGGACGATAACTAGTTTGGACAAGAAGAGAATAGAAGCTTTCGAAATGTGGTGCTACAGAAGAATGCTGAAGATAAGGTGAGTAGATCACATAACTAATGAAGAGGTATTGAGTAGGATTGGCGAGAAGAGAAGTTTGTGGCACAACTTGACTAGAAGAAGGGATCGGTTGGTAGGACATGTTTTGAGGCATCAAGGGATCACAAATTTAGCATTGGAGGGCACCGTGGAAGGTAAAAATCGTAGAGGGAGACCAAGAGATGAACACACTAAGCAGATTCAGAAGGATGTAGGTTGCAGTAGGTACTGGGAGATGAAGAAGCTTGCACAGGATAGAGTAGCTTGGAGAGCTGCATCAAACCAGTCTCAGGACTGAAGACCACAACAACAACAACCGATATCAACGCTCTCCTCCCAAGCAGCACTCTAACTGGAGACTGCAGTACCGAAGCAAAGCTTACACCTGATACAAGCGCCACCAACGTGCATCCTTTCTAGAAATCTTAAGTTCACCTTATACGCCAGACTTGCCGTAATTCTTCGTCGGTATCCAAGGGCAGAACCAAGAAGTCACTTCTCAACCTTGGAGCTCACGGCGTTCCGTCCCCAACCGACAGCTTCCGCGGGGCCCATCGACCAAGCGGCCTTGCCCTCCGACACACACAGTCCCGATCTCACTCCTCGCACCCCATTCTTCCTCGTTCTGTCACTTCGTGGAGCGCGGAAAGCCAACTCGCCAAAGATCTGCTGCAACCAGAGACTCCAATTCGAGTTCGATATTGACATCGCGGCGAGTACTGAGAAATCGGGTGATTAAAAATAAATAATTAAATAAATAGCGAGCCGTACCAGCTCAAGGGCCATTGATTTCACTTCTAATACTGGACTACATTTGTTTTCCATTCTCTTACTTCCAGAATCATTTTTAATGGATATTGTTTCAAGTATTACTGTGGGGTTACATGCTGTTGTTGTGGCCTTCAGTCCAGAGACTGGTTTGATGGAGCTCTCCATGCAACTCTATCCTGTGCAAGCTTCTTCATCTCCCAGTATCTACTGCAACCTAAAGCCTTCTGAATCTGCTTAGTGTATTCATCTCTGGGTCTCCATCTGCGATTTTTACCCTCCACGATGCCCTCTAATACTAAATTCGTGATCCCTTGATGTCTCAGAATTTGGCCTACCAACCGATCCCTTCTTCTAGTCACGTTGTGCCACAAATTTCTCTTCAATTCTATTCAATACCTCCTCATCAGTTATGTGATCTACCCATCAAATCTTTAGCATTGTTCTATAGCACCACATTTCGAAAGCTTCTATTCCCTTCTTGTCTAAACTATTTATCGTCCACACTTCACTTCCATACATGGATACACTTCACACAAACACTTTCAGAAACGACTTCCTTTCACTTCAATCTATACTCTATGTTAACATATTTCTCTTCTTCAGAAACGCTTTCCTTGCCATTGCCAGTCTACATTTTATATACTCTCTACTTAGACCATCATCAGTTATTTTGCTCTCCAAATAGCAAAACTCATTTACTACTTTACGCGTCTCATTTCCTACTGTCTTAATGTTCTATTTGTCTTGCATCTAGAGCATTATACTGTTTAGCGTCTAGAGCAACCTTGGATTAAAATGTCTTCTTGGCTTCACAATTAAGGCGCTGTCTCAAAGTAAACCAAGGCAAAACCTTGGGACAAAGTTTCAACCTCGAGAAAATATTTACAGGTTCGTGGATATCATATCAAGGTCAAATAATCTGTTACGTTTATTGTGTTACATAAAATGTATATTCTTTCATTTTTGGTGACTTAAAGGCACTTCAGACCTTAGTGAAGGAGTATGAACTGCTGTGTGTACTGACTACCAAGGATAATATCACTTTTAGTAAAGTTCATTTTCGTCATTACTGATCAGCTGGATACACGGTGTTGGCAAAACGTCAGCAAGGAAGCTGGCACAGGCGGCAGTGATGAGTTGGACAGATCGTTGTCGAAGCCCTTCGTGGATTCCGCCAAGGTGTGAGATTGTAGGTATGTCAAGGACTCTGAGGATGACTGAAGAATTGGAATTGACAAGTTACATACAGCATTCGGTGGCGTGCGAGCATGAAACTTTCAACTAACGAGCTAAGCGCAAAAAAATCAAGACAAAGCTATGTGGAGGGATAGAATGAAGCACACCCGACAGACCGACGTGGCCGTAGGGGTCTCCTCTGTAGTAGAATGCCGGGCGGGGTGGCCGGGCGGTTCTAGGCGCTACAGTCTGGTACCGCGCGACCGCTACGGTCACAGGTTCGAATCCTGCCACGGTCATGGATGTGTGTGATGTCCTTAACTTAGTTAGATTTAAGTAGTTCTAAGTTCTAGGGGACTGATGACCTCAGAAGTTAAGTCCCATAGTGCTCAGAGCCATTTGAACCATTTTTGTAATATAATAGCCCAGTTACCCTAGAGCATAAGTGATTTGGATTAGTAGGTCATATATATATATATATATATATATATATATATATATATATATATATATATATATATATATAATGTTACATGAGAGCGTCCAAAATGAATTTTATTCCGGACGATATATCGTTACAATAAGGCCACATTTCTTGTCCAGTTTCTCTTAAACAATCCGCTAATGCACCACAAGTACGCTTGTAGGGTGGCTATTAGAGTATTTTAGTCACGTATGAAAGTAAACTTATCGGAATCGCACTCGTGCCGCCAGTGCGTCAACAATAGTGTTTACGTGTAGCAAATGTCGGTAAACATCTCACAGTAATCAACGGTTAGCTTGTCCTCATTTATAATTATTTACGAGATCTCATATGGCATTGTTTATGAATTCAAGCCTCGTTCCCCACTCTGAAGTCACGTGTCCACGCCAGCACGCGTACTGTACAAGATCCACCAGCGCTTATGCTTTAACACTCGAATAAATAAAGTAATCCTACTTTAGTTTGTTCCCCATCGAGCGATTGCATCAACTATCTACTCCATCGAAACGAAGTTTGCTGGTCTATTTATGTATTAATGTGACATATCCGAAAGAACAGACACCAAGCGAAATCCTCATTTGTGATAGATTGTATGTAAACTGAAGGTGGCCGGGTGGGAAAGGAAAAGAAAGGGAACGGATTACTGATGGCACCAGCATCGGGACATCAGCTTACATCTTGGCAACGTATTTCATTACAGCTAATCAACCTTTTGAGGTTGACCGCCTGAATCACATACGAAATCAGATTATGTGCGGGAATCAACTATGTAAGTAACCTCAAATCAATAAAATTCGTAATAGATCTATCGTTAATACAGAACTCCGCTCGAGAGATAATTCTATATGACACACCTACACCCAATATTCAGAACTGAGCATATATGCTCAATAGGAAGGAGGATAAACGTTGGTACAGTGTCATCATATTTATTACCACAGAACTACTCATTCTGGTACCAAGCTGAATGATGAATTTATAACAAGATCACGTCACTAATAATGCAAATTTGCAATATACTGTAACAGACTCAAGTGATCAACCAATTGGATCAATACTAATCTGATGGCCCTCTTGTGTCACAACAGGCTGATTCGTAATTTAAATATTATTTGCTAGACTGACAAAAAAATGGGAACTATAAGAACTAACGTTTCTTTTGTGCAAATGTAGAATTCCCCACAGTTGTGATCATTAGCACAGAGCAGCGCTAAGCATTTATGATTCTAATGCCCTAAAATTCCATATACTTGTGAAATACAAGTAAAAATAACTAATTTTTCTTTACAGTCTTGACAGAATATTTTCACCAAGAAGAAACCTACTCAGCAGAAACCCACTTTATCGAGGACATACCTAATTATTTTTGTACACAACAAAATATCATTCTGGTTGTCAGTTATTATAAATCACAAACCACCTCACATATGAAAATGCACTTATATTTTCTCATAATCAAACTGTGTGTTCCATAAACGCTCTCCTTTAATCAAATACTTTCAGTACTCATGGATTTACTATTATCACAGTTACAACCAGCATGTTTGTTACCCTCTCCTTATTAGTCTCATCAAATTCCTTTTTCATCGATATAATCCCAAACACAATTTTTATCAATTTCCAGTGTTAACGTCAGATTAGAAATAACCAAAAAGTCATACTCAAGAAACAAGACAGAAAATTTAATTTTCAGATACACTTGTTTACTCACTAGTTTATTTAACTTTCTGGTTGCTCCCAGGGCACCATGCAGAAGAGGTGGCAAAATCACAGCAAAATGAGATTATTCATGCAGGAGACGATCTGACTTCGGAATTCATCCATAAATCCTCTCAGATTGATTAATCTCATAATGATAATCGTGTACCGCCCCCATCCTCCCCAACTTCATCCATTCTTTATTCGTTAACTCGATCCGTTAATGTCAATACGCCACTACCATAAATCGGCGACAATTTGTTCTATGATATGAGGTACGTTTTGTTTAATATCGTCATCGGAACCGTCCTTTTAAATTGAAATTTGGTTCACCACAGCATGAACATTTCCACTCTGACACTGACAATCTGTACATCTATCTACATGTATCTATCCAATAGTTAAGTTCAACGAAAAACTGATCATTTTTAGTATCAATTGTTCATTCATTCGTTTGTCTTGCTCAAGAGAGAAGCTCGTCACTCTGTTGAACAACCATTTATCGTTTCCAATAACGACACTTTAGCTTGTTTAATACTACCTACTTCTTTCTTTAATTTATAAACTGCTTCCTGAATATTCTCCTGAGCATTTGAAATGCTCTTGCTTATCAGAAATTTCTTTGGCAGTGCTAGCTTGGGACGCAGTATTTTCTTCCGCGAAGCTGGCTTGCCAATCAGCAGTTCCGTTTGAGAAATCCTGTTTTACACCTGCCATCTCACCGAGTTTGTTCTCCAGAGCTGACAAGATTTCGTCTTATCATTTGATTTCAAGACTACGTAAGTTTTCCACAATAGGGTCTCTGTTCAATTGACTCAGTCCAACGGGTTTAATATTGTCTACTTCTGGCTGAACATTTCCCTCATCCGTAGGATCCATTTTGCCCTGACTTCCAGCTTTTATCATACCATCCAAACTCCCGATAAAAAGGAAAATTTCAACTTTTCTGTTAATGCAATAAGTAACCAAACCCGACGAATGATTGCAATGAGTAGGCTGTCAGATTACTCATTCCAAAATACAAGCTAAGAGTGCTTCGCGTTGTTAGTATGCGAAAGACAAACTTTTGAAAAAAAATTAATCTTACTGATAATATTGTTAGAAGACAAGAAATTCTCATGTGATGCAACAGTCGGCAGCGTTAGTCTGCAACCTCTGTTACCCCCAATTGCAACTCCATGCAGCAGAAAAATGTACAAAAATGTAATACAATATAACATCAAATCCCATTAATAAGGGCGCCATTAAAGTGTGGCTTACATAAATTTCGAGAGCAATGAACCATACTTTTTCGCACCTAATGATCGCTGTGAAGCATGTGTTAACTTTTAGTTTTTATTTTATATCTGAAATTAGTCATAAAAAGGTTGAAGAATGCACTTTCACTCTCACTAGAGCATGAGCCAGCGAACAACGAAGAACCACATAAGTTGTTCAAATGGTTCAAATGGCTCTAAGCACTATGGGACTTAACATCTGAGGTCATCGGTCCCTTAGAACTATTTAAACCTAAGTAACCTAAGGATATCACCCACATCCATGCCCGAGGCAGGAATCTAACGTGCGCCCGTTGTAGCGGCACAGTTCCGACCTGAAGCGCCTAGAACCGCTCGGCCACAGAAGTGGTTCAAAATATCATATACCGTTTAGTTCGTACTTAACATTTTGAAAAGCTCAAGAATAATCTTGATATTCCTTGCCTCCTTTTCTTTTATCCAGTTTTCTACAGTCTGTAATAGAATACAAGACACATTCAGCTTTCAAATTATAACAGAAGTGCATTAGAGCGACTATACCTCTTTTCTTTTCCTCGTTTAGACATGGTTAGCCAAAGAATAATACCAGAATAAGATATATTAATTCGCGTTCTGTACTCTTACGATATCCACTAGCATTACATATATCCTGGCCAACAAAAAGTGAGATATGACTTGAGTTTATGCTGTCAGCATTACATTACGCTTGAAGATGACTATGATTCTTGTCGTTTTAGTGACATCTGGTGTAATCCCTAATGTTGTAAAGCAAGGCAAAATAGTTGAATGTTTAATAGCGAAATGTTTTACTCTGCGTTATCGACCATTTCTGTATGTTTATCATATTTATGTAATTCGTCTTTATTATCTTGTGTGACACGCCAACCACGCTCAGCACCTAAAATTATCTGTAGTAGACAAGTACGGCGAATGTAACCCAACTAAGTGCCTTTATGTCGAGGTCCGGTGAGCCGACCAGTCTGGGGTTGGTTTTTAGGCGGTTTTCCATCTGCCTCGGCGAATGCGGGCTGGTTCCCCTTATTCCGCCTCAGCTACACTTTATCGGCGATTGCTGCGCAAATAAGTCCTCCGCGTAAGCGTACACCACCATTACTCTACCAAGTAAACATAGGGGTTACACTCGTTAGGTGTGAGACGTTTCCCGGGGGGTCCACCGGGGGCCGAACCACAGAATAACCCTTAAAGAGTGGATCGGTGTGGGGCGGCGGAGGGGTGAAGTAGACTGAGGTAGTCGTCGTGGGGTTGTGGACCACTGTGGCTGCGGCGGGGACGGAGGCTCTCCGTCATTTCTAGGCCCCCCGTTAACATACAGAACAATACAAAGTGCCTTTAACGCGTTGTATCAATAGAAAACCAGTACCTGTCCGGACAGTCGCACTTGTTAACAAGCCATTTCCGGGATTCGAGCAGGACCTGCGGCCTGGAGCCCTGATCGAATCCGCCTATATCCTGACGATGAGGTCAGATCTGGTTGTATGGTAGTTCTTATGCGGTTCCCCACTGGCGATTAGCTGAATACCGGGCAGCTAGCCGAGTCATGCCTCAGTTACACAATCTGCAAACACCTCGAGACGTTAGGACACAGCCCACACTATTATGCAGCCACCACTATCTTGCATAGTAGCTTGTTGACAACTTGAGTCCATGACTTTGTGGGGACAGCTCTGGCCAACTGAAGTGCGGACTCATCTCACCAGGCTATGGTTGTCCAGTCGTCTATGGTCCAACCGCTATGGTCATGCGCCCAGAAATAGCGCTGCTGGCTACGTCGTACTGTTAGCAAAGGCACTTATGTTCGTCATCTGCTGCCATAAACCACTAACACAAAATTTTGCGTGTAGGATATGTTCGTCATGCGTTCCACGTGTATTTTTTCGGTTATTTCACTCTCTGTTGCTTGTCCGTTAGCACTGAGAGTGCTACGAAAAGGCCACTGCTCGCCGGAATTAAATGATGGCCTCTGCATTGTCCTTTGTGGTAGGTAAGGCCTGAAATTTGGTATTCTCGGCCGACTCTTGAGACTGTGGGTCTTGGAATAGTGAATTCCCTAACGATTTTCGAAATGGATTGTCCCGTGCATTTAAGTCCAACTACCACTCTGTGTTCAAAGTCTGTTACTTTCCTTCCTGCTGGAACCTTTTCATATGAATCACTTGAGTAGAAATGATGACTCCACCAATGCACTTCCCTTTTTTGTCTTGTGTACACGATACTACCACCTTCTTTAAACCTTATGACGTTTGCCACCTCAGTTGATACAAGGTGGTCCAGAAATATTGCGACAAACTTTGAGGGATTGTAGAGTGTATCCTGAAGAAAAGATCGAGAATAGGAACCCGTGTCCAGAAATTTCATTGAAAGGCGCTATAGTGCGTCGAAATTATAGGCGCTGGTGCCTGCTACTAGGCCACCCTTTTTGATGCAAACGTGACTCTGTAGGCTGACGAACTGTAGGTGGAACGCCTCGCACTGTTGTTATTCAGTGATTAGATTAGATTAGTACTTGTTCCATAGATCATGAATACGACACTTCGTAATGATGTGGAACGTGTCAGGTTAATAAAAGATGTCTGTACAAGATATTACATTACACAAAATACTGCATGACACTAATGTTTAAGTGTTTTTTTTCCTTAATTTATGTCTAAATATTCAGCCAATTAGTAGACGGAGTTGTCATCTAGAAACTCTTTTAATTTATTTTTAAATGTTAGTTGGCTATCTGTCAGGCTTTTGATGCTGTTTGGTAGGTGACCAAAGACTTTTGTGGCAGCATAATTTACCCCTTTCTGTGCCAAAGTCAGATTTAACCCTGCATAGTGAAGTTCATCCTTTCTCCTGGTGTTATAGCTAGGCACACTGCTATTACTTTTGAACTGGGTTGGATTATTAACAACAAATTTCATAAGTGAATATATATAGTGTGAGGCTACTGTGATGATCCCTAGATCCTTAAATAGATGTCTGCAGGATGACCGTGAGTGGGCTCCAGCAATTATTCTGATTACACGTTTTTGAGCAATGAATAGTTTTCTACTCAACGACGAATTACCCCAGAATATGATGCCATACCAAAACAGTGAATGAAAGTAGGCATAGTAAGTTAATTTACTGAGATTCTTATCACCAAAATTTGCAATAACCCTAATAGCATACGTAGCTGAACTCAGACGTTTTAGCAGACCATCACTGTGTTGCTTCCAGTTTAACCTCTCATCAATGGACACACCTAAAAATTTTGAAAATTCTACCTTAGCTACAGACTTCTGTTCAAACTTACAGCCACTATCATCGGTGGAGGAGATGGAGGTAGCTGCTGCACAGACAGGCGTTCCGTTCTAAGAACGCCATGCTCTGTTTCCTTGGCAATTTATGTTCTCCTGTACACTGAAAAACATCAGAAATGTTGGAGGATTCCCAGAGAAAAAGAAACTGGTGTTGGAAGTCCCTGTACAGGACTGTCATCCACCAAGGCAATAAAGCACCAGAAGCCTCTCTACACAGCAGCTAGCTCATTCTTCTCCGTTGGAGATCGTGGCAATCACTCGCAATGACTGAATAACGAACAACATTCCAAGACGTTCCGCCTGTTGACCGTCAGCGTACAAACTCACGTTTGCTGTGGAAGGGTGGTCTAGTGGCAAGTGCCAATACCTTTAACTTCGACACTCTGTAGCGTCGCTGTATGATGTTTCCCGACACAGGTTCATACCCTCTGTTTGCTTCTCAAGACAGCATCTACAACCTATCGATGTCAGCGGCAATATTTCTGGACCGTTCTGTATAAAGCTTTTTACCAACATTGGATCTGCTGTTTTTCAATGAGCCTCTATAGCCATGTACAAACAGTGCTCATAATTTACATTATGGTTTCAGGCACCATACGTGACTTCACGTCGCAAGCTAAGGCACAGATGAGTTTTCCATGATCACTTTCCAAATTCCCACTGTGACGTAAGAATACTCCTTTGTTGAGCTGACACGTGGCCCTACCTACTTCGTGACTTCACGTCGCAAGCTAAGGCACAGATGAGTTTTCCATGATCACTTTCCAAAATCCCACTGTGACGTAAGAATACTCCTTTGTTGAGCTGACACGTGGCCCTACCTACTTACCAGACCAAACCTTTTTCCGGTACGAACGGTGCTCCAGTGGACTTCGTTTCCATAGCAACACCTTAGCTCGAAAATGTGCCAGTATCGCTTCATGCAAACACTTCGCCGGATCCACAGCTCGTGCAGCCGCGCCTACCCGGCAGAGTGTGACGTGACAGTCCACAGCGCTTGGGCCGCCATTTGTCACCGCCACCGCCACGACTCGCCGTGTTGATAAGAGCAGGTGTCGTCGGCGCTGCTAGGCGATGGCGGCGGCGGCGGCAGCCCCCATCCATCACTGTCCCGCCCTCTAGCGCGCAAGCGATCCGCCGGCGTGATACGTCTTCTCGGAAACGGGAATCCACGAATCCTACTTTCGGAGCTGACGTATCCTACATTGTGCTTCTATCGGTTGTTTGTGGTTGAAGGAGAGGGAATTTGGTCCCGTTCAATAGAAACTCTACGCTTAAACGCCACGTTTCTCACTGTCAACAGGAACGTGGGCGCATCCACATACACAGAAAAGTTTCTGGTCTCTACAGAGCAACACAGGATGAATCACGAAACGTAAAATGTTTAGAAGTAAAAATGTCCTCTTATATCTCCTCATAATTCTTATTAAGAAAGAACCTAGCCATAGTGTAGTGCAATTTGTGCGATAATTATTAATATTTGTACCACTTATTGCTTCCACTGCAAGGCTCCACACGATACCACACCTATATTAAAATATATTTGGATAAAGAGAAACGTGTGAATGTTTTTTATTAGACGGCAGGCCATGTTAATCGTATGACCGTAAAAGGGTTAAAATTCGCAGCAAGTTTATTGTAATGATCCCTCACAAAATAATAATAATAATAATGATAATAAAAAGATGAATTTTAAAACAGTTCAGAAAATTTATGACATAATAATATCAATAACAAGGCAGAGTTTCAAAATGCTTAATTACAATTAATGTCTCATACAATTATTATAGCTAGACAGAATTTCAGACACTTACTTTCAACTAAAAAAATCCAGATATAATTTTATGACTTAGGTTTGCAAGCTAGCACACAACATAAATGGTTTTGGGAATGCACCCTTTTTACAACATAAAAGTTTTAACTATACAATAGATAGTCGTATACTCAGTTTATGAAGAATATGCCAGAATAACGATTCTGCAAGGCACCCAGGTAACATTAACTGCCAAATCTATCAAATAAGAAAATATTACAACTATTAATATAAAACTGTTGTGCTAATTAATTAAATTAATCAATTAAACCATCCCCATCCCATTCTGCTGATTGGTTTATCACCCTCTGGCGTTCATTTATGACACCCTGAGAATAATCCATAATTCTGCCCCCACCCTTCCCCCTCCCCTCTTCCTTCCCACCTCTCTGGGACCAGGCACACTTGTTCAGTTCTGAACCGCTTGTCCCCATCCTCCAAAATGCCCCAGCCCTCCTGTCCCATGCCCCACTTAACCCCACCCCTCTACTTGTCTTCCCCAGCTGGAAATTGTTGGCAAAGAGACTAAGTCTGTACTGAGCCGCTGTAGAGGAGCGATGTAAGATAAGGTCTTTATCTATTTATGTATTTTTGACATTTTTGGATTGTTCTCCACACTCAACCACCCCTAATATATTTGCACGGGCCCATACTCCCACTTGTGGAATGGTGGGAATAATGTTGGAGTGGAAGGTTCTGTCTTAATTTTTGGTGGGAAATGTGTTCAGCTGACAAAATGTTGATACTGGACAGAAAGGCGTTTAATAAAGGTATTACTTCTAAAAATACAGCTGATGACCTCAACCATAGGCTCCTGTACTATGAATGGAAGGGGGTGATAATGAATGAATGTAGGGGAAATACTTTTTAGCAAATAACAACGATCCTTTTCGCAGCTCATAGAGACTATTGCCTGTATTACAGCTGTCCTTGTTTTATGAAATAGCTGGTCAACACCCAGTGCTGGAGACAACTTCATCCTACTCACTACCCCTGACAGAATGCACCAGAGATGTTCACCTTGGTGTGTGTCCCGCAACTCAGCTACTGTCCAAAACTGCCACAACTGACGTAGTTCACATAACTGACGGCGCCTTAAACAGGATTTTCCCCCCACCACTTCTTTCAGGAATCAATAGGAATGCAAAATTCCCCTCAACTTGCTTGAAAAGTAGCAGGAACCAACAGTACAGGAAAGCTACATCCGGTCACATGATCATGACATCAGGGGGATGTAAGATAGATGCAATCTCAGTCACAGTCAGTCACTGGAAGAACCATGAAGTATCAGCAGGAGTAGAGATCATCATATGCTCTGTCTCGCAGAAGAAGCTTAAAAGTAACTACGTGAGGTCCATCTCCGTGCCTTTGTTCAACTCTCTCTTTGGGCGTGGATTCTTATTGTTTCTATTTTTTTGTTCAGTGCCTCTGGCATGTCCAAGTCAGCAACAATCTCTAGTTTGTCTGCCACCAGCTTGTCATGACCTGCAGCGACTTCCAGCCTGTCAGGATCAGCAACGGCAGCAGCACGATGAAGTGCTGTAGCACACTGACCAGCATGTTGAAGCAGGACAGTGTGTAATGAAGGTGCAGGCCAGTACTGGTCTTCAACACATGCACCATCCCGGAACATTCTGGTGTTACTGCAAGGACAGAGTGCTGATGTAGTGAGAAGCTACGAGTACCTCTCATTACTCTACTGCTTTTCACTTCAATTTACCAGCTAGCCGTTCAAATATTGGTATTGAACTATCAGTGGGCAGTGACTGAATATCGTGTTAGAGATTGAGAAAGAATCGAGAATTGTTAAAGTGTGGTTTATGTGGTTACAATGAGATGAACTGTGTTGTGCAGAACCCTACATCAGTAACTGGATAACCTCCGATTACTGACCATCTCGTTCACCCCTGTACGTTTACTACGCTGACCTGACACTGTCTATAACATAACTGTATGACAGTGTGGCACTCTTGCTGAAATGTGGAGGTCGATCCATTTATCTTCAACCCTCCACCCTTCCAAATATGTTCAACCTAAGGATGGTTCTCTCCCCTGTGTAGAAAATCATTGACTGCTGTGTGTTCAAACTGTCATTGTGAACTGCCTACGTAAATACAGTATGCATGCGGACAATTTAGAATACTGCATCAACAGAATGCCAAAAGAAGAAGCTAAAGGAACACCATCAGTCTGAGAGAAATGCATGCTGAATTCTTTGCATACAAGAAAGCTTTGTTTGCTAAATCCTGCACCGTTGTGAAGATAAAGAAAGAACGAGTGGATTTTTTTGATGTAGTTCACCCTATGTATGAATGTTGAAGAAAAATATATTACCTCATGCTGTGTTTTTATTTTGTTCATACCTATCATAATGATGTTACTGCTACAATTATTTTCACTGCATTGTCTAAAATAGGTCAGCAGCACCAAGCTGTTTGAATCACATCCTCACCACAATCAGTGTCTTCAGTCATTCTTAAACTGAATAAAAGGTGAAACTTTTCATGCATATTTATAACCCGTAGCTGAGTTTAGACATATATTTTCTATAAAAACCCATTGCACACCAAAACCTGATGTTTTCGGTATTACAGCAAGGCGGGTGAAATGTCAGGCCTTTGTTGTACGTGATTGGTCCCATGGTTGTACGTAAGAACACCAGAAGAGGGAAAAGAATAATAGAATACTCCTGCCGATCATATATGAGTGATAATTGCAGATCCATAGAACTGCAGCAAGATAAATGTTCTACTTTCACTGTTAACACTGTCATATAGGGTCCGCTTTCAGCATGCACGTGTATGTTCAGAAACTCTGTTTCAGTCCAAGTATCAGTTACTGCAGAAGACACTGTAGGGCAAGGATGGTGTAACGCACATGGCATTCAACCAAAGAAGTCAAATCCCTGTGCCAGAAAAACTGAAGCCAAACACTATGTTCATGTTTGACGACGTTACTGTGGAAAACCAAGATAAAATTCTCCTATATTTCTATTTTGGTCGTCATGTAAGTGTTAATGTACTTTGACTCAAACATATTACAGGTGCGGGATAATGTCAATCTCATTATAGCTCTAAAACAAGACAATCTAAATTTAAATTATATTTACTGGGCGCATGGAGGAACTGACTTGTTATTCAGTGATTCTGTGAAGATATGCATAGACTTTTGGAATCACACACAGTAAGAATTTCTCGTTATTGGCGGATTTAGAAAACTGAATGACAGTAGGTATACACAGAATCTCCATTAGTTTCTATGTTGGTTGGTACAATGACTGTTCGACCTGTGGTCTATGGATAGCATCTTTGATTCATAATCAAAACGTCCTCGGTCCTTACTTAGAATCCCGCAGCTGCTTAAATTTTGATTAATAATCAGCATTGGCGGACGAAGACTTCCGGCATAGGAAGTCACCCCTCATGCTTCCAACGGCCTTGTCAAAGAGGGCGGAGGAGCGGAGAGAGATTCAGAGCACTCTCTGGTCCTAGGACTGGGAAACTGCCCCTAAAGGCTGGAGAATCAGCAATGATCAACGGCATGAGGATGCAGAAGGCAATGGAAACTACTGCATTAAAGACACGCAACGTATATCTACGGGATATGTAACTGAAAAAGTGTCATAATGATCTCTCCATTGGCAAAACATTCGCGAATAGTCCCCCATTCGGATCTCTGGGAGGGGACTGCCAAGGAGGAGGGGGAGGGGGGGGGGGGTTTACAATGAGAAAAAGACTGAATAATCAACGGAAGGATAACGCTCTACGAGTCGGGGCGTGGAATATCAGAAGCTTGAACGCGCTCAGACTATATGTGGTGTCACCGCCAAACACCACACTTGCTAGGTGGTAGCCTTTAAATCGGCCGCGGTCCGTTAGTATACGTCGGACCCGCGTGTCGCCCATATCAGTGATTGCAAACCGAGCGCCGCCACACGGCAGGTCTAGAGAGACTTCCTAGCACTTGCCCCAGTTGTATAGCCGACTTTGCTAGCGATGGTTCACTGACAAATTACGCTCTCATTTGCCGAGACGATAGTTAGCTTAGCCTTCAGCTACGTCATTTGCGACGACCTAGCAAGGCACCATTACCAGTTACTATTGATGCTGTAAAACATGTACCGTCAAGAGCGATGTTCACCAATTATGGATTAAAGTTAAGTATTCCAGCAGCTACGTACGTTTTTTGTTAGTATAATTCCCTTGTCCTGTTCCAGACCTCACGCCTGCCTGCGTGAGCTTAAACGCGTGCCTTTCGGCTTCCTCATGGCGGCTTGGCTGTCTTGCCAAGCCACAACACTATATATAGTAGGGGTCAGTGAAATAGAAAGAAGACAAGTATTTCTGGTGAGATGAGTACAGGGCAATATCAACAGCAGCAGAAAATGGTATAATGGGAGTAGGAATCGTTATGAATAGGAAGGTAGGTTAAAGAGAGTGTTACTGTGAACAGTTCAGTAACAGGTTTGCTCATATGAGAATCAACAGCAAACCAACACCGATAACGATACTTCAGGTATAGCTGGGCGCTGTGGCCGAGCGGTTCTAGGCGCTACAGTCTGGAACCACGCGACCGCTACGGTCGCAGTTTCGAATCCTGCCTCGGGCACGGATGTGTGTGATGTCCTTAGGTTAGTTAGGTTTAAGTAGTTCTGGGTTCTAGGGGACTGACGACCTCAGAAGTTAAGTTCCATAGTGCTCAGAGCCATTTGAACCATTTCTAGGCGCTTCAGTCCGGAACCGCGCTGCTGCTACGGTCGCATGATCGAATCCTGCCTCGGCCATGTATGTTTGTGATGTCCTTAACTTCGTTAGGTTTAAATATTTCTAAGTCTAGGGGACTGCTGACCTCAGATATTAAGTCCCGCAGTTCTTAGAGCCATTTTTGAGTTCAGGTATACATCGCAAGCTCAAGATGAAGAGATAGAGCAAGTGTATGAGGATAGTGAAAGCTTAGTACAGTGTATAAAGTGATATGAAAATCTAATAGTCATGGGAGACTGGAATGCAATTGTAGAGGAAGGAGTAGAAGAAAAGGTTACAGGAGAATATGGGCTTGGGATCAGGAATGAGAGAGGAGAAAGATTATTTGAGTTCAGTAACAAGTTTGAGTTAGTAATAATGAATACGTAGTTCAAGAATCACAAGAAGTGGAGGTATAGTTGGAAAAGACCGGTCGATACGGGAAGATTTCAGTTGGTCAGACAGACATTCCGAAATCAGATACTCGATTGTAAGGCGTACTCAGGAGCAGACATAGATTCATATCACAATACAGTAATGATGAAGAGTAGGCTGAAGTTCAAGACATTAGTCAGGAAGAATCGATACGCAAAGAAGGTAATTGCGAAGAAACCATGGGTAACAGAAGAAATACCTCAATTGACCGATGAAAGGAGTAAGTATAAAAATGTTCTGGGAAACTCTTGAGTACAGAAATACAAGTCGCTGAGGAATGAATTAAATGGGAAATGCAGGAAAGCTAAGACGAAATGGCTGCAGAAAAAATGTGAAGACATCGAAAAAGAAATGACTTGTCGGAAAGACAGACTCAGGATATAGGTAAGTCGAAAGAACCTTCGGTGACATTAAAAGCAAAGGCGATTACATTAACAGAGCAACAGGAATTCCACTGTTAAATGCAAAGGAGAGAGCGGATAGGTGGAAGGAATACATTGAAAGCCCCCATGAGAGGGAAGATTTGTCTGATGTGATAGAAGCCAGGCGAAGTGGCCGAGCGGTTCTAGGCGCTTCAGTCTGGAACCGCGGGAGCGCTACGGTCGTAGGTTCGAATCCTGCCTCGGGCATGGATGTGTGTGATGTCCTTAGGTTAGTTAGGTTTAAGTAGTTCTAAGTTCTAGGGGACTGATGCCCTAAGATGTTAAGTCCCATAGTGCTCAGAGCCATTTGAGCCATTTTGATGTGATAGAAGAAGAAACAGGAATAGATTTAGAAAAGATGGGAGATCCAGTATTAGAATTTAACATAGCTTTGGAGGACTTAAGATCAAATAAGGCAGAAAGGATAAATAACATTCCATCATAATTTCTAAAATCATTGGGGGAAGTGGCAACAAAACGATTATTCATGTTGGTGTGAAAGACGTATGAGTTTGCCGACATACCACCTGACTTACGGGAAAGCATCATCCACACAATTCTGAGGACGGCAAGATTAGACAGGTGCGAGAATTACCGCATAATCAGCTTAACAGCTCATGCGTCAAAGTTGCTTACAAGAATAACATGCAGAAGAATGGAAAAGAAAAGCGAGGAAGCGCTAGATGACGATAAGTTTGGCTTCAGGAAAGGTAAAAGCACGAGAGAGGCAATTCTGACGTTGGGGTTAATGATGGAAGCAAGAATAAAGAAAAATCAAGACACGTTCATAGGATTTGTCGGCCTGGAAAAAGCATTCGACAATGTAAAATGGTGCAATATGTTCGAAATTCTGAGAAAAGTAGGGGTAAGCTATAGGGAGAGACGGGTCATATATAATATGTGCAGCAGCCAAGAGGGAATAATAAGAGTGGACGACCAAGATCTAAGTGCACATTAAGAAGCGTGTAATACAAGGATGTAGCCTCTCAACCCCGCTGTTCAAATCGGAACATCGAGGAAGTAATGATGAAAATAAAAGAAAGGCTTTGGAGTGGAATAAAGGTTAAGGAATACTGCTACCCAGGCAGTAAAATAACCAATTACGGGCGGATCAAGGAGGACATCAAAAGTGTACTCGCAACAGCAAAAAAGTGCATTCCTGGCCAAGAGAAGCCTGCTATTGTCAAACATAAGCCTTAATTTGAGGCAGAAATATCTGAGAATGTACGTCTGGAGTACAGCATTGTATGGCAGTGAAGCATGGACTGTGGGAAAACTGGAACAGAAGAGAATCAAAGCATTTGAGATGTGGTGCTACAGACGAATGGTGAAAAATAGTTGGACTGACGAGGTAAGGAATGAGGAGGTTCTGCGCAGAATCGGAGAGGAAAGGAATATGTGGAAAACACTGATAAGGAGAACGGACAGGATGATAGGACATCTGCTAAGACAAGAGGGGACTGTAGAGGGCAAAAACTGTAGAGGAAGACAGACGCCGACGGCACTGATGATTTCATTAATCGTCACAGAAATGCTAAGATAGACAAAACATTTGGGTCAGTGGTGAAAAACCATACAAGTTGGGCACGCAGCCTATCTGTCTAAAAGAAAAAGCCGTACTCAAATGTGATAACAACTTCTGATGAATCTCATTTCCCTAAAGCCCACAGAAAGTGTAAATTATTCACCCAAAGAGCTGGTGGTGTATGGTGAAATGCTGCAATTGACTTGTGCACATAGGAAAGCAGGACACTGGACACAGTGAGAAATACAGAAGCTTATAAAACCTATATTAGATGCTCGATATAGCTCCAGTATTGACATACAGCATAAAAGAATCAGCAATCAAACTACACAACGTATATACTAAGATGATCAAAATGAGCTAATAGATCGACAGCGACTGCTGACTGGATCAGCTGCTACAGGTAATATTTCTCATTCGTTGTATCAATAATTTCAAAACTTAGAGAGAAAGGTATATCGAATAAGAATGGAGAGAGTAGTTCGAGTTCTGCACAAACTGGCACGCAGACATACCAGATAGGAATGTTATTGTTGAAGGTCTGGATGACTTATGGCAAGCTGATCTTGTAGATATGAGGGAGTATTCATATGTGAATAACGGATTAAAATGCACACATCAAAAAAGTTTTGCATCACCTCGGTTCTAAGAGATCCGGAACCTGTCCAGAAAATTGGAATAGAGATCAACATAAACATCATTGCCGCCCATTATATTCCTCATGAAAACCACAGATTGCATGTTGTACCACCATAGAACGAGACCTTCACAGGTGGTGGTCCAGACTGCTGTACACTGGTACCTCTAATACCAAGTAGCACGTCCTCTTGCATTGATGCATGCCTGTATTTGTCGTGGCATGCTGTCCACAAGTTCATCAAGGCATTTTTGAACCACTCCTCAACCGCGATGCGGTGCAGATCCCTCAGAGTGGTTGGTGAGTCACGTCGTCCATAAGCAGTCATTTTCAATCTGTCCCAGGCATGTTAGATAGGGTTCATGTCTGGAGAACATGTTGGCCACTCTAGTCGAGCGATGTCGTTATCCTGAAGGAAGACATCCACAAGATGTGCACGATGGGGGCGTGAAATGTCGTCCATGAAGACGAATGCCTCGCCAATATCCTGCCGATATGGTTGCACTATCGGTCGGAGGATGGCATTCACATATCGGACAGCAATATTCAACATGGTGGCGTTGCTGTCAGGGTTCCTCCGAGCCATAATCCGTAGGTAGCTATCATCCGCTGCAGTAGTAGCCCTTGGACGGTCCGAGTTCCTGTCTCTCTGTATCTCCGCTATGTTAGAACAACATCGCTTTGGTTCACTCCGAGACGCAGCCTGCACACTTCTCTTGTGGAGAGACCTTCCTGGCACAAAGTAATAATGCGGACGTGTTTGAGCCGCGGTATTCACCGTACGGGCACGGTTGAACTACACACAACACGAGCTATGTACCTCCTTCCTGGTAGTATGACTGAAAATGATCGGCTGTCGGACCCCCTCCGTCCAACAGGCGCTGATCATGCATGGTTGCTTACATCTTTAGGTGGGTTACGTGACATCTCTAAACAGTAAAAGGGGCTGTGTCCGTGATACGATACCCAAAATCAATACCTGTGTTCAGATCCGGGGTGATGTGAGTATATTTTAATGGTTATTGATACCCAGTCCGAGTTTTCCTGGGCTTTACCTTTTGGAACAGAAACAGGGAGATATGTAGATATGTTTCGGCAGTGATTGAGAGTTTGTTGCAGACAGGGATGGATCAATGTCCGGTCGACATCCACACCGATCATGATGGAGAGTTTTGCAATAGGTATTTCGAGATAGCGATGCAGCAGGATCGAATACATCACTACACAACATTCACTCGCCTGAAGGCAAGTATTGTGGAACGTCTGAGTAGAAAAGCAGACAGTGAAATGTGGATGCATTTCAATATTCGCATTTTATACAAATAGACATATATCCTCACAGAAATAATTGCTCATTATAATCAAACCAATCAGAGCACAATAAAAATGAGACCAATGATTTTCGTGATAAAGAACTCATGGATCAATGTAAACAGAAATTTAGTGTGGGCGATAGGGTACACATAAAAAAATACAAGACAGTATTTGAAGCCGGCCGGAGTGGCCGTGCGGTTCTAGGCGCTGCGGTGTGGAGCCGAGAGACCGCTACGGTCGCATGTTCGAATCCTGCCTCGGGCATGGATGTGTGTGACGTCCTTAGGTTAGTTAGGTTTAATTAGTTCTAAGTTCTAGGCGACTGATGACCTAAGAAATTAAGTCGCATAGTGCTCAGAGCCATTTGAACCATTTGAAGTATTTGAAGAGCCATAAACAAAGTGCAGAGAACAAATCAGAGAACTTACATCTTAAAGGATAGCAGTGGCACTTAAATATCACGATGCTTTTGCGCAAAGGGAATGCAGAAGAGTTCAGAACCACATATTTTTCTCATAAAGAATGTCATAAGATGTCAGGGGAATAGAGCATTAGTCAAATGGCCTGGTTTTCCC
The DNA here is from genome assembly GCF_023864345.2 of Schistocerca serialis cubense. Taxonomy (NCBI): domain Eukaryota; kingdom Metazoa; phylum Arthropoda; class Insecta; order Orthoptera; family Acrididae; genus Schistocerca; species Schistocerca serialis. Next base: position 769,540,946 of record NC_064642.1, on the reverse strand, counting down.
GCAACACAGAACGGCTGGATTGACACTGATAGTCTACCATATATAGGGCACACCGAGTACAGCCAACTCAGTAGTATAACGTACATGGTAGGAGCCACATTATAGAAGGTGTAACAGTACATTCCGGCGTATAAATACTGCGGACCTGGTACAAAGCTTCAAAAATTTTTTATTCATGGTGATAATGGGATAAACCTGGTTGACAAGGTGTATTAGGAACATGATATTGCATGTGCAGAACATGATGCTCTCCCAGGATAGCACGCTGCAGATCGAATTTTAGTTTAGAGTGCATTGCAGCAAAAATAATTGGCAAAATCATGCTTGGCAGAATTAAGTTTAACTTGGGTGTGAATGTCAAACAAGTTGTGAAAGATGCACATCGTGCACTGAAGAAGAAGAAACCACAACAGCGATGTTTAAAAAATATCCTGACAGCGATGTTTGCATCCAAAACTGCCCTGAAGCATCAAGGCCGGTAGAAACATCCCGGTTCTCCGATATCCAACATATCAGGCGGAATTATCCCCTTCCTCATTCCTGCTCTCGCAGGTCTCTCAGCTGTGGTTTCCTCGGCTGGTGGAGCTGCGGCTACTTCCAAAACAGTCACGAACGCACAGAAGAGCTAGAGGAAGCAGCAGCCATCGGAAAAAGGACTATACCTCAAACAATACAAGAAAGGACTAAGTCTCCTCATAAATAAGAAAAAGCCTGTTAGCTGTACTACTGAATAGACAACTTATAAATACAGATCTGCTCAAATTGTTAGGAAAAAATAAGGCATTCTAAGATGCCTTGGCGTGTTTATGTGGAATACAGTACCGAAAACTATGTGAAAATCTGGAGAACGTGGAATTGTGAAGTTAGATGTTGCTGGGAGACCAGGAAACCAATGGGTGGCGTAAGTTAAGAAAATTCAAATAGCCTGCTAATTCTACTCATTTGCGGTCACCAGAAGAGTTACAACGAAACTTCACCAACTGAAGACATGTGTTCTGCATTTTTCATCGCTACCAGGACTTTAATACTACCTTGCGTGTTAATCTGTAGATCATGTTCCTTCTAATGTTTATGTAGAAGGATGTATAAGAGGTTGCATTCAACATCTACTCAGCAGTTGACTTTCAGATGCAATGTCGTATACCTCTCACTTTAAAAGAACTATCGTCAGTAAGAAGCGAGGATTACTTAACACCGATTGATTTAAACAACGGAGAGTGGAGTGTTGTGCTGATTGGACTGGGGACATACAACAGCATTCCGAATATCACAGAAACTAACAATGAACTTCATTTGGTAATTAATGGAGGAAAAGAAACTGTGGAAACAGATTGTGGTGTATACGATATTGACGATTTAAACGACATTTTAAAACGGTCTGGAAAAGAGATTGTGCAATTTGCAAACATAAATACTCTTGAATCTGAAATAAAGACATCGAATGCAGCGAGTTGCCTTAGAAAGAAAGGTTCAGTAAGACGACTACTGGTTTCAAAAGACAGGTATTAAAGACGGACTGTAATAAATTTTACAAATCCGACCAGTCAGTGAATACACCTCCTGTTAAAACAATCCACGTCGTGTGTAACATTACAACAAGCACCTACCTCAACAATAGACTGATTCATACAATTTACAGGTTCTTCCCATCAGTTGGAACAGGTTATAAGATCGTTCACACACCTACCAACGCTATTAACCTCGCAGTAACAGTTCAGACTGTGGACTATACGGAGCTGCATATTGTGGATTAGGATAACAAACACACCGATCTCCGCAATGACCGCGAACATGCAGAAACCTATCAGTACTGGAAGCGGCGGCGGCTATCTTTAACTTGCTAGACCGGGAGCAATGGCAGCGACCTTCAACCGTTTAGGGCTCGCAGCAGCCACCAGCATCCTATTATTGTCAACGAAGACAGGATGGGTGTAAGGAATAAAACCAACGTGCACGACGCACAGCGTGGCTCCTCACAACAGATCAGCAAGGTGAAACACATGTGAACTACAAGTTTCTTGAATCAGTAGGTCTGAAACCTCGCAGTGATGTCATTTGATACACCTAGTCCGATGGAATATGACGAGTGTATTATATTCCAGGAATAACTTTATGCAAGAATCACATTTAAAAAAAACGATGACATTGAGACTGTCACCCAACACCAAGACACTTTAGCTCTCCCATGCAAGAGTGTCATGTATCTTGATGGATCATTTTCGAAAAGGGATGGCAGTGCTACGCTGGCATCGAACCTTACATGTAATGCTTCAGTGTTCCTGCTTCTTGAGATACAATATGAACTTAATGGGGTCGAGATTGATTGTACACACAACGTATATATCACACGAATCCTTAAAACGTATGTCTATGCTTCTCCCTCGGATTTGAACGATTTAGAAAATGCTGGATGGTTCAAAAATGAGCCAGAGGGTAGAACAGTGGAAGAGTACAAGACATTTATTGTATGTACACTTCTAAAACTGCCCTTCGAAGACGTGCGTCAATTTGTTGTGTATGCTAAACAGGAACTTATTCTAATACTGGATGTGATTGGATAACAACTCATACATTCGAAGGGCTCAAGAGACGAATGAGACCACCATCAATAAAATAATATAGAAAATACCACACATCACTGTATCGGATATTCAGCGTTTGAAGCTTTTAAAATTTCTGAATGCTTGTGTAATTTTAGCGTTATCTTTCCGTTCATGGGAGGTTATCGAGTACCCACCGACTGGAGGCAGATAAACATGGGCGATTAAAACCTCTGCTGAATTGAAGGCACCCAGTTTCATCACATCTGTGTTTCAGACCAATAGAAGAGGGAATACGGCAAATGACTGCACCAATTTGACAACTGCGAGTTAATTAATGCCAGAGTGTACCTGAGCTCCGAATTCTATCCATGTGATATTTTACACGCGCATTGGAATGAAAATGTATACAGTATTGCTAATGACGTGTATGCAAGACTCCATGTTTCGTACTGTGAAGAAGAGAAAGGATGTCTACTCAGCCCATTGAAATTCGAGGACTTGGCGCCAATCATCGTAATAGACTGCTCGAAACAGAAGGAGATAATTAAAAGTAGACCCACGGCAGGGACGGCAGCAGCTACTGTGGCTCCCCGCGCTGCAACGATTAGCGTCTTATAGGGCGGAATGTGCCGCAGAGCAGGACCACCTCTGCGTGGTTCTCTTCACTACTCCTGTACCCATGCCATGGTGCACTGTGGTGAGGCACCTGATGAAAGAAGAAGAATAATGAAAAAATCTGAGTACATCAGCCTAGGCAATGCTTGCTGCTGCTGCAAGTACGTCATTACAAACAATGATTATACGCAAGTAGAGTGAGTGTGTTTATAAATAACCTGTATCGCTCTGGCTCCGTGACATATCCCTCAGGTCACTGAAAATCATATCCGTAGTCTCCTCATAACGATGCAAGTCCCTGTCCATCTCCTCCACTTATTGTAGCAACTCATCATTCTCGCCTGAACCATGCTGAAGCTATCGATGCAGCTCGCCGAAATCACCTACAACACTCAAATTCAATAAAATAAAAACGTATACACATATAAAACACAATAAGTGAGACGGGCAAGGTATGACAACCTCTAATCCTCTCTTCTCCTCTTCCATGATGTCGTCTCACAACAAAACAATACATATCTGCACAGCACATGATGAAATATTAGAAAAAAATGTTTATAAAAAATCTGGCTGAGCAACATATTACATATATATCCAGTCTACAAAGAAGAGAAACGTACACAGTTACGACGACGGTGTCGCTGCCGCTGGCGCTACTGCTGCCGCTGCACTGCTGCCTCTCAGCTTCCAGCTGATCCTCTATTTCGTGGATATATGTTGAAACAATAAGCAGATGACATGTATTCATACAAAAGGATTCCTTGTGAACGAACTCTAAGGAAAATAAAAGTTACATTTATCAGTTTTAATTCACACTTATTAGACGATCCTCACTGCCTAGGGCATTTACCACTGGCATAGCTGCTGCTTACAGTTGCAGACCGCTTCAGTTAGTAATATTTAACTAATAGCGACGGACAAATAGTGTACAAGCACGGAGACAAGCGACCTGAGACAACTGCCGATGATAGCAGAATGAGGAAGACTAGGGTGCGGGTAGGGTTTATATAAATTTCTCTGTCCCATAATTTAGCGACAAGAAGTAGGAATGTAGGAGTGGTGACCAATAACTTAGTACAGGTCTGCAAATTCATGCTGGGCCACACGGATTGCAAGTCTTTGTCCTACAAGCAGATACCTACTGAACCCAACAATGTGTAGTTTTTACCATCCTCTCTGACAAGCAGAGACTTGTAGACGTCTTCTGAGATCGCTAGCGAGTTAAATTGGTTTCAGACAAAACTGTAATTTCCCACTCATAGAAGGAGATAACTACTTACTTTCTCTGGGTGGCTCCTTTGCGAGGGCAGCAACGGCGTAGTCCTTCTTAGAAGGAGCCTGTAAATCTCTACCACCTCTGGCAGTGATATATTTTGCTCTGATTCAGACACAGTTACGGGGTACTCTCAGGGGCAGAGAGCTACTGGCACGTAAAGGAGGTAACTAAATACTTTTTCTGTCTCCTTCATGGAAGGAATCAGTATCGTCTTTGACATCTGAAGATATTGTTATGTTTCCGACAAAGTTACAGATCCCAGTTTCCTACCAACATATCTGGAATGCAGGACCAATAGGGGGCCATCAGTAGCCAACACATGCAGAGGTCAGAACAGTGCAGCCTGCAGCAGACAATACTGTGGCAGCCAGCCTAAAGGCAGGGCTCGCAGCAAAGGGGGGGGGGGGGGCTCAAACTTTACGGGAGCACTATAGAATGGTCCCAGAGTACTAGTTCATGCAGTGATCACAGATGCTACCACAGGCGGAGACTCTGATGACAAAGGCAGTCGCTTGTAGGCTGTGAAGCCAGCTACACGTGTTCGTGTGTCATGCTGCAGTAGGCAGGTGGCGACTCTGTGGAGTCTGACGTTATTTTTTACAATATCTAATCACGTTTACGGGCTGTTGTGTGTATTCGTTAGAGGCAGCAGTTTCAGCCTCTGGTGCGATAGCGCCTAGTAATTTATAAAGTTTTTTATGTGTGTACAGACACAATTTACACACGAAGTGTTTATATCCACTGTATGCGACATGCAGTCTTTTTTAGCACAGTGTGTAGAATTAGAACACCTATTTTAGCACAGTTTTATTATCAGCAGCATTCTTTAACGATGTGTCAACTTAAGAGTAGGGACCCATATGAAATTTTGCATGTGTAGTCTGATTTTTTTAGCACTCTTCCATTTCTAAAAAGTTTATCGATGCATACACCAGACTGTAGAATTGTTTCAGTTATGATTCTAGCAATTTCCTGCTCATTTCGAGTTGGTTTGCCAACTAGAACACATAGGAATGTGAACAGACACACACGATATCGAAAGAAGTGGGACGGTAGAAAGTTGGGGCAAGGACAGTGGGAAGTATGGGTGGGGATGGCGTAGTGTGGAGAATAATCCTATAGCCTCAGAAACTAAATAAATAAAGACACCACATCATGTCCTTCCTCTCCAGCAGCTCAGAATGGGCTGAGTCTTATTGGCGTCATTTTGCAAATAGGGGAGGCTAGGGGAAGTGAGAGATGGCAGATCGATGTCTGGGAGGGAGGGCTGGGGTATTTCTCAGGAGGGGTAAAATGGCTCAGAACTGGACTCCCTTTTCCCTGAGGGTTTAAGGGGTCGAGGGGTACGGGGGGAAGGGGTGGGGGGAGTCTCCAAAGGATAGATTATCCAGGAGTCATAAATAAACCTCCAGCAAGTCACAAACCACGCAGGAGAACAATACATTAAGGGGACTGAGAGAGAGCGGTGGCTTAATTGATCGATTTACTTAATTAGCATATCTATTTAATATCAAATGAGCCCTAGTATCCCCTTTCTGCCATTGCTAACATTACCTGCTTCATGATAACACTGGCCCGTCTTAACGTGAAATAATCAGCACAGACACGTTAGCCACGTCCTCTAGCAACTTTAACATCGGCAACTAAGTTTCCAAACTGTGGACACCAAGGATAAGTGTGACGGTGACCGTCACTGTCGCCGATACCGACCATATCGGTAAGTTGTTTCTGAACAGCCAACGGCAGGCTGCGGGGAGTGCGAGGCGAAGCTGACCCTCCGAAATTACAGGAAAGGCGGCCGCGGGATTTCAAGTCGCCGCAACCTGTGACGACTACACCTGTTACAAGATGTATACTCGAGAACTTATATTAGTTGTATCTTTTAACATTCGTGGCACTTTAACAGTGCGTCTTTGCGTGAAGACAGTCTGTTTTCTGGTTAACTTCTCATGACCAAGGTTCTCAGTCATAAAGAATGTTCTTAAAGAACATCACATTTACCGTTGATTTTAGAAATTATTTATTTCTCAACTGAAATTTTGGCAATACCACTTTATAAAGGCCTAAAGGTCTAAACAGCAACTGTGAAGTAAGAAATTTCTACAGACAGTGGTGAATGTGACTTTATATGTTGGCTTTCATTTTAGATAGTTGTTCATTCCGCTAACTAAGCAAAGCAATCAATATAAATGTGAGTAGTCTTTGAATCTTCTTTTATGTCAATGTAACCGTTTTTCCAAACTGCTTCATGTAGTCTGTTCTAATCTTAACAAGTATACCCTGTGACTTGTGTAATTCTCCAAATCATTCTTTGATTTGCGAGTACACTACGGTCGCAGGTTCGAATCCTGCCTTGGGCATGGATGTGTGTGACGCCCTTAGGTTACTTAGTTTTAATTAGTTCTAAGTCTAGGGGACTGATGACCTCAGATGTTAAGTTTCATAGTGCTCTGAGCCATTTGAACCATTCTGATTTGCGAATAATTCTTTTGTCTGCAGTAGAAAGTACACTCGTCTGAAATATCTTGTCAGACTAAAATGGCGCCGACCACTGTGGTCGAGCGGTTCTAGGCGCTACAGTCCGGAACCGCGCTGCTTTTACAGTCGCAGGTTCGAATCTTGCCTTGGGCATGGATGTTTGTGATAACCTTAGGTTCGGTAGCTTTAAGTAGTTCTAGGTGTAGGGGACTGATGACCTCAGATGTTAAGCCCCACTGTGCTTCGAGCCATTTGAACCATTCTTGAACCGAAAACACCTGTCGGACCAATAAAAGTATCGGGGTACTACTTTGTCTCCAGATATTCAAAGTTTGCAAGACGCTCTTGAGCAAACCCTTTAAATTTTGACTAAAATGGTGCATCATCAGAATTTTACAAGGGCCTGCCATTCCTTCATAAACCGTATCTTTCCTCATATTTGTATAAGTTGATCCATGTAACATATAAAAAAAAGTTTCAGTCGAAAAGAGTTTAATTTGGAAATATATTTTCATTCATACTATGTAATACAATCAGACTATCTGAAATAATTTGCTAAAGTAATGTACACGTAGTGTCAGATTTTTCTTAGTCTTTGCCGGCGATTCGGTGTCATCTCATAGAATCGGTTGTAGCCTACTGCCAATGTCTACGTCTTCCCAACATAAAGAGGGTGTACCGCTTCACACAATCATTAGGAATACTGATGCAGGCACTTACCCTGCAGCCACTCACCGTAAGAAGATAGTACCATATGCGAGAAAGTGCGTCCATCACATCCGAAACTCCTCGGACATTGTGGAACGTGTCAAAAATCTCTGATACCGCTGCCGCCGGGGAAAGATCCTGTAGCAACGGGATCAACGACGACTGAAGAGAATTGTTCAACGTTACAGGAGTGCAACCCTTCCTCAAACTGCTGCAGGTTTCAATGCTGGGCCATCAACAAGTGTCAGCCTACGAACCATTCAACGAAACATCGTCGATACGGGCTTTCGGAGTCAAAGACCCACTCGTGCACCCTTGATGACTGCACTGCACAGAGTTTTGTGCCTCGCCTGGGCTCTTCAACACTAAAATTTGCACTGTTGATGATTGGAAACATATTGCCTTGTCGGTCGAGTTTCGTTTAAAATTGTATCGAACGGATGGACGAGTACGGGTATGGAGACAACCTCACGAATCCATCGACTCTGCATGTCAGCTGGGGACTTTTCAAGTTGGTGGAGGCTCTGGAATGATGTTGGGCGTGTCCAGTTGGAGTGAATGGGGCCCGTGATACGTCTACATATGACTCTGACAGGTGACACATACGTAAGCATCCTGTCTGATCAGTTGCACCCATTGATATCCTTTGTGCTTTCCGACGGACTTGGGGAATTCCAGGACAGTGCGACACCCCAGAATTGCTACAGAGTGGTTCCAGGAACACTCTTCTGAGTTTAAACGCTTCCGCTGGCCACCAAACTCTCCAGAGATGAACATAACTGAGCATATCTGGGATGCCTTGCAACGTGCTGTTCAGAAGAGATCCTCGCCCCCTCATACTCTTACGGATTTATGGACAGCCCTGCAGGATCAATGGAGTCACTTCTCTCCAGCACTTCAGACATTAGTCAAGTCCATGCCACTTCGTGTGCGGCATTTCTGCGTGCTCGTGGGGGCCTTACACGATATTAGTTAGGTGTACCAGTCTCTTTGCCTTTTCAGTGTATATCGATAGACTTCATCGGGCGCAGGATTACGGGGTACCGAGAACACTTATTCATCGAGCCAAGACACTGTCTGACTCAGACAGCTTGGCAAAATGGCAGAAGAACAAGGAGAAGAGACCAGGAGCCTAGTCTATCTACCCCATTTAGGATATATATCTGCTAAGATCTGCAGGATCCGTAAGAAACACAAAATCAGAAGTGCGTTCGGTCCACTAAACAATATCAGGGTCCTTGGAACGGTCAAAGATAGTCTGGGTTTATGGAAACCTTGTGTCTACCATATACCATGTGAATTTGATATGTCTTACATTGGTCGAACCACCAGAACTGTTGACATGAGACTTAAGGAACATCAAATACATACCACGTAATGACAGGCCAGCAGTAGTAGAACATTGCTTGGAACTTGAACTTGGCATCTATTATGATAAACCAGGATCCTGGCTCAGAATACCAGATTAGAGAATCCATCGAAATCAAGTTGAGAAGCTGATCAGCAGGGAAGCAGGAACCCATCTCTGTATGGCGTGGAATCCGGCCATAGAATTACTACAAAAACAACGAAAAAAGTTGCCTTCTCCAGTAATGAACGTCAGACAACCAGGGGCGTAATAAACGGGATCGTATCTCTTATGGAGCACCGGGCTGCGATTACATCCTCGACGGACGCGTGGAGTAGAGGCACGGTCTTGGGCTGCTGGCCATGGTTCGTGCGGCTCCCCCATCAGAGGTTCGAGTCCTCCCTCGGGCATGGCTGTTTGTGTTGACCTTACCATAAGTTAGGTTAAGTTAGACTAAGTAGTGTGATAGCCTAGGGACCGATGACCTCAGCAGTTTGGTCCCAATGGAACTTACCACCACCTTCTCAGAAGACAACTATAGTGCACACGGGAAAGAGGGAACAACATCAACCACCGGAAGTGCCAGGCACCAAACAACCTGCGAGCTGACACAGTACAGAACTCCAGACGGAGGCCACCGACACCAGAGATTGCTGCGGTGTACACAGACGGAATGCACAGTACCCACAGCAGCCTTATTTGGAAAGAGGCGCACCTTGTGGGGATGTACCGAACCCACAAGGCCACTAGAATGACTGGGGCACAGAAAGTCAGAGGCATCGCCAACTAAGAAACGTCTGCAGCGTGCCGATAAAGCTGAGAACGTGGTTGGTGGGCGCGGACCTAGTACGGCTGCCACCGTGGAAAACAGAGGAAAGCGGCCTCGACGAAAGATAGGACGTCCAGAGACGAATAGTACCGTGAGAAACGGCCGCAGCGGGCGCGGACGGCTTAGGCTACACCGAATATCTCCCAGGCATGGATATTTGGCACTGTCAGCTTGTCGACCAGTCGCAGCTAACACCTGATGAACACACTGAGTTTATGCCCAGAGACGAATAGTGCCGCGGGAAACGGCCGCAGTGGCCGCAGATGGCTTAGGGAACACCGAACACCTCCCAGGCATGAATATTTGGCACTGTCAGCTTGTCGACCAGTTGCAGCTAACACCTGATGAAGACACCGAATTTACGCTCAGATACGAATAGTGCCGCGGGAGACGGCCGCAGCGGCCGCGGATGGCTTAGGGAACACCGAACACCTCCCAGGCATGAATATTTGGCACTGTCAGCTTGTCGACCTGCCGCAGCTAAGACCTGAAGAAAACACCGAGTTTAAACCCAGACATGGATAGTGCCGCAGGAAACGGCCACAACAGGCGCGGACGGCTTAGGGAACACCGAACCCCTCCCAGACGTGAATATTTGGCACTGTCACTTGTCGACCAGACGCAGCTAACACCTCATGAAGACACCGAGTATATGCCCAGAGACGAATAGTGCCACGGGAAACGGCCGCAGCAGGCGCGGACGGCTTAGGGAACACCCAAAACCTCCAAGGCATGAATATGTGGCACTGTCAGCTTGTCGACCAGTCGCAGCTAACAGCTGATGAATACACCGAATTTAAACCCAGAGACGAATAGTGCCGCGGCAAACGGCCGCAGCGGGTGCAGACGGCTTAGGGAACACCGAACACCTCCCAGGCATGATTATTTGGCACTGTCAGCTTGTCGACCTGTCGCAGCTAACATCTGATGAATACACCGAGTTTACGCCCAGACACTAAAGTGCCACAGGAAACGGCCACAGCGGACGCGGATGGCTTAGGGAACACCGAATACCTCCCAGGCATGAATATTTGGCACTGTCAGCTTGTCGACCAGTCGCAGCTAACACCTGATGAATACACCGAGTTTATGCCCAGACATTAATAGTGCCACGAGAAACGGCCACAGCGGGCGCGGATGGCTTAGGGAACACCGAACACCTCCCAGGCATGAATATTTGGCACTGTCAGCTTGTCGACAAGTCACAGCTAACACTTGATGAAGACACCGTGTTTACGCCCAGAGACGAATAGTGCCATGGCAAACGGCCGCAGTGGGCGCGGACGGCTTAGGGAACACCAAACACCTCCCAGGCATGAATATTTGGCACTATCACCTTGACGACCAGTCGCAGCTAACACCAGATGAAGACACCGAATTTACACACAGAGACGAATAGTGCCACGGGGAAAGGCCGCAGTGCACACGGACGGCTTAGGGTACACGGAACACCTCCCTGGCATGAATATTTGGCACTGTCAGCTTGTCCACCAGTCGCAGCTAACACCTGATGAAGACACCAACTTTACGCACAGAGACGAATAGTGCTGCGGGCAACGGTGACAGCGGGTGCGGACGTGTTAGGGAGCACTGATCACCCATAAGGCATGAATATTTGGCATTGTCAGATAGTCAACCAGACGCAGCTAACAACTGATGAAGACACCGAGTTTACGCCCAGAGACGAATAGTGCCGCGGGAAACGGCCGCAGCGGGCGCGGACGGGTTAGGGAACACCGAACACCTCCCAGACGTGAATATTTGGCACTGTCAGCTTGTCGACCATCGCATCGCATCGCATGGATCTGCACGGAGATACTTTTCCTCCGATGTGTGATGGAGTTCGCAGCAGTTAATGCTTTGCCTCCCATGCATGCTGATGTTGCGTCTTCACATGTGGGATGTCTTCTTGGGTGTCTCCTCAGCACAGTTCGGCAGTGCCAGCTACATAGCTAGCAGGTGTGGCCAGCGGGTGGTGACGCTGCGTTGCAATTTGTGGCCCAGCGTCCGGATTTGGGCGTTGTGCGACCGACCAGCACTGTCGTAAAAGGTGCGGGCGGTCGTCTGGAAGAGGTCACGGAGTAGAGGTACTTCCGCGACGTCGTGAAGCTGAGCAGTGGGAAAATCGTAAGGCAGGTGTAAGGCCAGCCGAAGGATGCGATTCTGCAGAGTCTCCAGCTTCTTCAGGTTCGTGTCGGCGGCGTTCCCCCAGACGACGGCGGCGTATTGGAGTACAGGACGGAGCAGCGCCTTGTACAGGGTGATGCCCAGCCGCGGTGGTAGTTGGGAACCAGGGTTCAGCAAAGGGTACAGGGTGCGGAGCCTGTTCCGCACTTTGGCCTTCACGTCGCGAATGTGTGGAGCAAACGTGAGTCGGCGGTCAATGGTGACGCCGAGGTAATGCGCCGTTGGGCGCCACGGGACAGGGCTTCCACCGACAGCGAGCGGCTGCAAACCTGCAGGAACGAGTCGCCTGGTGACGATCAGGAACTGAGTCTTGGCACCATTGAATAGGAGACGCCACTTGACTGCCCAGGCTGCCAGGGTGTCAACGGCGAGCTGCAGACGGCGGCGCATGACAGCGGCATTGAGGCTCCGAGTGTAGAGAGCCGTGTCATCCGCGTACAGGGCGAGCTGCACACGGTCGATCTTCGGCGCATCAGACGTGTACAGCGAGTACAGGAGTGGCCCCAAGACCGAGCCCTGCGGCACCCCGGCGTTGATGTGGCGGACGGAGGACAAGCCCTGCGCGGCCCGCACATGGATGGTTCTATCAGCAAGATAGGAAGCGATGAGACGCACGTGCGACGTCGGGACCCCAAGTTCAAAAAGCTTGAACAAGAGGCCGCGGTGCCACACGCTGTCGAAAGCACGCGACACGTCCAGGAACACCGCGCCGAAGAACTCGCGCTGCTCGAGGGCGACGAACGCATCTTCCACTAACCGAAGGAGTTGATGAACGGCTGAGTGGCCCCTGCGAAACCCGAACTGCTCTTCGGGCAGGAGGCCTTCCTCGTCGACGTGGCGCTGCAGCCGCCTGATGTACACCCTCTCAAAGACCTTAGAGACGGCCGGCAGGAGACTAATAGGTCTGTAGTTCACGGGCTGCCGCAGATCCTTCCCCATCTTCGGAATCGCCACGATTTCCGCATGCTTCCAGGACTGAGGAAAGCTGCAGGACCGGAGGATGACATTAAAGATGTCAGCAAGATGAGTGACAGCCACGGGCGGCAACTTCCGGAGCAGGGCGTTGGAAACTTCGTCTGGGCCGGCAGCTTTCCTGGGGTGCAGGGCACGCAGGATGGTCGACACCTCCTCCGCCGTTGTCTCTTCAATGACGTCATCGTCGTCACGCGCCTCCAGGTAGCGTGGGAGCTGGTCAGCAACCAGGTCGTCGGTGACAGCGTCAGTCGGGTCTTCGAGAGGCATAAACGCCGCCTCAAAGACGTCAGCAAGAGCATCAGCCTTCGCAGCTGGTTCGCAGACAGCCTGACCTTGGACCAGCAGCGGGGGGATACGTTGCGTGCGGCGTAGGAAACGCTTCGTCATCTGCCAGGCTGTGCCATCTTCAAGACAAAGGGCGGCGACCTTGTTATTCCAGTCGCGATTGCGATGATCGTCAATGGCGGCCCGGATGTCCCGACGCATCCTGTTGAGGAGGCGCTTGGTGTTGGCATTTCGCGTCCTCTGCCACTCCCGGTAGACCCGGTTCTTCTCAGTGATGGCCGCAAGGATGTTCGGCGGCAGCTGTCGGGAGTAGTCAGGCGGGGGGCGCGGTCGGGGCGGCGTCGCTATGGTGGCAGCGTCGATCGTGGTTGCCGCGAAGTGCAAAAGTGCTTCGTCCGCTCCAACTTCCGCAGGGGGCGGTGCGGCGGCTAGTGAGTGCGTCACGGCTTCTTGAAACCTGTCCCAGTCGATGCCAGCAAGTGAGATACCGCGCCTGGGCTGCTGGAGGGCGTCTAGGTCGATGTCAAAAACCACAGGGACATGATCCGACGACAGTGCAGTCCGCGTCGTGGCGGTGATCTGATGAGGGATACCCTTGACGACTGCGATGTCAATTATATCTGGGAGGCCACGAGCAGGGAAAGTGGTCGGGTCGTACGGCCCCACCACAAGCGCATGGTGACGTTCCGCTATCCGGAGCAGGCAGCGGCCAGCGGCGTTGGTGATCCTGGAGTTCCAGGAGACATGTTTGCTATTGAAGTCCCCGGCGACGAACACTGGCCCCCTCAAGGAGAGCAGAGCATCGATGTCAGCAGGGTCCAGGGGACGAGACGGCGGCCGATAGGCCGCGACGAACGTGATGGTGCCCGCCGAGGTGTGAACAACGACACCAGTGGCCTCCAGCGTCGCCAGTGGTGGAAGTTGTATCACATGGTGACGTATGCCATTGCGGACGTAGACGGCTGTCCCCCCACCCGCCGTCAGTCGATCGGTGCGATAGCTTGAGTAGTTGGCCGCCCTGACGTCTACCCCAGGCTTCAGGTGTGTTTCATTGATAAGGCAGACGTCGACGGCTTCATCTCGGAGAAATTGGCGAAGTTCGCCAGCTTGGGTGCGGACGCCGTTGGCATTCCACGCGACGACCGTGAGCCCTCTAACGCTGCCCATGGTGCGGCTGTTGAGTGTTGGCAGCGGTTGGGGCCGGAGAGGCCATCGGCACTGCAGCGGTGAGTTGCTGCGACAGGACGTCAATCAACTTCGTAGCACTGGTCACCAGGGCTGTGAGCTGCGCGACGAGGTTGGCCAGGTCAGCGGTGGAGACAGCCGGCGCGGCCCTGGCGCAGGAAAGGGGGGGCGTGGCTGCTTCGCTGTGAGAGTCCACCTGGGGCTGCTCGACGGACGGTGCTGAGCGCTGGGTACCCACTGGGCGGTGACCCCCGCGCCGGCGGTTGGTGGGGCGCGGTCCGGCCGACGGCCCGGGAGAGGCAGTACCCGGTACCGCCACTGGCTGCGGTGGTGGAGGCGCAGGAGCCTCCGGTGTCGGTACGGCCTCGGATGCGGCGGGAGCAGGAACCGACGTAGCCGGGGCGGCGGAGGACGTCCCTGACGTTGCCGCCGCGAAAGAGACGCCTGGCCGTCTCGTTGCGAGCTTCTTCTGATGTGGCGCTGGTGTTTGGCCACGCTGGCGAGCAATGGCACGCTTCCATACCTCACACCCACGATAACTGGCCACATGAGCACCGCCACAGAGTGCACATGTAGGCTTCTCGGTGGGCGGACGGGGGCACGCACTTCCTGCATGGGCGCCGGCGCATTTAACGCATCTGTCCGGCATAGAACAGTGGCGCGCGACGTGGTTGATTCCCTGGCAGCGAAAGCACTGCACAGGGCCTCTCCGGGAACGAAGATCTTCGGTCTGGACCGGAACGTCGGCGACCCGCGTCAATTGGTAGAGTTTGCGGTTCTCCACGGTGTCAGAGCAGACGACCAGGAAGAGCGGCATATCTTCGCGTGATTTTGGCGACTTCATCTTCACAACTGCCCGTATGTAGAAGCCCAGGTCTGCGAGTTCTCGATGCAGGTGATCGGCTTCCATGTTGAACGGAAGGTCACGAAATACGATCTTCAGGACCTTGTCAGGTGCGGAGGCGTGGGTATAGAAAGGGATACCACGCTCAGACGCCTCCTGGGTGACCCGGCGATAGTCATCAGCAGTGCGGAGTGTGACCCTGTATAGGTCTCGCCCCGCAGGCTTCACGGTGTACACGGCCGTTGTCCAGCTGCGCAACAGCTTCTGCAGTTCTCCATAGGGCGGCCGAAACTGAAGAACCACCGGCGGAAGATGGGCGTCTGTCTTCGGCGCACGATTGCTCGGCGGCGGGTCCGGCGCGTCCTCGAGCGCATCGAAGGAGTTGGCGACGACAGTTGGTGGCGCCGTCGATGACAGCATGCGTCTTGCAGTTCGCCGGGCCGGGACGAAACCGTCAGCGTCAGGGGCAAAGTCTTGCTTGGCCCTCTTCTCAATCGGCGAGCTGCGAGCAGCAGTCGTCGCAGCTGTTGCCCGCCTCTTCTGTTTCCCGCTGCGTCCGCGTGGCCGAGGAGCAGCAGTGCTCTCATCTTCAGAATCGGGCAGCGGAGCAGACAGCGCATTCTTCAACGTTTCCGGAGCAGTGTCCGTCAAATCCAGAGCCGTAGCAGTGGTCGTCATAGGTGGGGGGCCAGATGGGGCCGTCGACAGCGCAAGCGCGGCCGAACGGCGATCTGCCACACCCTTCGCGTCGCTAGCAGGCGCAGGTACGTCCTTCTCGCGGCTGCACATCTCAGCGACTAGCTTGTCGACCAGTCGCAGCTAAGACCTGATAAAGACACGGAGACTAAACCCAAAGATGAATAGTGCCGTGGGAAACGGCCGCAGCAGGCGCGGACGGCATAGGGAACACCGAACCCCTCCCAGGCATGAATATTTGGCACTGTCTGCTTGTCAACCAGACGCAGCTAACACTTGATGAAGACACCCAATTTACACCCAGAGACGAATAGTGCCGCGGGAAACGGCCGCAGCGGTCGCGGACGCCTTAGGGAACACCGAACACCTCCCAGACGTGAATATTTGGCACTGTCAGCTTGTCGACCAGTCGCAGCTAACACCTGATGAAGACACCGAGTTTATGCCCAGAGACGAATAGTGCTGCAGGAAACGGCCGTAGTGGGCACGGATTGCTTAGGGAACACTGAACACCTCCCAGGCATGAATATTTGGCACTGTCAGCTTGTCGACCAGTCGCAGCTAACACCTAATGAAGACACCGAGTTTACACCCAGAGACGAACAGTGCCGCAGGAAACGGCTGCAGCGGGTGGGATGGCTTAGGGAACACCGAACACCACCCATGCATGAATATTTGGCACTGTCAGCATGTCGACCAGTCGCAGCTAACACCTGATGAAGACACCGAGTTTAAACCCAGAGACGAATAGTGCCGCGAGAAACGGCCGCAGCAGGCGCGGACGGCTTAGGGAACACCGAACACCTCCCAGTCATAAATATTTGGCACTGTGAGCTTGTCGACCAGTGGCAGCTAACACCTGATGAAGAACCGAGTTTATGCCCAGAGACGAATAGTGCCGCGAGAAACGGCCGCAGCGGGCGCGGACGGCTTAGGAAACACTGAACACCTCCCAGGCATGAATATTTCGCACTGCCAGCTTGTCGACCAGTCGTAGGTAACACCTGATGAAGACACCGAGTTATGACGTCGGAAAATAGTGTTGAGAATACGCAGACCACCAGCAGTGTACCAGATTCAGCACGATGGCAGTGTGAGATCTGCCGATCACTTCAAGCCACGAATGTTGCCCTAAAAACATTTCATGCGAGAAAGCTGGAACACATAGCTCCCAAGATGTGAAACAATATTTCATTTAAGATCGGGTATTTTAATTTGTGTACATGAGCACAATTTACATCCACACCAACCAACTAACACTATATGACGGGCCTTGCCTTTGGTACTACTACCTTTTCCATTCGGTAATGAGGCTCATGGAGAACGAATGTAGGGAATCCCCACCAGATCGCTAATTCATATTTTCCACACTGTGGTGAGACATACATGGGAGGAAGTAAAATGTTGCCTGAATGTTCTTGGAAAGTATGTTCTAGGAATTTGATCTCTGAACTTCAATGTGCACTATGACATCTACCTTGCAGCGTCTGACAATGGAGTTTGTTGAATATCATGTGAGAACGTGTGCCGTGTGAGAGTGACAAAATTGGCACACATTAATCGGTTATATACATCTCTTCTCAAATGCTGGGATTCCAGACGACGCGTGCTCCCAAGGCAGCCCGTGAGAAGCCACGTGCCATGATATTCGGATGTATTCGGCAGTTGATAGAAAAATGACTTGCTGGCAGCTGTGAGTTGAAGGTCACGCTTGGCGTATTGCCTCTGTTGGGGCAAACAGAATTGGAAAGCAGCAGCATGGCTTGGCGATACTTATTGGCACGCTGACTGGTTGGAGTGCAAGTGTTGGAGGAAGTGAGACTGCTCTGGGGACTACTGTGTGTCCATACTGTGACACTACATTACAGTGAAGCCTGTCGTAAGAGGCAGTAATTTGGTCTTAACTGATGAGCGACCCACTACATCCTGGTTCCTTTCGTGTCTAGCTAGTATTTGTGGTCATCCTTTCCATTTTCTATGACGAGCAGAGGTGCTCCGTTTTATTTTTTACCAGGTTGGTTTTAACAGATTTTCTGGACACGTATTTGGGATTTTTGTATTACAATTTGATTGTTTTCTCTCTACTCTCCATGATACCGGGTAGAGTTGTGTGGTTGTTTGTGTACGTAAGTCCATGATTCCTGTCAATTTTTTCTGTAAAGCCAACTGTAATCCACTTATGTGGCCTATTATCTATGCAGTGCCCTCCCGACATCTTTAATTCATTTGTGTTTGGTATTTTATTAGAACAATGTTTAACACATTTACTATTAAAGTTATCTGTAAACCAATTGTCTAGCGTATTACTTATTCAGTGCTCGCCAACCTTGCTTTATTCATCAGCGTTCTGTATTTTATTAGAATAATATGTAACATATTCAGTACTTGCCAAACGTATTTTATTCATTGATGTGTACTACGCGAGTGTTTAATTCTGCTTATGGTGTGTTACATGGCAGATGAGCCATTAATTAATCCCTTATTTATGGAATTCAGAAACGAACGCAGGGAGGGGCTTCACTATATGCTTTGTTTGGTCCTCTAGCATTCACCGAATCATTTTGTAATGCATTTTCATCATGCACCTGTGATGAAGGTATCAGTTTTGGTAATATAGCTGGCCAGCCGATTGCAGTGCATCCACATTACTTGTTATTAGCTGTCTGGGTAAAATTTATTTTGCGATTTGTTTGGTTCAAATGGCTCTGAGCACTATGGGACTCAACATCTGTGGTCATAAGTCCCCTAGAACTTAGAACTACTTAAACCTAACTAACCTAAGGACATCACACACATCCATGCCCGAGGCAGGATTCGAACCCGCGACCGTAGCAGTCGCGCGGTTCCTGACTGAGCGCCTAGAACCGCTAGACCACCGCGGCCGGCTGCGATTTGTTTCTTTGCTGTTTTTACCTACTGAGCTTAGCTCATTCCTTCTCCATATTTGGTCCGCTATTGTCACTGTTTGCTTACCTTTGTCGCCTGAGGTTAAGCCTTTGCCTTTCTTTTGTGCTCTACATTTCGGTTGCGTATGGTACTGATAAGGGAACCTTAATCTTTATAATTAATTTATCTTATGATATAATGCAACTGATTTCTCCTAAATCATACTTAATGTAAGCAACGCCTTCCACAGGCGGCCAATAGATTAAGTTGGTTCCGTCATTTGTGCCGCCCTGTATGTTCTGGGCGATTTGTCGCGAAGGTCTCGCGAACTTTACTCCTTGTACTTAGCTTTTTGATAGGCCATTGTGCCATGAAGGTAACTGTGTTATAAGCCTGATACCGAGCCTGCCCATGGTGTAGTTTTCAGATGTAAGGCCCAAAAATCACCTAACGGATTTCTTGCTTTTTAACCAAGTTTCATGTGAATCCTAAAGCACCTTCACCAAATGTAGTGCTTGATTGTATGGCAGCCAGCCGTTGATTCACTTATCGCGTATTTGCCTTAAATGCTATTAACGTTATCTGTACTGAAAGTTCATTCACTTTAATAGATGTCAACCTTGCCATAAACATGTCTTTGAGGCAAAGGCATCGTTTTCCTTAATAAAAGTTGTTCGTAAAATTTAAGTACTTTAAATTATTTAGCTCATCGTGATAGTCATTTGTGATTAGTCCTTGAGATGTTTGTGCAGTTGCTAACCGTAGTTGATCGTTTCTTGGTATTCTTGAGCTGTAATTTCTGTTAGTAACTCTTCTTGCAACTGCTTAATACTTTAAAATATTTTGCCACCGCCATGGTTGGCATTTGTCATTGGGACTTGAGCTGTTTGAGCGGTTACTAATTATAGGTGTTGTTTGATCAACTGATGTGTTTCACCTGTAATTGACTGATAACAAGTAATGCTAGACTTTAATTAATATTTCTTGCTGATAACATGTAGTACTTTTCTTTATTTTCATAATTTGTTTTGGGCCCACCAACATAAGGCGATACGGTTATGTTTGTTGAATTACCGTCGTACCTTCATGCATTTCGAGAACTGTATTTAATGATATCTTGAGCCTTGGCTTTAAATGTACTAATCACTACTCACCAGTTCTCACTGCATAAAACTGCTTATTTTCTAATTCTGAAGACTTTTATTGTTTCGATAATAAAATGGACGAAAGCAGAGCATGGATAGGGTACGGTAATGTACCGTAATAACTAAATTATTTACCCTTTGTATGGTATCCCTTCACTTCGTGTCCTTATTTTCCACTTTTTCAGCTTTGCCTCCTGTTTGCAGACATCATCCAGCGTTCAGTGAGTACTACACAACGTACACAGTCCGGAGTACACATTTCAGTTCCCACACTGGTTAAAGCAGCGGGTGTACTGTACGGCGTCGCCAATGGATGGTGGTGTGAGACGCTGTGGCTATAAATGAAAACACCAGCGAGGTATTCAGGGGAAACACAGGGTCTGGTGCGAAGCAAGTTATCTTGTTTAATAAATATCTGCTAATAAAAGTCGCTTTTCCCTATACCGATATTACGAAAAGGCTACAGATCATAAATACTTTCAAACACAAGTATTACAGTTCCAGATATTGATCATCTTGATGAATAGATGAATAATTGTAGTTGTTTTTGTCATCTTCAGTCCAGAGACTGGTTCGATGCGGCTCTCCGTGGTACTCTATCCTGTGCAAGCTTCTTCATCTCCCAGTACCTACGGCAACCCACATCCTTCTTAATCTGCTTAGTGTATTCATCTCTTGGTCTTCCTCTACGACTTTTAACTTCCTCACTGCTCTCCAGTACTAAATTGCTGAACCCTTGATGCCTCAGAACGTGTCCTAACAACCGATCCCTTTTTATAGTCAAGTTCTGCCACAAATTCCTCTTCTCCCCAATTCTACTCAGTACCTCCTCATTAGCTACGTGATATACCCATCTAATATTCAGCAATCTTCTGTAGCACCACATTTCGAAACTTATATTCTCTTCTTGCCGAAACTAT
Organism: Schistocerca serialis cubense; assembly: GCF_023864345.2. Lineage (NCBI taxonomy): Eukaryota > Metazoa > Arthropoda > Insecta > Orthoptera > Acrididae > Schistocerca > Schistocerca serialis. The sequence goes on along the minus strand of NC_064642.1, from coordinate 769,520,026 downwards.
TTATCGTACATGTTTCACTTCCATACATGGCTACACTCCATGCAAAAACTTTCAGAAACGACTTCCTGACAAATCTATACTCAATGTTAACAAACTACTCATCTTCAGCAATGCTTTTCTTGCCGTAGCCAGTCTACAATTTATATCCTCTCTACTTTGACCATCATCAGTTATTTTGCTCCCCAAATTGCAAAACTCCTTTACTACTTTAAGTGTCTCATTTCCTAATCTAATTCCCTCAGCATCACCCGACATAATTCGACTACGTTCCATAATGCTTGCTTTGCTTCTGTTGATGTTCATCTTGCATTCTCCTTTCAAGACACCGTCCATTCCGTTGAACTGCTTTTTATTTTTTCTCTATCGATTTTAATTCCTACTTCAACTTCATCTTTTGTTCCCTTCACTGCTTGCTCAATATATACATTGAATAACGTGGGGGATGGGCTACAACACTGTCTCACTCCCTTCGCAACGACTGCTTCCCTTTCATGCCCCTCGACTCTTGTAACTGCCACCTGGCTTCTGTACAAATTGTAAATAGAATTTCGCTCCCTGCATTTGACCCTTCCACCTTCAGAATTTGTAACAGAATATTCCAGTCAACATTGTCAAAAGCTTTCTCAGAGTCTACAAATGCTAAAAACGTAGGTTTGCCTTTCCTTAAGCTACCTTCTAAGAAAAGTCGTAGGGTCGGTATTGCTTCAAGTGTTCCAACATTTCTACGGGATCGAAACTGATATTCCTCGACGTCGGCTTGTACCATTTTTTTTCATACGTCTGTAAAGAATTCTTGTTAGTATTTTGCGACTGTGACTTATTAAACTGATAGTTCGGTTGTTTTCACATCTGTCAACACCTACTTTCTTTGGGATTGGAATTATTTTACTCTTCTTGAAGAATGAGGGCGTTTCGTCTGTCTAACACATCTTTCTCACCAGGTGGTAGAGTTTTGCCACGGCTGTCTCTCCCAAAGCCATCAGTAGTACTAATGGAATGTTGTCTAGTCCCGGGCGCTTATTTCCGCTTAGGTCTGTCAGTGCTCTGTCAAATTCTTCACGCAGTATCATATTTACCTGCTTCATTTACTGCATCTTTATACACACATCAAAAATGTTTTGAATCACACAGTTCCCAGAATTACTGAAGATAGGACTGTGGATATTCTATAACAGACTCAGTTCCTTTCACTGTTCCGAGCTGTCACCAAACCCGCGTAAAGATGTAAACAACCATGAATGAGCAGCGCCTATTAGACAGAGGGGGTCCGACAGCCGATCAGTTCCAGTCATTCCACGAGGAAGGAGGTACTCGACTCGTGCTGTCTGTAGTTCAAACATGCCTAGACGGTCAATACCGCGGTTCGATCGCGTCCGCATTGTTACTTTGTGCCAGGATGGGCTTTCAACAAGGGAAATGTCTAGACGTCTCGAAGTGAACCAAAGGGATTTTGTTCGGACATGCAGGAGATACATAGAGACAGGAACTGCCGATGACATGCCTCGCTCAGCTCGCCCAAAGACTACTACTGCAGCGGATGACCGCTACTTACGGATTATGGCTCCGAGGAACCTTAACAGCAAAGCCACCATGTTGAATAATGCTTTTCGTACAGCTACAGGACGTCGTGTTACGACTCGAACTGTGCACAGTAGGCTACATGACGCTCAGATTCACTCCCGACGTCGATGGCGAGGTCGATCTTTGCAACCACGACACAATGCAGGGCCGTACAGACGGGCCCAACAACATGCCGAATGGACCGCTCAGGATTGGCATCACGCTCTCCTCACCGATGAGTGTCGCATTTGCCTTCAACCAGACAATTGTCGGAGACTTCTTTTGAGGCAACCACGTCAGGCTGAACGCCCTCAGGTACACTGTCCAGCGAGTGCAACAAGGTGGAGGTTCCCTGCTGTTTTCAGATGGCATTATGTGGGGCCGACGTACGGCGCTGGAGGTCATGGAAGGCGTCGTAACAGCTGTACGATACGTGAATACCATCCTCCGACCGATAGTGCAACCATATTGGCGGCATATTGACGAGGAATTCGTCTGCATGGACGACAATTCGCGCTCCTATCGTGCACATCTTGTGAACGCCTTCCTTCAGGATAACGACATCGCTCGACTAGAGTGGCCAGCATGTTCTCCTGACATGAACCCTATCGAACATGCCTGGGAGAGACTGAAAATGGTTGTTTATGGACGAAGTGACCCACGAACCACCCTGAGGGACCTATGTCGAATCGCCATTGTGGAGTGCCCTGACGAACTTTTGGATAGTCCCCCCTCCACCCCCCCCCCCCGCCCCCCGACGAATACTGACATGCTTCATGCAAGTAGACGTGCTACTGGGTATTAGAGAGGTACCAGGGTATCGGTGTGTACAGCAATCTGAATCACTGAATCACCTCCTCTGAAGGTCTCGTTGTATGATGGTATAGCATGCAATGTGTGGTTTTCATGAGCAATAAAATGGGCGGCAAAGGTGTTTATGTGGATCTCTATTCCATTCTTCTGTACAGGTTCCGGAACTCTCGGAACCGAGGTGATGGAAATCTTTTCTGATGTGTGTATTTTTTCTCTCATCAGTTAAATTCAAATTTTCTTCTGTTACCCACGGATTTCTACTAGCCCTCATCTTTTTACCTACTTGATCCTCTGCTGCCTTCACTATTTCATCTCTCAAAGCTACCCACTATTCGTCTACTGTATTTTTTTCCATTATTCTTGTCAATGGGTTCCCTAATGCTCTCTCTAAAACTCTCTACACCCTCTGGTTCTTTCGGTTTATCCAGGTCCCATCTCCTTAAGTTCCTGCCTTTTTTTCATTTTCTTCAGTCTTATTCTACAGTTCATAACCAATAGATTGTGGTCAGAGTCCACATCTGCACCTGGAAATGTGTTAAAATTTAAAACCTGGTTCCTAAATCTCTGTCTTACCACCATATAATCTATCTGAAGCCTTTCACTGTCTCCAGGCCTCTTTCGAGTATACAACAATCTTTCTTAACCCAAGTGTTAATACTACGTACAGGCTGCGCTCTATGCTTTAAAATGGCTCTGAGCACTATGGGACTTAACATCTATTGTCATCAGTCCCCTAGAATTTAGAACTACTTAAACCTAACTAACCTAAGGACATCACACAACACCCAGCCATCACGAGGCAGAGAAAATCCCTGACCACGCCGTGAATGGAACCCGGGAACCCGGGCGGGGGAAGCGAACACGCTACCGCACGACCACGAGCTGCGGATCTCTATCCTCGCTAGTTGCTAATAGTATGCCTACCATCCCAGTTCCATCGTAAGACCAAGCTCTCGGGAAAATGTTAGATTTCAGTTAATCATTATTAATTTGTCGATATTATCAGTTTATGGTGTTCAGGCGGTGCAAGCGCCTGGAATTTCGACGTCAGTACGCGCAACTGACGCCGCAGACTCTTACAGTTTCCATCGATTTTAATTTGCGTTTTGGTATGTATTATGGAGGGAAGTCTTAGTAAATGAGGTAGTATTATTTCCAATCACTTTCATATATCTATTTAATAGGAAAGTTTTATAATTTGCTCAAATGCATTTACGGAAAATGGAGGTACAAAACAATGATCTGCTGTCAACATAGTGCGCATACTCAGTGGGACATTTTGTCAACACAGTGGCACGCGCAGTAACAGAGTATTCAAAGCAAATGATTTTCTTACACTTTTTACAAACATAACTAGTTTTTCGGGTTTTGCTTTTGCTGTCTGTACACCGTCCGCGTGAGCTCCCAGTTCATTCTACTTTAGAGCTTTTTACATCACGAAGCTCTCCAATTCTGTCAGTTACATTTTTTGGGGGAGTTTTTGACATTGTCCTTTGCTCAAGATTGTCTCACAGTAGCGCAAAAGGAAGCTGCCCAAAAATTATCTTCTTCCCAGTTGCTTTTTCTGAATAGTGTTGAAAATAGTACCGGAATTTATCGCAGCTGTGTTCATGATGTTATAAAATACGACCATTGGCCATCTTCCTGTATTTTGATTTACTTTATATTTTGCACTCATTCCGTCTATGACGTCAGCTCCACACTTTATAAGGTTACAGAATGTGACTACTTCTTTTTTTATCATTGCCTGTACTTTCGGCAGTATTTCCACAGTGATGCATTGTAGAGACAAGTGACACAACTTTGTTACCTTTCGGTACATAAGGTGCAATTTTCATGAAACTATGTTGACTTTCTTTGTCGGTTTTTACTACTAGTAAATTCAAAGAAAAGTTACCTCTTATTCTTCGCCAGGGTACTAAAGATGATCGTTTTCTGTGTCATCAATTTGCCTGCAATATCGTAACTTGTGAAACAACCGTCGCAAGTTACGTTGCGCTCTGTATTCATGATAGGTCGGTGAAGTCTCTGAACAAGTTCGGATGACCTCTTGTCCTGTTTGCCTATGTCTTCAGGTTGTAGCCCAAAATACACCTCCATGATGAACATGCAACGCATTCTAGCATTCACTGCTGCAAAAATCTTTATTCAACACTTGTTCAACTTATTTGGCATGTTCTGGAGGAATCAGCATCTTCAACAGAATGTTTCTAGCTTTTCATCAACTGTCATGTATGAAACGCCCGGTAACCCGCTGGGCAGAACAGGTGATTAGGACTGTGGAAAGGGCCCAATATGGTTGGGGTCAGCTTCACATTAAAATTGTAATTTATTGTAATTTTAATAACACATTTATAACCAAAGCAGCAAAACTACGAGTTTCAAACTCCAAATCTTTCACGGCTGAAGGCCTCCAAACAAGAAATCTTAAAAATCAACAAGGTAAATTTCAAGTGAGTGAAAACATGCAGTTACAATTACAAAAAAAAAAATAATTAACAGCGATCGTGAAAGCCTCAAGGCAAAGGTGGATAGACAAACATAAACGAGATGCAATACAAACGGCTGAAGGCCCACAATAATATTTTCAAGATTTTAAAATTAATTACGATATTGTTTGAAAGGCAGAAGGCCCCAATGATTAAGCTTGAAACGTAATTTTGAGAATAAGGTTCCAAGCCGCAATGTTTAAGCTTGAAAGGTAATTTTAAGAATAAGGTACCAAGGCTGAAGGCCCACAGTAAATTTTCCAAAATTAAAAATTTAATACAACCATAAACCTTAAGTTTTAAGAAGATGAAACCGGACTAAAAGAAAAGACAACACAACAGCAATGACCTTTCAGCAAATATCCACTTGCCACAATTCAAACTTACTTACACAAAACACAGTGAAATCAAGAATTCTTTATCATTGGCTATGATAGATTATAAACAGACAACTAAACACCGGTGCGAAAGACAGTAAAGACAACAGCACTCAGGGGCCTCCAGGATATCGGTCTGCCCTCGTTCACTTAAAGAAGATAGGTGGTGAGCCGATCTACACTTGATCCGCCGGAACCCAACCAAGGGACAGCCACGGACCGACCGACATACGACTTGCTTGCCACCAATCGGTACATGAGAATTCAAACACAAAATGTTACGGGCGTGATTAACCACAATCAAATATGTATATGTATTAAGCTGACAAAACTACACGCTGTGTTGGACAGCAACAACAGGTGACGAAAGGACACTGCCTCAAATTGCGTTAGTGGCCAGGGCAGGTAACTGGAACACTAGCGGCCACAAGGCAGAAAATTCCGCTGGTGCACTTGAACTGTAGTCAACCAATATAGTTAATTCGACCGCATGGCGGCTAAATTTCAGCAATAGAAACACTCGGTGTTGCTCACAGGAAAACCTCCCCAACAGTGAACCACTGAAAGGAACCACACAACATGAATGGACGTGGCTTGGGTACTTGTAACCACTACTCAACGTTGACGTCCTGGGTCGGTGAACCACGAAGCTCATAGCGATCGGACAGCTCCACGCAAGCTCCGACACTGAACAGGGACCACCAACAGACCCAGCCGACTTCACCGTGCGGAGATAACTTCCCTGGCTCGCAGCACCCGACCGACTAACCTCAGAATGCCGACAGCATCTCAAATAGTCGTCAGTGGACATAACGCCAAGTACACACACAAACTGATAAACACTTGCACGAAGACCTCAACGATGCCGAACAGTAACTAAGGACGCACGAAGACAAACCAGGAGTCGATGCACACACACACACACACACACACACACACACACACACACACACAGCCGACTCTTGAAAGATTGGCGAGCCAAAACGTGTAGTCCAGTAGGAAGACCGATCGACGATCCTCCAAGACCGTTGCCCGGCTCAAGTGATGCATGGTTGCAATGGGCGGGGTGAGCCTCACTGCTCCAACCTGACTGCAGTCGTGCCGCATTGCAAGTGTCCGACTGGCGGGTCCGGACTGCGTCCAGACGCGTGCCAAGTGGTAGGCAGCCCGAACTCGCGACCCGAACTGCCTCACCACAGACAACGACCGGGAAGTAATAGTAGTCAAGAAAAGATACTACGAGAAGGGATATTTCAATACGCGCTGCTAGCGTCGCTCACGGCCAGGCAAAGTGGCAACTCAGTGACAGTAGTAATTTAAATTAATGTAGTGAGGTGGAAGCACGTTAAAAACAGGGTATAAAATACATGATGGCGGGAACATGAGCCACGCATAGCTCAATGGATTTTGAGAGTTTATAACAGTTTTGAAAGATTTTAAGAACTGGTTATCGAAACCATGTTTCTTCTGACTCTCATATTGTTTCCTTATGGTCGAATCTGAGGCAGAGTAGGAGAAAATCAAACCAGTTTATGCCCGTGATGAGATTAAATATCTCAACTCCTATGCAATCTGTTCAATAGAAATCTTGCAGGATTAGTCATTGTTGCAGAATTAGTCATTTCAGTTATATATATTATTGGGCGTCTCTCTCCCTAGAAACGTTCCCTAGATGTGCATAATTGGTTTACCAGAAAACAGATTCCAGCAGTTCAGTAGATTGATAGTACTTTTCGCAGCTCCCTTTATACCCAGTTAATGAGTTACGATGATATGAGAAACTGTGTGCGGTTTTTTTAGTGGAGCTCGTGACTTGCACACTATTCGATCAGTACCGACAAACACTTCATTCTGTGCACCTCATTACTGTCTCTTGCTTGTCACCGTACGCTTCGTATTCGGTAACATTTGTACGTTCTGGGTCATCGACTTCTTCAAAATCGAATCATCACCTTCGAGATCATCAGTTCCACTTTCCTCCATCAGTTGCCGAATTTTCTCCTCCTCTGCCTCGTAAGAATATACCATGATGCCGTACTCGGAACATACTAAATTAAGGTACCAAGCAAGAGAAAGTCCATTTCCATCAGCAAACAAAGCCAATGCATGCAAGCACGGGAATAAGCTCTACGCCGAGCTAAGAATAAACTGACATCCGTGCACGCGGCTAGTCCGTGGCAGAAAGGTTTGTCATAAGCTAACCGGAAGTGCTATTATTATAATACCAGGTACACCATACCAAAGACTCCTACTTAAAGGTACTAGGAAGATATTTTCTTGGATACCGTTTTCGGGCACTGTATTAACGTAAAAACACTATCTTTGCGCTCACAGACCGCATGCATGTACTTACCGTTTAAAGAGGTTGTCCATTAGACATTAGTAACTTTTGCAGAGACTCTTACGCTTAGTGAGCAGTTTCGGTCCGTTTAGTCCGTTCCAGCCATTTCTGTTCCCATGGGCAGCTGGGTGAGGTTGCCCCACTCGGCGCGACTCTCTCTCTCTCTCTCTCTCTCTCTCTCTCTCACACACACACACACACACACACACACACCCAGGCCCCGACCTGCCTTGCGGCGGCGCTCTGCCGCGTCCATCAAGCGCGGTCGAGTCTCTAAAACCAGGACGCCTCGGCCATTAGCGCTCTGCCAGCCTCTAACCGCTGCACTCCCCACCCTCCCCTCTCCATTCCACCGTCAAGACCCTCATCCTCGAGCTTCAGAAGTGGCGCCGAATGGACACCTGCGTTAATTAAAATGGACTTCCACTAGTGGTAATTTAATACTTTCCGATTCTCTTACACTTTTCCATTAGGGTCCATGCATGATGTGAAAATACATTATCTTCCAGTTCTGCCGTACATCGACGTAAAAACCGCTACTTTGACCTCCTTTCTGTCCCTGGGCCACTATAATTCACCCGAATTTTTTAATACAAGTCTACATTTCTCTCGTACCTTTGTTATAGACGCATCTTGCCTCTCGCCCATAAGCATCACATTCACCTGCACCATCATTATCATAATTTTGACATCATGTACAATTTTAATCGCTACCTACCCCACCATTATCAGTGCTGTGAGTCATCACTCTTTTCACAAGTGTGGTGCCACCTTGAAGCATTCTTTATAGCACACTGAAATGAAATAATCGTACGGCATTGTTGGCCGGAAGACCCCACGCGGGTTGTTCGGCCGCCGAAATTGCAAGTGCTTTTTAGTTGACGCCACTTCGGCGACTTGCGAGTCAATGATGATGACAGACACACAACACCCTGTCATCTCGAGGCAAAGAAAATCCCTGACCCCGCAGGGAATCGAACCCGGGATCCCGTGCGCGGGAAGCGAGAACACTACCACAATACCACGAGCTGCGGACTATAGCACACTAATTTTTCATCTATACATGTCTACAACACAAATCATATTTATTCATACAGTATGGGAAAAAAGTGGTCCATATTATTACAGGAATTAACATTCATCATAATGAGAAAAAAATATCCTATAAATAAAGTTTAGTAAACAAATAACTCTACATTTACATGTATGCTTTGCAAACCAATCTAAAACGCACTGCATACAGTACTTATCATTCTACGACTTGCAATGATTACTGCCTGTTCTTGTTCGAAGATTTTCAGTGACCTTAGCAGCATTTATGCATTGAATGGGCGGCCGAGGTGGCCGAGCGGTTGTAGGCGCTACAGTCTGGAACAGCGCGACCGCTACGGTCGCAGGTTCGAATCCTGCCTCGGGCATGGATGTGTGTGATGTCTTTATGTTAGTTAGGTTTAAGTAGTTCTAAGTTCCAGGGGACTGATGACCTAAGTAGTTAAGTCCCATAGTGCTCAGAGCCAGTTTTTATTTTATTTTATTTTTTATTTTATTTTATTTTATTTATTTATTTATTTATTTTGGATTTTATGAAGCAGTGGCAACAGGTGAAAATTTGTGCAGCACTCGAACTCAGATATCTCAATTAATGTGAGTGGTCAGCTAAACCACTTCGGCCACACGAGCACGCTTCTCCTCTGACTGTTGCATCCTACTAACGTTGCGCGACCTACCCACCAAACCTATATTCGCCGTTTCGGATTGCTTGGAGATATTGAGCTTGGTGTGCATCTGCAATGCTACGATGGAACTTTGGCCGTCTGAAAGAAGAAACAGACACACACACACACACACACACACTTACACACACTGATGAACCAAAACATTATAACCACCTGCTTAACAGCTTGTTGTTTCGTCTTTGAAACGGAAAACATCACTGATTCTCCGTATCAGGGATCCGACAGTTTGTTGGCTGGCTTGTGGAGGTATTTGATTTAGATGTCTAAACATAGGACGCGTAATTCTTGTAAACAATAGGCCGCTGATTTCCGTACACGGCTCCCGACAGCGTCCCAAGTGAGTTCCATAGGATTTACACCAACCGAATCTGGTCACCGAGACATCATCGCGTGCTCACCGTACTGCGGTTCTGGCTCCGAAACACGGACACTTATGTTACTGAAAGATGACATCGCCGTCGGGGGAGACATGAAGCATGAAGGGGCGAAGGTGTCAGCTTGTCTTCGATTAGTACCACAGTTCCCACGCAAGCGGAGAAGAATGTCCCCTGTATCATCATATTGCCCTCACCAGCCTATGCCGTGGCGCGCTGCACTATTCGAGCCGACGTTCATCTCGATGATACCGTTTATGGAGACGTCCGTCGACCTAGTGCAGCGAAAATGTGATTCACCCGAAGAGCCGACACGTTTCCATTGATCGACGGTCGAATTCTGATGGTTCAGTGCGCACAGCAGTCGTAATTGACTATGTCGTTGAGTCAATATGTGAACATGTAGTGGTGGTCTGCTGTGGATCTGCATGTTGAATAATGTGCTCCGAAACGCTTTTGCGTGCACCAACGTTGTGCTCTTTCGGCAGAGAGACCACAGGCCTCCAGTTATCCTACTTGACAGAGCGGAGAAGCCTCCAAACCACATGTACTGTGAAGACTCGTGGACGTCCAACCATTTGGCGCCTAGCGGTAATCTCACTGTCCTACTACCTTTCCCGTAGATGATCACGACAGTAGCACATGAACATTCGACCACCCTCGCCGTTCTCGAGATACTCATTCATAGTCTCTGTGTAATAATAATCTGCCTTTCGTCAAAGTCGCTTAACTCAATGTATTTCCCCATTTGCAGCCCAAATCTCTGCTATGGTGAGCCCCCGTCCGTGTCTGTTCCGCTTAGATCCTTTTGTTACTGCGTCACGTGCGCGCAACGCCACGATTCGGAATCCAACGACGTGGCTGGCAGTGGTCATATTGGTTTGGCTTATTAGTGTGTATCTCACAGCAGATGCACACCAAGCCCTATCTCTTGCAGGGATCCGGAATAGCGAGTGTGGGTTTCATGGGTAGGTGACGCAAGCCTAGTAGCGTACAACAGGCTGGAAATTTGGGTCGGAGGGGAATCGTGCTCGGATAGTCGACGGGGTTAATGGGACCACTCGCTTTAAGTAGGAGATTCGTGTTTGACTCACATTCTGGTGCAAATTTTCACCTGTGCCCAAATGTCCCTGAAATCCTTGGAATAATATTTGTATGGCCGTTGGATCACATATGGTGTCTGTTCATTCAGAGACACCACACGTGGACCGAGTGTCTCTCCTATGAGCCGTTTGGTGCATTTTCCTTGGAGTTTCGGCAGATATTTGTAATTTTGTTTTCGGAGTGTGTAGCTGAAGTCAATCCAAACAAGTACTGCTGATCATGTATTTCATGCGACGCCCAGTGACGACTAAAAGCGCCAGTTAGTTTTTCATTACAGACAAAATTATTTTTAAAGCGAAATTTTACATTTCCACTTTGTAGAGAGGTCACATATCAGTATAGGGTGATACATTGCATAACATTGACACTTGTTCCATAGATCACGAATATGACATTTCGTATTTATTTTGGATGTGTCAGTTCAACGTCAGTTTCCATTACACAATATATATATATATATATATATATATATATATATATATATATATATATATATATAGTTACTAGTTCATATCTAAAACTTTATCTACTGGGTATAAGGAATTGTCATTCAGAAATTCTTCTAATTTGTTCTTAAACAGTCTATTGGTTGCTATCTGTCAGACTTTTAATGCTATGTGGAAAAAGACTAAAAATTGTAGCGGCAGCATAATTCGCACCTGTCTGTGCCAAAATTACATTAACCCAGAATACTGAAGATCATCTTTTCTTCTAGTGTTATAGCTATGCACTTCGCTATTATTTTTGAACTGGGATGAGTTATTAACAACAAATCTCGTAAGTGAATATACGTATTGCGAATGTAAGGTGAGTGTCTCAAGTTCCTTACATAAATGGGCTCCACCTATTATTCATATTGCATACTTTTGGGCAATGAATCCTTTTTCTCTTGATGGTGAAGTACCCCATAATACGATGCCATTAGGTAGTAGCGAATGAAAATATAGATAGTAGGCTACTTTATTGACATGTTTATCACCAAAATTTGCAATAACCCTAATAGCATAAGCGCATGAACCTAACCGTTTTAGCAGATCATCAATGTGTTTCTTCCAATTCAATTTCTCAACAACGTACACACAGAAATTTTGAATATTCTGCCTTAGCAACACACTACTGTTCTATATTTATAAGTTGTGTTCTGCCATTTACTGTATACAATTGTATGTATTTTGCTTTCTCAAAATTCAGTGAGAATCGGTTTACAGAGAACCACTGAATAATTTTCTGAAAGACATTCGTTACAATGTCCTTAGCTAATTCTTGTTTGATTACTACTGTCATCAGCGAAACGACCTAGCTTTGCATCTTCATGAATATACAGTGGCAGGTCGTTAATATAATGTATATTAAGATCAATATGGGACCTAAGACTGAACCATGTGGGACACCATTCTTGATACCTCTTCAGCTAGAGGACTCTGCTGATTTTTGCAGACTATCTGTACTGTCAGTTTCAGCTTTCTGCATTCTTCCAGTTAGTTATGAATATTTCCTTTATCGATACGTATTAACAGGGACAATAAAATACGAAGAATAATACTGCATGTTTGGCGGTAGTAGTCAGCGCACGGCATGGTGGTGCTGTCACTGCTGTATTACTGGTTAGTTCAAGTGGTTCAAATGGCCCTGAGAACTATCGGACTTAACTACTGTGGACATCAGTCCCCTAGAACTTAGAACTACTTAAAACTAACTAACCTAACGACATCACACACATCCATGCCCGAGGCAGGATTCGAACCTGTGACCGTAGCGGTCACGCGATTCCAGACTGTAGCGTCTAGAACCGCTCGGCCACTCCGGTACTGGTTAGTGTTCTTGGTTTACTGTTCCTAGTAATACATATCGATACAGGAAATATTGCTCTAGACTAATCTGGGACCAGTCTGTTAATCGAAAGAGGTGACGCAGTGGCCATCATGATTTACGTTTTTCGTGATTTCCTTAAATCGCTTCAGGCAAATGTCGTGTTCCTCACAAAGGGCACAGCCGAATTCCTCCCCAAGCCTTCCCTAATCCGAGGTTGCGCTCCGTCGTTAATGACCTAGCGGTCGACTGGATCCTAAACATTAATCTCCTCCTCCTCTGCCCTATCCAGTGGACATGTAAAATTCCGCTTTAGAAAAAAGTTTGTCTATAACGGGGAACAAACCGATACCCTCCATCGACACTGGGTGTTGCATAAAAGACGTGATTAGCATTATTTATTGGGGCTGACTACAGTTACACGCAGCAAAAACGAAACTGCATATATCTACAGAAACTCCAGAGAAAATTCATCCGATGACTCTTAGGAGAGACACACAATGTACGTATACTTACGGTAGCATTCGTGTGTGCAGTTCACCGGAAACGAATACTTAAATGCCTCTGTGCACATGGTAAATAGTCTTATCTGCAAGGTCTGTATGGGATTGATACGAAGGAAACACTGTTACACCATTCCACGCCTCCCTTAGCACCACTTCTTGAAACTTAGAAAGATTTCGCGGAATAGTTGGTCTCTGTCGGCAAGAGTTTCTTTTTCTGGTTTTCCAACACTTACGTGATGCTTCTTCGTGGGAAAAACAAACCTACCGCCACTCATCAAAGTCAGGATGAATATGCTGCTCCAATATCTCTACACCTCTAATGGACTCAGCGTACTGTATACGTCTGAGATGAATTCATAACCACAAACCGCACGGGTTGAGATCCGGTGAATCAGCACACCATGCAACACGGTCCCCTTGTCGAATCCATCGACCTGGGAAGACGCTACAGGGATGTGGCCGGACGTTAACGGTGTAGTGGGGGGAGCACCATCATGTGGAAGCCGCATACCCCTTCGAATTATCAGTGGCTTTCCTCGATAGTAGGCGACCCTCGAAGGAAAACAGGTCCCAAATAGGTCGCCAATTATCCCGGCCCACACATTCCGGCTTCACCGATGCTGATGATTCGCTGTCACCACAACATGGGGGCTCTGCATACTAATCCCACAGATGTCAGTTGAAGATACCACTCAGTATAAAGGTGGCCTCATCTGCGAACAGGATAGGTGACGCAACCACTGAAAGGAATTGTGATTGCCGGATGAAGAAACCAGTGACAAAATTGCCCCGGCTGTGGAAAATCTGCACATGCTGTAAGTGATAAGAGTAGTAACAACTCTCATGGAGAATGGTCTAGCTTATCCTGTACTGGCAGGCCAACTGTCTGGTACTCACAAGGCGTTCGCCCTACACAGCGTTAATGAGATTTTCCTCGCCGGCCAGGGTGGCCGAGCGGTTATAGGCGCTACAGTCTGGAAACGCGCTATCGCTACGGTCGCAGGTTCGAATCCTGCCTCGGGCATGGATGTGTGTGATGTCCTTAGGTTAGTTAGGTTTAAGTAGTTCTAAGTTCTAGGGGACTGATGGCCTCAGAAGTTAAGTCCCGTAGTGCTCAGAGCCATTTGAACCATTTTTTGAGATTTTCCTCCAAGTTTGGTGTCCAAAAGTTTTGGATACGTGCTTCATGATTTCCTGTTTCATGAAACAACCCTGTCTCAGACAAAAGGCGAAACAGTGTTGCAAAAGTTGTATGCTGTGGTTGTTGTAGGATGGGATGGGTCTCATGATAAACCTCGCCACCCGCCACCCGTTGCCATTTGCTTTTCCCTAAGTAAACACCACGTCGACAAGCTCTCGATTCGAATACGGAACCATTATGATCATCGCTGTAACACATCCATTACAAGGCGAGTCAACAAGAGAAGTAATCGGACACGACACTACCAATTACTATGGAAATAGTGGGCGCTAGGGCATGACGTATGACCAACAGTACCATCCTCTGGGAGGAAGTTTTGCATACTATAATTGTGGCTGCATGGTAAAGCGCGAATTACTCCGCAGTCTCTGTAACAATGTATGACTCAATAAATATAAACCATGCATTTCTGGATGTAAGCTCATTAGATATATTTTGTTCCATATCCTGTTATCTAGCAATCCCTAGAGTTTGTAAACGGTGGAAAAAATCACCCTGTATCATACAGCACGTACAAAACTCGAATTATTTACAATTTCTGCACGAAAACCAACGTCACATCCAACAACAACAAAAACTAGAAAATGATGGGGACTGTCGATGACGTCTGTAGTGCGTATACTTTCATGTGATTACAAAATCTGTCACTAGACTGGAGGACCGACCAACCAGTTTCCTGATGCACTATGCTCTAGGTGTAACACTCTCTCCTGCTATGAAAACTGATTTTTCTCATTTTATAACGTCAGAGTTTAGTTTAAGTTCTGTTACACAATTCGTGGTAGCGTCGACGGCAGCCATATGATCGTAGGAGCAGAATACATCTTCAATTTTTGCAATGTTGGCTATTGTGAACGATTATCTAGAGTAGGGTCCTGCGTTATTATTCCTGCACTTCTAAAATGAAAACATTCCACTTCACTTTGTACCTTCCTCACTATACCAGACTCGCGAGGGAACGTAGCACTGAGTCCTCGAGACATACCTCTTGTTTTCGAGAAGGACGCAGAAGAAATAGAGGAGAGAAAAGAGCAAACATTTCTGATGTCCCAGGAGTTGTGGCAGCGATAATCGAGAAAGGTGTGGTGCTGGGCGTTTCGTTCTCCGCTCACGTCACTCGGCCATACAGGCGGGCACAAATACTCGTCTAAACGGAGAAAGGGGAGACGCGTTCACCGTTAGGGGGAAAAATAAAGCGGATAGTTAAAGGGGAGCCGAGGAGACGGGTCGGTGCTTTGTGTGGGACGTGAGGCTCATGAATAACTTCTCACCTGCTGGAGTATAAGCTCGCTGCCGTTTGCTGTGTGACGCGCCAGAGGGCGGAAGGAGGAGTTCCGCTGGTTGAGTGAGTAGCAGGGGGGGGGGGGGGGGAGGAGAAGAAAGGGTGAGGGGAGGCATTGTCGTCCAGCGGGCACCGCGGGCGGGCGTGTCTGTCCAGCCGGGTTGGATGGCGGATAGCTCCTCTTTATGCACAGATCTCTTCTCAGGGCCGTTAGCGTAATACGGGCTCCGGAGCACGAAGAAGTGGGCCGTGCCTCGGGGGACAAAGGGGGACGGAATAACGGGCGAAAGAGGAGGTGATGAGCTGCTGGATGAGCACGCTTGTCTGCCCTGCTGGCCCATGTGCGAGAGGGAGCGAGAAAAGACAGAGAGAGAAGGAAACAAAACGTGGCTGAGAGGCAGCGACGGAAGGGCTTTGTGGACTGGCTGAAGCTGAGGTCAACGGTGTCTGTTGAAGCAACAAGAATAAAAGGATGCTGTTCATCACGTGTTATGGTGGACTGACGTCGCGACCACATTGTTAGGACTGTGAAGTTTACGTCTGGCATGAAATAGCACATACTGCGAGAAGCGTTCAATAACTAACGCAACACATTTCTTTCTCGGTTAGTTTTGGTCGAAAAAACGCGGAATTTGTGGTGGAACATTCCGCTTCCGCCCCTATAGTTTCATGATGTACCGACAGGTGGCAGCGCTATATGCAGCCTTCCAAATGGCGTCTGTAACGGAGCAGCGTTCTAAGCAGTGAGCTGTCATTGACTTTCCTTTGGCGAAAGAGTTTCGCAGATATTCGTAGGCGCTTGCAGGATGTCCTGGGAGACCTAGCAGTGAACTAAATGAAAAGTCGAACGACACATCATCGCAACAAGGTCGCCCAAACTTGTCTGGCTGTCCACCATCGTCACAGGCGATCAAATATGTTTTCAACATTTCGAACTGGAAACAAAACGGCTATCAATGGAATGGCGCCACACCACTCTCCTCCAAAGGACATATTCAAAGCCGTACCCTCAGCAGGGATATTCATGGGAACCATTTTCTGGGACTCTGAAAATGTTACTCTGTTTTATGTCCTACCTCACGGTGAACCGATCAACTCTGAAGTGAACTCTGGTATCCTCAGGAAACTGAACAAACAACTACCATGTGATCATAGCCACATAAATACGAATAAACTTTTCCTTCTCCCTGAAAACATAGGGCCTCACACAAGTCTGCTCACCGGAGAGGAGCTCACAGAACTTCACTAGACTGTTTGTTCCCGTCCATCGTACAGCCTGGATATCGGGCCTTCGAACAACCATCTGTTTGGTGCAGTGAAGAGTTCACTCCGTTGGGGAGGATAGGCAAGTTATTGATGTAGCAATCGTAGGCTGCGGCGCCGACCAATAGGTGGCGTACGAGCGTCGCATGGGACGAAGATTGTATTGAGACAGAGGGTTTTGCAGCCAAATGAGTGGGGAATAATGTGGTGTAGTTGCTAGGATCTTGAACAAAACTATCCTGCTCTCAGAAAAGAGGATTGCATGATTTATTGAACGTCCCTCGTAGTTAAAGGCTATATGGCTTACTGAAAACTGGAGATTCTGTCAAGATGGACACGTGAACGGTATCTACTGAATGTACTATCATGCAAGCTATCTATTGCAATAAAATTTATATTTACTTTATGTAATTTACTCATTTGGTGGAGTTATATCCAATACAGTTTTAAATCAATGTATATTTCAAATGGCTCTAACCACTATGGAACTTAACATCTGAGGTCGTCAGTCCCCTGGACTTAGAACTACGTAAGCGTAACTAAGACTTAGAACTACTTAAACATAACTAACACAAGGACATCACGCACATCCATGCCCGAGGCAGGATTCGAACCTGCGACCTTAGCAGCCGCGTGGTTCCGGACTGAAGCGCCTAGAACCATTCGGCCACAGCGGCAGGCAATGTATATTTAATTGAATGTTAATTTATATGTGTAAATTTATTTTAGTGTCGCTATTAAATAAAGTAATTAATGATAACAAGCTGTAAAATTCGTAGACAAAATGAACGAGTGGTTCCGTTGCTGGGTAAGTCTTAATTCAAGGTCTCTCTAGCAATACGTACTTCTGTTACTCGACAGTTAAGAAATTTGCAGCCAATACCCAGAGGATAAGTCTTTCTTCCATAAATAGTGCTCTTTGAAAGTACTAGTTCCTTAGCTATAGGATAGGATGAAAGTAGATGTTGCACAGCTTAGGTCAAACTCCAGTGAAACAGCCACTCTGTTCTTAGGTTGACTACTTTATAAAATAAATCTTGATTTAATGAGCAAATAAATGAATGGACCTGTGTACATTTGCACAAGGGAACACGCTCTAGGACGTATACTATGGAACAAAGATTAAGATGTGGGGGCGAATTACAAAAAGGAAAAAGTTGAGTTCAATTCAACTTGGACTGAACATTAATTTTACTACAGTTAGAGAAGCAGTAAACATTTATATAAAAACGTAATCACGGCTCCAGACTGTAGCGCCTAGCACAGCTGTGCCACCATGGCCGGCCATTCTTCTCCGTTTGCCCACCCGCAAGGGTGGTTACTTATGAATTGGGTGGTCCGTTTTTCCCTTTTGAAGTAGGGGCGGGTTAGTGCAACCTGCGGTTCGGGTTGTTCAGTAATCTCCCTGTCAATCTGCCATACGTTCACAGCTGCCTCTGTGATGTTTGTCGGATTCGGCGTTAACGAATTTATTGCTTGAAGTGTATTGGCCGAATTTCTGAAATATGTTTTTATCTTGCCTATCTTTTTGAGAGGCGGTATATGTATAATGTAGAACATGTTTGGCTAACCTTGTGTATTTTATGTAAGACTGCATTTCATAGGATTTTATTTAAATGGTTATTTTAGTATATAAAGTTGCCACCCTTCAACCGTTAAGAGTTTTTTTTTCGTTTAAAAAAAAAAAATCGTGTTGCACCTTCGGTGGCAAGTCAACCTTTTAAGGGGCTCCGGAACGCCCTATACTTGCAATGTTAAAATAACGCTTATATATTACATCTTTCCTCACAAAGTATTTGAGGTATGAAGTTGAACTTTTTACAGATTATTTATTGGAATATGGGCTACAACTTAACACAGGGATTTTACAAAATTTTAGTTCAGTTATTAAAGATGATTTTTTTTTTCAATTGTAATGAAAATTCACAACATATTTTTGCAATTTTTTATTTATATATTCAAAAATATACAGTTTTTAGGAAAAAGGCTGTGTTAAATTATGCAGAAGGTACTGTGTAACATTTACTGAAAGTTTGAAACAAATATGTTTGGAAGATCCTTAGAAAACATGTAATTTGTATGAGAAAATAAAAGTTTTGGGAATCGAGCGACAAAGATTGGATTAACTTTTTAGTGCATACCAGGTCCATAGGATGGATTATCTTCATCCTCTGCAAACTCCTCCTCCAGCTTCCTCTTATTCTTCCTCCTGTTTACTCTTGCTTGTATTTCTAGACTCTTTACAGCCCTGTCTGCAGCCCGAAGGCGTTCCTTGTCTAAAGCAAGCATCGCTCGTTGTTGTGTTCGTAGATTTTGCTACCATTTTCATCAGTTGCAGTTACTGCAACACTGTTCCAAAAGGTGGTCATTTATGAACACTTATCACATTTCAGTTGTATTTCACTAGCAAGTCCTACGTGCTTTATTACGGAGAGTTCCAGACCAACTTCACTACAATGAATACATCTTACACAGTTTGAAAAAATTCCTTTGAGAACCGACATATCAAATATTTCATTCACATCCGATTCACCCATAAAACATTCATAGTTTTCACTCATTGAACCAAGCTTCTTCTGTGAAGTATTTTCTTTCCCACTTTGACTGCTATGGGCAGGTGTACTTGAGAGGTTAGGTTCACTCACTTGGTTATCGTCTTTATTGTTTACAGTAATAACACATACCTTTGGCTTTCCAACATTTCTCCTTTTCTTAAAAGCCTTCAGAGGATTTCTAATAACTTTACTTTTTCTCATTATTATACTTCAACAAAACAAAGACTCAAGAAACATAATTAATTACGAATATTTTCGAGATAACGACAGAGTAAATAAACATGAAACAATCGACAATCACACCAGTGATATATATTGAACCATCACAGGTTAGCCACAACACATACTTTATCTCACATCACTAAAATGTACCTGATGAACACGGATGTTAATAATAACACCATTTGACAGCAGTTTAACAGCGCCACAGTGGGTCACGCCCATGTAGAACACATTTCAAAAAAAATTTAAAAATAGTTGTAGTCTTCGGAATTGAATAAATTATATATCTATTAAAAGGTAATAGTCTGCAGATTCAGAAAACGCAAAAAAGTAAAAATTGAACTTTTCATGATTTTGAGCCTTTCCGGAGCCCCTTAATGTTAGTGTTTTGTACCATTTCCATCCCTCCTACGGGGTGCATAGTTTACGTGCTTGTGTGAATTGTTAAAATTTTTAGTTTAAAGTAATCTGGTTCTCAGCCCGAAAGGTCATACTGTCAAAAATTTGTTCTTTCTGTCTCTGAATAAATAGTAACTTGGTATTTTGAGGGTGCTCACTGATTATAATTTTAAATCTGTTTCTGAAAAATTAAATAAAAGACTTTTAGGAATAAAATTTCCCTTTGTTGAAAGAAATTTGATTTGTTTTCATCAGTTACCCACTGGCAACAACTTACACGATCACATAGTGTGATTAAATGTGTTATTGTTCTTGATGAATCGCTAGTAAATTCTTAAGAAAAAGTTTTGAAAGTAAATTCACGCTTCACCAACATTCGCATTGCGCGCAGTATGTGGCAATCATTGTCACAGGGAAGAGGGTGGTTTCATTGACGCCCTTTGCACCAGCCCCGGAGGCCTTTTCGTGTTGATTCTGAGCCGCAGCGTACGGTGTGTCTGAAGTGCTTTCCTTTCCGACTTATAAGAATACATCATGATTTCAACATTAAAAGTCTCTGTCCTAGCCTCCATCGTGGAGACATAAAAAGAAGGGCTTAAGTGTGGGTAAGAGGGGCACTGATGACGTTCTCGACTCCCACTTTGGCGATAGGCAGAATTGTAGTGAAATTTGATCCAGTGTGACATCGTTAACCAACCTTATAGCGCACGTGTACTTCTGAGTAATGGCCTTTCCACTACACGTGTTGACGGCTCGCTGTTTCAAGCGTCACCGAGCCATAAGATGACGTCACAGGACGCCAAGCTTTCACACCGTTCCAGAGGAAGAATGTAGGCACATGTAGGCACATGTAATGTGTCTCAGTGGGAGGCAATTAGGGGGATTCGAACAAAATTATCCCTTAACTTCGTTCCGCACTGTAGGTCATTTCTCTGAATACCTGTAAATTAAGGTAACTCTTTCTGGCCGAATGATTTACAGATAAAGCAGACACAACCATTCATTCTGTTTGAACAATACTCTATTTTCCCAAAAAAACGTAAATTATTTCCGGCATCTACATTATTATCTACTCAATGGAGGCTACTTCCTTATGTTCCTTCTTTGTGAAGGTACCTTACCCAATATTTGTTACAATCTGTATATTTCGACGAATTCTTCCTATTATCGTTCTCTCCTCTTTATGATTTGTGAAACGTACGACACCTGAATATATCCCTTCTTCTTTTCTTATTGTGATAGAATCGATACATAAGTGGGCATTTTTTCTCGCACTTACCATGGAATGTTCGATGTTTTCCAACATACATTGTTTTTCCTAACTTGGGCTACATGACGTTGGGGTACATCCGCTTTTTTCCTTTATGAAATATTTAATATTATCTTATATTCGTTTTTTTTCTAATTTGAAGCAGCTGATAAGCTCTCGTGTGTTTAAAGCATGACTGAAACGTTTTCCTATTAGCTAGAGAGCTAGCTCCATGGACACTTAACATTATTTCTTACTCTATATTTAACAAAAAACGTTTTAGTAATAACAAGAACAAAATGAGAAGGTATGGATATACTTATTATTATTGTCTTTCCCGTGATATTCCATACTATTTTTAGAACTATGATTATGTAGTCTAGAAGAAATATCTAGCTCCTTTAGAATATGTGATGAAAACTGTAACTTAGAAACATATGTTCAGCGGCAGTTCCTGTAACGTGTAACGGCCCTTCTAGACTCGTACTTGGAGAGTAACCAATTCTGCTGACCAATGAACGAAGGTATAACCAATTCCTTCACCCACAGCTGTTTGTTCTTCCTCCTGAAGACGATCAATACACTCATACCCCGGTAAGGTTATACAATCTTACTAATTATTGGGTTCACTGTTTCCATTGACATCTATATGATTTTTACTCCTGAGCCCCGTTAACGCTGCCGTACTCTGATAACACTGGTATCATCGTATCTTTTAGTGGTTCCTTTTCACTTTCGAACGTGAGTACTGTTCTTCTTCCTGCTGTCCAACGTTAACTATGGGACGACTGTATCATCTTTCGTTTCGTCTATATCATTTGTTTCTCCTCCAGGCAACAACTAATGCAGTCGTCCAGAAGAAACGGTGCGATAACCGTTTGACAAACTTGTATATCTATTCCCTCGCACTGACGTTTTCGAGCTTCCTCATAAAAAACTTCAACATACCACGCAGATCTTCTGGCTCTGCGGCAGTGAATAATGCTACTGATTGTTGTACGCCACTACGTGTTTTTTTATTACTCCTCTCAGTTGTATTAGAAACTCCCCCCCCTTATCACGAGGTATTGCTACTTGTTATTTACCCAAGTGAATAACAACTACACAAAATTGTTTTTTTCCTGCTGCAGAGCACCTCTTAACCTTTCCTTTTCTGCTAAGGAAATATATGTGCATCCTAAAGATCTCTTTTTATGCATCCAGTTGTCTTAAATGACTTAGAATAAACTTTCTTTAGTTTCTTTCCTATCATACTCTTCAGTATTTTTCGCCAAAGGTACGTTTCTTATCTTTCCATTCATATCAATGTTTTTCTCTGAATAGTTTACCAGATTCTTTCCTGCTAGTAAACTCCTCCTTGTAATGCATTCTCCATTTCTCAGCTTTCCCATATAAGGCTGAAAACAATCTGAACTTTTCTAATATCATTCCAGGGAACTGAGAAATGTGTCGTCAAATGCCTTTAAATTACTATTGGGTATACAGCACTATGAAGTTTAAATGTAGGCATATCAGTTGGTATTTTAGTGTTACCGATAGAACATACTTCGTTTCACCAATTTTTTATCCGTTTTATCTGTAACAACGGGACAAAACTGATATCAACATTAACATGGTTTCATTTTATCACCTATTTCATTACTACTAATAGTCAATCTGTCTTTCATTCCTTTATGGCCTGTATTTATTTTATCATTTCTTACAGCTCAAACGTTTCTCATTCCTCTTAATCTCTTATCTAGTACCTCATTACTTGCGGCTAAAAGATTATTTCTTGCAAACAGTTATCTAATTTTAGTTGCATTTAAATAATTTTTCATTTGTTCGTTACTCACAGCAAATGATTAAGCTTTTCTTGCAAACCGTTATCTAGTTTTTCATTAATAGTAGCGAACATCTCTTCAACATACTTCATCATATGGGAATAATCTGATAATGACACCGTATGCTCCTTGATGATCTACTAATAGCAGATACTGCATTAAATTTTCTACCCACCAAACAGTTAACTGCAAGTGGTAATGCAACAGATAATTCTATCAACCATAGTTTATAACATTTATTGATACAATTTTCTCTGAATAGCAAATTACATAATGTCACCCCAGTCATTTTTTCACCCTAACTAACGCTAAACCCACATTGTAGCTATTAATCTGGCTCGCTACATCTGTTTATTGTCTACACTGGAGGGCTCTGATGAGTAAATGTTTATCTGCGGCGGTTGCATCGGCCACCTAGTTGTACTTTGTCAGCTTCGAGTTGCCAAACGTAAGCAGCAAGTTCTTCTACGTCAGCAGCAAGTTTGGACAGCACTAACTCGTAGCGCAGGCGGCTGCTCGATGTTGCAGAACGCTCGGAAACTCCTGCCGCACAAAGAGATTCCTCTCTAATCCCCCCACCCTGTCTAGCGAATTCTTCTTTTCTTTGACATTCGTTAACTGCTTCCATCTCGTCTTTTTGCCTTTTCTTTCTTCCGAATGTTTTTTTTTTTTTTCGTGAGGATGTGTCTTTCCATTTCATACTTCTCGTTTTTCTCCAACGGGTTTCACTTATTTCTTCACTAGTGCCCACAAGTTCACGAGTGAGGTGCTGCAGTGGTTAGCTCACTGGACTCACACCCCTGTCCGACCATAGAGATTCCCTAAATCGCTGCAGGCAAATGGCGGCATGGTTCCTTTGATAAGGTCCCGGCCGATTCCCTTCTCCGTCGTTGACACAATCTGATCTTGTGCTTCATCTTTGATGACCTCGATGTCGACGGGCTGTTAAACCCATTCTTCCTTCCTTGACCACGGTTGGCACATTAGATGCAATACGGCGGTAATGTCGCAGCGATTATGTGGCGATGTCTTTAAGGGTTACCACATACATTCTGCTGAACGAGCGTTCATTACGTAGCTCTGTTGCAAAACTACAGTCTGCTTCTTCCTTTCCAGGGATCTCACTTAACTATATATGTGCATACCCGACAATTGATAATATTACTATTTATACGTGTCCTCCTCTAATCCAGCACGAATTGCGGGCATTGAAAGGCATTTAAACTTCAAAAAATTACCAACAAAAAACAGTTACGTAATTTGATTCAAAGATTCACTCTGTGCATCGATTTCTGTTTCTGTGCTGACCAAGGATTATTTATGATACCAAAAGTATCGCGTGCAGTTATCTGTGACTGACGTGTAATTAATTCTCAGTAAATAGTAGATCACCATCTCCGTACTTTTTCATCAATTAAGTGACTTCTTCAGTAACAAAAATAGTTTCTTTTCATTCTTACACTGCATCAGGAACGTATGCTTTATTTCGATATTCATAATTTATATCAGTTTTGCAAAATACTACCAGGTCTTTCTTTTAGCGTGGTAATAGACTTTAAATTTCCATTCAGAAAAATCACTTCCGAACTTTGTCTTTTAAACACGGCCTTGGTAAATATTTTTGAATGAGTATCTCCAAAAATATAAGTACATGAACACTTTTAACTTTTTACCCGAACTCACAAACTGTTTTATTACAAAATATTACGTGCTCTCTACTGCCACGTAAAGTAAAACTTCAATATACTTGTGTCAGCAAGCGTGGCCATCTGAGATCTGAACATACATAATTTCAATTAACGTTTTGGTATAGTTTTTTCATCGTTTTCTTAACACAAGTTATAACATACAAAGGAAGCTTCCGGAATATTCTTCTGGCCCGCACCCCCCAGGTCTTGGAAGTGTACGTCCGTCGACGTCATCATTTGATATAGGGTTAAAGATCACGCCACTTAGCTACTGTGTCTTCTCACGAAATACACAAAACTGACAAAACATGTACTTTTAGTTCATCATACACATAAACTTTCCATTTGCGACTCAGAACATAAAACTAATGACCTCTGGGAGATATTTAGCATATTTCGATCCTGCGATAATTGATACAGGAAAAGGACTGTACCATCACAAGGCAACGCGTGATGACTATGGGGTTGTTTCCAAGATTTCGCGGGTTATTAGCGTATAGTAACACATCACGAGAATAGGCGCTCAAGTGCGACATCTTTCGTGAATTTAGTTGTTTCGGTGAATCACAATTAATAGCTACATACTGACACTCTGAAACAGTGCGTTAATAGAACATAAAACATCCAGTTAACCTAAGACCGCATACGTGGTGGTTGCGAGATAAGTGCGAACGAGGCGGTTACGGCCTCCATAGACTTCAGTATCAACTACTATCTATGTTAATACAAATATGTCTGAAACGTAAGTTTTCATTTAATCCCACGACTAACTCTACTTTCCCAAATGTTTGCACTACCAGCAGGTACTTCATCTTCAGCATGTTACATGTAACAATTTAGTGTAGACTCGTATATACTGAATTCAGTAGCGCTCTCGTCTGTGCAGTGAGTTACAACCTCTTTCAAACACCCATTTTTAATTTTGTAAAGAGCGTACAACTCGCTGCTCCAGGTCTTCAGCCGAATCAGTGAAAGTACAACTCACTTCACTTCTGAGATAACCACTGACAGATATGTTCAGTGGACTGAGATCAGGTAATGTTTGGGGACTAAATATAAACCCTGCTCGACCTATCCACTTTCTATGATTAGTGCTTGTTAAGCGACTTCTTGTGATGTAGCCGTGGTCTAGGGGTAGCGTCTTATGCCTAAATTTTGATAAATAATAAGCATTGGAGGCCGAAGACTTCCGGCATAAGAAGTCAGCCCCATTCTGCCAACGGCCTTGTCAAAGAGGGCGGAGGAGCGGATAGAGGTTCAGGCCACTCTCTTGTCCTAGGGGTGGGAAATTGCCCCTAAAGGCGGAAGAATCAGCAATGATCAACGACATGAGGATGCAGAAGGCAATGGAAACCACTGCATTAAAGACACGTAACGTGTATCCACAGGACATGTGGCCTGTAATTGAAGAAGTGTCATGATGATCTCTCCATTGGCAAAAGATTCCGGAATAGTCCCCCATTCGGATCTCGGGGAGGGGACTGCCAAGGGGGAGGTTACTATGAGAAAAAGATTGAATAATCAACGAAAGGACAACGTTCTACGAGTCGGGGCGTGGAATGTCAGAAGCTTGAACGTGGTAGGGAAACTAGAAAATCTGAAAAGGGAAATGCAAAGGCTCAATCTAGATATAGTAGGGTTCAGTGAAGTGAAGTGGAAGGAAGACAAGGACTTCTGGTCAGATGAGTACCGGGTAATATCAACAGCAGCAGAAAATGGTATAACAGGTGTAGGATTCGTCATAAATAGGAAGGTAGGGCAGAGGGTGTGTCACTGTGAACAGTTCAGTGACCGGGTTGTTCTAATCAGAATCGACAGCAGACCAACACCGACAACGATAGTTCAGGTATACATGCCGACGTCGCAAGCTGAAGATGAACAGATAGAGAAAGTGTATGAGGATATTGAAAGGGTAATGCAGTATGTAAAGGGGGACGAAAATCTAATGGTCATGGGCGACTGCAATGCAGTTGTAGGGGAAGGAGTAGAGCAAAAGGTTACAGGAGAATATGGGCTTGGGACAAGGAATGAAAGAGGAGAAAGAATAATTGAGTTCTGTAACAAGTTTCAGCTAGTAATAGCGAATACCCTGTTCAAGAATCACAAGAGGAGGAGGTATACTTGGAAAAGGCCGGGAGATACGGGAAGATTTCCATTAGATTACATCATGGTCAGACAGAGATTCCGAAATCAGATAGTGGATTGTAAGGCGTACCCAGGAGCTGAAATAGACTCAGATCACAATATAGTAGTGATGAAGAGTAGGCTGAAGTTCAAGACATTAGTCAGGAAGAATCAATACGCAAAGAAGTGGGATACGGAAGTACTAAGGAATGACGAGATCCGTTTGAAGTTCTCTAACGCTATAGACACAGCAATAAGAAATAGCGCAGTAGGCAGTACAGTTGAAGAGGAATGGACATCTCTAAAAAAGGGCCATCGCAGAAGTTGGGAAGGAAAACATAGGTACTAAGAAGGTAGCTGCGAAGAAACCATGGGTAACAGAAGAAATACTTCAGTTGATTGATGAAAGGAGGAAGTACAAACATGTTCCGGGAAAATCAGGAATACAGAAATACAAGTCGCTGAGGAATGAAATAAATAGGAAGTGCAGGGAAATTAAGACGAAATGGCTGCAGGAAAGATGTGAAAACATCGAAAAAGATATGATTGTCGGAAGGACAGACTCAGCATACAGGAAAGTCGAAACAACCTTTTGTAACATTAAAAGCAACGGTGGTAACATTAAGAGTGCAACGGGAATTCCACTGTTAAATGCGGAGGAGAGAGCAGATAGGCGGAAAGAATACTTTGAAAGCCTCTATGAGGGTGAAGGTTTGTCTGATGTGATAGAAGAAGAAAAAGGAGTCGATTTAGAAGAGATAGGGGATCCAGTAGTAGAATCGGAATTTAAAAGAGCTTTGGAGGACTTACGGTCAAATAAGGCAGAAGGGATAGATAACATCCCATCAGAATTTCTAAAATCATTGAGGGAGTGGCAACAAAACGTCTATTCACGTTGGTGTGTAGAATATATGAGTCTGGCGACATACCATCTTTCGGAAAAGCATCATCCACACAATTCCGAAAACGGCAAGAGCTGACAAGTGCGAGAATTATCGCACAATCAGCTTAACAGCTCATGCATCGAAGCTGCTTACAAGAATAATATACAGAAGAATGGAAAAGAAAATTGAGAATGCGCTAGGTAACGATCAGTTTGGCTTTAGGAAAAGTAAAGGGACGAGAGAGGCAATTCTGACGTTACGGCTAATAATGGAAGCAAGGCTAAAGAAAAATCAAGACACTTTCATAGGATTTGTCGACCTGGAAAAAGCGTTCGACAATATAAAATGGTGCAAGCTGTTCGAGATTCTGAAAAAAGTAGGGGTAAGCTGTAGGGAGAGACGGGTCATATACAATATGTACAACAACCAAGAGGGAATAATAAGAGTGGACGATCAAGAACGAAGTGCTCGTATTAAGAAGGGTGTAAGACAAGGCTGTAGCCTTCCGCCCCTACTCTTCAATCTGTACATCGAGGAAGCAATGATGGAAATAAAAGAAAGGTTCAGGAGTGGAACTAAAATACAAGGTGAAAGGATATCAGTGATACGATTCGCTGATGACATTGCTATCCTGAGTGAAAGTGAAGAAGAATTAAATGATCTGCTGAACTCGGTTCAGATCGGTCCATTGGCTTAGGAGGAGATGTGGAACGTACATACATACATATATACGTATGTACATCCATTTGTATAATATGTTTGAATACGTTCAGCTGAGTCAGTTGCCGCTAGTAACCATGATACACGTTGTAGAGTTTAATTAGTAATAGTTACAACAAATACAATTCCGATATTTTGTGAACGACTAATGGGTGACATTATCCCTTTACCAACGTAAAGCTACACTGTGTAGAGGACGATTACTCTCCTGACACGTATATACCGCCCGTAATCTAGCCACATTTCTGGAAATATCAAAGCACTAATTGGGCTATACGTTGGACGTGCGGCTGCCTTGTAGGCATAAGAGACGATAAGTAACTTTTGAAGCCAGTTGCTGTAGCCTGCGACTCAAAGAGCGACAGTATGGGCTTGATCTCACAACCAGCGGTAACACATACGTGCAGCAGCCAGTAAATACAAACCCACAGGCCAGAGAAGTGCTCGTTCATTTCCTTATGTGATGTGACCAGAGCCCTTGGTCTCTAGTGCGGGGTAAAGCTGTTCGCACGGGGACTACAGCTCATTCTAATATTAACCTCTACAATCTACATGTTTACCAGATTTGTGTGACTGTCATGTTACTGATCACCTGTGCTGCGAACTCGTGCTACATGTGGTGTTGGTCTGTAACTGAATTTCTCATACCTTTCTGACAGAATACGTCTTTGCACAGGTACTTGCAATATTTCATTGATTTAATCCTTTAGGTAAACACAGTCATTCAGAACTTTTGTTGTGCGTAAAGTGCTGTATATAACTTGAAAGATGTGTTTGTTTTCAAATAAATCGAACAGAAACACGGTTCGAAACACTGATCACACGCTTTGTTTACCGCTCTGTATAACTTTGCATCTTTTACCACTGTTGCTACCTCTGTCCACAGCTTCGCACCAGTATTTTACTAATAAATCTCTGAAGCTGGCAGTTATAAAGAAATCGAAGCAGTTCATGCACGCGTCGTATACACAAGCGCCTTTAACACAATATTCAGTATAGATGTCCCCTGTGTATACCTGTAATTAATTCTTTATTTAAGCCAAATCCTCTGTTCATTCACTCTGTGACCATTACGGCATCGAAACAGAAGATAAGAGAGAGAAGCCCGAAACACTGATTTCCATCTTCGGAAATCGTTTAACTGCGGAAGATCGTAACGCGGTCCCTCCCTTCAATCGTCGTACGGGTGTCGAAACTGGAGACACTGAGGTATCCGATAGCAGAATGGAGGAGCAACTACAGTGGCTTAGTAGTGGCAAGGCATTAGGACGAGATGAGAAGCCTGTAAGATACTACGAAGTTTGTGCGAAAGAACTTGTTCTCCTTCTGGCGCTAGGTTATCGTAGATCGTTGCAGCAAAGAAGAGTATCTAGCGACTGGGGGAAGCGGGGAAGACGAAGCTCATTAACGTTTTCATTAAATGATGCACATAGTTACAGACCTACATCGTTGACATTAATGTGTTGCAGAACTGTGCAACATTTTTTTCTGCTGAAGAATTTTGACATTTTTTGACAGTGAAAATCTTCTCTGTAAAAGTCAACATTTTCCGAAGAGATCATGCGAAACTGACCTCACTCTGTTCCTCTATGAGATCCACAGCGCTGGTGACACCGGCGCTCAGGTTGATGCTGTGTTCCTTGACTTCAGGAAGGCATTTGTCACAGTCCCACAAGGCGGTTTTGTGGAAAAAATAAGAGCTCACCGGGTAGCGGACATATTTGCGACTGGCTTCTAGGCCTCCCTGCAGATAGAGCTCAACACGTTTCTATTAACGGAACAAGTTCAACAGATGTAAAGGTAATTTCCAGAGTACCTGAAGCAAATGTGACAGGACGGTCACTGTTTACAATGCATCTAAAACGTCTAACAGAAAGCGGTGGAAGCTTCTTAAGACTGTTCTTAGATGATGCGATTTCTATAAGAAAGTAGCAGCGCCAGAACACAGCATCGATTTGCAAAACGGCTTGCACAGTATGGATTAAAGGTGCAGCCACTGGTCGTCCACCCTGAACGAATGTCAACATACACTGCATACATAGGACAGTAAATCCACTACTATACAGCTACACTGTTGATGACAAATTTCTGGAAGCAGTACCTACCGTAACATATCTGTGTGTAACCATCCACACTGACCTTACGTGAAATTTTCACGTTAAGCAAATACTAGGCAAAGCTGAAGCCACATAGATTCACAGGAAAGAACTGTCCAACAAACATGGGATCTAAAATACATTCGTTAAGAGTGAAAGGTGGCTACACTGAGCCACAGCGACAGAGATTGCGCCAAAGAGTATTATTCAGCCGCCTCCACTGGCAGTGCTTTTCGAGAAGTCGTGGTGGAGAGTTCTTATCGAGAAGTCGTGGTGGAGAGTGCTTATTGAGAAGTAGCAGTAGGCAGTGCTTGCTGAGATGTCGTAGTGGAGAGTGCTTATTGAGAAGTAGCAGTGGTGAGTCGTTGTTGAGAAATTCCCATGGAGAGTGCTCGTTCAGATGTTGTCATATTGTTTTGATGGGCTAGACATCAGATATTGTTGGATTGGGGATGCTGTAATGATTAGAGTGTGCTTTTCGTCAATATATATGAAGGTAAAAAATTCCTTTTTTTTTATTATTTCAATGTCTTAAACAATAGTGCCTCTTGGTCACAGGTTCAGTCAACAATGCATCTGGCTCGTGTTCTTGTATTAGACTGTATTTCATATTTCTATGTGCAATTATAGTATTTCTGGTTTTTTTAATTACTTCGGTATAAATGGTGTTTAAAATATCTGGTCTTATTGAGGAAGAACCGTGCCAGATGTGTACGTTGAATCACACTTCCACACACAGAACGGCGACGCTTGTGCCTTGTTGTTTCGTAGGTTTTATAGTTGCTGGGGAATTAATTTATTAACTGTGTTAACGGAAGTTTTCTTTCGTTCCTTGTTGTTATTCTATGCAGTCAGATTGCCTACTATACCAGACAGGGCAAACCGGTTACGAGACTGTGTAACCGGACAGTCAGTTACTAAAATTAAAAGTATTTGTATTCATTATATTTAATTAAGCCCCCATGCAAGAGCCATAGACCTGTTCATCTTCTATTGAACAAGTGCCCATAGCTCTTAAGGTATGGTTTTCAGGGCCAGTGTTCACTGTCACAGGTATTAGAACATCTGTAGCTCACAATTTTGACTGTCGTTTCTGGATCAGGGCCCCTTACCTTAAATTTTTACATGTATCCCTCTCTGTCATCCTTCACCCACTCTGTCCAGCAGCACTTCCCACTTTTAAAGACCTGGCGCCTTGTTTATTGTTATTGGAAGCAAAATCTTCGCTAGGAACTGAAGTCGCTTAAAATAAGTGGGAAAAAGGTTTGCGATCATTGGTGTACTGGTTATGAGAGATCTTTCTGGACCTGTAAGAACCGTACCTTCACTGAAAATACTTCGCATTGTTTTAATAAGAGAATATGAATGTAGACCAAGTCAGTAAAGATACTAACGCAACTTTCCTGTATTCTGTTAAGACCGACAACAGGGAACAAAACAAAACAGCTCATTGTTGTGTGTACATCTACAGTTTCAAAACTAATGTAATGATGAAGAATATATACAGGGTGTTTCATTGAGAGTGACCGGGCCAAATATCTCACTTTACAAGCATCAAACGAAAAAACTATAAAGAACGAAACGCGTCTAGCTTGAAGGGGGAAGCCAGATGGTGCTTTGGTTGGCCCTCTAGATGGCGCTGTCATAGGTCAAACGGATATCAACTGCGCTTTTTTAAAAATAGGAACCCATATTTTTATTACATATTCGTGTAGTACGTAAAGAAATATGAATGAATTTAGTTGGATCACTTTCTTCGCTTTGTGATAGATGGTGCTGTAATAGTCACAAACGTATAAGTACGTGGTATCACATAACATTCCGTCAGTGCGAACGGTATTTGCTTTGTAATACATTACCCGTGTTAAAATGGACTGTTTATCAATTTCGGAAAAGATCGATATCGTGTTGATGTATGGCTGTTGTGATCAAAATGCCCAACGGGCGTGTGCTATGTATGCTGCTCGGTATCCTGGACGACATGATCCAAGTGTCCGGACCGTTCGCCGGATAGTTACGTTATTTAAGGAAGTGTTCAACCACATGTGAAACGTCAACCACGACCCACAACAAATGATGATGCCCAAGTAGGTGTTTCAGCTACTGTCGCGGCTAATCCGCACATCAGTAACAGAAAAAATTGCGCTAGAATCAGGAACCTCAAAAACGTCGGTGTTGAGACTGCTACATCAACATCAATTGCACTCGTACCATGTTTCTATGCACCAGAAATTGCATGGCAACGACTTTGAACGTTCTGACATTGGGCACAAGAGAAATTACGGGATGATGACAGATTTTTTGCACGCGTTCTATTTAGCGAAAAAGCGTCATTCACCAGCAGCGGTAACGTAAACCGGCATAACATGCACAACTGGGCAACGGAAAATCCACGATGGCTGCGACAAGTGGAACATCAGCGACCTTGGCGGGTTAATGTATGGTTCGGACTTATGGGAGGAAGGATAACTGGCCCCCATTTTTTCGATGGCAATCTAAATGGTGCAATATATGCTGATTTCCTACGTAATGTTCTACCGATTTTACTACAAGATGTTTCACTGCATGACAGAATGGCGATGTACTTCCAACATGATGGATGTCCGGCACATAGGTCGCGTGCGGTTGAAGCGGTATTGAATAGCATATTTCATGACAGATGGATTGGTCGTCGAAGCACCATACTATGGCCCGCACGTTCACCGAAATCTGACGTTCCGGGATTTCTTTCTGTGGGGAAAGTTGAAGCATATTTGCTATCGTGATCCACCGACAACACCTGACAACATGCGTCGGCGCATTTTCAATGCATGTGCGAACATTACAGAAGGCGAACTACTCGCTGTTGAGAGGAATGTCGTTACACGTATTGCCAAATGCATTGAGGTTGATGGACATCATTCTCAGAATTTATTGCATTAATGTGGTGTTTACGGGTAATCACGCTGTAACAGCATGCGTTCTCAGAAATGATAAGTTCACAAAAGTACACGTATAGCAATGAACAACCGAAATAAAATGTTCAAACGTACCTACGTTCTGTATTTTAATTTAAAAAACATACCTTTTACCAACTGTTGGTCTAAAATTGTGAGCCATATGTTTGTGACTGTTAAAGCGCCATCTATCACAAAGCGAAAAAAGTGGTCCAAGTAAAACATTCATGTTTCTTTACGTACTACACGAATATGCAATAAAAAATGGGGGATTCTATTTAAAAAAACGGAGTTGATTTCCGATTGACATGAGACAGCGCCATTTATCGGGCCAGCCATAGCGCCATCTGGTTTCCCCCTTCAAGCTAGCAAAGTTTCGTTCTTTGTAGTTTTTTTCGTTTGACGATAATTTCGTGAGATATTTGGCCCGGTCACGATCAGTGGACCACCCTGTATAGGAGGAATTCACTGAGGCACCAGAGAAACTGGTATAGGCATGTGTATTCAAATAAAGAGAATATGTAAACAGACCGAATACACTATAGTCGGCAACGCCTATATGGGAGAAGTGTCTGACGCAGTTGTTAGATCAGTTACTGCTGCTACAATGGCAGGTTATCAAGATTTAAGTTAGTTTCAACACAGTGCTACTGTCGCGCCACGAGCGATGGGACACAGCATCTCTGAGACTGCGATAAAGTGGGGATTTTCGCGCCACGAGTTTAATCAGGCTGCTTGGTTCAGTGACCGTTTATAAATTGAAAATCAGCAAATGCGACGTCGGTCACACTTTTTTTAGTGTTATTGACCACGTTTCAACACTTCTAAGAGTGCCTTGATCAGAATTTAGGAATACAAAGTGGCTTGTAACATAATTACAAATTTATGGAAGAAAATCTTATATATATAAAAGGGTAAGTACTGACTAAGAAAATTAGAGAGAGACAGTACTCACATGTCACGTATAACATAAATAACAAGCCAGAAGGGCTTTAGTCACAAAAATTCAAAAAGAATGTGTGAAGGCGAGCCTCTAAGGCTAGGCGCAAATTGAGACGCGTATAGCGCGTGTGGCGCGACGCAGCGAGCGCGCGTTTTTGTAACGTCACAGTTTCCAATGGGACCGCGCAAATTGCGACGCGACGCGACTGGGACGCGACACGCGCCTGCGCCAGGTCGCGTGGAGTTGTGGTTGAGGCACAGTTTCTCGCGCCGCGCGTCGCACGTGACTCGCCAACACCGTGGGAAATTTGAGGCGGGGAGCGGAAAAGTAGCCCTGCCATATGCTCACATCGAAACGGCGCATATGAGCAATGGTAATATTGCCCATACGATAAATTTTGCCTTACTGTGTACTGAATTTTATTGCCTTTGGGTAGTATTTCGTTTTTCGCCATTTAAACGCGCCAGCTTTCTTCGTTAGCACGTTATACTTTCCTGTTATTAATATCCGCATAGTTTTGTTTTGTTTTTCTTCTGTCAAGAAAAATGTATGCTTCAGTAACTGATGAGCCATTGGCCGCTGGAATTGCACCATATGCCTACGCGATGTTTTCAGATCCCAACAAGGGGCAGAGGGTAGTGAATAAGGAAGCAAGGAATATTATAAAATCACGTTATTAAGAATCAAGGCAGGAAAGTAAAACAAGGTTATCTTCTCGCTGCCTAGTAAGCTAGCGTATCCGTACGATCTGTTACAAAAATTTAGAAAGGGATATTCTCCACAGGTGTGATCCCTTTGTGCTTCTGGTAAAAAGCGTCCAAGATCTGAAGTATAGAAGTCTCACTGTGATTACACTGATATGGATGTAATAATGTAATACGACACACTGTACTACATGCATGTGAACAACATATTTCCACTGCTAGCTAGAAACAGTCGAAAAGCAGTCACAAATAACAATGTTTTAATTGGTTCGCCGTGACGAGAAAAAGCATTTCAATTGTTGCATGGATAATATCAGCATTAATAAACTAATTATACATCAACAGGCTACACAAATGAAGAAAATTGTCGGTATTATTACGAAAGTAGGAATATCCTAAAAGAGTGTTATGATTAGATATATTTAATTTGTTGAAATGTGCTGCTGACAACAGCAGATCTACTTTCATGACAATGTTTTTCGAACTCCATCTCACAAGGCACACATGGCTAGCTTGTGCATTCCTGTCGCGCGCATTATCCTTCGCTGCTGACAATACACTGACCATTGTGTTGTGCGACGGATCAATTGTTTATTTTTCTCAATAACAACTATTTTATTCGCGATCACGCATTGTCAGTTTGGCAAGCCCTAGGTGAGTAAACAGTATCTGGCATGTGTGTATCATTCCGCCTGATGGAACGCTCGTCACTATTTTAATACTGCTCGGATCAAGAGAAGGAATAAAATCCTTTGGTAAGCTTCCATTCCCATCGCTCAGTGTTAAAAATACGATGGGTTACGGAGATTCCACCAAAATTCCAACAGAATTGCCAATCTGTTTTTGTGTGACTTGTTAACCTTTTCTCATTCGAAGAAGCATCATCATTTATGAGTAAAGGTCACATTTCTCTTGGTGACTGGTTTAATTGTACTTTCTTTGTCACAATGTAATTTGCCAAACTCATCTCACAGCAACTATTGCGACAGAATTCCGAAACGGAGGGCCTCATTAAACAAGTAATTGGCAATCACAGAGCTCAATAGCTTACGAAAAACCTCATAGTATCGGTTTGCAGTAACATAAAAGAAGAAATTTCATATTTATTTTCATACTAGGAAGCTCTTGATTCGCTAGCTGTCGATAACTCTTAAGAAATTACAGTCATTGGAGTGAAATAAATAAAAAAAGAAGTGTAAGTGGTGATATCTTGCACAGATAAGAAAGTTCCGTGTGTTTAATAATTGGCAAAACACTCTCCTCCTTGTGTGCTATCATTCGCCAAACTTTCGTTTCGATGTCTCGAGCGGTTTAGGAGATACGAGAGATGTTGCGAGTATTTCATTCTCGCGGGCGTGAGATCGGAAGTGAGCGCACTATCCATTTTCTCGAGATCGGAGGCAGATAGAGATCTCCTCCCAAGTGTAAACAAAAATTCAGCATGGTAGCTAAATTTCATACGCAGCAACACATCGTGTAATACGCACCAAACGCCGACCCCTAATTTTCGTTGCAGACTTTTTGAGTTTTGCGTAGTGTCTTACTAAAATGTGTACATCACAATAAGAATGGTCATTAGCGAGGTGATGGGCACTACGTCACGAAGCTGACATATAACGCTACAAGTAAGGCAAAAATCATATATTTTCAGAGAATAGTTTCTGTAAAATCGTTTGAGAAAGATAAGAGGTTGCGCGCGCTTCGGTTCAGTCAGCGCAGAGCGTCGCCAGTCGGCGCGTGCGAAGTATGGTGGACGCGTCGCAATATGCGCTGCACCCGCGCGACCCGTGCGGCACGTGCGTGTAGCGCTGTAGTGTCGTGTCACGTCACACGTGCTATACGCTTCTCAATTTGCACCTAGCCTAAGGGCAGCTCATACCTGTGCAGACACAGGTTGCAACCTGTGTGATCACTTGCAGCCATTCATGTCCATTATGCATTCCAACGGGCAGTTCCAGCAGTACAACGCGACAACCCACACGTCCGAAATCGCTATAGGGTGTCTCCAGGATCATTCTTCTGAATTTATACACTTCCGCTAGCAACGAAGCTCCCCATACACGAACATTATTTAGCATATCCGGCATGCCTTGCTACGACCTGTTCATAAGAGACTCCACCCTCTCGTACTCTTACGGATTTATGGACAGCCCTGCATGATTCATGGTGTCAGTTCCCTTTAGCACTACTTCAGACATTAGACGACTCCTTGCCACGTATTGTTGCGGCACTTCTACGTGCTCCCACGGACCCTACATGATATTAGGCAGGTGTACCAGTTTCTTTGGCCCTTCAGTGTAATTAATGGTTTAAATGCCTTGCTATCATCAACCTGGCAGCGAAAAAGAAACCGCACATTTTCACTACACTGTACATGACAGCATTTTCTTTTTGCAGTCGGTTTTAACAGAACACATATACACAGTTCCTTAAAAATTAGTCTAGAACTTTTCAATAGTTTTGATAATAACGGGATGTATAGGCTGTATGGGCTGTCTAGAGGACCAAACCGAGGATAGGAACTCGTGTCTGAAAACGTCAACTAGCGACGTAATACACCGTCGATGTTAAAGGCACCGGCGCCTGCTTCCTGACCGTCCCCTCGGCATCAAACTTGACTTTCTACGCCTCCGGACCGTAGGCGGAACATCTCAGAGTGTTGTTGGTTATTCAGTGATCGCGACTGATGATCACTATAGCCAATGGAAGAGTTGGCGCTAGATGCTGTGTAGACAGAACTATGAATGCGATGCTCGATCGCGGCTGATTACCACTATAGCCAGCGGAAGAGATGGCGCTAGATGCTATGTAGACAGAACTATGAACGCGATGCTCTGTTGCATGGGTGGATGACTGTTCCACACACGGCTTATCCAGATGCAGTTTATTTTTCCCTGTGTACCGAAAAACACTGGAGATTATAGAGAATTCCAGGAGAAAAGTAAACCGTTGATGAAAATCTGTGTCAAAAAGATCACATTCATGGGAGACAACACCTATCTTTGTAGCAGCTACCTCTATCTGCTCCACCGCCTACGGTCCGTCAGCTTAGAAAGTCACGATTTCTGCCTAAGGGTGGCGTGGTGGGAGGAACCAGCGTCTTCAGCTTCAAGCGTCGTTGAACATTTCCTCCGACGATTCCCTGTCCTCGATTAGTTTTTCAAATCACCTTCTATAACATTTCGAAAGTTGTCGCAACTACAGTTTTGGAATGATATAGAAATTTACTGAGGTAACTTACAGAATCGGTAGCTGTATCACATTGTTGTGTATTTTCGCTTCACGACTCGAACTCTGCAACGACTGTTCGGCGTAAATTTCGCACAGATGACGCTACAGGACCGGAAAGCAGGCCTACAATTTATTCTTGGCGCAAGAACTTTGTTGAGGTGGCTTGACACTGTAACGCGATAAATCACCAGGTCACCCGCGTGTTTATGATTAGACTACCAGTGGGTTGTTTGCCGCAACACAAATGGTAGTCACATCGAACCAACATGACCCTTGACACTTTTATGCGAAAGTCCAGGTTGTTTGCTACAAAACGTCACATCTTCCGATTCTGTAAGTTGTTGTTGTTATTGTTGTGGTCTGTTGTGGTCTTCACTCCTGAGACTGGTTTGAGGCAGCTCTCCATGCTACTCTATCCTGTGCAAGCTTCTTCGTCTCCCAGTACCTACTGCAACCTTCATCCTTCTCAATCTGCTTAGTGTATTCGTCTCTTGGTTTCCCTCTACGATTTTTACCCTCCACACTGCCCTCCAATACTAAACTGGTGATCCCTTGATGCCTCAGAACATGTCCTACCAACCGATCCCTTCTTCTAGTCAAGTTGTGCCACAAACTTCTCTTGCTCCCAATCCTATTCAACACTTCGTCATTAGTTATGCGATCTACCTATCTAATCTTTAGCATTTCGAAAGATTCTATTCTCTTCTTGTCC
The DNA here is from genome assembly GCF_023864345.2 of Schistocerca serialis cubense. NCBI lineage: Eukaryota > Metazoa > Arthropoda > Insecta > Orthoptera > Acrididae > Schistocerca > Schistocerca serialis. The sequence continues at coordinate 769,480,885 of NC_064642.1, read as the reverse complement.
AAAATATTTATCGTCCATGTTTCACTTCCATATATGGCTACACTCCATACAAATACTTTCAGAAACCACTTCCTGACACTTAAATCTATACTCGACGTTAACAAATTTCTCTTCTTCAGAAACGCTTTCCTTGCCATGCAAGTCTACATTTTATATCTTCTCTACTTCGACCATCATCAGTTATTTTGCTCCCCAAATAGCAAAACTCCTTTACTATTTTAAGTGTCTCGTTTCCTAATCTAATTCCCCTCCCTAATTCGACGGCATTCCTTTATCCTCGTTTTGCTTTTGTTGATGTTCATCTTGTAACCTCCTTTCAAGACACTATCCATTCCGTTCAACTGCTCTTCCAAGTCCTTTGCTGTCTCTGACAGAATTACAATGTCATCGGCGAACCTCAAAGTTTTTATTTCTTCTCCATGGATTTTAATACCTACTCCGAATTTTTCGTTTGTTTCCTTCACTGCTTGCTCAATATACAGATTGAATAACATCGGGGAGAGACTGTAAGTTAACAAAATAAATTTCTGTATAATTCCAGAGTTGGAAAGTCCTTTCGGACTCACCCTATAACCTGCGTGTATACGAGTGTTTATTAGTGCATCGGGCGAAAATGTGAAGTAAATCAGTCAAGAACTTTTCGAGTTACTTACAGCAATGCTAAACCACATTTGTCTTTATATGGTAGTATAGATTATCTGGCATTCTGTATAGTCATCATCATTAATATTGTGTTTGGAATCAATAATGAAAAACACCACACAGCTTTAATGTCGCAATGAGAAAATATTGAGTGACACATTGTAACAATACGACTCAAGATACACTCGTGGAAATGGAAAAAAGAACACATTGACACCGATGTGTCAGACCCACCATACTTGCTCCGGACACTGCGAGAGGGCTGTACAAGCAATGATCACACGCACGGCACAGCGGACACACCAGGAACCGCGGTGTTGGCCGTCGAATGGCGCTAGCTGCGCAGCATTTGTGCACCGCCGCCGTCAGTGTCAGCCAGTTTGCCGTGGCATACGGAGCTCCATCGCAGTCTTTAACACTGGTAGCATGCCGCGACAGCGTGGACGTGAACCGTATGTGCAGTTGGCGGACTTTGAGCGAGGGCGTATAGTGGGCATGCGGGAGGCCGGGTGGACGTACCGCCGAATTGCTCAACACGTGGGGTGTGAGGTCTCCACAGTACATCGATGTTGTCGCCAGTGGTCGGCGGAAGGTGCGCGTGCCCGTCGACCTGGGACCGGACTGCAGCGACGCACGGATGCACGCCAAGACCGTAGGATCCTACGCAGTGCCGTAGGGGACCGCACCGCCACTTCCCAGCAAATTAGGGACACTGTTGCTCCTGGGGTATCGGCGAGGACCATTCGCAACCGTCTCCATGAAGCTGGGCTACGGTCCCGCACACCGTTAGGCCGTCTTCCGCTCACGCCCCAACATCGTGCAGCCCGCCTCCAGTGGTGTCGCGACAGGCGTGAATGGAGGGACGAATGGAGACGTGTCGTCTTCAGCGATGAGAGTCGCTTCTGCCTCGGTGCCAATGATGGTCGTATGCGTGTTTGGCGCCGTGCAGGTGAGCGCCACAATCAGGACTGCATACGACCGAGGCACACAGGGCCAACACCCGGCGTCATGGTGTGGGGAGCGATCTCCTACACTGGCCGTACACCACTGGTGATCGTCGAGGGGACACTGAATAGTGCACGGTACATCCAAACCGTCATCGAACCCATCGTTCTACCATTCCTAGACCGGCAAGGGAACTAGCTGTTCCAACAGGACAATGCACGTCCGCATGTATCCCGTGCCACCCAACGTGCTCTAGAAGGTGTAAGTCAACTACCCTGGCCAGCAAGATCTCCGGATCTGTCCCCCATTGAGCATGTTTGGGACTGGATGAAGCGTCGTCTCACGCGGTCTGCACGTCCAGCACGAACGCTGATCCAACTGAGGCGCCAGGTGGAAATGGCATGGCAAGCCGTTCCACAGGACTACATCCAGCATCTCTACGATCGTCTCCATGGGAGAATAGCAGCCTGCATTGCTGCGAAAGGTGGATATACACTATACTAGTGCCGACATTGTGCATGCTCTGTTGCCTGTGTCTATGTGCCTGTGGTTCTGTCAATGTGATCACGTGATGTATCTGACCCCAGGAATGTGTCAATAAAGTTTCCCCTTCCTGGGACAATGAATTCACGGTGTTCTTATTTCAATTTCCAGGAGTGTAGATGTAACGGAACTTGAATAGCGTATTTGCCTCTATTGGTTACGGTAGAGAGATCGATCTTTCGGTCCTGTCTGTATATTATATATAATATTGCATGAATAAAAGCTGAGCAAGTGTAAAGCTATCGTTAAAAAATGCACGCCACGCGATTTGTTACGATTTGGTCGGTCATCATAATAATAACATGCTTTTGAATACAATTAAAATATAACGGCGATAGCTGTTTAGTGTTATTGGAAATAATAAATAGTAAATTAATGAGTAAGATAGCCGATCCTATAAGAAGAGGTAAAATTGGGCAGATTGAGATGTTTTGCTTTATATCGACGAAGCCGATGATACGGCGTCATTTTGTCGTTTACTCTTAGAAATAAACAAGTAAAGAAGTGCTAATTGTGCGTTGTGAAAAAATATAGGGGCGAGTTTTAAATAACTACGGTATACAATCAGAGTAACAAAAGGACATTTAGTTACACGAAATCGCGGATAGCGAAGTGTGGTCATTAAATTGAGTACACCTACAGGGCGGTCAATTCCGGGTTAAATCTATACGCATATCACGACGGACGCGGTATTGAGAACTTTTATTTTTTTAATTATATCGCGGAGAGCGGTCTCCAATTTATGAAAAGGAGAAAAACGTTAATTTTTACGCGAACGCTTAATGATAGCGGAACGGAGAGAAAAGTGTGTAATTGTCTTACGCCTAACAAACATTTGTGGAGGGCGGTGGCTAAACTAGAAGAGTCAATTACAAAATACTGTATCATTATCATTGACTGTTGGTGTCGAGCAACCAAAACCGTTCATCAAAGGGTTTCGATGGAACTTGGGAGTTAGGGTTCAGGCACTCGCATATACTCCACATCAGAGTGTGAATGAGTGGTGAATGCGAAATAAAACTGTGAACAAAGTTACGTTAAATAAAACAAAAGAAACAAGACAGTTTGGTCGTATCTGTTATTATTCCATAAACTGTAACATTTCTTATCGTTGTACGAAGACTTTATAGACGATCTTTATGACAATTTGCTTCGAAGGGATCTCGTTACGAGTTAAGTTTTGGGGGCCTGGACAAAAGGGGGTAGTTCGTAGATCCTAACTACTGCAGCTATTCGGGAATCAGATGATACCGTGACCGTTGTGTGTTGTTAATGACTTAAGGGGGGTAGGACATCAAACGGGCCGACTTGGAGCAGGAGAGGCACCGCAGGACATTTTATTTTCTACTGTCTATACTTTTACAAATAAATTCATAAAACTTTGTCAGCATGGCCGGGAAGGATTCATGATTCACACTCATAGGAGTGGAAGTGCAAAACCATAACAAAATAAATTTTTTTACATATGAAATTTCATCATATTTTCACTTACAGTTGGATGCATTTGTTGCTATAGGTACATTTCTCTTCACAAGTAAGAGATATTCTTTGATGAATTTTGCACAGCATACAAACTATACTTGCAGGTGTCTGAAACTCTAGAATTTTTCAAATCTATAAAAAACTGTGGTAAAAGTGAGATAATTAACTACAAAATTTGATTTCTTTTCTAAACATAAAGTTTAAAACGTAACAGCTCATTCATTTTTTCATAAATTAAATAGATTCTAGAGTTTCAGACACCTGTAAGTATGGTTGGTATGCTGTGCAAAATTCATCGAACAGTCTCTCTTACTTACGAATGGAAGTATACCTATAGCAACAAATGCGGCCAATAGTAAGTCAAATAAAATGATGAAATTTCACATGTATAAAAAAAATATTTAGTTATGTTTTTGGACTTCCGCTGCTACGAGTGTGAATCCTGAATCCTTCCTGGTCATGCTGACATAGTTTTATGAATTGACTTCGAAAAGTATAGACAGTGAAAATTAAAATGTCCAGTGGTGCCTCTTCTGCTCCAAGTCACTCGTTTGACGTCCTACCCCTCTTAAGGTTGATACAATGGTGTCTCACGGCAAGAACGACAAACCCGACGACGAAGGAAGATACCGTAGAACATGACGCTGTAATTCCATACGTTACCAATAGATATTCACGACCATGGAGAACTAAATTACTCATTGGAAAGATAGCAGTGTTCAGTGAGCAGATAACACGAAAAGCTCTTTGGGTTTGTGAAATACCATCCCACAATGTTAGGAGATCGATTTCTTCCCTTTAAGAAATTACGGCGATGTTTCTTCCGCCACGGCTCCTCTCTAGGGTTGCCACGATCCCCCCCCCTCATCCCCCTCCCCCCACCTCGTGTGGAAATTAGGTGGGAGCGCCAGCCGGCAGCCGGTGTGTTTTAACACGCGGGCGGCTCCGGCAGCAGCCAACGCTTTGTCCAGCCGCAATTTCCTGCGTGCGCGGCTTTGTGGGCCCGTTGCAGGGCGTGGCCGCTCATTATTAATGGGTACGTGAGCGCCAAGTTTATTAGGTCAATTAACGTCCGCTACAGCTGCGGGACTTTCACACCCTGCCTCCCTGTTTAGCAGCACACGGTTCGCCCATCTGCGTGGCGATTACACTGGGTGAGAAAAGAACCGTCAAGAAGCGTTTATTTGTGTTGTTCTCAGCAGTTGATTATATGTATACAGGGTGAGTCAGGAGCAAAGGGACATCTTCGAGGGAAGATAGTATTGGCGATTCTGAACAAAAAATTTCAAATGAATATATGCGCTTTTCTGAACCATATCCGACATACAGCTGTTTTCAACTTACGGACGTCAGTCGCCCTTCTTCACCAGCACTCGCATGTAAGTACAAAGGGATGGCCGTTATCGCTGAAACCACCGGTTTTCGATTATATCGTTTTCTTTCACGCTAGTTTAAACTGACTGTTGAAATCGCACAAAATATTTGGTCTCTTAAACAACCGATTTTCGGTAGTTTTTCCTATTATTTCCTGTAATAAAAGTAAAAATCTAACAAAGATTGAAAGACTCTGACTCTCTCAATTACAAGATGGTTATAATCAAAATATTGTATTAAATATGCAAACAAAAAGAAACTTTGGCAGTCCACCATTTAAGGTTTCTTGCGAAGAGTGGTAGGCGATTGTACAAAGGGATGGCCGTTATCGCTGAAACCACCGGTTTTCGATTATATCGTTTTCTTTCACGCTAGTTTAAACTGACTGTTGAAATCGCACAAAATATTTGGTCTCTTAAATAACCGATTTTCGGTAGTTTTTCCTGTTATTTCCTGTAATAATAGTAAAAATCTAACAAAGATTGAAAGACTCTGACTCTCTCAATTACAAGATGGTTATAATCAAAATATTGTATTAAATATGCAAACAAAAAGAAACTTTGGCAGTCCACCATTTACCGTTTCTTGCGAAGAGTGGTAGGCGATTGTACAAAGGGATGGCCGTTATCGCTGAAACCACCGGTTTTCGATTATATCGTTTTCTTTCACGCTAGTTTAAACTGACTGTTGAAATCGCACAAAATATTTGGTCTCTTAAATAACCGATTTTCGGTAGTTTTTCCTGTTATTTCCTGTAATAATAGTAAAAATCTAACAAAGATTGAAAGACTCTGACTCTCTCAATTACAAGATAGTTATAATCAAAATATTGTATTAAATATGCAAACAAAAAGAAACTTTGGCAGTCCACCATTTACCGTTTCCGGCGAAGAGTGGTATGCGATTGCATACTGAAACAAAAGAAAATCCGCCAGTTCCATTAATTCTAATTTTTCGAAACTCACCACAGAAGTCATGTAATCGGGAATCACACCATTATTTGAAACTTACGAATCATGAGTGCTAAAGGGTGAAAACTGAGGTTGAAGAACTTTGTTTTTCGTGTTAATTTACCCGTTTCGAGAGCTGCAAGCAGATAAAAGCGTATTATATAGACGCAGGCAAAGGATGAGCTTCTTATTATGTTTATCGTCCACTATGAATAAATTGTTGTTGTTTTTGATTTGCTATTGTTACCATAATTTCTCTTCTCTTTTATTATCTCATAGAAATGGTTTTTAAATAAATGAAGGTTTGCATTTCATTGCTACGTAACTTCTTAAAAATATTACAGACTAGGGTTGTCATGTATGGAAGTCAAATGTGGACGATAAAGAAGAGAATAGAAGCTTTCCAAATGTGGTGCTGAAAGGTCTCTGTTGGATTCCTTTGATGTTAATTTCTTAAATCTGTTGTCATTTATGGCATAAATTCCTATTCTAAATTTACTGTGGCGTTTCTGACTATCTGGGAGGAGACTGAGTAGTGGAACGTGTTACTTTTACACATAAACAAGAACGATCTGACACACCACTACACTTTAAAACACAGTTTATATGTAATTCATGTCACACAGTCTCATACGGAACCTACATCCGCTTTCTTTTATGTACTGTATATGATAAGATACTGTCATCCCCCTTCCCTTCTGTGTGAGAGGATGAATGAGCAAATGTATTTCTAGTTGCATGCTTGAGGGTAGCAGACAAGCCTGTCTGCTAGAGAACAGTAGGACCAACGTCGGAACAGGTAGCTACGCTTTCTCAAAAATGGTTCAAATGGCTCTGAGCACTATGGGACTCAACTTCTGAGGTCATTAGTCCCCTAGAACTTAGAACTAGTTAAACCCAACTAACCTAAGGACATCACAAACATCCATGCCCGAGGCAGGATTCGAACCTGCGACCATAGCGGTCTTGCGGTTCCAGACTGCAGCGCCTTTAACCGCACGGCCACTTCGGCCGGCGCTACGCTTTCTAAAAGCAAAAGGGTTCTATCCTTAGTATGGTCCTGTGCGTCCCTTGTCATGTTGGTATAGGAAGCTGCCCCTCTGGCCACTTCCGTTTGTATTTGTGAGCCACCCTCAGGAAGGGACCAGCTCAGTCTGTCCGCGGCGAGCGTCTGAAGTGGTAAGATCTCCGGCTAAGGGCGTGTCTGCTAAGTCCGTAGGACAATGGATTTCTTAAGTTCAGCCTAACTGAAAATTTAATCACCTTTATTTCAGGTTTAGCTATAAAATATCTAATGTTATCTTAAATTGCAACGCAGTGTATTTCGAGTGTGAAGTTCAGAATATATTCCGGTAGTTGCGTTGTCACTACTTTGTGTGTAAAGTGGAACCACGTGTTGATCAGTAACTCTAACTAAGATCATCAATCTCAAATGCGAATGTGCGTGAGATTATAACGTCTCGTCTTGACAATATTTTTCAATATAGCAACATTTCTTTATGTTCAACCCACGTGTGGCGTTTTTTTGTGAGGCCAGTACCACGTGCTTATACAATTGTTTGACCCATCAGGTTAATAGTAAGACGATAGTAACCAGTTCGAGGTTTTTCTTTTGTAAATTGCCTTTCTATCTAATTTATTTTAACTATCAAAATTAATGTGGAATTACACTCTTTGTGTAAACCAAGTTGACCACGTGAAGCATGTGGTGTAATCATCAAAGTAGCTCTCAGCTATTCTTTTCGGGAAGATTTCACAGAGAGTTAGTATGAATTTAGTATACCAGTGTGTGGTAATTACATGACGGACAGGGTTGCGCTACGAACGTAACTTCTTTGGGTGAGGAATCGGATGGTTGTGGTTAATTTCCTCTTGCATATGTTTCTACGTTCTTCGTGTGTTATTTTATGAATGCAGTGTTGTATGCAGTCTCCCAATCTTGGATCCATATTTGATGTGTTCCGTAAGATTACAATCTCACATTTTCACAATCCTAAATAAGGCACCAGCTTAGTTATGAATCAAGTTTAATATGCTGAAATTTCAATGATCAATGTTAAAACAAATTTCCAAATATAAACTGATTTATTTCTTTTTATTTAAATTCTCTTTTTTCATATATATATCACCGGTTGTCGTATGACTATTAAAAGATTATAATTAATGTTAGTCTGGTTGGGAGTTTGGTAAGCTAGACGGGATACCTGGTGAAACAGTTGCTCAGTAATGCAAGGTTAACTTCCCCAGACAGCTCACAGCTTTTAACCCACTTTTATGGTCGTGAATAGCAGCACCGCTTTCATAGCAAATTATAGCAACAACTTTACAGTGCTATAGAATGTCCATTATTATTATCCGGGCTGTTATGCCGTGGTCGGTTGATGAATTCTGTGGTGATTCCCAACGTTTCGTCTCCGACTGCGGCAGACATCTTCAAGGGGGTCCGTAGAACACACACACTGGCTCGCTACTGACTGCCGCTAAATTCCGTGTCCGCGCGCCCCCGCGCCGCGGCGTGACGTCACGTGTTTTGAAAACGTCAGTGCAATTGGCCGCTGTCCGTCGCCGTCGATCGCCGTTGCCATCACCCAGTAGTGGACGAGTGGTACACATCTTCTTTAACACCGGCATCCATATACCGTTTAATTTGACGCCCTTCTCCTTTCGGTTGAAATTATTTGGGTGTTTAGCGATTTCGATTGCCTCCCTGTAGAGCCTTTCGTAGTATCCGCTCGTGGCCGCTAGTACTTGCGTCTCCTCGAAACAAATATTGTGGTTCCCTGGCTGAAAAGCATGCTCCGCAACAGCTGATCGTTCCGTTTCTCCTCTGCTACAATTTCCCTTGTGCTCTTCCAAACGTTTAGAAACAGTTCTTTTGGTGGTACCCACATAAACATCACCACAGCTGCATGGGATCCTATACACTCCAGATTTTTCCAATGGTTTGCGAGCGTCCTTGGCAGGCCTAAGTTATTCCTGTATCTTCCCAGTGGGCTTGTAAATTACGGTAATATTCCGCTTCGTCAAGATCCTCCCTATTCTTTCCGTTACATTTTTAACAAACGGCAGGAAAACCTTAGATTTTGCAGTAGCCTGTACGTCAGTATGATTTCTGCGTAGCTACCTCAACGCACGTTTTATTTCGGCGGACGAATACCCGTTCTTCGTTAGTGCATTGTGGAGATGTTCCATCTCAGGGTCGAGCAATTCAGGTTCACAAATATTTCTAGCTCTGTCCGCTAACGTCTTGATAACACCCCGCTTCTGTTGTGGGTGGTGGTTCGAATTCCGGTGCAAATAACGGTCCGTGTGCGTGGGTTTGCGGTACACTGAGTGGCCCAAACCACCATTTTCGTTTCTAAACACAAGCACATCGAGGAAATATAGTTTTCCGTCTACCTCCTCCTCCATTGTAAACTGAATTCTTGAGTTTATACTGTTCAGATGTTCGTGGAACCGGCTTAGTTCCTCCCTACCGTGTCTCCACAACACAAACGTGTCATCCACGTATCGGAACCATACGTTTGGTTTCTTGCTGGCAGTACCTAAGGCCTGTTCTTCGAATTTCTCCATAAAGAAGATTGCAATTACGGGACTTAGGGGGCTTCCCATAGCCACGTCATCCGTTTGCTCATAAAACTGTTCATTCCTCTTGAAGTATGTGGTCGTCAAACAACACTAAAACAGCTCTAAAATATCGGCAGGAAAAATTCGATCCAGCTGTTCCAATACATCATTAAGTGGAACCATGGTAAACAGCGATACCACATCGAAGCTGACCAATATGTCCTCCGGCTGGACCACTACGCCATTCAATCTGCTGATGAAATGTGTCGAATTCCTTATATACGAGTCCGAACGGCCCACATGTGGTTTTAACAGCGTAGTCAAAAACTTGGCTAACGAGTAGGTGGGCGAACCAATGGCACTTAGTATCGGTCTTAACGGAACATTTTCTTTATGAATTTTGGGCAATCCATAAAGCCTCGGTGGTAGCGCAACCGAACTGCAGAGACCCTTCTGTACACTCTCTTCAATGGAGGGCTTTTTTATTAACCGCGACACAGTTCTGAGAACGCTGTTAGTGGGGTCCTTATTCAGCTTCCTATATGCTTTCGGATCCAGTAGATCCGTAATTTTTCTCTGATAGTCGGCCACATCCATAACCACCGTTGCGCTTCCTTTGTCTGCTGGGATAACCAAAATACTATCGTCGTCATTCAGGAGTTTTAAAGCTCTTCTCTCACCCACAGTTATATTACTTTTCGGCGGTTTTGCATTGGCTAATATTCTCACTGTTTCTATACGGATTTCTTCAGCTGTTACAGAATCTACACTGCGAATTCCTGCTTCTACATTGGCTATAATTTCTTCCGTGGGCACAAAACGCAGACTAACAGCAAAATTTCGTCCCTTGGCAAGCACAGATGTCTCATCGTCAGATAACGAACGTTTGGACAAATTGATAACGGTCCGGGAAACGTCTAAATGCCGAACAGTCTGATTAGGTAGCAAATTATCAAACTTCTTCTTCTGTCTACTAGAAGTCGTCAACATACGCTTCCCCATGGTATCATGCAGTAGTCTATCAATTTTATCCCAGTCACCGCTGCACAGTTTATTACTGATCGTAATGTGGAGAGACATTAACTTACAGTTTGTGCTTGCCAAGTCCCGTCGGGTCTGCTGAATGCGCTCTCGTAGTAAGGCCTCCTCAGTCCGTTTGAAAAAGCGTTGTGCCTTTCCCGAATAGAACAGTCGCTTTATCTTCAGAAACTTCGGTATAACGCAGACGGCTCTGCAACGAGACAGGAATGTGAGGGAACACAAAAGCTGCACTCTCTTCTTCTGGAGTCCTTCCAGGCGTCGCACTTATCTTGACTTCTCCTCCCCGTAGTGGCGTCTGATACTAAAATGTAAACTTTCACGGCCGGAAATATCATGTCCATTATAATAATCCGGGCTGTTATGCCGTGGTCGGTTGATGAATTCTGTGGTGATTCCCAACGTTTCGTCTCCGACTGCGGGAGACATCTTCAAGGGGGTCCGTAGCTTGATGGAAGGTCCAACACACACACTGGCTCGCTACTGACTGCCGCTAAATTCCGTGTCCGCGCGCCCCCGCGCCGCGGCGTGACGTCACGTGTTTTGAAAACGTCAGTGCAATTGGCCGCCGTCCGTCGCCGTCGATCGCCGTTGCCATCACCCAGTAGTGGACGAGTGGTACACATCTTCTTTAACACCGGCATCCATATACCGTTTAATTTGACGCCCTCCTCCTTTCGGTTGAAATTATTTGGGTATTTAGCGATTTCGATTGCCTCCCTGTAGAGCCTTTCGTAGTATCCGCTCGTGGCCGCTAGTACTTGCGTCTCCTCGAAACGAATATTGTGGTTCCCTGGCTGGAAAGCATGCTCCGCAACAGCTGATCGTTCCGTTTCTCCTCTTCTACGATTTCCCTTGTGCTCTTACGGCAAACTACATTTCCTCGATGTGCTTGAGTTTAGAAACGAAAATGGTAGTTTGGGCCATTCAGTGTACCGCAAACCCACGCACACGGACCGTTATTTGCACCGGGATTCGAACCACCACCCACAACAGAAGCGGGGTGTTATCAAGACGTTAGCGGACAGAGCTAGAAATATTTGTGAACCTGAGTTGCTCGACGCTGAGATGGAACATCTCCACAATGCACTAACGAAGAACGGGTATTCGTCCGCCGAAATAAAACGTGCGTTGAGGTAGCTACGCAGAAATCATACTGACGTACAGGCTACTGCAAAATCTAAGGTTTTCCTGCCGTTTGTTAAAAATGTAACGGAAAGAATAGGGAGGATCTTGACGAAGCGGAATATTACCGTAATTTACAAGTCCACTAGGAAGATACAGGAATAATTTAGGCCTGCCAAGGACGCTCGCAAACCATTGGAAAAATCTGGAGTGTATAGGATCCCATGCAGCTGTGGTGATGTTTATGTGGGTACCACCAAAAGAACTGTTTCTAAACGTTTGGAAGAGCACAAGGGAAATTGTAGAAGAGGAGAAACGGAACGATCAGCTGTTGCGGAGCAAGCTTTCCAGCCAGGGAACCACAATATTTGTTTCGAGGAGACGCAAGTACTAGCGGCCACGAGCGGATAATACGAAAGGCTCTACAGGGAGGTAATCGAAATCGCTAAACACCCAAATAATTTCAACCGAAAGGCTTCAAATTAAACGGTATATGGATGCCGGTGTTAAAGGAGATGTGTACCACTCGTCCACTACCGGGTGATGGCAACGGCGATCGACGGCGACGGACGGCGGCCAATTGCACTGACGTTTTCAAAACACGTGACGTCACGCCGCGGCGCGGGGGCGCGCGGACACGGAATTTAGCGGCAGTCAGTAGCGAGCCAGTGTGTGTGTTTGACCTTCCATCAAGCTTCGGACCCCCTTGAAGATCTCTCCCGCAGTCGGAGACGAAACGTTGGGAATCACCACAGAATTCATCAACCGACCATGGCATAACAGCCCGGATAATTGTAATGGACATGATATTTCCGGCCGGGAAAGTTTACATTTTAGTGCTATAGAAGAATGCTGAGGATTAGATGGGTAGATCACATAACTAATGAGGAGGTATTGAATAGAATTGGGAAGAAGAAGAGCTTGTGGTACATCTTGACTAGAAGAAGGGATCGGTTGGTAGGACATGTTCTGAGACATCGAGGGATCACGAATTTAGTATTGGAGGGCAGCGCGGAGAGCAAAAATCGTAGAGGGAGACCAAGAGATGAATACACTAAGCAGATTCAGAAGGATGTAGGCTGCAGTAGGTACTGGGAGATGAAGAGGCTTGCACAGGATAGAGTAGTATGCACAGCTGCATCAAACTAGTCTCAGGGCTGAAGAGCACAACAACAGGGTTGTCATTCTGTAATGCAATGGATGTCCAGGGAAGACAGCGAAGCATTATCGTATAGACGAGGTGGGACCAAGTCCTACACGTACTCGTGCACATAAGCCGCGACGCACGCTAACAAGGATATTCATGTCCCAGCAATGCGGTAAAAATTGTCATGCATTGTGTTTGTTGGTCGTTTCTATCGGCGTTTTTATTGAAATAGCAATTATCGTGTCTCCCGGTTTCTATTATAATGCAATATTTCAAACCAATGCAGATTTTATGAATAAACATTACTCCTTTTTTAAAAAGCTTTATTTAACATCGAAGAATTTTAGCAGTGCTGGTATGACTATTTCATATTTCGGTTTTTCTGTCCAGTTATCAGTAAAAAGTATGAACCCTTGCTATAACCGATACCAAGCAAATACCGAAAAATACCGGTTATTCAGAAATAAAATGCCGGTATCGGTTTTCATTGGTCAGTTTTGCCCATCCCTAAAGCGACATCAGCCTACGTAGTGTTGTCTTTACTGGCTATGTTTATGCTTGGGCACGATAGGACGACGAGTTCTTCAACTGTACACGTCTCAGTGGTACAGCGTAGGCAAAATGCCACAGGATTCACACATGCGGAGTATGGTGACACGATCGTTGTGTAAGCCTTTTGCAGTGGGAATTCCAGAGCCACTGTTCGCGAGGTCAATCGACGATTTTCTAATCGCAGAGTTCCGTATAACAGGGTGTCCAGCAGGGTATCTGACAGATTGCGTGGGCGTTGTACGCTTACCAGCGAACATGGTGAATCTGAACGTCCCGTCCGACAGTTGTCAGAGAAGTTGAGAATATTCTTGTAATGGTAGAATGAAGCCCGACTATCAGCTCTTGAAGAATTCCTGCACAGCTTAGAATTAAAAAATTAAAAAAAAAAAATGAGTGATGCACGCAGGTCTGCATCAGTATCATTGGCGAGGTGTCTAACATCTGCATGTGGGACATGATGCCAAACGAAAGGAATTCTGTCAATGATCCATTGCTGTATTCCACGTACTCTACTCACTGGTAGGTCAACATTTACCTGCAATGGCATCAATAACACGTGGAAATCTTACCTGTGGACAGATGAAAGCCTGTGCGCTAGTATGGAAACAAATTTTGAACGATGTTTCTTTCTGAATTTGTGATGCTGTTTTATTGGATAATCATCTCAATGAAGTGCTGTATCCTGAGCTCCTTCAAAATCTGTTAGCAGAATACACAAATTGTATTGTTTTGGTAACACTACATCGTAAGTACTTTCACCACGACAGGGCACATGTACCTTCCGTACGGCCAGTGAGACAGTACCTCACTGAAACGTATCCTAGACGCTGGATCGGTCACCTTGGAGCTGTTTCTTGGCCGCCGAGGCCACAAGATCTTATTCTACTACATTACTTGCTACGGGCTTAGTTTAAGAGCGGAGTCTATAAGTACATAGTGGACACATTGGAGGAACTTCACGCACGTGTTTTACGTCCATATGCTGAAGTAAACAACCTTATGAATGAACCCAAATCAGCAACACTGCAGTTGTCTAAAAGAGCTACAAAATACATTGCAGTTGACAGTGGACGTTTTGAACATCTTTTGTGAGGAAATGTACACAATTATGCGGTTGTTTCCATTGGTTTCCTCGGACATTGTGAGAACAGTACATACGTTTATTCGACGGATTTTGTTCAGTATCGTCCGCAGCTCGTGGTCTCGCTGTCACGTTCTCGCTCCCCGAGCACTACGTCCCGGGTTCGATTTCCAGTGGGGTCAGGGATTTTCACCTGCCTCGAGATGACTGGGTGTTTGTGTTGTCCTCATCATTTCATCATCATTCATGAAAGTGGCGAGCTTGGACTGAGCAAAGGCTGGGACTTTGTACGGGCGCTGATAACCGAGCAGTTGAGAGCCCCACAAACCAATCATCATCATCATCATCATGTTCAGTATAATCATCAGGCCTCAAAGCTAGTAAATTTCGGAAAATTGGAAATTTGTTGCAAGTTCCTATGGGACCAAACTGCTGAGGTCATCGGTCCATAGGCTTGCACACTTCTTACCCTAACTTACACTAAGGAAAACACACAGCCATGCCCGAGGGAAGACTCGAACCTCCGATGCGGGGAGCCACGCGAACTGTCAGAAGGCGCTAGACAGCGCGGCTACCCCGCGTGGCTGAACATTTCGCCCTGATTCGCCCTGTATATCGGGGGTACCACACGAAAGCGAATACAACAATATCGAAATCTCGTTCTCGGAATTTTTCATCTGTGAGACGCAGGCTTGGCCCTCGCTTTTACCTTTGTGCGCATCTTATAAGATCTTTTCTCTACTGTCTCGACTGTATTATGACTACGAGTAGGCGTGCACAGGAGATGAACATCCAATATGATTACGAGAGAAGACCGCTGAAAGGATGGATGAATTTTGCAGTCTATGAAATTTCAGTAGGCGGGAGAGCTATCGCTACTGCACCGACACTGGGCGCTAATGACCATAGAAGTTTTGCGCCCTAAAACCACAAAAAAAAAAAAAAAAAAAACTGCACCGACACAGTTGTGCATGCAGCTGGTGGCGATCACTGTACCAGGGGGCAGGAAGGACACCACGTCGCAACGTGGACGCTGTCAGTCGCGTCATAGTGCAGATTAAACTAAGCCACTACGGCAGTATCGGCCCCCCCCCCCCCCCTACAAAAAAGTGTAAGTTATGGATGCCGGATGATGCCAGATAACGATGTTATCTCAACGTCACCGGCAAAGACTTCCAGTGTTATGTTACCCTATATACTTGTGGTAGTTAGATTCACGATCTTCAATCACTCCCCCCTCCCCCTGAAAACACCTGCAATTGATGAGGATAACTACCCTATGCTCACACCTTGGGCGATTCTGCAAGTTAATGTATGGTCATGGTCACCCAGCAGAACGCCCGCACTAACCAACTGCTTAGGAAATTGTGTGAGGTGTATTTAACGTCATGATGTAACGCCACCCCTCAAACATGGACCAATAAGATTCAAGCTCCCCCTCCATTTTATTATCATTTATAACAAGTACACTTGTGTAAGCCTCTTCATTCGAGATCTGTGCATCATTCGGGGAGGTTCGAGTTTGTTATAAACAGATTATTATGAACAATAATTCTATATTTGTAGGACCTGGAAATAATAACAGTTATTTCTTCCGCAGTAACACTTGTGTAAAATAATTTTTTTATTAAGATATTTTCTTTTGTGGTTTCATTTACAAAACTAGTTGTTTACGAAGGCATGCACTCACTGTTTTCCTTTTTTCCGCTATATGAATACACAATAATTTGTAAACCTAATTATTTTATAATTTTTATTGGTGTATTTACACACATTTTCTTTTGCGTATGCACATTTTGCAGGTGAGGACAAGTTAGGATGGAGGTGAATGTGAGCATTCGCATTTGTCAAGAGGTTTCATAAAATGAAGACGCTGTCCAGACGATTAGCTACCACATTTTGATTTCTTTATCTCCAAACCTTAGTGTTCAGGGATAAGGTGACTTGTTCTATGGCGTTAAAGTTTCTCGCAGCTGGACTGAGCTAGCAGGCAAGAGAGGGATCGCGTGGTAGGAATGCGCTCTCGTTGGCCTGCTCTGCGTCCACCAAGTGACCGTTTATAGACCTTCGGTTGGCTGGCGAAATAGCACCTCAGCATGTCCCTCGTCAGCAGTGTCTTTACTAGAGCGTCCCCTGCTCATCTGCACCCACAGTGGGAATACACGCACATGAGCTGAGCGTGGGTGTCAAGGAAGTTTCGTTACTGCACTCTTCCAGGTGTAGCCAGTGTTTCATCATAACACTTGCTGCCCGAATCATAATATATAATGGAGTAAAAATTTTGAAAAAATTCTTTCAGTCCAGTAAAACAAGGAATCCCATGAGTGCGGGGTCTTTAGCAAGGCTCCTTTGAAAGTGTTGTGTTAACAGTTATGACAGGAAAAATATTAGCGGCTAATGACTCACCATGTGCATCAAAATGACGACAGAAAATGAGTGCACAGGAGGTGCAGATCTCAACCGTCTGTGAGAGGTACGTCCTACATTTCACAAAAAGGACGTTATTGACATTCAAGAAACGTTCAAAACGAACCATTAACTTGCACCATGAACACCGAATAAAACATGGCGCGCTACAGGGATTACAAAGGTTCGCACCATCCAGATCGAAGATGAACTCATTGAGAACAAACCTTGCACGACATTCAACTAGGCATCCACTCCTAAAGAATGTACATAGAATCGTATTGGTGTAACTGGGTGATGAGAACTGATAGAATGTGATGGCATGCAGCTGAACCCGAAACGGTGTGTCGTGGACTTCATCGCGAAATTGGCTATACTAAAAGGCTGTGCCGGCCATGGCGTTCCAAACTTAACGCGTGCAGCGTGTGCGGGCCGCGGGCGAGCAGGCAAAGGCCCGGCCTCGGTCCTTCTCGGAAGTTCATGGAACATCGAATATTGCGGTGTAGCATTTTTTCAGTCGGTACAACTCTCTTCAGTTTGGCAGAATAGTAGGGTTAACGCTGTTTACCATTCGCTACTTGTTCGTGGTATGGAGGACGTTCACAGGTCCTGTGGCTGTTTGCACAGAAAAGTAATCTATCGATCTATCTTCAGAAGCCTTTAAAAGTGAATGGGAATGACAGAAGACAGGGATGAGAAATCTCAAAATATTTTATGGAGTTGCATAAGCAATGAGTACTCCAAATTTGTTACGAAACGACATTAAAATACAGTTCAGAAAGACTTTAAAGATATATTTGGCAATGAAGGAGCCAACAGGTTACAGCGACGGAAAGACGGGATTCATTGTTTTATATATGGTAGAGCACTTAGTGCTACATGTGAAGGTACGGGGAACGTGGATAAACTGGTGGTACGAATAGCAAAATTTCTAATGTCATACGGATTATTCTGCTGTTAGCTGCAACTGATTTCGATGGAACTGAAAGATAATGTGTGGATTATATATTACTGCAAAGCAGGTTGGTTCGTCAAGGGGAGTTACTGGAACGATTATTTTTTAAAGCTCGCTGTTGTTGAATTTATGAAGGATAAAGGGCCGCTAGAACGAAAATTACAACATCCGGAGTGGGCTGCAGACCTCACGTTTCAGGTAGACTTGACCGAACATTTCCCACAGAAAGTCATTGCAAGGGGACAAACAATTTATTTCTGATTTGGCGGGGATGCATTTAAAAAGAAAATCGTGGAGTACAAAGGACACCGTCGGACACACAGTCCAATCCCATAAGCTCATTGACGTTAAAAGAAACAGGAGGTTTTATGAATGCATTGTGACTTAGCAAGAAAAGTTCCATAAACGTTTTGAGAACAACGCCAATTTTCCTTTCGAGACCATTTATGTTTCAGCTGAAACCTCCCCCCCCCCCCACCCCCCCTTCGCATGTGCAGATGTAACTGATTGATCTGAAAGCTAATTCCCTTTTCGAATACAAATCGTTTTATCTTTAAAACTCTCCTGGACGTCTACGTTGCTCTCGTCATGTTCCCACCTCTCCATAATGAGGTTGCAAAAGTGCCATAACATGTCGACCATCAAATGTGTGTAAAAGACGTTTTTTTCGATTATAAAACTAAACATGTCACGATTACATGGCAACATGAACACGAAAACTGTGAAACGTTCTTCTTCTGTCCTTAACCTGACAGATAAAACTTAGATATCTTCAGCACGCCAAAAATAATTAGATGGTTATGAAAATCGGATTGGGTTTTGATCTGTGTTGAGAAATGTGAAATACCAAACCAGGTCATGCACAGTGTGATTGCATTGCCATTTAAATGCGACGGAATCGCAGTTCGCCTCTCCCCCACCCCTTCCCTTCGCCCCACCGCCCATGGCGATGAGGGAAACGTGCCAGTCATGCTGCATGCTTTGACAATCGGGTCAAGGAATGCTCGCGTGCCGAATTCTTGGCCGCCCCTGCTTTAAGGAGTAGCAGTAGATAGTGTAGTACTATGTTTCATAGGCACTAAACAAACCAAACACCCAGAGGCTGAATCTGTTCAGTGGCTCCAGCTGCTATGAACTGCAATGTGTAATTTCCTCTAAACGGATAAGAATTTTACGCGCAGACCAGGAATCAAGCAAAAGCAAGTTATTTTGAATAGCTATTGGCCAAAACCAGTGCTCATACCATAGTTGTAGCTTTCTTACGTCCATTTTCCCACTCTTGGTTGCTGTCATGTAAATATTCCCTACTGCCCTTGCAAGATCACGCACACGAGAAAAATCTAACTTCTCGCAGCACAATAAATCACTTTCTGGAATGTCATGAAAATGCGGTAGCTTTTCACGCATCTGTTGTCATGACTTAGTATCTCCTGAACTATTTGTAGTACTAGGACATAATTTTGTAGATGCATTGCGCTGAATATGTGGATGTTGTTGCGAAATTTATTGCAAATACACTTAGTATAACGGAAATAATACATTTAAAAGTCTTACTTGATGTGGCAGCATGTCAGTAACGGATATCTGTACTGAGGTTGGTTGAAATCGGTCCAGTCGTTTACGAGACGTGAAACACACACACACACACACACACACACCACACACATACACATACACACACACACACACTTTTACAATACGTCTGGGCAGCGCAGGCCTCTTCAGTTGCGGCTAGGCGACTTCGATCGCTCACGCTCGCTTGCCGCCTGGGCACTGAACGCTCACGGTAATTGTGATGGTCAGACTTTATTTTGTAGCGCAGGGGAAGATGAAACAGTATGCTGTCTTCAGAGGAATGACGGTGAGTTACTTTCCTTGTATCCATAGACGCAAGAGTATATACTCATACACAGTGCGCAGTATTTAATGTGGAGAGCAGCTGTTTCTAAATCAATGAAAAGTAGCATTATGGTCGAATTTGAAACTACGAAGTGGAGGCATACATCATCAGTTTACAAGACGTCAATGGAGATGGCTAGCTACATATGGAGCCTATGCCGTGACACGGAGATGCGATGTGAATTTTGTAATGAAATAAATCTTGTTGACTTTAATAAAAATATTCCTAATTATTAATTTCCATGATTTCGCAAGTTTGCAGCTACGGTTACATCTATGCATAATTACGGGAGCTACTTACAGTGTTGAGAACGAAATCTACCCACAGAAGCTCACTCGCAGGCTGCAACTTAAAAGACTATCTTCGAATTAGTAGTTCGCGGAAAGTGGTTCCCGCTATTGAGGCTCCAGTGAAAAGCAAAATAAGTAGAATTTATTGCCAACTAGTGTTTTTGTGATGAGCATGTGATTAAAATAATCACGAAATACAAGTTGATGTCAATTTAAACTTCGTGCGAAAACAGCAATCATCATTAAGTTGCGTCAGTCGTAAGACATATCATGTTTTAGTACTTAGCTGCCGCAGGCTCTTTTCCCCCTCAATTAAAAGAAATTTTACTCGTATTCTATTGTCATTTCTCATCAACGCAACAGTCTTGGGATTGATTAATTTGCCACGAGATGCATTAATTAGCAATAGAAAAGCGATATACCTCCATAGAAGTAACATTAGCCGTCGTAGAACAGACACATTGACAACAGTTTCTCGTGTCAAGTCGCCTTATTCCGAATCGCACTGCAGTCCGGTCCCCTCCTCTTTCCTCACCGCTACTCGCCGTCGACCGGCCGGTTGCCAACCTCCGAGGCATGAGCGTGAACCAGCCGACAAGAGGAGATCGGTACAGGCCGGGTATGCAGGAGAATGAAGACTCATCGGAGAAAGCCTACTAGAAAAGTTTGAAAGCAACGGTCACGAGGACCTCTTCTACGTGGAGGAAGTTGAGAAGGCCTTGTTCACCTTTTTTTTTTGTTCAGTCTTCTAACTGGTTTGATGCGGCTCGCCACGAATTCCTTTGCTGTGCTAATCTCTTCATCTCAGAGTAGCACTTGCAACCTACGTCCTCAATTATTTGCTTGACGTATTCCAATCTCTGTTTTCCTCTACAGTTTTTGCCCTCTACAGCTTCCTCTAGTACCATGGAAGTCATTCCCGCATGTCTTAGCAGATGTCCTATCATCCTGTCCCTTCTCCTTATCAATGTTTTCCACATATTTCTTTCCTCTCCAATTCTGCGTAGATCCTCCTCATGCCTTACCTTATCAGTCCACCTAATTTTCAACATTCTTCTATAGCACCACATCTCAAATGCTTCGATTCTCTTCTGTTCCGGTTTTCCACAGTCCATGTTTCACTACCATACAATGCTGTACTCCAGACGTACATCCTCAGAAATTTCTTCCTCAAATTAAGGCCGGTATTTGATATTAGTAGACTTCTCTTGGCCAGAAATGCCTTTTTTGCCATAGCGAGTCTGCTTTTGATCTCCTCCTTGCTCCGTCCCCCATTGGTTATTTTACTCCCTAGGTATCAGAATTCCTTATGTTCATTGACTTCGTGACCGTCAATCCTGGTGTTAAGTTTCTCGCTGTTCTAATTTCTACTACTTCTCATTACCTTCGTCTTTCTCCGATTTACTTTCAAACCATACTGTGTACTCATTATACTGTCCATTCCGTTCAGCAGATCATTTAATTCTTCTTCACTTTCACTCAGGATAGCAATGTCATCAGCGAATCGTATCATTGATATCCTTTCACCTTGTATTTTAATTCCACTCCTGAACCTTTCTTTTATTTCCATCATTGCTTCCTCGACGTACAGATTGAAGAGTAGGGGCGAAAGGCTACAGCCTTGTCCTACACCCTTCTTAATACGAGCACTTCGTTCTTGATCGTCCACTCTTATTATTCCCTCTTGGTTGTTGTACATATTGTATATGACCCGTCTCTCCCTATAGCTTGCCCCTACTTTTTTCATAATCTCGAACAGCTTGCATCATTTTATATTGTCGAACGCTTTTTCCAGGTCGACAAATCCTATGAAAGTGTCTTGAATTTTCTTTAGCCTTGCTCCCATTATTAGCCGTAACGGCAGAATTGCCTCTCTCGTCCCTTTACTTTTCCTAGAGCCAAACTGATCGTCACCTAGCGCATTCTCAATTTTCTTTTCCATTCTTCTGTATATTATTCTTGTAATCAGCTTCGATGCATGAGCTGTTAAGCTGATTGTGCGATAATTCTCGCACTTGTCAGCTCTTGCCGTCTTCGGAATTGTGTGGATGATGCTTTTCCGAAAGTCAGATGGTATATCGCCAGACTCATATATTCTACACACCAACGTGATTAGTCGTTTTGTTGCCACTTCCCCCATTGATTTTAGAAATTCTGATGGGATGTTATCTATCCCTTCTGCCTTATTTGACCGTAAGTCCTCCAAAGCTCTTTTAAATTCCGATTCTAATAATGGATACCCTATCTCTTCTAAATCGACTCCTGTTTCCTCTTCTATCACATCAGACAAATCTTCACCCTCATAGAGGCTTTCAGAGTATTCTTTCCACCTATCTGCTCTTTCCTCTGCATTTAACAGTGGAATTCCCGTTGCACTCTTAATGTTACCACCGTTGCTTTTAATGTCACCAAAGGTTGTTTTGACTTCGCTGTATGCTGAGTCTGTCCTTCCGACAATTATATCTTTTTCGATGTCTTCACATTTTTCCTGCAGCCATTTCGTCTTAGCTTCCCTGCACTTCCTATTTATTTCATTCCTCAGCGACTTGTATTTCTGTATTCCTGATTTTCCCGGAACATGTTTGTACTTCCTCCTTTCATCAATCAACTGAAGTATTTCTTCTGTTACCCATGGTTTCTTCGCAGCTACCTTCTTTGTACCTATGTTTTCCTACCCAACTTCTTGTGATGGCCCTTTTTAGAGATGTCCATTCCTCTTCAACTGTACTGCCTACTGCGCTATTCCTTATTGCTATATCTATAGCGTTAGAGAACTTCAAACGTATCTCGTCATTCCTTAGTACTTCTGTATCCCACTTCTTTGCGTATTGATACTTCCTGACTAATGTCTTGAACTTCAGCCTACTCTTCATCACTACTATATTGTGATCTGAGTCTATATCAGCTCCTGGGTACGCCTTACAATCCACTATCTGATTTCAGAATGTCTGACCATGATGTAATCTAATTGAAATCTTCCCGTGTCTCCCGGCCTTTTTCGAGTATACCTCTTCCTCTTGTGATTCTTGAACAGGGTATTCGCTATTACTAGCTGAAACTTGTTACAGAACTCAATTAGTCTTTCTCCTCTTTCATTCCTTGTCCCAAGCCCATATTCTCCTGTAACTTTTTCTTCTACTCCTTCCCCTACAACTGCATTCCAGTCGCCCATGACTATTAGATTTTCGTCCCCCTTTACATACTGCATTACCCTTTCAATATCCTCATACACTTTCTCTATCTGTTCATCTTCAGCTTGCGACTTCGGCATGTATACCTGAACTATCGTTGTCGGTGTTGGTCTGCTGTCGATTCTGATTAGAACAACCCGATCACTGAACTGTTCACAGTAACACACCCTCTGCCCTACCTTCCTATTCATAACGAATCCTACACCTGTTATACCATTTTCTGCTGCTGTTGATATTACCCGATACTCATCTGACCAGAAATCCTTGTCTTCCTTCCACTTCACTTCACTGACCCCTACTATATCTAGATTGAGCCTTTGCATTTCCCTTTTCAGATTTTCTAGTTTCCCTACCACGTTCAAGCTTCTGACATTCCACGCCCCGACTCGTAGAAAGTCATCCCTTCGTTGATTATTCAATCTTTTTCTTATGGTAACCTCCCCCTTGGCAGTCCCCTCCCGGAGATCCGAATGGAGGACTATTCCAGAATCTTTTGCCAATGGAGAGATCATCATGACACTTCTTCAATTACAGGCCACATGTCCTGTGGATACACTTTACGTGTCTTTAATGCAGTGGTTTCCATTGCCTTCTGCATCCTCATGTCGTTGATCATTGCTGATTCTTCCGCCTTTAGGGGCAATTTCCCACCCCTAGGACAAGAGAGTGGCCTGAACCTCTATCCGCTCCTCCGCCCTCATTGACAAGGCCGTTGGCAGAATGAGGCTGACTTCTTATGCCGGAAGTCTTCGGCCGCCAATGCTGATTATTTATCAAAATTTAGGCAGTGGCGGGGATCAAACCCGGGACCGAATACGTTTTGATTATGAATCAAAGACGCTACCCCTAGACCACGGGCACTCTTCCTCATCTTTACTGAAAGCAAAACACCAGAACGGGACCTGTAGAAATACTTTAATATCATCAATAGCATCTGTGGTTAAGTAAGATCTTTGACAAATGTTTGATGACAGGCAAGGGCCCCCTAAAGCGGAAGATCCCGAAAGTTGTCGTTATCAAAAGGGAGAGTAGATCCCTACCGTTACCAAGTTATATGTGCCCATACATCCCTTAGACGTGTTGGGCAAGGCACTCGAGAAGCTTCTCTGTGACAGTCAGATGAGCAGCCGCACTCTAGAGAGGTCTAAGCGACGCGGAGTGCGGCTTCTGGGTAGGCAAATCCCCTCAGGATGTCTTGAAACAGGTCTGTAACATTGGCCACTGGGCCACATCGACATATGTGGTCGTGGACACTGTATTTCGGAGACCTTTGACAGTCTAGGGGGTGGGGGGTCGGCCCTCTTCTCCCGCTTGCGGGAGACAGAGTATCCACGGATGGTTTATGATTTTCTGGTGGTGTGGGGATAATCACGGTTCGTGCTCTGTGGTGCCAAAAACAAAGGGCTGCCCAGAGGGCTCCTTGTGCAGTCTTTGCTTCTAAACACCTTGCAGCGAGACAATGCACTGTTGGGTGCCGTAACGTATGCTGATGACCTCGTCGTTCTGGTTCAGGGCTATAGCATAGATAGAGGGGCAAGCTACACTTGCCGTTAGCACCCTTGTTGACGTGTGTAATGACACAAAATTATCAGTAACGTTTGAGAATATTTCTCTTGGAGAGGGTGATATTTTTATCTCTCTAAAATGAACCTAAACAGCCTCGAGCGCAAGAAAGTTTTTCTATTTTTTTTTTTTTTTATTTTTTTTTTTTTTTACGTTGTCGGTATCGGTCTGTTTTAGACCATCTTCAGGCAGACTTCGCGCCAAGATGGTAGGGGGTGCCGGTGAACGTAGCGTTCGTGACGTCGTACAGCCACCAGCACCGCCTACCATCATGGTACGAGGGAGATGGTCTAAAACAGACCTAACCGGTAACTTCAAAAGAAAAACAGTTTGTTGCTGTCAAGACCGTTTACATTCATTTTAAAACAAAATTTGCATTGACCTTACTCAAAGAAAAATTAAATTACACCCCTAACTGGCAGCAAGATACCTTAGCGTTCAGCCGGCCGAAGTGGCCGTGCGGTTAAAGGCGCTGCAGTCTGGAACCGCAAGACCGCTACGGTCGCAGGTTCGAATCCTGCCTCGGGCATGGATGTTTGTGATGTCCTTAGGTTAGTTAGGTTTAACTAGTTCTAAGTTCTAGGGGACTAATGACCTCAGCAGTTGAGTCCCATAGTGCTCAGAGCCATTTGAACCTTAGCGTTCATATTAATGAAACATGCAGCTTTACCCCCCAAAACCGAGCAAGTCACGGCCAAATCCTTGGCATTGCTGAACAAAATCCTACATATGTGGAAGAGGCGGTTTCATTCACCAGTGAATGCCAATAACGTGTACCATGATTGCCCCCTTCCTCTGACTGTGGTGTACGTCTCCAGCATATCGGATCACAGACTTTTTGTAGTGTGGCCTGCCATGGCTATTAGGAAGATACGAAAGAATGTCTTGGTCACGTGTACATGTGCATTCGACACAGGACCTACTGGTTATAATGGGACGTTATAATGATGTTCTGTCCCTTAGCCCTAGGAATAAGGCAGAATGCTGCTATAGTTAGGCTCAGGAAACAAGATCTAGAACACTTTGCCACTTTCAGAGACATTAAAGGCAAGATCATGCGGATTTGCCAGAGCGAATGGGATGCCTCGAAACGGGTAGAAAGGTTCATATCCTTGTACATAACATCAAAAATCGATTGGCCATTAAGCATATTATACCAACACAGAGATTAGTAAAGTTTCTCATGGGACATAGCCTTCGTTTAGTTTATCTCCACGAAATAGGCAAGAGGCCACAGGGATAATGAGCTTTAGTGCCCCGGTGGAGAACAACCAGCAAAAATGTTATTGGAGTCTGTGGAATATTAACAGCTTGTCTCAGATGAAGGTCAATCACTGCAGCCCAGCAGCATAACTAATATCATAAACGACCCACAGATGTTTACCAGTTTTACCAACATAGCTGACAAAATATGCAGACACGCTCACCTTTCGTATAGGCAACGGCATCAGCGTCCATGGTCTCACAAGATGTCGGAAGCTAGGTTGCTTAGTAGCTAAGCTCGTACTGCAAACAAAAGGATTAGATAATTACCCGGATGAGACTTGAGGCATGGGCCGTCCCTGCAAGTTGGCAGCCTCCTGGAGTGATCCTTAGCGGGTAGATGGCTACCTCACCATCTGCTTATGTAATGAAAAGTGTAGGAGACTAAAAGTGGTGGATGCCATGGCTTCCCATGTGAGATATTCTGGTCACGGGAATTTCGAGTGTGGGTTTCTGCGAATGGTTGCCTCTACACTTCTCTAATTCCACACTTGTGTCAGACGAAAAAAAATCGAAATGTCGTGTGGCTAGGGCCTCCCGTCGGGTAGACCGTTCGCCTGGTGCAGGTCTTTCGATTTGACGCCACTTCGGCGACCTGCGCGTCGATGAGGATGAAATGATGATGATTAGGACAACACAACACCCAGTCCCTGAGCGGGGAAAATTTCCGACCCAGCCGGGAATCAAACCGGGCCCTTAGGATTGACAGTTACGCTGACCACTTTTTATTTTTTTCATTTTTTTGGGCCTCCCTTCTCCCCTCACAGCCCTTCCAAACGCTCACCTTGCTTTGCCTTCTTCGGCTAGGCTCTTTGCTTTTGTCGTTTTTGTTATTATTATCATTATTATTATGAGTCCATCCTTCTACCAACTTTTTTTTTACTTTTTTTATTGTATGTACTTTTTTATGTTTTTGATGCCAAGTCCTCATTTTTCTTGCTTTTTGCGAGTGCTCGGCCACTTTTTCTTTTTTTGTATCTTTTTGTTTTATTTTATTTTTTATTTTTTATTTTTTTATTTTTTTTTTATTTTTTATTTTTTATTTCGGCTTCTTAATTTTTTTTTCTGTAAGCTGGATGTCTAAATTACCTTAGCTAACAGAAATGAGAAATAAATGTTTCTTCTTAATATTAATTAAAGGTAATGAATCTTCCTCTTGCTAATGGAAAGATAAGTATATTAAAATAAACTGATACGTGAAGTCTCTCATCTTCATAAGGAAAACATAAAATCTTGCAACCCCTTGAAGAAACGTTTTTTTAGAACTTAAAACTTCTCCGCGTATGGCATAAGATAATTAAAAAAAATAAAATACAATACATAAAACTTGATGTCTACTTTCTTCATGAGGATATAGTCCTGTGCGTCTTGCCACGGACTTGATTTCTTTTCTGCAGTGTCTCGTGAAAGGATCGAAGACATTCCGGTTCCAGGTATTTGTAACCGTGCAAGGCTGACATCTCTGAATTCCGTACCAATCTTAATCTGTCTGTTGTTCTCTGTTTAATTTTATTCCATGATTCGATGTAGGAAGCATGCGTAATTTTTTTTGTAGTCTTTTGTCCGCATGAGATGATGGTGCTGAGTCGTTAGATACACCCAATAATCTTCTTTGCTTTTATTTTCTGCCTTCAAGATATAGTGCACTGTGTGCCCTTTTAGCCAGTTAACAGCATTTCTTTTCGTATCAGGGTATGGCACTGCGTCTGGAGTCAGAAAATCTGCGGCGGTGAAAACGGTTGGAGATGTTCTGTTAACGGTCGCTAATTTCTGCTTAACTATATGCCATATGTCTCTTACTCTTTCACACACGAATCGGTGTTCTTCAGTGTCAAGAAGGTTACATGACGCGCACAAGGGCGAATTTGTGAGATGTATAGCGTGCAATTTGGAATTAGTTGAAATTTTCCTGTTGACTGCATTATACCAAGTTGCTTTCACCTTAGAGGGTAAGTTCCGATCGTCGATATTTTTCCAAATTGCAGACCAGTCGTTGTTGGGGTATTTTCTTTCAATAATATTTCCGTCCTTAGCTTCCATCAAATATGTATAGATGTCCTTTACCCTCTTCAACTGCTTTTCTGAGAGCCTCGAGGAGATATAACTGTACTCAACGAGAAAAGTTTTCAGGTGACAAAGACCAGCTGGTATATGCTTCACATCTATAGGCGGCTGCATGCTTGTTGGAGCAATTTCATTCAGCAAGTGGGCTGTTAAGCTGTCGGGCATCTGTTTCCATTGCTTGCACATTCGACATACATATAACGCTCGTGACCTGTAACTGACATCAACAAGGTTTAAACCTCCTTTCCTTGTTGGGAGTGTTAGTGTATTGAACTTCACTTTGAAAATGTTGCCTTGGCATACAAAGCTTCCTATCGCGGATAAAATTCTTCTGGCTGTTTCTAATGGCATCGGAAAAGCTTGGACAACATAGTTAAGTTTGGATGTTATATACACATTTACTAGTTTGATTTTCTGTATCTCGTCCAGTTGCCTCATACTGTTTCCTTGTAGAGATGCTCGTATGCTTGCACGTAGTTTTTTATAATTGACGGCAATAGTGTGTTGGATGTTGCTCCTAAATTCAATACCCAAACATTTCAATGTGGATACTTCCGTCAATTGTCCCCGATTTTGCATGGATATTCCTCTGCCTAGGTTCATGATGCCTGACTTCCTTTTATTTAGTTTGGCGCCAGAAGCAAGTTCATATGTGTGTACAATCTGAAGAGCTTTCGCCACTTCTTCTTCATTTATAACCAGGACGCCCACATCATCTGCGTGGGCGTTGCACACTATTTTCTTGCCGTTTATACACAACCCTTGCAGGTGATGCGTGAGTGTCGCGAGGAGAGGTTCTATTGCTAAGAAAAAAAGGGCCATTGACATTGGGCAACCTTGACGTACGGATCCAGTCAATTCAATCTCTCTACTTAGTTGTCCGTTTATCATTATTCGTGCTACACTGTTTTTCAGAATTTGTTGAATAATCCTCACGAATCGTGGTGGAAATCCCATTACTTCCATGATACCAAGAAGATACTTATGATCGACCCTGTCAAACGCCTTCTCGAAGTCTAATGACACTAAAGCACATTTTATTCGGCATACATTTGCGGTTGATATTATATCCCTATATTCGCATATATTCTGATAGATGTTTCTGTCTTTGCCTACACATGTTTGGTACGTGCCAGTTACAGAGTTAATAACCATTTTTATTCTTCTTGCTAATACGCGGGCCATAATTTTGTAATCACTGTTGAGTAATGTTACTGGGCGAAGGTTTTCAATCGCTTTGCTAAGTGAGTTTTTAGGAATTAGAACTATGATCCCTTCAGGAAATTCTTTGGGAGCGGCAACAGTGCCACTCATGATTTCGTTGTACATACATAGCAACTTGCTTTTCATTTGTGGCCAGAACACTTGGTAGAATTCCACGGGGATACCGTCAGGTCCTGGAGACTTATTTTTAGGACTCTGTGCTATTGCGTCTTTCAATTCGTCCTCTTCTATTTCGGCCATGAGATTTTCTACTTGCTCTGTACTAATTCGTCGTGATACGTTTCTAACAAGATCACGCCGCGCCTCGTCGACGGTAGGTTTGGTGGACATCATATCTGAGATATACGCTCCTGGAAATGGAAAAAAGAACACATTGACACCGGTGTGTCAGACCCACCATACTTGCTCCGGACACTGCGAGAGGGCTGCACATGCAATGATCACACGCACGGCACAGCGGACACACCAGGAACCGCGGTGTTGGCTGTCGAATGGCGCTAGCTGCGCAGCATTTGTGCACCGCCGCCGTCAGTGTCAGCCAGTTTGCCGTGGCATACGGAGCTCCATCGCAGTCTTTAACACTGGTAGCATGCCACGACAGCGTGGACGTGAACCGTATGTGCAGTTGACGGACTTTGAGCGAGGGCGTATAGTGGGCGTGCGGGAGGCCGGGTGGACGTACCGCCGAATTGCTCAACACGTGGGGCGTGAGGTCTCCACAGTACATCGATGTTGTCGCCAGTGGTCGGCGGAAGGTGCACGTGCCCGTCGACCTGGGACCGGACCGCAGCGACGCACGGATGCACGCCAAGACCGTAGGATCCTACGCAGTGCCGTAGGGGACCGCACCGCCACTTCCCAGCACGTTAGGGACACTGTTACTCCTGGGGTATCGGCGAGGACCATTCGCAACCGTCTCCATGAAGCTGGGCTACGGTCCCGCACACCGTTAGGCCGTCTTCCGCTCACGCCCCAACATCGTGCAGCCCGCCTCCAGTGGTGTCGCGACAGGCGTGAATGGAGGGACGAATGGAGACGTGTCGTCTTCAGCGATGAGAGTCGCTTCTGCCTTGGTGCCAACGATGGTCGTATGCGTGTTTGGCGCCGTGCAGGTGAGCGCCACAATCAGGACTGCATTCGACCGAGGCACACAGGGCCAACACCCGGCATCATGGTGTGGGGAGCGATCTCCTACACTGGGCGTACACCACTGGTGATCGTCGAGGGGACACTGAATAGTGCACGGTACATCCAAACCGTCATCGAACCCATCGTTCTACCAATTCTAGACCGGCAAGGGAACTTGCTGTTCCAACAGGACAATGCACGTCCGCATGTATCCCGTGCCACCCAACGTGCTCTAGAAGGTGTAAGTCAACTACCCTGGCCAGCAAGATCTCCGGATCTGTCCCCCATTGAGCATGTTTGGGACTGGATGAAGCGTCGTCTCACGCGGTCTGCACGTCCAGCACGAACGCTGGTCCAACTGAGGCGCCAGGTGGAAATGGCATGGCAAGCCGTTCCACAGGACTACATCCAGCATCTCTACGATCGTCTCCATGGGAGAATAGCAGCCTGCATTGCTGCGAAAGGTGGATATACACTGTACTAGTGCCGACATTGTGCATGCTCTGTTGCCTGTGTCTATGTGCCTGTGGTTCTGTCAGTGTGATCATGTGATGTATCTGACCCCAGGAATGTGTCAATAAAGTTTCCCCTTCCTGGGACAACGAATTCACGGTGTTCTTATTTCAATTTCCAGGAGTGTGTTTATGAACAGCGTTTTGAATCTCATGCTGTTTTGTGTGCCTGGTCCCATCAGGTAACTTAACTTCTGTCAGTATTTTTCTGTTTCCTCTCTTATTCTCACGCATTGCATGGTACATAGCCGGTTCTTCCCCTTCTACAATGTTGTGTAGTCTCGCTCTGACTTTAAAACCTTCTGACTGTCGCCGCTTCAGCGCCAAAAGTTTTGCTTTGACTTTCTGAATCCGGCTAAAGTTCTCCATTAATCGTGTGTCCAAGGTGTACAGGTCTCTAAGGCAGCTAAAATAAAATTCAGTCGTCTTTTTAATCCAGAAACTTTTCTGTCGCGAGTAATCCATCAGCATCCTTCTTATTTTAGGCTTCGCACATTGTAACCACCAAGCTATGGCAGAACTGTATCGCGGGAATCGTTTCTCGCATTCTTGCCACACATTAGTAAATGCTACGCGACATTCCTCATCTTGGAGATGTGTAATGTTGAGTTTCCATATGCCCCTCGCTCGGTAAGTCTCTTGTTTTTCCAAATTTACTGTCGTGATGTACGCGGCATGGTCAGAAAACATAGTGGGCCAGACCTCAGACTGGAGTACATGGTTCTTAAGGTTGGACGACACGTAAATTCTGTTAGCCTGCTTGCTGAGTGACTGTTAAAATATGTGAAACCGGCCCGTGCGCCATGGGTATGTTCCCAGGTATCGGTTAACTGCATTTGGTGGACTATTCTTTCCAGTTCTACGGACTTGTTGAAATTCGGTGTCTGGTCTTTCGGGCTAAGTACAGAATTAAAATCGCCGGCTAGGATTATATAATCTTGACGTGTACCGAAGAGATGAACGATTTCCCTTCTAAAAAAATCCGCTCTAGCACGCCTGTTATTGTTGCCTGACGGTGCATAAACGTTGATGATGCGGGCATTGTTAACAGTCACTGCAACCCCTCTGCTGTTTTCAAGTTTTGCTATTTGTGTGACACGGATTCCTTCTTTCGTGAGAATTGCGGTTCCCAGCTCTGCACCGATACCGGGGTTTATTGTGGCGTTGTATCCACGTATCTTTTCTAATTTAATATCTGTTACTTCCTGTAACAGTAGTATATCAACGTCAGCTGCGTATAGAAAGTCTTGCAGATGTTGTAAATGCAGGGAGGAGCGTATCTTATTAATGTTCAACGTAGCGATTTCGTAGGCTTGCGCTGCGTTCATATTGTCCTATTCATTACCGAAGTCAGTATTCGTCATACGAAGTGCTGTCGGAGGAAAATCCTTTTTCACATGTATGTTCCGGCAATGATGTATTCATCGTGTTCAGTTGATCTCTTGGGGCAGAAGTCTGTTCCGTTCCTCCAGTTTCGTTCAATTCTTCATCTTGATGCATTTCATCCGATTTATCAGCCCAGGTTTTGTGTTGATTAGCTTTCGATGTCTCTTTTTCTGCATTTCTAGTATCGGGGAAAACCTTGTCTGCATCGAAATTTACTATCAGCTTCAACCCCTCGTTTGACGACTGGTCCGTTGACATGGGGCATGGTGTATTTGATTTGGCTTGCAAGGGGTCAGGTGCCTGCATACTCAGAACCGGATTACGATGTTGTTCTTCATGCAGTTTGTTGCTAATCTGCTTTGCTTTTTCTCGCAAAGGGGGTGCCAGTTGTTCAGCTCCCATTTGAGCTAGTCTCCTCTTTTTATGTTTTCGTGGAGGACTGACTCTTGAGGAGGTTTCATCGTTTTCCATTACATCTTGGGTTTCTTGCGCTCGGTCTTGTTCTCTGGCAAGTGATGGGTTGGTTTCCTTGTGGTTTTCTGGAGACTGCTCATTCTGAAGGACTATAACCGGTTCAGGAGTTTGTTCTATTTGAACAGAGATATTTGGTTCGTTTTCTTGACTCTTTGGCTGTGTTGTCACCGTCGAGTCACTAACTTCCATTATCACTTCATTGTCGCGAGCTGCATCATCCTGGATAGCGTCCCGAGTAGCATCAGGAGCGTCACGCGTATGGAGTTGTCCAGCGGCTGCCGCTACGTAAGATAAAGGCAACGTTGACATGGCCGGGGGTCTCACTGCTTCGCCCGCAGGTAGCTGGGCCACTCGGCGTTGTATACACTGCGAGCGGACATGGCCTGTGCCGCCGCAAAACGCGCAGGTTCTTGGCTGCCTATCATATATGACTATAGCCCGATAACCACAAACATTTATATACGAGGGTATGTGCTTGTGTAAATCCACTCGCAGTTGCCTGATGCCATTCAAGACGGGGAACTTGTGAGCAGGAGACCACTTTTCTGCAAAATTGCTAATTATTCTCCCATAAGGAGCTATCACGGAATTGATCTGCGCAGCGGTGATTTCAAATGGTAGCTCAAAGATACGGACAGTTCTTAATCCAAAGCCAGCATGCGTAACACGAACTTCAGTAACATTGCCATCGTGATGTTTGAACTTAAATGTTCCGCCACTAGATTCAACAATTTTGTCACACAATTCCGTGTTTTTAAGCTTGACATACACAATACTACTCACAATTGAAAGGTGAATACCTGTAATATCCTCAAACGAAATTTTCATAACTTCTTCTAACCATGTCTCATTTTCGAACGAATTCGGTCTCTGCCCTTTCTGGTCAAAAACAAATTTCAATGTGTCTCTTCTATTAGGCTGAGCCATCTCTCCTTCTAATATGAATCCATCAAGAGTCTCAAATAACGCAGCTAACTACTGCAACAGGCGCTTGACTTACCGAGCGGAGCGCAGCAGACCGCAGCGCACAGCACACGCCGGAGGTCCGCACACCACGGCCGCCAAAAGCCGACTGATGCCCACTCGGCTACCGGGGCGGACTGTGTAAGACGAAAACGAAACGCGCAACAGTGGTGAAGGTTAAATACTGAATAATAGTTAAATGTTAGTAATTACTTCACAGGGGTGGAGGAAATTAGAAGTAGAGTTCAATGTAAGTACCTGACCGCAGAACCCAGCTGTCTGCACCAGGGATGGAACTGTAACTTTAAGGTCAATTATTTGAAGGACACTGTCTATAATAGTTTCGTAATTGTCAAGTAGAAGTTTTTTGGTCGCGAGTCAAATCTTAGACAATGACCCAGTATTGTAATGTGAACTTAAACGAAAGCTCTGTCCACAGGACCTGGTGGACCCAGCGGAACCGACCGGCCGCCATGTCATCCTCAGACCACAGATGTCACCGGATGCGAATACGTAGGGGCATGTGGTCAGCACACGGCTCTCCCGACCGTATGTCTCCGAGACCAGAGCCGCTATTTCTCAATCAAGTAGCTCCTCAGTTTGCCTCACAAAGGCTGAGTGCACCCCGCTTACCAACAGGGTTTAGGAGATCGGATGGTCACTCATCCAACTGCTAACTCAGCCTGACAGCGCTTAACTTCGGTGATCTGACGAGAACCGGTGTTACTACTGCGGCAGGGCCATTGGCCCAGTGTTGTAATAGAACAAATAAATAGCGATAAAAGTTCACCTTTCATTAATCAATACTGCTGGCCAAGTGATCTCGCACTGACTGTCTCTGCATGAATGATGCTTTTCCCATGGATGTCCCTACCCCGCAATTTTGTCGCTAGCCTCGTGCTCTTTCCTCCAGGGCACTCTATTTCCCATTATTCTGTCTTTGTCAATGCCGTGCAGAAACTGAAATCTCGCCAAATGACCGATCGACAATCCGCAATCGTTCCTTCAGGATATGTAGAGGGTGACAGAGTTTTCCGCCCCTGTGATTCGAAAAGTCGCTGGCTGGCGGTTGTTGAGTGACATGGGAGCTCCAGTCTTATCACCACGCTGGCTTCTTCTCCAGCGGATTCCTCGTCAGATTATCTCGTATACACGGCTAGAAGTTTTTCCAAATGTTTGTATACACAACAAACCCGTCTGTTTGTAATGGGACTGATTGTGCTTCTCTCAAATGTCCCCAGTCGGTTGGGACTCAGGTACGCATTATTCAGCGTTGGAGGCAACATATACTTTTACTCTCATAGTGTCAGCTATGCAACCTAAGGGAATGGACTCTGTACCGTCAACAAAATAATATTACAGATCAAATCATAATGTTTAAATGAAGTGAATAGAAAAGGATGGAACTGTACTCGTCCCACGACTGCCAATTATTCCGACGTATCTTCTTTTTAACCGTAACCCCTTTCTGAGTTATATGTTCGCCTACAGTGTGGTACAGTAAGCCAACTGCCTGCGAGATATCTGCTCCAGACGACGGATAAACAGTTTGTGGTGCTGTAGTTTTATAAGTTACTCTTTAAAGTCTCTTTCTAATACCACAAATAAAACAAAATTTGTATAATATGATTAAAAATGCCGGGTTCATAATTTGGCAACCACACACTTTAAAAATTACTTCCGAGCGTCAGATTTTTTTTTTTAATTTTAAAAATTAAAACTATTTTTGTTTTAACGGAACAACGCTTTACACCAACTGAAAGATCTTTCATCTTCGCAGCATGTGATTGGAACAAACTAAAATTTGCACAATTCTGGAAGTGAGTATGGGACTTCAAGCTAATCATCTATTCTTCTGCACAGAGTAATGTTAATTTTTGTCAGCATATTAAAATCTTTATTTTTTTTTCAAAAATCAGCTTAGCAACGTGTCATCCTGTTTCGCTGATTTACATTTCTCTAACTTCGATAATTTTTACATTGTCCTCAATGACTTTGAAAGGTTTTCCAATGTCTTAATCTGACACGATAGAAAGTAATAATTGCCTTTAATGTGCACTAGATCAGTCGGTAGAGTATCATTTTCAAAAGGTTCTGTTGAATTCAAAATACATTTTCAAGCTGAAAAATAATTGTTTTAATGTCATTGAAATGCTCAGCGTGGTATTCAACTGGCTGCTTCTAGCCGTGTACCCCAACGTGCCAGTACTGGATCTGATGGCAAAGTAATATCGGGATACGTCTCTTTAAGAGATCATAGTGGGATCTTTCTATAATATTTTTTCACGTTTGATATTAAACTATCAAATTTTTTTGTAATTTATCCTTATGCATTCAGTTAATCTATTTATCCTGTGTGATACGCACGTTACATGGACCATTCTAAGATATCAAACATTCAGA
This sequence comes from Schistocerca serialis cubense, assembly GCF_023864345.2. Classification (NCBI taxonomy): domain Eukaryota; kingdom Metazoa; phylum Arthropoda; class Insecta; order Orthoptera; family Acrididae; genus Schistocerca; species Schistocerca serialis. The sequence goes on along the minus strand of NC_064642.1, from coordinate 769,444,717 downwards.
ACATTTGCTGTTTTAATCATATAAGGATCACCATCGGCAATTAACAAGAAAACTTGTTCATCTGTTACGCCACAGCATCATTAAAGAGCTCTGTTGATGTTTGGTGATTATATTTAGCAAGCTCTTCACACGCCAACAGAAAGGCTTTGCTCGATTTATCTACAAATAGTCGTTCCATTACTACATTGCCAATGCGCCACCCTTGGGTGTCAGTAGTCTCGTCGATTGCGACCCATATAGGATCATCCTGAATTATGTCTCGAATCTACGTCAGACAATCCTCGTGGTTTTTCTAACTGCTGAATCGTCAGGATTAAGTTTGCCTGAATACTTCTCTAAGGAGCTTTTAAACACTGGGTAATTTAATTTCCATAAAGGTATACCTGCACAAATCGTGGCATAGGACAAATCTTTCGAGAAGGTAGACCTTTGGGAGCCATTGGATGTTACATCAGAAAAAATTGTTGTTTGAATTTATTCTTCCTTCTAATGTTTACCTTATGCTTTGTGGTAGATATGTGCTGTGTGATGTTAGAAACCGTTGCTCAGGCGACACGGGCTTTTCACAAGCATTACAGAACAGCACTTTACCATCTGTATTCAAAGACTCATTTGAGAAACTTGAAACACCCAATTCTTATCCTCCGGCATTTTTATATATATATGAAAAGACCACACACACACACACACACACACACACACACACACACACACACACACACACACACACTGAGACATGCAATTTGTAAATAACACAACGGCCCGTAGCGGCAAACCTCGAAGTTATACCTACGACTAGCGAGCTGTTTGTGGAGGTGCGCGTGAACCGTTACGCGATGTATGAAGTTAAGTATAACAATGAGGAAACGTTTAATGCTGCAGCCTTATTTTTCACATTTCTGGAATGAACTGACCAGCTTGATTGTGCGGATCAATTGTTTTGCGTTCCACTCTAAAGACAAGCGAATGACGAAACAGGAAACGTTGACGAACGAACACGGCGTATAAGGTACTGTCTGTACATTTTAGGGACCCCTTCGACTGTTAGATTCAAGGACGCCGATTGTACCGACAACCTTTGCCATCGAAATAAATTGCGTTTTAGCTGCCTTAATTTACTACTATGTTCATTACTATCAACAACTACGACATATGATAATAGAGAAAGCTTATAACTTTGGCAGGACATTTTTACTATGGGAGATGACTGGTAGGGTAGATTATGTTGACAGCAGTGGACACCATGTAAAAAACTACGTTCCCCTTCGTACCACATCGAAAACGTCATTTCAGCGTTTCACTCCCCGGAAGAGAATTTGCTCCTTTCTCTCTTCCCATAATCCCTGAGAAGCATCACTAAAAAGACTAGGCTGCTTCAGATGGTACGATTTGTGTTTTCGGCTCGTCTACTTCCAGCCTAGGAACAGCGCTTCGAAGTACATTTTAATGAACTTTTTAATGCTGTTACGCTTTAAAAAGATCAGTTTCATACTAAATATCGTTGAAAATATGAGTTTATGCAATTATGATGTAAAAGTACGGACTAAACTTTGAAATATTGAAAAATATGGACTACACATTGAAATATGGCAAAATACGAAAAATGAAAGTGAGCCGTGCGTGGCTCGTGTTCCCGCCATTATGTATTTTACACCCTGTTTTAACGTACTTCCACCTGACTGCGTTAATTTAAATTACTACTGTCACTGAGTTGCTGCTTTGCCTGACCGTGAGCGGCGTTAGCAACGCGTATCGATATATCCCCTCTCGTAGTATCTTTGCTTGACTGCAATTACTTCCCGGTCGTTGACTGTCGTAAGCCAGTGAATTCGGATAGTGAGTTCAGATAGCGAGTTCGGCTCTGCCAGTCAGCTGGAACGCGTCTGCAGCGCAGTCCGGACCTGCCAGTCGGGGAGTTGCAATGCGGCACTAGTGCTGTCGGGTTGGAGCAGCAGTGAGGTCTGCGTCGACATGGCTCGCCCGACCATTGCCGCCACGCATCACTTGAGCCGGACCACGGTCTTGGTGGATCCTCGGACGGTCGTCCGACCGGACGACGCGTCTTGGCTCGCCGATCGTTCATGAGTCGGCTGTGTGTGTGTGTGTGTGTGTGTGTGTGTGTTTGTGTGTGTGTAGGTGTGTGAGTGGGTGTGTGGGTGTGGGTGTGTGGGTGTGTGTGTGTGAGTGCATCCACTCCCGATTTGTCTCCGTGCGTGCTTAGTTACTGTTGGGTATCGTTCAGGTCTTCGTGCAAGTGTTTGTCAGGTTGTGTGTGTAGTCGGTGTTATTCCCACTGACTATTTTAATGTTGTTTGCACACTGGCTCTGAGAGGTCTGTCGTCTCATCGGGTAACTGATTCTCTGAGCGCTTCTGGACCCTTCCAATTACCATCTTGTGGAGCTTTGGCCGGTCCTTTCCTGGTGCAGGGATGTCGCTCAGCCAGTGGGCGTGTTTCCTCTTCATGGTTAGGTCATGTTTAGGTCCGAGCCAGTATTCCCGCCGTCGTGTGTCTGGAAGTGAGTGTGAGACGTACCTGCAGTGCAGTCGCTACGGAGCAGCAGTTGCGGCCGGACCAGTAGGCAGTCGGTCGGTTGGTGCGGACCAGGGAGGATCTCCGTGCGGTGCAGTCGGCTGGGTCTGCTGCTGGTTCCTGGGGAGTGTCGGAGCGCGTGTGGAGTTGTCCGATCGCTACGGGCTTCATAGGTTCACCGACCCAGGACGTCTAATTTGAGTGGCGTTTTAAGTACCCAAGCCACGTCCATTTATGTTGTGTGGTTCGCTTCGGTGGTTGGCTCTTGGGGAGGTTTTCCTGTGAGCAACACGGAGTGTTTCTATTTCTGAAATTTAGCCGCCATGCGGTACAATTAACTGCATTGGTTGACTACAATTCAAGTACACCAGTGGAATTTTCTGCCTTGTGGCCGTTAATGTTCCTGTTATGTGCCCTGGCCACTAACGTAATTTCACGCAGCGTCCTTTCCTCATCTGTTGTCGCTGCCTAACAAGGTGTGTAATTTTGGCAACTCAGTTCACATACGCGTATTTTTTTTTTTTGGGGGGGGGGGGGGAGGGGGGCTAGAAGTTTCGTGTGCTGCGTCGTGGCAAATAAGCGGTTGGTTGGTCGGTCCGTGAATGTCCCTTGGTTGGGTTCGCATGAATGAAGTATGAAGTGTCGGTGGACTTAGCACCTGACTCGCCTAAGTGAACGAGGGCAGAATTTCCTTAATTTGCAGAATTTAACTTTTCGGCCTTCAGCCATCTTATTGCGTTTGTTTGTCTCTTTCTGTGCACCTTGTGGGCCATCAGCCCTGCTAGTCCTCTTAATACATTGTGGGTTTCTTCCTTCAGTAATCATCATAGTATATTCGGAATTTTGATGATTTAATCCGGCGGCCTTCAGCGGGTCCGTATGCCGTTCTCATATATGTATACGATTTATCTTATTCGTAAATTTGTGTCATGTCTTTGCTGAATTGAACTTTTTCTAAAGCATCTGTTTGGAGGCCTTCAGCCACGAAGCAAATTTAATTCTTTCAAAAGCGTTTTGTTGGACTAAATGACAGTAAATTACAGTTGTGAAATGAATCCGACCGCAACTCCCTTGGCCCTTGCCACAGTCCTAATTACCTGTTAGCCCTGCGTGATTTAGCGGACGTTTCATATAGTTACATTAGCAGACTCCTAATGTCACGATTTACGTAGAAAACTACCAAATGAATGAAAAAATACTGAAAACGAAAATATGTATTTACATGCGGACTGAGTCAGGTTGGCTCATATTGTGGTGAGGCCTCCTTAACTATATACGCTTGATGAAGTATTATCAAAGGAGCATGGCTTCCCAGATAATGCGACTTCACCTCAGCTATTACGACACAAGACTAAAATTCAGACTGCACCTGTACTTCCCGAGCTGAAGAGCAAACACGTTGTGAGAGGGACCAATCGCTAATATCTTTTGTCACTTCAACATGTCGAAAAAAGAGAACCATTGACATATTTGGACAGAAAATAATACATGAACATTGTAAAATTTTATAGATGCATGTGAGACATGTGTTATCGTGTAGAAAGAAAAGTATTCCGAGAGTATTCGCTGAAAACTTTGCATTGTGTTAAGCCTTGTAGAAATTTAAAGCAAGAAAGTTGTTAAAAATTACCAAATTAATTTTGTAACAACTGAGAGATCATTTATTGTGTCGTGTCACATATGAAGCATTTTATTTACGAGAGATTCCGTGTGCGGCAGCGCAAAAATGCTTGTATTCCATCAACAGAATTTTAGTCCCTGCGGCACGTCTTAATACAACCGAGAATATTCACTTTTTATTTGCGGCTGTTATTGGCCCTTCGTTACTGCACCCATCACCCACATCGTCGATATCGCTGTACAAAAGTAACTTTATGTATTATCAGTCCAATATATCCGTTCAAGTCAAGGAAAACATATTTTTGTGTGCGAAACCCAAGTTTTACGGAAGTATACTCCGAGACTATTGTCTTCATCACGCAGTAAGTGCATTTTACACGAAACCCCGTTCTTGCTGTCGCAGTGTGTTTGCATTCCACTAAAAATATTTGTCCCTCACTATACGTTCTGATTCAAAAATCTAATGATTGTTGAGGACAAAGAACAAAGTTCTCCGAATCGGAATAATTAATTTTTTCACGGCGACCATTCTATGTTTTTCTAGCCATCGGAAAATCTCCTCTGACGTAGTATTGAAGCATAGCTATAAGCAATAACGTTTCGTCAAAACTGTCACATTCTGTAACTCCCGTTTTTATTTCTTTCTTGATGGATCAAAACACATGCTCGCATCTGAAGATACTGCCAATGCTACTGAATTGTTAATACGAAAAATACTAGATTCGGAATTACCACAAGGTTGTGTTGTTATTTTGTGAACTTGCTCAAAATTTATATTATTCCTGTCTTCTTCACTGCTGGCTATATCAGTAAAAATTCTTCGGTACGTTTGATACGATAATTTTAGATAGTTTTCGAATGTATTTTCGCACTTTAAGCACACCGACACAGGGGTAGCTTTACATGATGGTCTTTGCTCCTGTATTTCTCCCACTAACAAACATATATCAGTGCACCATTGCGCGGAAAACTTAAAGCCCACGTGAACTCTCGATATAGCGCGGAAACACAGAACATTCAGCTGTTAACAGTGTACATGCTGCATTGAAACTATGAAGCGAGGGAATTACAGTGCTTAGAGCCGCAGGACTGCGGGGTGCGGATCGGAGCTTGAGGTGTCCAATTTCGTGACTACCCCTCCAACAATGTAACAGTTTCTTGTCTATTCTCCGTAACTGTCACAAAATTTCGAAGTCCCTTTAGGCTGACAAAATAAATATTTTCCTTACACCAAGCCCACCTGGTTAAAGAAAAGTTAGAGAATTCAGGCACTTCGCAATACTTATTAGTCTTATTTAGACAATACTGGAATGGAAAAAGAAATGGTCGTTACGGCTGCTCTGAGTATTGTATTGCGTACTAGGGATACTTGATCGATTTCGTAAATCGTAGTGATCCAAACTAACAGTGCACAAATGGCTAAAGTTTAACGTTAATATCCTGAAATGACGAAGAGCTATTGGAAATTATACTGCTCAACAATTTTCTGAAAAATGCTTTACACTATTGCAAAACTATTTAATCGAGAGGATGAATCATACTATGAGTTCTGGTCGAAACTGAATTATATGAACGGTGTTTTCGTTCTCTTCCTGAAGATATAGGTGTTATATCCAGGAATAGAATTCAATAAAAGTAATGAACACGCCAGTGGAATTTGGTACCTGGATGTCCACCAGTTGGGGTTGGCGCCTGCAGCTATGCTTGCCCGCGCCACAGGCTGTGACGGCCGAGTGGCAGTATAGTGTGCGCCTCGCCCCGGCGCCCAGATACCGGCTGCGTTGTGAAAGAGGAGCGGGTTGAACAGGATAGGGGAGGAGTGGGGCGGGCAGAAGAGGGGGTGGGGGGGCGGCCAGGCTGCCTCAGGCGTTTAGCCGGCGGCTGCTGATTGCTCCCCCAGGCGCCCTCCTCTCGAGGCCCATTCAATTCCCGCGACCTCCCGACAGAAGGCTTATCTCTGCACACACACACACAAACACACACGCGCGCACACACACACACACACACACACACACACACACACACACATGTATCACAAGTGAGCCGCTATGAAAAAAGAGTAAGAGGGTAGGTGGGGCACATTTCTTGTAACCTGCCTTCTCAGAGGAGCTGACTGCCTCTTCTTCCATTTCAAAAGACACTGTCAGATTAGAACGCTTACAAGTTAACTGCCGGAGGCGTTCTCATAGCTCCTCCTACTTCCATACAGAGTGCGACACGATTTGCTTCTCATTGTACGACTAATTAAGGTTTACTCCTTTCCATTCGCGTCTGCAGCTATGGAAGAATGATTGCTGAAGTATTGTGTGTGCTCTGTAATTAGACTTAAATTTATGACAAGTACAGATTGGAAGGAGCGATCTGTATTTGCTTTGGAGGAACCTTCACTAACCAAGATCACAAAAAATACTATTTATACTTGACTGTCGTTTTGAAGAATTATGATTGTCATCTTCTGATCTGTAAAGTGATGTACCCACATGGAGTACATGTACTGTCGTTATTGATATTTTCCATTACAAGCGCGGAAATGGAACTTCAGTCCACTTGACGGAGACAGCCTTGGCCGAAAAGTCGACCAAGACTTTTGGGTACACGAGATCCCTTAAAATTCTATGTATATGCATCAGTGTATTTACATGATAAGACATATGAGGTACTTTTGAATGTTACAGTTAACTAGCATGCTAACATTGCTTAGAATTAACTGTACCGTTTATGTTTACGTAAAGACTGTACATGCAGTTGCCCTAAATAATTTGTAGATGTAAGGCATGACATGTATTGCTTGTTACTGAAAAAAAATACCATGGAGAGAATTAATATGTGACTAATTATTAATTGGAACATGAAAGATTTTGCAAACAATACATTTTGTCGCCATCAGTGGCGTAGTGTGCAGAATTCCATTAATCATGAAAACCATTACTTTAAAGAAAACTGGTTGTTTATTTTAAAAACTGACTCAGGCTTGCAATTCAGTTCATATTAAAATTTATATAATTCAGTTGGAATCCATAACCTAGCTTAGCAATGTCGGACAAAAGGTGACTATTTTAATTCTCTGTTCATCTGATTGATTAAGTCATTCTTTCAGGGATAAAATACACTCAGAGACAAAAAAGACGCACCACGAAGAAATTATCCGAATTGGATGGACATTGGTAGAAGTTATGTACATGTACTGACAACAGAATTATTGCAATATCAGAAAAATTGGATGCTTTATTTACGAGAAAGAGCTTCAGCAATTGATCAAGTCAGTAAGACGTAGGTCCACCTCTCTCCCTTATACAAGCAGTTATTCAGCTTGGCATTGATTGAGAGAGTTGTTGGATGACGGCCGGCCGGGGTGGCCGAGCAGTTCTAGGCGCTACAGTCTGAAACCGTGCGATCGCTACAGTCGCACGCTCGCCTCGGGCATGGATGTATGTGATGTCCTCAGGTTAGTTATGTTTAAGTAGTTCTAAGTTCTAGGGGACTAATGACCTCAGAAGTTAAGTCCCATAGTGCTCAGAGCCATTTGGACCATTTTTTTTTTTTTTTTTTTTTTTTGTTGGATGACCTCCGGAGGGATGTCGTACCAATTCTGACCTACTGGTGCGTTAGATTGTCAAAATGCCGGTCTGTTTGGAGGACCCTGCCCATGGTGTTCCAAACGTTCTCAACTGGGGAGAGATCCGGCAAACTTGCTGGTCAAGATAGGCTTTGAGAAGAACAGAGAGAAGCAGTAAGAACTGTCTCCTTGTGCAGGCGGGCGTTATGTTGCTGAAATATATGGCCAGGAGAGCTTCACACGAAGGGCGACAAACCGGAGCAGATAACAACCAAAGAGGTCTGGCTATGAAAAGAAATGACACTCCATACCATTACTCCTGTTTGTGGGCCATATGGCGCACAACAGTCAGGCTCATATTCCACCACTGTCCGGGGAACCTCCAGACATGTCTTCGCTGGTCATCGATGCTGAATTCGAAATGGGACTCATCGCTGAAGACACTACTCCAGTCAAGGATATTCCAGGCCTCTGTGTAAATGTAAACTCTCCTGGCGTATACATTTGATCGAAAGCTCTCCGATTTGCAGCCGGATGGCAGTGTTAAAATAAAGCGACGTTTCGGAGTGTGTCGTACTCATTATCTTCGCCACACCGACAGATTATTATGCACACTGTTTTCATCAAAATTAGAGTTTGATTTTGTAATTCAGTTACTAAAAACAGGGTAAGTCAGTACCAGAATATTTATTGCTGGAATGGAATCACGGTGACTGGCAGCAAGTGCTCTTCGTAATTTCCACATATTTGCTTTGTTACTTTGTTACCACAGCGATGGGATCGCTGGTTTGTGAAAGTTTTTGGTGCACATGAGAAAACACGTGTTGGATTTGAGACAGGGACCAGTGAACGAAAGTTACGGCCAATTGGGACCGGCCGGCCAGACAGCAAGAACGGCCCGCCTAGTTAGTGAAGCCGGCCGAACAGACGCTGGGATGGCTGTTTTCCACCTACGCGACTGCACAGCCTAGTGTCCGGCTGGAGAACACAGCTGCGCCAAGTGCAGGAGGCGGCAACGCCTTTATGTGTTCTCCGAAACTCCACTGGAGATAACCATCTACCGGTTGTAGAAGGCAATGGTCACAGGAAACAATGTGTAGCCTCATAGCTGCTTTTCCTTTACTTCCCAGACAGTCAAAAAAAATAGTTCAAATGGCTCTGAGCACTATGGTTCAAATGCCTCTGAGCACTATGGGACTTAACTGCTGTGGTCATCAGTCCCCTAGAATTTAGAACTACTTAAACCTAACTAACCTAAGACATCACACACATCCATGCCCGAGGCAGAATTCGAACCTGCGACCGTAGCGGTCACGTGGTTCCAGACTGAAGCGCCTAGAACCGTACGGCCACCGCGGCCGGCTCCCAGGCATAGGCGGAAGAACAGGAAGTTATCTTGATGTGTGTGACGTGGAGAGAGCAGCGCTGAATTGAACGTTTTTTGGAAGTTGGGGAGGTGTTCATTTTGTGATTGGCATCTGAAGAAACCCGATATTTTGGCTGGATCCCTAGTTGGAAGGAACCCTCAAGATTGGGAGGGAGTGCTTCTAATTTTGCAGTTGGCAACTAGCATTGTTTGGCTGGAAGAGGGCGTATGTGAACTCTGCTTAAACTGCACTTCGGGTTGGTCGTGATTCTTCTCGCATCAACCTGAGGTTGGGTCACGGAGGTATCCGCAGCATGATGGGCTTTGGTCGCGGAGGTATCAGTATCGAATCCGTGAACGGTAGCAACAGATGTATGATCGACTTAGTTTTGGATCATAGTTCAACCCCAACACCTGCGAGTTGCGATGGGCTGCTGCCAGCATCATCTTCGCCAAAGGGCCTATAGCACTTGTGTGTGGAGTGCTACTACTTCCTTCGTTAATGCCAGACTTTGAGTCTTGTTCTTTCTCTAAGCCCTTTGGGGCTATTTCTGTCGGTAACATAAACCTGTATTATTTTTGTTTTCTCCACCAGTTTTACTCGTAGATTCATCTGCTTATTCGTTGTTATCGTCTGGAGCCAGATGAACCCTGCTTCTTGTTTCTTTTTTTTTTTTTTTTTTTTTTTTTTTCTTAACGAGTTTTATGCTCCTCCCGCTCTTTCTTCCTGATCTCTTGCAGGATGGGGCCCGGTGGCTTGCGACCGTTAAAAGCGGAGTTGAAATTTGCATTAACTCTGGAAAAATCTAAAACCAGATATTTAATGAGAATTTCTGATTTGTATAGGCATTCGTCTAAATCTACACAGTGTGCTCTGTCTTTTGAGCAGCGCAGCTATACTGTTCCAAGCAACCTTTAAATTGGTGCTGAACGTAGCGGTCAAATAATGTCATGAAGACACATAAAGCACTCATCAGAAGTAACCGAAAATTATGATTCTCAAATTAATAAATGAAGTTTAGGGGAAACAGAAACATATTATCGACAGGTTTTCTATGGTTACAACATCATGTAGGAAAATGGACAAATCCAGTGGAGGTGCCACGCGAAACAAAGGGTTCCATCTCAAATTTGCGCCAATAATATCAAATAGGGATAGGACGAAGATGTATCTACCCCTACATCACAGCTGAGATAAAACATCAGCGATCCTCTAGGACCAACTTACCTAAAATCAGTACTTTTGTTCCTCTTTACTATTGGTCTGCAGAAATGGGAGAAAAACTGGTGGACTTGAATGGCAAGTGAAAGATCTGTACGTTCCTCAAGACCTTTACACTGTGACCTGCAGAATGGATACTTGTAGTAAACTGCTGGACTTCATTTGGTACCAGGTTCATAAAGGACGGGGTCTATTGCAATTCCTTAGGCTTTCCCGGCGAGACGCTTTCTTTTGAACAGACGGATTTCTGGCTGTTATTCGGGTCTTCCTTGCAACTGCGTGACTGTCAGTTTTCTGTCTGATAGTGATTCCAGTCTGGAATGAGTCGAGTATTTATGACTATGTTGTACTAGCCGCTCCACGTGCGGTTCGCGCCGCTTTAAGCGCACGCTCCGTGATATGCGCCGACCAACATCGGTGCCTGTAGTGTTTAGTTCTAGCCGCGACTGTTCCGTGTTCTACAAAAATGGATACTTTTTGCTAGATGTTAACAAGCCACTGCGCCCTGTTTTCCCGTTGCAAGATCCTGAAGAGGTACGAGAAGAAAGTAGAAGGTTGCTTATTTGTCACATGTCGGGCCGATATCTGCCAAAATTAGTAGAATTCTCCTCATACACAACGTCAAGAGTGTGTTCCATTCACCCACCAAAATTAAGGTTCTTGTAGGAAGTGTGAAGGATGACCTGGGTCCTCAGAAACCGGAGTTTACCACATACCACGTGAATGTGGTGTGGCATACATCGACCAGACGATTAGGATTCTTGACAGCAGGTGCAAAGAACACGGAAGGCACACCAGATTGAGACAGCCAACCAAATGGGCGGTTGCTAACCATTGTTTAGAACTAAATCTTTCTATGAATTAAAATTATGCCAAGATTATAACACAAACATCGAGATACTGGGACAGCGTTATCAGAGAATCTATTGAATTTGAGGTCACTGAGAATCTCATTAACCGTGACACAGGTTTCCAGCTGAGCTCGGATTGGAACCAGGCAGTCCGTCTTCTGAAGTTGCAACAGAGGCCACATTAAGATCCAAGGGGACACACGTATTGAGATGGAGTTAGAAAAAACAGCCAAGGAAGCGTGTGAAACGGTACGTCAGAAAACAGACCCAATACCTGAGGACGTTCTACCGGCTCTCGAACGGCAGTCTGAACACCAGCATCCTGAAAATAACATTGCAGCCGCTCCTGGCGTTCACGGCCCTCGGATGGAACGTCTGACACGACACGACACTATAACAGAGCGTCCTAGATCACACGAGGGCTTCAGTGGTAACAATCGGAAGATAAAATGTCTAGCACGACTTTGACGTCATTCAGAACTTCATGCAGCAAGACTGACAACGGATAATAACCACAAAGAACGCACGCGGAATTCGGAAAAGTCACAGCTAGAAGAAAACACTACAGTCGCTGCTAATGTCTTGGCACCACACACTACGTTCAGATTGTCTGGTGCGCGGTCTAGCACAATATAGGCATAAATACCGGACTCGTTCCACACTGGAATCACAATCAGACAGCACCTGAAGAAGACTGCAAGTTACGCAGTTGAAATATCGTGCAAGAAAGACGCGAATAACGGCATAAACCCAACAATTGTTCAACTTAACAACTGGGTTTAACGTTATTGCCAAATACCGGCGTGATTGAGAGGTACGCGTCTCGAGAAATGCTAATTACTTTGACTTGTCACTATGTCTTCTGAAGACATCTACACCATTCTCCGCAAGCCACCTAACAGTGTGCGATAGAGGGTACTTCTGGTTCCTATACATGATCCTCCCCCCCCCCCCCCCCCGTTCCTCTTCTATTCACGAATGGCGCATAAGAAGGAAGTCTATCGATAAGCCTCCGCATTAGCTCAAATTTCTCGAATTTTCTCGTTGTGGTCATTGCGCGAGATGTCACTGAACGTGATTATTCGAAATTTCAGTAGCAAACCTCACGGCAATGCATGATGCCTCTATTTTAACGCTGTCACTGGAGTTTATTGAGCATGCTTGTAAGGCACTCGCGCCACCTAAATGATCCCGTGACGAAACTCATTGTTCCTCGTTGGATGATATCTATATCCTCTACGAGTCCTATCTGGTAAGGATCCAGGATAGATGAACGATACTCAAGAATCGGTTGAATAAGCGTCTTGTATGCCACTTCCTTCGTGAATGAGTTATATTTCCTTAAGATTCATCCCCTGAATCTCAGTCTTGCATCTGTTTTTCCTTCCATTTGCCTTATGTGGTCATTCGGCTTAAGGTCGTTCTAAATAGTAACTCCTTCTAAGTAGTAATAGTACAGTAATACTGTTTCTAGTAATTTGTCATCAATAGCGTCATTTTTCAGTAGTGGATTTCTCTTCTAGTGTATGCGCAATATGCCAGATTTACTCTACAGCGCAAAAGAGACTCGTAGAGGCGTAATCAAAGGTATGTAATCAGGCAGAATACGGCGCTGCGCCCGGCAACGACTATATAAGACAGCAAGTGTCTGGTGCAGTTGTTAGATCGGTTACTGCTGCTACGCTGGCAGGTTATCAAGATGATGTAAGTTTGAACATGGGGTTATAGTCGGCGCGCAAGCGATGGGACACAGCATCTCCGAGGTAGCGAAGAAGTCGGGATATTCCCGTAAGACCAGTTCACGAGTGTACCGTGAATATCAGGAATCCGCTAAAACATCAAATCACCGATATCACTGCTGCCGGATAAAGAACTTGCAAGAACGGGACCAACGACGACTGAAGAGAATCATTCAGCGTGATAGAAGTGTAACACTTCCGCAAATTGCTGCAGATTTCATGTGAGTCCATCAACAAGTGTCAGCGTGCGAACCATCCAACGAAACATCATCGATTTAAGCTTTCGGAGCTGAAGGCCCGCTCCTGTAACCTTTATGACTGTACGACACAAAGCTTTACTCTTCTCCTGGTCGTACGGGAAAATCTCGACTTTATCGCTACCTCGGAACTGCTGTGTCCCATTGCTCGTGCGCCGACTACAACACCGCGTTCAGAGTCACTCATCATTGGACTGTTGATGACGGGAAACATGTTGCCTGGTTGGACGAGTATCGTTTCATATTATATCGAGTGGAATTACGTGTACGGTTATGTAAATAACCTCATGAATCCATGGACACGTACGTAGGTTTCCTGCCCTATCATCTGCATGCTCTCATGTCCGTTGTGCATTCTGACGGGCGATTCCAGTCGGACAATGCGACACCCCACACGATCAGAATGACTACAGAGTAGGTCCAGGAAGGCTCTTCTGAGTTTAAACACTTCCGCTGGCCACCGAACTAACTAGACATGAACATTATTGAGTAAAACTCGGATACCTTGCAACGTGCTGTTCAGAAGAGATCTCCACCCCCTTGTACTTTTACGGGTTTATGGACAGCCCTGCCAGGATTCATGGTGTCAGTTCCCTCCAGCAGTACTTCAGACATTAGTGTGAGTCCATGACAGTCACTTTGCGGCACTTCTGCGTGCTCGCGGGGGGCCTACACGATATTAGGCAGATATACCAGTATCTTTGGCCCTTAATTGTATTTACTCTCAGGGTTAACTGCCAGACCCTTTATCATTCACGAATCCTTTGAAAGTCATTCTGCAATCAATACTGTCTTCAGTCGTTGCTGCTTTCTTGTAGGGAACTGCATCATCTGCGAACAGTCTTAGAGGCTACCGATGCTTCCAGTTACGAATCCCGTCCGATACACGGTAAGATCTTTTTTTTCTTTCTTTTTTCTTCCCCCACCAAATGGCAATGCCGGACGGTGTCAAATGCCTTCCTGAAGTAAAGGAACGCGTCATCAACCTGAGTGCAATTGTCTACAGCGCTATGGACCTTATGGAGTAATACAGCGAGCTGACTTCCGTGAGATTTCTGCGCAATACATGTTAATTTTTATACTGTAGATTTTCGTTTTCTAAATACGTGAAAAATGTTCCATAATCCTACAACAGACTGACATCGACGATGTAGTCGTACAATTATCTGCATCTGGCCTACGACCTATAATGAAAACGAGAGTGACCTGCCTTTTTTCCCATCGCTAGGTAGCTTTATTTGCTCCGGCTATTTACTATGAACTGCTGCAAGAAGGGAATCAATTTCTCTCGCATGATCTATGCAGAATCTTATAGGCATCTCATCTGTTCCACACGCCTTTGCACTATTATGGGATTGTAGACAGAAGGTATACTCCACAGAATGCTACACTACATCTACATCTACATTTATACTCCGCAAGCCACCCAACGGTGTGTGGCGGAGGGCACTTTACGTGCCACTGTCATTACCTCCCTTTCCTGTTCCAGTCGCGTATGGTTCGCGGGAAGAACGACTGTCTGAAAGCCTCCGTGCGCGCTCTAATCTCTCTAATTTTACATTCGTGATCTCCTCGGGAGGTATAAGTAGGGGGAAGCAATATATTCGATACCTCATCCAGAAACGCACCCTCTCGAAACCTGGCGAGCAAGCTACACCGCGATGCAGAGCGCTTCTCTTGTTCTCTTGCAGAGTCTGCCACTTGAGTTTATTAAACATCTCCGTAACGCTATCACGGTTACCAAATAACCCTGTGACGAAACGCGCCGCTCTTCTTTGGATCTTCTCTATCTCCTCCGTCAGACCGATCTGGTACGGATCCCACACTGATGAGCAATACTCAAGTATAGGTCGAACGAGTGTTTTGTAAGCCACCTCCTTTGTTGATGGACTACATTTTCTAAGTACTCTCCCAATGAATCTCAACCGGGTACTCGCCTTACCAACAATTAATTTTATATGATCATTCCACTTCAAATCGTTCCGCACGCATACTCCCAGATATTTTACAGAAGTAACTGCTACCAGTGTTTGTTCCGCTATCATATAGTCATACAATAAAGGATCCTTCTTTCTATCTATTCGCAATACATTACATTTGTCTATGTTAAGGGTCAGTTGCCACTCCCTGCACCAAGTGCCTTTCCGCTGCAGATCTTCCTGCATTTCGCTACAATTTTCTAATGCTGCAGCTTCTCTGTATACTACAGCATCATCCGCGAAAAGCCGCATGGAACTTCCGACACTATCTACTAGGTCATTTATATATATATTGTGAAAATCAATGGTCCCATAACACTCCCCTGTGGCACGCCAGAGGTTACTTTAACGTCTGTAGACGTCTCTCCATTGATAACAACATGCTGTGTTCTGTTTGCTAAAAACTCTTCAATCCAGCCACACAGCTGCTCTGATATTCCGCAGGCTCTTACTTTGTTTATCAGGCGACAGTGCGGAACTGTATCGACCGCCTTCCGGAAGTCAAGGAAAATAGCATCTACCTGGGAACCAGTATCTAATATTTTCTGGGTCTCATGAACAAATAAAGCGAGTTGGGTCTCACACGATCGCTGTTTCCGGAATCCATGTTGATTCCTACAGAGTAAATTCAGGGTTTCCAAAAACGACACGATACGCGAGCAAAAAACATATTCTAAACTTCTACAACAGATCGATGTCAGAGATATAGATCTATAGTTTTGCGCATCTGCTCGACGACCCTTCTTGAAGACTGGGACTACCTGTGCTCTTTTCCAATCATTTGGAACCCTCCGTTCCTCTAGAGATTTGCGGTACACGGCTGTTAGAAGGGGGGCAAGTTGATTCGGGCTCTACAGATGCTACCTTTCTGTTGTCTGTGGTATGGCGTGAGCGGGAAACGACGCTAGGCAACTCTAAATCTCAACACAGCCTCCTGTTCTCTGTTCCTGGCAGTTTTTGGTGACACTGTGCTCGTAAGCCCTGCCTGAATTTCAGACTTTGTCATTCGTCTATTCCTCAGAGTCTCGTGGAGTAGTCCTCCTGTACGTATCTGAGCTTGCTCTCCTTGTTTCACTCGTGCCGTGCGCCCATATCGTCGCCACAATTTCGATGGTTGTACGATTAGTAGACATGATGCTCCTATGTTAGTCCTAGCAACGAGTAGACCTTTCTCGAAGTGCTAAATCTGAAACGTGCCGTGGCGGTGGTATTCCCGATTGATTCTCGATCCTTGGGCCTCCGCGTGGTGCTTCTTTCTCCGTTGCGGGGCGATTCCTGGCGGCGGGTGGCGCCGTCTCTGCCCGGTGGCGTGTGCGCGGGCTGTCAAGTTTGGGCGCGAGCGGCGCGAGTATTGCCTTTTGCGTCGGACGGTGGGTCCCTCTGCGCTGTCGCTGGCCGGGGCTGGTGTTACTCGCTGCTCCCCGGGTCCGTGGTTGGAGTCGTCGCCTGATCACCAGCTTTCCTGCCCTGTCTGACTGCGCCTTGCTGAGGTCTGGGTGACGATACTCGTGTCGGATCACCTTTCTCGCGGCGATTTCCCTGGATCGCGCCTTCCCAGGAGCTTGTGGCTGTGCTGCTCTCGGATATAGTATACAGGGAATACTTTTCCGTCCTAGGAAGTTTGGTGCTGTTTGTGTGTTTCAGCGTGTTATGGCCAGATGAAAATTTCCTTCGTTGTTGTCATTGTGTCGGAAACGTGGGCAAACCCCAGTGTTCGTGTTTATCGGCTGTCTGTGGGGTGATGTACCTTACTTACAGGGGAACCTCCCCATCACACCCCCCTCAGATTTAGTTATAGATTGGCACATTCGATAGGTCTTGAAAGACTGAACACAGATCAATCGAGAAAACAGGAAGAAGTTGTGTGGAACTATGAAAAAATAAGCAAAATGTACAAACTGAGTAGTCCATGTGCAAGATAAGCAACATCAAGGATAGCGCGAGCTCAGGAGCGCCGTGGTCTCGTGGTTAGCGTGAGCAGCTGCGGAATGAGAAGTCCATGGTTCAAGTCTTTCCTTGGGTGAAAATTTTTACCTACTTTATTTTCGCAAAGTTATGATCTGTCCGTTCGTTCATTGACGTCTCTGTTCACTGCAATAAGTTTAGCGTCTGTGTTTTGCGACCGCACCGCAAAACAGTGCGATTAGTAGACAAAAGGACGTGCCTCTCCAATGGGAACCGAAAACATTTGATCGCAAGGTCATAGGTCAACCGATTCCTCCACAGGAAAACACGTCTGATATATTCTATACGACACTGGCGACGGCATGTGCGTCATATGACAAGAATATGTTGTCGACTCACCTAACTTGTACACTTGGCGAATGGGTAAAAAGATTCTTTTACCTTGCCCGATTTAGGTTTTCTTGTGGATGTGATAATCACTCCCAAAATAGTGATCGCATCGGACGGACAGGTAATAATTGTCTGAAAATAAAAAATTAAAATTTTCGCTCGAGGGAAGATTTGACCAAGGATCTCTTTCACTGCAGCTGCTAACGCTAACCATGGGACCACGGTGCTCATAAGATCAGATTGTCCTTGATGTTGTATATCATACGCATAGCCTATTCAGTTTGTATATTTTGCTTATTTTTTTCATACTTCCACACAACTTCTTCCTGTTTTCTCGATTGATCTGTGGTCAGTTTTTCAAGGCCTATCCACTGTGCCAACTTATAACTAAATCTGAGGGGCGTGCGATGGGGAGGTTCCCTTGTTAGTGTGTTTTTCTTGGCGTTCTATTGTGCCGTTGCAGAACTTTGTTTAACCTTTTCCCTCCTTACTCTTCTGCAGAGTGCTTTTGGATCCTGTGGCCTGAATTTTCGCTTGTGCCAAGATCCGGGGTTTTGGGGAATTATGAATTAAATTAAATTTTGGAATTTGTGGGACTCTCTGTGTTTGTCTGGGGTTTTTGCTGGCCTGTCACCGTACGATTTCCCGTTTCCTCGCCCGGGGGTCGAATTTTGGTAGATCCGTCCAGTGGTTCGGTGTGCCACGTGACGAATTTCTTCTTTTTCATATTTTTTATTTTGCACCCTGCCTGTCCTATCTCCTTGGCTTAAGGTTGGCTCCTCTGTGCCCGTGCGCGAGTGTGTATGTGGGCGACGGTGATCGTTTCCTGACTTGTTTACCGTTTCTTGCCGACTTCTCTGCATAGACTGCCGAATCTGTAATTTGGTCTATGCCATGTTACAGTTGCTTAAAGTTGGTTCGCACACTCCCCTTGGTAATGACATCTGCACACCTATGAGATGGAAGCTGGCGGTTGTAACTGTGTGTGTTAAATTTTAACTTGCATTTGAGGTTGGTGTAATTGTATTTTGTTAACTGAGCTAATTTCATCTTGCCTACCGCTGCGATGCCAGAAAATTTCTTTTAACAATCGTAAGTTTAATCTTACCTGTGAAGCCATATTTGTGGATACTTGTTATTTAAATTTCATTGTCTTCCCAGCTTGCCCTTTGCTAATGTATTAAAAGTGTTTGTTGTTTTGACTAATCACAGCTGCTTGCCTAAAGAAATAAAGCTGATTTGAAAGATTGAGAGTTAGTGGAACTGTTCACTCCAATAAAGGCACCCTGTTAAAAGAAAAATTTTGGTGCTACCATTTGTTTCCCCCTTGTTCCCCTACCACGGCTTACGAAATATGGGGATAACGCATTTCATAACTTCTGGAAATAATGTACTGCGTTCTACACCTGTGAAGTTTCAGTGAAATTAGCAGTTCAACTACTGGAATGGCATTTTGCTGTACTGAATATCCCGAAGTGAGCTCTCATGGGATAATCTGCCACAGGCGCGAAATACTGGATTACCAATTTCGTAGCGTTTGTTCAAGGTGTTCACGGATAACACTTTCCATTTACGGCAGAGTATATTTTCTTCGACTTAAATCATTAAGTATGTCACTTCGTACTGTGTGAAGGGATACAGAAAGGTTCTCGACGCAGTGAAGGATACCACGGTGAATCTCAGAGTGAGGAACTGCAGCCAACTAGAAACCCCTTGCGAGGCAGGCGGCAGATCCAGGAAGAGCGGCTGCACGGGTGCTTGGGCGTCCCCTGGAGAGCCGTTCCGCTTTCATTACTGCTGGAACTGGGCGCGCGGCTAACGAATCACCGCTCTGCGAGGCGCCCCCTGGAACTCTGACGCTCGCGTGTGGAGGCCAGAAAGGACGCGCGACTTTTTCTAAGATTTCCGCTGGGACAACCTCGCGCTTATTCCTATCTGTTACTGCGCAATATCTGCAGAGCGAGTGCTTCCCATAACACAATCCGACAGAACATTCCACTCACTTCAACACAGTCCGTTTCCAGCTTAAAAACTGGAACAAGGACGATGCACGCATGTAGTTCCAGTGTCAATATGAAGGTTGACCGTGAAATTTATTTCTTGAAACAGACCTTTAAACAATTATGCAGACAAACCAGTGGTATTCTGATACTATCATCCAATCGTGACAAAAGAATTCGTCCAGTACTTACAAAGGAATTCCCCATCGCACCCCCCTCCAATTTGGTGGAAGGATGTCCCAGTGGGTAGCCCGTCAGAGGCCAAACATAGATCAAGCATCAAAACAGGAAGGAGATGAACTCAGCTGTGAAACAATAAGCAAAATACGGGGTGCTCAAAAAGTCTCTCCGCAGTGCCGCATGATTGTTAGCCGCGCGTGCCGTACGATTGTTCACCTGCCTGACTTACTTCCCTTCAAGTGGTCTCTCCCAACATTCCACTGCTTCGTTTATCTCACCCAGCGTCAGAAGTATCGTTGGTGTGTGTCGTTACGTGTTGACGTGAACGTTTAAGTTTAGTTCCTTTGTTCGTTTGTTTCGTTTTTGTCACAGTTAAAATGCTAACCATTAAAGAACGTGTGTATTTAGTCGAACAAGTGTTCAAAGCTGGCGGTAAATACACAGCTTCAGTTCGTCAAACATTAAATTCACTTTTCCCGGAGACAACACTCCCACATCGCGATGCAGTGCGAGATTTGATTAACAAATTTCGAAGTACGGCTTCAGTGATAGATTACCGAGAAATGGTCGGCCCAGCGTTTTGTCTGAGGATAAACTACTTGATATTTCCGATAAAATGTCCATGAGTCCGAACAAGTCAGTAAGAAAACTCGCCCAGGAAATCGATGTTAGTGTCGGTATGGCCCACACAGCTGAACTTTTCCCGTACAAAGTGTCGTGCAAGAACTGAAAAATACTGATCATGGGAAGAGACTGCATTATTGTCAACGGTTCAAAAATTTCGTCAACAAAATCAAAGGCATATTCTTAATGAAACGTTTTTCACTGATGAGGCGTGGTTACATTTATCCGGGTTCATGAACTCTCAAAATTCTCGTACGTGGTGTTCTGCAAATCCATTGTGTATTCATGAAGAACCACTTAATTCTGTGAGAGTAGGAGTTAGGATTGCAATTTCTAGACGTCGGATTGTGGGTCCCATATTTTTCAACGAAACAATAAACGCGCAACGATACTGCAGTGATATTCTGTACCCATTCATAGGAGAACTTGTGTTACGTGAAATACTGAATGGTTATTTTCAACAAGATGGTGCAACCGCGCATACAGCTCGCGTTTCAATGTCACCGCTTGCTGATGTTTTTGGTGATCACAGGGACTTTGGCCTCCACGATCGCCTGACCTAACACGACCTGACTTTTACTTCTGGGGTGAAGCGAAAGCAACTGTCTATAAAAGCCATCCAAAATCCATCGATGAATTGAAAGCTGAAATGTCCACTTTCACTGCTTCTGTTACAGAAGAAATGTTACAGCTTGCGTTTCGAAACATGATTAGACGAACTGAATTGTGTATTCAACAACAAGGGGGACACTTACAACGTTTAATGTGAAAATTTGTAAGTGAATTCAATAAATTAATAACTTGTATTTCACTGAGTTTCATTTCGGTGTAATCACTGCGGCATACGCCACGCGTAGCTAACAATCATACGGCACTCCGGAGAGACTTTTGAACATCCCGTAGAAACAGTGAACGGTCCAAGATGAAGATGCGCAACATCGATCAAACTTAAATAGTCACAGCGTCGTGACTATGGGGTCACGGTGTTAGACTGCGAGTGCCGAGATCCGTGTTTCAATCTATCTCTTGCCCCTTTTTTCCATACAATTATGAACTATCGGTCCTGTCATTGTCGTGTCTATTTGCTGTATTTAAATTTGGGTCTGTGGCGTGGTGCAACGTCGGTTAGAAACAGAATGGTGTAAGGAAAGAACGACCAGACATATGTACCTCTTATTTGTTCTACTCAATTACTACATGTTATGACTTGCGCGTCGTTTTGGAAATTTTGACACTTGAATTCCTTTGTCGTAACATAGTTCACATCGGTTTATTTGTTGCTTTCATTTCCGTGACAGGTCTATGCGGCATTTCGCCTGTTCTCACTATTCATCACACTTACTTGCGACGGTAATATATTCTTACTACACCATTCACATTCTGCAACCATTGTATAGTATGACTACAGAAGGAGAACACATACATCATTGATGGGACGAAATGTTCATAATTTTATGAAACAAATAGGGCACGAGGAGGTTTGAAGACGGGTCTTCTGTTTTACAGGCCAACATTCAACCAAGACGCCACAGTTATTACAATGCACTCGATGTTCCACATTTTAAGCATGGACCGTTCGCTTTAAGTATACCTTCTTCCTTTTTTCATGTTTGACCAGTGTCCAGTTTTTGAAGGGCTAGTCACTGGGCCATTTTGCCACTAAATCTGAGGAGGGTGCGATGGAGATTTCCCTTGTTAGTGTTGTGGATTGGCAGGAGCCAACCCACGGGTTTGGGAGGAAGCCGAAAGGCACGCGTTTAGCTCACGCAGGCTGGCGTGAGGTCTGGAACAAGACAAGGAATTTAGACTTCAGAAAAAAGGTGGTACTTGGTGGAATACTTAACTTTAATCCATTAATATTGAACGTAGCTCTTGTCTGTACATTATTTAATTCTTTACAATCTCAATAGCAACTGATAATGGCGCCTTGCTAGGTCGTAGCAAGTGACGTAGCTGAAGGCTCTGCTAACTATCGTCTCGGCAAATGAGAGCGTATTTTGTCAGTGAACCATCGCTAGCAAAGTCGGTTGTACAACTGGGGCGAGTGCTAGGAAGTCTCTATAGACCTGGCGTGTGGCAGCGCTCGGTCTGCAATCACTGATAGTGGCGACACGCGGGTCCGACGTATACTAACGGACCGCGGCCGATTTAAAGGCTACCACCTGGCACGTGTGGTGTCTGGCGGTGACACCGCAGTTAGAATACTTCAGTTAGAGTAAATTTTCTAGATAGGAGTCCAAATCACCAAGTACGGGACAAAGGAAATATTGATTCGTTACTAAATAACAATAATAATCAGGCAGGTAATAACGGGACCGGAAAATGAAGTCGTTTTCTGTCAAAAAACTTAAACACATTAATTATTAACAAATTTTCATTTTTAATCTATGATGTAATCACCTTCTTCATCAAAAACTTTTTGCCATCTAGAGTGCCAATTTTCAATATCGAATCGATAAAAATGAATTGCTTTATGTGCAAAATATCTTGAAATGACGTATTGGAGATCATGCACATTTTCAAATTTTTTGGTATTTAGAAAATGTTGTTGCAATCGGAATAAATAAAAATCTGATGGTAAAATGTAGGAGGAGTAAGGGGGGGGGGGGGGGTAGTACTTCTCAGGGTTCGTCGTTCGTCTTGCGCAGTGCGGTCTTACAGTGTCGTGTTGCAGAACAACGCCATTTATGTCGACAATTGCTGGACATTTCTCAATTGTAGATTGATTTACTCAGTCCAATTCTTCACAGTCAAGTTCTGCATTTACAGTGTGTCCAGATTTCAGGACTTCAAAATGAACGAACCCGCGAATTCTACACCAATCACACAGGAGCGCCTTTCAGGGATTGAAACCTTGCTTAGTTCTACATCATGGCGAGTCATTCGAAGATAGCCATTGCCTTTTGCCGTTTGTGGTCTCCAGTGATCAAGTTATCGAGAAACGGTTGTGTATTTTGCCGCTGAAGCAAGAAGTTGCATGTGGTGGACTGGTGGTCTTCGTTTATAATTACTAATCTGCTGCAAATGGTCTTGAACGGTCGACCAAGGTTAGTTGAGTGTTTGACAGGTCTTCGACTGTCTAACACTGATTTGCTTCCTACTTCTGCCCTCAAGGTATCATTGCGTGAAGCTGTTGGTCCTCCTGATCGATACGAGTCGGAAAAATCAAAACTGCCGGATTTTATTTTAGAACACTATGGCATTTACGAACGTCTTCTGTACTTCGATGTACATTACAAATATTTTTGGTAGGAAATGTTGCGTTACTACCCTTGCGAAACTCACTAAGCATATGATGTCGGATGTGTACATATTTTCGAATTTCAATGGCTGTTTCACCATAAAGACGTAAGATTTAATTATTTACGAGTGAACAACAGGTCACTCTAGCCTTAAAATGTCCTTGACACCGCTTTGACATACACTTCAGCTGATAAATGAAAAACGCATATCGACATGCATAGAGACGACATTACTTTAGGCACCATAATACATTTCCCCGTATACTTCCTATACAATATCTGCTTTCGCGTTGGTTGGAGCGAATTCGTGATGAAAGAATACTTTGGTAGAGACCAGTCGTGTTCATTGTTAAATTCACGCAACATTCACGAAAGTCAACTATTGGGGCCTTTTTACTTTTAACAATTTCCAAGAATTACATGTTCGGATATCCCAAAATTTATTGTCAATATCATCGCAGCTTTTCCGTTGCAACACCTAGGATGTGTGCCATACATGTCCGTCCCGCTTCCCTGATCTGACGCCTCTTGAGTGATTGATTTTTTTTTTAATTGGGGGGAGGGGGTTCTTATCACCCACCTCACGTACGTGACACCTGTCCGCAGAGAAAAAACACTTCTTCTCTGTGTAGTTCCAGTGTCTAATGTGACTGGCGTGCAGCCTGGTGTAGTTGACAGAGTGCACCATAATTATCTATGAACATGTTATGCCTGAACTGAATCTGGTGGCTGCCATTTCCTACACATTCTGTAACGTACAACAGCATCGAGAATACAGTATATTATTTTTGCTGTAATTAAGACACGTGTGCGTTGATTGTTCAGGTTGTTCCTGACATTCCAACGCTTTCACTGGCTGAGGATACTTCCAACGACACAGGTTCCCATTTCGGATTCATTGCATTTCGTTCTTCTCTGACAGGGCCCCCTGTTTGTGGGCGGTCTTTTATATCATCCTGCATCCATCCCACAACGGAATTTTGCACACACCACCTACAGCCAACAGACAACGTACAGCGCTAGCAGTTGTATGTAAGCCCGGAGCTGTGGCCGAGTGGTTCTAGGCGCTTCTGTCGGGAACCGCACCGCTGCTACGGACGCAGGTTCGAATCCTGCCTCGGTCATCGATGTGTGTGATGTCCTTAGGTTACTTAGGTTTAAGTAGTTCTAAATCTAGGGGACTCAGACCCATAGTGCTTAGAGCCATTTGAACCAATATTTGTAACTAAGTCAGAATTTCCTGTTGCCTCAAATTCGTTTTAACAATATGTATTGCCAAAAATTTTTCAATGCCGTTAGCAGTCTTGCTAATAAAGAGGAAGACAGTTTTCCTCGCTAGCGCTGTTGTTTTCTGTACGGAAATTCTTTCTTCTTGGAAGTAGTTACTCCTATTAGGGTTACCATTTATTCTAAAAGCCTTCTGTAGTTGCCTCAGTTGTTTTTGTAAGTATGCCAACAAGCATATATTACTCAATCGGGAAAGGTATTAACTAAATATGTTCTGAGCTCTTGACTATTGATGGATTCCATAGCGAGAATCAACCTGTGTGAGTTACTTATCAACGCACATCAGACGCACTGATTTATCCAGACTGCGCATTGTTCTCATTTTCCACGGCAAACTGAATTTTGAAACTGTTACAACAATGTCACTTTGCTCGTAAAACTCTCTTCTGCACTGGTAGTATTTTGTAATGAAACAATATTTGAGCAAGGCTACAGTGTTTAACGAAAAATACCTCCTATATGTTAAACAGTTCTCTTAACTGTCTAGCATGGGCTAATGGAATACAAATTTGAAGAAAATGCCATTTAAATGTACTCTGCGTCACATACCACTCCATGGCTTGCGTGATAGACACATAGCTGCAAATATGTAACGGGTGCGAGGCTGCTCTACGCACTTTGTAGCAAGATCGAGTCTTCTTGTATGTCACAATATTTTTGCACTTGCTTTTCGTTAATATGCTAACTAAGGCTATTTGACAGTTCCACGATGATCTGTGTATAACCAGTTTCCGTAATTTATCAGCGTCTACCCACGAATGCTGTTAGTATATTCCACCATCGTCAATGGTTTGCTTTAGGTTCCGAAATGATACAATGTATCATGATTTTTGTTTATTCCGTTTTCCATTTCCAACAGTGCAATCAAAACTTCCTGTTATGCATACCTCTCCTTTAGAACTGTAGGAACTATCTCTATATATAAAAGGCAGTGTCCTGACTGACTGACTTATTCACCATCGAACATCCCAAGCCCCTAATGATAGAAACTCGAAATTTAGAGAATTATACTGATGCCGTCGTTTAAGAAGAGATTTTTCTAAATTCCAATTGAAAGTGGATGAAACAGGAGCTGAAGATTTTATTTTTAAATGTCGCTATTAAGACAATTTTGAAGCTAGGCCTACGAAAATTGGTATTTAATTTCTCGGTCAGAAGTAAAGATATACGTGTTCCAGCGTTTTTGGAAATTTGACCCTATGGGGATGAAATAGTAGATGAAATCAGTTTTTCGAAAATACGTCATTATTAAAGCACTACTGAAGCATTTTTAAAACTACGTTTATGAACATTGATATTTGAATTCTCGATTACAAATACAAAAATACGTGTTTCAGGGTATTGGAAACTGACCTCCTGAGAAGGAGAAACAGCGCATGAGATTTTGTATGGAAATACTTTATTGTCAAAGCATGATTAAAGCTAGATATATGAAAATTTAAATTTAGCTACTCAGTTAGAAAGAGAAACAAACATCTTTCACTGATTTTAGAAATTCAGCTCCCATGGGGGTGAAAGGGACGTGCAAGCTCTTATAGAAATATTTCTTTGTGCAAGCATTTTTGAAGCTAAATCCAAGAAAATTTGTTTGTGGTTTCTCTGTTAGAAATAAAGCATACGCATACCAGTGCTTTTGGAAATTAACTTACATGGGGGCGAAATAGGGCGGTACTGATTCACTGATTCATCATCGCCCAGCCAGAACCGCTAAGAATAGAAACTCGAAGATTGGAGCGGGTGTGTATCTTATACTGTATACATCGTTTGAGAAGGAACTGTCCGAGATTCCAATCCTAAGATGGTGAAACATCGGATAGGTCTTTCGAAAGTTTGTTGCTATTAAGGGAATTTTGAAGTTAGGATTGCGTAATCTGGTATTTGGATCTCAGTCAGGAAGTAAAAAAAATGCATGGTTCAGCATTTTTGTAAATTTAACCACAGAGAGGGCCAAATAGTGGTTTTTGAAAATAAATGATTACTTAAGTACTACTAAAGGATTTTAAGGCGTCTGTGTCAACTGGTTTTTCACTTCCTGGTTAGAAACAAAACACTAAGTGTTTCAGAGTTTCTCTAATTTGAACCCCTGAGGGTGTCAAATAGAGGGTGTTAAATTTTAAGAAAATATTTCGTTACAGCAAAAAACTATTAAAGCTCAAGTTATGAAAACTGGTATTTTACTTTTCGGTTACATATAAAGAAGTATTTGTTAGGGGATGGTAGTTGGTATGGAAATATCTCCACAAGAAAGCAAAAGACACGATTACCAAAAATTTTGGGCTTCTGCTAGCAAAAGTCCTTGCTTATATGGCCTTAACTAACGTGGAAAGCTTAGAAGGTGCTGCGTTTTGTGAACGACACAAAAATTCGATAAAAGAAATGAAAAAAAAAAATTCTCTGCAGGCGATACAGTCTACCAGTACACGAGCAAAGCAGCAGGCATTAAGTTAGTTGTGTATAATGTTCAGTGCTCTGTTACGTCTGTTTTTGCACTGTCATATGGTACATATCCATCTAAAGGTGGTATAGAGTATTCTTTGAACATTGAACGTTCTACCATTAATTTCATTTTCCATATCATGTGTTTAATCAGTCCTCGCCAGATATATAAGGCTTTGCTCCATTGATCTGCAAACACCATAGCGTAACAACTTCAGAGTACCCCACTGAATTATCACCCTCCCTTTGTTCCTTCTCTGTTTCTCAGAACTCCTATTTTCTTAGTATCTCTCATGCATATTTGTGCCCCACCTAAATAACTAATTCATATCTCATTAATATATTTCATTCTAACGATATTCCACCATAGATGCTTCAATATATACATGTATTTTTATTTATTGCTACCGTTTTCGATCATGGCTCATTTTTAAGCGGTTCCTAAGTGTAGGGTCCCGTTCACTCGTCTCGTATAGAGTGCCTAAAGGATGCTGCGTTCTCGGAATGCTGTACAACGATACAAGCAACTTACATTAATAGCTTTTTTGAATAAAGCAGATTGGTAATACTTAACTTTGGAGTTACATCGGTGTCGCAAGTGGTGGGCGACATGCATGCAGTAATGTTCTTCACTATAGACAAAATCCAAACAAGCAATGAACATGCATCAGTAATAACTGTTCTCGTAGCACTCTCTGCTAGGCCGTGCTAATATTCTATGAGTACTGTCCACTAAAGTCCGGCCGAGGCTCGCAGGAGCAGGACTTATATTCACTTCGGCTAGATGCCGCTCCTATTGTAGTGACGTCCTGGTCAGTGGGCTATTGTCTGACGTCATCCCACCGCCTTCTCTGGTCTTGCGTTCTGCTTGTTCATTCCGGCGCTTGTGACTCATGATTTGTATCCAAATACGACAGCCGGATGTGCACTGAGTGGTAACAGGTGGTGGTTTCTGATGAATCTCATTTTATACTTAATGGCACAGATAGCCTTGGGCTTGTACCACGTCACAAGTCTGTCTGTGTGTGGTTATTGCTCGTTGACGTCCACCACAGGCCGTGGTCAAATTAATATTACTAGGCTGTGTAACTTTTTGCACTACTGGCAATTAAAGTTGCTACACCAAAAGGAAATGCAGCCGATAAACGAGTATTCATTGGACAAATATATTATACTATAATTGACATGTGATTACATTTTCACGCAATTTAGGTGCATAGATCCTGAGAAGTCAGTACCCAGAATAACCCACTCTGGCAGTAATAATGGCCTTGATACGCCTGGGTATTGAGTCAAACAGAGCTTGGATGGCGTGTACAGGTACAGCTGCCCATGCAGCTTCAACACCATACCACAGTTCATCAAGAGTAGTGACTGGCATAGTGTGACGAGCCAGTTGCTTGTCCACCATTGACCAGACGTTTTCAGTTGGTGAGAGATCTGGAGAATGTGCTGGCCAGGGCAGCAGTCGAACATTTTCTGTATCCAGAAAGCCCCGTACAGGACCTGCAACATACGGTCGTGCATTAACCTGCTGAAATGTAGGGTTTCGCATGGATCGAATGAAGGGTAGAGCCACGGGTCGTAACACATCTGAAGTGTAACGTCCACTGTTCAAAGTGCCGTAAATGCGGACAAGAGGTGACGGAGACGTGTAACCATACCATCACGCCGGGTGATACGCGAGTATGGGGTTGAGGAATACAAGGTTCTAATGTGCGTTCACCGCGATGTCACCAAACACGGATGCGACGATCATGATGCTGTAAACAGAACCTGGATTCATCGGAAGAAATGACGTTTTGCGATTCGTGCACCCAGGTTCGTCGTTGAGTACACCATCGCAGGCGCACCTGTCTGTGATGCAGCGTCAAGGGTAACCGCAGCCGTGGTCTCCGAGCTGATAGTCCATGCAGCTGCAAACGTCGTCGAACTGTTCGTGCAGATGGTTGTTGTCTTGCAAACGTCCCCATCTGTTGACTCAGGGATCGAGACGTGGCTGCACGATCCGTTACAGCCACGCGGATAAGATGCGTCATCTCGACTGCTAGTGATACGAGGCCGTTGGGATCCAGTACGGCGTTCCGTATTACCCTACTGAACCCACCGATTCCATATTCTGGTAACAGTCATTGGATATCGACCAACGCGAGCAGCAATGTCGCGATACGATAAACCGCAATCGCGATCTACAATCCGACCTTTGATAAAGTCGGAAACGTGATGGTACGCATTTCTCCTCCTTACACGAGGCATCACAACAACTTTTCACCAGGCAACGCCGGTCAATTGCTGTTTGTGCATGAGAAATCGGTTGGAAACTTTCCTCATGTCAGCACGTTGTAGGTGTCACCACCGGCGCCAACCTTGTGTGAATGCTATGAAAAGCTAATCACTTGCATATCACAGCGTCTCCTTCCTGTCGGTTAAATTTCGCATCTGTAGCACGTTATGTTGGTGGTGTAGCAATTTTAATGGCCAGTAACGTAGTTACACAGCACATACACGCTTCCGTCAGTTACGGCGGTACGTACTCTTCGATGCCTTGATGTTCACTTTCAGTGAAGGAGGAAACACAGAAGTACTGGAACGGCTGGTCGTCCAGGACCGGTCGCAGTGTCATCACGGTCCCAGCTGGCCTCGCTGGATCAGCGCTGAGCCGCTTCGTGGGCTTGTTGCTGCTACTGCTGGTTCTGCTGTTTGCCGGCGCGTAGCGCGTGCCCGGCAGCTCGCAAAACATTCCTCCTGGGAGCCACAAGTTCCTGAGGGGGCCAACTTTGGTTGACTCGCTAAGACCCTCATGAATTACTAAGGCGGCCGCCGCAGGGAAGCACCGCGCACGTCCTTCCGTCGCCGGCTATTGAAGTTGGCGGCGCGAATGCAGTCACGACGAGGGCTGGCCGGGTGCCCCAGGCAGCCCACTGTCCTACAGGTTAACTACTGCTGGCGTGCTGGTGCCCTGTGTAAATACGGGTGCCATAGCGCGTCCTATTCAAGGTTAAGGAAGCAG
This sequence comes from Schistocerca serialis cubense, assembly GCF_023864345.2. Lineage (NCBI taxonomy): Eukaryota > Metazoa > Arthropoda > Insecta > Orthoptera > Acrididae > Schistocerca > Schistocerca serialis. The sequence continues at coordinate 769,414,522 of NC_064642.1, read as the reverse complement.
ACCAGGGTACAAATTTATTTATCTTATTTTTATTGGCTCAAAATGTTCCTCTAAAGGGGCTTTTTGCAACCCTTGTTCACAGTACGAGAGGCCCTTAGCGGCTCGCCATCTCACAACTGTTCATGACGTCGCCTTTCCGGCTTAACCTTTTTTAATATGTGACTTGTAAGTACTGCATCTTTTCGAGTCAGTACAAACTTTAATTTTATTAATGTACTATACACCTAATATGTTTTAGTACAATTAGTCTAATTCTGAAGACGACGCTCATAGTAGTGTCGAAACCAGGTCAATTTTGACTTAATATTTGTGACCGAGGGCTTATTTGTTCCAATATAATCTTTTTTAAAGTTTCATTCATGCAAAATGTGCCACAAATATTAAAATATGCTAGAACCGCGATTTACTGCAGGGGGTCTGGCACATCTGAGCGTTCGAATGCAAGCTGTGTAACAGTTACCGGCGCAACAGTGTCCCGTTAGTTCGGATAGTATCACAGAGGGTATTAGTATCGACTACGATACTATTCTCAAAAAGATTTCTCATCGTAACACGATTCGTGTATGGTAAACTGTCTGAAAGCACGTGTTTCTTCAAAAAATGTTCAAATTTGTGTGAAATCTTATGGGACTTAACTGCAAAGGTCATCAGTCCCTAAGCCTGCACACTACTTAACCTAAATTATCCTAAGGACAAACACACACACACACACACACACACACACACACACACACACACACACACCCATGCCCGATGGAGGACTCGCACCTCCGCCGGGACCAGCCGCACAGTCCATAACTGCAGCGCCTAAGACCGCTCGGCTAATCCCGCGCGGCACGTATTTCTCTCGCGTGTCCTTGACTTGGCAGTCCGCTTGCCTGAAAATAACGTTTACACTGATAGAAAACGTCTGGAAAGTAATCACAGTCGTACAAGGAACGCTGCGATGGGTAAGATAAATCCAGTTAATCGATATAATTTTGTAAAAATAAAAGTGTTTCGACATCGGCGAGAAAAAAAAACCACCTTTACACTGCTGTAATTGCTGATTAAGGGTTTGTTCAGTTTCACTGTTGAAAAGTACATGTCGATAATTTAAACGCTTGGTTTTTTTTCAAAACAACGGTCTTCAAGTTGACAGCAGCTGTAACTCATGAAATATAGATGCAGTTACATTATAGTCTTTTGTAACTTGTGAATCGTCGTTCTTGCTGCCGTAGTGCGAACGATTTTTGAGGTATATTTTAATTTCGATTTTTGGAACATGTTTTTGTAACGGCCTTTTGTGGGAAACACTGAATTTTATTTCAGAGTGCTCCATTTTGTTAAAAACCAGTTTTCTTCAAATATCCATGCATGCTACGATGGACAATATAATCAGTTTCGAAATAGTTTCTGACATTTGTTCTAAGTTGAAAACTGTAGCGTTCAGAGTTCCCACCAACTGCCTTCACTTTCCGCCGAAGGCCTTTAGTCAATATTGTGTAGTCTTCTGTAAGTGTACGTTTTGTGCATAAAATACATAAAACAATATAAGTTTGCACAATAACGGTCTAAAGTCAGTTTCGTAACTTTTTTGTAATTTTATTGAAAAAAAAGTCATGTATGTCGGGTCCAAAATCGAGCGCCACCCACTTCTACCCACTGAAGTATCGCGAACAGCCATACTGACGCTCCATATTCACCATTTTAAATCATTTAAAGATGTGTAATTTTTGACACCCACTGTTTCCTAGGGGATTTTTTTCACCTTGTGGAATAACTAATCTATTCTGTATCCAGTGTAAATAAAATTGTGCTACGGCATTCTCACACACCTCTCCCAATATGAACAAATCCCAGACTGTATTGTCGAAGCTTGCGGAACTTCTTTGTTTTCTGTCCAGAGTGTACGGAAATTTTTGTGAGTGAGATATTGGTAGAGGTAAGACAATACGATGCTTACAGCTTTACAAAAAATGCAAATGGTATTAACAGTTTCCTATTCCATCGCGTCGACATTATCAAAGAGTACATTCCTAACAAGCGAGCAGTCGCCAAACCGTATAACAGTGTGAGCTGTCTCGAGGGTCTTACTAAAGACGCATCACCACATGGTAAGGCTGCAACTGGCGTTTCGGAAGATAGTATGACACATAACGCTGGTCGTAAGTGTACAAGTAATCCGGCTGCTAGAGACTGTTTCCCCAAGAGCCTGTTCCTAGATGACGCACTTGTGTACCTGAAGCACATCGTTACAAGTCTGTTATAAAGTGCAGAGAGTCTTGCATCCGATCACAGTCTTGTATAGGGATTGGCAGCTAATCCACATCCTACAAACATGTAATACATTGACTGACAAAATAAAATTTGCGCCCAGGAGGATGAGTAGAAAATGAAACTCCTCGGATAGAGAGTGTGAATCATGTTATTTCAGTGATTACAAATTCGAGACTAATTTACAAAGAACTTGGCAGTACGAGTCGACATATTTGTATCACAGACATTGCATCCTGTCTGTCCTGCATACTTGAGTGATTCGGTAGCGAAAGATGTCATATGATCATTTTTTCCTCTCTTGAGACCGTCTGTCCCAGGACTTGACATGTTGGATGTGGAGTTGATGTGCAAGATGGTCCGACAAGTGTTCTGTCGTGATCAGATATGAGAGACATTTCTGACCATGGAAATACCTAAACATCAGGCAAGCTGTTTATAGAAATATCTTTCATGTCTGTAAGAGTATTGTCGTATCGAAAAATGTCACTACAAAACCGTTGCAAGGGGGTAATACACGAGGACGGAGAAGCGGTCGAGACGTCCCGTTGTGCAGCCAGAGCTCCTTCAGTCTCTACTAGCCGTTACCTGAACTCACACCCTATGGGTCCCCACGCCATGACACTCGGAGTAACATCATTGTGCTCCTACAAAATATTGAAATACTGAGACCTTCCCACCAGCAGCCGACGAATTCATTCGTGTAATTTACTAATCTCTTCCATGATTGATCCCATTATTTTTGAGAATCAAGACGGCAGTGAAACTGGCCTGTAGTTTTCACTGATCCCGCTTTCCCTTCCTTTACCAAGGGCACAACTCACGCATGCTTTCGGTACTATAGGAAAATACCAGATCTAAAGCACACGTTTGTTATGTTAGTTAAAGGGGCTTGTGTGTTATCTATCCACGACTTCGGGACAATTCCTGCTGAATTGTTTTATTATTGTTGGAAGGTCGTCGTGACTCCAAGCTCTATTTTGGGAAAGAACTCCATTGATCTTTGTAAGTAGGCTGTTTAGTTTTTATATTGGTAACGCCACGTAGCGCTCTGTATGAAAATCACTAGCTGTGCTGTGTGCAGTCTGCGGTGGCTGGTTGGCATTGTTGTGATATTCGCTATTGTAGTGGTGGGCAGTTGGATGTGAACAGCGCGTAGCTTTGCGCAGATGGAGGTGAGCCACCAGCGGTGGTAGATGTGGGGAGAGAGATGCCGCGGAGTTTTGAGAGCGGATGATCTGGACGTGTGTCCATCAGAGACAGTAAATTTGTAAGACCTGATGTCATGAACTGATATATATAGTGACTTTTGAACAATATTAAGGTAACTACATTGTTTGTTCTATATCAAAATCTTTCATTTGCTAAGTATGCCTATCAGTAGTTAGTGCCTTCAGTAGTTAGAATCTTTTACTTAGCTGGCAGTATTGGCGCTCGCTGTATTGCAGCAGTTCGAGTAACGATGATTTTTGTGAGGTAAGTGATTCATGAAAGGTACAGGTTATTGTTAGTCAGGGCCACTCTTTTGTAGGGATTATTGAAAGTCAGATTGCGTTGTGCTAAAAATATTGTGTGTTAGTTTATTGATGATCTGAATAAGTAAAGAGAGACATGTTTGTGCACGTTCAGTTTTGCTCAGCTGTTTGAAAATCAAATAACGTAAGGGGTTTATCTGCACAATCATACATAAATTTTTCTAAGGGGATGTTTCAGCTTGCTTTGTAACTCATTGTGGGCGCTGGATGTGTGTTCGAAAGATTTTGCTGCTGCTATTCCACAATACCAGAGAAACAATCATCTACAAAATTGGATATTCCTAAGCACCTTCCTTGTTATGTATGTATTACACTAGCGTCTGCTGTTCCCAGTTTCTTGTTTTATGACATACAACGCTACTTTGCTATTATTATTTTGTCGTTAATTGATTTTTTGCAACAAACAGTACTCTCCCGTATATTTCTTTATACTTATGATAGTAATGCAGGAACTGTGGATTAGTGTAGTGATTCTGAAATGAACTGAGAAATTTAGATGTCTGGAAGGACTTTCTAATATAAGCAGTGATGCATCGATTTTACTCAGCTGCTGCAGCACAAATGGCTTCTTTCTAAATGCCTCCTCTAAAACTAATTTAAGCGATGTGCAGAACTTAGGGAACTTTGCATTTGCATTGTTCTCCACATACACTTCATCCTAGGTTTTGTTTGCCAATGTCCCATTGTCCCCGAAAAAGAATATATCTTATGTTCCGAGAAAATTATTTGGTAGATCTGCAGTTTTACACGTTTTACCAAGCCTGTCTTTAGCCCTATTATCTGAGAGTAATTATCCCTTACGAATGCTTAAAAATTTCCCTAGTCCGTAACTGCAAGTATAAGGCCTCGCACTGATTCTGAATTGTTTGGTACCCTGACAGCCGTGTTTACCATTTGTGTCACGCCAAAAGTGCAAATAATGTATAGTAAGTTTTCACTAATTTCTGCCTAAACACCTACATTAATACTCATGTCCTCACGTGTTATTGTTACTTTTGGGGACTAACACTCCTTGTAGGACTTCAGTTAACTTGCCAAAGACGATATCAGCATTAATACTTGGTTAACAGTACACACACACACACACACACACACAAACACACACACACAAACACACACACACACAAACAGAGAATGGTTGACTTCTTATACACACATCAAAAACAGTTTTGCATCTACTCGGTTCCGAGAGCTTCGGAAAACTATACAGAAATTGGAATAGAGATCAACATAAACATGATTTCCGCTCTTTTTATTTCTCATGAAAACCACACATTGCATGCTGTACAACCATTACAACCATACAGCGAGACCTACAGAGGTGGTGGTCCAGATCGCAGCACACACCGGTAGCTCATGCATACCTATATTCGTCGTGGCATACTATCCACAAGTTCATCAAGGCACTGTTGTTCCAGATTGTCCCATTCCTCATCGGTGATTCGGCGTAGATCCCTCAGAGTGGCTGGTGGGTCACGTCGTCAATAAACCGCCCTTTTCAATCTACCCCAGGCATGTTCGATGGGGTTCATGTCTGGAGAACATGCTGTCCACCCTAGTCGAGCGATGTCGTTATCCCGAATGAAATCATTCACAAGATGTGCACGATGGGGGAGCTAACTGTCGTCCACGAGGACGAATGCCTAGGTCAATATGCTGTCGATACTGCTGCACTATCCGTAGGAAACAAAACAGCAAGGAAACTCCACCTTGCTACACTCGTTGGACAGTGTGTCTAAGGTGTTCAGCCTGACCGGGTTGCCTCCAACCACGTCTCCTACGATTGTCTGGTTGAAGGAATCTCATCGGTGAAGAGAACGTGTTACCAATCCTGAGCCATCCATTCGGTATTGTGTTGGGCCATTCTGTACAGCGCTGCATGGTTTCGTGGCTGCAAAGGTGGGCCTCGCCGAGGACGTCGGAAGTGAAGTTGCTTATCATGCAGCCTGTTGCCCACAGTTTGAGTAGTTAACATGACGTCCTGTGGCTGCACGAAAAGCATTATTCAACATGGTGGCATTGCTGCCAGGGTTCCTCCGAGTCCGTAGGTAGCGGTCACCCACTGCAGTAGTAGCCCTTGGGCGGCCTGAGCGAGGTCTGTAATCGGCATTTCCTGTCTCTCTGTATCTTCTCCATGTCCGAACAACATCGCTTTGGTTCACTCCAAGACGCCTGGACACTTCCCTTGTTGAGAGCCAATCATGATACAAAGTAACAATGTGGACACGATCGAAACGCGGTATTGACTGTCTAAGGCATGGTTGAACTACAGATGACACGAGCCGTGTGCCTCCTTCCTGGTGGAACGACTGGAACTGTTCGACTGTCGAACCCCCTACGTCTAATAGGCGCTGCTCATGCATGGTTATTTACATCTTTGGGCGGATTTAGTAACTTTTCTGAACTGTCAAAGGGACTGTGTTTGAGATCTTCAGGAGTTCTGGGAACCAGGATGATGCAAAGCATTTTTTGCAGTGTGTAGATCTCCAGCTTTGTTAGATCAACAGCTATGAATTCAATATGTTTACCTACATTTTACACCTCATCTGAAACAAACACATGACCACCCCTCCCATTCAAGTTAAGTTCCAGTAACAACTTGCCCGTTCACGCGACAGTAGCAGTATATGACGTACCTCATCACCTCTGAACCACTGCTCTGTAGTGCATACTAGCGTGCTGTTGAAAAATTGTTATTCAGCTTCAAACTGGAGTAGTACGGTGTGATACATTTACTTTCTGCATAAACAGTGTAGACCCTCAAACCTGTTTGAGATACTTTCAAGTGAGGGGAGCCATTTGTCGTTGTTTATCGTAAAAGCGGTCTAGTTCCTCTACCGATGACAACATTTTTGACTATATGCGGCCCCACAGCCAAGCGCTATAATCTCGCTAATTACCTCCACCAGACATCTGTTCCAAAGTCTTGATTGTGGCTGATGTTGTGTAGTAGGGAAATATATTAAAATGCTTTCTGTTGACTAAGTCTTTCGACTCTATTGAACTGTAGTTCCACAGGGATTCTTGAAAAAAAAAATGCACCGAGTTTTAACATGATGTGAAATGTATATTCAATGATAAATGTACGCTACCTCCTGTTTAGTAATCAATTATGTTCAACAAAACTAAATCTGATGCAACCACATGCAACTGCCCACAATATAAATAAATAAAAACCAATTGCTGTTACTTGCTGTTTCCGATGTAGTAATGATCTTAGGCCATAGCCTTCGGGAGACACCTAATCGGGACAAAAACCGGCTGCTCACAGCACTAACGAAATATTTGTCGTGGCGCATTGGTGCACAGTTTTTCCATTCTTTTTTTTTTTTTTTTTTTTTTTTTTTTTTTTTTTTTTAGTGTGAGCTCGGTCCTTACGGGTGGCAACGTTCATCAATATCAATCAAGTCACTGGAAGTGGACGAGCAGTTTACCTCTTCTTGCCCTCCGCTGGAGGGCAATATCGACGCGGCTCTGACAGTGCTCACGGTAAAAAAAGAAAGAAAGGCAGGAAGATTGTTATTTAACGTCTCAGTGACGACGGTATCATCAGAGACGCAGCACGAGGGATGGGGAAGCAAATAGGCCTGATCCTTCTGAAAGAAACAAAGATTTGAGCCCGAGTCGTCCATAATGCGAGTGCCGTACCTGACCTAAGCGCCACTTTGCTCGGTGCACGCTAAAGACGTGCAACAATATTTTGATTAGAGGAACAAAATCAGAACGTATGGATTTAAAATGGGTCCAGCTGTGAAGACGATAATGGTGAAGTGAGCATCATCGAACTGATACGTTCGCCACCAGTATTGGCGGACTTGCGCAGAGCTTCACACAAGTCCTTTCTATCGAAGAGCAAGTAAGGGTAAATGGTAAACTGGTAATCTGCAGTCAATGACGTGATCGATTTTCATGAAACATGAGAGGCTAATAGGACACAGTCCAGTATTCAGAAATAGTTCGTAACGATAGATAGTTCCTTAAATTTCCTTTACTTCAAGTCTATGGTTACAAATTTTTTGAGGTCAGACTGCCGGTTTCGGTCTATAATGACCATCTTCAGATCTGTTTCACAGAGACAAAAAGCATTGTAACCATAGACGTGAAGTAAAGGAAATTTATTCTACATTCGGGTCACTCTTCGATTCGCGACAATGTCGCAGCTTGTGAAAATAGTTCCTTACTGTTACTACCAGTCTTGCGTCGTTTGTGACGAGGTACGTCTATTCCGATATGTGACACTCTCGTAACTGCACAGATTTCATCTTCTTTTCTACAAACCTATAACGTTTTCACAAACCATCGTCCGACGTCTGTAAATATCACCCAGATCAGCTTAATGTAATAGATAATACCGCCGAGCACCGCCCTATATTCTTGTAAGGAAGACGGATTCTCATATGACGCTGCTGGATGTATAAAGAGGAGCTGTATTCTGAGAAGACTGCCCAGCTACGAATATCACATACATCGCGCAGATATGGAAGTAAGGTAAGAAAAATTACGGTGCTAATTAGATAGGACAGGAGGTGGCTGATTTTGGTATGACACATCCCCCGCAGTCCAGTGTACAGCGGTATTCAGATCACTTATCAAGATGTAGATGAGGATGAACACGATTCTGCACAATTTTCAAAGCACCAGATTACTGTCGCAGACGTGGTTGCCAGTGAATCTTTCCATATGGGCCCCATCATCACTGAGATTACTGGAATGGAATTTAGAATACCATGCATATGCCCAGCGATCCAAAAGACTTGGCTGCCCAGTATTCAAGAGACTGCCCTCAAACTTTAATTTTGGGGATGTTCGAAGTTCAGTCCAGCCATCGACATTCAGCTTTCCAGGTCATTCATTGAATACATGTAGACAAATAGTGAGATGTGAGGCCAACAGTAATGGAACAGTGGGAGCCTGAGCCAAGTCTGCATTGTTGCCCGGTCTCCACCCAACTTCTCTTACTCTATCCCTTTCCCTCCCCCACCATTCTATGCCAATTGCCTTTCGTGTAAAATGGCGGCCTGTTATCCTGTTGGTTGAGGCTTACTGGCACAGCCTGTATAGTTGTCAGATATTCATGACACTTATCCCTATAAATTATTATCACTGTGTTATTCTTTTTGCAATAATTTATTACTGAAGACCTTTTTCAGAGATGACGTTTCATAAATCAGTATAACTAATGACTAACATGTGTGCCACAATCAAAACGTAGTTGTCCAAGATAAGTCAACCACTACGACGTTACAGTGGACATAGCCCAGTGTCAAAAGGATGGAAAATTAAAAGAAACTCCAAGTAAAATAGCTTTCTTATTGCATGCTCTCTTTATTTTGGAACTTTCAACAAAGTGCTAAGTACAAAGTGGCATTAAATTTAGAATATCGCAAGATATTTTGTTAGTTAACTCTTGGATGCCTGAGTGGCTGGACCAGCAAAACTGGTTGGGAGAGGTCTGTAGACCACTACCTTAAAGCAAGTACTAAATGTTCGTATTAAAAGAAATATCATAAAGTTTAAAAGCAGTTGATGACACAAAATGAATAAAGAAGTATTTATTATGATAGGGTGACTTTTATTTTAGTATAATATGAAATACAACATAGTAAAGTACTTTATGATCTTTCATGATCGAGTAATTAATTGTCAGTTTTACTGATCCATATTAGGATATTTACTCATTAAAAGTAACACTTTTCGCAAATAATTTCGCTATGTTCTTCACATATATTTTTTGCATTTGCAGAATGGTTGAGCGCTTTTATGTCTTGTAGGTATGCAAACATGGAGCACTTTCTTTTTGGAGATCTTGCAGTTGCCGTAATCTTTGCCCGTTGGCTACTAATTCCACAATGTACCGTGACCTGTAGTACTTTATTTTGGAGGCGTTGCTTGTTGATTCTCCTCTCCACATCAGGAGAGTTGTGTTTTTGTCGTATCTGATTGCCATGTCATTGGGGTATTACTGCGAAATAAGCACGTATTTCCATAAGACAAAGTACTATCTCCTTGACTTTCGGTTCTGTTGTGTCTAGACGAGACAGCCTAGACACAATGAGAGGAAGCCGAAAGGCACGCGCTTAAACTCACGCAGGCTGGCGTGAGGCCTGAAACAGGATACGTAATGAATGCTATAAAGAAAAGTACGTAGCTACTGGAATACTTAACTTTAATCCACATTTGTAGAACATCGCTCTTGATGATACATTAATAGAATCTCAATATCAATTGAATACGACGTCTTGCTAGGTCGTAGCAAATGTAGCTGAAGGCTATGCTAACTATCGTCTCGGCAAATGAGAGCGTATTTGTCAGTGAACCGTTCCTTGCAAAGTCGGCTGTACAACTGGGGCGAGTGCCAGGACGTCTCACTAAACCTGCCGTGTGGTGGCGCTCGGTCTGCGATCACTGACAGTGGCGACACGCGGGTCCGACGTATACTACCGGACCGCGGCCGATTTAAAAGCTACCACCTAGCAAGTGTGGTGTCTGGCGGTGACACCACAGGTTCCAGGTGCATGTATTTGTCTTCTGGTCTAGAGAATCAGCTGCTGATGTGCATCATTATAGAGCAACGTTGCTTCTCCGTCTTTCATCTACAGTAGTGTGTTTCACAGACACATTTGTTCTTTTTGGCCATATAATGTGCAACTATCAGATTGTGTTTCTGACGAACATGTTGATTATAAAAGTTCGCAGGTCATGGAATTCGTCATTTCGAGTGGATTTTCCTATGTGTTTAATTACAGTACCTCTCACTGTACAAGGTGGATTTTCCGTGGTACTGTGTACTCGTATTCCTCTCACTGGCGGCAGTGATTTATTCTACTGAGTTCCATCATGACCGATAGGGAAATATGCAATTCTGTAAGCTGCATAATCTAATTCTTCACTGCTAACGTCACCTGGGAAGCTAGACGTTAGTTTATTATCCTGATGACCAATAATGTCTGAATCTCTGCTGTCTTCTTGATTAAAGAGAGGTTCATCTTGATACAGTTCAGTAACAAATGGTTTAAAGTTTTGATGACTCTTATTGTCAGACATTCTTCTGTCTCTACAAGCAGTACGGTGTATAATTATTTTCTAACCAAGGAACAATAGTATCTTAAATTGTTGTTCCGCTTTTGATACAAAACTTACACTTATCTCAAAGCGTTTTGGTACTGAGAAATCCGCTTACCTTCAGTTGAGCTCTGGGATGTACCTTTTACTTTGCTTCTGACCTCTCAATAAAGAGTATAATTGTGCTAAACTGATATTTTTAATCTAGTTACTTCACATCATCCTGGTAAAATATAAATATGACGTGGCAGAGACAGCTGGTTCGCTACGGGGTCTGAGAGACCGCTGTCCTTAGTTATTCAAGTAGGATTACTAAATTTGCAAAATAAAATAATTAGTGTCACATGCAATAGGCAGTGGTCCTTCTGAAGTACGCCAATTGATTTTACAAGGATTACACAGAACATCACCTAAAATAAATAAATTTTAACACAGTTCCTTGAGAGAAGTAATGGTTGCTGGATCTAAGAGACCCCTATTATGCCTCCGAAATTTAAGAATAATTACTTTCGCCTTTTGGTTCATTGTAATATTTCAGCCTTATTACTCATGTAGCAGAATTCTTTTTACAATAAAAAATAGTATAACGCTTTCTGGTGCTTGCGCTCACACCGTGCAAGAACCGCCCTCCCTCCCCCATTCGTAGACGTACAGTGTAACTACAGAGCGAGGTGGCGTAGTGGTTAGCCCACTGGACTCTCATCCGGATGGACGACGGTTCAAACCCGTGTCCGGCCATTCTGATTTAGTTTTTACGTGATTTACCTAAATTACTTCAGGCAAATGCCGGGATGGTTCATTTGGAAGGGCACGGCCTGCTTCCTTCCCCATTCTTCCCTAGGCCTGTGGGACCGATGACCTCACTGTTAGGTCCTCCCACCACAAATCAGTCAACCAACCAACCAACCGGGAGCGTAACTGGCCACGCTTTCCCACCCGACGTTTGCCATAATTAAGCCAGTCCGTCCTTTAACTGACGTAGTAGGCCGTCGCGTAGGATTTCTTCCTATGTGTCGTATGGAGACGCTCCCGTAGTTTCACGTCTCATTGCAGAAATGCAGCAGCGCAGTCGGTTTCTGAAAGTGCAGTACCCCAGTCTATATTTTACGTAATGAAGTGGGAAGATTTTTTTTTTTTTTTGCGCAAATAATTTTTACACTGGATGCCATTATGAGGCGTTTATTTAAGAAAAACGGTAAAATGAACTTGTTCACACTGATTATAAGCTAACTATTAACGGTGCATGGTCTACTGCATAGTTAGATCGAAAGGCACCCTATCGACTACTGCCGACCATACCGCACAGCCTGTAACTTGAGCTTAAGATCTATATAGTTCGTACAAGATCGTACATCCTCGATTACGTCACAATTATTCATTTATTTATTAATATCAACGTTTCTTGGCATTGTAAAATTACTGAAAGATAGTATGACTCATAGACTCTTGCTAATGTCTTAGTGGTAAAAGGTAATTTTTCTTAGCAAGTATTTATTAATGTCAGTTACTTGATTTTCGTCAGAACGAATGAGCTTTCCTTGCGTATCTCTTTGCCGGCACCTAATCCCACTGCCACCGAAAGGGCCAGACGGCCAACCACCAGCGGGGAAACCTACCGCTCTCTCCTTAGCTCGCACATACTGCAGCACTGATACACTCATATCACATATATGAAATAGCAAAACTGGAAACGATGTAAAATGCCCTCTTATCCGGAAATTAGGGGTACCTTACAACCCGAAAACGGTATCAGGAATCAATGTGCTTTAGGTGGCATTTTAAATCATTATGTGAGCATTTTCACGCTTCCCAATACGTCGCCACTGTGCGCAGAAGCTGCCAGCGAAAGCGTGCGCCGTTCGTCGTCTCTGGATGACATGGAGGGCTAGTATGTAATATCTTAAAATCGCTGCACCAGACGTACATCCAAACTGCACTACGCAGTCCATGTATACCAGCAGTGCATTTGAATAAACAAATTAAGTGTGTCACCCCAGCCTGCATCCTGAGCGGGAGGAGATAGGTTTCTTACATCCATCACCCTTCTATGCTAAAGCAGTTGCTGCAACATTCGCCCCGTACTTTTCCAGGAGTCGCCTTTGAAACGCCCGCTAAACCCGCTGGGCAGAACAGGTAATAGGGCCGTGGAAAAAGCCAAGGGTTGAGGTCAGTTTCTGCTTCTAATTGTCATTTATTGTAATTTAGCAACTTTTTCACGGCTGAAGGTATCCAACAAAAAATCTTAACAAGATAAAAATCCAATTAAGATAGCAATAAAATAATTCAAAAAACAACATGCACAAAGTGCATTAGAAATGGCTGAGGACTACAATTAATTTCCAAAATTTTTGATTATATTACCATAGACTTTTAAAGGCAGAAGGCTAACAAGAAATTTTTAAAAAATCAAAAATTTAAGTAAGATAGCAATAAAATAATTTAAAACCCAAAAGGCAAAATATGCAAGGTGCAACACAAATGGCTGAGGGCCAAAGTTAAACTTCAAAATTTCAAAATATATTACCATAATCTTTAAAGGCAGAGGGCCGCAGTGTTTAAGCTTGAAAGATAAAATTTTTAATTTATTTTGCAAAGTTTTAAGAAACAAACAATAATCATAAGCCTAAAGTTTAAAGTAGCTGACAACAGATAATTAAACACCGGTGGCACTCAGAATGCCCCCAGGGAGGTCGGTCTGCCCTCGTTCCCCTGGGCGAGACAGGTGGAGAACCCAACTATACTTGATCCGTCGGAACCCAGCCAGGGTACAGCCACGGACCGACCGACACAACGACTAGCTTCCCGTCGGTCTGTACATGAGAACTCCAACCGGCAATATTACAAACGTGATGATCCACAATTAGCTGTCAAAATTACACACCATGTTGGACAGCGACAGCAGGTGAGGAAAGGACGATGGCTGAATTTACGTCAGTGGCTAGGGCAGGTAACCGGTACACTAACGGTCTCAAGGCAGAAAATCCCGCTGGTGCACTCAAATTGTAGTCGAGCAAAATAGTTAATTGCACCGCATGGCGGCTAAATCTCAGCAGTAGAACCACTCGGTGTTGCTCATCGGAAAACCTCCCAAACAGCAAACCACCGAAGCGGACCACCACAACACTAATAGACGTAGCTTGGCTAGTTGAGACCACTACTCAACTGTGACGTCCTGGGTCGGTGAACCACGAAGCTCGTAGCGATCGGACAGCTCCACACACGCTCCGACACTGCGCAGGGGCTGCCAGCGGCCCCAGCCGACTGCACCCTTCGGAGGTAGCTTCTCTCGTCCGCCACAACCGACCAACTGCACTCAGAATGCCGACATCATCTAAAATCGTCGTCAGTAGACATAACGCGAACTACACACACAACCTGACAAACACTTGCACGAAAAGCTAAACGATACACAACAGTAACTAAGCATGCACGAAGAGAAATCGGGAGTCGATGCACACACACACACACACACACACACACACACACACACACACACACACACACACACCGCCGACTCATTAACGATCGGCGAACCAAAACGCATCGTCCGGCTAGACGACCGACCGACGATCCACCAAGACCGTGGTCCGGCTCAAGTGATGCGTGGCGGCAATGGTCGGGCGAGCCATGTCGATGCACACCTCACTACTCCAACCAGACTGCACTAGTACCTCATTGCAACTCGCCAACTGGCAGGTCCGGACTGCGATCCCTACGCGTCCACAACAGACTAGCAGCCCGAACTCGCAACACGAACTCGCTACGTGAACTCTCTTTCGACAGACAACGACTGGGAAGTAATAGCAGTCAAGCAAAGATACTACGAGAGGGGATATATAGATACGCCCTGATAACGCTGCACAATGTCAGGTAAAGCAGCAACTCAGTGACAGTAGTAATTTAAATTAGCGTAGTGAGGTGGAAGTACGTTAAAAACAGGGTGTAAAATACATAATGGCGAGAACACGAACCACGCACGGCTCAACCTTGTCTTGTTAAATTCTGTGCACACATAAACAGGATGAGTGCTACGTCTACATTTTGTTTAAACACATTAGCAGCTGCCAGACAGACTTAAGTGTAACAACTAGCGTGTACGCAGCATCAATCTGGACTCGTATTTATGCAAGTCCTACACAGATTTCGTCTGCTGCCCATCGTTGCAGCCGCCACAGCTAGCCAGATCCCAAGAGACTGCTATGCTAGTCAATCGTGATTTACGGGCCACTGTGGGTGGCTGAAGGCACTTGGCTTATCAAAGAGCCATCACGTGAGAACTATCACCAGAAATAAGATGACTTGAGGGAATATGACTCAGTTCAGTGTATACCACGTGTGCACTCGTATGATTCCTTTACTACACTGCTTGCTCACATTACCCTCTGTCACCTGCAGCGTTGTCACTTAAAGCGATTCCAACACTTTACTGGAGCACAGCACACTCGCTAGTTGTTGATAAAATGTGTATGATGACACGTAATTTACACTTTATTGTAAATGCGGGGTGGTTTACAACATCTACTCACACTCTCAGGTATTGGCAACCCACACCACTAATCTATTCCTGACAGTCAGGTACTAAATAACATCAGATGAATAATGCAGATGTCATCCAGTCCATTACGAGTGTGTCCTCTAAGTCATTTGTGGTTTTCACATGTAGCTTTCATCGTTTAATTCTGAAATCATCATACATTTCTGAATAGCATTTGTACACAGTAAATGTCATGATTGTACTTTACCATTTATCGCGTGGAAGAGCGAATCAAGGACTGTTTTATATTGCCAAAATACCTAGAAGATGCAGCAAATCGATACCAAAAGGGATTGCATACGCTACGCCTGACAGTCCTCTTTTACAGTTTTGCTGCACAATATGGGAACCCTATGTGACTGATGAATCCTTAGAGAAGGAGACAACCGATTTAGCTCCCCATCCATAACAAATCCGCGTTTGCGCTCCCTTTGCAATTAGCAAAGATGGTATTATATGTACACTCCATGAAGCTTCTGCCCAGATGACGCTAACGTCTATACGAAGACTGTTGCAGAAACCAGATGCACAACAACCGCACTCCACATTACGCTGTCTGACAAAGAGTAACTTCCACCATTTAAACTCCGTTATCATAGCTCCAAAACCATGACGCAAATGCCAGCATGTGAGGTAGAAGAAGAGAGGTTACAAGAATGCCGATATTTCGAGAACTGCGGATAACACTTTAGAAAACCAAGTCTACTTAGAAAAATTAAGGGTTGGGAAAGATACACAAATACAAACAAAGGCTGAACAAAGCGAAAATGAGTGCGAGAAGAAGAATGAGAGAAGCGCTCAGTCACTTTAAAAGCAAAATTTTCTCAAACGATCTGATTGAAAACTCAGAGGTTTTCTTCTTACGTAAAATCAGTAAGCTGCCCAAAATCTTCTGTTCATTCCCCTCAGTGATCGTATGGACACCGAAACAGAAGACAGTAGACAGAAGGCCGCAATGCTGAATTCGATCTTTCGAAATTGTTTCACAGCGGAGGATCGTCACACGGTCCCTCCTTGGAATCGTCGTACGAATGTCGAAATGGCAGATATTGAGATAATCGATCGCGGAACAGAAAAGCAACTAGAATCGCTTGGAAGTGGAAGGCATTAGGACCAGACGAGATGCCTATAAGATTCTACAGACATTATGCGAAAGAACTCTTTCCCCTTCTAGCAGCAATTCACAGTAGATCGCTTGAGCAACGAATGAAACCTAGCGACTGGAATAGAACGTCATCTTATTTCAGTTTTCAAGAAGAGTCCTAGGAAGGTGCCCAGAATTACAGGCCTCTGTTGCACAATTATGGAACTTGTTTTTTTTTTCTATAAAGATCCACATGGACTCCCCAAACAAAGATCTTGTGAAACTGAGCTCGATCTGTTCCTCGATGGGATACTTAGAGGTGGAGACATCTGCGCTCAGGTTGATACCCTGTCCATTGGCTTCAGGATGTCATTTGATACGTCCCGCATTGCCTTTTACCGAATAAAGTACATTCTTACTGAGCATCGAGCTAGATTTGCTACTGGATTCAGGAATTCCTTGCAGGAAAAACTGAACACTTTGCCCTTAACAGGACAATACAGGCAGACGCAAAGGGAACTTTCATGTACCCAAAGGAAGTGTGACAGTACTGTTACTATTTACAATATGTACAACTGGTGATGTAGAAAGTGTGGAAGTTCTTCAAGACGGTTCGGAGATGATGCGATTGTCTATAACGAAGCAGCAAAGTCAGAAGACAGTATCGATTTGCAGTTTGACCTGCAGAGGATTGATGAATGGTGCATTCTCTCGCGGTTGACTCCGAACGTAATTAAATGTAACATTTTGCGAGTATTTCGGAAAAGAATTCCACTTCTCTACAACTACACTATTGATGAAAAACGACTGGTAGTAACAGTATCCACCGAAAGATCTAGGAGTAACTATTCAGAACGACCTTAAGTGGAATGACCACATAAAACAACTAGTAGGAAAAGTAGATGTGTTGACAGTCCTAGGAACACTCTTAAGGAGATGTAACTCATCCATAAGGTGTTTGTTTGACCGATTCTTGAGTACTATTCACCAGTATGGGATCCAGACCAGGTAGGTCTGATAGGAGAGGCAGAGAAGATCTAACGAAGACCAGAGCGTGTTGTACTGCGATCACTTAGTGGGTGCGGGTGCGTTAGGGAAACATTCGACAAACTTCAGTGACAGACGGTACAAGAGAGGTATTGTGCATCATGTAGAGGTTTACTATTAAAGTTTCCAGAGAGCATTTTCCTGGAAGAGTAGACAACATATTAACTCTTACGACATGAATCTCATGTGATGACAACGAGGAAAAGATTCGAGAAATTACAGCTAATTCAGAGACTTGACGACAGTCGTTCTTCTTTAATTAGTGGCGCCAGAAGTACCCTCCACTACAGACCGTTAGGCGGTTTTGTGAGTATGACAGACTTAGATTAATAGCTTACTAGAAATCTTATCCCGCCTTGGTTTGGTTTCCAAAACTGATGATAGAGACCATGCCCTCAACTTTCAACTTGGCAAAGCTGATGAGAGCACTCAGCCTTCTTCTGGCTTGAAGACAACCGTATGTCTGTATAATATTAGGGTTAAGCTGCTGTGATAGGGGATCATTAACAGATCATAGTTGTCCAGAGTTAATAGTGTAAGTGAATATCTCAGCACCCGGGATTGCCCTGTGGGTATCATGCGTAGGAGTTACAAGGGTACAATTTTGCATCTACCTAGTCTGAGTGTGATATGATTCACCCTTTCAACAAAGAAAGACAGCGGATACCAAGGAATGGTGACAGTGCGAAATAATGCTTCCGAAAGCAGAAATTCTAAACTTTCCGGAAACAAAGGCCGGTGCATTATCACTATCTGAGGTCCTAGGTTGATCGAAAATAGGAAAAAAACGTTAGCCAAATGCTGAGTGTTAATTTGGCTGTCATGTCACCCCCCCCCCCCCCCCCCAACCATGTATCAGCCACAGAAAATGAGAGAATGCTTCAACAATCAAGTACCCGCTGCCCTTTTGGGGTACAAGGAAGGAGCATCAAGTAATCTTAAAAATCTCATCCACGGGGGTTCTCTTCCTGTGTAGAATAGAGAAAACCACGGCGAGCATTCAGATTTGTCTTAGCAACATTACATGCCTCTAACTCACCAACATGCCTTCGTTCTTTAATCTATGCCAAATGAGTATTCCTAGATCTCATTACAGTTTTATCAATCCCCAATTGTCCCTGAACGATTCATGAAAATACCGGAAAGCAAACAGGTATAAACTCCTTCGAGGGCAAATTTATAATTTCTTATCATAATGGATGTGGTAATAAAGGAACTCTTTATTGAGTTGGAAACCTGGTACTGGTTCCCTAGCGAGAAACCTCCTTTTCACGAAATGTATTATCCGGTCCTGATCCTATTTTTACCTTAAGTTGCAGGAACAACGAAAATATCTCAGCCAGTATTGCCGAGACCCAGACTCCACACTCTCTATCCTTAAAAACCTCTGTATCAGTATTATCGCTCTCAAACACGTAGCTCAAGAAGGTATCCGCGATCTGACTGTGTGCTCCTCTTACGTGTTTCACTGAAAAGCGGAAGGCAGAGATGTGGATGTCCCAAAACACGATCGTTCCACTTCGTCTCATTCAGGCAAGCATCCAAATTAATGTGTCGTTGTGGCTTTCTGGCGAAATTTCCTGATGTTTCAGATAAAATTTAATATTTCCAAAGCGCAAATGTCCACTAACGCCTCTAATTCATAGACAGAGTACTTCAGTTCGGTAGCAGAGGAAGTCTTAGAAGCATACGTGGCTGGTCCCCTGTCACCGTCGTGCTCCTGAATAAAGATCCCGACAATGCCAAAATTCGAGGCACCAGTTCGATCTACAAATGGCCCCTCAAAATAAAGAAACAGCAAGACAGGAGCATTACTTCAGGCAAGTTTGAGAGCACCAAACGCCACCTGCTAACCAACCGTCCACCGAAAACTTCCCCTTTTTTTACACATCCGATTCGAGGAAGCCACTAACTGTGCGAAATTGGATATGAATTTCCGAAATAAAGTGATTTTCCCAGTAAGTCCTGTCCCTACGTGGAGGAAGATTTTGGATAACTCTGCAATACTCCTTATCAGTCTTCACTCCGGAGGCAGAAACTAATTTGCCTAAACAGAATATTTCCTGCTAGGTATGATTCGCTTTAGATAGTTCTACGTTCAAGCCTGCTAAACACAAACGAACTAGAACTTGCGTAACATGTTCCAGATGTCCCTGAAATAGCAAACCACTGCACTATTTAAATAGTTATAAATTCTCACTTAAGATCCCCTTAAAGAGCGTTAAACGTGAAAGAACTAGGCGTTGGTAGATACTGCAAAAAGACTATGGTTGAATTCAAATGATTTCCAGTCGGTAAGAAACACTGTAAGGGGCTTAGAATCTTAAGCGAAGGGTACGTTTTGGTAGGTTTGGTTAAGGTGTGGCACAGTAAAGTATAGTGCGCTAGCAAATAATGTAAGATAATTGTGTACGTCTGGCAATGCAAATGACTGAAAAATCGTCTTTTGATTGAGGGCACCGTAATCCGCTATCTACTTCAAATAGCAGTCATAACCCAGAATTGAAAAACTGCGGTCTGAGTCTAAGGAGGTATACATAAGTTTATGATTCAAATAGGAGAAATTGTCTTGTAACTGCCATGACCTTATTACGCGCTGTTAGTGGGACCCGCTCTTGGGTGGGTTCGCGTTTTTTTGGCGTCTGCCTCTCCGAAATTTGTGTCGTGCAATATGATGTCCTGAAATAAAGTGCCCTTCACAATGATTACTCTTTCTATTGGAAGGGATACCAGTCGGACCCCACCCTCTTCTTATTTGCGGCACCACTATTTCTTAACAATGGACTCGCTAACCTGATTGTTCCTCACAGCAAAGCAGATACTATGTGTACTTGCCACAACTTTACGGAGGTCAGTAAGAGTACTAGGTTTCTCAGTACATAATACATTTGAACGATCTTCAGGTTGCATTCATACCAAAATATTATTCATGGCTTCGTCTACGGTAACTTCTAAACTTAGCTCCGAAATGGCAATCGGAATCTTGTTAATATACTGCGTGAGTATCTCATCACGAACCAGTATCTCCCCCCCTTCCCGTCCACCACCACAACACACACACACACACACACACACACACACACACACACACACACACACACACACAAAACTGATTGGCAAGTTAATACCTGATTCAAATAGATACATTATCTTGGAAACACATTTCCCATAAATCCTTCAACGTACCTGCCTTTTGCAAAATTGTAGCAACCACTATACATAAGCAGTCCTGAGTTAAAGGCGATGTCATTTGGAAAACGACCAAATGAGCAACCTTAAGAATATCTGCATGATGCTCTAATTGAACAGTTTCTTCACTCATATCAATAGCCAAACCACCAGTGCCTTAAAGCATTGTAAAAATGGCGTAAGGTGACTTATTAAACCGATGAGACCTCTTACCACCAACAAAACTTCACATCGTGTCAGCTTACAAATTCGTCACAGAAGAGGTTTAGTTCTTATTGGTTCAAATGGCTCTAAGCACTATGGGGCTTAACATCTGAGGTTATCAGTCCCCTAGACTACTTAAACCTAATTAAGGACATCACACACATCCATGCCCGAGTCCGGATTCGAACCTGCGACCATAACAGCAGCGCGGTTCCGGACTGAAGCGCCTAGAACCGCTCGGCCACAGCGGCCAGCTTACTCCTTATTATTATCAAAAGAATTGTCGTGCCATTGTAATACACTGAATCTCACAATTGCATGACATTATTCTGCAATACTTTGATTACTGGGACCGGTTCCTTACTCGTATTCACTGACTGTAAGTTCTGAACTGGCTTCCACAAATGATTTTTGGCACATATTTTGATAAATCTGAGCTCGGTAACAATTAACACGCTGCAGGAAGTCAGCAT
Organism: Schistocerca serialis cubense; assembly: GCF_023864345.2. Lineage (NCBI taxonomy): Eukaryota > Metazoa > Arthropoda > Insecta > Orthoptera > Acrididae > Schistocerca > Schistocerca serialis. The sequence continues at coordinate 769,393,138 of NC_064642.1, read as the reverse complement.
TTTGCTGCGTACTGCCTAGCACGAAGTAGGACACATTTAGGGGGTCACTTACATTGTCAATATTGTCAACGATGGCTGGTAGTGGACAGCGCAAGATCTCACATGGCTGCACGCATTGCTCGGCAGCTCTCCCTTCCCCTCCCTTCCCCTGGCTGGCCACGTATCCACAACTGATACCGGAGGTGCTGCTATTCGGAATGTGAGATCACCATTAGACCTCTCCATTCCGTGACGAGTAAAAGTTATAAAAGCATACCTGAAACATTAGTCTAGCCTCAGCACAAAATAAATCTCAGTTCTTAACCTAGAACAACGTATCTTACTAAGGATAATTTTTTAAATTATAATTATTTGGCACACACCTACAGATCCACACTTGGCAGCCATTGAAAGGCAGGTAGCAAGGAACTGGAAGGGAAAAAGTGAATTAATCAAATAAGAAGCTGTAATTGTTTATGTACGTCTACATAGATACTTCGCAAGCCACATTATGGTCCGAGGTGGAGGGTACCCTTTACCACTAATAGTCATTTTCTCTCCTGTTCCACTCGCAAATAGAGCGAGGGGTACACGACGGTATGTATGGCTCCGCACGAGCCCTAATTTCTCGTAGCTTATCTTCGTTGTCCTTACGCGTAATGTATGTTGGTGGCAGTAGAGTAGTGTGGCAATCAGCTTCAACCGTCGGCACTCTGAATCTTCTCAACAGTGTTTCTCGAAAAGAACGTCGCCTTCCCTCCAGGGATTCCCGTCTGAGTTCCTGAAGTATCTCCGCAACACTTACGTGTTGTTCGAAGCCACCGGTAACAAATGTAGCAGCCGCCTCTGAATTGCTTCGATGTCTTCCTCCAGTTTGATCTGTTACGCATCCCAGACACTAGACCAGTAGTCAAGAATCAGCGTCCTATATGCGGTCTCGTTACAGGTGAAACACTCCTTCCTAAAATTCTCCCGAAAAACTGCAGTCGAGTATTTGCCCTCCCTACCATAGTCCTCACATGCTTGTTTCATTTCATATCGTTTTGCAGCATTACGCCCAGGTATTTAATCGACTTGACTGTGTCAAGCAGGACACTAGTAACATTACAGGTTTGATCTTCCCATTCACCAGTATTAACTTACTTTTTTTCATTTTTAAAGCTAGCTGCCATTCATGACACCAACTAGAAATTTTGTCGAAGTCGTCTTGTATCTTCCTACGGTCACTTATTTTCGACACCTTACCGTACACCGTACACCACAACATCGTCAGCAGACAACCACAGATGGCCACTAAACCTGCCAGCCAAACTATTTATGTATATAGGGGGGCGATCCTATTACACTTCCCTGGGGCACTCCAGACGATACCCTTGTCTCTAATGAACAATTGTTGGCAAAACGATCACAACATTATACCAAAGACACAAAAAAAAGTTTACAGCAGGATGAATAATGCATGTTACTAGGACCTGGCCCAACACATTAGTACTAGACATGTATTCTGTGCAAATCACTGAGTAAGTTCCTGCAATAGATTGCCTTACTATACCATACAAAAAAAAAAAATGAAGTCTTAAACTCCAGAAGTATTTCAAAATTAATAAAACATCAAAAAACATTAATGCAATTGACTAGCCCTAACTCATACAGTTAAAATGCTAGGTAACCTGCAGGAAACACCCAGTAAAATTAATTATATTACTATTGCGCTTTAAGAAAAATACAAGTCTTTCAGTTTTTTATGCTCTAAAACACCCTGAAAAGGTAAAGAAATAACAGTTTTGACTTCAGAGAGTACAAGGAAAGCCGGCCGCTGGTGATCGAGCGGTTCTGGCGCTACAGTCTGGAACCGCGCGACCGCTACGGTCGCAGGTTCGAATCCTGCCTCGGGCATGGATGTGTGTGTTGTCCTTAGGTTAGTTAGGTTTAAGTAGTTCTAAGTTCTAGGGGACTGATGACCTCAGCAGTTGAGTCCCATACTGCTCAGAGCCATTTGCCAGTACAAGGAAAGTCAGTCGGTTAAGCTCCTAAACAGCTAGCACATTATGGAAATAACATTTCTGAACCTTAATAAAACACAACGTAAACCTAATCTGTTTGTCAAGCTCCAAAACATGGAACAGGTCTCAATTAATTAAAATTCACAGGCGTCTGTTATACCTAGAATCAAGGCAGTGTAAGGCAAGTAATACAGAATCAGAAACATCTTTGTAGGGACAACCGAAGCTTGACGGTCCAACAAGACTGTCTAGGGAGTGCGTCAATAGGCACAGTTTTCAATATATAGAAATCTTAGAAGCAAATATTCGAACATGCTCACCAGTTTTAATTCCTATGTGATGGCAGCTGACACATTCTATGGAGTCAGCAGCAGCAATTTCCTCAGTCTGTTCAGCAACTGCTACTACTAATCGGTGCCCTCGGAGTATCAAATGTTTCACAGAATAAAGCCTTGTCAGAACGTCTGCTTCCTCTTTCGAGTGTGCACAACCCCACTCCACGTTGTCCAGCAGGCGCTTCCCTGCCGGTCCGCTCCAATCAGAACTCCAAAACAGAACGTTATCCAGCTTCTGCAGCGAGCCCTGTAAAAGCTTCGCAGGTGGACAAGTTATGCCCTCATGAGATGTGACCAAACTGGTTACTGAGTAGCTATCACAGATAACAGTGGAAAACAACTATTGATACAAGCTCGCTCCCCTTTGTTACATGTGTGTTTGAGCTATAGCAAATGTACAGTGAATGAGTTTCGTAGGTAGCCTTGGGTTCTTAAGCATTATCTATCGTTTTCGAAGTATCGGCATTCGTTTAGCTTAATTACTTTCATATCGGCAAATTGATACTATCTACTCTTCGCCACATGTACATGTAGATAGTCGCTATGAAAGAGGACTAGCAATCATATCACAGGAAGCCTCTTGAGTATAGATTTGCTGCATCCTGTATATGTTTTAGCAATAAAACGCAGTCTTTCCCACACGATTTAAACGTTGTTGTATAGTTTAATCATTAGTTTATGGGTGGATCCGTACGTATACTGATGGCATTTAGAAATGCATGATTATTACTCACTTAATCGATGGAATGACTGGAGGATATACTCGTAATGAAATGAAAGACATCTGTATTATGCATCTGATCTTAGTTGGTACTTAGCTGTGAGGGATAGGTAAGTGGTGTGAGGTATTGGTATCCAAGCTAGCGTGGTAATTACTTTACACCAGTCACTATGTTAAATAACGTGTGAATTGTGGATTATAAAATACAGTTTAGTAAACTGCTCTTAAGTGTGTTGTGTTAAAATAAAGCATAGGAAGTGTTTTAAGTGATAACTCTGCAGCTCACAGAGGGTTTGTGTTGTAAAATAATCCTTTCTTTTCTATTACATGTGAGTACAATGGATGAAGTCCTTTTTCCTGGCCGGCCGGTGTGGCTGAGCGGTTCTAGGCGCTTCAGTCTGGAACCGCGCGACCCCTACGGTCGCAGGTTCGAATCCTGCCTCGGGCATGGTTGTGTATGATGTCCTTAGGTTAGTTAGGTTTAAGTAGTTCTAAGTTCTAGAGAACTGATGACCTCAGATGTTAAGTCCCATAGTGCTCAGAGCCACTTGAACCTTTTCCCTGGAGTCACTTTATTACAGATGTTAGCTTACTACAGTTTTATTTGTTGTTTCATATCACTGAGCGAAGAGCTATCAGTCAGTGACACTGGCTCATACTTCATGGCTGGACAGCATAGCAATCCCTTGGCATACAGCATGAGTGGTGGCGGTGGCTCTAGCAGGTAGCCATCGCAAATCTGTATAGGGCAGTGGATAAAAACAAGGCGATATTGATACCACGTAATCGATAGCGGCAATATCTAAACTTGTATGGCAACTTCTTACGGCCATACTGTGTTTAAACAAAGAGTAAAGATAGCCTCCATACTGTTTATGTGACTTCAGATTATAGTAAACAAGATGTTTTTACAGAATTTTACACCATGAGTGTAAGCAGCCATTGCATTAGCTGGTTTCATGATCACTCAAAGACACTTATTTGCTTGTGGGGCACGGCAGGAAGCTTAAAGTGCTTATTCAGGTAAACTGTCGACTCACGAGGACTGTGTAATGTGTCTTGGTTTTGGGTCTGCTGCAGCACTATTAAAGTCATTACAAACTGGACCTCCAAGTAGGCCAGAGGTGGCAGCCATTGCGGACTTTAGCTGGGACTCTCAGAACATTAAAAGAATGTACTTATTTGGCAGCGTGTGAACAGTTGTCTAATGTTTTAATACGTTAAATAATACATACTTAGTGTTGATAATGTTTCTTGGTGTCAGTGGAAGGTCCTTACAGCGGTTACGGTTGTCTTTTCATGGAAAATTTGGAAATTTGCGGTAAGTTCCTGCTGCTGAGGTCATCTGTCCCTAGGCTTACACACTACTTACGCTAAATTAAACTAACTTACGCTAACACAACACACACACACATGCCCGAGGGAGGACTTGAACCTCCGACAGGGACAGCCGCGCGAACCACGGCAGGACACCGAGATCGCGAGGCTACCCAACGCGTCTCCTTCGTGATTTACAATGCTAAAGAGTAAATGTATTCCATAAAACATCAGTGATTGCCTTTTTGTAATCCAACTACCTTGAATTTAGTAGAATTTATTTGGCATAGTGTTAAACATTCCTAAATAAATAGATCGGGACAGACTTATCTTCGACCCCCATTTTTGGGTTGAGACAGCCACTCTGTGTCATAAAATATACTTGTTAAGATAAGTATATTTTGGGAAACATCTGTAAAACATCTTGGATAATAATGTTTAGTGACAACAAACCAGGGGAAAATAGTTATATAATAAATGGTAGAGATAAAGCCACAGGGTATCAAATTGTGGCGTAAAATTTCCTGGTAATCTAGCGTCCATACCAGCTATACCAGTTTACATCAGGTAATAGGATAACAGCCCACCATTTTATATGCGAGTCAATTGGCCAACAAGCAAGGACATGGTGAGGGCTGAAATGGTGGTGGGAGGGGGAGATGCCTCGAAATCTGGCAACAATGAAGACTGTCCCCACACTCACTTATCCTTATAGACCATATCTTATTACCTTATTGTTGATGAGGCGTTAAACTTATACATTTACGGTAAAAAGTTTCCACCGCTGTCATAATGTCTTTCATTAAATATTTTCAGTTACGGTGTATTAATTCTCCTTATTATAGTACTTCAACGTAGGTGATTACTATCCCATGCGTAAGGACAAAAGCACCTGCTATAGCAATTATACCCATTACAGTGTCTGTACACGTACATCTACATCCTCGTGATTACTCTGTTATTCACAATAAAGTGCCTGGCAGAGGGTACGTTGAACCACCTTCAAGCTGTCTCTCTACCGTTCCACTCTCGAACGGCTCGCGGGAAAGACGAGAACTTAAATTTTTCTGTGTGAGCCCTGATTTGTCTTATTTTATCCTTTAGGTGCCAACAGAATGTTTGTGTAAGCGGAGGAGAAAACTGGCGACTGAAAAATTTCATGAGAAGATCCTGTCGCCACGAAAAACGCCTTTATTTTAATGATTGCTACGCCAATTCACATATCGTGTATGTGGCACTATCTCCCCTATTTCGCGATAATACAAAACGACCTGCCCTTCTTTGTACTTTTTCGTTGTTATCCGTCGGTCCCGTCTGATTCGGATCCCACACCGCACAGTAATACTCCAGAATAGGGTGGACAAGCGTGGTGTAAGCCGTCTCTTTAGTAGACCTGCTGCACCTTCTAAGTGTTCTGCCAATGAATCGCTGTCTTTCGTTAGCTCTACCCACAACATTATCTATGTGATCGTTCCAATTTGGGGTAATTGTAATTGTAATCCCTAAGTATTTAGTTGAATTTACAGCCTTCAGTTTTGTGTGACTCGTCGTGTAATCGAAATTTAGCGGTTTTCCTTAAGTATTCATGTGAATAACTTCACAATTTCCTTTATTCAGGGTCAATTGCCACTTTTCGCACTACATAGATATCTAAATCATTTTACAATTCGTTTTGATCATGTGATGACTTTACAAGACGGTAAATGACAGCATCATCTGCCAATAATCTAAGACGGCTACTTAGATTGTCTCCTATGTCGTTAATATAGAACAGGAATAATAGAGGGCCTATAACAGTTCCTTGGGGAACGCCGGATATTACTTCCGTTTTACTCGATGACTTTCCGTCTATTACTATGAACTGTGACCTTCTGAGAGGAAATCACGAATCCAGTCGCAGAACTGAGGCGATATTCCATAGGCACGCAGTTTGGTTGGAAGAAGCTTGTGAGGAACGGCATCGAAAGCCTTCTGGAAATCTAAAAATATGGAGTCAATTTTACGTCCCCTGTCGATAGCACTCATTACTTCATGAATATATAGAGCTATCTGCGTGTCGCAAGAACGATATTTTCTGAATCATTGCTGACTAAGATCAATTAATCATTAAAAACTGCCCGACTATAGTGAATGACGTGGTGGAAGAGGCGTAATTGTATTTGCGGTACTTAAAACTACCTCAGACAAGTCGAAAATCGATGTGGTTTTGAAACCCCAATAATTTCAGGTAGGACTGAGACAGACATTTCGGTCCCTTATGAATGAATTGCGATTTCTGACAGTCAGTTTCATTAATCAGATTATTTGCTTTCTTTTTTACAACTCCTAATCAGTTAGATAACACACTATCTTCCGAAATAAGCAGCGCATCACTTGAATATTACGGGTTAATAACGTGGAACCTATACCGTAATAGATGCTATGGCAAATCTTGCCTCCTCTCTCTCTCTCTAAGTAGGTTTCCACAGTAGCTTGCATCACAGTAACAATAAAAATGCAAGTAATTAAAACATAAGCAGAACAATTTTATGCCGAATATACCAGATGGACACCTACATGAACTCTTAAACCCCAGAAGTACCTAAAAATCAATAAAGCAACAACAAAAGTTAATAGAACTGACATATCTTAACCAAATAAACAATTAATATGCCGATTAACCCTTGGAAAACGTGCAGAAAAAGTTAAGAGATTCAGTTTTAACTTTAGGGCAAACGCAAGGCTTAGTCGTTTAGCTTTTTATGCTCGAAAACGCCCAGACAAATTAAAGAAATAACAGTACCGACTTTCAGAAAAATCAAGGTAAGCGACTCAGTGTGCTGAGCTCCACATCACACACGAAATTAAGGAAATAACAATTTCGAACCGTTCTTCATTTTTTTTACCAGGTAATAGCGACGGTGTCTCGTTAACGTGAGTACTTATTGGGAAGAGTCAACGGAATCGCCAAGGGAAGAGCATCGCCATTCCACGATAGGTCGCTTACGTTGGTTGCCCCGTTTTGATATAATTTACTGCTGAAGTGACCTCACAGCTTTATCGCCGAGTCTCTCCGCCGGGACACGGCATGGGTGTCTGCCGGCGGCACCAGTACCAGCAGGATTTATGGCTTTCTGCGCAACTCGTTTACTTGTTTTCTCCGAAGAAGAAAACCATTCGTGAGGGCGGTCATAAATACTGATAGCGACAAGCAGACGTGTACATGTAGTGCCAGTGTCCAAAGCGTAGTAGCAGTACACGAAATATCGTAGTACATATTACTTCGCTGGAGCAGCAACTCAAAGATATTCTTCATAACATGGTCAACAATACATTGACATTATTCATATGAGAATGGTTCTAGGCCATTAAATATCTGACAGAAGCTTATATTATGATGAGTTTACATAATAATCTAGCGATGTGAGTCTGTTTTTCTTTCCTCTGTAATTGAAAACTGTAAATTTAATCATAGTACGTCTTTGACAACAGTCTTCTACAATTATCTCCTCACGTAGAAGACATTTTACCCATTGTAATTCCATTAGCAAGTGTCAGTAGAGTAGCCGCTAAAATGACGATGGTAGCCCTACGTTAATGAACCAGACCCTGAACACTAGAATTTCATGCACACTGTGTTCATAAAAAAGGCAGGAACCTGCGGAAAGTTAATTCACAAAGTTTAGTAGCCTCATTAAGAGACAAACATTGCAGTCAAATTGTGTTTGGTAATAAGTAGCTGCTTATGTAATTTGAACTAAATCAAAAAATGGAAGTTAAGAGTCGGAAAATAAGGATTACCACGGATTTCTTGATCATAACAGTGGAGGGGAAATGAAGAGAGGCTTTTAACAATTTCAATCACTGTCACTTGTAGAACATCGTTGTGATTACCTTGCATTTATTCCTTAATTGCTATTTATATCGTTGTAAATAACCTACATAACAGATATAGAAGAGTTGATAGCGAATGAAAATTAAAACTGTTGTATAAAACAGATGGGAAGTTGGCAAACTGCATTACATACAGCTGTAGAGCAATAAAATCGTTCAAATTGCTGTGAGCACTATGGAACTTAACTGCTGACGTCATCAGTCGCCTAGAACTTAGAACTACGCAAACCTAACTAACCTAAGGACATCACAGACATCCATGCCCGAGGCAGGATTCGAACCTGCGACCGTAGCGGTCGTGCGGTTCCAGACTGTAGCGCCTAGAACCGCTCGGCCATTCCGGCCGGCTGTAGAGCAATATTTACAAGCATTCGTGAAGTGCAAAGTGTCTGTAGCATACAGACTGCACAAAATCTCTTGTAAATGTATGCTTCATATAAGTTCGTTGTGTTCCATACATTCCATAAGTAGTGATAATTCATTTCAATTCTATAATTTGCGACCATTATACAACGCTCTTCAAGTCGCTTTCTTTGTACTCTCTTGCTGAAAATTATTCACATATTCATTTACAACCACTTCAAGTGAGTGTCTGGATTGAGTTCACTTGCAGTGTACTTTCTACTTTTAACAAATGTGTTTCCTGAGTATTTGTACCATACCGTGTTAAGCAAATAATTTTCAGCTAATTAAGTACACTGAATCGCCAAAGAAACTCGTACACACCTGCGCATTTAAATACAGAGATATGTAAACAGCCAGAATAGGTCACCGCGGTCGGCAAAGCCTACATAAGACAACAAGTGTCTGCCGGAGTTCCTAGTTTATAGATTTTGCTGTTCACACACATTTAATCAAATATAACAGTAATGATGATAACGTCTGGCAATGTTTGCCGATAAGATAAAGCATGCAACCTATAACACTAGATTGCGTTCTCACGGTAGTTCTGCTTTGCCGTTTTTTTTTGTACGACTTGGAAACAGAGAAAAATTAATGTATGATCGCCGATGCGTCGGTCCTCGATTGTGTTCCGGAGACGTAAGGTTTGATTACGCGATGGTGGATTCGTGACTTACCTTTGACCCGGATTGCCTTCTCGCAATCAGAATCTTCGATGAAAATACCTAAGAGACCTATTTGAATAAAAAAAATGGGAATGAATGCAAAACAGTGAGATTTTGTAAAAAGGTATCGGATTGGAAATTGGACACATTAATGTCCTCCCGAATACAATCGAGATACCGCGATGAAGTGCGAACCTGTAACAAAGCTTACATACTTTGAAAAATCACTGTCAGTTTAAAGAAAAGAATAAGCAGAAAATTTCTGTAAAGTGAAGCACTAATATATTCTCAAATAGCAAAGGCGTTAAACTAGTAGACATTAACAAATATACAATGAATACAAAACTTACATTTTTATGTTTGTCTCATATATGGAGCAGTTCAAAATTTGCTGCTTTTGTCTGTCCGAGATTTCTCAAAAAATTAAATGTTCTGGGGTGCAGATAAGTGCTTTTAAGCGTCACACTGTTAGGCGAAGCGTTTTGCTTGGTGATTTACGTGGTTTTTTACGCTAAATAAAGCATAACTTGTAGCGGTGCTGCAGAACACGTCTTAACAAGTCTGTAACCAAACGTAAAAAGGTAATGAAGTCTCTAGAACATTAATAAATGATGGGTTGCTTTTTTTTTCAAATGTTTCGGAGCTTATTGCTATGGAGCGCTGTGGTAATGATTTAAATATCTGCTCCCAACGGGTCGTAGTGTTTATTTGAAATGTTTGAACACTGAACGCGCGTCTTGGCGTAGGCGCACTGTATAAATACTTCTTTTCTTTACACATGCGCTATGATGCTTAATATCTTGACGAACCACAGCCCGATGGCTGTTCCTTTCTTTTATGACAAATATCTCATTTGCAAAGTATCTGAAATCCAATAACATCACATTGCTTCCCGCGTGAGGAGCGGAGGCTCCGTGAGGATCATCGCGACCCACGCTTAGGCGTAATATTGTTCCTTTCGTGAAACAAGTTAGGATTATTAATTTAAATTCTTTGCATTAAATCTCACATATGCCGTTAAGCAAAGTAGTTGACATAAGGAATAAAATGTAAATACATTCGTACACATGAAGTTAATTTTGACTTGTTCACAGAGTAATTACTTGACGATTGACTCGTACTCTTTCTAATGTATTATACTAAGATAACAGATGTTCATTTCTCAGTAAGAGACCGTGAAATTAGGACAAAAATACACATACATAGGTGCGTTATACATGGCACAACAAATATTAAAAATAATAAAGAAATAAATTATTTGACTTCACAGGAAGTTTTGCTGCATTGTGCACTCTTGGAAAAATATATTACAGAGATTTGACATTCTTGTTGTACAGTAACATTTACAGGAACATTTTTGTTGTGATCTCGACGAAGATTTCTTGTGGTAAACGCGTAGCACTTTACTGATTTATGGCTTTCGTGACCTACTCAGAAAAAGGTTTCACTACACTTGGGTAGGTATGACTTGCACTGCGAGTGTCAAATTTCGAGTTAAAATCATACTACAGCACATGAGTGGAGAAATAGATTGCACTTTCGCAATGGAGGAAAATTAGGGCATCACTTTCACTATGGTGGTTGAAGTGGTTGTCTGGACGTCATGGACCTTTGGGAAAACGTCGTGGATTAGGAAATGGAAGACTGGTTCTGTAGCGTATTGAGTCGTTTGGTGGTGGTCTCTATTTCACTTGAAACATGTTCGAGCTTCCGTTCATGTTCACATACATGAAAAATACAGAGAAAATCTATATTAGAATGTGCTTACTTACTAATAACTTAGTCTAAAAGAAAAATTGGATTAGGTAAGGATAACAATTTTTTTGTGTACACAAAGTCTCATTCTTTTATTATTGCTTAGCTTTCGTATTGATTCAAGTTTCTTGTTTTATTTTTTGTTGACACGTTTCGTCGTTACTTGGCCTCGTTATAAATTCGGTAGCAATTGTCAAAGCCGAGCTTCACATTTTTCTGATTAGTGTCTTTATAATTTCATAAGGTATATGAGTGCTTAACTCATTGTTTATCATAGTTTATTTTGACAGTATTTCAAACACGTTTGGCGCCCGCGCTCGTTGCGCAAAGGAATGTGGATTGTTGAGCGCGCAGCGTGCGCAGTGTTAGATAAGTTTGTCATAGTCACGTGATAATAACTTGAAGGTTCGACAACGGTGGCGGCAGTATTCTGTGAGAAGCAGAGGCTTTGGTTACTACTAGCAGTGCTGTAAGTTTGACACTTTCATCGACTCGGGAATAAGGGAGCAGCCAGACACGGCAACTTCAGCGAAACCTGTGTCGAAGAATATAGAAGGATGTACAGTACCGGTTTAGGTAAGTACAGCACTTATTCACTTGCACTGTTCGGCTTTCACCTCGTGGTTTCGCGGTACTAGTACTTATGACGTTACTTCACATGCGGAATTTCACACGTGTCCATGGAGTTATCACCTTTTCAGTTCACACGTTATTATTGTTTCGTGTCCAAATGTATTTGGTCGTCATGTTAAGTTTCACACGCCACAATTTTATACGTGTCCTTTAATTCCTTGTCTATAGTCGATTGACCCGCAGCAGCATACGTGTGTCCATTAATTGCTGCCTGCATTATCCCTACAGACTACAATTAACATTGGTATACATAATATGTCTGAAAATTTTTTACAAAGGAAAAACAGTCTCTGTGACTACAAGGCCTAACGAAAGAAAACGTGTCCCTCATTTAGAGTTTGTGCTTCCTAAGGCACATTAGGTTTACACCTAGTTCGAAATCTTGTTATTCTTTTCCTTTTACCATAGTTACTCTTTTCTCAGGTTCAGCTCTTTTATTTTCTCTCTGTTAATTACGTCGTTAGTTTGAAGACATAGCCAACGTGGCTTTATTGACGTGATGAACAGTTCATGTTCAAGTTTCCACCAGGGAAATTGGGAAGCTTGTTGCTCCCTATCGTGCAGCTGCACATAACAAATCATGATTGAATTCGCGGCTCGCGGAAAATGAGCATAGCCTGTCAACAACCATAGTGTCACGACCATCCATACGTACAGTCTGTACGTATCAAACAATCAATCAGCGAGCAAAATTCTCTTCTCTACTGGATAAGTTGGGAAGGCAGGGATCCTGATTGGAGGAAAACACAATAGAACCTAATAGAGTGAACAAATTTGAAGACACAATGTCAATGACATATGAAATGATGAGCTTAACATAAATTATTCATTACCACCTTAGTCTTTCGAGATAGTTAGTATAATTAAATCGATACAGTAGTTTCAGTATCGTTTGATCCAGCTATCTAGGCATTTCTCTATACATATCTAAAATTACATAAGCATACATTAGCAGTGAACAGAGTCTGTTGGCTGCTTTCTGTTCTGTGTATTCGCAAAATTGGTTTCTTGAAACACTCGTCGTATCTTGAAGATTTGACATAGATAATTCTAGTACTAGTTCACCCGCAACTGATCTCCTTAAGTATGTCAGCTGCGCGATGCTGCAGAAAATTTTTATAAAAGCATACGGTTTTCTCCGTGCGGTAACAAAGATAATTAAGTTGCGCATTTCTTTCCTGTTACCTGGATCGTTATCGACTTACTTGATTCTTACATGCTGTGTTGTTGCCGTTGTTTGATGCGTTTCACCGGTGTTCTTATAGAAATTGTTGTCAAACACACCTTATTCATAACATAACATTGCTATGCCTAAAACTAGTTGTAGCGGGTGGCACTTACAAGTCCCTACTATATTATTTATTTGTCAGCTCTTTGTCTGAGGCCGTTCATGGCTCAATTAACTTAAAACTAACTTACATCTGAGAGAAACCTTGCTCTCCTTAAGAATATGCTCATATTGTTTAATTCTCTTGTTGAGGCATTTGACAGGGTATTAATCCTGTGCACTATTCTGAATTATGTATCCTGTTACTTCATATGTAGTATGACAAATTATATATATATATATATATATATATATATATATATATATGTATATGTATATATAGGGCGTTACAAAAAGGTACGGCCAAACTTTCGGGAAACATTCCTCACACACAAATAAAGAAAAAATGTTATGTGGACATGTGTCCGGAAACGCTTAATTTCCATGTTAGAGCTCATTTTAGTTTCGTCAGTATGTACTGTACTTCCTCGAGTCACCGCCAGTTGCCCCAATTGATGGAAGGTAATGTTGTGTTGACATGCGACTCATTGCTCTTCAGTACTAGCATCAATCACATCAGTACGTAGCATCAAAAGGTTAGTGTTCATCACGAACAGGGTTTTGCAGTCACTGCGATGTTTACAAATGCGGAGTTGGCAGATGCCCATTTGATGTATGGATTAGCACGGGGCAATAGCCGTGGCGCGGTACGTTTGTATCGATACAGATTTCCAGAACGAAGGTGTCCCGACAGGAAGACGTTGGAAGCAATTGAGCGGCGTCTTAGGGAGTACGGAACATTCCAGCCTATGACTCGCGACTGGGGAAGACCTAGAACGACGAGGACACCTGCAATGGACGAGGCAATTCTTCGTGCAGTTGACGATAACCCTAACGTCAGCGTCAGAGAAGTTGTTGCTGTACAAGGTAACGTTGACCACGTCACTGTATGGAGAATGCTACGGGAGAACCAGTTGTTTCCGTACAATGTACAGCGTGTGCAGGCACTAACAGCAGCTGATTGGCCTCCACGGGTACACTTCTGTGAATGGTTCATCCAACAATGTGTCAATCCCCATTTCAGTAAAAATGTTCTCTTTACGGATAAGGCTTCATTACAACGTGATGTGTGGGCTGACGAGAATCCGCACGCAATTGTGTAATCACGTCATCAACACAAATTTTCTGTGAATGTTTGGGCAGGCATTGTTGGTGATGTCTTGATTGGGCCCCATGTCCTTTCACCTACGCTCAATGGAGCATGTTATCATGATTTCATACGGGATACTTTACCTGTGCTGCTAGAACATGTGCCTTTACAAGTACGACACAACATGTGATTCATGCACGATGGAGCTCCTGTACATTTCAGTCGAAGTGTTGGTACGCTTCTCAACAACAGATTCGGTGACCGATGGATTGGTCGAGGCGGACCAATTCCGTGGCCTCCACGCTCTCCTGACCTCAACCCTCTTGACTTTCATTTATGGGGGCATTTTGAAGCTCTTGTCTGCGCAACCCCGGAACCAAATGTAGAGACTCTTCATGCCCGTGTTGTGGACGGTTGTGATACAATACGCCATTCTCCAGGGCTGCATCAGCGCATCAGGGATTCCATGCAACCGAGGGTGGATGCATGTATCCTCGCTAACGGAGGACATTTTGAACATTTCCTGTAACAAAGTGTTTGAAGTCACGCTGGTACGTTCTGTTGCTTTGTGTTTCCATTCCATGATGACTGTGATTTGGAGATAAGTAATAAAATGAGCTCTAACATGGAAAGTAAGCGTTTCCGAACACATGTCCACATAACATCTTTTCTTTATTTGTGTGTGAGGAATGATTCCTGAAAGTTTGGCCGTACCTTTTTGTAACACCCTATATATATATATATATATATATATATATATATATATATATATATATATATATATATATATATATATATATCCGCTTAACTTAGCAGATAGCTTCAAGGAGTTCCTCGGTATTTCTTCAAGTTTGCGTGGTGATACATCCCTTTCATTGGTCAAGATACAGTATGAGCTAATAGATAGCAACCAATGTGCGACTTTCTTAGGATGATAAATGGTCCTTCATATAAGTGTTGCCACTTGCAATTCTTATGATGAATCAAAGATGGTTTGAAGTGGGTCTTTAATAGCACTCGTTCATTTATACGATACGATAAAACTTTGCTAATGTGCTTGTTATGTGCCTTTTTTCTTAGGTTGGCATGAGTGGTTAAAGATATGAGAGCTTGCCTTAACTTGTCGTCTAACGTTACTTCAGGGTGTTGTGATTTCGGAATAGGCTCTACCAATTCATTTCTTCCTAGCCATTTAGAAACTAGTTCAGATGGCGTGTAACCTGTTGATATGTGAAGTACATTATTGACAATCTCTTCAAACTGTGTGACGAAATCAATGCAGCGAGTCTGCTAGTTTGGAATATAAGTTCGTATGAAACAATTGAACTCTTTGAAGACTCTTTCTGTGGGATTACTCTGCGGTCTATATCGCGATATCAAAATTTGCCTGATGTTGTTGGTTGCAAGGAAATTTCTCCACCATTTCCCTACAAAAGTTGATGTGTTATCAGATAATATGGCTTCAGGTTTGCCAAAGCGAGGGAAATAGTGCTTTTCAATTCGTCTGATCAGTGGAAGTGGGTTAGATGACTTCATTGCATAGAGTCTTACATGCTTCGTTAAAAGATCTGACAGTACGACCAGATACTTCCACCTCCTCTTCCACGAGGAAGCGGCCCTGCATTATATAAACTGACGATTTGGTTTGGTCTTTCAGTACGCATCGGGTTTAGAGGTAAGGCATTTGGTAGGTTAGAAGATTTGGCTTTTTGACAAATGGAGCAATTTCTTAACAGCTAGTGAACTTTCTTATGAAGATTAGGTACATACCAATATGCTGAAATTTTTGCGTTTACATTTCTCCGGCCCATAATGACCCCAGGAAAGGTGAGTGTGCCAGATGAGATGTTCAACATAATCTTTAGGATCACAGACACACCACCTCCCTGTCAAAAGAGAAGTTCGATGGAACAGAACTTAATTTTGTATTTTATAAAACTTTGACAACAAGTGATCGGTATTATTTTGAAGAAACTGTTTAATTTTCAACCAATGCGATCTGTGTCTTGAAGAGTGTTCATTTGACAGCAAAGACGAGGAAAGTAACTTCGATGCAGAGGATTTTTCTGGAGAAGTATCTTGTGATTGGAAATCTGTTCTATTAATTCAGTAGGCTCCGGCAATCCAACCGGCATACGTGACAATGCATTAACAATAATGTTATTCTTGCCTTTTATGTAAATAATTTCGAAATCATACTCTTGTAAAAACAGGCACCTTCGGGTAAGCCTAGGGTGATAAGGTTTGCAGGAGAGTAAAAATCTTAGTACTTGATGATCTGCGTATTCCTTTATTTTACGTCCATAAATATAGTAATTAAAAAGACGAAAAGCCCACACAACAGCTAATCCTTATAATTCGGCTACCGAATATGATCTCACACACTCGGTTAGGACTCGACTGGCAAAACTGATTATTTTGATTTCCTTCTGGCCACCAGTTTCTTCTGTCTGAAATAAACATGCATCTAATCCTTGAAATGATGCATCGCAAGAAATGTAGAAATCTAAATTCATGTTCGGATGACTTAAAATGTGTACTCGTTAGAAGAGCTTCTTCGATTTTCTGAAATTCATTTTGACATTCAGAAGTCCTTATCCAGTGGACGTTTTTCTTGAATAAATTCAACAACGCTGGGCGGTTCATTGATTAATCTGGAATGAAGTGACGATAAGAATGAGGTTAATCCGATTAAACCTTTTAATTGCCTTTTAGTGCAAGGTACTGGAGAATTTTTTATAGCTGTTAGCTTGCTGGGTTCATGGGAGATTCCTTCCAAAGAAATTAGATGTCCCAAATACTTTACTTCCCTCTTTGCGAATTTGGATTTTTGCAGATTGGCGGTCACTCCGAAATCAGAGAATCTTTGGAAGATCTGTTGTAGAAGAGTTAAATGTTCTTCCCAGGAAGCCGTTGCTACCAGTAAATCATCAACATAGACGGTTATTTGGTCAAGCAACACCGGGCCTAGCACATGATCAAGGGCTGCAATGAAAATACCAGAAGTAATGTTAACACCAAAAGGTACGACTCGAAAATGATAAGAGTGATCAGCAAAAGATGAATGCTATGTACTTCCTGCAAGATGATGACAGTTTCGCCTGCCAATTACTATTGCAGAGGTCAGTGGAGTATAGAAATTTCACACAATCGAATCTTTGTAATTGTTCCTGCAGGGCTTCAGGTATTGTGCATACTGGTATGATGATTTTATTGATATTCTTCTAGTGTAAGACAAGTCTGACGCTTTCTTCGTGTTTATAAATAGACAACAAAGGACTACTGTATGGATATTCGATGGTTCTATTATTTTCCATTTAAGCATTTTACGAATTTCTTGTCTGACTGTTTCCTTACAGGCCTGTGTAACAGAATAGGTTGTTCTACAAAAAGTATCATGGTGATTCACCTTCATGTCAAATTCATAGTTAGCTATAATACCCGGTTTTCGGGAAAAATGTTCACAAATTTAGACAGCAAATCATGCAATTCATGTTTCTGTCGGTCATTGAGTCCGTCTGTTTCCAAAGTTTTCGTGCGTAGCTCGTCTGCGGTTGGCAACAAGTCAGAGTCATTGTTGACGTCGCTAGACTCAACAATAGAGCGATAGTAATGTTGCCTGTCCGAGAGTCTGCGTATTTTCACTTTGGGCTTAAGGTTGGGTATCTTGACTTTTGTTCTTATTAGATGTATGACTAAATTCCTATCGTTGAGTCTTAGCGTACATTTCCCTTCAGCCAGATCGATAATGGTACGCTTTTTTCTTAGAAAGTCCATTCCTAACAAGCATGGATCAGACAAGTTCTTAACTAATAAAAATGCCAACTGTATACAGTCGGATTCCAATTGTATCGGTGCTTGTACTTGCAGGCTAACCTTCTGTACCAAGGAGCCCACTGCTCCGGATACAGTACATCCTTGTACAGAGAGTGAAGGAATTTTTGTTACAGAGCACACCATTTTGTATACACACATAGACAAAACATTGATGTTTCCACCTGCGTCGATAATGGCAATGACAGGTATATCAGAGATGCGAATCAAAGTTGACGCCCTGACTTGTTTCTCCCACAGGTCATCGATGTCGTATGTGTTGTTTTCGTGTAATAGGTCGTCCCGTAAGTCGCTGTCATCTTCGTATCTCATTACGTTGATACGTCCTTTAATGAAGTTGCCCCCCAAATGTTCCGCAGCTTCTCCATGGAGGCATAAAGAAGCTGTTACTGATTTTCCATCTTGGGTGCAAATGAACTGTCAGTTGTTTTTAACTGATGGGATTCTGTGTCACATTTGGCTGGAAATTTGCGTTCGTATTCGATGCGAACTGTGAGTCACTTAATTTCAGGTCATTTGGAATCGCGTTTGTTGCTTGATTCGCCTGTGTGCAGAAAATGGTCGGGTTTCCTTGGTTGTTGGAACTGGCGGTGTTCGGAAAAGTATGTGACGGATTCTTTTGATTATTGTTCCTCATCTGCTGATTAGGTTGGTGAGGAAATGTCGCATTCTGAGGTTGTGAAAAATTAATTCGGCATGAAGGGGTAAAGTTACTTTGCTGATTAAACTGTTGTGCCCTGTTATAATTGTTCCATTTCCTTCCCCTGTGACGATTGTCATTGCGTTTCCTGTTGTTCTGACACTGGTAATTACCGTTGTGATTTAACGGCGAATTGCAGTACTGTCGCTGTGGTTATTGTTGAAGCGGATTGTATCTATTTTGATTTGAGTATTTGGCATATGGTTTCTCGTTGCGGCGATTGAAATTGGTATGATTACTGTAAGGCTGCAAGTTTGGTGGTCCGGTGTTGGCACTGTTTACTACGTGCTGTCGCGGAGCTGGCGGTCCATTATTGTAGTTATTCCACGCACTCGCACGCACTTCCTCATACATCATATCCAAGTTATCAAGAACGGAAAGGAAAGCTTCTTGGTCACCATCGCATACATTGACTAATTTTCCCTTATTGACACTGGAAGTTTTGACTTTAAGATCATGGTGACATCTTTGGTTGAAATGGACGTATCCCAATACTGAATTTTACGTAGGTATTTCCCGAAATAGCGCCTCAGACCTCGTCATTTGGCGTGAAAGTTTCGGCGTTATAGACCTCTTTTCGAAGTCTTTGTTGAATACCTGAGCTCCAGAATTTATTCAAAAAATGTCTTTCGAAATCTGCATTGTGCAACACTTGTCTATTATTTCTGTTCCCCAGATTGATACTTCTCCGTGTACATACCCTAATGTGAACTGTATTCGCTGTTTGTCATTCCATGATTCGGGAAAGGCACCTGAGAATGATTTTAGAAATACTATGGGATATATATTCCGTTTTTCAGATACAAACGGCTGGAAAACTATGTTTCAAAACAGTCTCACATTAGTCCGACAAGTGTCAGCTGATCAGTGTGACTTCGTGAGGTTGAAGTTTTTTCACGCCTATTATTTGCTGTTGGTGAGAATTGCACATGACATTCCGGATAGTGCCGAGAATCTTGTTCTGGCGGGAGCGAATAATCGCTTTGATTATCGCCTTGCAAATCGATAACTTGTTTCTTAAGCTGATCGACGTCATTGGTCAGCTGTTGCTTCCATTCCGAAAGATCATGGTTGAATGCTCGTCTGATTTCGTCTAGTTCAGTAATGGTTAGAGTGTCAGCAGAAGTTCCGGGAGAAGTCCAAATTTCTACTGTGGCAGACTTAACTGCGCCTTCCTGTTCGGATTGTACCTTACTCTCTATGTACTGTTCTTTAGGCTGTACCCACTCTTCAAATTCCCTATTAAGTGTAGTGCTCATGCATGAATGACATCTTTGATCGTTTTGTCAATATTGACATCTGATATACACTGGGCAAGGTTTTCAATACGTTCGCCAATGTTATTGACACTTTCTGTCAGTTGACTTACTCTCTTTGAAACATCACTCTAATGCTTCAAAGAGTCACTCGCAGTTGATTTACATACGTCTACCTGGGTGTGCGAATTTCGTAAACTTTCAACCAATGTTAGCATCGGCGGATTCCACCATGGAAAGAACACTGCCAATTTTGGCATTCACGCTTACGCTTAGCTCACTTGCGTACGCAGTGGTAATGGCTTTAATTTTCTCTTACATGGTGTCATTCGAACTTCATATTTGCGCTTGGATGTCGGTCATAACGGAATTTAAGTTAGTCAAGCGCACTTGAGTATCTTCTATTCTCAACTCTAAATTGCTTAATTTGGTGTCAACTGTCCTGTTTTGCTCCTGCAACCTGGCATCGACATCCGCTATTTGACCTCCAAGAGTACCCATGTGAGCCTCAAGATTTTCACTTTTGTTCCCTAACTGTCCCAGTCGAGTGTCAAGATTACTCATGTGTGTTTCAAGACTCGTTTTCATGTCATCGAACAGTTTTAACACATCTGTTAGCGAGTATTCTCGCGATATCGACGCGGACTGTGGCGCCGACACATCGCGTACCACTTCATCGTCCGTCAGTCCTTCACTACGAGATACAGGTTTGCTTACGCCCGTGGGCGATCTAAGTCGTCTGTGTTGCTCATCTGCCATCTTAGATTTAGCGTAGTTACACCACACTAGACAGAGAAGATAGTTTATGATTATGATTTTCACTTCTCAGGCGCGCCAATGTTTTGGCGTCCTGATTTCTCAGATATTGCTTCCACGTAGTGAACAGTTGAAACTCTAACACACGAAGATGCCAATATGGCAACCGGAAAGACAAAAAAACAATGGAAAGCATTTATTCAGCGCTGAAACTGGTGCAGATAGCAGCCATTATGATCCACCAAAGTTTACAACATTGAAAATTTTTACAAAATTATATCTATTTTAAGCGGAATGAAGTGAAAGAGACCGTTTTAAGTGGAAAAAGGAAACGGAAATTTCGAATTTAGAGAGCGAAAGGAGAAGGAATAAATCGTAGACAATGAATTCTCATTAGGCGATGGAATACTTGGTGTGCAAAGCATCGAACGTAATGAAAAGTCGTACTCATTTTCGTTGTCTTGAGAGCTGCGATTATTTTCTTTCTTTTACTGATTTTTCTGCGACTCGCTTCCAAATCTCCCCAAACTGGTTGCGTGAAAACTAAAAAGAGCAGATTAGTTTTTAGTCAGGTCCCTGTTCGGGCGCCAAGTAATAATGTTACAGATTTTGCTATTCACACACATTTAATCAAATATAACAGTAATGATGATAATGTCTGGCAAAGTTCGCCGATAAGATAAAGAATGCAACCTATAACACTAGAGTGCGTACTCATAGCAGTTCTGCTTTGCCGTTTTTGGTACCATTTGTAAAGAGAGAAAAATTAATGTATGATCGCCGATGCGTCTGCTCTAGATTGTGTTCAGGAGACGTAAGGTTTGATTACGCGAAAGTGGCTTCGTGACTGACCTTTGACCCGGATATCCTTCTCGCAATCAGAATCTTTGATGAAAAAACCTAAGGGCCCTATTTGAATAATAAAAAAATGGAAATGAGTGCAAAACTGTGAGATCTTGTGAAAAGTTATCAGAGTGGAAATTGAACACATTAATGTCCTCCCGAATACAATCGAGATACTGTGATGAAGTGTGAACCTGTAACAAAGCTTACATACACTGAAAAATCTTTGTGAGTTTAAAGAAAAGAATAAGCAGACATTTTCTGTAAAGTGAAGCATCAATATATTCTGAAAGAACAAAGGCGTTAAACTAATAGACATTAACGAATATACAATGAATACAAAACTTACATTTTTATGTTTCTGTCATACATGGAGCAGTTCAACAGTTGCAGCTTTTGTCTCTCCGAGATTTCTTAAAAAATTAAATGTTCTGGCGTGCGCATAAGTACTTTTTAGCGTCACACGGTTTACCGAAGCGTTTTGCTTGATGATTTACATGGTTTTTTACACTAAATAAAATATAACTTGTAGCGCTGCTACACAACACGTCTTAACAAGTCGGCAACCAAACGTAAAAAGGTAATGAAGTCGCTAGAACATTTCTCAACAAATGATGGATTGTTCTTACAAATGTTTCGGAGCTTATTGCTATCGAGCGCTTTGGCAATGATTTAAATGCGCCCAGCGGGTCATAGTGTTTATTGGAAATGTTTTAACGCTGGACGCGCGCCTTGGTTAGGCGAACGTTATAAAGTATTTCGTCTCTTTACACATGCGCAGTGATGTTTAATATCCTTACGAACTTCAGCCGAATGGTTGTTGCTTTCTTTTATGACAAATATCTCATTTGCAAATTACGGAAATATAATAATATTACAAGTTGTTAGATCGGCTACTCTTCTACAATGGCAGGTTATAAAAATCGTAGTGTTATAGACGGCACGCGAGCAATGGAACACAGCATTTCCGAGGTAGCGATGAGGTGGGGCTTTTCCCGTTTGACCATTTCACGATTACACGAGTGTACCGTGAATACCAGAAACCCGGTCAAACGTCAAATTTACGACGTCGCTCCTCCACATGTTCTTTAACGCCACTACGGCGACTTGCGAATAAATGAGGATGATATGATGAGGAAAGACACGCACCACGCAGTCATCTCGAGGCAGAGAAAATTCCTGATCCCACCGGGAATCGAACACGGGACCCCGTGCGCGGGAAGCGAGAACACTACCTCAAGACCACGAGCCGCGGACGGCCGGAAAAAGATCGTGCAAGAACGAGGCCAACGACGACTAAAGAGAATCGTTCAACGTGACAGAAATGCAACCCTTCGGCAAATTTCTGCACATTTCAATGGTGGGGCGTCAACAAGTGTCAACGTGCGAACGGAACATCATCGATATGGGCTTTCGGAGCCGAAGACCCACTCGTATACCCTTGATGGTTGCACGACACAAAGGTTTGCGACTCGCGTGAGACCGTCAACACTGACATTGAACAGTCGATGACTGGAAACATATTGCGTGGTCGGACGAGTCTCGTTTCAGATTGTGTCGAGAAGGTGGACGTGTACGGGCATGAAGGCAACTTCATGAATCCATGGACACTGCACGTCAGCAGGGGATTGTTCAAGCTGGTAGAGGCTCTGTTATGGTGTGTAGTGTGTACAGTTGGAGAGATATTGGACCACTGATACGTCTAGATACGACTCTGGCAGGTGACACGAACGTAAGCATCCTGTCTGATCACCTGCATGCATTCATGTCTATTGTGCATTCCGACGGACTTGGGCAATTCCAGCAGGACAATGTGACACCCCTCATGTCCAGGATTTCTACAGAGTCGCTCCAGCTGCACTCTTCTGAGTTTAAACACTTCCGCTGGTCACCAAACTCCCAAGACATGAACATTATTGAGCATATCTGGGACGCGTTTCAACGTGCTGTTCAGAAGAGATCTCCACCCCCTCGTACTGTTACGGATTTATGGACAGCCCTGCAGGGTTCATGGTGTCAGTTCTCTCCAGCACTACTTCAGACATTAGTAGAGCCCATACCACGTCGTGTTGCGGCACTTCTGCGTGCTCGCGGGGGTCTTACACGATATTAGGCAGGTGTGTTGGCTCTTCAGTGTATATAAATGTAGTTGTAATGTAGTTGAAATTAGCAACTGGTAACGTCCTTTAATAGCAATTTTGGAACTAGTACTAAAGTTGGATAAATTTATTTTATTTTTTAATAATGGCAGTTCTCAGTTGACATAGGATTCTTCATCAGATATTACATATAGAATTAAAACATGTTAGCATTCTTCATCAGATATTACATATAGAATTAAAACATGTAAGCAGAGCAACATAATTTAAAAGTTTTGATATTCTGATGGTATATACGTGAGGTACAACTGCATACATGAGGCTCACTTAATACACATATACAGTGCATTCAGAATCATCTGGATTGTTTTTCACAATGTGTTCAGTGCAACATATGCATGCACTACTTAACTTTCGTCTTATTTGGAGAAACTCAATGTGCATAGTTGAACTTTTTTCCATGGTGATGATGATGATGATGTGCGGACGCTTCAGGCGTTACATCCTGAGGATTGTTGGAATGCAGTTTTTAATTTCTCAGCTATCTCCTTTCTCATACTGATGTTATATCATCCTACATTATGTAATTCTCTTGGTAGTTTCACTTCAAGTTTTAATTCACACATTAGTGGGTACGAATTTGCATCTGGATGCCAATGTTTTCGTAATGTGCTGATATCCTTGCAGTATATGTATAACTTAATATTAGATCTTGTAGACCTCTCCTTCATTTGTAATATTCCTTAATATTAAGGACCCAGCTATACTTCAATAAATGTACCAGAGTGATAATGCGTGGACAGCGTTATTAACTTCATTCAATTTGACACGCTGACATAAAGAATAGGAATGGCATAACTGAAAGTCCCACAAGAAAAAAGCTTCCATGTGTAATCATGTTTATGATAGATAGTGAAATTTTATTATACCCCTGAAAAATTAAACTTGCTCTTGCATGACAGTTTACTGCAAACTGTCATGCCACGTATTTTATAGTGTAATATGCATATCTCAGTAGTCACTAATGTTTAATTCCTTAACACTGCATAATAACAGCAGACATTTTCAATACAGCTGATTACGGCTCAACTAATTTATTTTTCTGCTCCTTTGCTTTTATTACAGTGATGGGGACCTTTGTGCAGCTTTGGAGCTTCTCTTAGCTGGCATTTTCAACATGGAAGCTTACTTAGAAGAACTGTAGGCTTATAAAGGTGTTTATAGCTGAAAGCAGCCTCCAAGGTGGTGTAAGAGAATTTCCTATCTGGCGACTTGTGGGTGACCTGTCTACCACCAAATTGCTTTCGCACTGGTTGAAATCCTTTTAAGAAAGATAAATTGTAAGGAAGATGTAGCCTTCAGAAAGGTAAAGCATCAGACTGACCATTTTATCTGTGTTCAAACCACGAAGGAATGTTCGTTTAAATCCTAGTAAAAGAGACTCTGATTAGTTAGAAGTAATTATTTCTGTAGAATGGGTGCCTTTTGATTCGTCGGCATTAGAAATTTTTTGTCTTCCTCTCTCTGCCAGATCATTTCAGTCAATCGTGAAAAAATCCACTGGAGTACAAGTTTGTTAAACTTATGTATAAATTTATTATTTTTTGAAACTCACAAGATCTGCCGGTGACATCCCTACACTGGCAGAAATATCCATTTTGCTAGGAGTTAAGTTAGAGGACTCTTCGTGCCATAGACCGAAGAAAATACTTGCTGCCAAGTGATGGATGGAGATCACCTGCGGTATAGACAATGGAGAGAGTAGTCTTGCTGCTGAGCCTTTGCACAGAAAGATGTCTGCTTATTCAAACTGAGTACAGAGCCGGACTCTAAGGCTCCAACAATTACTACTATCATGTTCTGCACGCAGACCGTTAAAGAACGGTTTGAATGAGCGGGCAATGCAATCGCTGTTTCGAAGGACATGTGATATTGGATGGTTTTAAGTTTCGTACCATTCTGTTGCTTCCGTCACCAACTTTGACGACCCTACTGGTGTTCATATGTACTTTACCACGAGTTTTTCTTGAAACGACAAACCGTTTTCACAGTAGTGGTTGTATCCACAATACACATTCACAGTATGCTTTCTTGTGCCAACCAAACTGACCCAAGCCTGTATTTCACAATCACAGTCCTTTTGTCCACTTAGCAAAAGCTCATACCCTTAATTCAGTGGATAATTCATTTGGTTGACGTTTTATGGTGACAAACCAAATTGCTGTATGACTACTTGTTTCTATTGTATTTAGATGGGCTCCTACATTAATACATCCACGTGTGGTGTGATACTTGTACTTTCATCGTTAAATGAGCCACACCTAACAATTTTCCTTCAATAAATAAATCATTTCCATTTCATAAAACTGTTTTTTCTTAAACTGACATGATCTTGTGGGGAGCTTGCTTCCCTGTATGCCACAAAGGATCAGACTTATAACATCTTAGTGGTATGGTAAACAGCTCAGCCTAAGCTCATAAAGAAACGTGGAGAACCCTGTCCAGGATTAACTTACAAAATTTGAAGCTGTTCTGATTTATATAGTCAAAATTTTAAATCAATGAATCTTGCTATTATTCATCGCTTATTGATCGCATATTCACCAGAAAAGGAAGGATGGACACAATTATAAAGAAATAACTTCAAGAATTTAAGCTAATGATAACTTGTTTGTTCTGTGCTAGACTGTGCTTTTTTTTACCGGAAAGGTTGTTGGGTAAATTCCATCATTGTCCTGAGTTTTGTCGTTGGAACTTTGAGGTAAATATTTTATTGTGTTTGCGATTTTGGCAGGATTTTATTTTGTTTCATACGGTGTTGTTTAGGAACTTGATTATTAGGCGGAAGTGTTTGAGGTTTGTACCAGTATTTGGTTAGGCTAAGGCTGACATTTCTCATGTGTCTAGTTCAGGAAAGATAAGTACCATTGATAAGAAAGAAGCGAGTCCATCTATAATTATAAACTGCGGTCTTAATATGGGAGCTGAAGAACGCAGTCCAGAAAGGACAGAGGAGAGGGAGAGCAGTTGGGAATGGTCATTAATGATGGATAGTTAAATAAATAACTTGGAGAACAATATGGAGCAGTCTAAAGCTAAATTATTTTCTGAAGAGGGTGTGACCTTGTCACAGGCAACGGAGGACTCCGTGGCTGTTGAGTGTGAGAATGTGACACAGAGTGTTAAGGATCGTGAATCAAATTCTTCTTCAGCTACACCTTTTAATCTACAAACATTCTTAACTGAGATGGCGGCAGAAAACAAATATAGCATGACAGGATGTTCAAAAAGAGTTACAGGAAGAAGTGGAAGAACATTACAAAAATGTGGATGAGCGTAATGAAATTCTTGACGACCGTTACAAGAAAGTTTAAGAAGTTAAAAAAAAAACAGACGAAAATTTCAAAAATCTAGACGGGGAGAATGATACGTATTTCAAAAATATTGAGGAACAGTTCAAGGAACATGGTGATTAAATTAGACAACAATTAACATGTGACGAATGAATGGTAAAATTGGACTAAATGATTGAGAAAGAGAGTAAGAAATCCGAATAAAAGACGAAATAGGTATTTTTTATAAGAGTAATCCACCATTTGATTGTACTAACCAGATTTTTATGCTATTCTCAAGTACTATGCTAAAATTTGCTATACCATTATTGTATCATATCTGTTAATGCAGTCCAAATCAAGTAAAAAAGATCAACACATGTCTTTAAGATGAACTGTCAAAGAATAGTCCCGAAGATAATGTAGTAATACAAAACCAAATCACGGTTTACTCTTTTAAAAAATATTGCTTGACTGCGGCTCAACATCATCTGTAACTGTTTACATAACAGTTACTTGAAGAACAAATCAGCGCCTGAGAAAATAATCTACGCACCGTATCTAAAGACATGAATCCGATGGATTAAGCGAAGACGTTGATGTGTTTAAAGAGTCGAAAAACAAAGTCACAGACGACGTATCTCAAATCAGGAAATAAGTAGGTTGGGGTAGGACTGTTTAGTAAATCTAAAAGATGAGAGGGACATAAATACGTTGTTCCAATTTAAAGAAGTACAATTAGACAGAAACTGCTACAATCGTAAAGCGACGGTGGAATTGTTTAAGGATAGACAGCGTAATAGTGGGTCAGAAAGAACACGAAGATTATTGCGACGACAATGAGTGAAGAAACAGGTGGAAGGAAGAAGATGAATTACGTGAATTAATAGACAAAATAGCCACATACGCCGCTGTCTTGTACCACCACCTGCGAATGTATGATCAGTTGCACTGGTAGGAATAGATTATCAAGACGTCGAAGAGGACGAAATAAGAAAACATTTTGTTTCTGTTCAGGAGTTCGTGAAGCTTCTGGACAGACAGGACATTTTACATTCTAAAATTTGGAGCGAACAGTTCCAGGACAGACTTCTGAGGTCACGGACTGCTGGTTATAAAGTCAGCTTTATTTCCATACATCTTTGGGAAGAGATAGTAGCAACGGAGTGATTACGGCAAGATGTAGGACGCATGAGAAGTGTAAATAGGCAGCTCTGCAGAAATTCTGGCTGCAAGAAAAGCAGAAGCGTTTCAGATTACGCATTTACATGATGGCACCCTGCGCAGGCTTGCAGTTTCGCAGTCCAGTGCAGTATTTTAAAGAAATGTCAATAGAAAATCATTCTCGGATGCCTGCTTTGAGGAGAATGAGCGAACACGGTTCTGCCAAACCAAATAACCAAATAGAATACAAAAAGGTATTACGATAACCACTTGTGGAATGAATGATGCAGGCTCATTTCAGCATTTAATTGATGAGTTTGATGTCAAAAAACCAGTACACTTTGTGGGAAAGAATTCAAGTTAACTTCCAAAGACGATAAGGGCGATTTGTGCAACAAGAACTTGGAAATACAAGGCATCATATTGCTTAGCGAAGAAAGTACGAAAGTGTTTAATTAATAGAGTAGGCCAAGAAGAAACTGGAATGGGAGGAGGACAGACTGACCATCTCGTGGTCGTGCGGTAGCGTTCTCGCTTCCCACGCCCGGGTTCCCGGGTTCAATTCCCGGCGGGGTCAGGGATTTTCTCTGCCTCGTGATGGCTGGGTGTTGTGTGATGTCCTTAGGTTAGTTAGTTTTTAAGTAGTTCTAAGTTCTAGGGGACTGATGACCATAGCTGTTAAGTCCCATAGTGCACAGAGCCATTTGACAGTCTGACCACCTGCTTCAGCGAGACTTCTGAAGACCCAGATTGTGGCCAAAGTCATCACGGAAAATAACGAATCACAGTCTGAAGGGCATTGTGTGTGTGGTGTCACCGCCAGACACCACACTTGCTAGGTGGTAGCTTTAAATCGGCCGCGGTCCATTAGTATAAGTCGGATCCGCGTGTCGCCACTATCAGTGATTGCAGACCGAGCGCCACCACACGGCAGGTCTAGAGAGACTTACTAGCACTCGCTTACTAGCACAGCCGACGTTCATAGCTACAGTTCACTGACGACTACGCTCTCATTTGCCGAGACGATAGTTAGCATAGCCCTCAGCTACAACTGCTACGACCTAGCAAGGCGCCATAATCCTTTGCTATATATATTGTGGTTATAACATGTATCATCAAGAGCGATGTTCTACAAATGTGGATTAAAGTTAAGTATTCCAGAAGCTACGTACTTTTCTTTATAGCATTCATTACGTATCCTGTTTCAGACCTCACGCCAGCCTGCGTGAGTTTAAACGCTTGCCTTTCGGTTACCCGTCATTGTGGACTGGCTGTCTTGTCAGTCCACAATAGTGTCCATGATGAAGACTGGGAATACGTTACATCTAGGAAATCATAAATGAAAAGAAGTAATTATAAATAGTTAAGTTGTAATACATTATCTGAGGTTGGAAATCCTCTGATGTGTTCGCCCACACAAAATATTGGATAAATGCGAAAATGTAATTACCCGAAGGAGATGACGAGTTTAGTGGGCGTAAATTTGAACGTGTAAATGGTCAACTAAGAATGAAACCAAGAGAGGAATGTCGTGTTAGCGATCCAGGAAGTCCAGCAGTTGTGTTGGTAGAAACAGGGCAGAAAGCGGTAGAAATATTGAACGCTGATGCGAAAGACGAGCTATGGGGTGCGTAATTGGCTGGTTCAAATGGCTGTGAGCACTATGGGACTTAACATCTGAGGTCATCAGTCCCCTAGAACTTAGAACTGCTTAAACCTAACTAACCTAAGAATATCACACACATCCATGCCCGAGGCAGGATTCGAACCTGCGACCGTAGCGATCGCGCGGTTCCAGACTGAAGCCCATAGAACCGCTCGGCAACTCCGGTCGACATCAAAGATGAATATGGTTACTAAGATGAATATGGTTACTAGAAGTACGATAGATTCGGTTAGGAGTTAGTTAAGAATAGGAATTCAGATATGCATGTGTGCCCAAAGTAAATGTTTCCATTACTTTAAATAACGCCACGATAACTGCAGAGTGCAATGAGATGAAGAGAGTTCGCTGAAGACACTTAAACTGCATTGAAGATGATGAAGAAATAACACAAGCGCAAAGTTATAAACCGCAATTTCTTTTATTGATATTTTGGACAATACAGAGTGAGGAAAATGAAGTATTCTTAGAGAAGAAATAACCAGTATCGTAACTGTGGGGGATGTACAACCTAGAGGACAATAGAATGATATAGAGAAACGTGGACAACTTCCCACTAATGTTTAAACTATTTAGGCAGTATTGTAAGATGACGATGATGGAAGAATCAGATGGGGTGTAAGATTACTTTACCTCATAAAGATGATAGGCGCCTTACAATTTTGATATCTGTTGCTAGTACCGTGAAGCATTGAGTGGTAATTGCCATTAGCGATGGAGCACTGAGCATTTTGTCTTGCTGGATGCAGTGAAGTACTGAGCTTCGGAGTATTTTTTTTACTGTGAGTAAGTATGAAAGTAGTATGAGGCACTGAGTACATTTGTCGGGAAGGAGAGATTCCTTACACACCACGTCACATAATACATGAGTCTGCTCAATAGTAGGTGCAGGATTTATTTGTGTATTTTGTGTATAATGTTCGCACGGGATTTGACTGCCATCTGTTACATGTCCACTGCTGCAATGTTAAAAATATTTTACAGCAAGAGAAACGCTGACCATGGACGTAATGATTTTGTGACTAAGCCGCGCAGGGTAGCAGTGCGGTCTAGGGTGTCCTGTCACGGTTCGCGCGGCTTCCCCCGTCGGAGGTTCGAATCCTCCCTCGGGCATGGGTGTGTGTGTTGTCCTTAGCGTGAGTTAGTTTCTTAAAGTAGTGTGTAAGCCTAGGGACCGAAGACCTCAGTAGTTTGGTCCTATAGGAACTTACCACTAATTTCCATTTTTTTCTGATTTAAAGGTATTCTAACTTAACTTGTAGGAGTAATATGAGGTCATCAATGAAGGTACGTTAACTATGTCCCATAAATATTTTGTAGCTGTAATGAACACCTTGAAAGAGTCTTTTGGGTATTCTATGTTGACAACCATTTGCTGTATTTGTGTGCATTTAATGCGTTTCGGAACAGTTGTTCCAGATTTATACCAACGAATTACGAGTAATTTCGCGTTCGACAGTGGCAAAGAGAAGGAAGTATCTGACAAAAGGGGGGGGGGGCGGAGAGAAAGAGAGAGAGAGAGAGAGAGAGAGAGAGAGGGAGATGGGAAGAATCTGGCAAGATAATCAGGGTGTATGTCAGTGCATGGCCTGTGCAGTATGTAACTGTAGCGAGTGCCAGTTTAAGCTTGTTGAACACCGTAAAGTATACTTAGGAGGTGTTTGCTTTGCTTTCCGTGGCCGATAACATATGGCAGGGCGCCCCACTTAACAACTGTGTGGGTCGAGTTACTCTGTCCACTCTGCCCGCCAGAGCGTTGTGTTCGCTGTCTTCTTAATTAGACCCCGTGCTGGTTTTCAAGTGTCGCTGAGATTATAGCTGTAGTCCCAGATGATGATAATGTATCTTGTGCGTATTTTAATGACATCTCTAATAATGGTTTAACAGTTGTCCATCGCATGAATCTCGTTCAAGCAGTGTTCTGCAACCGCTAGCTTGGCGGGATACATTAGTCACGTTCTCTACTTCCTCTTTAACCAATAATCTTAGGAAATGTAGCCTTCTTAAATTTCCTTTTCCCAAAGCCCGCTATATCAGAAAACATCTATTTTGCAGATCCATAAAGTCTTCTTATATTTCTTCTTTTTCTTTCTTTCTTCGTTTGGGCCATCTAAGGACCTCGCACCAATTTTAGTGCTTCGTTCTTTGTTGTTCTTTCTTTTTCCTCCAGTGTTCTTTCATCTTTTCACTATGTATCCTTTTTCTCTCCTCGGACCATTTTGACCCTGTCTCCTTCTCCTTCTTGTCTTGGAATCATTCCATTTGTAACGCTTTCCTCGAAACTCTCTCTTTCTGTTGCATCTTTTTCACTTATGTTGTTTCTTTCCAAATCTTTCCAAACTTCTTGAATAAAGGCTATTGTTGACTTCTTGTCCCAAAGATATTTAAAAATATGTTTGGTTAACCTGTTGCTGTTTATTCTGTATTAGTGTCCAAAAAATAGCAGTTGCCTCTTTCGCAGTGTCTCATTTATTTTTTATATGTTGCAATAAACTTCTTCATTGCTTCTTAATTTTCATACCTCTGTATTTTTTGGTTGTCCAAGTATTTTTCGAATGATTTTTCTTTCTAGGGCTTCAAGTTTGTGTAATTTTTAGTTCAGTACTAAACACTTACTTGCATAAAGTCACTCTGGTTATACTACTGTGTTGTAGTGCTGTATCTTCAAATTTTTAGACAGACACCTTTTGTTGTAGACATTGCTAGTTATTCCCCAAGCTCTCTCCATTTTATATACTCTTTCTTCTATTGCCTTCTATAGTGAATTTCTCCCACATATTTAAATTTATTTACCCTCTTTATCTGGCCAACATCTTCTTATATTTATCACTATGATTAATGCTATTTACGACAAAATTATTCTAATAATAATAATTATTATTATTAATAATTATTATTATTGTCGTTATTACAATTACCGACATTTGTAGCTGCACCTGCAGTATTATAATTAAAGCCAGTATTAAATTTGTTAGTTTACAGACAGTGTAATTTACTTACACTGCCACTTTCTGTATTCGAATCATTTTAGTACAATATGAAATACTGAAATTGTTATTTCATAGTTAGCAATTATGTAATAGATATTGTATGTGTGAATCTCTGGTGTGGTGTAAGAGAGGACCTGATGGCCCTAATCAGATCAGTTTAAATAAACAAATAAAAAGGTTTTTTCGGTTGATGTTCGATGGCGAGAACAGCCCGATCGAGGTGGCTCCACAGATTCTCCACTGGGTTTAAATCCAGGGTGTTCTATGGTCAGGGAAGTACAGTAACTCATCCTCGTGCCTTTAGAACCACGCACGTTCACTGCAAGCTGTGTGAGACGATGCGTTGTTCTGCTGCTAAACGCAATCGCGCCGAGAGGAATCAAACTGCGTGTAGGGATTGACACGGTCCCCAGGGACAGAGGTATACTTGTTGTTTCCAGAATTACGATATTACCCAGGAAATGCTAAGAAAACATTCCCCAGATCATAATACTCTCTCCTGATCGCAGAGTATTTGCTTTCAAACGTTTCACGCAGTACACACCAACGACCATGGGTCCCTTGGAGAATAAAAAATTCACCTGCAAAGGTCACTTGCCACCATTTCTTGGACGTCCTGTTGGGATATTGGCTTGCAAATTGCCGCATGGGTGAAAGAACAAGGCACCTGCTGCCGACGCATTTACAACAGTAACATTAGATGAACCATACTTTAGGATTCACAGTTGGAAGTTCCTTGATTCGTATGGGAGATCAGTTGTTCAAACGTGTCACGTCTACATCTCCTCAGCCGTCGTTCACCCCTGTCATACATGACCCGTGGCGCACCACAGCTGCCTTGGTGTTGGTTTCGGACAGCGCCATTTTTCCATGCATGGTATACATTAAACACGGTGGCACGCAAACAATTTATAGACTTTTCCGTTTTGGAAATAATTCCACGCTTTGCGTGAAAGTCAACGACCATTCCCTTTTGGACGTGGGATAAATCGCTCCGTTATCGCATTACGATAAAGACTGTCATCCCAATTCGTATCGTATGCCATACACTGCTACTAGTGCCACCCACCGTCTGTCAGTGTTTATGGTACGTTGTACTCAATATACACTACTACCCATTAAAATTGCTACACCACGAAGATGACGTGCTACAGACGCGAAATCTAACAGGCAGGAAGAAGATGCTGTGATATGCAAATGATTAGCTTTTCAGAGCACTCACACAAGGTTGGCGCCGGTGGCGACACCTACAACTACACCACGAAGATGACGTGCTACAGAGGCGAAATCTAACCGACAGGTAGAAGATGCTGTGATATGTAAATGATTAGCTTTTCAGAGTATTCACACAAGGTTGGCGCCGGTGGCGACACCAACATCGTGCTGACATGAGGAAAGTTTCCAACCGATTTCTCATACGCAAACAGCCGTTGACCAGCGTTGCCTGGTGAAACGTTGTTTTGATGCCATGTGTAAGGAGGAGAAATGCGTACCATCACGTTTCCGACTTTGATGAAGGTCGGATTGTAGCCTATCGGGATTGCGGTTTATCGTATCGCGACATTGCTGCTCGCGCTTGTCGCGATCCAGTGACTGTTCACAGAATATGGACTCCGTGGGTTCTGGAGGGTAATACGGAACGCTGTGCTGGATCCCAACGGCCTAGCAGTCGAGATGACAGGCGTCTTATCCGCAAGGCTGTAACGGATCGTGCAACCACGTCTCGATACCTGAGTCAACAGATGGGGACGTTTGCAAGACAACAACCATCTGCACGAACAGTTCGACGACGTTTGCAGCAGCATGGAGTATCAGCTCGGAGACCACGGCTGCGGTTAGAATTGATGCTGCATCACAGACAAGAGCACCTGTGATAGCGTACCCAACGACGAACCTGGGTGCACGAATGGCAAAACGTCATTTTTTCGGATGAATCCAGGTTCTGTTTACAGCACATTGAAAGCCAATATTCGTCATCGCCATACTGGCGTATCACCCGGCGTGATGGTATGGGGTGCCATTGGTTACACGTCTCGGTCACCTCTTGTTCGCATTGACGCCACTTTGCACAGTGGACGTTACATTTCAGACGCGTTACGACCCGTGGCTCTATCCGTCATTCGATCCCTGCGAAACACTACATTTCAGCAGCATAATGCAGGACCTCATGTTGCAGGTCCTGTACGGGCATTTCTGGATACAGAAAATTTTCGACTGCTGCCCCGGCCAACACATTCTCCAGATGTCTCGCCAATTGAAAACGTCTGGTCAATGGTGGCCGAGGAACTGGCTCGTCACAATACGCCAGTCACTACTCTTGATGAACTGTATTATCGTGTTGAAGCTGCATGGGCAGCTGTACCTGTACACGCCATCCAAGCTCTGTTTGACTCAATGCTCAGGAGTATCAAGGCCGTTATTACGGCCAGAGGTGGTTGTTCTGGGTACTGATTTCTCGGGATCTATGCACCCAAATTGCGTGAAAATGTAATCACCTGTCAGTTCTAGTATAATATATTTGTCCAATGAATACCCGTTTATCATCTGCATTTCTTCTTGATGTAGCAATTTTAGTGGCCAGTAGTGTAGGGTGGTCACATTAATATGACTGGCCAGTGTATTTTATGCGCGGCAAGCAGAGAGGAGTTGTGAGTTCGTATGCGACATCATCAAAACGTTAATGACATGAGGTAAAGCGAGTGCTATACAATCGCGTCAGTTGTCCCATCAAATCTCGAGAACAATTTCCACTATCGTAGAGAAACCGTGTAAATGTCTGCGAATGATCTACGACAGCCGTCGGGATCACTGAGGCAGAACGCCGCGTGGCTTCTCCATTTTATTCACCTCGCGTGATTTTGCGCCGCCCACACGCGCCGTCGCTGCGGGCCACTTTATTCACCCCGCTTTCAATATGAGGTCCCGGCGAGACGGTCTCGCACCGTCTCCTCCTCCTCCATCCCGCCCCCACACCTCCCCCCCCCCTGCCATCCATTTTACATCAAATACGTCACATGTGGCGCCGCTGCGATGTGGCCTCCACTTCATCCCCGCAGAGCTGTCGTCGTTTCGTCGAATGCGGTCGCCATAACAGTGAACGCAGTTAGCTGTATGTGAAGACCAAGGTTCACGGCGCGACCAGAATGCTTGGCATTCTTCTCCACCTCATACTCCCTGTGAATCACTCCAGACGCTTTATAATTTTCGCTGTAACTCCTCCTGCTTTCTTTCTGGTGCGCAAAAGTGAAGACAGAAAGTAAATTCGGGATGATGTCTCACTGAGAAGTGCCATAGTTCGATGAAACGTGGACCATACATAGGAACTGCCATAGCACAGCGCAGAAAAAAAAGGCGGGACGTGGTTATTAACAGGGTGTATACAGAATGGAATTTTCACTCTGCAGCGGAGTGTGCGCTGATGTGAAGCTTCCTGACACATGAAATCTGTGTGCCGGACCGAGACTCGAACTCGGGCCCTTTGCCTTTCGCGGGGAAGTGCTTGGGTAGCTCAGACGGTAGAGCACTTGCCCGCGAAAGGCAAAGGTCCCTAGTTCGAGTCTCGGTCCGGCACACAGTTTTAATCTGCCAGGAAGTTTCAACAGGGTGTATGTTCACCAGGTACGGCAGTGTTTGCTGTTCAACGTGCTCTCTTGCTGACCACAAGATTGGTAACGAGTTCTTGTGATCGAGCGAGATGGCGCAGAGGTTAGCACATTGGACTTGCATTTAGGATGACGACGGTCCAAAAGCGCGTTCTGCCACCTAGACTTAGGTTACTGTAGTTTCCTTAAATCCCTCCAGGCAAGTGGCGGGACGGTTCCTTTGTAAGGACACGGCCGATTTTCTTCCCCATCCATCATGTAATCCGAGATTTCTCTGCGTCTCTAGTGATCTCGATGTTGACTGGACGTTAAATCCGATCTCCCTTCCCGTTTTACTTCTTGTGATATGGTTTTCTGTTCACCACCAATTATACATCGTCTCGCCCTTCAAAATCCAGTTAGTCGTTTCGCATAATATAAGAATGCCTCAAACTTAGGCTGTGCCTGTTTTGAATATGAAATTGATTGATGTCTTACACGGAAGTTAGTGTGGTTCTACAGCATTGTCGCGTCATGCTGAGGGGATGCTCCGACTAGACTCAGCTAAGAGTGTCATAAAAGTGAAATAACCCATTTAAAGTTTAATGAAAACCATTGCTAATACACTCGCTACATCCGGTAGGGCCGACGAAGAAAATAGCGTTTTAATCGTGTGTCGCAAGTTAAGTAACATTTCTGCTACTGTTTGTGTCACAGATTTTATAGAAAGTCGGTTTGTGTAACAGAGATTTTAGGTACAAAATTTTTAAATAACAACTTCGCGCCTTGAATTTACTGTCATGATATAAACTTACATTGAAATATTACGTCATAAAAATTAATTACTAGCCTTTCAGGAAGGAATGTGGCCATTAACAGTTTCTTAAAATTCGATTTACATCATCAAGTGTTCGAAATGCTTGTCGTATTCAACACTGCACAGTTGTAGTCACTGGTGTATCTCTGGACACATTGAAGAACTCCTTTTAAATGCCACGACCCTAGCCGAGGTCGGGTTGTCATCAGGCGGTACAGCGCTGAGCTGGGGTGAGAGTACTTGTGAAGAGTCAGCAACACCTTAGGACACCCCAGGTCGCGGTCCCAGTATACAGCCAGAAAGGCGGTAATTGAACGGCCGCAGTAGTGGCGACTCAGACCCCCAGCGCCCAAGTCTAACTGACTGCAGACGTGCAGATCGGTTCTTCATCAGCGGAAGATCAGCCAGCCGTCATTTCCATTCATACACCGTTGTGACCGGCAGGTTTGCCGATCAGGAGTCCCCTCCACAAACGGAGGGCTGCAGGTTTGCAGCAGTGTACTTCAAGTTCACGGCAGCTTGTAGACACTTGTTGCGTTCATCAGAGCCATCGGTATCCGTGATGCAGATGGAATGACCTCACTCTGACAGTGAGCATGAGATGGATGAAAGTTTTGTAGCAGGTGATGAGATGCCCCCCCCCTCCACATCCGCCCGCCTCCCCCCCCCCCCCCCCCCCCGCGCACATATTCACACATACACACACACCGGAGACCAAATGTAATCTCGTTATCTGAGCCTGTCAGCGCTCTCGGCTACTGTAGTGTTCAGAGTTCCAGAGCGTTCGTTTATGCGAAGTTTGCGTCCCTAAATGCATTTTTATGACATATGTAGGTGATGTTGCTACGTTTAGCCCCGTTATAGTTGAGCGTCCTGACTGCTTTGAACAGTTGGCAGAATCAGTTGTTCTTGGATGCCCTGTCACATAGTCTGATGAAACGAGATCACAGCTTGATTGCACTTTGCACTTCGTGAGTTGGTATTCGGGGACGGCATTGTTGCACTGCTTGGAGACGAGCCCCATAATGGCAGCGACTCGGCCGGTTTCTCACATAATTTCTTTTTGCGTTTACTTACTACTTTACTGTACAACATATACCATTGCACTCGCTGCAACGATGAGTTGTTTTTACAATTTACCTTTGAGTTCAGCCACAGAAGAAGGACCAGTGGTGTCAAATCAGGCTTCACTTCTTATCCAGCTACCACAAAGAAGCTGTCTGAGCGTTTTCCGTGCCACAAGGCAGTCTTGAGACAGCCAGCACCCATACCACTCGTACCACATACATCGATGTATTCACTTCCCCTAGGAGAGACGTTAGCCCATCGTTAAGAAATTCATCGTCGTCATCATCTACATCAAAGACTGGACCTTTTGGTCTGTTCCACCTCCTTCACAATTGATCAAGCCATCTCTTCAACGGTCTTGCTGAGGGACACTGCAGGAGTCTCCACGAAGATTGTGTTCACCACTCGAACAACAAGCAATCGGGCGTCCCCTGGAAACGACCTAGTCGGCCAATCCTGCAAACACCGGAGCACCAAAACCAAAGATGACAAAACAACTCTCCGAAGAGACTCAAAAAAGGCCTTTATCAAGACCATCACTAGTGACAACTTCCTGCAATATTGAAGGCTTATCCGTAAATAAAGAAATTTTATTATCTGACATGTGCAAACGAAACAACTGTGATGTTTTAGTGTTACAAGAAACACACAGAGCACCAACTAGCCATAGACCAAAAACACAGGGCATGAAATTAGTTCTTGAGAGACCACACGAAAGGTACGGAAGTGCTATATTTGTGAAACCGAACTTAGACGTATGCTCCTGTGCTCTGACCTGCGAAGAAAATATAGAAATTTTAACTATTGAGCTACATTCATGTACTGTAACATCCGTCTACAAACCACCCAGTGCGAGGTTCAAATTTACGGAGCCTGGAAATTTCCATTCAAAAAACATTAAAGTTGTACTAGGAGATTTTAACTGTCTCGGTCTCGTATGGGGTTATAAAGAGACAAATGACGATGGCGAAATGCTGGAGATCTGGGCAGACCAGGCTGAACTGAAATTGATACATGACCCAAAGATGCCTGCATCAGTTAACAGCGGAAGATGGAAACGAGGATATAATCCAGATAACATCTTTGTCTCCGAAAAGGTATCCCTGCAAACTGTAAAGCAAATCGAGGACCCAATTCCAAGATCGCAACACAGAGCAATAACTTGCTGCATTACTGCAGTAATCAAATCAGATGTAATGCCCTTCAAGAGACCCTTCAATTTCAAAAAAGCTCATTGGGAACTTTTCACAGAGGACCTTGATAAGGAGATCTTGGAAATTAAACCAGAGATACAATCATATGAATCTTTTATAGACCTTGTCAAGAAAATCTCTCGACGGCGCATACCTAGAGGGTGCCGCACCTAGTATATCGCTGGACTCAATGGTAGCAGCAAGGAAGCTCTGAAAAAGTATGAAGAACTGTACAATAAGGACCCCCTCTCAGAGGAAACGATCCAGGCAGTTGAGGTACTGATGTCTGGTATCCCCGAAGCGAGAAAGGAAAAGTGGTGTAACCTCCTACAAGAGACGGACATGAAGCGCAGCAGTAGGAAGGCATGGAAACTGGTCAAAAGTCTCAACAACGACCCAACAGAACCACAACCAAATTACAGTGAAGTTACACCTGATCAGACAGCTCACCAACTACTCATGAACGGAAAAACTAAAAGGAAGACCAGGAATGGCAAAATTAAAAGAAAATTGAACGAGGAGATTAGCTTCCTAGCTCGCCCGTTCTTCATTCAGGAGCTACAAGATGCCATCAACGATTTGAAAAACAATAAGGCCGCTGGCCTCGACGATCTGAGATCTGAGCAAATTAAACATTTTGGACCGGGAGTACAAGCATGTATCCTAGAGCTAATGAATTACTGTATCACAACACTGCAAATTCCTAAACTGCGGAGGAAAGCTCGAGTTATTGCGTTATTAAAACCAGGGAAAGACCCAGCTGAAGCTAAAAATTGCCGGCGTGTCTCACTGCTTTGTCATTTATTCAAAGTGCTGGAGCGAATGATCCTCAAACGCATTGCTGATTATGTGGACAAAGCCCTCATTAACGAACAAGCTGGATTTCGACCAGGAAAATCATGCTGTGGCCAAATCCTTAATCTCATACAGTACATCGAAGACGGCTATCAGAGAGGACAAGTAACTGGGGTCGCATTCCTGGATCTCAGTGCTGCATATGACACAGTTAACCATAAGTTGCTTACCCAGAAAGTGTATAATGTCACTAAGGACTACACCCTTTCTATGTCCGTGCAATGCATGCTACAGAACAGACGCTACTATGTTACTTTACAATCTAAAAACAGCCGGTGGAGGACACAGAAAAATGGACTTGCACAGGGTAGTGTCTTGGCTCCAATATTATTGAACATCTATACCAATGATCTTCCCATCAGCCACCAGACACGAATGTTCATATATGCTGATGATGCAGCAGTGGCCACTCAGGATAAAATCTTTGAACAAGTGGAGGAGAATCTCTCAGGAGCCTTAACAGAACTTGCTACCTATTACGACGGCAATAATCTCAAACCAAACCCTAGTAAATCTCAAGTATCCGCCTTCCATCTTAGGAACAAACAAGCCAAACGGAAACTCCGAGTCATGTGGCAAGGGGAAGAGCTGAAACATACAAACAGCCCAAAATACCTGGGAGTAACACTGGACAGAGCACTTACTTTTAAGCAGCACTGTCACAACACTAAAAAAAAGGTCTGTGCCAGGAACAACATACTGCGGAAGCTAACAGGTTCATCGTGGGGAGCTCAATCACATGTTTTGCGCACCACGGGTCTGCGCTGAGTATCTCAGCAGCGGAATACGCGGCCCCAGTTTGGAGGAACTCTGCTCACACTAAGCAAGTTGACGTCGCCGTAAACGAAACTGTACGTATTGCCACAGGATGCCTCAAACCAACTCCCACAGACATCATTTATCCCTTCATAGGCATAGCACCACCCACTATCCACAGACAAGTAGCCGCCGAGATCGAAAGATCAAAACAAAAGAATGATCCTCGACACCTAATGCATAAGCACCCAAAACAACGTGTCCGGCTGAAATCCCGCAGTAGTTTCATTGAAACTACTGAAGAGCTTGCCACCAAGCCCGTCGCAAGGCGGCTATCTCTTTGGGAAGAAATGGTGGTACACTCCACAATGGAACTACTTGAGGAGGGATCTGCGGGATTTCAACTACCTTTTACAACTTGGAGGTCATTAAACCGGCTGCGCACTGGAGTAACAGGGTGCAAATCAAACCTATTTAAATGGGGTTACAGTGATAGCGATAAGTGTGAATGCGGAGCAATACAGGACTTGGACCACCTATTGATTTGCCCAGATATGTCTTTAACATGCACTAAAGATGATATTTTGAAAGTCAATGACAAAGCAAACTACGTTGCTAAGTACTAGGAAGGGAAGATATAATTGGTGCATCCGGATACGGAAGAAGAAGAACGGTCTTGCTAAATATATTTTGCCTTTGGTTTGTACTGTTTTATGGTTTTAGTGATTCTTGCGTCTCACCTGCCGTCTATATGTTCTTGCCATTATTAAGTCAGTTACGATTTGCATATTCAGTTCA
This sequence comes from Schistocerca serialis cubense, assembly GCF_023864345.2. Taxonomy (NCBI): domain Eukaryota; kingdom Metazoa; phylum Arthropoda; class Insecta; order Orthoptera; family Acrididae; genus Schistocerca; species Schistocerca serialis. The sequence continues at coordinate 769,351,333 of NC_064642.1, read as the reverse complement.
GCTCGGATGTTATCTTTTCTCCATTTATCCATCAAAGTATATCCAACCACTTACCCAAGGAAATTCATTTCATATGCTTCTATTCTCTTTTCACCTCTCTCCTTAAGAGATCATTTTTCGCATCCATAGGGCAGTCCTGGTATGACCACAATCTTGTAGAAGTCGTGTAGAGTATCTGTCTGGAGTTTCTTTCCCAATGTCCTGCATAAATTTCCAAGGAAATAGTTAAATACGTCTAATTTATTTAATATTTCATTGTTCGTCTTGTTTGTAATAGTGAACTATAAATACTGAGCTGTATTAACTTGATATGTTTGTCAATTTCAGTCTTAACTCACAGAGGCTGGTATCCTACAAATGCCATTGATGTGGTCTTTGTGTTGAAGCTATTTTACGTAAATCAAAGACAGCTTTTTCTAAGCCATTTTCATTCTGACTAAAATTTAATTTGTTGGCAACAAAAAGTAGTGTGCCGGTACTAACATCCATAACGTTAATTTTAAAATATATTATCGTCTATAACCAAGTTCTCGCTGCGGCGTCGATTTACATATTAAAAAGAATTTGTGAGAGGGAACACCATTGCTTAACTCCTTGGTTTACTTCAGCCATATTATGTCTGTTGCCTGGTATTTTTTATTTGTATTTTATTACTCATATACAAGCCTTGTACAGCTCTTACAGGATGGAATAGCTCTGTTTCTTAAACTTTCTCACGCTCTGTTTCTATTTACACTATTAATCGCATTTCCATAGTCAATACAGGTAAAAAAGTTGATAAATTGAATATACGATGTTTTTCTTTTAGTTGAGTAGTGGTGAAGACACAGTACGAGCATGATCTGTCTTTCCGAAAATCATGTTGGGCATTAGAATACCGTTACAGCGATTGCCGATAGTCGTTTTATTAAAATTCTAGCATACAATTTATGACATGGATTCAAGTGACTAATACCACAGTAGTTCTGACATTCGTGTCTGTTTCCTTTTTTATAACTTTGTAATGTTTAAACTATATTTGACTAATTTGACTAATATTGTAAAAGCTGTCAAAATTTTGAATTACCAATCAACAGACATTATGCAAACAGCCCCAAATGATTTCTTAATATACCTCAGGTAAAGAAAAATATCCTAACACATGCCGCAATTTTTTAAAAAAGATCAATAGGGTTATGAAGCAGCAGCTCATATAACTTCTTAGTATTCGCCAGCTTAAGAAAAATATTCTAACAAGCGTAACAATTTTTTTAAAATAACGAAAGCAACTATTAACCGGGCATCTGAAACACTAAGTAGTATGTACAAGCTCAAGCGACACTTGTCTTTCAAGAACACTCCTGTACTTGAGTACCAACGGTTTAAATCCAAACAAAGGGAAGACCAACAAACATGTGCGAAATTACTTAACCTAAAATGCAATGGCGTCGTCCTTTGGTTCCCTAGGGGCAAATAAACTCCAAATCACCTCTGCAGTCAGAACGTTGGCAAATGTGTCACGCTCCTGCTAACTGACTTTGATCCCCAGAACAGGCTATCGTAGTCGATTTCAGCCAGTCTTACGACCCTACCCAGAAGCAGTTGACTGTGTCCACAAAACGCCAGTGTCTCAACAAAGTAGCTCACTTTGCCGAGAGACACCTCAGATTTCGGCAAGGGAATCACCCCCGAAGGGAGCGTTCCGTCTTCACGTCGTATCACATCGACTCGTACTTCCTCTCTGTCTACCTTCCCTCTTTCCGCGAGCGAGCAACAATGGCGCCACCGGAAGCACTTAACACTATCGAGGCAACAATGTCGAATCAGAGCAGAAATCGATAAGGAACAGAGCTGCCACGGCTCAGTGTTTATTTGCAGATTTTCCTTATTTTTTTTGTTTAAATGTTTCATTATTTTGTATGCTTTGCCTTATCTTCCTCTTACATCATGCCTAATGTCTGTAATATATTTATCCCAACTGAGATTTTTAACTTTCCTGTGCTTACTTTCGCCTACAGCTGATTTCCTTTTATAATCTTGTCTCAGATCTTGATCGTCAGGGTAATTCAACATTTTTAAGTAGTCATGTTTCTTATCCGCAATTAGAATACGAATTTTTCTACCCAGTATAGCAGACTCATTTTTTTTTTTTTAAAAGGTTTTTTTTTGTGGCAAGCGCTGCTGTTGCTGCTTTAATTAGAGCTTCCTTTATATTGTTCCATTCCTTGTTGATGTTACCCGCTTTTGTATTTAAACTAATGTATTATTCAAGCATTTTTGATATAGTAACGAGATACTATCCTCTTGAAGAAAATGTGCTTTAAACGTTGCAGCTGCTTTATTTTGTTTATGTACTTTTCGTCCTTAAAAATTATCATTTTCTAAACTGTCAAGAAATGACCTGAAGAGACATCTGCACTATAGATCAAGTCCACTTGTTTGCAATTACACAGTGTATAAATGTAACAGAGCCTCTACTGGCCAGGTATATTTGTGGATATGTTTTGCGGCCGTTTATGTAGTCTGCAGTAATATGACACCAAACTCTTACTCACCACTGCCTCGGATATTCAACTAGCCTCAGCAGTCCCTCTGGTTAATATACAGTTGAAGTAAGACTTGACATAAATGGAAGAGGTTTCAACGCAAAATGCGAACAACGTCGGACACTCTGGAGCTAACGTGTAGATTATGTGCAACAGCTAAGAGAAAGAGCTTCACAAACTGAGGAAATCAGTAAGGCGTTGGTCCATCTAGAGCCATTACGCAAGCTGTTACTCGACTTGGCATTGTCTGATAGATTTGATGGGTATCCACCTGAGAGATATTGTGCCAGAAATCTCGACAGCTGGCGAGTTAGATTGGGAGGCTCTGCCCATACTGCTGCAAACTTTCTCAAGCGGGGAGAGATCCAGCGACCTCGTTGGCAACGGTGGGGGTTAACAAGCACCAAGACAAGCAGTACAACTATCACCCTATGCAGGTGGGCATTATCCTGCTGGAATGTAACCATGTAAGTTCAGGATGGCTTGCTATGAAGAGCAACAAACCATTGCAATATCGTCCACGACAACTGTGCTGAAAAGGTCCTACGATGAAAAGAAATTTCACTCCAGACAATCACTCCCGATTGTCGGGCCTTGCAGCGGACGACATCATGCTGGTATCCCACGGCTGACCAGGGCGTCTCCAGACACGTCTTTAGAGCTGAATCTGATTGACCCAAGCAAATTAGGAAATTTGTGGTAAGGTCTTATGGGACCAAACTGCTGGGGTCATCGGTCCCTAAGCTTACACACTACTTAGTCTAACTTAAACTAACTTACGCTAAGGACGACACACACACCCATGCTGGAGGGAGGACTCGAACCTCCGACGCGAGGGCCCGCGCGGACCGGGCAAGAGACCCAAGACCGCGCGGCTACCCCGAGCGGCTATCAATGATATGTCATAATAAATTTTAAGCATCATGGTAAATGATGACAGCCATGTTTAAAATCCTGAGATACATTTTAAGGCGAATAGGTAGTCCACAAACACAATCATATTCTTAAAATATTCACATAATTCGGACTATCTTAGCGAACTGTGCCTTGAACATTCACGGCATACATATCTGTGCAAGTGACACATCAGTCATTTAGTACATGAACGGCAATTTCCGCTGCTGTCTTCCAAATTTCTTCAGCTCTGATAGAATTCAAATAATAGCCCAAGTGATGCTGAGATTTAGTCAGTAGAATATAAATGGGCATTAAATATTATAAATTTACGGTATAGATGTTGTTCACAACTTTTGTTTTTATTTTTCAACATGTGCTGCGGTACTACTAGGTGTATCAGTTTTTTGTTATCGTTTACGCAGATTTTCATTAACTACTTAATTCAGACTCTTCTAATCGTTGCCTCATTGTTTAAATAAACATGTGAGTAGCTCATTCGATACGCATCGACATGATGGGCTTCGCTACGGTTTAATTAGTATAAATGTTATTACAGTTATTGGAAAAAGGCAGTTATAGAGTTATGTTCCACTCATTAACTAATTAAATACTTCTCTTCAATAGTCGTTCTCTACATAGTGAAAGCGTGTCTGGAACCTTTTATGTGGCATAGCGTACTTTGCTATAATTTTGCAGTTTGTACCACATGTGCGTAAATGTGTATCACTGAGAAATGCTCCTGGCATCCATGACGTCACGTCCGGACGTTAGAGAATATTAACTAATCACGTGGGTCCTGCTGCTATCACCACACCCCAGTGCCACGCCCCTAGGAACCCGGCAAACGTTAGGGTGGGCTCATAGAACAGTGGCCATGTGCTCGAACCAAAACAAGCCATCATGGCTATCGTTTCGCTCTGTGATGTAACGATACCTCACCTTACTACATCTTTCATTTGGTGATTATGGTGGTGTAAATATAACCGAGACTCGCCATCCCACCAAAGAATTCCTTAGAGATGTCAGTATATTACGTAACTACTAGTGTACCAATTTGTGCTTTCTGAAAGTCAGTATGTTTGGTACGTGACGTTGTGTGCTCAGTGCATGTAGGTCGGAAAATTGTTTAGGCTGTCACGTAAAAAGAGCGTTTAAACAGTTGAGGTAGTCACACAACTTACCCTCCATTGACATTATGCGATGCAGTTGTGCAGGTAATTGACAAACGAGATTTCGATTTCAAAAATGGCTCTGAGCACTATGGGACGTAACATCTATGGTCATCAGTCCCCTAGAACTTAGAACTACTTAAACCTAACTAACCTAAGGACATCACACAACACCCAGCCATCACGAGGCAGAGAAAATCCCTGACCCCGCCGGAAATCGAACCCGGGAACCCGGGCGTGGGAAGCGAGAACGCTACCGCACGACCACGAGATGCGGGCGAGATTTCGATTTAGTTGTCTCTATAATCAAAAAGTAATAATACTACTCCATTACATTAGGTCTACAACTTTGCTTCCGCCGTTTTGCAATAGACGGCAGTAGCGGCAAGTGGGGTTCATGCGGTTGGTCATAGGTGTAATACAATAAGTATAGGCATCTGTAAACGTAATGCCATAAAAGTATTAGTCGATTTGTGATTGCATCATAAGGTTATTATCGATTAAGTACGTCAACTTACATACTCATTTCTCGCCATTTTCCGGAAGTTTTAATTTTCTGCTTTAACATGAAGAAATCAGCGGCTGTTGGTCTTAAAATGCTGGGTAGGACCAATGTTAACGGAACTATTAGTCGAAGAAGGTGCACAAAATGTTTTCAACGCCTTAAGAACAGTGATTTTGACGTCGAAGACCGGCATGGCGGTGGAAGACAGAACGTTTTCGTAGCTACTGAAACAGACGAAGACAATCACACGACATAATTATCGAAAGTAATTGATGCGTTCGAGCCGAGCACTGAAACACAAACGGCCACAATACAGCGGCAGACAGGTAAAGGTAATTCTGCAGCAGGTCAGTGCTCGATCCCATGTCGCAAAACCCGTCAGAATATCATGGAAACGTTGAAATGAGAAGTCCTATCCCTCCAGCCGTATTCTCCATACGTTGCTCTCTCTCTGACTACCACCTTTTCCGATCAGTGGCATACAGTCTGGCTATCCAGCGCTTACAATCATCTGAACAAGTGCAAAATTCAGTTTATTCATGGATCCCCACAAAAGACGCCCAGTTCTTCCACCACGTGATTCGTATGCTATCCGAAAGATGGGATAATGTAGTGGCCAGCGATGGGCAATACTACTAATCATAATTTTTTTGTAAGTTTTTCGCAATAAGGCCCCGAACTTCGAGAAAAAACGTTGGGAGCAAAGTTGTAGACCTAGTATTAGTATTAACTCCAGAGGGAGATCTGATTAATCAGCTTACTTCAGTTTTAAGAAATGTATAGACATCGAAAAATCTGTAGCAATTATGTCCCAACAAGGCATGGGCGTGGGTAAGAAACGGCAGAGACATCAAAAAGTGCAGTGGTTTGCATTATGGTAAGGCCACTTCACTGATCAGGAACTGGAATGCATTTTCACTAAATCTTGGAGTACCTGTAGGAGGAAAGTGCTGCTGAAGTGTTTTAAAAATCTTTAGTCGTTTTAGAAGCATTTCATTCATTTTTACAGCCTCAAGTTCTTTGTGAGTTCATGCTAAAAGGAAAAACATTTCCGTTTCCGGGCCGAAAACGATAACAATATCGCGATGGTCATGCCTAGCTGTTCCTACAATAGCCCCCTTCCGAGGCCGTAAAGTAATAATAAATGAACTTTTTGCGATTTCAGAGACCAAAGATGATTCGAAATTGCACAAGTTATTGGCTTAAGGTTGTTTTGGTTGGGTTGTTTTGGGGGAAGAGACATAACAGCGAGGTTATCGGTCTCATCGGGTTAGGGTAGGACGGGGAAGGAAGTCGGCCGTGCCCTTTCAAAGGAACCATCCCGGCATTTTCTGGAGCGATTTAGGGAAGTCATGGGAAACCTAAATCAGGACGGCCGGACGCGGGATTGAACCGTCGTCCTCCCTAATGCGAGTTCAGTGTGCTAACTACTGCGCCACCTCGCTCTGTGGCTTAAGGTATAAAACCGTAATGTCAAAAACGGAACACTACAAAAGATTTTCTGATAATATTTTTGGAAAGTAGGGTAGACAGGGAAAAAGGTGCGCACTTAACACTTTTCTATTTTTTCCTTTTCATGTTACGTGACAATAAAATTTGAACACAATACATCTAGATCATACTTTACACGATTGCTTCTATGCTATATTAAAGTTATATTTAATAAAATGTGACAAATTAAGGAAATGAATCTTTACCTAATGACTAGGGTAAACATCCTCTTGTTATGTGCCAAAATTCTACATAAAAAGAAATTATTATGATTATAACAGACTAAGGGAGATTTACAATATTTATCAGGTACTACCATTACTAACTTATAAAATGTTTTACTATATCGAAATCATTACCATCACTTCAATCATCATCATCATTGTCTCTATCACTGCGCTCGTATTAAACATCAAAACATAACACTAACACATCACTAATAATTACAAAACATTTTAACGCAATGAAAAACACTGTATTGTTGTTTGGTCTTCTACTCCCACACTTTTTTACAGTTTTGCCAGTACAGCCTGTATCTCTCTTTAGACTTCATTATGGACTCAATGGGGCGGAAAATTACATTTAGGCTGAAAAGTTTCCAAGTTGCTGAAAAAAGTTCCATTTGTGATTTATTGAACCCCGTTATCCTCCCGGTACTGTTTTCCTCCGGTTGCCTCAAATTCAAATTATGACGTGCGATAACTGAGCCATCTCAGCCTTCCCCTGAAATTTGAGTTTCTTTCTTAAATGGGTGCTTTATGCCATTATTTTTGGTAAACTGATATGCTAAATGTCGCACGTATTTAAACGTAAGGCCATAGAACATAGACTTCAGATTGATACAGTGAGCCGCTGTCTCAGAAAACACTGTCTTGAAAGGTCCAGTGATGTCACTCCATTGCCTGTCTTAAGCGTTTTACGAAATGTGGACTCGTTACATCCAAACCTTGGAGCTGCACTTCTAATCGAAGATCCATTTCAGTTAGCTACTTTACCTCCTTAAACGTTTTGGAAGACAGCCGCGTGGAGGAGTTTTTTCTCTCGTAGTTAATATAAAACGAAACTGAATTAGTCTTTTAGTATTGAATCAGTCGATGTGTAATAGTGAACTGTGAGTTAAGGTCCATTAAATATGTCAAATAAAGTAAAGCGTTCAGGATTGAAAAAGAGAAGACAAACGTTTTGGAGCAAAGGTATGCATGCCGTCATTTGCCCCAGCTATTTCGTAGGATCTTGCCCATGGTGTTCATTTCTGAACTTCTGCCATCAGCTGCCGTATATTGCTCAAGTCACACCAATACCCAAAAATGGAAGTAGTAGAAATCCGCTGAATTACAGGCCCATATCACTAAGTTCGATTTGGATTTTGCAGCATATACTGTGTTCGAAAATTATGAATTACCTAGAGGAAAAGGATTTATTGACACATAGTCAGCACGGATTCAGAAAAAATCGTTCCTGTCAAACACAACTTTATACTCATAAAGTTATGAGTGTTATCGACAGGGGATGTCAAATTGATTCCATGTTTTTAGATTTCCAGAATGCTTTCGACACCGCTTCTCACATGCGTCTTCTAACCAAACTGCGTGCCTATGGAGTATCGCCTCAGTTGTGCGACTGGATTCGTGATTTCCTGTAGTAATAGACGGAAAGTCATAGAGTAAAACAGAAGTAACATCAGGCGTTCGCCAAGGAAGTGTTATAGGGCCTCTATTGTCCCTAATCTATATTAACGACATGGGAATCTCAGTAGCCGTCTTAGATTGTTGATGCTGTCATTGTAAAGTCAGTGCTTGTAAAATCATCAGATGATCAAAAAGATTGCAAAATGATTTACATAAGATATCTTTATGGTGCGAATAAACAAAATTGTGAAGTTATTCACATGAGTACTAAAAGAAATCCGCTAAATTTCGATTACGCGTTAAGCCACACAAATCTGAAGGCTGTAAACTCAACTAAATACCTACGGATTACAATTACATATACCGCAAATAGGAACGATCACATAGATAATGTTGTGGGTAGAGCCAAACAAAGACTGCGATTCAATGGCAGAACACTTAGAAGGTGCAGCAGGTCTACTAAAGAGACTGCTTACACTACGCTTGTCCGCCCTATTCTGGAGTATTGCTGTGCGGTGTGGGATACGCATCAAGTGGGTCTGAAGGATGACATCGAAAAAGTATAAAGAAGGGCAGCTCGTTTTTTATTATCGCGAAGAGGGGAGAAAGTGTCAGAGACGTGATGCGTGAATTGGAGTGGCAATCATTACAACAAAGGAGTTCTTCGTTGCGACGGGATCTTCTCACGAAATTTCAATCATCAGTTTTCTCCTCCGATTTTGAAAACATTCTGTTGGCACCCACCTACATGGGGAGAAATGATCATCACGCTAAAATAGGAGAAATCAGGCCTCGCACAGAAAAATTTAAGTGCTCGTTTTCCCCGCGAGCCGTTCGAGGGTGGAACGGTAGAGAGACAGCTTGAAGGTGGTTCATTGAACCCTCTGCCAGGCACTTTATTGTGAATAGCAGAGTAATCACGTACATGTAGATGGCAACTTGTTAAACTAAAAGCTAAGCTTAAAGCATCAGTTAGATTATGTAGCAGGAAGTGGCTATTCATTGCGTTTTGTTATTGTAGACAGATAGCCATCAGTTACGTGGTAAATACTGTGAGTGAAAGTTCCGAAAAGCTAAATCACTTTGTATAGCGAAATCTTCAAAGCACAAACCGCTATCACAACACACGTCTACCACAACAGCTCTCAACTGGAGATGCATCGCTGCCACACTGCACTAACAGAACGAAAAACACTAGAGTCGGGTCTTTGTCCAGTGGTCACCTTTGCCCCTGCCTACCCTAAAAACAACTGGTGCAACTCATGGAGTGGACATTCTAGTGTTATAGATTTTTCAATTCACACAAATTTAATCCAGTATAACAGTAATGATGATAATGTCTGGCAATGTTTGCCGAAAAGATAAAGAATGCAACCTACAACACTAGACTGCGTACTCACGGCAGTTCTGCTTTGCCGTTTTTGGTACGACTTGAAAAGAGAGAAAAATTAATGGATGATCGCCGATGCGTCGGTTCTCGATTGTTTTCAAGAGACGTAAGGTTTAATTACGCGAAGGTGGTTTCGTGACTGACCTTTGACCCGGATATCCTTCTCGCAATCAGAATCTTCGATGAAAAAACGTAAGGGTCCTATTTGAATAATAAAAAAAAATGGAAATGAATGCAAAACTGTTAGATTTTGTGAAAAGTTATCGGATTGGAAATTGAACACATTAATGTCCTCCCGAATACAATAGAGGTACCGCGATGAACAACGAACCTGTAACAAAGCTTACATACACTGAAAAATCATTGTGAGTTTAAAGAAAAGAATAAGCAGTCATTTTCTGTAAAGTGAAGCATCAATATATTTTGAAAGAACAAAGGCGTTAAACTAATAGACATTAACAAATATACAATGAATACAAAATTTAGATTTTTATGTTTCTTTCATACATGGAGCAGTTCAACAATCGCTGCTTTTGTCTCTCTGAGAGATCTTAAAATAAAATTTTCTGGCGTGCGCATAAGTACTTTTTAGCGTCACACGGTTTACCGAAGCGTTTTGCTTGGTGATTTACATGGTTTTTGACAGTAAGTAAAATATAACCTGTAGCGGCGCTACACAACACGTCTTAACAAATCGGCGACCAAACGTAAAAAGGTAATGGAGTCTCTACAAGATTTCTTAACAAATGATGGATTGTTCTTTCAAATGTTTCGCAGCTTATTGCTAACGAGTGCTGTGGCAATGATTTAGAATCTGCACCCAGCGGGTCATAGTGTTTGTTTGAAATATTTTAACGCTGGACGCGCGTATTGGTGTAGGCGCACGTTATTAAGTATTTCGTTTCTTTACACATGCGCTGTGATGTTTAATATCTTTACGAACTACAGCCTGCTGGCTGTTCCTTTCTTTTATGGCAAATATCTCATTTGCAAAGTATCTGAAATCCAATAATATTACAACATAAACATAAACCGTTCACCACTGACTATTCTGAAAAGCTCCATAGAAACAAAAAGCGGTAGCTTTGAAGAATATGAATCGAGAAGTAGTGGGTTAGGTGACTGCACTACTCATAAAAGTGAATCAGAGAGCGATCTCGAAGTAAAAATACGGTTGAAGGTGTTAGTTGTTTTTATGAACCAGAAATCAACTGACCTCACCATGAAGTGAATGTGCCCTGTCATTTATGATAACTAACAGCACTTGAAAACGGCCATCATCCAAAACTGAAGGTGATGGAAAATAGGTATTGAATCTGAACGTAAGATTTCCGGCTCAACACTACGACTTCCCACAGTTTATTAGAACGTGACATATAATTATGGTTCGGTTAAGTTATAAAGCTATTACATCTAGTTTCAAAAGTATAACGTGCCATCGCAGGAAAAGAAACCAATAAGATTATTTGAGACCTTCATATTAAGGCTGGTTGTTTGCTGAAGTGTTGTACTTGTATTAAATGGGAGTCAAATTTGACTTTGCTGTTACATTCTTTTCCTTATCCATAATTTGCCTAACAAACAAATAGCATACAGGTGCAATATTTTAACTGATTTTGGCATGTACATGAACGGAAATGATTAGTTATTTTTTAAACATACTTTTAGTTGTTAATAGCTATGTTAATAAACTACGTTCTTACATCAGTGATTAAAATTCTTTAATTTTTCTGATCTCACAACATTATTAAAGGAAAATTAAGTAAAATTAGACGATAAATGTAGTAGGTTTTCGAAATAAAGATTATAGTAAACTGCTATTTTTGAGGGATGCTAATCGCGAAATTTTCTCTGGTTAGGTCTATATTATAAATTTAACCAATATTTCCATAGATTTATATACGTTCTGCAGTTGCACAATACATGCGCAGTACAGTGCTTCAAGCAATGCCCACCGGAAACTTCCCGATTACCTAACATTTAGATTCTTAGCCTGATTCGCATGTATGAAAACTTTTTTTTTGTACATTTCATTTAAAAACAGTGAAGGTGCTGTGTAGAACAGCAAGCACGTGAAAGTACCCATGGCAAATAAGTTTTTTCTGTGGAGCTCCTAATTAGGTAGATTCCGACTAAATGGACGCAATTTCGAAGAGATGAAGAGATTCGCACCCTCCCAGAGGAATGCGTGAGAGGAAAACAACATTAACATGAAGGCGCTCACAATTGAGGCATTGGAGCGGTAATTGCATCTACTTCACATGAAGGCTTTTGAGAAACTCAGTATGCATCTAACAAAACAACGTACCGTTGCGTCGGTGAACCCCGTATGCTAGGTAAACAGCTATTACCAAAAATCGTACTGAAAACTTCCTTACTTTTCAGTTGTTGAGAGGCTTTGGATTCGTAAAACGAAGCTTAACTCCAGTCTTGGCATACACAACATGACGATTTCCACAGATCACCCAACACTGTTGTGGCTGAAGGTGTGTTCACTATCTGCAACATTCCGTCGCAGCACCCTGAACGAAAATGCCGAGGACAATCTGTTACGGACAATACAGAAGACATCCCCTCATGTCTACACTGAAATGTCTAATACAACAACATTGAAGGCTGTGACTAAAGATTGTAATGCATGGATTAGTCTAAAATAAAATGTAGATACTTGTCTGTCTCTCAAAGCGTGTCTTGCTTGTGCTACAAAGAGATATCAGACAGTATGATTCTGGTATTTCACTAATATTCCGTGGACGGAGAAAGATCTTTTAGTACTTTTCATTCCCCATTACGAAATACAGAACTGGGCTGTTCGAATAACGACGCAGCTGAGTCAAGAATGACGTAGCTACATACTGGACAAGTTGATACTGGGGCAAATGAAATTCCTACTGGGAATATTTTTCAGTGAATTACCAGTTGTAACATTCGCCTTACAAGTAAGGGAAACCTCCCGAAAGCCACGGCAGAACCAGGTGTTTGGAACTTTTGTAACAGAGCTATAAATATGAAGATCTAGAGTGTGTGTAAGTATATATGTTAATGTGTATACGGAGTAAAGTCGACGACGTACTCGACATGTACAGTATGCCGAAATAATCTTCACATAGTGGATAATGACAATATACGTCCTAAAAAGGCCGAGTTGGTTTGACTCTGAGAAAGGCATGACGCGACCAGTGAACTCAACACACACAGTCAACGTCTGTGCCATAAAACGCACTTTGGTGAAGACATTAAACTGTTATCATCAGAATGCGATAAGATCATAAATACTAGCCACGTCATCTGTATAAAGTTCAAATAAACGTGCGTGACGCTCAAAATTTGACTCTAAACAAAAGAAGCTTTGCCTGACTACAATAAGCACGTTTGAACCACAGCCTACTACTTATAACAACTCGATGTGGATGAATTTAAATTTGTCGGGCGCTAAAGAGCTTGATCATCATGGCCCTTTCACAAGCTCGTGGTACTGCCTCTGCGTGATGTGTTCTCTGACAATGTTTCGACACATGATACACTGGTAAAGAAATGAGACAGTCTAAGAAATTAACATTGCCTTGGGTGTCAGAGTATGCAGACGCATGGTATTTTGAGTCGAACCTGAGAGATCTCCCGCAGCTAGGTCTGTAGCGCAACGTTTAGAAAGAAAATACACAGTCGGCTGTGATATCTCAAAATGGAATGTTTCTCATCGCGGCAACTTGCGAACAATGAAAGATATGAGATTATTATAACAAACCAAGATTACGAGGTTTCTGTATCAAGCGATAACTGTGACACCATCCTATGTTTACCGAAACCGATGGAATTACATCTCGCTTTTCTGTAATGCTTAATCTGATTTCGATCTTGTAGTACGTAATTCATGGACTTTATGTGAGTATCCTATAGTCTGAAGTATTTATGAAATTACACTCTTTCACAAATTTGTCTACAATATTATTACACTGTACAGCATTATGTGAATGAATTAAAATACAAAAACGTGTCATCCTGTAGATATCACTTACTAGAGAGATTTTTTGTTTAAGAAAGATAGAATTTTTTTCATATCATTCATAAGTAATGCCACGTGGATTTGACTGTTTCTCAAATTTCATTTACGTAATGATAAACAAAACATTTATATTAATCAAATTAGGAATGGTTATTATATTTGAAAAAAAAACATATACAATTCCTTTAAAAATTATATTTGAAAACACATTCACTTTATGTAAAAACGATGTATTGTGATATCAACTATTGGCATAAACAAACTCCTTGTCGTGGCATGCCTTGGAATTTCAAATTTTTATTTTGCTGCTGTACCAAAGAACTTTTATTAAAACTGCTCTTTTCACACAAAAGGGACAAAAGCTTACCTAGATTATTTCTGTTTGTAAAACTGGATATTATTATAATTTGCAGAATTAACAAATATACTCTATAACATTCAGGAAAAACATAATTTCATGTATTCAAGGGAATGCGTCCCAAATCAGTCAGTCTGCTTTTAGTCTGCGCTCATCCTGCAGTCAGTTGTCAGTCAAACTATGATCTGTAATAACGTCTGCTGCTCATTTGTAATATACTTTGTTTTGAAAAAGTGTTGCGCAAATTGCTCTCTTGTTTGTAAACACTTGATGGAAATGCGTTACTATTGTGACTAGGTAAACAACGTCAAATAAAGTGATAAGAAATTGTGTGAAATAATGTTTTCAATGGACAATCGACGCCTGCGGACCAAAATCGTTTCCTATTAAATCGACGAGCACCGTATTGTTACAGCAAAAAGATGAGTATAAATCTTATGAATAAATTATTGTCGGCAGCTCGTGGTCGTGCGGTAGCGTTCTCGCTTCCCACGCCAGGGTTCGATTCCCGGCGGGGATAGGGATTTTCTCTGCCTCGTGATGACTGGGTGTTGTGTGATGTCCTTAGGTTAGTTAGGTTTAAGCAGTTCTAAGTTCTAGGGGACTGATGACCATAGCTGTTAAGTCCCATAGTGCTCAGAGCCATTTTTTGAATAAATTATTCATCAAACCTTAGTGCTAAATGTGCTTACCTACCCTTTTGTCTATATTTATTGTATTAAAAATAAATGTACATTATTTTTACTAAAAACTGCTTAACTTATTGTTGGAAGGTGGGTCCATTTCATCACTGACATAGGGATTAAAAGGAATCCGTAATATTTTGTTTACACGACAAATCACACAAACCACAATGCTATCGGTTTAGCAAAAATCCTAAGGACTACAATTAGGAACAACTCAAACTGGAACAATCACGTAAGAATCCTTGTGGATGAGGCGACCCGAGGACTGCACTTTATTGGCAGGGCCCTTACAAAATACAACAGGTCTAGTAAGGAGACCTACAGTACACTTCTCCGTCACCTCCTGCACTTATGCTATGCGGTACGAGATCCTTACCATGTAGGATTGACGGAGGATAAAGAAAAGAATCGAAGAAAGGCTACTCATTCTCCATTATCGAAAGCTAGGGGAGAGAGCGTCATGGATATGATACGACTATGTGAGGTGGGGCAGCAGTTATTAAAGGAAAACATTTTTTGTCGCGGCTACATCTTTTCACGAAATCACAGTCACCAACATTCTCATACAAATGCGAAACAATTTTGTTGACGCCCACTTACACAGTGAGTAATTATCATCGCAGGAAAATTTGAGAAATCACAATTCACACGGAAAGATTTAAGTTTATTTTTGCAGCTCGCTACTCGTGAGTGCAACGGTGCAGTAATAGTTGAATGTAGTTCGATGAACCCTCTGCCAAGTACTCAAGTGTAAATTGCATACTGGTCATGCAGACGTCGGTTTGTACATGTACTAGCCTCAATGAGTCTAGCGAACGTCAGCATATGTGAACCCAGTTCTTTATATCTTTAACTTGGCGAATACTGCCCGAAAACCACTACTCTCAGTAGGTTAGAAGATGGCCCGGTTTATCCTCAAGCACGCCGCTGCTACATTTTTTTTAACATCGCATACAATTCCACTTTCACATGCATCATATTTAAGCCCTATGAAAATATCCCACAGCTCGTGGCTACTCGTTTCTTACATAAGTCTTAACACTGCCTTCGTTAGACACTCACCACAAACGAGAAAGTACATGAAATCTCCAAAAGGTCACAATGTGAAGTCTAAGAAAGCATAAAGACCATAGCATTTCGGCCATGTTTTAAAAAGTACTTCACAACTATGCACAGAATGTGTTGCAGGTATCATGTGTAAACTTAAATGTATTTAATTGCATTTCTAACCTCCAGTGCATTGTATACAACCTTATCTACACGACAGATGTAAACCAGTATTGCAGTGAATCTGTATAATTATGAAAAGACTAGAGAGACGTATGTAATGAAATGAAATGATCGTATGGCATTGTTGGCCAGGAGGCCCCATTCGGGGAAGTTCGGCCGTCGTATTGCAAGTCCTTTTTAGGTGACGCCACATCGGCGACTTGCGAATTAATGATGATGATAACGATGGTGAAGGACACTTAACACCCAGTACCCTGCCGGGAAGCGACCCCGGGCCCCTAGTGTGGTAGGCGGTAACGCTACCGCTACGCTACTGAGGCGGGCTGACAGACGTATAAATAGTGTATTACGAAAATGTGTACATTTTTTGTTAAAACTTCTTTTTCTAATTTTAGCTTAAATATTTTGTGGGAAATTCTCCACAGATGCCATTTCAGAAGCAAGAAAAAATATATACATCTCATCAAGCTCAGTGCACTAGCAAGTATAAAGATATGCAGGAGACAGTGAATAAATGGTTGGTACTTTCTTACTGACAAAGTAATTTACAAAGAGAAAAGAAAGGAAAAAAAATAAGGAAAAAAAATTCGGATTAACTGCTCTGCTCTAAGTGGTGTGTTTGAGACGCTTACTACGTACGTTAATTACATCCACTGAGGATGGTGAACACCCAATTCTAATTTAAATTGATGATTTGTGTAGACAATGCTACCATAACAAATTTCCATTACTCGTGTCAGCACCACAGCTTTAGCGTCTGGCTGCTCTCGGTCCGAGGTATGTAACGTTCCTCTGTCACCTACATCTGGAATTGAGAACGCAGTGGCTAGAAAACTAGTTAATGCTGTAATAAACTCTTATGAAATTCAAAAAGCGTCTGGGTGCGTTTTAAAGTCACACAACCCGCCAGGTGCACTACATCTTACGCGTGTCTCACCACTACGATGAGACCAGCTAACGTGAGGTGAAGCATTTACCCGGGGTGTGGTGGTGGAGGCATTCAGCCAACTCGTAACTTTTGTGCTGCTGGCTCGACGAAAATTGGAATCAATCCAGAAACGATGAACCTCGCACCTTCAACGACATTCGCGAGATAAGCCATGAAATATTGGTTCTAGGGTTTAATGTCGTTCGTTTCCGGCTGGGGCACAAGCTAGAAAGGCGTTATCTCGTTCACCGAAGAGACTGGCTTCTTCAACTCTTTCTGTTCTTCACGCTGGCTAAACCCAACAGTAAAACAGAGGTTCTTCGTAATCTCTGCCGCATTAAGCTAATGTAAATTTTGAGATATGACTGGCGGCGTCGTAACGTGACCTAAGCGCTCTATTTTACAGCGTAAATAATGTAGATTTACATATAAAGCCATCAAGGCATAGCTAGATCAGGTAACAGTTCTCAATTGATATTGTTCCAAAGTAACAATCTGCAGAACCAGGTGAAGTTATAATAATTTAAAAGCATTATATAGGTGAACTAGCTTAACACCTGATGTTTCGATCGCGTAATCTGTGTAGTCTACAAAGATTTTTTTTTTTGTTTTCATTGAATCGTATTTTTATCTTGTTTACAAATTGCAACACCTTCTAACTTTTTCACTCTAATTAAGATTAAAGCCATATAGGCATGGTCTTTTCCAAATGTACTTAAGACCAAAAAGCGAATCTGGTAGCTGGAGTCCAAAGTATTTGTTATTCATGCCTTTCACGTCCTCGTGCAGATATTTCCATAGTAACTTTCATCCCCTAACAAATATTTCTTTATATCTCACCGAGAAGTGGAATACCAATTTTCATTACCTTAGCTATAAATTTTTTTAATGTAACGAAATATTTTCCTTAAAATTTTCATTCCCTATTGCACTCCCTAAGCGGTTGAATTTCCAGAAACACTGAAGCTCATAGTTTTTTTTTTTTTAAATTTCTAACCGAGAAGTCAAATATCAGTTGTCATAGATGTAGTCTTAAAAATCCTCTAGTAGCTCTGAAGTAATTCTAGCCTTAGTGGTTTGGGCTGGGCGACGATGAGTGAGTGAATAAGTCTGACATTGTTTCACCCCACTAGGAGATGAATTCCCAAAAACGCCTGCGTATATTTCACTTCTAAGCCAAATGCACCCTGTTTCACCCCACTAGGATCTGAATTCCTAAAAACGCATGCGTCTATTTAACTTCTAACAGAGAAGCCAAATACAGATTTTCATAAATTTGGCTTCAAAAATGCTTGCAGTGAAACATGTCCAAAAAAACTTTCCTCCCCCGTTTCACCCCCATAATTGCTGAATTTCCAAAAAGAGTGAAACAAGTATTTTTTTCTAACTGAGAAGCCATATTTAAATTGTCATAGATGTAACTATAAAACACTTTTATAATAAAACAAATTCATAAAAATTCTCATTTCCTATTTCACACCCTTAGGGGACAATTTCCTATAACGCTGAAACACGACCTTTTTTTTCACTAGTAACCGAGAAGTCAACACCAATGTTTGTAGATGTAGCCTTAAAAATACTTTGGCACTTCTTCAGTAATGATACATTTTCAAAAAAGCTTTCACCCACTATTTCACTCCCATAAGGTTAAATTTCGAAAAAGTTGAAACACATTTTTTTAATTTTTGACCGAGAAATCAAACACTAATTTTCGTTGTTCTGGCTTCAAAATTGCCTTGCGACATTTTTCAGAAAAAGCCCTTCACCCCCTATTTCACCTCCTTAGGATTGAAATTTCGTAAAATTTCTTCTTAATCGACGCCTGAAAATGAGATCCACACCTTCTCCAATTTTCAAGTTTCTATCCTTAGTGGTTTGGGCTGGACGATGATGAGTGAGTCGGTCAGTCACGACATCGCCTTTTATACTATAGAGAGATGAAATTAGAAATAGTGAGTAGATGAGTAACTGGATAGTGTAATCGCATGTATAATTAGAAAAGAGAAAATCTTAGGATGGTGCAGCCCAGAAAAAGTAAGTGTGAAGTACATACAACATATAGTAAGAGAACGTACTACTGTTCTAATAAAGTTAACAATTAAAACTTTATTGTAGCGGGATACATGTAACATTATGCTTGAGTAGTGAATGTATGCTAGAGTATGGAATGTATGTGCATCAATAATATGTAACTGAGAGCATTAAATTCAAATCGAAAATCATAAAACTATTTTATATTTTTAGTGACATGTAAATATATTTGCAGCCGTTGTGGCAGACTATTCACGACTGGCTACACTATAGCAAATGCAAAGTTAGCCGAATGGCGCAGCGATATGTAGAGAAAGATGTTAATACATTTCCTTTGCGCACTACGAAGTTACTAATCCCTAAATTATAGTAAAGAAAAGTAAAATCACAAGAAGATATGTTTAAAGTTAGTTTATTAGAGGATAAAACGTCCACCTCCGGTAGCTGAGTGGTCAGCGCAACAGAATGTCAATCCTAAGGACCCGGTTTAGATTTCCGGCTGGGTCGGAGATTTTCTCCGCTTAGGGACTGAGTGCTGTGTTGTCCTAATCATCATCATTTCATCCCCATCGACGCGCAAGTCGCCGAAGTGGCGTCAGATCGAAAGACTTGCACCCAGCGAACGGTCTACCCTTCGGGAGGCCCTAGTCACACGACGTAGAGAAAAATAGGCTCAAATAATTCTATCAAAGACGACCGAATATTATTTTGCAGCTTGTTTCAACCATGAGGCCATCATGTAGTAGAACTCCCAGTGACTTACACAGGTGAAATGTTACAGAAGACCGTTGTGTCTGCTCTGCACTGCGGAATGCTGCAGCAGGTGTTCCTGACGTTATCGCACATTATGAGGCAATAAGCTCCTTGTGTGTTCTTCAGTTCT
Source organism: Schistocerca serialis cubense (assembly GCF_023864345.2). NCBI lineage: Eukaryota > Metazoa > Arthropoda > Insecta > Orthoptera > Acrididae > Schistocerca > Schistocerca serialis. The sequence goes on along the minus strand of NC_064642.1, from coordinate 769,331,609 downwards.
TATGAGCGTTCACTATCGTTGCACCACTGTTGGGTGCCCGGCGGATGTATTACACTTAGCAACGGCCCAGCCCGTTCTGACAGAATTTTATCCCTACGCATAATTTTTACATCGCTGTGCAGAAACTCGATATATTCAGTAAAAGTTCCCTCGCACATGTTATATTTTCTAACTCGTTTACAGTCTTCCTATCGGAATCACTACTCCACACTGTTCAGACATGAATTTAGTCGGATCTCCAAGTATTCTTAATAATCGCTCTGTCTGTTAAATAAATACACTTATTTGCTCTCCTTTAAATTGGTGAATAAGGTACGCTACTTGTCAAGAAGTTTTCTACATCACTTCGGGCACCACACAAAACAAAACTTCGAAAGTGAAGCGCGGGGTTTCCAGTAAATTATTAGGCCATCGAAGTTCACTTTTTATTATTTCTACTAAACACGCAAGATAACCGATTCTATCGATAAAGTTAGTCATCTTCATTGTCATTCGATGTTTAGCCGAGACAATTGCCGACAGATCTACGCCACATTCTGAAGCGTAGCGAGGTACATCATGGGCCACTGTCGCCGATTAAATCGTGTTCCTATAACATTACGGTGGTCCTCTTTACCCTCGGTGCTGCTCCAGAATGTGTGAACAAACAGAACACCTCCAGTGAAAACGCCTTAAGCAGCAGAGCTCACTGGGAAACCTTGCCGATTACAGAACTTCAAATACCGCTGTTAGCTTAGACTAGCAAGTAGTCAAATTTTCCAGTGAGCAATACTGTACTCTATGTGTGTTCTACAAAACATTTAATTAGGCATCTCTTAAATAACGACATCCGGAATTTTTATAACGGAGGGAAGAGCAGGATGTCCTCTGAACTCAGGGGAATATTTCGGTCTAGGCGACTGCCTGGGGCTGCGGATTTTAAGGACGTCGGATTTCATGGGGCGCCTTACAAAGGCACGACCACACCAGCCGCGCGAAACCAAGAAATTAGGTTCGGCGCAGCGCGGCGTGGCCGATTAAGCTTGTTTCACTCATACGAGCAGAATATTTGCTGTACGTCAGCTGTCTAGAAAATGGGAGCGCCGCTATGGTGCACGGTCTAGAGATGCAGCAGCCCACTCAAGGTGGAAAGTATGCTGCTGCATAATTTCGCTGCTTCCCAGCCGCATCGCCCGCAGCGAGAAGGTAGTGGCTCGGCTGCATCCTCAACGGTATGGACCACGAGAATCTACTGGCCAGTTCACACGGGCAGTGGGGCAGAAGAAGTGCCGACTGAAGGTAGTCAATGCTGGAAACAAGCCGGTTAAAACCGATACTGGTATTTTAGTTTTGAATAACCGGTAGTTCTAGGTATTTGTTTGGTCTCGGTTATAACAGGTGTTCTTTTTATGAATTCTTCCGTTACTACTTGGTAGAAAAATTCCATATTTAACGTTTAATAACAAGTACACTGTTTTTGTTCTACTGATTTTTGCTTATTTTGAACTAGTTTTCGGCTTATTACACTATCTACAGACGCTAGTCAGCTGTTTCCTGAAGGTGGCCTATTAAGCCGAAAACTAGTTCGAAATAATAAAAAAAATCAGTAGAACAAAAAACTGTGTACCTGTCGTTAAACCTTAAGCAGATGTCTTTACTTTTTGCTAATACACAAATATAAATTAGCTGTAGTAAATGTGCTAAAATTTTTCGTTTGTAAATAAACCTTTTTTAAAGAGCGAGTAATTTTCATTAGTAAAATCTGCATTCCATTGAAATACTGCTGTATTAATAACAGTGCCTATAGATTGTTGTTGTAGTGGTCTTCAGTCCTGAGACTGGTTTGAAGCAGCTGTCTATGCTACTCTGTGCAAGCTCCTTCATCTCCCAGTACCTACTGCAACCTACATCCTTCTGAATCTGCTTAGTGTATTCATCTCCAGGTCTCCCTCTACGACTTTTACCCTCCACACTGCCCTCTAATGCTTTGTGATCCCTTGATGCCTCAGAACATCTCCTACCAACCGACCCCTTCTTCTAGCCGTGCAACAAACTTCTCTTCTCCCCAATCCCATTTAATAACTCCTCATTAGTTGCGTGATCTACCCTCCTAATCTTCAACATTCTTCTTTAGCACCACATTTCGAAAGGTTCTATTCTATTCTTGCCCAAACTATTTATCGCCCATGTTTCACTTCCATACATGGCTACACTCCATACAAATACTTTCAGAAACGACATCCTGACACTTATATCTATACTCGATGTTAACAAATTTCTCTTCTTAAGTAACGCTTTCCTTGTCATTGCCAGTCTACATTTTACATCCTCTCTACTTCGACCATCATCAGTTATTTTGCTCCCCAAACAGCAAAACTCCTTTACTACTTTATGTGTCTCATTTCCTAATCTTATTCCCTCAGCATCACCCGACTTAATTCGACTACATTCCATTATCCTCGTTTTGCTTTTGTTGATGTTCGTCTTATATCCTCCTTTCAAGACACTGTCCATTCCGTTCAACTGCTCTTCCAAGTCCTTTGCTGTCTCTGACAGAATTACAATGTCATCGGCGAACCTCAAAGTTTTTATTCCTTCTCCCTGAATTTTAATACCTACTCCAAATTTTTCTTTTGTTTCCTTTACTGCTTGCTCAATATATAGATTAAATAACATCGGGGAGAGGCTATAACCCTGTCTCACTCCCTTCCCAACCACTGCTTCCCTTTCATGCCCCTCGACTCTTATAATTGCCATCTGGTTTCTGTACAAATTGTAAATAGCCTTTCGCTCTCTGTATTTTACCCCTGCCACTTATACTGCTGATTTATCTGTCGTACTCGCCCCTTAGGTGTTCTTATGACAGAGTTCCGTGTTGTTGCGGCAGACTTACGCGAAGTTATGAAATGCAGTACAGCTGACGCTATACCTCTGTCGTACACTCCACGAAAGTCTCCGTCTAACACAAACCCGCGTGCTAAGCAACTCTCTCTCTATCGCGTGTTGTGTAACCAGGCCATCGCCCCTGCGTGACGACACATTCCGATACATGTGCAATCCTCTTAGCTCTTGGCTAACCTACTGCCTCTGGCTCTTGGCACAGCCAACGAAACATTGACAATATTCCACGTTTCCAACTCTTTACTATTCTGCGACACTGCACTTGAAACAATATAACAGCAACTTCTGCAAGCACAGAAGTTCCTTAAAAAGAGCACCACCGAAGATGTGCTCGCGACCCTGACGAGAAGCTTCACGGAATCTAGAGGAGCAATAACACAGTAGGTTCAGGTTGGTTCATCTATGATACATTTAACAACATTCGAAGAAAAATAACCAATAAATCCATGAGGCATCAAAATTTCGGGTGTTGACATACTCTTGCACCCTCGCACAATAGCCGCCACTGCCTATGCCATTCCGAGTTACGACGCAGTGTTCCTTCGGACGTGTGGGCAAGTGACATTCATGCAAAATGTCTCACTTCTTCAGAAATACAGATTTAACGACATAAGTAAGTTTTAGGCTGGCTGTGAGTCGTGATTGGATAGCCTGATGGGAAGGGACTGATGTTGATAAGCGGGAAATCCAGGATCGCGTTCCGGTCCGGCACAAGTTTTCATTGTATTAAACAGATGATGATTGTGCATATTCTCAAATGCGAATACATTTCACGAGGTCTTTAGTTATATAAATAGAAAAATACAATTTCACATTCACTGATTGCTGGAACACACGTCATTTGTACGACATATGCCAGAGGGACATACGCCATACCGACGAGTTCACAACAAGTAGAAGCTGGAAATTCTTTCCTCATGTAGTTCGTATTCTGAGATCCTAAATGTTTCGTTACCTACAACCATATACAATTTAAGTATTTCATTGGCATTTGGTAAACCAGATGGCTGTGGTATATAAAATGTATTTTCGTTCAGGCCTTTGCACCATCTCAATGTTTTAAAAATAGTGTTGTCTGAACCTCTTCCAGTCCTTGCCTGTCGCTGAGGTAGACAAGTGCCATACAGAGAACCCCAAATTACGCACGGCACTGTTCTCGCCATATCACCGCCTGTTGACTTGCCAAATTTGCAAGTATAGTGCAGCTTAACTATGTAACATCCAGTCGTCAAATTAAAACTAAGGAAATGTATAGCTCAAAGTCAATATTTAGTCATTAATTGATGTCGTCAGTTGTTTTGAAGTGGATGTTAATTTTCCAGAAGGCTTAACTAAACTGTCGCCTATAGACTGATTAGGTGGCACCCTCTTTAGAAACAAGTGATTCAGTTTCAAGTCTGCAGGAAGACGAAATACGGTACTCGGAATATCCATTGGAGTTATCCCTGGCAAAAGATAAAACAGGCAAAGTACTAACATCAGATGACGCTATGGGTGGACTTACAGGGTGACAGTTATTGAACTATATATAGCCTTAGCCGTGGGGGAAATTGACGTATTTGGAGGTCTAAGAATCTCCATTTCGCGATCGAGAAGTCTCTGCAGGCTCAACGGGTGACTGTGTGACGTATAATGTCCAGTCACTGAAAAATCGGTGCGATGTTCCTTGATGACGCGTTGATTATCGAGCGGTACATGAAGGTCTTGGAAGATGATTTCAATCCACATTATCCAAAGTGACCTTTATTTCGACAAAATGTGGTTTAGGCAAGACGAAGCAGGGGAGTGTTTGATGTCCTGGAGGAGAACTTTGGGAACGGCATTCTGGCTCTGGGGTACCGAGAGGTCACTGGCATGGATCTCGATTGGCCGCCATATTATCCGGATCCGAACACACGCTACTGCTTTGTGTTGGGCTACATTAGGGACAACGTGCACAGCAATAACCCCAAAACCACTGCTGAGGTGGAAACAGCCATTCAGTAGGTCATCGACAGCATCGATAGTCCGACAACTCAGCGTGTCCTGCAGAACTTCTCTATTCATCTGCACTTCATTACCAATGATGGCAGACATATCGAAAATGTCCTAACCTGAATCCTAATACCTGTACTGATGTTTACATATTGAATAAAGTACGTAGTTTGTAACGAATTTACGTTCTTTTCATATAGTTAAATAATTATCACCCTGTAAGTAGGCCAATGAGTTACACAAAATAAAAAATCCTCCAGTTACTTCCCCTTCCCCTGAGCACGAAGACAAATCGTTTTCATTTACTTGTTGCCACTTGATCTGATGCGGATCAAAAACTGGAATTCTCTGTGAAAGCTTTACAACTACGTCAAATCTTCACCGCATACGAAACTCGAGATTACAACGATTTGCCGGCCGAAGTGGCCGTGCGGTTAAAGGCGCTGTAGTCTGGAACCGCAAGACCGCTACGGTCGCAGGTTCGAATCCTGCCTCGGGCATGGATGTTTGTGATGTCCTTAGATTAGTTAGGTTTAACTAGTTCTAAGTTCTAGGGGACTAATGACCTCAGCAGTTGAGTCCCATAGTGCTCAGAGCCATTTGAACCATTACAACGATTTCATGGTTTCCATGCAGTGTGTCAGCCACGTATGTGACGTATAGCAACGGATGCAGCATGCCCAGGAAATTTCCAGACGTTACATACACAAGGAAATATTTACAACCTGGGTGCAACCCCTGAATTAGGGCAAATGTAATATCAGTAGTATCAATTTGAGGAAACTATCGTCTGTAGAACAATTATCTTCAGTAATACAAGACCGTGCTGATTCTAATTCTGATTTAACTGCATTTTCATAAAAATGAAGTGAAAGGTATTAATTTCTTTCTACTTTTGCATGTATATTCTGTCACTTTCATGAAAAGTTCATTAACCTATCTTATTTTAAAAAAGAGAAGGATACAAGTAACTTCTCATTTTATATCAGAGCAGAAAAGAGAATTCACCTTTTTCCTTTAATGATCATATCATTACTTTTTTAAATATTTGCCGTGAAGGTTTATTAAGAATAGTAATAGATATTAACAGGTTGATTTATTTTTAGCTGAGATAATTTCTGTCTCAGGTAGGATACTAATATACTAGAATTTACCTTGAAGGCACAGTCAAATTTCCACTGAAAGTGTAAATAGTCTCATGTTCATGTCTTTCTCCTGTAATGCGTTTCTAACGATGTGGCGTAATTCATCAAAGCTTGAGAAACACTTTCAGAAGTACTTTAAAAATATGAATTCATTCTCTCGTAGTTCTTTAAAAAAAACTTGTATAAACAACTCACAACTGGATGCATCCAGTAGTTCTGGTGATTTTTACTCTGTTTCAAAACTTCCAGCCCTGGATACACCACGACTGCACAGTGTCGAGCATTCATCGCGACTACCGCCTGAAAATATAGTAAGAGGAAGCAAATAAATTCAGTCTGTCTGCAAGAACTCCTTGCGGCTGTGAAGCGAACTATCTTCATTTTACGAATAATTCTTACTGTGATAAAACGAACAGTGTATTTTTGCGTTTGTGTCTTCAATAGGTAAGTAGTACGGAGATAGCGGCACCACCCCTAACTTTGATATCAAAAGATATGCAAATTAATTAGATTGTCAATTAATTACCCCAACCACGCCCACCCCCACTCCCCACCACAAATGAAGTCACGTGTTTTTCTCAGCTTGGCCCATCATATTCCCCACCCTCCTCCTGTCCTTCACCCACCTACCTATTGGCGGGAATATCGGATTTTGGAGGAAATTTAGAATTGTTTGGGAATTTGTTTGTCTCAGGGCTATGCTGTCGTAGTCCTCCCCCCCCCCCCCCTCCCCCGAACTTGGGAATTGGAGGATAAATTAAAAATCGCGTTGCCCTTTCTGGAACTCAAACCCTGGTCCTTCTGGACAGAAAGTCCAAGTATACCCCCCAACACATGGAAACCATTCCGCCGCATGAGAGGAAGGTTATCTTATGTATTTTCTTTAATTTGGTTGGGAAGCAGAAGTAAAGACTTGACATTATTACGTAATTAATCATAGATATTGGCCCTAATTACACAACTACATGCATAGTGCTACTCATGGACTGCCTACAATTGCAATTCAGGTGAAAAATTGATGATGACATAAAACTGGTGCTATCCTGCTGTGAAAAAGTTTCACAATACCACTGGAAACTTGTAGGAGATCCACTCAATCTCTATCCTTCACCTAAAAGCTGATGAGAAAAAGGCTGCGGTGTAAGGTACTATGTCTATTATTTGGTGGGAAATGTATTCAACTGACGAGATACTGGTCTTGAGCAGAGAGGAGTTTAATAAGTGTATTACCTGTAAGCACACAGCTGAGGACTGCATCTATCACTGTTTGACGTGAGAGATCGCTACAGACACCTGCTCGACAATAACTCTGCAGCCCACGTAATCGAAGCCATTACACACTAGTGCATCTGAAGGAAAATGCACCACTTTTTTAATTACACATAGAAATTGCCGTGAAAAAAAAACAAGCACTCGTAATGAACAGGTCATAATGCAATATATGTACTGGGGAAAATCGCCGTCCCAAAAGATTGCTGAGTGGGCGGTAGTTGAACGTGCATTGTTCTCTGTGTGCAATCACGAACTGCCGAAAATTAGAAGGGCCTCATAGCGCCCGTCATCCTACCTTCTCCCTTCCTCCTTCCCTCGATTCCTCTCTCCACCTACAGGGGGCAAAGGCTTTTTCGAACAGTCAACTGCTACCACCAAGTACCATGCCCTGCTTTGCAGCCTACAGCTAGTGGCTCCTTGACGAGCAGCACCCGGCCCACCTTGAGGCGGCGGTACTTTGCCAAAACAAGACATGTAAATGCAACTAAACGGTAGGAGATAAATGATAAATTAAGGTCACCCCACCCCACACGCCACTCCCTGACCAGAGCACATCTGCCTACAGCCATTCCCCTTACACACACACACACACACACACACACACTGGGCTGTCACTATACTACCACTGCCAGTAACCACCATTCTGGGAGGAAAACACTGCACTATAACACTTGTATCCAGCACAAAAACATCTCTTATAATCGAGCATCTGTTAAATATCGTGACGATAATAAATGTCCCCTTTCCACGAAATTAGGTGCAGTCCATTTTCTTTTAGTTGATGAGCAAAATAGGTAAAGTTTTTGCGTTCAGCTGTAGGATACAGTTCGCATCTCATTATTTTGAGACATCCAATGAAGTGCAGCACCGATTACAAACGACCAGACTGCAGAGACCCATACAAGTCCACCCTGCATAGAACTGAAGAAAAAAAAACTTCCACTATTTTGCTGCAAAAACTACCGTTTATCGCAGAATGTCCTTGTTATTCTAAACCGTCATCAGAGTAAAGAAAAAGCCAGAATTTAAACTCTGAATAAAAAAAGAAACCTATATTAAGCAATTCCTTTCAGCTTACAAATTACATGACCTGAGAGCGTCTCTCGCTTTCAAATCAGTGCCTGTAAATAAACTGTGATGCACGTATGTATTACAGACATTTGAAATACGTGAAATAACTTAGAGAATAAAGGTTATTACGTCCCATAATTGTATATGTAAAAGGAGGTATGATAGGCGCAGCAGGATGTCTTGGTTTGATGTTATTATTGGAGAATCTAGACAATATTGTTACCAAATATCGATAACATAACTTAAATTGAGGTTGTTATGCTCTGTAGCAGGATGAATTTAAATGTGCTTACATACCAAAGAATCGTTTTGCGAAGAGTTTCCCGGGTTCGATTCCCGGCGGGGTCAGGGATTTTCTCTGCCTCGTGATGACTGGGTGTTGAGTGCTGTCCTTAGGTTAGTTAGGTTTAAGTAGTTCTAAGTTCTAGGTGACTGATGACCATAGATGTTAAGTCCCGTAGTGCTCAGAGCCATTTGAACCATTTTGCGAAGAATTTGTCGCTATTTGCAGAGCTGTAGCCCTTTCGAAAATAATACACAAGCGGTTTAAATCGAGACATCGCTATTGGTAATATTCTTCCATAGTCTCTATATGCATATGCGTAGTGCTGTCAGTGGCGGACGGTGCTGGTTCATATGCATAGCTTCCTAACTGTTCGTCTATAAATTATGTTGCCAGTGCTGCACACTCTGTAGATGCGGGGAGGAGAAACTCTCACGTTCCAGAATGTTAAGTGCAGTCCACACACTTACAAATAACGAATACTGCATCACTAGCATAAAAAACTAGTATCCGAAATGTACAGTTTTTAAATGTCCTGACATGATTGTGGAGACGTATCAGAGTTGGAAGGTGTAAACAAAAGTAGTAAAGCTGGTAAGCAATAAGAGCATGTACTTACGAGAAAAAAATGTCAGAGCATTAGCAGAAATCAGCTGGGTGCACATGTCAACTCCCTTTTGCGGAGCCCTACACGGTAGAGTGGAAGCCTGATGAACATGTAGAACTGTGATAGGCTTTGAGTTCCCATCATGTACTTCCCTACAAGAGTCTGTAGACAAGCTCTTTGATGTGTCGTAGGAGTACAGGGATTTGTTTCCATGCTACGAGCTTCCATTCACTTTTTAACTCTCGGATAGGTACAATGAGAGTATTACTATACTTTTCATAGACTTCTTACCTAAAATGCATGCATGTAGATCATCGGGATTAGAGTAATTCTTAGGGTCTTTTAGTAGGCTGGTGCACATGACACAGAAATATCCTCATACAAAATCAAAGAATACATTGGTATACCAGCTATATGACCATCTATTTACGGAAAAATATCAAATTATTTGAAAAATGACATAAAATAGATTAAAATGGAGCAAAAACCGTTATAATTACCATAAATTGATGGTAAATACGTAAAATTGAGGGAAATACGACGAAATACGTAAAATTGCGAAAAAACCTGCATACTTACTTAGACTGACTGAGAAAAAGCAGCACGGAATGCGGGTAACTGAGGTAGGTTGGGGGTACTGTGACAGTCGAATTTGAGAAAAGCTTAAAAATTATGATCTGACACTCTTCACTTTTAACCCTCCACCTACAGCTGTAAATTATGTGGGTTGTTGTAACAAATACCTCAACAAAAGTGATATAAGTATTACACAGAGGCGCCATATTAAAGCATACAAAACATATATATCCCAATCTATAATTGTGTTCTCACACATGCAGTCGCGTATACAGTATTACCGAATTGTGATTGGTTCTCACAAACATTGTTATTACTTAAGTATTAAGGAGAAGAAGCTATGCATTTATTAGAATTAAGCCGTTTCCTAGAGCGTTCTGTAAGAGAGTGGATCGTTGTCACATATATGATCTTTAATAACGTGAGGCGGGTGGGAGGGAGGGTGTACTCGACAGATGTGGTATTAGAACGAAATTGCTACATACATTTCCTTTGGCTTCTGATCATGGTGCTTACTCCATCGTAAGAAACTGCTGCTTCTTCGTGTACATTTCCATACAGCAGGGCTTGGGTGGTACCTCAATGTACCAGCAATTGAAAATACTCACTTCGGATTTTTTTTCGATCAATTTCCTAGTGAGACATAGCTGCATCCATCAAAACTGATGGTAGCACTACTAACTAATGATAAGCACGATTCAAGCGGGAAGTGTGATCGAGGGATGGTACGCTTCCGACTTAAAAAGACGTATAAAATCCATTGATTTGCTAAGAGACAGAACAGCAGTCTCCAGACTTCGTTCTGGTTGGCTTATAAGCATCTCAAGTGGTGGATATACACCGACGATGCCTTCCTAGGACACCACAATAGGCTAGATGGAAATAGTTTTATCGTTTTAAAGTTCGCCACTGCAGTGATTGGGGAAGGAAACATGCAGGATTGCTGTATGGCCGATGTTAGACAAATATAGCCTGCATTAGAGCGTTGCATTTCGCACAACTAATACTTCTGAAACCATATGGCTTTAACAATATAGCATTTTTAGTCGCAGAACCATTTAACCATCGGAGTGTGTGTTTATGCTCTATAATCATTTGTGTCATGCTGTTACTTTCCTGGTACTGACTCCAGACAGTGGAATAATGCTTCAGAATTGATAGTATGATTGATTTACGTGAACTGTTTAAAACTCCAATTGTCTGGAGGTCCATCATGTATAAAAAATAGGTTTCTTCTTAACTACCGGTTTTATCACTGTAACAGTCTCATATATACTACACACCCATAAAAGGTACTACTCTCCTCCACACGCACACATCTGGTGAGCTGTTGTGCATTTAGATTGGTTCTGTGGGTAAGACTGGCGTTGCAGGGGGGATTGGTCAATGACAGTGTGGGAGGGATCTGTCAGTGTTTGACTTTATGCTATATACTCTGTGACGCCCATCCACTCAGGGAAATATGGCTAGTCAGTGCGCTGTAAATTTGTAGATAACCTAATTGCATCGGTATAGGGCAGTGTCTGGTATACTTTGGTGTGTATTGCCAAATGGACGTATTGCACAGTCATCTGGCTGCATTCACAATTTAGCATATCATTCCTGGAAAGTAGCACAGGGGTAATATAGCGATTACGCAGAAATTGGGAAGTGTTCTACAGTGTCACTGCCTGGCAATAAAATTACAGAACAACTGGTATACTTTGATGTATAGGACTGAATGGTGGAACAGCATAGTCATCTATCTGCACTCACAATCTACTATATTGTACCTGGAAAGTAGTGGAGAGGTGATTTAGCAATGATACAGAAATTGGAAAGCATTTTGCTGTGTCATTCGCTGGCTTATAAATTATGAAACACCTTGTGTACTTTGACGTATATGACCAAATGGATGTACTGCGCAGTCGTCTATGTGCATTTGCAAGCTAGTATATGGTACTTGAAAAGTAGAGGAGAGGTGATTTAGCGATGATACAGAAACTGGGAAGCGTTGTACCATGTGATTGGATGATATTGAAATTATGGAACAACTGATAAAATTGCTAAAATTGCTCATGCTATTAACTGTGGTGTGTTTTACAGTATGTTGTCCCATATCAAGGGTGTCTTTACCATCCTATACCTCCACTGGTACACCGTTGATTACCACATAACGACTGACTGAAGACACTTGCTTGAGGTGTAGAGATCCTTTTAGACCACTGGATATCTGCTGCTTGGCACTGTGGACGATGGTCTTAAATATAGAGGTCATCACTTTCCAACAGGTGTTCGGAAGTGTTACTCAATGCTGCAGACTCGTCCTATGTCCATATGATGTAATACCCTCCACATGTCTTTTTATTTTCACCAATAAGATAATGGTACCTGTTTTTATTTCTACTGCAGTACATGTGTTATGAATAGCAGCTTCCGGTGATGGTCAACACCCGACATTAATCATGTACATGACTGCAAATTGAGGAAATAATGCTCTTTGATACCAATCTCCAAGACATCCACTATCCCATTCTGTAGAAGATGAGGGTAACTGTATAGGTCATCACCTTCGGATAGCTGTTGGAAATTCTCTGCAAAGTTGTAAACTCTTTCAACTTTCATATATTGGGATGTCTTCCATGTTTTTTTCAGTGAGTAACATCAACTCTCTGTTTTATTTCAACCAACATGTTTGTGGTGAGAACTGTATAGTTTATATCTTCCAATGTTCATCTTTCTGTGACAGGCAATTTATCGAAACATTTTAATGTTGGTTTAGCACCTAACACAGACCTTGAAGTCATGGTAGGAAAACAGAGTGTATGGCAGTGAACAAAGCTGTAGCCATACACTGCTTGGGATGTGTTAAATCCAAAAGAACAATGTATTACATTGCTAATGAAGGAACAATACGAGGACCCTCCATTGTGATTGACAGACTGTTGGGTATGGAATTCCTCCAGTACAACTGACAAAATTTTACACAGATCTGAGCAAGTGACTTCGAGCACTGGCCACCCGCTCCATTGGAGCGGTACATGTATATGTAGTACGCTTGATTTCAACATGCAGAAGATATTTGTTTTTTGATATATCGGAAGAGAGAGAGACAGAAGGAGGTTCTATTGCAAGGGGTGGTATAGCTGCTTAAAAGTTTGAATATGGCAGTTCCCTGAAAACCACACTGATTTTGCCCATAAAACTAACAGAAATCGACTATATCTATTCTGGTGGAACCATAACTGTTTTCATTACTATCGTCAGAATTGCATTTATAAAAATAAGTGTTAATGTAAGTTCTGTGTTATTCCCTGCTCCATAACCTCTAATTATAAGGAAGACACTGAATGAATTATAGGTCAATGTGGAACCTAGAAATGATAGTTCAAATGGTTCAAATGGCTCTGAGCACTATGGAACTTAACTTCTGAGGTCATCAGTCCCCTCGAACTTAGAACTACTTAAACGTAACTAACCTAAGGACATCACACACATCCATGCCCGAGGCAGGATTCGAACCTGCGACAGTAGCGGTCGCGCGGTTCCTGACTGTATCGCCTAGAGCCGCTCGGCCGGCTAGAAATGATAGTGTTTTTTTCCAGACATGTGAGTAGATTGTGTGAAATAGGCTGTGATGATGAAATTGCTCAAAAAACTACAATGCTAGAATCTCTGATTAATGGAACATTTACAGACACATCGGCAGAGAGGAGTTATGGAGCAAAATTGTCAAATGTAAGCATTTAGAGGGAACTTGGTTTCCATGTTACCGATGAGAGAGAGAGAGGGAGAGAAATGCAGTAAATTCGTATAGGAGGTCCTATTACAAAACAGATTCTCACGATTTGTTTTGTCAAAGCAGATATGATATACCTTCACATTGGTAAAATGGAACTGGCCGTAATGTACAAGCAAGATATGTTCTCTTCAATTATACTCTGAAGCGCCAAAGAAACAAGTATTGGCATACATATTAAAATATTGGAATATATATAATGGATTTCATCATTGGTCAGAGTTCAGTGCACCTTTTTTCATTCGAAGATTATGTTCGTTGTGCAGGCGCTCCTCAGATTAGTAGCAGGAGATGCAGAGAAGAAAGAATCTCTTGCAGAGGGTTTGAGGCAATACACACGACTGCGTTAAGACTAGGGGCTTCAGACTTCGGCAATGAGTGGCAGCAGCAAGAAGAACGTTTGTCTGGAGAGGTGGACTGCAGGTTGTGTGATGAGTCGCAGTGACAGCTACTTCATTCATACACAGTTTGGTCCCCTTCATGATTGTGATGAGTCTAACTAGCAGGTTAGGACCTAATAGAACTAGGCATTGTCTGACAATTCATTAAATTCATGTATGATCATCAATGAAAAGGGAAGCAGGCATATTTCCATCTTATTATCTCTTCTCTGGCTGGTACAGTCCTAATATCTATTGCATTCACCACCCCTATGTTTCATGTAATTGTTAGGATGACAATTATTTCCCAACCCCTATTCTTTTACCAGAAACTTGGACAACTGAGTCATTGCTACTTGTGTCTCACTTATCTGTTACAATTAAATGTTTTTTTTGCTTGTAATATGCTTAATTAAGAACCATATTAACGAAAATATTTGGCACAAATGCATATAAACAATATTTTGGTGTACTGTAGTGTCGCTGAGTAGTAAAGAGTTAGAAACGTGGAATATTGTCAAAGTTTCGTTGCCTATGCCGAGAGCCAGAGGCAGTAGGTTAGCCAAGAGCTAAGAGGATTGCACATACATCGGAATGTGTCGTCACGCAGGGGCAATGGCCCGGTTACACACAACGGGCGAGAAAAAATTGCTTAGCGCGCGGGTTTGTGTTAGACGGAGACTTCCGTAGAGTGCAAGACAGAGGTATAGCGTCAGCTGTACTGCATTTCGCAACTTCGCGTAAGTCTGCCGTAACAACACGTAACTCTGTCGCAAGAACACCTAAGGGGCGAGTACGACAGATGAATCAGCAGTATAAGTGGAACGAATGCGTTCATTACAAACGAGCATGCCGTCAGGAGGTCGCTCGTGCTCCCTTTAAATACGCCAGCTTTGATAGCAACAAGGCACTCGCAGTTAGACTTGCAGTTAGATGTGTACTGGGTCGCTGCGTAGCGCTCAGCTCGGTGATCGACATGTTAATCTTTATTAAGGAGATGTTGCAGTAAGGGCGGCCCATCCAACAGCAGACGTGAGGGGACAGTACCAGCTCTGGTCCTCTCTGCTGCCACTGTCAGTCATCGACGCAGGATTAGCAGACATCGCGGCAGACTCACTCGCCGCCAGTGCTGACCACATCAGGGAGCCGTCGTCGAGATCGTGCGGGGCGTAGACCCTGTGCATCCGCCGTCACAACCGGGTCAGCCGACGACGCTGGGCGACTGCAGCCCTTTCCGCCCGTCCACCGCGGACGAGCCACCTGGAGGAGCAGGGAAGAAGACGGGGTGGTATAGAGTACACTCCGCACTACGAGAACGCCTCTCGTGCCGACAGCGTCGGGACTCCAACCCGGAGCCTCCACACGCAGCAGCTTGCTGTCCGTAGCCGGCCGGCCAGCAGGGTGCCACCAGCTACGCGCGGCCGAAGTGCGAGTAAGGGCACTCCTCCGCTATGTCACAGCACGCGGCGTTGCGCTAGCAAGACTGTGCGGACCGGATCTGGTGTCATAGCTACGAGTCAGCGAGGACTCGGGGAAGGTCGTTGATATCACCAAGCCACATTGTACTCAGCAGGAATAAAGGTATTATGAATTAATAATGTTTCTCTGGCGTTTCTGACGCTTCTACAGCCATTTCTTAACAACCTGACGACTGGAGAAGTCACCGCTCGTCCATATATATCATAGGCTTGATGGTCATAAAGGATAACAACAGCAGGCCGCCATTACACTTCGTAGTAGCAGTGAAGTCTCCTTGTATGGCAGCTGTGAGACCGGCTAGGAGCTCAGTGCACTACTTTCACCCTGTGTAGCATAGCATGTACTGGTCATGACGTCATGCTGCATATGTTGGAATCCACTTTAGGTGGCCACTCATCACCCCACACGACTTCAATTTTAGTGGAAATGCATCAAATTACTGGCTTACCTTCGCCAATGGCGTTATCCTGTTCGCCTCTTCTTCTACTGGGTGAAAGTAGTGGACTGAACTCCAAGCCGGTCACACAGCTGCCACACAAGGAGACTTCACTGCTACTACAAAGCATGAAACGTGATGGCGACCTGCTGTTGTTATCCTTTATGACCATCGAGCCTATGATGTATCCACAGAGATTTTCCGTGACATCGTGATGGAAGAACCTCCTGACCATGAACCGAGGTGGAAGGAGACCATTAAAGCCACAATCTGCAGCTTGCCGTGACTTCTCACACCAGGCATAGTCGCCCACAGGATAAAACGCAGATGCTACCACACCCTGCCGGGTCTCAAACAGGACACGACCTCCTGTCTTCCTGTTTGTGGGCCCCACCCGATACAGCAAGAACGATGAAATAGTCACCATTTTACTGCTCTTTGAGGTATTGGGCAGACTGAAGCCCAGTGACACGAAGTGAGCAGTGCAGTGTTTTCGCTGCCTGAATATTGGGCATGTAGCATAACACTGGTGACACGACACAGTGTGCATCATGTGTTTACTGTCAGACAACATGTGCACCTGCCAGAAGCTTACCATACTACATCAAGGGGCAAAAACTATGGGGAGAGGGGAAGGGTAAAAGTGGCCAGCTTGCATTGCTGGTGATATATACCAGGCTGGCATCAAGGAAAGCAGAGGGGGTCACACAGAAGAAGGAAGAAAAACTGTGAGCATAGTTCAAATGATCAGCTGTATGACCAGTACACAAAAGTGAGGGTCCCATCACCAGTCCACCAGCCTCCAGTACAACAGAAGCAGATGTCCATCCCAAGACAACCACCACTGGTAGAGTTCACAAAACGAACTTGCATACGTTACGTACCTTTTTCGAGAAAAACAGTCATTCAACAATCGAAACGAGAAACTGCATTACGGTCGTTTACTGTGAAACACAGAATTCATCATATCTGCCTCTTTTTGTCATCATATGCTTCAGTATGGTCACTGAGCTATTGAATAGATAATTTCGATTTCGGTATATTGATAATTTTTACTTATGGACCGTCTGACAGCATCTGAATAAAACACAATTTTAGTGCCATACGCGTTTCGCCTTTATTTTCTGCAAGGCATCATCAGTGGCCTGCAATATGTACATATGTTAGCTATTTTATTTGCATTTTTGTCATTGTGCCTATAGGTTATAAACAGTTCTGGTGGTTGGTATTTCCTATTAAGTAGTAATGTTTTGAACTGTACTTACAGGTTGCGTGGACAATTTCCTACATATTACGATCCCGTTGCATTTTTGGTGTTGTTCTTCTTCCTATGAACGCCAATTTGCGGTTTTTTCTTCCCCATTCCACAACACTATGCACTGAACGCTTGTTTTACAGCAATGTTTTGGTTTCTGTTGCCGACTGTCAAATGTTTTTGCCAAAGATCGAATGTTATTGCCAAACTTATGAGTGTAACTATTAAAGTATCTTTGGTCTGTTCGTGTATGCATTTATGTGTGCGTTTCTGTATGTGTGTGCGTTTCTGTATGTGTGTGTGTGTGTGTGTGTGTGTGTGTGTGTGTGTGTGTGTGTGTGTGTGCGTGTTTTGGTGTGATATATATTGCTGTAAAACAAGCGTTCAGTGCATAGTGTTGTGGAATGTGGAAAAAAACCGCAAATTGGCGTTCATAGGAAGAAGAACAACATCAAAAATGCAACAAGATCGTAATATGTAGGAAATTGTCCACGCAACCTGTAAGTACAGTTCAAAACATTACTACTTAATAGGAAATACCAACCACCAGAACTGTTTATAACCTATAGGCACAATGACAAAAATGTAAATAAAATAGCTAACATATGTACATATTCCAGGCCACTGATGATGTCTTGCAGAAAATAAAGGCGAAACGCGTATGTCATTAAAATTGTGTTTTATTCAGTTGCTGTCAGACGGTCCATAAGTAAAAATTATTAATATACCGTAATATTACACGCAACTGAGGAAGACAGGACTATAAAAGTTGAAGATGTCAATTTCGATTTCCTTACTAACTTAAGACCAAAACTTCTTAGGATTCTGATCAACTGTTTCTCAAAATGTTACTTTGGCATTCACTCTTCCCAACCCAAGAGAATATACGGTGGCGCAACATTTCCCGACATCTATACCCTCGATGACAAGGCCTTTTGAATACACCGGTTACCTTCAGTCACCGTTCCCTATTATTTCGGTTGGAGGCCATGCCAGTGGCCCACTAGTTTTAGGATTAGTAATCAAAGACGCTACCCATTAACCACGGAGATCAGGGTGCATCCTAGATGTCTTTTAGGCCTATTTGTCGTCAGTTACAGGTCTAATTTCCTACGATGATCTTCTGTTTCCTTCTTACATTTTCAATTTTCTTACTACTTTTATCTGACATGTCTTTAAAACAATGCTCAAACGAAGTATTTTTAAAGTGGTTATCTGTGTATCGCGAAGTCCTATACTGCCTGCCAGGAGCTCTGCAGCTCGGCCGACCCCCGCCGTGGCCTGGTGTCGACAAGCTGCTTGCAGGCTGCGCTCAACTTTGCTGCTCAAACATGGCGGTTAATTAAGGCACCGGAGCAAGTGTTGCTGGCAGACAGCACCTCCTCAGCTGTCGAGAAAAGTGGCAGAACTCGCGCGGAGTGCGGTTAGCCATTCTCTCCGCGAGTCAGCCGTTTAAGTAACGCACAACTCGGAATTACATAGCGCCAGAGTTGCTAGTTCCACTCTTGTCTCCCCCGTTAACTCTTAATATTCACGCTAGTATGGAGATACCGTCTACATCAGCTGCGAAATTCCGGTTACTGCTCCTCTGTTTTGCACTGCGAAACAAACATTTGAACGCACAGATACAAGCGAACTGTCTTCTTCAAACACATAACTTTTGAAAGGAGAAGCAAAACATAATGTTATTCTTGTGTTAGAGCGCCACTAATTTGCCTTATGAGGGAAGCAGTGTCAAAGACACGACTTAGCAGTACCGCATATCGACCTCCGTCATTCCTTTACGATCTATTTGTATTTGCATCTGTTATAGTGATTGTGGTGCTGATATCTGGAACAAAAGCTATAGCTTTCTTACGGTAACGTTCTCTCACAGGTATTGCGATTATTCTGGTATAAGAACAAGATTAAAAGTTATCGAGTATCGGGAAACTCCGGTAGAAGCAGTCTTTCTGATTCTGCAAACTGACGTAAGAACTGATATGCAGTCCTATAATTAAAAGTGGGAAGCAGCAGTCATTGTATTTTACTGTGAAGCAGCCAGTTTCGTTAATCAACGTGTCATCGTACACTAAGCCAAGACATGCTCAACATTTTATACATCCATCTACATGTTAAATGCACCGAAATAAATAAACAAACAGAGAACAGATTCTGTAGTGCTTAGTAGTTGGGTAACTGGTTAAGGGGTTTATTCTAGTTTTGTAGGAGTAGAAGTAGTTGTATTGTAAAAATTAAGTATCAGAAGAAAATATTTAATACATATTATTATCCAAGGAGATGTAATATGGATGGCCTATTTAAGTTTTTTAGATAATAGGCTGTAATTGTGAAGAGTAAGTAAATAAAATAAACAGCACATTCCCTAACAACATAGGTTACCTGAGCAAGTTCATATTATGGTTCGTGGCGTATACAGTTGAGAGTTTGTATTTTATTTGCATATTGATCGTGATCATCTTAAGGCCTTCCATCTTTCCCTTATATCGAAACCACGTTTTACGTAAGTAGTACGTTCCACATCACATTTGCTTAAGCGATTATAGCACTGGAACTATAAATAATAATAATAGTAATAATCATAATAATACTGGTAGCAATAGAAGATACAGAATGGTTTTAAAATATGTGAAACGTAATGGAAAAGGAATAACGAAAAAGAGATGATAACAATGAGAACACTACTAATACTACTGCTAACAATAAAAATAACTATTGTAAATAGAGTGACAGCGGAAGACATAAAATATTATTAGGAGTCCACAACGGAGAGATATCACGAAATCGTGGTTCTACAGGACAGAATTCATATAGATTTTACTTGCTAGATAGACTTTAAAATGTTATGAGAATGGTGGCAGAGGACAGCACCTTGTTGTGTTAGGATAAGCTATGCATACCTAAACGAATTCAGAAATTTTGTTATGTCACCTGGAATTTTGTTATGTCACCTGGAGAAGCTGGAGTGCTAATGGATTTCTCTGATAGGGTGAGGAAGGTAATACGAGAATCGAGTTCCTACAATTGAAAGGGACTTTAATGGTATCTGCGGCATAGAGTGGGAAGGAAGGATTTCAATTTGATAGGAACGAGTGTATTTCTGTGTTGTTCATGCAAATACGTTAAGGTCAACGAGAAGAATCAGGAACTCCATGTATTGTTCGGAAGATAAAGGAGCCATCGTCTTTGGAAATCTTTGCGATTGCCTGCAGAAAGCCAAAAACTGTAAATATGATTAACATGACGTCACTGATATATCTTAAGCAGATATTCATCTCCTGTACCAAGCGCCGTGAGCTTTTATGAGGAAGTGTTCGCTCGATGTTATGACTCAGACTAACAAATGGAAGTGAAAGAAAGAGGTTGTACAAGTTACCTATAACGGTATCTTTTCAAGGAAAAGCTTTTCGTATTTGAGTAGCGCATTCAGAGATTCTGATGCCTTAATGTGAACTCTAGTCAAATGATCACGCCAGTTTATGTTTCGATCCGTTATGACCTGGGGAAGAGAAAATTATGTCATGAAGATCAGCTTAGAATCACTAATCAGTACCACTTCCTATTGAGATGGATTGTGATTTAATTTTTTACACTGTGGAAATTTTGGTAATGCACGTAGGTAAAATTTTACGTTCTCGAAATCTGTTCTTAACTGTCTTTGAACTTGTCACATACACATGAATCTACTGCAATGTAGTTGAAGATAAATATAGACAGCTATATATGGCGAATAAGTGTGAGATCTACCCACGTTTATTTAAAATGGCATCAATAACTACCCCAACGAATGATGTAGACTCTTGAATCCACAGCTCCATGGATATATATCTATCTCGTTGTCGTTGGTTGTGCAGGGCTGCATGTCGACGGATTCATTGTGTGTCTGAAATGTTGGTTAACGTCGGATGTAATAAACAAAAACTTTACGAAAAGTTTATATATTTGGATTCACGAAAAGTTTACATATTTGGATTCCGGGTGTAAGCAAGAAATCAAATTAAAAGCGCTGAACTTTCTCGCTGAGTCACTGTTGCCACATTCATACTGGTCAAAACCAACATAGAACCGTCTTGAAAATATCGATATCTGTAGCTGTCAGAGAGCTTGCTTGCTACCGCCCGTCCACATCGTGCCAGGGACCATGACCACAACTACATCTTTAAGCGAAGGTTGCCTCTTTTATTCTAGTGGCCAGTGACGTCAACGCTTTGGCTTCCAACAAGTCCTACAAAAGAATTAAGACATACCCTAAGAATTAGACCAAATATCATACAAATGTAAAATATGCGTTTGGTCAATTATATGGGTAACTCAGTACATGTAAATGACACTCAGAGTCGTCACAAACTGCCGGCTCCGATCGCATGCTAATCGTGTTTCTAATGTGATGGCTGAACTTAGATGAAAGGGGGAATGGAAGAGAGAGAAACATAGAAAAATTAAATCAATAGAAACAATTGAAATATGTAAATCATAAAGGATGTTACAGTGACGCATATCAAATGATTCAGGATTGTGAAAGTGAAATAGGATTTTTTTTTTTTTGTAGGCAAAGTATTACTCGAGCTACCAATGTAACTTTGTGAATGTTGTAATCAAATAATTGCAATTAAGGCATTGTTATATAAATATAAGTATCGTAATTGAAGTATCTTGATCACAGTGTTTTATTAATATACATTAATTGTCTCAAAAGGCTTTTGTAATAGAATGTGTCGAAAATTCATAAATTATTCACATAACTGGATTTGCAGGATTGGCTCACGGAAGCTATCTCTCAAAAAATATATGATGATACAGCGATTAAGAAGTAGTTCAGATTTGAAAAAAATGAAGAAAAATTACTGTTTAATGTACAGGTCGATATCGAGGTAATTTGAGATGGAGCACCAGCACATATTGTTTCAAGGATGGGGGTGAAATTAAACATACTCTTCCAAAGGAACCATTGGGACAGAACAGTTATGTACAGACAGTCTAGCCACCTATGCAAATCTCATTTAAAAGGAATTCTCCATTTACGTCAGTAAAATTAATGTACTACAGTCAACGTTACTGGGTAACTGCCACAATTGTGCTGTTCTCTCACCCTTAATTCATATTTGCATGCGAAGCATTAGTGCGAAATGTTGAAAGCATTATGAGGCAATGAGCAGCGACACGCACCAGATCACGTCATAAGAGAGTCACCCCCAGGGTCAAGTTCTAGGAAAAGCCGCTGGGGGCGTTCTGAAAGGTCACTGACCACTGAACAGAAGCTTCTGCCGTGCAGAGGCGCCTAATAGCGTCGCGTCATTGTCTACAAGAGCAGACAGCATCTCCCAAAAGTTAAATGCCTGACAAAAAAGTTTTACAGCCAGGAAATGGAGTAGCAACTCGCCTTCCTTAGCTGGAACACACCTTTGTATACAAGATGGCCGAAGCCTGCCGTTTCCGCAGAAAAGCACAGAAAATTAAAGATAAACATCGTATTAATGCATAATGGATGCTCGGTACTGAGCCTTTGAAATTGGGAGAGAACCCCGAACGCTCTGCTTATGGAGAAAAGCGATGTTTATTTGAAGTGAAACTTGCCGCTACTGGCTAACGTAAACAAACTCTAAGAAGGATACCAGACAGTGATTGGGCAGAGCACCTCATTCGCCGAAGAAACAAACAAGAGAGAGAGGAACACGGAAGAGTCTGGTAGGACACAAGCCAGTGATTAGCCAGTCTGAGAAAGAACAAACTTTTTGTAATGAGCAGTTTGATCGGTCTGCATTCGGAAGACTGCATATCGAAGCAATTAAATATCGTGACAGAAGGAAAAAGGCGCCAACGCGAAGTTCCCCCTTACTTCCCATTCGATAGGAAACCAGACGGGTAAGTTGGCTTCTGTCACAAAAATCTATATTTGGAGCCTCCGAAGCCCCACTTCGAAACTGAGAGCTGTCGCAGAGCCTCCTGAGATGATGGATTGGGAAGTCAGAACGTTTCGGACTAATTTAGAATTGACGACTGGCGAGCTTCACTGGTCGACCAGTAATCTATTCAACAGCCACTTAAACCACTCCCATATGGTGTCACATTTGCCGGACGGAATGTGCAAAAATTAGAGTCACTTTTTCGTAATCCGATTAGTACGCGCTTCACTCTACAGACTTGCATTTTGTGAGTAATGAATAGTTTCCTTCCAACTATGTCCACAGATGTGACACTTTTGCTTCCTGTAGTATGAGTTACCTCCATTAACCTTAAAGCACTCGCTAGGCATTTCATGATTATACGACAATTTCTTGTGAGGTTATTAGCTTTCCCCCCGTCCTCTATGTCCGATACGCAAAGCATATTAGAGTTGCCCTTCAGTTGTTTATTTGTCCATAGTTTTGTCTTGTTAACGTTGCCACAGGTTGCAATTGTTCGCCATTGATTTTACTGTAATAAAACGAAGTAGTTGTAACTCTTATTTCACTTAATATTCATAAGACCCCCCACCACCGCACCGACAATGTTTGATGGTACATTTACGTACGCTTTACCAACGCATTCCAGAATTCAGTAAGCCCCATTTTGAATAGAGAGAAAAGTAAAATACAAAACAGCCGAAAAACTTAAATCTGGATGGTCGGGATCAGATTTGTGCTGTTGTCCTCCAGAACGCGGGTCTAGGATGGTTCTCCCGTGCGATGATTATTCTTAATTTCTGAATCATGAAGCTACTTTAAACATCCTCCCTAGGCTGGAAAATTCGTTGTAGAATGTGACCTCTATTGCATCACGTGATGTGTGGCCAGTTTCTGCCTTAGACAATTTTCAAATGCAGTTGTGTCGATGATATATGCATCACGAATGCCCTGAAAATGGCCACAGTCAATATGTGGCCAATAATGTAATGTGTTACATGATGCAATAAGCGTCACCTTGTATAAATAATTTGGCAGCCTACGGTGATTATTTAAAATGGTTTTATGATTCAGAAATTAAATCGAGGCTCTTGACCAAAATTAATGTTCGTAGTGTCAACAGAGACGTAGAATTTCCAGCAGTTGTAAGTAAGTATGTTGGTACGTCACATAAGGGACAACTATTACTAGATAAAATTTTGGTTACACTACACAAAGACCTTTTCATCTGAACACATCGATTAAGAAAAATCGAGAGATTGAAATCGATCTTTATTGGGACTATATCATGTCAAAACTATGTTGAGCTTCGTAGTTCAATATTGTCCATCCATAGGTAGCTTCAGATCGTCTGTTACTTTTATTAAACCAGATGTTGTAATAATTTTTGCGAAAGCCTGACTCATATGAACCCGGTTTAGCGTTCAGTAATGAGTCTTTATTCCATTTAAGCTAAAAAGTAAGAGACAAGGGAACACAATAGCTGCATGTCATAGCCCAGCGTGAGAATTATTGTCCAACGCTGGCGTTTCCAGAAAAATGTTTCAGGCTCGTTTTTAGGTTTCTGTTCCTCAGTCGGTAAAAACGAAATACTTTAAGATCACTTATCTGTCTATCTGTCTGCCCGACTGTTAAGACCCCTTTTTCTTAGGAACAGTTGGAGGCATCAGATTGAAATCTATCTCACATACTAAGATCCATGGTCCATTGGCAGTGTAAAATATTTAAGTCAATGCAATGAAAATGTTGTGGCGTAACAAGCTTGCTACGCCACACTGGGAAGGGAGCCGAAAGGCACGCGTACACACACGCCGACTGGCATCAAGTCTGGAACAGGATAACTATTGAATGGTAGCAAGAAAAGTACGTAGCTGCTTTATACTTAACTTTTATTCTTTGATGAATACAGCGTTCTTCTTGAGACATTTATACGATAACTCTCAAAGTAGGTAAGGCTAATGACGCCTTGCTAGGTCGTAGCCATGGACTTAGTAGAAGGCTATTCTAACTGACTCTCGGCAAATGAGAGGGAGGCTTCGTCCGTATTGTCGCTAGCAATGTCGTCGTACAACTGGGGCGAGTGCTCTATCGTATATCGAGACCTGCCTTGTGGTGGCGCTAGGTCTGCAATCACACAGTGGCGACACGCGGGTCCGACATGTACTAAATGGACCGCGGCCGATTTAAGCTACCACCTAGCAAGTGTGGTGTCTGGCGGTGACACCACATTCCTCCCCCGCAAATCGGCGAACGGTCATGTGATAAGGCTTCCGCCCGCCGTGGGGAGGACCCCATGTTGACGTATGCGATGAGGTGGGGAGCCTAACAACAGGCGAGGCTGTGCCACCCGCACCCGGCCATTCGGTCCGAGGGGATCTAGGAAACGCCTGAAAACCCAGTCCAGTGTGCACGTCAACATGCGGTTTATGCGCCCGTAATGAGACAGGAGGGGCCGAAGGGTCGACCTCCATTGCGTCGGGGTACCCGACGCGCGATGACGTCATGTGGTCCGGAGCGGGCAAAAGGTCCATGGCGGAGGACGGCTGGTCACGGGAAGCGATCGGCGGCGCGTGACCCAGGGAGGCGCTTGGCGGCTGCAGCGAAGCGTCGAATGCGGGCGGCGCAGGCGGGAGAACAGGCGGCGGCGGCGGCGGCGGCGGCTGCTGCGGCGGCGCGTCGCCATGGGGCAAAATGGAAGGCATCATCGGTAACACCTGGGGATGAGGCGAGCCAGTAGATGGGTCCCCAGGGCGCTGACCGGACGGCACCGTCGCTGAAAGCAGACGGGGAGCGGCAGAACCCGTGCGACGACAGAGGCGCAGCTGATTGAGATGCCGACGCACCTCACCAGAGGCCCCTACAACCAAATACATCGCGCGGCCGAGGCAGCTAAGAATGCGCCCTGCGAGCCAACGCCGTGAACCTCGATAGTTGCGATAAAATACAACTTCGCCTGGAGCAAAAGCAGGAGTCTGCCACTGCACAGGAACCTGATGTGGCGGATGCAGCAAAGACATCAAGGTTCGATGAGGACGACCGTGGAGCAACTCAGCCGGCGAGCGACCATCTCGGGGCTGAGAGCGATACGAAGACAAAAAGAGCAACAATGCGTCCTCCCGAGAATGCGACTCTTTCAATTTCAACATCTGTGACTTGAAAGTCCCGAGCAATCGTTCAGCGGCACCGTTTGACTGAGGCGAAATCGGCGCGGATGTCAGATGTTGAATACCATTGGCCTGGCAGAATGACTGAAATTCTGCGGACATGAATTGTGGGCCATTGTCGGAAACAATAGTCTGCGGAAGACCTTCAATGCAAAAGATAGCAGACAACGCTTGGATGGTGGCGGAGGACGTCATGGAAGACATCCGGACAACAAAAGGAAAATTACTGAAGCCATCGACCAGAACCAACCATCGAGCATTCCAGAATGGACCAGCAAAATCAATGTGCAAGCGTTGCCAAGGGGAAGTGGCTTTTGGCCATGCAAAGACTTTCCGCGGTGGTGCGGATTGTTGTTCGGCACACGCCATGCAAGAAGAACACATATTCGTAATTGCAGCATCGATTCCGAACCAAGTACAGTGCTGACGAGCAAGTTGTTTCGTTCGCACTATACCCCAATGTCCTTGGTGAAGAAGCCTTAAAACAGAGGACTGTAACGAACGTGGGACCACTACTCTGGACTGATCATTATCAGAACGCAACAACAAAACACCACGTCGAACAAAAAGTCTCTCCTTGTGAGCAAAAAATCGGCGAACCAACGGATCCTCGATCCGAGACTTTGACAAAGGCCATTGCGTAGCAACAAAACGCAAATGGTAGCAAGGACAGGGTCAGCAGCTGTGGCTGTAGCTACACGACGAAAATCAATCGGAAACGATTCGACCACTTCATCGGTTTCCGAATCAATGAACAGGCAAGCAAGTTCGGAAGAATCGAATGCTTTATCCTCAGCAACAGGCAAATGGGACAACGCATCAGCGTTGCCGTGCTGAGCAGTGGACCAATACAAGATATCGTAGCGGTACTGCGAGAGGAAAATAGACCAGCGAATGAATTTCTGCGCTGTACCCGGAGGTACAGGCTTGGTCGGATGAAAAAGCGACGTCAAAGGTTTGTGGTCTGTGATGATGGGAAAGTGACGACCATACAAGAAATCATGGAACTTAGTAACACCAAACACGAGAGCCAAAGCTTCTTTCTCTATCTGTGAGTAATTTCTTTGCGCAGATGAGAGCAAGTTGGACGCAAAGGCAATAGGGCGATCATGCGAGCCAACTTTGTGCGCAAGCACAGCACCGATCCCGAAATCCGATGCATCTACCATCAACAAAAGGGGTTTCTGGGGAGCGAAAGGCGTGAGGCAAGTATTAGAAAGCAACGCCGATTTCAACTGGCGAAAGGCGCGTTCGCATTCCGTCGTCCAGACGAACGGAACACCCTTACGGCGTAAGCGATGAAGCGGAGCTGAAATGGAAGAGGCATTGCGCAGAAAGCGATGATAGTAGGTAATTTTATCCAACACACTCTGCAGCTGCTGCACATTTTGAGGGGAAGGCAAATCTTGTATGGCACGGAGGTGCTCTGGACTTGGATGTATGCCTTGGGCATTGATGACATGGCCCAGGTATGGTAAGTCACGAGCAAAAAACACACATTTGTCCTTCCTCAAGCGAAGACCATTTTGTCGCAAGACCTGAAATAACGTTGGTAGGTTCGCAAGATGATCTTCTTCTGTCTGTCCGGAGATCACTATATCGTCCAGATAGTTTGCTGCAGTAGGGACCAACGCACAAATAGTTTGTAAATATTGCAGGGGCGGATGCACACCCGAACGGCAGTCTTTTGAACCTGTACAATCCAAGATGCGTGTTAACCACCAATACGCGCTGGGATTCGTCGTCCACCGGTATTTGCAAGTACGCATCGGCTAGATCCAACTTTGAAAAATATTTTCCCGGGCACAGTGTAGCAAAAAGATTTTCCGGGCGGGGCAAAGGAAAAGTAGCAGTCACTAGTTGTGGATTCACTGTGGCCTTGAAGTCCACGCATAGTCTCAATTTTCCGGAAGGTTTTGGCAAAATTACTAAGGGTGAGGCCCAGAGAAAAGCTTGCACACGTTCAATTACACCGTGTGATTCTAAATCGTTTAGTGTTCTTGCGACCTCATCACGCAATGCGTGAGGAACATTGCGCGCTCTGAAAAATTTCGGTTGCGCGTTGACTTTCAGTTCCAAATGTGCTTCATAGTTTGTAGCGCAACCTAGGCCCGGTGCAAAAATGTCTGCAAATTCTTCACATAACCTAGAAACACTGTCTGTAGGCACAGTCTGATTCACTGATAGGACCTGATTTACAATAGACATGTTAAACAACTGAAATAAATCTAAACCAAACAAGTTCACTGCAGAAGAAGAACGAAGAACGTAAAATGACACAAGTTTTGTTTGTCCTTTATATGTGGCAAGAAGGCTGCACTGTCCTAACACAGGAATTTTCTGTCCTGAATACGTACTGAGCTGAACATTTGCGGCACGCAATGGAGGTTTGCCCAGTTGTTTGTACGTGTCGTGATTGAGCAATGAAACTGCAGCTCCGGTATCGAGCTGGAACGGTATGACCTTGCCATTAAAGTCCAAATCTACAAAAAGTTTATTGTCCTGCTGACGACAAGAGCGACTGTTTTGAGCAATTTGAACAGACACTTGTACCGAATCACTTGCTAATTGACGTGATGTCCGGCGACGTCGACGCACAGTTTCTGTGGGACGAACACAGTCACTGTTAGAGAAAGTGGCACTGGACGAAGCGGAATTAACTACATGAATGTCCATGGGCGAAGGTCCACGATCCAGAGTGTCCTTGGTTCGATTCCGGCGCGAAGCAAAGGGCCTGGAATGATTGTGATTGTCTGATCTGAGCTTTTTCTGGCAAACACTTTGAACATGTCCTTTCTTATTACAGAAAAAGCAAATAGCTTGGCGTGTCGGGCAATGTTCACGCGAATGTCGAGTAGCACACCGCGGGCATGATTTCACTGCATTTGTGTGCTGGCGCGGCACACGTGGCTTAGAGCGCAGCGGCAGCTGCTTCGACGTGCGCGAGGGCAATTTACCGGGCCGCGCAGCTCGCCGGCGGGCTGGTTAATGTTACACACGGCTGGCGAAGTTTCAAAAGATTCCTGAGCAGTCAAGCGAACATCAGAAACGTTCTGTGCAATTGCATCACGTACCATTGTATCTGAATAAGAAAGGCCACAGTCACAGTCAAAGGCACAGTCCCTAGTAAGTACTTGCAATGTTGCTACCCACTCCCTATTAGTTTGACCGGCCGTGCGTTTTGTACGAAAAAACGTATACCGTTTTGCAACCACATTAACTGTTTCTTTGAAATAGGCATCTAAAGCAGACAAAATTTCCTTGTAGGACAGAGTTGCTACGTCGCGTCGGGGAAACAATTTCACTATCACACGGTAGGTGGACACACCGACACAAGAAAGCAAAAACGGCTGCCGCTCATTACCTTGAATTCCGTAGGCGGCTAGATGAAAGCCGAACTGTCGGGACCATTCTGGCCACGATTCGTGCGCCGCATTAAAACTGCGAAACGGCGGTGCAACTGCATGTTGTGGCTGCGGTAGCGGTGAAGCGGCGGCTGCCGCATCGGTGTGAATGGCACGTTGACCCTGGACGAGCTGTCCAAGGGCATCCAATAACGCCTGCGTCTGCTGATTCTGCAAGCGATAAAATTCGGACAGTACATCTGGAGATTGTGGCGAAGCCATGACACAAATAAATGTAAGCTATCAGAAAGAACAAGATCCCATCCTCGTCGCCAATCTGTTGTGGCGTAACAAGCTTGCTACGCCACACTGGGAAGGGAGCCGAAAGGCACGCTTACACACACGCCGACTGGCGTCAAGTCTGGAACAGGATAACTATTGAATGGTAGCAAGAAAAGTATGTAGCTGCTTTATACTTAACTTTTATTCTTTGATGAATACAGCGTTCTTCTTGAGACATTTATACAATAACTCTCAAAGTAGGTAAGGCTAATGGCGCCTTGCTAGGTCGTAGCCATGGACTTAGCAGAAGGCTATTCTAACTCACTCTCGGCAAATGAGAGGGAGGCTTCGTCCGTATTGTCGCTAGCAATGTCGTCGTACAACTGGGGCGAGTGCTCTATCGTATATCGAGACCTGCCTTGTGGTGGCGCTAGGTCTGCGATCACACAGTGGCGACACGCGGGTCCGACATGTACTAAATGGACCGCGGCCGATTTAAGCTACCACCTAGCAAGTGTGGTGCCTGGCGGTGACACCACAGAAAATATACAGCCAATTATCTTCTGTTACCCGAAAAGTCACTCATCATGACCTATAGAGTACTTCGCCTTGATCTAGAGTCATGAAATTTGGCAAAAAACACTGTTACACGGCACAGCTAGGGGAAAAATTCCTAAAAATATATGGTTCTGTGATTACTAACTCACATTACATTCGTAATCCGTAAAAAATTTCAGGAACTACTGTAGGGACTTTGTTAATAGGTACAGAGTTTCTCGAGGAAGCTTTGTGTGTACGATTTACAAACATTTCGTGCTAGTATGCTCAGCTACGATGAAGTTCCCTGCTGCTGTGAAATGGATGCGTTTGCCATCTAGCGGTGACAGGCGTAAGGTCGCCATGCTTCCGCGCCACAGTGGCTCATTCTCCTAACAAACAGTCTCTTGCAGTACACGTACAGCATAGAGTTGGGCAACACGAATCTTTTTCACGATTCGATTCCTATGATTCAATCTCACATTGCGAATCGATTCCCACGATTCGTTCGCGATTCTTTCACGATTCATTCTAGTCTGCGATGGCACGATTCTTACGGAATGCAAAAAGATGGCAGGACATGTCTGAAATTGTCAATCGGGTTAGTAGAATCGAACTGTGTCATGATAAGATATGCCAGTAGTAGTTTACTTATGTGTAAACATGCATAGGAGTTGCAAGTATGATTCTCGATTTATATGTGTAATGCCTTAATTGATGAAAGGTCACGTTTGATTTGGTTGCATCTATTGTTTTATTTCAGTATGCCAGGAAAGAGGAGTCGATTTGTGCGGAAGGTGGTGCAAAATTACGTGGTATGCCAGTTTGGTTGTGTGGCTTGAACGTATCTAACTACAGACGTCTGTTTTATAGTAACAAAATCTAGCAGTGAGGCAGACGTGGTTTGGCTCATATCATACTATGTTTTTCTGTGCTAAGATGTCTTTCCAAGTCCACATCACCTTTGTAATTCATAACGCAGCTGACAGCCCTCCCACACAGCAAATTTAGCTTAACTTTCATTTCTTCTAAATACAAAGCATAGGTATTTTGCTTTTAATTTGTCTGAGAACTTGCGGCTGTCACTACTATTTACGTGAGAAGACGACATACTTCTAAACAGTGGGATTCAATTGTATACGGCGACATTACTAAAATTTAATATGAATCTGAACACGATAACATTCGAAAACTCGAAATTATAAATTAAAAAGCTTTTGTTTAAAGATAAACTTAAAAATCAAAATTCATATCTAAATATAAAATTTTATCCACTCTGTTAAAGCCGTTCCCAAGAAACACGAAATTCGCGTTTTTATTTAAAAAATTCTTTTGTGTAAAATCACGTGCTATATACAGATAAACATAAAAACCAAAACCTTAACTACATTAAATACGTACTAACAAAGTTTTACGAGATGGCGTTATAAAAACATATGAAATAGCGTTTATATAATATAAAATTGCGTTTTTACGAATGGAACTGTGTAGCATAATTATATTGCAAAATTGACGTAGGTGAACTCAAAAAGCAAAAACCAGTCTAAACACAAAATTTCATCCAAATCATTAGGGCCATTTTCGAGGTACGCGAAATATAATACATAATCGTGTGTATAGAAGGTGTGTGTGTTTTGCATTCCGTCTGCAACAAATAAGAGGTACGTATTTATTCATCATACTTGGATTTCTTGATTTTAGTCGTCTGTATTGGGAGCTGTGTACTCGCTGTATATCGTTTGTGTCATAACTAGTTCGTGTACTGCTCGCGCAAACTAAGCTGACGTCGGCGCGGTGGCTGATGGTAGCGATAGAAAATGGGAAATGCCTTTACGCTCGTTGCCGTCAGCCACCGCCAAGTGTCAGCTTGGTTTTCACGAGTAATATTACGGCCCACGAACTTCGTTTGTTCGTTCCGAGCTTCCTTTGTTCACACGCATCCTACACTAGACTGCCATCTGGCGGTCATAATCATTCGGCACGACTCGGCATGATTCGGAAGTTGCCTTCGAAGCATAGCGTACCAAGAATCGATGAATCGTTGGAACTTGGAATCGTCACGACTCGGAAACACGCAATCTTTCTTACGATTCTTTTGAACGACGATTCATCCGTATCCCGATTCGATTCTTATGATTCTTTATTTAGAGCCGTTCAAATGAACGACTCATTCACGAATCGCCACAACTCTACTACAGCATCGGTAACGTCTGGAGGAGGAGGAGGATATTGGAGTTTAATGTCCCGCCGACAGCGAGGTCATTACAAATGGAGCATAACCTCGAATTATGGAAGAACGTTGTAGGAAATTAGTCGTGCCCATTCAAAGGTATCCTCCCGGAATTTGGGTGAAGCAATTAGCGAAATGACGAAAAACCTAAATCATGATGGTCGGATGAGAATCTATTACGCTAACCACTGAGCGGTTTCCGTTTTCAATTACGGAGTGGAATAGAGTGTGTCACGACATGTCAGACCAATAGATGTTCAATGTGGTGGCCATCATTTGCTGCATACAATTGCAATCTCTGGCGTAATGAATGTTAACTGCGGAATGTGCTGATACCACATTCATTCTGGGTCTTGTAACTTCCACATTTACGCGATGATACCGTCTTCTCCTGGTGCTCTACGATTCTTGAGTGACTTGATAATTTCTTTAACTTCTTCTAAGTTGGAGGTTCACTATCCGGATTGTACGTGCTCGTTTCTGTCATCATTTCTTCCATAGGGAGGTTCGTGTTAAGGAATTTTTCAAAGTACTGTTCCAGAATGTCACAATTGTTTTTGGTACTAGTTTCTAGGGTTCCATCCGGTCTTCTGACGCACACGTTGGGTGGTTGATATCCAATAATATTTTCTCTGAACGTTCTGTAGAAGTTTCTTGTATTGTTCTTCGTGCAGTCCGATTCGATCTCCGTCAGTAGCCTTTTATCATACTGTCGTTTTTCACTGCGAATGATTTTGCTTGATTGTTTCTGTGTTTTCAGGAAGTTCATCCAATTCTCTTGGGGTTTATGGCTACTCAATTTTTCCATGTACTGATTCGTTGGTCAATAGCTTGGTCACATGTATGGTTCCACTAACGATGTTTCCTTGTGCGTGGTGCTTGTCCTAGTTTCATGGCCTCTCGGATTCTTCCCGAAAGGTGCGTCCAGTCTGTTGTTTTCTCCATTTTAATGTTGTCTAATATTTGTGTCTGGTTTAAAGTAAGGTTCTGGATCTGGTCCAACAATTTTCTTCTTCTGGAGCTTTTTCTTTGGCAAAAGACGAATCCTGATCTGTAGTAGGTGGTGGTGGTCTGAGTCGAAGAAGCCTTTACGTGTGTCTATGTTCAAAATTTTGTTTTGTGAGTCTTTCTCGACTATTACGTGATCGATTTGTAGTTCTTGCTTTCCACTGGGTAATTTCCATGTGATAAGGTTCCGTGTTGGTTTCTTGAATTTTGTTGACATACTGGCAAGGTCGTGGCTTTTGCAAAAGTCTATCAGGTGTTTTCCAATTTTGTTTGTGGTTCAAAAATGTTCAAATGTGTGTGAAATCTTATGAGACGTAACTGCTACGCTCATCAGTCCCTAAGCTTACACACTACTTAACCTAAATTATCCTAAGGACAAACACACACACCCATGCCCAAGGGAGGATTCGAACCTCCGCCGGGACCAGCCGCACAGTCCACGACTGCAGCGCCTGAATCCGCTCGGCTACTCCCGAGCGGCTTATGCCCTTGTGTGGAGTATGTTTTCCTGTGGTATGTCTGTATATCTTTTCTTTTGCGAGTTTATCATTGAAGTCTCCCAGTATTATTTTGACTCTATGTTCAGGAATTTTCCTGGCAGTTTCTTTCATTGTCGTCCAGAAGTCATCAATTTCGTCCGGGTTTTTCCTGTTGTAGTCATTAGTCGGTGCATGTGCGTTGATTATTGTGTAGGATTTGTTGGCTGATTTCACTGTAATGGTTCTGATTCTTTGGTTTGGTGACGAAAAGCCGAATATGCCTTCCGTGATGGACCTGTGTTCTGCAAATCCCGCGCCAAAAAGCTGTAGGTTTTTCAGTTGTCTCGATGATTTTCCTTTGTGTGTTCTGAAGTTCTCCGTGTTGAAATGGTCTTCGTCTGGGAACCGTGTTTCTTGCAGTGCACATATTTTGATGCGAAATTTTTCGAAAGTATCTGTGAGTTGTTTCATCTTTCCTGTCTCCATCAGTGTGTTCACGTTGAGTGTGACGATGTGGTGTTTGCGTTTGGTCTTGAGGGAGTTTGAGAAACTCCGATTCTTCTCATGTACTCCTGACTTTCCAGATCAGGAGGCTGGTTGAGGCCGCTAGTGACATGTGGAGCAGAAGCCTTTTGTAGCCGCCCACTGTGGGAACAGACGCTACTGGTAGTTTTGGTCCGCCCCGAGTATTTCATTTCCTCGGTACCACCTATATCTAGGAGGCATTCCCCTATCCGCCACCTGGGAAGGCGCTCGGTTGCGGGTCTACTAACCGCCCCAAGATTTACCATTATATGTTTATCTTTTTACTTACTTTCTAAGCTGTATCCCGTTCACGCAGCCATTTGTTGTTCTATACGTGCTAAATGCACATGGTATAGGTGTCGTCCAGTAAATATTTATTTGCACATAACCTATACATACAAATTTAATTCACTATTTATTTTGTGAGGTGAGATTTGTAGTGATTCCTTGGCAGTTTGTTTAGACCAAGCTGTTTCTGTGTAACGTTATATGTTTAAATTTTTATATGTTTACTTTTGTATCCTGTTCATGCACCCATTTATTGTTCTGTGTGTGCTAAAGACACATGGTATAAAGGTGTTTCCCGGTGAATATTTATTTGCACATAAACTATAAAATCAAATACCGGCCTTAATTTGAGGAAGAAATTTCTGAGGATGTGCGTCTGGAGTACAGCATTGTATGGTAGTGAAACATGGACTGTGGGAAAACCGGAACAGAAGAGAATCGAAGCATTTGAGATGTGGTGCTATAGACGAATGTTGAAAATTAGGTGGACTGATAAGGTAAGGAGTGAGGAGGTTCTACGCAAAATCGGAGAGGAAAGGAATATGTGGAAAACACTGACTTCCATGGTACTAGAGGGAGCTGTAGAGGGCAAAAACTGTAGAGGAAGACAGAGACTGGAATACGTCAAGCAAATAATTGAGGACGTAAGTTGCAAAAGCTACTCTGAGATGAAAAGGTTAGCACAGGAAAGGAATTCGTGGCGGGCCGCATCAAACCAGTCAGTAGACTGATGACCAAAAAAAACTATAATGTAGAAAACTGTACATGATTTTATTTCTCCTGGTCACATGCGTTAGAGCTAACTGAGGGATCACGGTAACTACCTAAGGGAGTCTGTGAGAGTGGAGAGGCTGTTGGAATGGGGATGGAGGAGGTGGGTATTAATAAACCAGTCTCGACTGGTTTAAGTCTTTCTGACGCTCCTCTCAGTTTGTCTTAGCCCTATGACCCTTACGTAATAACTATATCGAACATTATACATAACATAATTTTTGTATTATATTCTTCTGTCTGAACCACGTGCTCCACTGTTGTTCTACTCGTTTGTCAGCACGAACGTCTCTTTCACCATTTTGCATTTTTATCTCGTTCCATTTGGTTGTTGATTGTACTTTATCGCCTTTTGTCTGACGATTTCGAATGCTGAAAAGTAACATCATATTTGGGAAGGGTTTTAGCACCCATAAATGTTATGCGGATACATCGATTTTTTTCTGTATTCCTTCTTACATTACGAAAGGGCATTTGAAAACATTTCTTTCTACGTCTCCATGGCAGCCCGCTGGTCACGGTTTGTGTGGCAGTTCCGCAACCTTGTGACCGGACAGATTATACAGTTCCTCACGGGCCAGAGTCCTGGACAGCGGCAAAACCATAGAGGGGGAGTGGCACCAGATAAATTACATCCACCTCATTAAGTAGATGGTCTCCACCGAGGCCAGATATCTTGTGTGAAGAAGTTAACGTTCGTCTCTCATATAGTGAAATAACCCTTTAAATCCGCGTTTCTCTTACGTTCTGACACCACACGGGAGAAAGTGTCCCCAGCCAGTCACATTACTACGTTCGCCCAACGGCCTTGTTGAAGATGGTGGAGAAGTGACCAGACGTTCCGGAACAACCACTTCCCCATAGGTCGAGAAACGGTAAGAGGCGGAAGAATCAGTAATGATAAAGTGAATGAGGATTTAAAAACCAAAGGAAACCATTACAACGACGATGTATAATGTGCACAGCACATGAGGCCGGTATACGGAAAAGGGTCAAAATGATCTCTCCATTCGTAAAATAGCCTGGATTTGTCAATTTTTGGAACCTTGCGGTAAAAGATTATCGGACGGACGTGACTGTTTGAAAACGAAAAACCAGCGGACATTTAATATTCGTCGAGTAGGAAGCGGAATGTCAGAAATCTGATTATCGTATGGAAACTAGAAATACTGCTAAGGGAAAAGCAAAGCCTCAGTCAAGATATAGTAGGTAATAATGAATTATGGTGGAAGGATTTCTGGTCGGACTTATCTAGCGTCATGTCAACAGCAACCGTCAATATTGTAACAAGAGTAGAAATCTTCATGAAAAGTACGACATAGAGTTACTGTAAGCAGTGCATTCAACGGACTTTTGTCATCAGAATCGATAGAAAACCGAATACCAACCTCAAGTATACCCGCAGAAATCACTTAGCCATAAACAAATAGTGAAAGAATATGAGGGTAATGAGCGTGTACTTCTTTATTTAAAGGGAAATCAAAATCTATAGATCTTGGGTGATCCGAACTCTATGGTGGGAAAGCAACGGAAAACAGAATTACAGGAAAATAAGTGCTCTGTAATAAGAATGAGGGAGACGTAAGCTGATTTAGTTCTGCAGTAAATGTAAGCAGGTAATAGATGTGCACTTGGGAAAGATCAGAAACGCAGGAAGGTTCCAATTGGATTACATCATGATCAGAAAGAGATTCAGAAATCAGATGTTAGGCTGAATGGAGTAATTATGTAGGGTTTACTAAAAGTTTAAGACACTGGTCATGATCAATCAATCAGGACAGAACTAGGATACGCAAGCACTGAGGAACAATTGGGTGCATTTGAAGTATCTAAGGTTTTAATACTTCGATAATGAATATCACAATAGACAGTTAAGTTGAAATGGAATGCTCGTCACTGGAATAGGCAACCACAGAAGCTGGGCACACAAATGTCTTCTGATCCCCACAGTTTGTACCCACTTCAACTTGCTCAACTACCATGGAAGTGACTACTTAATTTCATAAGACATGTCTGATCGTCCTCTCCGTTCTAGCAGTCAACCTTTTCGTATATTCTGGGCAGTAGCTTATCAGAGCCAGTACAAACCAAGATAACAATATTATCTAGAGGTCACGTCCAGTGTCAGGTCAAACTCCAAGTGTGTGGTTACACGCTTGGGTCACTTATATTCAAGGTCACTCCTCACTCCCATCCCCCAACTGAACTGATCATGGTCATCCAGGGAAACCCCTGTCCTAACCACGCAACTTTGTCAAGTGTGTGAGCAATATTCAGGAACAGTTAGGAGAGCCTCCGCACTACCCATGCACCTCAGCAAAGTGGACTACATCATAACATAACTCGACACCAGTAACTTGATACAAAATGGAGTGGGGGAACCCCTGGATCAATTGGACAATTGGAACACATTGATGTGACAGGAGACCGCCCCGCCCCCCCTCCAACCCCCACGTCTCCCCCATGGACGAATAAGATTTGAGCTCCGCCTGGCTCGTATCATCCTTTCACCCGTTATAACTGACTAAACTGCTTAGCGCTGTTTTTGCAAGGCCTGTGCATCATATGGAGAGGTTCTGCTCTCTAAATAAATACAATGATCTAACAAACTTGATGTGGTTTATAATTTACAAATTTGGTCTGTGGCAATGCATCTTTTTGCTGTTTGGTAACAATTGTATTCTTTTATTTACAAAACTAATTGTTTCTGATAACACGCACACACGCACACGCACACACACACACACACACACACACACACACACACACACACACACACAGAGACACACACACACACACAGTGGTCTTTTTACAAAGCTATTTCTTTCTTATATACAACAATTTGCTATTTTTTGTTTGATGTATTTACAAAACCAATGTTTTTGGTAAATACATATATACCTTTTATTTACAAATAATTTTTATTTCTCTGATGACTTACAACTATTAGGTACATTTTTTTTTACTAAGGCTAGTATAGGGAAGAAATTATGTAGTATGTTTCAAATTTTGTTTCTATAAACATTTTTTTACAATATTTCTATTTTCTTCCTTGGTCATTACACGTAAAATACTTACATTATAATCATGTCTTTCTGTTTACAATGTATGCGCATTTCCGGAAAAAATGTAAGCTCTAATAAAGGGTTGTGTGACATAAAAGAAAGTTGGTAGGCGTGTTTCTATACGTGAAAGATGATGTCTATTCAAATTTCGCGCCAATCGCGTAAGAGTGGCTCTAGTAGCGCCACTATGAGGGTGCAAATGAGATTTCCATCAAATACACGCTGTAACGGTCGTGAGTGTTTGAGTTTTGACGTGGTACTCTGACGTTAGTCAAGAATGCATTTAAGTTTCCATAACACCCGGTCTAATTTTCAACCTGCAACTTAAACTGAAATCAGCTGCTTCTTTCTGCAGTCAATAATTTGACAATTACCAGATGGTGTGTTCTCGAATTAAGTTTGAACGTGCTCGTGTAATGGGGCTCTGAGAAGCTGGATATTCCTCCTGCGATACTGCAGGAAGACTTGGCAGGAATGGAGCCACTGTACATGACTGCCGGCAGCAGTGTTCACGAGAATGTACAGTCGCAAGAAGACCAGGCTACGTACGGGCACGTGGCACTACTGAGAGGGAAGATGGCCGTGTCACATCGTACTGCATCTGCAGCAGCGATTTGAGCAGCAGTTGAAATTTCCACTGACCCCAAACCACCGCCCTTTCCGACTTCAGCAGTGCCAAAGGAGTGCTCGTTGGAGAGCAGGGTGGAGGTCTGTTGTATTTTCTGATCAAAGCTGACTCAACTTCGGTGCCAGTGATGGCCGTGTGTTGGTTAGAAGGAGGCCAGTCGAGGGCTTGCAGCCAACCTGACTGCCTGCTAGGCACAATGGAACTACATCTGGAGTTATTATCTGGCGTGTGAATTCGCCTCTCAGTGATGTGCTCTTGTGGTTATCCCTAAAACCCTGATAGCAAATTTGTACATCAGTATGTTGCGCTGCCGTTCATGAACAGCATTCCAGGGGGCGTTTTCCAGCCGGAAGGCCATTTACCACTGTTGGAGCCTCACATGATCTGTAGAGGGTCGACATGTTACTTGGCCTGCTCGATCAGCAGATGTGTCTCAAATGAAGCACTTACAGGACATCATCAGACAATAACTCCAGCCTAATTCAAAACCAGCATTAACAGTTCCTCGTTTAACCTGCCAAGTGTAACTATTATGAAACTTCAATCCCACAAACTGACATCTGGTACCTGTACAGTAACAATGTATGCACAGCTGCTTGCTTGCATTCAACATTCTGGTGGTTACACCGGCTATTAATGTATCAGAACTTCACATTCGTAGTGGTTTATGTTACGTCTACATTAACCTGTGATTCTGCAATGTTAATCACTTAAACCCATTACGTTGACAAATGTATTGTCAAAATTTCATTACTCTACATTAATTACGTTTTTGTGTTCCAATTTTTTTTCCATCAGTCTATGTGCCTACTGTCTAGGGATGTGAATCATGCAGCTTAAAACGCTACCTATATTGACGATTGCGATGTGTGGCCATTACTGGACTTGGACCAATGAGTCTTTCCATAGAGAGATCATGAGGTGCAAACTGCACTGCCACTTAAAATCGTGCTTTCACATCATGACGCCCAATGGCTCATCTGTGGAGATCGAATCGGCACCCTTTCTAGTGCAGCTCGTCCACACACAACTATGAGAAGTGGCTCATCAAAAAATTCTGCGCACACATCAACTGTTTACATGTAAATTAACCAACCACACACTCATTCAATGAATAGCTTGAGTCCAGAAGGGTGCTGATCCAGTCTCCGTAGATGAACCATTTGTCGTGATATGTGAATAGGAAAACTCACTGGTGCACTATATGTGAAGTATAGCCAACGGGCTCGGCTCTGAGCACTATGCGACTTAACTTCTGAGATTATCAGCCGCCTAGAACTTAGAACTAATTAAACTTAACTAACCTAAGGACATCACACAGATCCATGCCCGAGGCAGGATTCGAACCTGCGACCGGAGCAGTAGAGCCAACGCCTTGCAATCATCTATCTATGCAACAGTCGAGGCCACATGATGCACATCCCAAGTCTGCCTCTCCATCGTGTATGTACC
Organism: Schistocerca serialis cubense; assembly: GCF_023864345.2. Taxonomy (NCBI): domain Eukaryota; kingdom Metazoa; phylum Arthropoda; class Insecta; order Orthoptera; family Acrididae; genus Schistocerca; species Schistocerca serialis. The sequence goes on along the minus strand of NC_064642.1, from coordinate 769,290,818 downwards.
TATACAATATGTGTACATTTTGGACCTGATCCATACAATTCTACGATCTGTAAGCCATATGTCTCGTCTTTCATCAGGCCGTTAACTTTCTTCTTTTGCGATGTTATTACAAAAGAATATTTCTCTACATACCCAGACGTGCAGAGTTCTTTGTAACGGTACAAATTACTTCATATGAATCAGAGCCTTTTATCCAGTAGATAAATCGATCTGTATCCATAAAAACGTACTTGAGATTGATGAAATTTAGCTTCGCAAACTCATAATGAAAGTGGTACAGAGGGATTCAGGACACCCATGACGATGTAGGCAGTTATCGTGAACTGCACTGAAAAGTTGCCCATCTCTGAAGTGACTAGCCCCACACTGAAGATGATGACCCGCTTTAAAATGTCATATCTTGTCATAACGACAACCTCCCTCCAGCCACGGGGAAACTAAATGCGTTTTGCGACGTTTTCTAACATTTTCCATTGTTGTTCCCTCTGGTACCGAGCGCCGCAGGTTTCGAATCCGCCCCAGATGGCATGGACCTCGATTAGTACTAGAGGCTCCTGCAGCCATCGCGCCGTAACTCTTGGCTGCCCATGCTCCTGGCCCATGTATAATGTGAGTTCGCCACGATGGAGCACGTGGTCCCAGTGACCAATAGTGACGTACCTTATCATGTATTTAAGCGCCTGCCTCTCGCTCAGCGAGTAACTGTTCCCCATGAACGTCTACATGTCCATGTCTTTTTACCTCCATTTTCTCCCCTTACTATGTTTTATGTTCACCTTTTTTATCTCCTTATGTATGTATCATTTTATTCTTGTTTTAGTTGTCGTGTCTCTCGGCTGAAGAGCGGCGGATTGTGCCGCTGACAGCCCTCCCCTGCCCATATGGGGCAGGGGAATGAAACCACAATAAAGGAAAAAAAAAAAAAGAGCTCTGCGAGGCAATCTCATATTCGCATGAGTCTATCGACATCTCGCCTACGGACAAAGAAAGTGTTACTTTGTTTCCGTGTACGAGTGGACGAGTGGACGTTGTGGGTAAGTGAGCTTTTTCGCTTGTAACGTGTTGTTGTTCGTAAGGTCTTGCTTGGTCATCCGTCATTGTTCTTGTCCGTCTTTTCCCGTTCGTTTTGTTTGTTCTCGGGCCGCTCCTGTTTGGTCCCACCATTGTTTTATTCTCGGTAACCCCGCGACTGGAACAGTCGCAGTTACAACATTCCGGATAGTGAATTATTCATTAATTTCTAAAATCCTTTTCAATGTGACATGTCAAGACACCCTCAGTTCCGTGTTTATATGAAGCTGGAGAGGGATGCCATGCGTGATTCCATCCGAAATATGTGACATTACTGGCCGCGCGGGATTAGCCGAGCGGTCTCAGGCGCTGCAGTCATGGACAGTGCGGCTGGTCCCGGCGGAAGTTCGAGTCCTCCCTCGGGCATGGGTGTGTGTGTTTGTCCTTAGGATAATTTAGGTTAAGTAGTATGAAAGGTTGTGGACTGATGACCTTAGCAGTTATGTCCCATAAGATTTCACACACATCTGAATATTTTATGACATGTCTAAATAGCTGGAAAGATAAACCTAGGTAAAAAGAAGTTAACTGATAAAAAACTTAGGGAAACCGAAGAAATACTTCTGTTGATCGATGAATGAAGAAAGTACCAAAATTTTGAGGGAAGTTCAGGAATAGAAAAATTCATTTTGCAGGACTAAGCGCTGCCGAATGAGTGACAATTTGCTGTGTACGTTGGGCGTGTCGTGCAAATGTTTAGGATGTACCAGTTCTCCCTGCAGAATATATCCCTCACCGGCATCCACAGCAACATTGTGGACGTTTTCCTTGAGTCTTGTAACTTTCCGTTTGGCGTCAATTGGAACCCACAATACGGTAGACTCTGTTGCATGGCTTGCCTACATAGGTTGTTTACGTCCAACTAAACAATGTGACATAAATCGTTAGATGGCGTGCACTCCTCATCAATCATTCACAGGATATTAGGCTTGGTGTATCTCTGCACACACTGGAAAATTCCCCTTACGATTCCTGCACTCGCAGAAGAGCGGCAGTCAACAGTTTGATGCTAAGAAGTGCTCTTAACACTGCAACCTAGAAAGCTTTGGTCCAATGAAATCAAAGGCAGGATCCATATGGTATGTGGCCAGGCATACACTGCGAAATTCCTCGAAAATGTCTGTGAGTAGGCGCACATCCGTCTTAATGTATAATGTAGCATAGTGTCCTAAGACAGAGATACCTGACTTCTGCCAAACATTCACTGCATGCTCATACTCTGCGTCCGTTATGTCAGTGACTGTTTGTTGACTCAAAATGCAGCTATGTCTGGTAGTGTGATTATGTTGAGTCTCTCCATCGAGTCTAGGTTTTCGTATGGAAGACTCCCTTCTTTGCCACAAGTTGAAGCTTTGCATCATCAGGACACGTTGCCCTGGTAATATGCAAGTCCTGTTGCATTGTCTCAGCAACTTTCTCAACAGACGCATACATGAAGTGAAGCGAATACTGGAAGCGGTGATGATATTCTTGGGGTGATTCTCTTGGAAAATGAAACAAACTTTTCAACTGTATCAGGACTGCCACTAACTTTATCACACTTCCTATAGGTAAGAAACAGAGTCGCAATGCTCTCAACTATCTAGTTTCAACAGCTTTTCATTGTAACCCAACTACCAACATCCCCTATCCAAAAGACATTCATAGTAATCATCTTACATTGGAAACTTTTTTTAAGATTTCGGCACAGAGAAGAATAACAATAAACATTCTTATACAAAAACTGTTATTAATTTTGCATGTACATTTCCACACAAAACAACTGTTTCTTTATTTTCGTTTGTCAGAGTTTCCATAACACCCGGCCTAATTCTCAACCTGTTACTTAAATTCAGATCTGAATCAGCTGTTGCTTTCTCCAGCCAATAATTTGACAATTACCAGATGGTGTGTTCTCGAATTCTAATATATATCTAATTTCCCTCCTGTGAAATGCCTGCTGTACGCCTTGAACTGTAAGCTCTGTTCTTGCATTGGGCGATTGTAATTTTAACTCTTAGTCCCTCCATGACATTAATTTTAAAGCTCTTCATACATCCTGTGTGTACGCTAACAGATTTTCTTCTACTCACTTTTTCTGATTTTCTGTGTACAACGTAGAACTATAAATTTTTCAGATGAGTGTCCGTTAAATTCAGATATTCCACTGTTTTTAAATTCTACAAATGGCTGTTCTGTTGCTAGTGCACAACATCCAGCTCACCACACTAAGCTACTACAAGTGGGAATAGAGAAATATAAATTTTTTTTCGTGTATCCTTTAATGCAGTAAATTCTCTCGATTCCTTTGATTTCGGTCAGCACTGCAACTTGTGATCAATTTCCTCTACTGTCTGCTGTAAATGCAAATATTTTGTTTATTCCAGCCATAGACATATTTATACATGCGATGTTTCTAAAACAATATATAAACTGCACTAGTACATCTGCAGTAGCTTGATGTTTTTCTAATTTCAGTTTTCTTCATATTACCAGCTTTCGTTTCCTGACTTTGACGTCCTCCGTTTAAGGTTTCCTTTTTCGTAAACATAACACATTAACTGTTTGTAGGGGAGTAATTTCCTGAAGAGGAAAGGTTCAATTCCGTTCTACAGTTTGGTTCTTTTCCTTAAGGCTTATGGAATAACCTTGTTTGTGGCAACCAGCCCTAATTCGACAATACCTATACTTGATATTATTGTGGAGAACGATGTCCTAGATTGAGAAAAACATTTTTCTACTGTTTTAACATAACACTTCTGAATGACATTTGTATTACCTTTGTTGTAGTCAATATTACAAACATCACTGCAATTTATAAATAGATAATTAAAACTGTGTGCAGGTAGAACATATCTTATAAGTTTTCTTGGCCTTGAGTGTTTTAAAAACTCACTTGTCCACCAGTACATTTTCGGATATTCCTAGTACCCCAGTAGATAAACTGCAGAGCGTTGAAAAACACCACAAAACATCTGTTCTGTAAATTAATTGACAACACATCGAACGAATTGGCTTGGAGACCACTAGAGCACGTGGTAAATACTGTTTGATCGTTTTTAATACAGTTGAAGAGTCTTGCACAAGGTCAAACTCACAGCCCATTCTGTAGCCTTCTATTGTAACCTTTACCCTGACAATATCACGTCCTTTAGCCAAGAAAAGTATAAACATGTATAAAAGTCGCATGTCTAGACACTTTACAAAAACGGTAAGGTGGCTACCATTAACTTCGTTTATAGTGAGCTTGTGATTTGACACATAAATCAGTTACATATCTTTACATTTGGAACTGACCCACAATAAACAGCCAGTGTCAACCGTGTAATGCTTGTCCAAAATCACATTGCAGTTTCCCTGGCATTCTCCTTCTACGCAGAAGTTATGGTTTGACATTAGGTGCCGGCCGGAGTGGCCGAGCGGTTCTAGGCGCTTCAGTCTGGAACCGCGCGACCGCAACGATCGCAGGTTCGAATCCTGCCTCGGGCATGGATGTGTGTGATGTCCTCAGTTAGGTTTAAGTAGTTCTAATTTCTAGGGGTCAGATGACCTCCGATGTTAAGTCCCATAGTGCTCAGAGCCATTTTTTGACATTAGGTAGTCGCACAGCACCACTTCGTTAGAAATCCCAGCTAAATCTTCCTTCACGTTCGTATCAAATTGTTAATAATAGTCTACACGCAGGTGCTGCACTATTCCAGGTAGTTGTTACATTGCATCACCCTTTTTGACGTTGGTTAATACCCGTTATATGATACAGCCACAGGATTTTTGTGTTTTTAGGGTTTCCAGTGCTTCCCCGACGACTTTTCCGTGTACACCCTTGTTGTAGTATTGTCATTCTCGTTTGGGAGAAAAGATAGCTTTGTATTGAATTCATGTTTCACAATTGCGAACTTGGAGAATTTACAACGTAGATTATACATTATGTGGTCAAAAGTAACCTCTGGACACCTGGCAGAAATTGACTTTCAAGTTCCTGGCGCCCTCCATCGGCAATGCTGGAATTCAATATGGTGTTAGCCCAACCTTAGCCTTGATGACAGCTTCCACTCTCGCAGGCATATTTTCAATCAGGTGCTGGAAAGTTTCTTGGGGAATGACAGCCCATTATTCACGGTGTGCTGCACTGAGGAGTGGTATCTATGTCGGTCGGTGAGGTCTGGCACGAAGTCGGCGATCCAAAACATGATGAAAAACGTCTACACCGTGTTTGGGTATTTCGACCAGGATGCGGCGTTGAACTTCGTACAGCAGATCGACTGTAGTCACGTGCAGCTAACTGACGTGAAAAGAAACTGTTGTGGTGTTGATGTCTGGTGGCGCAGTAAAAGGTTGAAAACTCGCCTTCCTTCCCGGCAGTAGCGCAAAATGTTTCTATGGCGACAATAGTGAATAAACAACGGCATGTTGTCCTTCGTCTTCTAGACACATATTCTTCAGCGGGTAGTTATACTAGGAGGAGGAGTTGGTTGTACCTGCGTTGGTCGGATGCTGTGTTCCCTTGACGGCTGTAGCATACGCGAGATGGCCGAGTGTATTGTTCCTGGCGTTTCGGGCTGCTGGCGGAGATAAGTGCTTGAGATAGACATTTTCTTTAAAATTTTTAGCATTCTGTTGAACTTCCTGACATATTCTGTCGACATTGACGGCTGCTGTCTCCCGCCATAAAATACAGTGTCTCTTCTCTCACTTCGTGGCGTATTAGAGAGGACAGGCCTTGGCGATCTTCCACAACTGCCATATGAACTGCACTCAGGACTCGGATAAACTCATTCCTTCTGACTCTTTTCTTTTGAACTTCCTCTGTGTGCTGACATCACCTGATGAAATCCTATTTCGTTGTAACTCCCTTTAACCGAAAAGCTCAGTACATGTATTCTGCGACCCGTGTCATCAAATGTCGTATTCTAATTTACCCGTTGCCTAGGGCCGTAAAGTTTTGTATGATGGACTGTATCATTTCTTTCGTGACAGGCTGCCACACGTAAACTGCGTTCTAAACAGATGATAAATGACATGGTTATTGCAAGCGTAGAATGTAAGCATTAAAATATGTTTACAGTCAAACTTAACGCCTATCTTTTGCTATACTTCTTCTTTGCTGTGACTGTGGGTCTGCGCGTATGCACATTTGTAAGTACTGATAGAACCAATCAAACATTTTTTTTTTTTAATAGCCTATCGTCGGCAACACAACTAACAGCTCTGTTCAGTTCAGAACTCTAATCTCTGATAGTTAATGGTTTAGTCTGAACTTCACGAGATCCAATTCTTTTACATTGTTTCGTTATTAGGAAAATGGTAAGTACATTTTTGGTGCCATCATGTTCAGCGAAAAGTTAGCGAAGTTTCAGTTAGCAAAAATCAATCTCGCTGTGACCAGAAAAAGTGCATGGTTGGTGTTGTGTGTCCATCAACGCTCTTTACGTTAGTAAATAAGCAAACACCGCCTGTGTAACTTCCTTTATTACCGACTACCTATTCACACTGAGCTGCATATCACCTTCAGATCTAGCTGGAACAGGTACAAGTGGCAACAACAATAAAAATTACAAAATGCGACATTGCAAACTTTACCATTAGAGGCTGCACAATTATCAGCAGTATATTATGAGAACCCACACGTACCCTCACTGGAAAGTGCAGTTTCAGTATTAACGTAACTGACAAACGTATATTCAGATGACGACTGCATATGTCAAAGGCTAAAAAAGTTTTTGCATACTCAAGTGACGTGTGAATATTTCATAGAGTAGTATATTAAAACAGCGTAAGAGATTTCCATCATAAAATAAACTAACATAGACATTGAAATCATGAACTAAAAGATATAATCATTAATCGGATTTCCATATGCATGATACGTCATACAATAAAAGATGAAAAGAAATGTAAAAAAATCTCAAAGTAGAGATGTACCGTACATGTCCTTTCTCGTTTCTGTGCTTTAAAAGACGGTCCAAAATTAACAAACATTTTTAATCAACACTGTCTGAGTCGTCTATCTCCTAAAACACAGCCTTAAAAATTGCCCCGCATTTTAATGAGGCAGAATACAAATATGCTGTGGACCATTAGTGTGAGCTATAAAACGCGAGAAGGGGGTACAGTCACAAAAATAGCTGTAGTTCTTTGCAAATACTACAAATTACGAACTCATTCAATGATAGTAATGTGAGATATTTAACAGAGTGGCCGCTTGAGTATGCCACCTGCCATAGCAACTAAAGCGATGAACTATGCAGCAATAAGTTTATGCGTGTCACAGGCTGCAGTCTTCGTCGACTACCTCCCACCACTCCCACACAAGATAAACAGATTAATTTTTGTAGAACGAGGAGAAATACTAGTCACTGCGTACCTACTGAAGAACATCATAACTATTAAAGTAAACGTTATAGAAAAATTCAATCTGCTCTTTAAGATTCTTAATAGAGTTATTTTAGTAACTTTGTTCCCCCTTCTCCCGTTTTTTGCCTTACAGTTATAATCCTCAAGAGATTTGTAAACTTCTTCATTAAAATGAAGGGCAATTCTTAAAGCTGTGTTTTAACAGATGGAAGACTGAAATTATACGGTTTGGATATTTTTGTTAATTTTGGACTGTCTTTTAAAATACAATAAGGAGAACGAATATGTAAGATACACATTTACTGTGAGATTTTGCTTTTATTGCATGGCGTATTTTGGATATAGAAATCTGGATTAAGATCATGTCTTTTTTGATTTATATTAGTTTATTTTATTTTGGAGAAATATCTATGGCACTCTTCTGATATACTAGCCTATGATATACGCACACATCACCTGTATATACTAAGTTTGTAGTCTATCTAGTACATTCGTATTTTATGTTAGTTGACAAACTGCACTTTACGGCGCCAGGTATGTGTAACTATCAATTTTTATTTTCTTTTACAAATCTGCAACCTCTGGTGGTCATATTACGCAAATTGAAGGTGGAGATGGGTGGAAGGAAAGGAAGGGGAAGGAACCCATGATGAACTGGATCAGGAGCTTTTGCAGAGTTAGCGGAGTTGATCGGGATTCGAAGCTGGGGTCTCTGGATTACGAGGCAGCTGGCTTACCCACTGCTCCACGCGACCACAGTCTTTACCGCCATTGCGCAGAATATCTTGGTACGCCATCGGCCGACTCACATTCACACTTAGCGTCACCTACCAGCAGTCCCCATCCATGTCCTCCATGGTTACTACTTTCTGATTTCCGCAGGAGGTCGAACGTGACTGTGCATCAGCACTGAAGGTTGTGGAGGTTGTGGACTCATAGCCCATAGAAATGATAACTGATATGAATGTTTGGTGTCTGCTCTTTCAGACATGTCGAAATCCCGGTCCGACACATGACCAGAAGAAGGGACACATCGAATTCATAAAATATATGGACCCAAAAAACCCAGGATTTTCTTGTAATAAAAAATTTATTCATGAACCTGTGCTGGCATAAGCTGTCGCCAGCACACCACTCGGCAAAGATGTAGCAAGAAGGTCGATAGTAGAAGCTGGATCAAGCGCGCACTTACTTCAGTTTGGCGTATGCCATTCATTTGCAGAGTGGACTTAGCTACGACAGTACACAGCGTCAGATTACAGGAAGATTACCGATATTGTTCGCAGGAGGACATTCATTGAAGAGCTTGTACCAAAACACAGGGACTGTTTTAAAGTTAAGTAGCAGCTATCTGTTCATGTAAATAGAGAACCGTGTTCATCCAAGTGTGCCTTTGTGTTATAGGAAGAGGATACCGGCCAACCATAATAACATCCTCTCCCTATCCTCCTCGGTACGAGACTCTACAGTGGTGACGAGGACACTGCAGAACCTTTCTACAAAATTCCTTCAGTGACCTTCAAAGTGTTGTCCATTAGATACAATGCACTTGTCGGATGTTTTTCCCCATATTTGAAGCATGTCTGGAACACTTCCACTTTGATATCATAAAGTGCCCTTTGCGAAGCTATTTTTACAGCCTCCAAATCATCATACCCCTTCCCTTTTGGCGTTTCTTTTTTTTCCTTTCGCGGCAATAGGAAAAGTCGCATGGGGCTACTTTAGGCGAAGACAACAGGTGGGAAAAGACAGACTATCGGTGAGATGCCAAATAGTGGGTCATCCGTTGGGCCGTGTGTGGGGGGCATTATCGTGATAAATGAACCAGTCACCTGATTGACAAGGTTCCAGGCGTTTCGTCTGCACAACCTCTTGCAGACGTCTTACATCTTCCACATTACGCTGCTGGTTAACAGTTTGTCCAGGAGGTGCAAAGTCCTGATGCACAATTCCACAAACATAAAAAAGACAATGATTATCGTCTTCACATTCGATCTCACTTGTCTTGCTTTTTTTGGTATGGGAGAGTTGGGAGTCCCCCACTTGCTTGACGCTTGCTTGGTTCCTGTGTTATACCCGTAACACCAACACCACCAATTCTCATCACCTGGAATGACTTTGTTCAAAACGTTTGGATCACTTTCAGTCTATTTTTAAGTCCTGGCACACATTCATGCGCATGGTTTTTTGCTCCTGTGCGAAAAGGATCTGAACAAATTTAGCGGCAACACGTCTCATGTGCAAATGCCCAATCAAAATCCACTGGCATGAGGTCCAACTCGCGCGTATCTCTGTTGAAATTTAGTAGATCGTGAAACGACGATCCTCGTTTTTTTTCCTCTTTTCTTTTTTTTCAAATTTTTCAATGTTTTCCTGTTTTCGCGAGGTTGTAGGGCGTCCAGAACGAGGTTGGTCTTCAGAAATGCTATCTCCATGTTTAAAGCTCCCAAACCGGTAGAAAACTAGTGTGCGGCTCACAGCTTTCTCCTGGAAATCCTCTTGAAGCGTTTAATGATTTTGCGTTGCCGATATTTTAAGCACGAAACAAAATTTCACACACGTTCTTTGTTGTTTTATAGTTTCTGCAACGACTTATGCAAGCGGGACACGCCGTCAGAGAAACACAACACTACGTTCACACTGCGTGAATTCGTTTGCGTATATCTGTATTGCATATTCGTGGTTGAGTGTATACAGTTACTTCGTGAAGGTGTCTGCTAACCCCATCTAGTGGGAGAGCTTTGTACTGTGTCTACGAATGGCAGCGCCCTCTCAGTCCGTCTCTTTCGGTCCATGTCGTATCTGATGGCAAAGTTTGTTATGTCACACTTCTGTAATTTTTATTGTTGTTGCCTGTTTTTCTTGTCCTTGTCCCGATTCCATGATCTGCAACGCAGTTTTATGCTGGAGTCGATAATAAAAAATCTATCCAGACTATGTTACATTCCTACGAGATGGTATCAATTATAAAAACTGTGGATAATTTCTTAATTTTGGCAGATATTCATTTGTCGATGGCTGCATGTTGCAGAGCTTTCATTCTGCAACGGCACAGAATACTTTTTGCTAAGAAGCAGGTACGAAAAAAAAAATATTGCTTTCAGGAATATAATTCCCATACTGAACAACTTTCATCGTAATTCTTCTTGACACGGAGAAAAAGGAAGCGCTTTTCCTTACTGCGGGATTAATCATACATAATACTGTCTAAAACTCGGTTACTAGCACCCAGCCAAGAATCACACATTCAATACGTCAATTCATTTGTGAATATCTGTATTGCGTACTCATGGCTGAGCGTACACTGACTGGCGTTTAGTTCCAATGAGTGGAATTACCGTTTTCCAGCAGCGGTTTATCGTGAGTTATTGCGCAGCCATTAGCGCGGAACGGCGTGTCATGCACCAGACGGCCTGCACGTTTGCCACACGACTTTGATTATATACAATAAAAAATTACCCTGTTACGTCCTGCTGGGAGCGCAGATGGTGCAAAATTTGAAACTGAGAGAGAGTCATGTTCACTGGACCGCTCCGGCGGTTGATCAAATCGGCCTCTCATTGCGGGGTTCAGTACAGTCGCTATCCGATATGCACACGCGTAATTGCACGTTTCCGCCGGCAAAGTTTTAGTGAAGAGGAGCACTGCGTTTTTCATTCCCCGCCTGCGACATAGGCCACCTGTTCACACGCATCACTGTGTGGGTGGAAAAAAAGGCAGCGCCATGTGGAAACGTACTCGCTCTTGTTATTCGATTCCTTGATCAGCGAGGGCCCGCCATCCCTCCTTTCACCATCCACACACACACACACACACATACACACACACGGTCGATTCACATGTGACCATCGCCGATGTTCGACCTCAACGTACTATAACGACTCACAAATGGCAGGTGGCAACTATAGCAGTGGACGGTATGTAAAGCGTGTCGTGGATGCAGAAGGGAGTGGAGTCGTTGTCGTAACGATGAAACGGAGAGATTATCTGATATCCAAAAGGACATGATCATTGGCTTCCGGGCGAAGGTTGGAGACATTTCCCAACCGGCTAATTTCGCAAAGTATTCGTGCATCACCGTAGTTAAAGTGTACCGTTTATGCAAAATGACGCTATCCTGTAGCTGCGGAACTGTGTATGGGCCAATACAGTTGAGGCTGTTGAGCAACTAACCGCCCAAATGAACCAAGGGCTATCAACAGTGTCTTCTCTGTTCAGGAGCCTGGTTCAAGCATCCATGCTGACTCTTGTTCATCGGCGATGAAGGCTGGAATGTACACTACATAAACGCCGCTGGACGTGTACTGACTGGCGACAGATGGCCTTTTCAGATTAACTACTTTGTATGATAAATCAAATAGATAGCTGTTGCCGTGTACGCCCTGGAGTCATCATCAGAAGCGTCCAGACCGGAGAAGGGACCATTATGGCCGGGGGAATGTTTTCATGACAATTCCTGTGTGATCTCGTCATTCTGAAAGGAACAATATCATCATAAGTGTGCATCCATCCTCCGGCACAATGGCCACACTTACATGCAGTTTGTGTTTCCCTCAGCGCGATAGCTTTACCAATAGAACAACACGACGTGTCCACAGCTCGCACTGTACGTGCGTGGTTCCAAGAGAACCAGGACGACTCTACCGTACTCCTGGGGCCATCATACTCCCCGGATATAAACCCAATCTGCAATCTATGGGACCCCCTGGGTCGTCTGGACGTACCATCGAGCCTTAGCCAAGAATCCTATAGCAGCTGTCCAAGGTATTGGAATCGCCGTGGTTCCACATCTCTGTCGAAACCTTCCACACCCTCACTGACTCAATTCCCGACCGTTCGGGCTGCAAAAGGTGGTTAGCCAGGCTTTTTGAATGTGGTCACATTCATATTGCTGGAGTAATATGTATCAGTGAAAAACTTCTAGGACTTGTAGAGGAATTGAGTACATAATATTCTGAGTAGAAGCCCATGTCCAGTAATTTCATCCAACGACGCTACAGATCGCTGACGCCTGTAGATTTATATGTATATGGGGGGATTCCATAATGAAGTTACAAACTTTCTAGGATAACTGAGAAGGGTAAATGTATCAATTTGGTGCAAGGATCCCCATACTAAAAACGAACGGGTAGAAAGTTATAAGCGAAAACCTTTCTGACACCTCTGACAGAGGACTGCATGTACTTGCACTGTTGTTGCTAAGACTGCACGATAGGCAACTTCTAGAGATGATAGTATGGACCAAAACAGGGAAAAATATTCAGTAAACATGTGCTCTAAAATGCATACCTTTAGAGCTACAGCCAGCCGCGGTCGCCGAGCGGTTGTAGGCGCTTCAGTCCGGAACCGTGCTGCTGCTACGCTCGCAGGTTCGAATCCTGCCTTGGGTGTAGATGTGTGTGATGTCTTTAGGTTAGTTAGATTTAAGTAGTTCTAAGTTCTAGCGGACTGGTGACTACAGATGTTAAGTCCCATAGTGCTTAGAGCCATTTGAACCATTTTGACTCACTTAGTTCAGACTAAGCCAGACAACCCAATAAAATTGTATTTCATTAAATTATATAATAAAGATTCTTTCCTCAGATTTGTTTTATTTTCTTAAAAAAAATTAATTAATATTTCTTGCTTGTTTTGGTACACAATACAAAAATTAGTAATGCGATCCACGGGGAAATCCAATTTGGCCCGCCCGCCCCCCCAAAAAAAAAAAAAAAAAAAAAAAAATTCAAGATCATCAGTTCCTAAGATTACACACTACTTAACCTAAATTATCCAGGGACAAACACACACATCCATGCCCGAGGGACACCTCTAACCCCCACCGGAAAGCTTGGCCACGCCTGCCATATGTATTTTCCTCTGTAACTTATAAAATAATAAGAAAAATGAATCTTGTTATATAGGTAAAAGTGTGACATGTTATTTTTCCTGTGGCATTCTGAACGTTAGATAGTTATATGAGGGGTTTTTACAGAGACAAGTTGTAAAATTTTAAACAGAACGTCAATTTTATCCAATAAGTAACTGCTGTTTTTAAATAAGCGGTGTACAAATAAATTTAATGCAAATTTCTGTTTTAATTAGGGAGCTAGTAACGTTAGAAGTTTTAGGGCTTCATGCAACATGTGGAACATAACTGGGTGTGACGGAATGTAATGTGGAATGACACAGAATACGGCCGTTAGTGCCTGTTAGATGTTTCCGAAGGAACTAACAAATTTCAGTCGCGAATAACGTGCAACCCGTGCGGACATATTAATGAGCCATGATAGCGGGACGGAACAACTGTTATGGAATTTCCCGAAGGTACGAGTGTGAAACAGTTACGCGAACAACACATTGACATATTCACTTTCACATGAGGAACTCGACAAATACAGTTCCGTGATAGCAGCATGAGGAATGTACTCAGTTAGAGACGAATTTCTACAGGCAGAACATTTGAAGAGCCATGTTTTTCCGAATGAGAAGACAAAGTCGAGAAAAGGAAGATTGGAAATATACAGATCACTCTTCGGAAGATTAAGTGTTGTGGTCGGCAATTATAAATGAGGAGACATTTGCTCATTTTCTTTTGAGTTTCACTTTAAACGTGTATTCTGTGTAATGAGAAGTAGGCAAAACTGGTAAGGATTGTCAGTAATAGTTTTTTCGCTTTCTCTTCTGCAAATAGTGTTTGAAAATCATTTTTCAAAAGAGACAGTCTTACATCAAGATGCAGAAACACGAAACTCAATGGCCAAAGAGCTAACGTCGATGAAGACAACTTGAGGAGGGGCTAAAGAATTGGGTGGTTGTCAAACCACAAATCCAGTGGCTTGCGACACTGTCCTATGTGTTTTGTCATTTTTTATCACTTGTTTCATCTCTAACAATAAGTAGTAAATGCGAAAAATACTAAGTTCATACTTGATTCTAGCCTACGTTAAATCGCTGTCCCCGTATATCTGGGTGCTTAAATCGGTTCAAAGTGTTCAGGAAGCCACCTCCAACCATACTACCCCGATAAATCACCGTGGTAATGAAAGCAGTCCTTAGACTGACAACAGTTTTTCCTTATTCAGCTTGATTATTTTTTTTTTTGCTCTACTGGTCTCCTGTATATGTTCACAACTAAGTCCTGGTCTGAATTACTAATTTGTGAAATGACTACTTAGGGATAAATAAGTGATTCAAATAGTTCTCTAAAACAAATTTTGCTCATTTTGGGACTGTAAATTAAAAGTATGCCTACGTTCAGTGATAAGTTTCGTTAACAGTAATACATATTTGAGTTTGCATAGTCATTACTTGGCTTGAATTTTCATCTGCTATACATTTCTTAAGTTAGCTTAGCATATAGTACAGTACTTATCATCGTATTCAGAATATATTGCAAACATACAGTTCATTTCAGACAATTCTTAATTTTGTGTGAGACTGCGAATATGTTGTGACTCGTATGAACTGTCAACTGCATAACTCGCTTTCCACTAATTACATTTCGTATTTTAGTAGTTTTAATTTAATCTGAATTAATGACAAAATAATTTCCACTGGACACGCATCTCTGACTTTTCTAAGGGAAACGATGTTTTACATATTTAGATACTTGACACAGCTGAGCACTCGAGGGCTTTCTAAGTAGTGTAAATCAGTATCAGTAAATTCAGTTAGCTAGAAAACGAACTGGAAACCGTATTAGTTATTTTGTTCACATCTCATAAACTAATTATTAATTGAACGTTTTGATTGTTCAGTTGTTATTATTATCTACTGCCTGGTTTAATTACTACAATAATACAATTAAAACTACTACTAATAACTGGGACGCTGCGTGCTACGATTTGGTTGTGTAGCTCGACAGATGAATATTATAACAGTTCGCAAATTCCTGCATATCTAACGGACGGAAAGCTATCGGTAACAGTGAAATACTCACTGTTTTATAAAATAGGCAGTGAATGTCACTTATAAATGATTTTTGTATTTGTAGCGATCGGTCGACTCAGGTATTCACACCATGTTATTTGGAACACTGTGTAGTTAGCAACTGCGTCACTGAACTGCAGAATATAGATTCCTTTTCTTGTACTTTCTTTGGATAACTGTGAAGTAAATAAATGTAGTTCGGAGAATCACGGGAGACAGTCACAGACTTGTTTTAAGGAATGATGCCTATGCGTCATAAAAGTGCGAACTTGTATATTTTCGTGAGCGGTGGGCTCCCATGCAGCGTAAACACTATCTGGAGGAGTGGCAGTGCGGGGATTGGAGAGTTGGGGGATGGGAAAATTGGAAATACACATGTAATATTATTTGTCAGCTTAGCAGAACCTCCCCTAATTTCCTGCATTAGGTTAGAAAGGAGCTACAAAGGAAGATTCACGCCATTATGGCGCAGTTAGTGGATGGCAATGGAGGATTAGACAGCCGTAAGGGGGGAAGGAGGCAGCATTGTATTTAGGAAATAGCAGCCGCATGTAGAACAAACGCATACAGATCATGTTCAGACATTTTCATCTTAAGGACTAAAACTAGAGGTCGTTGTAGCTACTTGTAAGGTACTCCTTCCTTTCAACCGCTATTTTATTTCTTTATTTTCCAGTCTTACTGTTCCATATCGCATCTGCATCTATCATGCAGCATTCAGTGACTAATGCGTTACTGCAGAACGCACACAGTCAGGAGTAAAGAGTCGAGTCCCGATGTTGAGTGAAGGAGTCGGTGGAGCACATGGCGTTTCCAGTAGAAGGTGGTGTGAGGCACTGTGGCTAGACAAGAGAACACCCGTTACGTCAGCATGGTGACATTAGGGCAAGCACAGTTATTTCGATGCGAAGCAAGTGATCTTGACTAACAAAAGTCGATTTTTCTAATACAGATATTACGAGAAGCCTACAGGTTACGGTGCCCGAAATCAGTCAAGGAAGTAAATGTACGAGGTACATTAACTGTGGCAATATTATCATTTTACGGTGTTTACTAAATAAATACACCGTAATAGAGTGTTTCTGAACATTATTCCGAATAATATAGCTTACCACTCTATCGCTTATAATCGCAGGAAGTATAATTCCACTTTACAGAGAACCCGACGGCGCCGATACTGGTTCTTCGAGGGACATGAACTTGGAGACTTTCTCAGCAAGACAGATAGAAACAATCCTACATGATGACTCATTAAGGACTTCCAAGGACGGATAGTCTTAATATCCGCAAAACTCGGACTTAAGAGCATGCGCAGTCATATGGTACGCCTCTTATACCATCCTCTACGGTCCCATTACCTAAACTGACACGTTTTTAGAGTTTTAACGCGAGTGAGGGGTTCTTGCACTTGGCTTGTCTTGCGATGAAATGGCCACATACGGATAAATTGCAGTGGTCATATTAGGCACCTTTCGAATGTGAAATGCGAGTGCAGTTGGATAACTTGCGATGAAACTAACTGCTATTTACTAATTTGTGTGAACAACAGGAAGTGCAGTTTCATAGCGCGTGCACCAAAAAGGAAGCGAAAACAAGAATAATTGTAAAAATGACTGAAATTTGTGACTTGCGGACAGTAATATTAAAACTATGGGAGTCGAGCAACGTAGAAAGTGTTTCGCCTGTCTTATACGGAGCGATAGTTCAGGTTGACATGCCAAAGTCGGAGTGGAACATGAACTGACAGAGAAAACATATGAGGATACTGAAAGGGTAATTCAGTACGTAAACAGAGATGAAAGTCAAATAGTCAAGCGCGATTGGGACGCGGCTGCAGGGGAAGGAGTAGAAGAAATGGTTAAGGGACAATATGGATTTGGTACTATAAATGAGAGAGGAGAAAGACTAACTGAGTTCTGTAATAAATTTTAGCAAATAATAGCTAGTAATCTGTTCAAGAATCACAAGAGCAGGAGGTACATTTGGAAAAGGCCGAGAGGAACGGGAAGGTTTCAGTTAGATTACATCCTACTTGGTCAGGCAGAGATTCCGAAATCTGACACTGGATTGTATGGCTTATCCAGAAGCGACTGCGATCACAGTTTAGTAGTCATGAAGATTAGGCTGAAGCTTAAGAGACTAGTAAGGAAGAATCAAACCTTAAAGAAGTGGGATATGGAAGCACTAAGGAATGGAGATGTTTGTTTGAAGTTCTCCAAGGCTGGAGGTACTGCAGTAAGGAGTAGTTCACTAGGCAGTTCAGTTGAAGAGGAATGGATATGTCTAAATCACTGAAGCGGGAAATAAAAACATACGTACAAAGAAGTTAACTGTTAATAAACCTCGGGAAACAGAAGAAATACTTCTGTTGATCGATGAAAGAAGAAAGTACAAATATTTTGAGGGAAGTTTAGGAATACAAAAATTTAGCTCACTTATGAATGAAATAAACAGGAAGTGCAGGGAAGCTAAGGCTAAATGGCTGCATGAAAAATGTGAAGAAATCGAAAAGAAAGTGATTGTCGGAAGGACTGACTCAGCAAGGAGAAAAGTGAAAATAACCTTCAGGAAAATTATAAGCAAGGGTGGTAGCATTGAGAGTGCAGTGTGAACTCCACTGTTAAATGCAGAGGAGAGAGCTGATGGTTGGAAAGATTGTATTGCAGGCCTCTATGAAGTGGAAGATTTGTCTAATGGCGTGATGGAAGAAGAAACAAGAATTGGTATGGTAGAGGTAGTCGATCGATTATTAGAGTCAGATTTTAACAGAGCTTTGGGAGACTCAACATCGAGGAGGGCAGAATGGATAGATAATATTCGATCTGAATTTCTAAAATAATTTGGGAAAAATGGCAACAAATGTACCATACGCGTTGGTGCATAGAATGTATGAGTCCCGCAATATACTACATGACTTTAGGAAAAACATCATCCACACAATTCAGAAGATTGCAAGATTTGTCAAGTGCGAGAATTATCGCACAATCAGCTTAACAGCTCATGCATCTAGGTCACTGACAAGAACAATATACAGAAGAATGGAAAAGAAAATTGAGAATATGTTAGATGACTAACGGCTTGGGTTTAGAAAAGGTAAAGGCACCAGCGACGCATTTCTGATGTTGCAGTTGATAATGGAAGCAAGGATAAAGAAAAATCAAGACACGTTCATAGGATTTCTCGACGTCGAGATAGCGTTTGACTTTGTTAAATGACCCAAGATGTTCGAAATACTGAGAATAATAGTTATAAATTATAGGAAAAGACGGGTAATACACAATAAGTACAAGAGCCAACAGGTAAAAGACCAAGAGTGAAAGACCCAGATCGAATTGCTCGAATTAAAATGGGTGTCAATTATGGACGTAGCGTATCTCCACTATTGTGCAAAATATACATAGAAAAAACGGTGACGGAAATAAAAGAAAGTTTCAAGAGTGGAATGGAAAATCAAATCGAAAGGATATCAATTACAAGAGTCGCAGATGACAATGCTAAGCTCAGTGAAAGTGAAGAATAATTGCAGGATTTGCAGAATGGAATGAACAGTCTAATGAGTACAGAATAAGAAATGTGAGTAAATAAAAGAAAGATGAAAGTAATGAGAAGTAGCAGAAATGAGAACAGGGAGAAACAGAACATCAGGACTGCTTGTCACAAAGTACATGAAGTTAAGGAATTCTGCTATGTAGGCTGCAAAATAATCAATCACAGACAGATCACAGAGGACATCAAAGGCAGACTAGTACCTGCCAAAAGGACTTTCCTGGCCAAGTGAAGTCTACTAGTATCAAACATAGGCCTTAATTTGAGTAAGAAGTTTATGAGAATGTAAGTTTGGAGCACAGCATTGTATCTTAGTGAAACATGGATTGTGGGAAAACTGCAAAAGAACAGTATCGAAGCATTACAGATGTACTGCTACAGAAGAATGTTGAAAATTATGTAGACTGAGAAGGTAATGAACGAGGAGGTTCTCCACAGAATCGGTGAAGAAGGAAGGGAATATATGAAAGACATCGACAAGAAGAAGGGACACGATGGCAGGACACCTGTTAAGACATTTGGGAATACCTTCCATGGTGCTAGAGGTAGCTGTAGAGAGTAAAAGCCGTAGAGGAAGATAGAGGGTGGAATTCATCCTGCAGATAATTAACGACGTAGGTTGCAAGTGCTATTCTGAGATGAAGAGGTTAGCACAGGAGAGGAATTCGTGGCGGGCCGCCTCAAACCAGTCAGAAGACTGATGACCCAAAAGAAGCGGAAAATAAAATTCGTGTACAAGATTACGAACCTTCCACGAGTCAAACTTAAAAAACGATCAACGAGAAGACGTCGTTACAGAGAAAAAAAAAAGATAGTGACGTGGGGCGTGGCAAGGCAAACCGCGTAACCAGAGGAAGCAACGCGACGCGACGGAATCACGAGGGAAGAAGCTCAGCTCAGCGCAGCGGCAGAGAAGGAATGCGCTGGAGGCACGCAGGCTGAGGTCCGGATTTCGACGCACAATAATTGAAACTTACCTGAAGTAAATTTAAATTCAGCTCGATTAACATTGTTTAATATGAAGTAATGCTACTTACAAGCAGGCCCCTGTTTCCCTCTGGGCACGTGACCAGGGCCCCGCTATCGATAGGGGCCCCTAGTTCCTGCTAGATCACAAAACGATAACCGATATTTACTACCGAAAAACAAATTTATTTCGGAAAAATCTAACGATAATGATTGACTACAATACCTACTTGCTTATTAGCTTTTCGCAAATGCGCAGTTCTTCACGGAGAGAATAGGGACGTAAAACTACACGTGACCGACCGACTTAAGTAAACCGACTCGACGATCGGAAATTCCCCTGTATTTGCCTGCGGTGTTATAACGTTTGGTTTGTTTATAGTTGTTACTTACTCTGCTCTGGGGTATTCTTTGATTAAATCGTCGTTTGCCTGTTTTGTTTTAGACGGTCGGTGTGGCCGAGCGGTTCTAGGCGCATCAGTCTGGAACTGCGCGGCTCCTACGGTCGCCGGTTCAAATCCTGTATCGGGCATGGATGTGTGTGATGTCTTTAGATTACTTAGGTTTAAGTAGTTCTAAGTTCTAGGGGACTGATGACCTTAGATGTTGAGTTCAATACTGCTCAGAGCCATTTGAACCTGTTTTGTTTTGTTTAGCGACTATTTTCGGTGTAAAAATAATTACTAAATTATAGTATAAAATGTCTAAACGGTCAAAGCCGAGTGAATCTGCCAAAAGGAAAAAAACTATAAGTCAGAAGGAAGTAACTGAAAAGTTAACAAAACTAACAGCATATTTTATTACTACTGCTGGAGTAAATTCTGTAAGTAGCAATCAGATCATAAATCTTCCACATGTTGGGTCATGTCGATCACAAACTGCGGGAATATCTGAATGCTAGTCTTCTACACTAGTTTCAGATTTCTACCAATTTAGGAAAACAGATTGAATCAGAAAGCGACCGTCCCTATGACGAAAGTGCAACAACTTCGATGACTTCACCAACAGTGACAACTGTGTCAAATGAACAACAGTTTTCCAACCCAGAAGAAATATCACACGATCTCGCTGATTATTTTCATTAAACTTTTAAAGAAAGAAATCGCGAAATTTTGATTCATGCGGGACCTGTATATTTCCAAAATAAAGATTCTGACTTTTTCGAGCAAAATTTATTCGCAAATTAAAAAACAAATTAAGCGTCGAAAGAAAATGGTTGTTGTACTCGCCTTCCAAAACTCTGTATTTAGTTTTTCATGCTGATTGTTTAACCCTTCTGATGTAAATCTATGCTCTCCGAGTGGATGTAATGATTTGAAACACATTAATCATAATTTTAACACATGAAAATAGCTCAGAATGTAGGCAATGTATGATGACTTACCTGGCACGAGGGAAAGCGGTTGGTAGAATAGATATAGACCCACTATCTCAACATCCAAAAGAAGTGATTGCTGGAGAAATGTACTTAAACGGATTGTAGGTGTTGTAAATTTTTGGCATCGAGAGAACTTGCATTTCGAGATGACAATGAAATACTAGGATCTCCCAACAATGGAAATTATTTAGGATGTTTGGAATCATTAACTGAATTAGATCCGTTTCTTGCAGATCATTTAAAAAGTTTGTGAATCCTGAAAAAAGTAACTATGTATCAACGAATATCTGTAATTAGTTTATTGACGTAAAGAGAAAACAGATCCTGAAAAAATTATAAGTGAAGTTGAATTAGATTTTTTTCATTGGCATTGCCAGTACGCCCTATCTATCTCATGCTGACCAGCTAACTTTTGTAGTTCGATACGTAAAAGACCGTGCTCCTCTAGACAGGTTCCTGAAATATATACCTACTGAAGACCATAAATCTGAGTATTTAGCGGAAAGCATCATGCATGTTTTAGAAAATCGTGGAAGACCCGTAAAAGATTCCAGAGGACAAAGCCACGACAATGCTACAAATATGTCTACCAGAAAGAATCAAGGAGAGATGTGAATTTGCCACCTTTGTGCCATGTTCGGGACATTCACTAAACATCTAGGTTTCGAACCTGCTAGGTTTGTATAATAGGCAACGAAGTCTTTTGAAATGGTTCAGAAATGTTACAACTTTTTGTCGAGATCTACACACCGATGGAGTATATTGACAGAACGTTTAGGTTCAAAAAAAGTCAGCCCGAGCAGATGCAGTAAGCGCCTTGTGTGGTCATAAACAAATTATACAAACTTTTATGTCCATCGCAGAAGATACAGAACCGGCAAGAGAAACTAGAAACGAAACTCTTAGTCCGTCCAGAAAAATGGGAAAGCTAGAATTTATTATACTAACGGAAATTTGGAGCTTTATTTCGCAAGGAATTGACGAAACAAGTAAGAAACAATAACATTGCTTGTTGCATCTAATATGTTCGCTTCATTTGATGATATTGTCATTAACCTCAGGGATAAATCTGATGCCTTCGAATCGTCCGCCAAAGAAAGAAACACAGAATCTAATTACGAGGACCTATGTCAGAGAACAAAACATAGGAACTCACGAGTTTTTTTGGTGGCTCTGCACCGTCACTCCAATTCAATGGAAAGGAGAAATTCAAATCAGAAACCTTTCTTCTGATACCCTGAGTGTTCATCTAAAAGAGCCATTAAGTTCGTATGAGATTTAGTCAACGTTTTGGTTTATTTTTTTGCATAAAAAGTCTGAATTCCGAAGAGCTGAGACAAAATTGCAAAGAATTTACTGAAATTTATTATGAAGAATTGGAAACGGAATGTCTGCATTTAACATACTTGAAAGCTGTTCATAGTAAAAATAGGGGATCTAATAGTACGCAGGAAATATATCGCCTTTTGAAAGAAAACAAAATTGAACACACATTTCCAAATGTAGAAATCACTTTGAAAATCTTTTTAAGCTTCATGGTAACCAACTGCAGTGCGGAACACTCCTGCTCCAAATTGAAAAGAATAAAACGTGAATTAAGAAGCACAACGCTTCAGGAGAGATCAACAAGTTTATCGCTGATGTGCATAGAATATGATATGCTTGAAAATATATATTTTGAAGAAGCGATTAACGAGTTTGTTCATCTCAAATCTAGAAAGGTACCTCTTCAATCGACATAGATTTTTGAGCACTAACCTGTGAATCCTAAATTTTTGTGGATTATGTTGTATTATCTATTCATTTAAGGTGGATGTAAAGAAATAAAAATATATCTAGAACCTTGCTTATCTGCTTTCTTTGTATATTCTAACAAAATAGTACTCTGTCGAGGTCATAGGTGCCCCATTATCCTAATGTGTCCAGTGCCTCTAATACTTTAAAGACGGCCCTCCTTAGAAGCATTAGAGTTCAAATGATTCAAATGGTTCTGAGCACTATGGGACTTAACATCAGAGGTCATCAGTCCCCTATAACTTAGAACTACTTAAACCCAACAAACCTACAGACATCACACACATCCATGCTCGAGGCAGGATTCGAACCTGCGACCGTAGCAGTCGCGCGGTTCCGGACTGAAGAGCGTAGAACCGCTCGGCCACCGCGGCCGGCAGTAGAGTATGAGCGAAAAATTATGATGAGTGACGTAAGTGTAGAATCAATTATGGAGCGAGAGAATGGTCGTATGTTTCCGTTTGCAATATCTAAGGAAGTATTAGTAATTAAAATGAGAGATATTGTGGGAAAGGAGTAGTAGGAAATACCAGTTGTAGTTGATGGGTGCCAGGAGGTGCCGTATTAAAACTCGGCGAGAGCCTTTCAAATGATTTATTCGTTTCCACTACAGTGTTTCGTTGACCTCGGTCCGCGTCACAGGCCCCGCATTGCTGAGAAAGTACCCCCAGCGGCCTGTGCAACGCATCGCTGTATCGTGCCGGCCTTGTTCGCCAGCTGTAGAGTTCCGAATACGTCAGGATGGCTGCGCCAGCAGCCGACTCAGCGGCCACCGTTGACTCCGCGCGCTCCTCCGCCGGGAGCTGCAAGCCAGCTGGGCTTCTGTTCCTTCCTCGGCTGGCGTAGCTGGGAACGCGGTGGCAACGACCGCCCGCGCTCTCCAGTGTCCGAATCTGCGGCCCTCGCCTCGTAAGTCCCCGGCGTGTTTCGGGAGCCGAGACGACTGCGCGCGGTAGCGAGCTGAAGAGTGGCCCGCCCTCGCTGGCTGCTGACCCCGCGTCGACCTCAGAGGGTCGAACCAACGACCCCCTGTGGACTGGGACGCTGTCGCCCCTGTGGTGTCACCGCCAGACACCACACTTGCTAGCTAGTAGCCTTTAAATCGGCCGCGGTCCGGTAGTATACGTCGGACCCGAGCGTCGCCACTGTCAGTGATTGCAGACTTCTCGCCGCCACACGGCAGGTCTAGAGAGACTTACTAGCACTCGCCCCAGTTGTACAGCCGACTTTGCTAGCGATGCTACACTGACAAATACGCTCTCATTTGCCGAGACGATAGTTAGCATAGCCTTCAGCTACGTCATTTGCTACGACCTAGCAAGGTGCCATTACCAGTTTATATTGAGCATATTAATGTACCGTCAAGAGCGATGTACACCGATTATGGATTAAAGTTAAGTATTCCAGCAACAGCGTACCTTATTGCCTATATTAATTACATTTAACTGTTCCTGATCTCACGCCAGTCTGCGTGTAATTAAACGCGTGCATTTCGGCCTCCTCTAGCAACACGGTGTTGGTTCTTCTGCCAACACAGCAGCCCCATCGCCGTGTGTCGCCGGTAGTGTGACATGCCCCGCCGTCCAGGAGAGCTGCCACTCTTGAATTTCTCTCGTTAGAAAACAACACCTATTTATACTCGGCTTGTTCGCAGCTCGTGGTCGTGCGGTAGCATTCTCGCTTCCCGCGGCCGGGTTCCCGGGTTCGATTCCCGGCGGGGTCAGGGATTTTCTCACCCTCGTGATGACTGGGTGTTGTGTGATGTCCTTAGGTTAGTTAGGTTTACGTAGTTTCCTAGGGGACTGATGACCATAGATGTTAAGTCCCATAGCGCTCAGAGCCATTTGAACCATTTTTTTTATACTCGGCTTCGCGGCTCTGTTTCGCTAACAAATCCCTCCGAGTGGGCCTCTTCTTCCTATAGCTTGCGACATGCGAACCTCTGCGTTTACGCTTTTCAGCGGTTCGATGGCCCCTGTGGCCTCCATTCCACTTCATAACCGCTGGTCAGCGTAACTTACTGCAATCCAGCCCGCACCTGGCCGTAGCTTGTGCTCAGAATATCGCACAAAACTAACTTTCCGTATCCTAAACGGTGGTGCCGCTACACAGAAGATAATTTAAAGGCGACAGAGAGCATCAGGCAGTTGACAGCGAACGGACAACTACAGGAAGTGAAGCTATGAAAAATAAAAGCACAGAATTTAGAAAGCAAGGGATGTTTTCAGCTGTAATAAGTAAACAGGAAGAAACTAATAACAAAAGAGAAGAAACTGCTAGAAACACTAAGCAACAACAAGTTGAGACTGACCAAAGACTAGAAGTGACTAATAATAAAACAGAAGAAAGTGACTGAGTATTAAACGACAGCTAATCACAGTCAGCCAGGAAACTAACAAAAATCACAAATAAATTAGGGAAATACATCAGGGAGACTGAAAAATGTCTTAAAGCCGTAGACGAGAAAAAGGGAATGTGATAAAGAAACAGAGGGCAGTAGCTTATGATTTATCAGAATGAGTCACGACAGGAATAAGCTGCAGTAAATCAGAACAGGTGTATAAACGAAATGCAACAGAATATTAAAACTTCGGAAAATATCAGTACATTGACTGAAAAATGTGATGTGTCCGCCTCTAATATAAATAAAAATGTCCATGAAACTGGGTCATCTTTGCTGTGTACAATCTCGTACACAATGGCAAGGAGAGGTGGGCTATAGAGTGTTTTTGAAGCCATTGTTGTAGGAAAGATGGACAGGAGCAGGAACGATTAGTTATCAAGTAATTCAGCAAACAAAAGATTTACTTAACTTGTATTTCTCCAAATGTACCAAGACTCTTTACAGATGAGGCAACAAGGAAAGAATCCAGCTACCACAATGCCAACAAGGATATGGCTCCCTGAACTAAAGCACTAACGATGGATATGGAGACGCGACCAGATGATATCTGCACAGCATCAAGTGGCTCCGAGTGCAAGTGGGGCAAGCGGCTGCCACCGGCCATCCAGTATTGTGGTGGCAAAGGTGTGGCTCAACGGGCATGCCCCATTGTGTCCGCCAGATCCTGCACGACCGCTCTCGGCGTCAGACCGGAACGTGTAATTCCACTGTTATGACACCTTTGGTGTCGTATTGATATGTCATAGCACGTCCCTCCCCCCTCCCCCAAACCTCTTCACAGTCGTCATGTAGTGTAGATGTATAGCGAATACAGGAGGGACTGATGGATATAGGTAGCAGTGAGGAAACAGGAGCCCAAACTGAAGCTGATGCCAAGCTCCCACTTGCTCCCTGACCTACAGCCTAAGCCTAAGCAGGATCACCAGCTGAAATCCGGGCGCGCAAATGCATCCAGAGGTGGAGCGGCAAATGAAAACGGAGGCATTTCGACGAGTGCAGAGGAACACAAGGCGGCACATGGGACAGCCTCTGGGAGAGGGCCAACCCCCAGGGTGTTGAGACAGCGACGACCACGAAAGGGAGTCGACTTCCATTGGGTTCGGTATCAGGGTTGACGGCACGGGGTCTGCGGGAGCTGAATGCAGCGAGGGCTGCTGCGTCCAGACAGGCATGAGACCTGAAAGCACAAAGTATGAGGCTGGATCATGCAATTCACATGGACGGATTTGATTCTGGTGAGTCTTAGCTATCCTCTGCGTCCCTGCAGGAGAAGCACAGAGCGTCCAACACAATGGCACCTCACTCACTGTACCTCCATCCGCCATACAAAACACCGAATTCTTAGAGTGATACTTTGCCTCCTTGTGCATGGTGGACGCTGCCCGCCGGGAGGAGGCGGGGGGGGGGGGGAGGCTGCAGCAGCTGAAGCAAGGTGCGGTGGCGCCTTCCACGGAAAAAATTCTGCCAGCGATGGTTGCTGGCATGGCTGGGAGCAGTAAGAGGAGAAGTATAACAACAGAGCTTGATTCCAGGCATGGGAGGCACGAAGTCTGTCCATCTGTTGCTTAAATATTCGTACAAAGCATTCAGCTTCGCCGTCTGATTGCAGGTGGCACGGTGCAGTCGTAGTGTGCCTTATGCCGGAGGCAGTGCAGAACTGTTCATAGTCGGCGGCAACAAATTGAGCTCCGTTGTCAGTTACAATAACTCGAGGCAATTCCTCGAGACGAAAAACCAACTGCAAGAAGTGGATTGTCGAATGAATCATAACACAGTGCATAGGAACCACGAAACGAAAGTTTTGGAAGCGTCAACGACGACGAACTTTTGCAGTCAGCTGCTCCAGAAAATGCTGAAATATGGCTGGTGGGGAAGCATTTCCAAATGGAAATCTCGAAAATTTGAAGAGACCAACATGAATATTAGTGTCAAAGACTTGCTGCGACTGCTCATCTGCAGTGATCTGCAAGTTAAGTCTCTCACAATTCAGTTGTGGAAAAGTAACAACTAGCACCCAATTTATTCATCAGTTGTTCCTGGTGTGGTAAGAGATAACTGTCAATGAATGTGCGACGATTTACAGTTTTCTTAAAATTCGTGCGCAACCGGAGTCCGCCTGACGGTTTTTTTAGAATAACAAGAGAGGATGCTCACTGATAGGCAACAGTGGGTGCTACGAGCCGTTTTCTTGCGAAGCAGTAAGTTCCTGAGCCACCAGGACAGGACAAGCTCTAGCGAAACGTGGCTGTGCATTATTCTTCATTGTGACAAGGGCAAAATCATTGGCTTTGCCTAAACCCTCAGAAAACAAATCCTGAAATTCTGCGTACATCTTAGCTACACTTTCCCTGGGATCAAAGAAACAAACAGAAATCACATGCTTAATCCAAGCAAACCAAAAGAGTCTAGACCAAAAATATTAGTACTGTCTCCCAAGGTAACCACTGTAACATTTGCAGGCAGGCTGTAAGTACCTAATACAGGAATTTCTTGTCTGTTATACACCGCCAGCGTATGGCACGGTGTGGACAACTTAGGTTTGCTAAGCAATTTTGGAACACACGCTACACGCTTTTTGTGACTTAGATTTGCGTGAAGGAGTAACGGGAGGAGGTGGCTTACGTTTCTGTAAGCAGACAGACTATACATGTCCCCGTTTGCCACAAAAAAGCAAGTCGCTTCACGCAAGGGACAAGATCGGCGATTAAGGTCCATATTACAGCGAGGGCACACGTTGTTCCGGATGCGCAGTGTGTTGGCACAAGCGCTGTGGCTGTCTTTACTCGGCCGGACCGTTGTTTGTGAGCCGACTGCGTGGCTTTCTTGCGCGGCTATCTACGGAACAAACAGACGCTACCTCAAAACGGTCTGCAGCACTTTAACGGAATGCTAATAGCCTACAATTTTCAAAATCGTTGCAAGGAATGGGCCAGGTATTTAAGACTCTGTCCTCGAATTCCAGATTCGTCATAATTGTGCGTGATGACGTCACATATGATAGCATCACATATGATAGCATCAGTATAACATTTGCTAATGTCACATTTGCATCTACATTGTTCAGTAAGGCGTTGAAATTTAGTTACCCACCGACTGTACGTCTGTGCTTGTTGCCTACGCAACCTGAGAAATTCTTAACGGGCAGTTGCCACGTATAACCTGTCCTCATAACTCTTTGTAAGCGTCTGCTACAGGTCCTCATATTTTACCAAATCAAAGCGTGACGTAGGAAATAACTTAGCGGATAGCCGATAAACAGTCACTCTCGCTGAGGTCAAGGAATGGGAATGCTTGCCAGTATGTGATGTGCTGCCGTGTGCGCGTTGCACTGTGCGAGGTACTTTATCCAGTCCTCCCTCGTCTCGTGAAACTAACGAAACGGTGGTACATACGCAACTTGTTCAGGCAGTGGCAATGACACTGGGTCCGACAAATTGTGTGAAAGCATCTGCGCCATCATGTAGCGAGTCATCACTTCAAGCAGTTGCGCCATTTGTTTGAAACAGAAAAAAAAATTGAGTTAGATCAGCTGCAGGCGGTGCAGCGGACTATTGTGTCTGAGTAGCCATGTTTACTAATGTGAAAAATAAGAAGACAATAAAGCAGTAGACAAACAGCGAAAACCAAAAAGCAATGCAATGAAGCATAGGAAAAGCAAAAAAGGGGGGTGCAAATGCTGAAACCGCAGATCCCCGAATATAAACACCACAAGCAAGGCAAAGACTGGGTACCCAGAACAATGATAAACAGCAGCCAAAATGTTTCGGCGTAAAGTCAAGCGCCGGCACGCCAGTCGGGAACCACAGAGAAGAGATGGCTGTGAGAACAAGGCAGCCAATCACACACTGACCCACCTCTCTCCAGGACGACAACGTAACTGCAACAGCCCCTATGTGAAGAGGGCACAAGAGCCACGACCGACTGGTGACGACCCAGTTCAATAGCAGCTTCAAGATTAGTGAGTTCTATAGCAGCATCGACACAAGTTACTTCGCTTGTTATCTCTGTGTAAACCGAGCAAGGTGGCGCAGTGTTTAGCACACTGCACTCGCATTCGGGAGGACGACGGTTCAATCCCGCGTCCAGCCATCCTGATTTAGGTTTTCCGTGATTTCCCTAAATCGCTCTAGGCAAATGCCGGGATGGTTCCTTTGAAAGGGCACGGCCGACTTTCTTCCCCGTCCTTCCCTAATCCGATGAGACCGATAATCTCGCTGTTTGGTCTCTTCCCCCAAAAAAATCCAATCCAATCTCTGTGTTAGAGATTTCGACTCGTTTATGTTGAAGAACCTTGATTATTTTGTATGGCGCCGTGTGCTTGCGACACGTCTGTGTAATTATCAAAATTAAGTATTGTCATTTACTGTTTTGCAATAAAACTCATTAATACGATTTGTTTGAATGTTTACCTAGTGATCCGAGAAGGCAGCCTTGTTAGACTGGCAGCGTGGTTTGAGGCGCCATGTCACGGATAGCGCGGCTCCACCCGCAGGAGGAGGTTCGAGACCTCCCTCGGGCATGGGTGTGTGTTGTTATTACCATACGTTACTTTAAGTAGTGTATTAAGTGTAGGGACCGATGGCCTCAGCAGTCTGGTCCATTAGGAATTCACACACATTTGATCATTTGCTTCTTAGACATCCGATATTTGAGCACAAAGCTGGACATAATACAAAAAGACGACAGAGAAAGAGGAAAACCGATAGATGTGACTACCACACGTAAGCTACAACTCCTCTCCAGGTGTAGTGTATGATTTCAGACAGAACAGCAAGGAAAGATAGCTTACAGAGTGGTGCAGCCACGGTAGTTATAGGAAAGCTGGAGAAGAGCAGAAATGATTGATGAACAAGTAACAAAGCAAACAGAATATTTACTTACACTACTGACCATTAAAATTTGCTACACCAAGAAGAAAAAAAATGGTTCAAATGGTTCTCAGGACTATGCGACTTAACTTCTGAGGTCATCAGTCGCCTAGAACTTAGAACTAATGAAACCTAACTAACCTAAGGACATCACACACATCCATGCCCGAGGCAGGATTCGAACCTGCGACCGAACCGCACGGCCACTCCGGCCGGCACACCAAGAAGAAATGCAGATGATAAACGGGTATTCATTGGACAAATATACTAGAATTGACATGTCATTACATTTTCACGCAATTTGGGTGCATAGATCCTGAGAAATCAGTACCGAGAAAAACCACCTCGGGCCGTAATAACGGTCTTGATACGACTGGGCATTGAATCAAACACAGCTTGGATGGCGTGTACAGGTACAGCTGCCCATGCAGCTTCAACACGATACCACAGTTCATCAAGAGTAGTGACTGGCGTATTGTGAGGAGCCAGTTGCTCGGCCACCATGGACCACACGTTTTCAGTTGGTGAGAGACCTGGGGAATGTGCTAGCCAGGGTAGCAGTCGAACGTTTTCTGTACCCAGAAAGGGTCATACAGGACCTGCAACATGGGGTCTTGCATTACCCTGCTGAAATGTAGGGTTTCGCAGGGATCGAATGAAGGGTAAAGCTACGCGTCGTAACACATCTGAAATGTAACGTCCACTGTTCAAAGTGCCGTCAATGCGAACAAGAGGGCCGGCCGGTGTGGCCGTGCGGTTCTAAGCGCGTCAGTTTGGAACCGCGTGACCGCTACGGTCGCAGGTTCGAATCCTGCCTCGGGCATGGATGTGTGTGATGTCCTTAGGTTAGTTAGGTTTAAGTAGTTCTAAGTTCTAGGGGACTGATGACCTCAGTAGTTAAGTCCCATAGTGCTCAGAGCCATTTGAACCATTTTCAACAAGAGGTGACCGAGACGTGTAACCAATGGCGCTCCATACCATCACGCCGAGTGATACGCCAGTATGGCGATGACGAGTACACGCTTCCAATGTGCGTTCACCGCGATGTCGCCAAACACGGATGCGTCCATCATGATGCTATAAACAGAACCTCGATTCATCCCAAAAAATTACGTTTTGCCATTCGTGCACCCAGGTTCGTCGTTGAGTACACCATCGCAGGCGCTCCTATCTGTGATGCAGCGTCAAGTGTAACCGCAGTCATGGTGTCCGAGCTGATAGTCCATGCTACTGCAAACGTCGTCGAACTGTTCGTGCAGATGGTTGTCGTCTTGCAAATGTCCCCATCTGTTGACTCAGGGATCGAGACGTGGCTGCACGATCCGTTACAGCCATGCGGATAAGATGTCTGTCATCTCGACTGGTAGTGATACGAGGCCGTTGGGATCCAGCAGGGCGTTCCGTATTACCCTCCTGAACCAACCGTTTTCATGTTATGCTAACAGTCATTGGATCTCGACCAACGCGAGCAGCAATGTCGCGATACGATAACTGCAATCGCGATAGGCTACAATCCGACCTTTATCAAAGTCGGAAACGTGATGGTATGCATTTCTCCTTCTTACACGAGGCATCACAACAACATTTCACCAGGCAACGCCGGTCAACTGCTGTTTGTGTATGAGAATTCGGTTGGAAATTTTCGCATGTCAGCACATTGTAGGTGTCGCCACCGGCGCCGAACTTGTGTGAATGCTCTGAAAAGCTAATCATTTTCATATCACAGCATCTTCTTCCTGTCTGTTAAATTTCGCGTCTGTAGCACATCATCTTCGTGGTGTAGCAATTTTAATGGCCAGTAGTGTATTTCTCCAAATTTACAAATACTTGTTACAGGTGTTGCAACAAGAAATACTGCCCAGGTATCACAATGTCCACAAGCAAAAATCTCTCTGTACTAAAGCACTAACGATGAAGATGGAGCCATAAGTAGGTGGCGTCTCAAAGCATCACGTAGCTAAGTAGCTCCTGGTGTGCGTGCACTGAGCACCTGCCACTGGCCGTCCTGTGTTGCGTCGGCAGAGGGCGCTCGAAGTACAGAGCCGATGGAGCTCTGGCCCCAGCGAGCGTGCTGGATTGGGTCCGCCAGACACTGCACAGCTGCTATCAGCGTCAAACGGAAACTTGCATTTCCGTTGCTATGACACCTGCATGGTGATGATATGTGATACCACATTCTTTGTCTAATAGAAACTAATACTAAGGAGATAACGGACAATGTAGTCAGTATTCAGCAGGGGTCAGTGATTTTACTAACAGAGCCACTGTAGGGAAGCAGCGTACTCACTCCATATAAAATTCATGTGCTTTCTATTATGTGCCAGCCTAGTCCGAGTGTAACCAGCTACGACGTCACGAATGTTGTGCAATACCTTTAAAGTAAAGTAAATAACCTGAAAAATTAATAACATGTCAGGAACGATGCTAAAATGATAATGTGTTAAGTTTCAGTTTGGTAACTTAAACAGTTTTCGAAATTTGGGCGTTTCACGTAAAAATCATCGGCGCAACAGGAAGGAGCTAGAAACTTCAAAATTCAAAATTTACATTCGGATTCGTTTTTCATTGTAATTTAATGGAAACAGCATGCTGGATCTCACAAAGTAATATTTTGGTAGAAATTCATAATTTTCTGTTTTTGTGTCCTAAAAGTTCGAAAGCAAGATAAATTACGTGAGTGATTAGATAAAGCTAGGATGTTTAGATTTAGGTAGAATGGAGATACGCTATAATAACAAAGATGTGAGAAGTTTCAAAAAGGTAGCTATAAAACTATAGCTGTAGCGTCTCTCCCAAGGGCAAGTTCAAATTTCATCTATTGTGTGCAGTACAACTAAAATAATTCTCTCGCTAAAAGTATTTAACCTAGCCACATCAGAATTTTATTATAGATACTTACCTGCGTGCTGATTGCACAGTTAAATCGAGAGTTTCATTAGCCTTCAGCGAATGAAGCAATTAATTATTTAGTAAATTGAAGTGGTGTTTTGCTAGCCCAGTGGCTAGTCAGTAAGGCAAATGTCGGCTGCGCCTTCGGCAGTCAGCACCTTGGCTATATAAATTAGAGCGTCCGAGCTAGAGTAAGGCCCCAGTTCTCTTCTAGATTCGTATCAGCGCGCACTCCGTGACGGAAGCCGCGTCGCGTTTGTGCAGTTGCCAGGAACAGCCTTCGATACCGTATTGTGTAACTCGGTATACACGTAACAATGAGTTCACATTGCCGCAAAAAGTTAATAATGGAATGAATCCAGTGATTTATTCGCAGTTTGCGTATGTCATATTTTCACGTGTCGCCGCAGGACAGACTTTCTACCATTACTAGTGTGGCGTTTGATGAGTATTAACATCACATTTTGGCGAACATTCACTTTGAACATTTACATCGATAATAATTATTGAACAGTTTCGTTATCTAGGGATAATAGGATCTACGCAATAGACTCTGAATACCTCTGATAGTACAATAGCTGATATGGGTAATCATTTGTCTGGAATTTGATGCTTTATCGTTTTCAGAATATAGTGAAAATTGTTATAGTAAACTGCATTTTCTATGAATCCCAGGCATCACCCTAAGTCCTCAGAGTAATGAACTTCAATAGTCAACAACTTTTTCTCCATCAGAGTGGGCACAGTGAACACTAATTACAGGCATAACGTTTTTGCTAATCACTTTCTGGTTATCAACATTGTAGTTAGAGAGCCTGTGTTGAGAACGACAACAACAATAGAAGATATAATAATTAAATTTTTCCATCCGTCGCCCCACAACACCACTCATATCTTCGTGAAAGGATAGAAGAAAAAATAATTTCAGAATTACGGAAACTTATTGCACTAAACAACAATACTGGAAATTTAAATATTAGAAAGCGTTATTGACTGGAGCACAGCGATCGGTATACAATGTTAAAAATCAATAAAAACAGTTCCGATTCGTTTTCATATTTTTTATTTGTTGGCAACCGGTTTCGGCCCTTTCCTTGGATCATCTTCAGGATTACACTGCCATTATGGCTGCTGGAGGCGGCAGACGGTACGAGATCCGTAGAAGTACAGTTGTAACATTGATGGTCTGAGCGAAGGGCTGAAACTGGTTGCTAACAAATAAATTTGAAACGTGGTCGAGACAGTTTTTATTGTTTTTGATGGTGGAAATGCTAATAAAGAAATGCAATATGTAAAAAATACTCTGAAGCACCAAAGGAACTGATATAGGCGCGCGTATAAAAATACAGGTAGAAAACGGCGCTGCGGTCGGCAACGCCTAAGACAACAAGTGTCTGGCGCAGTTGTTAGATGGGTCACTGATGCTACAATGGCATGTTACCAAGATTTACGTAAGTTTGAACGTGGTGTTATAGTCGGCGCACGAGCAATGGAACACAGCATCTCCGATGCACCGATGAAGTGGGGATTTTCCTGTACGACCATGTCACGAATGTACCGTGAATACCAGGAATCCGGTATAACATCAAACCTCCGACATCGCTGTGGCCGGTTAAAGAAGATCCTGCAAGGACTGGGCCAGCGACAACTGAAGAGAACCGTTCAACGTGAGAGAAGTGCAACCCTTTCGCAAGTTGCTGCAGATTTCAGTGCTGGGCCATCAACAAGTGTCAGCGTCCGAACCATTCACCGAAACATCATCGATATGGTCTTTCGGAGCCCAAGGACCAGTCGTGTACCGTTGCTGACTGCACGACACAAGGCTTTACACCTCGCCTGCGCCAGTCAACACCGACATCCTACTGTTGATGACTGGAAACATGTTGTCTGATCGGACAAGTGTCATTTCACATTCCGTCGAGTGGATGGACGTGTACCGGTACAGAGACAATCTTATGAATCCATGGGTCGTGCATGTCAGCAAGTGACTGTTCAAGCTGGTGGAGGCCCTGTAATGGCGTGGGGCGTGTAGAGTTGGAGTGACATTGGACCCTCGGTATGTCTAGATACGATTCTAACAGTGAAATTTAAGTAAGCATTCTGTCTGATCACCTGCATCCATTCATGTCCATCGACCATTCCGACGGACTTTGGCAATTATAGCAGGACAATCCGACACCCCACACGTCCAGAAATGCTCCAGGAACACTCTACTGAGTTTAAACACTTTCACTGGCCTCTAAACTCAACAGACATGAATATTATTGAGCAAATCTGGGATGCCTTGCAATGTGCTGTTCGGAAGAGATCTCCACCCTCTCACACTCTTACGGATTTATCGACAGCCCTGCAGGATTTATGGTGTCAGTTTCCTCCAGCACTACTTAAGACATTAGCCGAGTCCACTTCTTGTTGCGGCACGTCTGCGTCCTTACGGGGACCCTACACGATATTAGGCCGCTGTACCAGTTTCTTCTGCTCCTCAGTGTAGTGACTTTCTGCAGTTTGCTACTAAGGATAATCGTAGATAACCATAGGTGGAATGATAGAAGGGTTGAAGGCCACTTATTGAAAATAGGTAGATTACACAAGACGATCACTAAGAGAAATATATGCCATATTGGGAATCATAAAAAGAAACCTGGGAATGTTGTGAAAGCTTCATGTTAAGTGGTTACTTCGCGAAAGAAACCAAATAAAGGTGATGCTTAGGAAGGCGTAAGGTGGAAATCAAAGTCGAATGGGAAAGAAAACATTAATAAGGTAGGTAATGTTCCCAGAAATGAAACTGAAAGATACGGTAATGGTTTTCCCAGGAAACGAATAGGTGGAAAACGACGGGGCTCACGTTTTCGTGGCAGTAAACAAAATAATGATTGTGACAGAGAAAACACTGACAAAAAGGTACATTTTGATGATAGTAGTCAAAATGACGATTTTGACAGCGAGAACCCTGGAATAAGCTCAAATTTCATAATAACAGACGACAAAATAATAATACAAATGTGGATGAGAGTAAAGCGTCAAGAAATTGGAATAAAGAGAATTATCAGTTGAGTGTGATGTTCGAAATTGGCAGTATTCAAACAGTAGCGATCGTTGTGATAGCCAGCAAGTTAAGTATGTAGGAAAGTGATAATCGATGCTATGTAGCGATCATCAGTGTATGCTTTCAACACGAATCCAGTAAAGATAAATTTAAAGCGGGAAAATAAATTGATAGTCAGAACTTCATTGTTACCAGCAAACTGTAAAAGGATAATTGACGTAATGGACATTAAAAGAATTAACAAAATTGAAAAACGAACAGTAAAGAATTTGATTTTGAAGTACCTAAATGTACACTGGGCAAAAAAATAAGAGGATCAGTTGAGATATCTAGCTTCTGAAGTATTGTCATCGGCAAAATGATCTAAAATGGTTCGACGTCTTTCTATCAGTTCTATGGAGAGGAGACAACAACATTACGGTCGCCGAGATAGTGGTAATAACGGAAAGTTGCTGCAGAGGGGGTTGCTGTTGACTTGTGTTTACTCTACCAAACGAATTGCACGAGCAGTTGGGTTCAGATAGTGTAGTGAGCAGGTAGTGCAATGTAACAACAACGTGACTTACCGGAAGCTTTGAAATGGAGAGCCATAGTACGGTTGGAACCGGAACTGACACAGAGGGAGGTGGCCGTAGCTACTTGAGTGTCCCAAAGTGTAATTTACAGGATCTGGATGCGATTTCAGACAACAGGATCCGTTAAAAGAAGGCAAGGCCAAGCTCGTCCTAGGGTAATATCGGCAAGAGATGACCGTTGTCTCAGGTTAAGAGCCAGTCGAGACAGGAGGCTGAATGCAACTCAGCTGCTACGTACCCTCCAGACAGTAACAGGACGCGCATTATAAACACAAACAGTCCGAAATCGGCTTCGCGAATATGGCCTCAACGCAAGGAGGCCTATGATGTCCCATTAAAACTACGTCATCGTTTAGTCTCCAGAAACTGGCTGGAGGAACATCAGGACTGAGTCATAAAGCATGGCACTGGGTGCTGTTCACAGATGAGTCAGGGTTTTGTGTTCAGCCGGACAATCGTCGTTCCCTCATCCGGAGAGAACGTGGAACTCGGAACAATCCTGCTTATGTGCAGGAAACATCACCGTATCATGGTGGTGGATGGATAGTGTGAGCAGGAGTCAGTACTGGCAGACGTACGGACCTCTGTACCGTTCAGAATGGCGCTTTGACTGCTCAGAGGAATAGCGACGAGATCCTTCGAACTTTTGTTCAAATGGTTCAAATGGCTCTGAGCCGTGTGGGACTTAACATCTTGGGTCATCAGTCCCCTAGAACTTAGAACTACATAAACGTAACCAACCTAAGGACATCACACACATTCATGCCCAAGGCAGGATTCGAACCTGCGACCTTTCGTTGTGCGCTAGGCTGCTACCATAGGAGATGGGTTCCTTCTGGTGGACGATAACGCTTGTCCCCACAGAGCTGCACTGGTGGACAACATGCTTGAAGCTGAGGGAAATGAATGAAAGGAGAGGCCAGCTTGTTCACCGGACGTAAACCCGATTGACCATGTATGGGATGCCTTTGGCAGACGGATTGCAGCCAGACCTGCACCTCCCACGAAAGTTGGAGAGCTGGATGTTGCACTCATGGAAGAATGGACAAATATCCCTCAAGAGTTAATTGATAACCTCATACTGTCCATGCTACGCAAGTGTGGAACTGTACTGGCTGTGCGAGGTGATCAGACACCATATTAGAGGGCAACGAGAATGACTGTTACACTATTATGGTAGCCCCATTTTGCGTCGCTCTGCGTAAACGCCATGTATACCACAAATAAAGGGTCGAGACAGCAAAATAACGTACTTTATCACACATAAAATACAATTGCAACCGATATCTGAATAAAATACGTTACCATATTGCTATTGTGTATGATATCTCGCCTGATACCATAATTGTTTTGAGCGGTGTATTTCCAAATGCCAGATACGTGATAGAGAATCATGGTATAGGTAAGTTATGTTACTGACGAATAAAAGCAATCTATGAAGATGTAAAATCAACGTTACAGAATTTGTTTTCAAGGAAACAAAACTTATTTTCGAAGTGCACAAGATTAAGGGAAAACGACGAGAAATCATTCAACATGAAGCACAAATTAAAGATATATGAATGGAGTTTTTAAGAGAAGTACTTCGTAAGTAGGGTGTATAGCCAAAATCTGGTAGAAGTGGCATATCCTGAATCCAAAGCAGTAAGAGGCTGTAACATTCTGCGTGGTGTCTGTTTGTTCAATATCGTGTCTCCCTACCACTTTCACGCAACGACGCTCTGAACGTGCTTTTTAGGGAATTGACTAGTTTGAACCTGGGACCTGTTGCTGGTAAGCAGACGCCAGACCACACATGACATGTAGAATTCAGAAGAGTTCAGTGAGACTACCGATGATATAACCAAATACTTAATGATTTCAGTGTCAGCTCAGCTGCACTCCCTGTAAAAGAATCTTAATACTAACTAAATTTAGTGGAAGGGGTTTAAGGTTTTCCTATTTTTAGTTAGCTGGTAAAATAACGTCGAAAAGGCAGTTAAGTTTACCATTGGAAATTTTATTCTACTCACAAAACATTGTTTATAAATTGCACTATCGATAAAAGGAAATGTTTTAATACAGGATGATAAAAACCAACTGTGTTCAACAAAAATATGAACGAATATTCCCTGAGTGGGTTTCCAAGTTCTACAATGGATCGAAGAATGACCTATGCCGTATCACATCTATAATCTAGGTTTAAATTAAGTTTCACAAGAGAGAAAACTATCAAAATTGTCTACATTGACCCTCAATTATCCTTAATTACTTATCTAACTTGTCGTGAATTACAGTGGCTGATGTGGCTTCTCAATATCTATATAACAGAAAAATCATCACGATTCAGATTTTTACTTCAAGTGGGAAATGTGAACACCATGAGCTTTAACTGACGATCGACACTAGTATTACGCAAAAAGGGGGTGTAACAGATGAGACTTCTGCAGTTCTGAGTGAAGCTTTATGCGCTGTTATGTGGCATCGCGTGCGTTCATTACCTTGTCGGTGTTCGTCAGGGGGCGGCAGGCAACACAGCTCCGCTCACCTTGCCGTCTTGGAAGCAACTCTCTCTAACTTCTCCTTACTACAATTTACCGAAGCTGGTTTAAAAAAAAAAACTATCTGGCTGTGTTTTCATCTGACCAATCAGGGTCTCAATGTTAACCTTAAGCTCCGCCTACCAAAAATTCTGTCTAGCCAATGAGAAGCGTTATACTTTTCGTGGTGGGGCAATGTTTTTAAAGTTTGCAACGTAACACAGACGCGATAAGGTCTCACGCTAAAACGGTCAGCTGGTGTGGTCCTTTTTGTGTTATCGTAAGATCTATACTGTTCTTCTGGAGGGCTCTATCTTTTAACATGTTCTGGGGGGGGGGGGGGGGTCTTCCTGATGTAACAGAGACGCGAAAAAGTCTCACGCTAAAACTTGCAGCTGGGGTGGTCCTAGTGGTTAGCTGGTGACATGGGTGTCTGTCCCTTATTGTAGGGCCTTCTAACCTATACACGGTTCTGCTCTCGGCTCCTGTTCTCGTTTCTCCCCTCGGAACTGCATCTGTCTCATGGTGGGAAGGCATGACATGCATTTAGGCATTCTTTTGTTAGTCTGTGGTATTCCATTTGCTCACTCGTTACTCGTATTACTTTGGTTATTTTAATGTCACGATTTATTCGTAGCTATGTGACATACTACCGGATTTGCTTATCATGTCAGGGTGTTCATGGAAGGTGTTGGATTTGCCTGACACCTTACATATCACCACCCTTCGAACTTAATTTTTGTACTGAAGTTAGGCAATGATTGAATCGTTGTCTAAGCCAGTCAAAAATTATTCCGTTATCTAAATTTTGTTGCCTACTGTTCAGCCACGTTATTCTGTTCTATGCTAGTTTGTATTACTAATTTATATTTTTATATTCTTCCATATAATTATCAAAAATGACAAGAGAAGAATATTTTTAAGCTATTATTAATTTTTAATTATTTTCTTTCTTTATTTAATTGTGAAATTTGTTTTTTAAGAGGTTTGTTATCGAAAGTGAGGAGTCTTTCACATCGATTTTCTTAGAAATATTGTTTTTATAGATGTAGTAATTAAGTAAAATCTATTCGTAACACATTTTCTAAATATCATGTACAAGTAAAATTGTTTTGTTTCTAGACTCATTTCAACATTATTACACTAAAAAATAAGAATTATTTCCAAGAATTTCTCTGACAAAGAAATATATATACACAAGTTTTGAGATATTATCCTAACAAATGGTACAAATGTTAAAAGAAAAGGGAAAACATCCAGCAAGATAATTTTTTATTCTTTGTTTTTATAAGGAGAAAATAAGTAAAATACAGTTATTCTTTTATTTTTATGAGGAGAAAATAAGTAGCATATAGTTTTAGTGTTTATTATGCCTTACTTTTGTTCTTTATATACTGTCCATTTCAGAACTAATGACTTATTTTTATCGATAGTCTATTTTTTTACTTAAGTCCATAGTCAATGACTGTTATTTTGTAGTTTATTAGCTGTCTGGTGTGCTTAACTTATTTAGTTTTTCACACTTTTCTTTTGCACAATTCCTATATCACATAATTTGATTTCACACATTCACACAATCCTATGAATGTTTAAGCATGAGGTTGGCGAATGTTTTTGCACAAAGGTGGTGGACTTGAGCAAGATGGATGTGGGCAAGGTTTTGATGTACAGCTTTGTTCGTCGTTCCTTGTTGGCTTTGCAAGTGTGTGTTGCTGTTGTGGAGGTCCCATAATGGAATGGAGCTGTGAGTGCAGAATCTCATGCTTTACTGGGTTTGTATGCGTGAAAGTCATCGTTATGTGTAGCTGAAAGCGGTAGTTTTTCGTTGTAGTACTTCGCAGATGACTAGTTTACAATAGGATAGGGATTTGGGAATGTATGTCGTCTATTCTTCACCCATCTTCTTTCTTGGTCTCAATCTTGCGAATCTTCAACTTCTGTTCTTCTTGCTTTTTCACTGCTTCTTACTTGCTTCTTGGTTCTTCTCTGGGCAGGATATGGAAATATTTATTGATAACTAGTTGCTTTGAAGTTCTCCTCTTAGTCACAGTTGGATAAATTGTTTGGGCGTGTCATTTTTACTTTGTGGAAGTTTCTTCAGTTTCGTGCATCAACATGCTGTTTAATAGCAGCAGTGTGACTTTTACACATATTTTTTTGCCAGTGTTGGCTTGCCCAAGCGGTCTTCTCGTCGGGCCGTTTTTTGCTCACCCCACTGAGTGGGTCCGTTCCGGGGTTTACGGGCCACGAAAGTCTGGTGTTTCCTTGTCAGTCCCTGCACCGGTCCCTTCTGGCGTTCGGTGTCCTGTCGTGTCTCTGCAGGGTTCCGCCACTGTGTGGTTCTGTGTCCTGTCCCAGCAGGGTTCCACTTAGTGGGCAGATTTACGGCCCACTTCCGATACAAGGGCCTTCTGTTGGTCTCGCTGCCCTTTCCTTTCTCTCGACGCTTCTGCCTTGTAGGAATTGTGTCTTGCTAATTACGTCCATTTCTTTTTGATACTTCTTGCATAGCAACTTGTGGGGCATTGACTCTGGTCTTTGTTGGAGTTTTTACAATGGTTCTTACAAAAAGTCTTACTTATGATCATCTAACATATATCTAGTACCTACATTGTTTTATGCCTTCTTAAAAAGCTTTACAAATTTTGGCACCCTTTCCATGTTACAATTCTAAGATACTTTTATTTTTGTGTAGTGTCATCGTGTATAGCATTTTAGTATTTCATGCTATACTTTATCCCTTCACCTTAATCTATGGTACTAGTGGTGTTATTTTTGTTTTTGTTTTTATTGAAACTACTTTCTTTCTCCCACCTTCCTCTGTCTTCTTTCTTCTTTCTCCCGACAATCTTATCTGCAACATAATCTTGAAATATTGTGCTCATTAATTACCAGTAATTAAATTTATCTTCAAATTTGTACTGAAAGTGTTTAATACTGCCAGTCTTAGGTAAAAATAC
The DNA here is from genome assembly GCF_023864345.2 of Schistocerca serialis cubense. Classification (NCBI taxonomy): domain Eukaryota; kingdom Metazoa; phylum Arthropoda; class Insecta; order Orthoptera; family Acrididae; genus Schistocerca; species Schistocerca serialis. The sequence goes on along the minus strand of NC_064642.1, from coordinate 769,248,555 downwards.
CTCTGCTTTATCTCGTAAAATACCCTCTAATTCTCTTTTACTGTGTTCCGAAATACCTTGAACTTCTTGCAATTTTTCGTCGATTTCTTTATGGACTTCTAACATGAGTTGAGGCGATTCCCCCTTTTGTGCATACCATTCTAATTCTTCATCCTCTTTATCTCACGTCATTCTTAATTGTTTGTTTATAACTGGTATTTGTTCTAATTTTAGCTTTTGCTCAAAGAGAAGTGTGACATTCCCGAATGTTACGCTACCTTTCCCTATATCTATTATCGCTCGTCTCTCATTTAAAAAATCTGCACCTATAATCAAATCTACAGTTTGTTTAGGTATAATCACGAAGTTGGCTTCGATCTTTTGACCTTGACAAGAAAGAGTTAACCTTGTTTGTCTCATAACATTACTAATAGGACCTCTTACTTTAATCTTACGTGTTTTCAGTACTGGAAATTCCTCATTGGCATTACACTGCATGAATAAATTTTCTGAGATCGCAGTCAGTTCACTTCCGCTATCAATTACAATATTGACTGGGATATGCTCTACCATGGCCTTCACAATTGGTTGAATTTGAAAGGGTTGGTTCTGTTTTTCTTCTTCTTGCATCAACGAATTCCTCCACTGAATCATACATGAGTCTTTTTAGGAATTTCCCTTGTGAATTCGGACTTTCTGTAGGATAAGCTTCGACTGCTACTTCTCTCTCTTTTACTTCCTCTTCTCTATTTCTTCCTTCATTTACGCTTTCTTCAACATCCTCTACTTCTTCCTCATCCTCGTCTATCTTCTCCTTCTTCGTTGCTACTTCCACATAATCGCATCTAAATGCTCTAATTATCGCCTCGTAACTTCCTTCATTATATACGTTGGGTTGTATGCCCACTCATAACTTATTTTCAACTTCTGTGGACTGCGCATTATCCTCATTGAATTCGCTTTCCCTGGTTTCCATCTCAAATAGCTCTGCAATACTCATTACTTCGTCCTTTCCTCCTACATTCGTTGTGCATGCCTCTAGTAATTCAGCTTCCTCGTCAGTATCCTCCCAATTAATTTCGTCCCAACACGATATTGTTATTTTCTTGTCTTCGTTTTAATCTGGTCCTTGCGGATTTGTTTCTTCCTTCTTCTCTTCTCGTGATAAGGTATTTACTTCTCTGTTCAAGTTTCTGCAATTGTCCTGGGTCGGTGTGTCATTCTCTTTGGCATGGGCGCTTAGCTGTCAATTCGAGCTTTTATCGGGGTTTGGTGGTCTTACCTCCACCTCTTCTATCTGTATTCTCTTTTCTTGTTCAGCTTGTTGATAGTGGTTTCTTTGTTGATAATTTGTTGGTCTATTGGTTCTCCAGTACCCGTTCTGGTTGTCGTTATTCCTTCTGTAATAGTTGTTGCCGTTCCTGGGTGAATTATAGTTATTGCCATATTCTCTTCTAAATCCATAAGTGGTTCTTTGTTGAAATCTATTGTCGTTTTTTGGTGCGAAGTTATCACATGGTTCGTAATTATTGTTTCTTTGTACTGTGCCTTGTGGATTCCACTGCTTTTGCTTTCGTTTTCACGTCCGCTTCGTCTTTTTCTTGCGTCATCTTCCGAAAATATGAACTCTAGTTCCCTTAGAATACCTTTAAATGCTTCGACGTCATTGCCTCCGCGACCTACTAATGATTGCTGGTTTTTCAATGGTAGCTACATCGCGCATAATTTAATCAACTCTCCTTCACTGTATGGTACATCTAAGCATTGAATTTTCTTTGCCATTAATTCGAAAAATTTCACAGGACTCTTCTCTCCTGAATTTTCAGAATATGGATTCTGTAACAATTCGTACTTTACTCTGTTCTGTGCTTCGCTGGATCAATATCGTGAGAGAAACTTCTCTCTGAAATCTTCGTACGCTCGGCATGTCGCTGCAACGTTCTGCATGGTTTCTGCGACTGTTCCTGACATGTGTGCACATATAAAGTCTAACTTGTGTGCTAGCGTCCAGTGTTCTGGTAATCCTAGTCGGAATTGATCAATAAAAGTTCGTGGATGTAATGAGTTTCCTTCTCGAAAGTGTTGAAATTTTCTGACTGTGAGGATATGATCGTTGTCGTACTTCGTCATAGTTCCATATGAAATTCGCGATTCTTCGCCACTTTTGTTCCTGATCTTTTCTCGCGTCATTCTTTCCGGTTGTGGTAAGTCCATTGGATATTGTCCACTGTAACTTTCACCTACCCTTGCGTAATATCGTTGGAGTGGTACGCAATAATTTTCTTCCATCGGTTGTGAACGTGTAGCTGAATGCATTGCACTGTACTCTTCGCGACCTGGCTTTCCATTGTCAGGTATTGGTTCGGTATCTTTTCTGGCTAACCTTGCTGCTTCGTTGCACGACCCAAACTGTCTTGAAACATACATTTGTGGTTCCGCATGTGTTTGTGATGACGTTTGTTCATCAAGAATTTCGAAACGTGTTTGTTGCTGTGCAGGCTGTCTGATTTCACGTATGTTACTCTCCGCCTGTGATTGGAATCGCAAATGCGTAATATCTCCGTTAATTGCTTGTTTTACCAGTGCTGTTACAGATACGGATGTGGTTGCAGACTCTGTGCTTGTTCGATCCTGTTCACTACGCTCTTCAATGGTTTGCAACAACTCTGTTCGCAATTTCTGAAATTGTCGCTTCGTTTGCGCTTCTATTTTGACTATGTGGTTATCATAGCTTTTCAGCGCAGCTTTTGTGATACGTTTGTGTAACACACTGTTTTCAACAACTTCACGCGCTGTACCTGCTGCTTGTCTAGTAATTTCGTTTATCTGTTTCTCTAGTTTCTTGCCTTCTTCCTGGGTGTTGTTACGTCCTGAGTGTCATTACGCAATGTTTGTACGTCCGCTTGTATCTTGTCAATGTCTGTTCTCAATTGATTGTGACCTGTTATTAAGTTTCCTATCACTTCTCGATATTTTTTTCCTCGTCTTCAACACGACTTTGGTGTAACTGAATTTTTTTGTTTTGTTCTTTAATCCCACGCATTTGTCTCGTGGTTTCTGCATTCTGAATTTGAATTTGGTTCGCTATGTCTTTATTTTGCCTTGTCATGGTTTCCGTAATTTGTTGTAATAATTCTGCCAGACTGGTGGGTCCTATTGCGTTTTCTTCCGACGTTCTACGCTCTGTGTTTTCGCCCAAGTGTTGGTTCGCAACCGATTGCATTGAACTGTGCTGTGACACGTTTCTGCTCGCATTCCATGTAGTCTGTGGTGAGGGAGCTCTGATTACTTGTACTATGCGTTCTACGTATTCAAGACGCAAGTTAGAATCCTCATCGACTGTCTCTCTACTTTCCTACTCCTCTGCCGTATGCTGACTTATGTTTTCTATGCCTTGACGTACATTATCCTCGTTATGGTGCGTTATATGTCCTATTTCCCACGATACTGCATCGTCTGTTGTACTGTCCTCCATTCTCTGTCCATTTTCATGCTGGGTCTCTACATCAGTTCGGTCAAGGGCTGGATCTGCCATTGCTAATCTTTCCGAATCCCTTATTTTCTGTTTTAAAATTAATTCACGCGCCCTACTTCGAGTAAACATGCGCCCATACGGTCTCACGCGTTTCATAAACCTTTTGCACACACGACTTCACAATCCATTCACTTACTTGTTGGGTCAGAACCAACTTGTCAATGATGTATCCACCACCTGCGCACTTGCATTGAAGAGAAAACTTAATTCTAACAATATTAAATTTCATAACTTAATTATGCTATTGTCTCTGCCAGAATGTCTCACTTTTATTCAATACTTTCTTACTATCTATCGCTCCAACTACTGTTTTCGACTATTTATAACGTTCAAAAAAAAATTTTTTTAGGAAAATTTTTAACAGGATATTTTTCTGACGCAGTTAGGCATGTTGTCGACCATCAATCATGGTAATTTACCATCCTGGCAGGGTCGCCATTTTCTAACATTCTGCATGGTGTCTGTTCTATATTGTGTCTCCCTACCACTTTCACGCAACGACGTTCTGAGCATGCTTTTTAGGGAATTGACTAGTTTGAACCTGGGATCTGTTGCTGGTAAGGAGACGCCAGACCACACATGACATGTAGAATTCAGAAGAGTTCAGTGAGACTACCGATGATATAACCAAATACTTAATGATTTCAGTGTCAGCTCAGCTGCACTCCCTGTAAAAGAATCTTAATACTAACTAAATTTAGTGGAAGGGGTTTAAGGTTTTCCTATTTTTAGCTAGCTGGTAAAATAACGTCGAAAAGGCAGTTAAGTTTACCATTGGAAATTTTATTCTACTCACAAAACATTGTTTATAAATTGCACTATCGATAAAAGGAAATGTTTTAATACAGGATGATAAAAACCAACTGTGTTCAACAAAAATATGAACGAATATTCCCTGAGTGGGTTTCCAAGTTCTACAATGGATCGAAGAATGACCTATGCCGTATCACATCTATAATCTAGGTTTAAATTAAGTTTCACAAGAGAGAAAACTATCAAAATTGTCTACATTGACCCTCAATTATCCTTAATTACTTATCTAACTTGTCGTGAATTACAGTGGCTGATGTGACTTCTCAATTACTATATAACAGAAAAATCATCGCGTTTCAGATTTTTACTTCACATGGCAAATGTGAACACCATGAGCTTTAATTGACGATCGACACTAGTATTACGCAAAAAGGGGGTGTAACAGATGAGACTTCTGCAGCTCTAAGTGAAGCTTTATGCGCTGTTATGCGGCATCGCGTGCGTTTATTACCTTGTCGGTGTTCATCAGTGGGCGGCGGACAGCCCAGCTCCCCTCACCTCGCCGTCTCGGAAGCAACTCTCTCCTAACTTCTCCTTACTACAATTTACCGAAGTTGGTTTAAAAAAAAACTATCTGGCTGTGTTTCCATCTGACCAATCAGGGTCTCAATGTTAACCTTAAGCTCCGCCTACGAAAAATTCTGTCTAGCCAATGAGAAACGTTATACTTTCCGTGGTGGGGCAATGTTTTTAAAGTTTGCAACGTAACACAGACGCGAAAAAGTCTCACGCTAAAACTTGCTGCTCGTGTGGTCCTTTTTGTGTTATCGTAAGATCTATACTGTTCTTCTGGAGGGCTCTATCTTTTAAGATGGGCTGGGTGGTCTTCCTGACGTAACAGAGACGCGAAAAAGTCTCACGCTAAAACTTGCAGCTGGGGTGGTCCTTTTTGTGTTATCGTAAGATCTATACTGTTCTTCTGGAGAGCTCTATCTTTTAACATGGGCTGGGGGGTAGTCCTGACGTAACAGAGACGCAAAAAGTCTCACGCTAAAACTTGTGGCTGGGGTGGTCCTAGCGGTTAGCTGGCTACGTGGGTGTCCGTCCCTTATCGTAGGGCTTTCTAACTTAACACGGTTCTGCTCTCGGCTTCTGTTCTCGTTTCTCCCCACGAAACTGCGTCTGTCTCACGGTGGGAAGGTATGACATGCATTGTGCATTCTTTTGTTAGTCTGTGGAATTCCATTTGCTCACTCGTTACTCGTATTACTTTGGTTAATTTAATGTCACGATTTATTCGGAGCTATGTAACATACTACCGGATTTGCTTATCATGGCAGAGTTTTCATGGAAGGTGTTGGATTTGCCTGACACGTTACAAGGTATATGGTTCAAATGGCTCTGAGCACTATGAAACTTAACTTCTGAGGTCATTAGTCCCCTACAACTTAAAACTACTTAAACCTAACTAACCTAATGACATCACACACACCCGTGCCCGAGGCAGGATTCGAACCTGCGACCGTAGCGATCGTGCGAATCCAGGCTGTAGCGCCTAGAACCGCTCGGCCAGCCAAGCTGGCAGGGGTACATGCAATGTATTTGATGCTAAGAGATGCTGTGGTAGTTACGGGGAAGCCTAAAGACGCCTGACGAGCTTGAATACTAGCTACCAGCGAGAATATCACTCTTATAAACAGGTATATGAGATACGCCGAAAAAAGATCCAGATATGACATATTAGCACTGTAGGCGTATTAAGAAAAACAGTAGTTCATTAAGTAGCAGGGCTTGAACTAACTGCGTGAGGACCTTGTGTCAGCCGTGCTTCTAACAGCCGCGTTGTGACGTCAGCGAGTCAGTTCGAAGAACTCGTGCAATGCCAATGGCCTATGAACGTTACTGGTGACGCTGCCTGGTAAGTGAATAAATGGACGCCGGCGTCACGTAAGAAGGATGCGTCTCAGTAGGTCTGTTAGTAAACAGATCAGGTGAAGGGTATTAGCCACGAGGAAGGGATATATACACAAAATTTACAAACACAATTGTTTCGCAAAAGGGATTAATAGTTATTGTTAAATGATCAACTAAAGAGTAATGCAATAATATCGGCCTACAATAATTGTAACAAGAAAATCATTTCAAGGAAATAGTGAAAATAGTAGTTTATTATGGACTAATTAACTGAAAAATATATTTAAATACTCAGAATTCTGTAAGTACTAAAACTAGCGATTTGAAATATTTTTCAGTTTGCCTCTTGGGTTGCAAAAGAAATATGATTATTAAAATACTGATTGTATGGGAAATGTAACGTATTATTCCTATTTTATTCTAAAATATTTGAGTTTTCGTTGCATGTACTCGTACTGAATGTAGATGGAAACACGAGAAAATTCGGAGCACACACAAACAGAAGATGTGCACTGAGGGCCGAACCAGACGAACAACCAGCAACAAGAGGCGCGTTTGGTATTGACGCAGATGGTGGCTGTCGTCTGGGTAACAAAGTGGAAATGCATCAACTAGGATCAGCAACTTCGGCCGGCGAATAACAATGCTTCACGAAAAGTAACTGTCAGTGTCGTGAGTTGACAAAGAAAGACCTTGAATCTAAAAATGCTTAAGAATAGTATTTTGGTGAGCAATAATGCTCCACAGTAAAGGATAGGCAAAAAAAAATTCCTTTGCGTACTGTGTGTGACGCGTTTGAGTATTCTGTCTATGTTGTGTCTGTATAGCGTATATTTTGAAAATTTAAATGTTTGAAATGGCTCTGTGCACTAGGGGACTTAACGTCCGAGGTCACCAGTCCCCTAGAACTTAGAGTTACCAAAACGTAACTAACCTAAGGACATCACACACATCCATGCCAGAGGCAGGATTAGAACCTGCGACCGTAGCGGTCGAGCGGTTCCAGACTGAAACGCCTACAACCGCTTTTTTTGAAAAAAAAAAATGCTTTGATGGATGTCTTTGGGACGGCGAACTAGCCGCTGGAAAATGTGATCGAAATATATTCATTTTTCTTAAAGTAAACAACATTTTGGTGATGTTCTGAGCAAATTGTGTACAGATGATCAGTATTCTGTAACTTATGTTTACTGTCTTTGATGGTGTATTTGAATTGTTATGTTTTTATGTGTTATGGGTGTTCAATGATTTTCTATTTGAAACAGTGATGTCATTTAATTTTAAGAGAGCATGGAAAGTACTATTCAAAGGCTTAGATAATGCAGTTAATCTGAAAACTAAGAAAAGCTGTTCATTAACTGCAAATGTAATAATAGCTCATGAACAATTGAATTTTGTGTTTGAAGCATCTCATAACGAGGTACTGTAAGCAATTTGAGGGGAAATACATGTAACAACTGATGTAAAAAATTAACTGACCTGAATCGTAGAGACTGCTGCTAAGAGCTGAAAGACCGCTTTTCGAGTGTTTCTAAAATTATCATTTTGTTTAGAAAAATCACAATCTGCAGATGTCATTCAGCATTCTGTGCGTAAAGCGGCGCAGCAGAATGCACACAGCAGAGAGTATAATTTTGGCACCCTGTGGACCATACGGTGTTAACAGCAGTCATTGGTGTGAGACGATGTGTTTAATCATGAGAAAGACCGTTATGTCAGCAGCGAGGCACGTAGGGAATGCACAGTTATTCTGCCCGTGAAGCAAGGAATTTTGCTTAATATTTATTTTCTTATGAAAGTCGAATTTTCCAATAAAAAAATAAAAAAAGTAAAAAATAAAAAAACAGATAATATACAGATATTAGGAGAAGCCTACAGGTCATGAATATTGCCTTACAAGAATATTAGAAAGGCGGAAATCGAAAATCTTAATAAATAAATGACAAATACTTTAGCTAACGAAAATGTAAAAACGGCTACAAAATATCAGGAGTGTAAGTACGAGGTACAGGATGCATGCCATAGTCACCAGTTGCCAATATGATGACTTCAGATCTATGTGTGTTAAGACTACAGCCTCAGGAAGAAGTTAGTTTTCATTTAAGCATTATTAATTGTGTCGATATTATTATTTTATGGTGCTTAGTAAATCAATACGTCATAATGGTATCATTTTGAACGTTATTCCGAACTATATACTTTCCACTTCATTACTTAGAATAACAAGAAGTGTAATCAGACTTTGCAGGGATCACGACGGCCCTGATACTGCCTCTACGAGAGACATAAATTTCGAGACGTTCTCGGAAAAGCAGGTCGAACGAATCCTACACGGTGACTCACAAAGAAAGTTCGAGGACAGACTGTCTCAATGCTCGCCAAATTCGGATGGGAAAGCACCACCAGTCATACTGTACGCCACTTATACCATTCTCTATGGACACACCTGCTAAAATGAAACATTTCTGGAGGTTTAGCAAAGTGGGGGAGCGGGGTGGGGTTTTCCAAGCTGTATAGGCTCAGACAGAGCATTTAGAATCTGACAAGGGGAGGCTAAGACGCTGGGATCACAGATCTACTTCTAACTTGTAAAGCTTTGGTACGCCATTAAAAGAACGTAATGTGCAAGTAGTAAGGTGCACCAATCTGTAAATTGCAAGAATATCGGAAGAGAAGAGTTACGCGTCTGTAATGTAATGGATGCATCTGTGCTAGGGGCGAAACGCTATAATTCGTGGTGGTCAAGTGGTACCTGCCAGAGGGTTAGCTGCACACTCTGATTAAAAACTGAGAGAACGGATCAACGATGAACTTGAAAAGATGTCATGGGACGTCCGCCCAAAACAAATGCAAAGGAAAAAGTTAATGGTTATCGTTGGAGCTTCGTAAGACGAACGTGTATGTGGGGAAGTATGCATTCCCGTTCCAATTTATATTTTAATCTATATTACTTTTTTTTTAAACTGGTCATATTATTTAACATATATATATCATTTGAGAGACATTATAATTTTTTTAAAACCACGTTTATTTGCATAAAGTTTCGGTGAGTTTCATGTTATTGGACAACTTACTAATTTTAATGAAAATAAATTATCAGAACAGATATGTTTATGGCTATCGACATGTAAATGAAGAAACGCATTGAGCTTTCCTGAAAATGTATGCCTGTCGTGATTTGCGAAATGCCTTCGACATACTGTCTGGTAAGGTACCCGGAACTGCTTTGCAGCTGGGCACTTCGAGCTGCAGAGACATAATTCCATTAGGCAGTTAACGTGCTTAGCGGCGAGACGTTGCTAATGTAGCAAGAACGAATGGAGTGGGTGCAATTTCTTTAATATCACAGAATTAACACATGTACTAAAAAGATGAAGGTTTGAATGGGAGTCGATCCGTCACCTCATCCGCGTTCGTGCTAAGTAGCTCAAAAGCTAACCACTTACTTTTTTGTTTTATTATAAGAGTGACTTGGTACTACCATGAAACTTTGGTAGACCATAGTCAAATCATTATGTAATATAAGCTGGAAATGGGCGAAAGATTTAATTATGATAATAAAATAATAAATAAAAATAGAAAGGAAAAAAAACAGAGAACATAGCCGGCAAACCACTACCAAGCTTTCATGATATGTACAAATGGCTCTTAGCACTATGGACTTAACTGCTGTTGTCATCAGTCCCCCAGAACCCAAGAACTACTTAAACCTAACTACCCTAAGGACATCACACAGATCCATGCCCGAGGCAGGATTAGAACCTGCGACCGTAGCGGTCGCGCGTTTCCAGACTGTAGCGCCTAGAACTGCTCGGCCTCTCCGGCCGGCTGATATGTACAGTCATGCTCAAATGTATCCGAACGACCTGAATTGCATTTTGACTGATTCGCATGCAACCCACATAACGCAGCTGTCTAGCAGGTCCTCTGATCGCTCCTTGGTACAGTCGTTTGACTATTGAAAATGGTTCCAAAAAGTCACCACTAGAAAACACTGCCCTGTATCGCAATAACTTAAGATATAAAGTAATACCACGATACTAAAAATATCAGGGAACACCTTATCATAGATAAGACTGTCCTTAAGGCTTGTAAGCTCACATTTATTGCAATAAATGACATATCTGAAATGTTACCATTCTCATTATTACGTCAGATAGATAATGCACGTAGTAAATTCGTCGTATTCATGATTTCCTCTTCAAAGTAACATACCGTACTTGTTATTTAACACAAAATGACATCAAAAATTTAAGTTATTCACGAGCAGCTAGTTCAGAATATATATGAACTTCAAATGACACGACGAACCGTCTCGTTCTGCATATGGATTCAAACCCAGGTCATGGAAGATTTCGTGACTGACGGAAACTAACAGTCATTCCTGACCAGGCATACAGACAGTGATATACCTCGATTTTAGACAGTATCAGTTAGCAAATATCAACTTTAAATTACATAACGTGAACATTTTTAACGGACGCGAATTCCTACCCAGCATCTAATGTCCCTGTTAACGAACTACGAGACATGTTAAATATTGCTTCTCCACAAGTAACTTACTTGAAATGCCGTGTGGTAAAGCTTTGTGTTGGACAGGGATTCGAACTCAGAAGCTAATCGGATTGTTATCGAAGCACAATCAACTGTAACATATCGGATTTTCTCGGCTGTAGCTAAATGTTGTAACTGAAATGACGAGACGAAACATTAATTTTTTCCTTCCCAGGACTCCAACCCGGCCCCTATGGCTGTTATATTCTAGAAAAAACGAACGTTAAATGTGGGTTCGTTACACCAGCGGCGATATTGGAGCATTTTTGAACTAGAAATAATATGACGAAGAGTTCAGTGCTGACTGGGAATCGAACCCCACACATATCGTTGTTTGAAGTGTCGGCAGAAGTGCCAACACCGTGTTGTTTGAGGAAGCCGAAATGCACGCTATAAGCTCACGCAGGATGGCGTGAGGTCTGAAACAGGATACGTAATGAATGCTATAAAGAAAAGTACGTAGCTGCTGGAATACTTAACTTTAATCCACAATTGGGGAACATTGGTCTTGTTGATACAATATTATCATTTCAATATGACTTGGTGATGGCGCCTTGCTAGGTCGTAGCCATTGATTCAGCTGAAGGCTATTCTAACTATCTTCTCTGCAAATAAGCGAGGCTTCGTCAGTGTTGCATCGCTAGCTAAGTCGTCCGTACAACTGGGGAGAGTGCTCGTAAGTCTCTCTAGACCTGTCGTGTGGTGGCGCTCGGTCTGCTATCACTGACAGTGGCGACACGCGGGTCCGTCGTATACTAGCGGACCGCGGCCGATTTAAAAGCTACCACCTAGCAAGTGTGGTGTCTGGCTGTGACACCACATTGTTGACCTCACACAAACAGACGTCAGCTTCCGAATTTTTCTCCACCAGCAGCTCGGAATAACATCCTTGACTTACAGTGATCTCGCCGGGAGTCAAAACCGTCAGATACCGTTAGTGATGATAACGAACGAAAATGCTTTAAAAATCAAAATTATTATCCACCAGCAGATAGGTGTTCTCATGCTAGAGCTTGATAATTCATAATGGAAACCTTAGTGCCGGGCTAGGATTCGAACCCATTCACGGGCAATATGTGGAGATTTCGAGGAATCTGCAGTTTTGAACAAACGACAAATTGTAGTCGAGCTGTATTGTCACGAAGGGATCAAATCCGCGTTAAGGGCGGTCTGAGTTGCATTTCCAGTTCAGAACCAGTTTTATCGGCATACAGAAGCTCAAATAAAAGATGGAAGAAGTGTCTTGTGACCCTACATAGCGCTTGTTTCGTCACTAGAAATAAATAACTAGTATGAGAAAGGATACTCGTGATAGAGTTTCTACATATCGCCACTCCTGACTTAGTTGTGGTTCAACCTAATATTTGCTTGGTAGAGAAGGAATATCATGTTTAATGTGAATTTCAGACCACAATGCCATTATACCTTCTTCACTTGGCGTAGCCAGAAGTGAATAGAATCTGTCTTTCCCTATCAAAAAGCATCGGCAGAAGTTGGAAACGAACCCAGATCGTCAATACATGAACGTATCATCAATCCAACAGACCACCTAATCCACTTCTCTGTGACTCATTTTTCTATCATAACACCGATGCGGCACACTCGATGAGAATTCTGACACACAGGCTCCCTGTAGTGGTTTGCAGCATGTTCAGTACATTCAATTACTTGATTGACCGAATCGCCATGAACTAGCTGCCTCGGCTATCCAGTGCATACATTCGACTCTATTTTGTAATCACTGAAATAAAATAACGTAACTGCCACCTATAACAGTGTAGGATTTAAATCTCCTGGGCCCGTCAGCGCCGATATTGTACTGTTTATGACTGGAAACATATCACCTGGTCGGACGAGTCTCGTTTCAAATTGTGTCGAGCGGATGGACGTGTACAGTTACAGAAAACCTCACGAATCCGTGGACCCTGCATGTCAGCGAGGGACTGTTCAAACTGGTGGCGGCTCTGTAATGGTGTTAGGCGTGTGCAGTTATGGGAGCCCCGATAAGTCTAGACACGACTCTAACAGGTGACACTTACGTAAGCATCCTGTCTGATCACATGTACCCAGACATGTCCATAGCGCATCACGACGCGCTTGGAAAATTCCTGCAGGACAATGCGTCACCCCATACGTCCAGAATTGCTGCAGAGTAGCTCCAGAAACACTCTTCTGACTTTAAACATTTTCGTCATCAACCAAACTCCTCAGACATGAACATTATTGAGCATATCTAGGATGCAACATGCTGTTCAGAAGAGATCTCCACCCCCTCGTACACTAACGGATTAATTGATATTCCTGCAGGATTCATGGTGTCAGTTCTCCCCAGCACTACTTCAGGCGTTAGTCAAATCCATGCCACGTCGTGCTGCAGCACTCCTGCGGTCTGGCGGTAGCCCTACACGACATTACGCAGATGTACCAGTTTCTGTGGCTCTTCAGTGTATATGTTGGAAATAGTTTTGCAGCAAGATTTCTCTTCGACAGTTAATGGACCGTGATTGGTAAGACATATATAGTGCACATCACATCGTGTTATGAGTACACTGAATTCTTACTCTCGTTTAAGAGATTTTCTTGTGCTAACAGCATTTTACCATTAAATTGAAACAGATATATTGTCAAGAAGATTTCATTTTCAATCGATGATGTAATGACTTTCATTGTGTACAGCTATTTTGCATTTAGTGTGGAAATTTGCGTAGCCGGAACGATAAAAATGAATCAGTTTTTGAGCAAACTATATGGATATGGTATTTTGTACATCATCCATATTTGCACATTCTTCGCCTCTTAGACGATGCTGTAACGATCGGGACAAACAAAAATATTTAGGTGCAGTATCAGACGAGTATGTTGGATGAGGCAAGACCTTCCACCATAATTCATTAAGTTCCCCAACGTTGGTCTTCCGCAGTGCGGTCTGGCATTTACGTGTTGCAGAATCAAGATTTTTTTTTTTTACAATCGCTGGATACATTTCAATTAAAGACTGAATTACTCGATCCAGTTCTAAAAGTCTGTACTGAGAGTTTGTCTAGGTTTCAGCTCTTTGACATGAACGACCCCACGAATACTACATCAAATACGCAAAAGCGTCTTTTTAGAGTGTAAATTTGATTTAGTTGTACTTCGTGGCTGTTCATTCGGACAGAGCCAATCCCTTACGCGTCTTTTATTTTTATATATTAGCAATTTCATATCTCCAGAGATCAAACGATCAAAAAATGCTTCTATATTTTGCACTGAAGCAATAAGGTGTATATGGTGCATCGGTTCTCTTTACCAGTCTGTTCCAAATGTTCTTGGATGGTCGACCAACGTTGGATAAGAGTGCTTGACAGTTCTTCGATTGTCTGACACGGATTTCTTTCCGCATCCACCCTTAACGTATCATTGTCTCAAGTCATTGGGCATCCTGATCGAAGCTGGTCAGGACAAAATTACAGGCTTTGAACTTAGAAACCACCTTTGGCTTTTACGAAAGTCTAATACACTTGGTAAAGTAACCGTGGTCTAGGGGTAGCGTCTTTGATTCGTAATCAAAAGGTACACGGTCCCGGGTTCGATCCCCGCCACTGTCTAAAATTTGATAAATAATCAGCATTGGCGGCATAAGAAGTCACCCTCATTCTGCCAACGGTCTTGTCAAAGAGGGTGGAGGAGCGGATAGAGGTTCAGGGCACTCTCTTGTCCTAGGGGTGGGAAATTACCCCTAAAGGCGGAAGAATCAGCAATGATCAACGACATGAGGATGCAGAAGGCAATGGAAACCACTGCATTAAAGACACGTAACGTGTATCCACAGGACATGTGGCCTGTATTTGAAGAAGTGTCATGATGAACTCTCCATTGGCAAAAGATTTCGGAATAGTCCCCCATTCGGATCTCCGGGAGGGGACTGCCAAAAAAAGATTGAATAATCAACGAAAGTATAACGTTCTACGAGTCGGGCGTGGAATGTAAGAAGCTTGAACGTGGTAGGGAAACTAGAAAATCTGAAAAGGGAAATGCAAAGGCTCAATCTAGATATAGTAGGGGTGAGTGAAGTGAAGTGGAAGGAGGACAAGGATTTCTGGTCAGATGAGTATCGGGTAATATCAAGAGCAGCAAAAAATGGTGTAACAGGTGTAGGATTCGTTATGAATAGGAAGGTAGGGCAGAGGGTGTGTTACTGTGAACAGTTCAGTGACCGGGTTGTTCTAATCAGAATCGACAGCAGACCAACACCGACAACGATAGTTCAAGTATACATGCCGACGTCGCAAGCTGAAGATGAAGAGATGGAGAAAGTGTATGAGGATACTGAAAGGGTAGTGCAGTATTTAAAGGGGGACGAAAATCTAATAGTCATGGGCGACTGGAATGCAGTTGTAGGGGAAGGAGTAGAAGAAAAGGTTACAGGAGAATATGGGTTTGGGACAAGGAATGAAAGAGGAGAAAGACTAATTGAGTTCTGTAACAAGTTTCAGCTAGTAATAGCGAATACCCTGTTCAAGAATCACAAGAGGAGGAGGTAT
The DNA here is from genome assembly GCF_023864345.2 of Schistocerca serialis cubense. Lineage (NCBI taxonomy): Eukaryota > Metazoa > Arthropoda > Insecta > Orthoptera > Acrididae > Schistocerca > Schistocerca serialis. Next base: position 769,233,297 of record NC_064642.1, on the reverse strand, counting down.
ACTTGGAAAAGGCCGGGAGATACTGGAAGATTTGAATTAGATTACATCATGGTCAGACAGAGATTCCGAAATCAGACACTGCATTTTAAGGCGTACCCAGGAGCAGATATAGACACAGATCACAATATAGTAGTGATGAAGAGTAAGCTGAAGTTCAAGACATTAGTCAGGGAGAATCAATACGCAAAGAAGTGGGACACGGATGTACTTAGGAATGACGAGATACGTTTGAAGTTCTCTAACGCTATAGATATAGCAATAAGGAATAGCGCAATAGGCAGAACAGTTGAAGAGGAATGGACATCTATAAAAAGGGCCATCACAGAAGTTGGGAAGGAAAACATAGGTACAAAGAAGGTAGCTGCGAAGAAACCATGGGTAACAGAAGAAATACTTCAGCTGATTGATGAAAGGAGGAAGTACAATCATGTTCCGGGAAAATCAGGAATACAGAAATACAAGTCGCTGAGGAATGAAATTAAATAGGAAGTGCAGGGAAGCTAAGACGAAATGGCTGCAGGAAAAATGTGAAGACATCGAAAAAGATATGATTGTCGGAAGGACAGACTCAGCATACAGGAAAGTGAAAACAACCTTTGGTGACATTAAAAGCAACGGTGGTAACATTAAGGGTGCAACGGGAATTCCACAGTTAAATGTAGAGGAGAGAGCAGATAGGTGGAAAGAATACATTGATAGCCTCTATGAGGGTGAAGATTAGTCTGATGTGATAGAAGAAGAAACAGGAGTCGATTTAGAAGAGATAGGGGTTCCAGTATTAGAATCGGAATTTAAAAGAACTTTGGAGGACTTACGGTCAAATAAGGCAGAAGGGATAGATAACATTCCATCTGAAATTCTAAAATCATTGGGGGAAGTGGCAACAAAACGACTATTCACGTTGGTGTGTAGCATATATGAGTCTGGCGATATACCATCTGACTTTCGGGAAAGCAACATCCACACAATTCCGAAGACGGCAAGAGCTGACAAGTGCGAGGATTATCGCACAATCAGCTTAACAGCTCATTCATCGAAGCTGCTTACAAGAATAATATACAGAAGAATGGAAAAGAAAATTGAGAATGCGCTAGGTGACGATCAGTTTGGCCTTAGAAAAAGTACAGGGGTGAGAGAGGCAATTCTGACGTTACGGCTAATAATGGAAGCAAGGCAAAATAAAAATCAAGACACTTTCATAGGAACTGTCGTCCTGGAAAAAGCGTTCGACAATATAAAATGGTGCAAGCTGTTCGAGATTCTGAAAATGTAGGGGTAAGCTATAGGGAGAGACGGGTCAATACAATATGTACAACAACAAAGAGGGAATAATAAGAGTGGACGATCAAGAACGAAGTGCTCGTATTAAGAAGCGTGTAAGAGAAGGCTGTAGCCTTTCGCCCCTACTCTTCAATCTGTACATCGAGGAAGCAATGATGGAAATAAAAGAAAGGTTCAGGAGTGGAATTAAAATACAAGGTGAAAGGATATCAATGATACAATTCGCTGATGACATTGCTATCCTGAGTGAAAGTGAAGAAGAATTATGTGATCTGCTGAACGGGATGAACAGTCTAATGAGTACACAGTACGGTTTGAGAGTAAATCAGAGAAAGACGAAGCTAATGAGAGGTAGGAGAAATGAGAACAGCGAGAAACTTAACATCAGGATTGATGGTCACGAAGTCAATGAAGTTAAGGAATTCTGCTACCTAGGCAGTAAAATAACCAATGACGGATGGAGCAAGGAGGACATCAAAAGCCGACTCGCGGTGGCAAAAAACGCATTTCTGGCCAAGAGAAGTCTATTAATATCAAATACCGGCCTTAATTTGAGGAAGAAATTTCTGAGGATGTACATCTGGAGTACAGCATTGTATGGTAGTGAAACGTGGACTGTGGGAAAACCGGAAAAGAAGAGAATCGAAGCATTTGAGATGTGGTGCTATAGACGAATGTTGAAAATTAGGTGGACTTATAAGGTAAGGAATGAGGAGGTTCTACGCAGAATCGGAGAGGAAAGAATATGTGGAAAACACTCATAAGGAGAAGGGACAGGATGATAGGACATCTGCTAAGACATGAGGGAATGACTTCCATGGTACTAGAGGGAGCTGCAGAGGGCAAAAACTGTAGAGGAAGACAGAGATTGGAATACGTCAAGCAAATAATTGAGGACGTAGGTTGCAAGTGCTACTCTGAGATGGAGAGGTTAGCACAGGAAACGAATTCGTGGCGGGCCGCATCAAACCAGTCAGTAGACTGATGACCAAAAAAAAAAAAAAATACACTTGGATAAAGATCGAAAATGTTATTGGTACCATGTGTTGCTCTCGCAAGACTCAAATAACATCGTTGCAGTTATGTAGGCCTTCCTATACAGGTGTTGGACTGTCTATTTCACCATAAATTTCAAAAAAAGATTCAGTTATTTACGAGTAAGCAAGTCAATCTAACCTTGTAACGTCTTCGGCACGACACTGAAGTACAGAATAAGCTGATGAAATTCAAACAAATATCGACTTACGCAGAAGCGAGACAAACGAATATCGACTTACGCAGAAATGACATTACTTTCTGGTTGCCCTAATACATTGTTAGATATCCGGTGTAGCTACTTCCCACCTAACATCATCACGTCGCTTCCAGTAACAGTGTCACAGCCACGCGGCGTAACCACGCGGTTTGAGGTGCTATGTCGCGGACTGCGCGACCCTTTCCGCCGGACGTTCGAGTCCTTCCTCGGGTATGATTGTGTTTGTTGTTCATAGCATAAGTTAGTTTAAGTAGTGTATAAGTCTAGGGACCGATGACCACTGCAGTATGGTCCCTTACGAATTCACACACATTTGAACATTTTAACAGTGTCACGAGTAAACAGCTGAATGAGGAAAAACGGGTCATTAGCTAGAATCCGACAATCTGGAATAGCATGAAGATACAGATGACATTCGGGGTAACGGCAGTACAGGTTGTAAGTTGCAAAATTGGGACATTTATTTGCAGACCACGATCGAAGTTGTTGTCCAGCAGATAGTCTCGTCGAAACCAGCCCGTAGTATTGCAGTAGCAGAGTGTGATCTTGCATTGTCCTGCATTAAATAACCGTAGGACTTTTCATTAGTTGTTACTTACCTGCAGGAAGGTTGCGGTGAAAGACAATGATAGATGGATGAAGACAACAGCAGTGGAAGCCAAAGAGAGGGTAGACAGTGTTGGTCCCACATACGTATAGGAAGTTATAGTTTGGTGCAAAAAGGGGCTTTCCGTAATTCTTGTTGCATTAATTGCACGCCGCACTTCTCGCAACGTGAGGCAGATGCTTCTGAAGGAAGTGATGAGGATTTCGAGGGCTCCAACGTCGATTCTTCTGCCAGCTCACATAACCCGATAGATGCATCCGTGCTTAATAAGAAGGAAGAAAATTTGTGGAGACACTTCTCAGTTCAGCTGTGTCGACAGCGGCGTCGCCTATTTTATATCTTCCTCCTTCTGTAGGGATGGAGTTTCGTGGCCGATGGCGCGACGACGTCGTGTGGTGCCGGCTCGCACTAGAGGGCCCTGTGGGAGGTGCAGCGTGGAGTGACGGCCGGGCCGAAGGTGGACAGTTGCGATGTGACAGCGACCTTGCGTAGACTGTGCATTGTGCGGTGTGCCAGTACTGCTGGTTTGTGGAATCACGTGTCCGAGCTGTCTATCAGTTGTGGCGGTTTGGCGGAACTGCACCGACAACTGTGTTTGACGGTTTTACTTGGAGCAGTGGTATCCAGAGACCAAGGTCCTCCCACAATCACAACATATCCGCAGCAGTCGTGTCTCACGAAAGTTACGACGTAACTTTTTACTTTCCAAATATGACGTGCGTCCACCACTTATAAGCCTGAAAAGCGGTACAGCGCTCCTCCGGATACACGATATCAATTCAGCCAGGGATAATGCACTCTTCCATGTACAACCATCACACACACTTCTCGCACCTATTCCACTAAACCAACAGGACTGATAGGCAGCTTGGGCATGTGATTGCAGAGGGAAGATACGTTCGGTATTTTAATTAGGGTATTATTTTAGTGTATACTTATTCGGCAATGACTATTTCCTGAAGTACTCGAGGTGACGATGTATTTAACGATGTCGTTTTCATGGATTCTTGAACACAATGCATTTTAAAATTTTTGTTGTAATGTACAATTATTTGACTAAGATTGATTCGCTGAATGTTTGACATGATGATTTTCCTAACAGTGTTTCTAATGCACTGATTTAGTTACTAGCTTTCCACTTTCAGTATTGCTACATTTTGACACTTTCGTGACATCCAATATCATGCTTTGAGATTAATGTTGATATAATGAGTGAATAATTTTGTGCCCTGTTGGCAACTTTTTTGTTAATGTCAGTGAATTATTAATTTTCTGCTGCTTGCGACTTTTATTCAATTATTTTTACGTCTCTAAGAAAGCTTACTTTTTATACATTGACAGATGATTTCGATCTGCTGTATCAATGGTTATTAGTTTACAAGTTTCTATAATGGCCTGGGTATTCATTCTGAGGCACCAGTCTGTTCGAGTCTAGTCTGTATTTAGAAAATATAGTATTTTATTGCTGTTTTTTTAAAGATTTTCTCTACTTGGTATATCATAATAAATGTATTTCAAAATTGTATCCCATCTCATACTCAGTCGTTCCAGACCTTACATCCACCTTCCTGTTACAAAGTTGTGAACAGACAGCATTAACAAGTTGATGTCATAACGTCGAAGAATAGTATCAGAATTGCTAAGTCGATGTACTGCTGTAGCTTGGTAAACTCCGTTGTTTGTGCTCAGTTCTGTGAGAAGACGCTGCTGATTCAACAGTGTGGGGTGTTAAACGATAAAACTATTTCACTATACGTCTCTCTATGCGTGCTCCTAACTTGCCCAGCCTATTTTGCGTTAACATTGATGCGCAACCAAACACCGAGTAACAGTCTGTTTTCGTAGACTAACTACGGGTACACAGCTACATCTCATAAAATTACATGTGCTGGTCTGAACATTATGAATCACTTCGAACAGAAAGAGCTATTGATGCATAGACAGAACGGATTCATAAACGGCCGGCCGGAGTTGCCGTGCGGTTCTGGGCGCTACAGTCTGGCGCCGAGCGACCGCTACGGTCGCAGGTTCGAATCCTGCCTCGGGCATGGATGTGTGTGATGTCCTTAGATTAGTTAGGTTTAATTAGTTCTAAGTTCTAGGCGACTGATGACCTTAGAAGTTAAGTCGCATAGTGCTCAGAGCCATTTGAACCATTTGATTCATAAACACCGATCCTGTGCGACGCAACTAGCTCTTCATTCTCATGAGTGCTGACCCACAGGAAATTCCAAAGTGATTTCATATTTCTACATTTCCAGAAGAAGTTTCATAGCGTTTCTCACAAGAGGCTCCGAATCAAATTGCGTGCCTGTGGTGTATCGTCTCAGTTCTGAGACTGGACTCGTCATTTCCTATCAAAAACGCCACAGCGAGCAGTAATTCGAATAAAGCAGAAGTCACGTTTGACATCTCTCAAGAAAATATTACAGACCCTCTGCAGTTCCCTACCTGTATAAAAGATTTAGGAGACGAACAGCCCTCTTAGATTGTTGCAGATGATGCTGTCATTTACTGTCTAGTTAAGTCACCAGGAGATCAAAACCAATTTGCAAAATTATTTGGACAAGATATCATTATGGTCCCAAAAGTGGCAATTGACCTTAAATCATTAAAATGTGTGAGATTGTCTACATGTCTTCTAAAAGGAATCCGTTAAATTTCGTTTACACGATAAATCTTATAAAGCTGTCAGATCAACTAAAAATCTATTGATTGCTGTTATGAAGAAATTAAAAACTATTTTATAACTAAGATTGCATTCATTAACATTTATTATTTACGACCAGTTTTGACAGCTGAAACTATCTTCTGGTCCTCAAAATTTTTTTGTTGCAAATCATGCTCCATTATGAATTTTCCACTCGTGCCATGCCGTCATTATAATGATAAATCCTTAATGGAACGCGATTTATGACCAAAACGTTTTTGATGATCAGTAGATGAGGTAAAACTATGGAACCAGGTCGTCAATAATAAACTTTAATGAATGCGATCTTGGCTATAAAAATTTTTTCACGATAAGTCTACAGATCGCTCCTTTGATATGAAAAACTTTAAATGAACAGCTTCAAATGGTGCGATCATGCAATTAATGTTGTGGGGAAGGCATTTTAGTGGCAAGAACAGTTAGAAGATGGCACAACACTACCGAAGAGTGGCTACGCATGGCCTTCCTCTGCTGGAGTATTACCGTGTGTTGTGGAATGCTTACCAGATATGACTGACGAGGGACATCACAAAAGTTTAAAGAATGGCAGCTCGTTTTGATTTATCGCGGAGTAAGGGGCAGTGTTTCATCGATATGATATGCGAGATGGTGTGGCAATCGCGAATAAAAAAGGCGATACTCGTTGCGACGAGAAATGTCACGAAGTTTCAATCACCAGCTGTCTCCTCCGAATGCAAAAATATTTTGCTGACGCGCACCTACATAGAGAGAAATTATAACCGTAATAGAATAAGAGAGCACAGAACCATCGAGGAAATATTTCAGTGTCCGTTGTTCCGGCATGCTTTTCGAGAGTGAACAGTAGAAAAATAACGTGAAGTTGGTTCGATGAACTCTCTGCCAGGCACTTAAGTGTGGTTTGCTGAGTAGTCAGGTAGAACTAGACCAGCTGAAAAACTCCAATGTCGGAGTACAAAAAATGCGAGTATACTCCTCTTAACTCTCTGTGAACAATCTGCCTCAATTCTCATTCCGCCTACGTCGCCAAAAATTTTGGCGTGCAGACAGATCTGCACTCTATTAACTCAGAACAATCTAAATCATGTTACTCAGTTTCTGTTTGTAACTATGCGTTCATACTCAGCATCTCCATGTCACTGCCACAGTCTCTCTTTCACTGTCTCCTTTTTCAACCATTAGCATTATCTCCTATTTCCCTCATTGTTACTTTCTCCTGTTTGTCTCTCCCACTGTCACTGTCTTCAACTCTTCCTCTCGCTCATTGTTAGCACTGTCTTCTTCTCTGCCGCTTTCACTGTCTCTCTGGCCCACCGCCGTTGTCTTTGTCTTTTTCTTTTTCACTGCCATTGCCACTGTCTCTTTCTTTCTCGATTACAGTCTTCTGCCTTCCTCTTCAGCGACCACTGTTTCCTCTCCACTGATGTCATTGCGGGTTGTTTGCTCTAGGCTTTGACTACTAGTCTGGGAAAGTTTAACTTGTGAGTATAGGTGATCGACAAAAGTGAGCAGATCTTTTCCCCAGATGACGAGGTTGGGTCGGGCAAATCCCACCAACCTCATGTATAGAATCTACTAATAGCTCTTTTTCATCTCCACTCTCTTCTCTCTCTTTTAATTCCAGTGCTGCCATCTCCATCCATCTCTCTTTCTCTTTTACTGCCACAATCTATCTTACCAACACTAACTGCGTTCTTTGGTTACCATTGTTCCTGCCTTCATTCGTCTCTCTTGCTCTTCACTACTACCGTCTCTCACCCACCATCACTTTCTCCATTCTCCTTCTCTGCCACTGTTCCACCTTATTGTTTTCCTGCTACTCTCTTTTAGCACAATGTTATAGATTCAGCAAGACGTCGGCTCTGTCGTCGACCAGTAGAGTTACCATGGCGATATACAGGCCCTCCTAGTAAAGTGGCATAAAGCTGTCGTAATAAATGCAGATTACGTTGGCAAAAAAGGGAATTTTTAGATAAAAAGAGTCGTGAATGATATCGTGTATTGGAATGCTAATTGAAATTAGTCTTCTTCCAGGAACAAATGTGTTATATTACTTATTGAACACCACTCGCATAGTGAGAAAATTAATGGGCCCTGTGCTGATCATTGTGGGGTCCCAGATACTACATCAATCAATTGCGAAGTTTCGGTTCTAATGGTTACACACAGTTGGCGGGATCTAAGATTTGAGATGAAAAGTTGTACAGCATATGAAGGTGACTAATAACCTACTCACTGTGTGAACTTCGACAGGTTTCACATTAGAACGCGAAAATTCTGAAAATTTACACACTACTTAATCTAACTTACGGTATGGACAACACACACACCCATGTCCGAGTGAGTACTCGAACCTCTGATGGGGGGGATGGGTCTTACCGTTACAAGGCGCCTAAGACAGCGTCGCGACTGCAATAGGGAAATTTGCTGTTAGTAGGCCAATATACAGGGTGGTCCATTGATAGTGACCGGGCCAAATATCTCACGAAATACGCATCAAACGAAAAAACTACAAAGAACGAAACTTGTCTAGCTTGAAGAGGGAAACCAAATGGCGCTATGATTGGCCCGGTAGATGGCGCTGCCATAGGTCAAACGGATATCAACTGCGTTTTTTAAAATAGGAACCCCAATTTTTATTACATATTCGTATAGTACGTAAACAAATATGAATGTTTTAGTTGAACCACTTTTTTCGCTTTGTGATAGATGGTGCTATAATAGCAAAAGCATATGTCTCCCAATTTTAGACGAACAGTTGGTAACAGGTAGGTTTTTTAAAGTAAAATACAGAACGTACGTACGTTTGAACATTTTATTTCGGTTGTTCCAATGTGATACACGTACCTTTCTGAACTTATCATTTGTGAGAACGCATGCTGTTACAGCGTGATTACCTGTAAACACCACATTAATGCAATAAATGCTCAAAATGATGTCCGTCCACCTCAATGCGACATTCCTCTCAACAGCGAGTAGTTTGCCTTCCGTAATGTTCGCGCATACATTGACAATGCGCTGATGCATGTTGTCATGCGTTGTCGATGGATCACGATGGCAAATATCCTTCAACTTTCCCCTCAGAAAGAAATCTGGGGACGTCAGATCCGGTGAACGAGCGGACCATGGTATGGTGCTTCGACGACCTATCCACCTGTCATGAAATATGCTATTGAATACCGCTTCAACCGCACACGAGCTATGTGCCGGACACCCATCATGTTCGAAGTACATCGCCTTTCTGTCATGCAATGAAACATCTTGTAGTAACATCGGTAGAAGATTACCTAGGAAATCAGCATACATTGCACCATTTAGATAGCCGTCGATAAAATGGGGGCCAATTATCCTTCCTCCCACAATGCCGCACCTTACAATAAACCCGTCAAGGTCGGTGATGCTCCTGTTGTCGCAGCCATCGTGGATTTTCCGTTGCCCAATAGTGCACATTACGCCGGTTTACGTTACCGCTGTTGATGAATGACAACTCGTCGCTAAATAGAACGCGTGTAAAAAATTTGTCATCGTCCCGTAATTTCTCTTGTGCCCAATGGCAGAACTGTACACGACGTTCAAAGTCGTCACCATTCAATTCCTGGTGCATAGAAATATGATACGGGTGGAATCAATGTTGATGTAGAATTCTCAACACCGACGTTTTTGAGATTCGCTATTCTCGCGCAATTTGTCTGCTACTGATGTGCGGATTAGTAGCGACAGCAGCTAAAACACCTACCTGGGCATCATCATTTGTTGCAGTTCGTGGTTGACGTTTCACATGTGGCTGAACGCTTCCTGTTTTCTTAAATAACATAACTATCCGGCGAACTGTCCGGACACTTGGATGATGTCGTCCAGGATACCGAGCAGCATACATAGACCCACCCATTGGGCATTTTGATCACAATAGCCATACATCAACATGATATCGACCTTTTCCGCAATTGGTAAACGGTCCATTTTAACACGGGTAATGTATCACGAAGCAAGTCCCGTCGCACTGGCGGAATGTTACGTGATACCATGTACTTATGCGTTTGTAACTATTACATGGCCATCTATCACAAAGCGAAAAAAGTGGTCCAAGTAAAATATTCAGATTTCTTTACGTACTACCCGGATATGTAATAAAAAATAGTGGTCCCTATTGAAAAAGAACGCAGTTGATATCCGTTTGACCTATGGCAGCGCCATCTAGCGGGCCAACCATACCGCCATCTGGTTTCCCTCTTAAAGCTAGACGAGTTTGGTTCTTTGTAATTTTTTCGTTTGATGCTTATTTCGTGAGATATTTTGCCCGGTCACTATCAATGGACCATCCTGTATAGGCCTACTAACTGTGTGAAGTCGCTTTCTTCCTATTATGATGATGACGCTCTCTTGAACGAGAGACCGTGCAGAGGTTTTTGCAGTTTGAATGCCGTGAGCTTGGTCTGCGCTCGGCACCCGGCAGAACCACCCACCAGAGAGCAGCAGAAGCGATGCGGCGTTTCGCAGCGGTCGCCGCGAGACGCACACACCTGGCCGAGCCCATAATTTGCCTGGGCGCTAATGGCGTCGCTTTGGGAACAAAGGCACCACTTTAATTGCGGCATCGGCTGCGCGTAATTGTGCAGCAGATTTCTCCCATTTTTTTTTCTTCTTTTTTACCCAGGCTGCCACACGTTTCCCTGACGACGAGCAAGCACGGCGCGTTTGATTTCGCAAGACCTCATTCACAGTTCCTTCGAGGAGAAATCATCTTTGCATGTGTGACTGTGGAAAACGCTTTCCTCCTTGTAAATTATGATATCTGAACAATGGTATGCTATTAACTGTATGTCAACGGAAAAAACCGAAAATAAAGCGAGTGACTGGAAAGTTTGGACATCTGAACAGTGGAGACAGTGTTCAATATACTCTTCTTCTCCACATAAACAGATGAAGAAAAACAAAATTCGATAAAATATGTTACACGTCAGCGAAACTTCGAAACATTGGAAAACTTTTCTAACTCCCCAGCGCATCTGAATATTTTAATGAAAAAAATATCACAAGTTCAATAAGACAGCTCTCATTAACCAATTATTTATTTTGAAGATAATTACACTTAATTGCATTTCAGTTGAAAATATTGAGGTGGAGAATTAATGAAGAAACAGATCAAATACGTTAAGTAGCTAGTGGAATTATGAACTGTAAGCCCTTGACTTTATCGATGGATATACATTGCCTCACAATATTTACATCAAGAACTTTCGGTTTAGCTGTTTTCATCATAACCACCGAAACAACTTTAATACATAGAACAACACCGGCGTACGACACAAAAAGAAGAGGAACGATATGCGTTACTGCAATTAGACAAAAATTACAAATCCGGGAAAATGAGATATTATTGGAGTTTATTTTAACAGCTGAACGAATCGTTAGTGAGAATTATATCATTGCAGTAATTATGAAAGAAGATAAGTCTTGTTACTTTATTTTGCAATGAAGTCTCTAAATAATTTTTTTGTTTGTAAAAGTATATAAATTCTTTTTAAAGTTCATCATCGATCATCAGATTTCTTATGCCTGATTGGGCACTTGATATGGTAAGCCTCCTCTGTTGGTAAGTAAATGTTTCCTGCCTTAACCAAAGTAAAGTGGTATACTTTTAACCCATCAATATGTTCATAAGCTCTTAACACATCACGATTATATTTTTCAGAATGCAACATGAAATACTTTGATATATTAAAATAAATGTTGTCCTTTTTTGGCACCCTGTTTTCCAAAGATTCAGTCGACTTGGTTGTCGTTTTGTAAAATTTTGCCCACCAACATTTATAAACAATACTAAGAAATTTTTGATGCTATACGCTAGTAAATTTACATTTTGAACTTGATTCAACTACTTTCATTGCATCGGCGAGTACACACAATCACTCCTCTTTATATATCTTATAATTACCCCAAAGTCACGGTCACAGGGGAGGAAAGTGTACCCCGTGTAGGATAATATTGTACAATTTTGTCGAATCTTCCTGTTGCAACCAGACTCATGATAAAGCGTGTGACTGTGTGGTTTCGGTTTTGACCACCACAGGAATCTGAAAATAAATGAAGCCTCTTGGTGCTGTCACATATGTTATTAAATATGTAGTGATTAAAAATGGGCACACCACACTGGGTCTTTTTCTGTCCAAGCCCTCATGATATAAATGATGTACTGATGCTCCCATTTCATGTCATGGATGCAAAACAAGTACACCCATAGTTGCCTCACGTAAAATACCTCTTGATTTTGAATGTGTGGCAAGGGCAAATTCTGCATGTAATCGAAACAAATATATGCGATGTCATCTCGTTCAACACAATTTGCTGTTACTTCCTTTATTTTGTTGCAGAACGTTTGTGATATACGCTTATGTACCAACAGCTCTGTGGGTACAACACGCTTAGCGTTATCATTTAGAAAATTACTTTTAAGTTTTTGACCGAGCTCATCACAAGTATCATACACATCTTTTTCTGGAATTCTAAATGCATAGCCGATGTTCTCCTTGTTATACTTCAAATAAAATGAATAACTAACTTAAATGTCTGGATACTTTTCGCAAAAGAGTGGATGCATGATTTTTCTGTTAGCTCGGCATTCGAATGCTTGATATTTCGATTTGCATAATGTGTTTCCTGTACTGGGAAAGATGAAATATTATCATTTATTTTTTCACAAACTGCTGATGCTACAGCTTTCTTTCTAAAGTTGCCTGATTTTTCTCGATGTTTTTCTGTTTTTGGAGATTCCCCTGCAACCAGTAAGTCAGGAAGTCTTCTCACTCTCTTTCCGGATACTCCATACAAACTGATGAACGCTTTTTTGAAAATAGAATGTCTGTTACCTGCAAGAGTAATGCTGAACAAAACATTGTGGAGTCTGGCCTTTGGAGTATCCTTTCGTGGTCTAAGGCGATGAACATCAGATAGAGTCAGCTGGCCTTGTAGAAAAATACCTTGCTCCCTTTTACTTTCAAATTCATGGACATTTTTAAAAATGGCTTTCCCAGAACATCTGACGTGTTCATATCCATTTACTTTACACCTTTTAATCTTATTCTATTTATATTCTTCTGGGTTTCGTTGGCCATTTTTGAGTTTTAGAGGTGACGCATTAGTATCACTGTCCATGTTTGCACACAAATCAACTATAAAACTACACTCAACCAGCTGCTTGAAGAGATTACTAAAATGATCACCAGATAGCAGCTGCGAAGTTGTTTTAAAAGGGGCATGAGTCCACGACTAACGCCCTTTCCAAAACATTCAACAAACCCATCGCCTTCCCCTGCCTATGTTATGCATTGGACGGATGTCGTTTTCATATCGAATCCAAGCATAGCTCAATATGGCAAAAAATGTGACTCGGGCCGTTTTCAAAACAACTGATTCAATTGGAATCGATTTACTCTAACCATTCACCCATCATCAAATTTCTGGCATTATCACACTTTTTTAGAATTTTCTGTTGATTGTGGAGTAAATCCTTTCAGCAGTAGCTATGTCGGCTCTTGTACCGTGTTTTCTGTTATACCTTCAGTTATGTAGATGCTGCTCTAACTATATTTGTTTGTTTTACCATGAATCAAAATATCAAATTCTCAAGCGGTAGAGTGAAATGGTGGATCGGTATAAACCACACCTACTCATGTTTTACAATGATCTGCTTCCAAAAATATCTTACTAACCATTCGTTCAAACGAATTAATGGAAACTGCTAAGCTCAATGTTTTGTCGTCACTTAGTCTTGTATAGTATGTGTTTCTTGGCCCTATAGTTTTGCTGTTTAGTTCTCCCTTCCTTCCTACACTTTCAGTACCAGTTTCATTGGAACTCATTGAAAAATAACTCCACACGCGGCAGATCTTCAACTAGAGAGCACAGTCTTTGAAAACTATCGAAAATAAATTGAGATAAGCTCACCAGGACACCTTAACATTATTGTATCAGGCTGGTTGTATTATATTCACTGACTGGAGCAGAAACTATGCTAATCGCTGACTTCTGTTGTTTCTGCTGCCATTACAGTTCCCAATGGACCTGTATTTTCGCGTCTAGTCTCTGGAGTAGCTTGATTACTTCGAATACTCTGTGCTTCCAGGGGTCAATTCATTAACACCTTAAAATGTGTTACAAAATTTTCGTCAGTATCTGATTTCCGTAAATACGGTTTAATTCTTGTAGTTTTAAGTGTCAACTATAATTCAAAATGGACACAGGTTTAATTAAACTTCAAGATAGCTATAATTATTCCAAAATTTTTGGGAAACACTTACACAGTGTGGATGCCTACCTAGTAGAGGCTACAGCGGATGTCTTGAGGCTGAAACATTAGGGAATTGGCCAGCAATAATAATACGATGAGCCTCTAGCTTCGAATGTACGTTTCTGGCAGACCTAATATTTTTTGACTATCTACATCAGGGGAAAAATCACGGTCTTTCCTAATGTCAATTCAAATGTGTCTGTTGACAATGTGCTTGATTCGCGACAGTACAGAAAGTACGCCTATTGCATATAGTGACTGGACGAAGACTTTTTCCGGCTTGGACTACCGACTAGAGTGGATTAAATTTTTTTTGTTATTGCAGTCATAGTTTTAGAATAATCCATACATATCACAAAAGTGGATGTGCATGTACTTTACGTGGATATGTTTTACATCTTTTAACCCAATGGACCCGTTTCAACCAAACTTGGTATACGTATCACTTACTATCCGAAAATCATCGCTGTGGGAGTAACGATCAACTGTCAATCAAATGGGTGAGGGTGAAAAAGCAGTGTAGCTCAACTCGTGCAAATACCCATACTTCATTCATCCACTATTTGAAAACGAAAACACTTAGTTACTTGAAGAAACTTTAAACATAATTTCAAACCTTTACGAACCTTTTTCTCGCTCACAACCCCCTGAAAAATAATGAAAGAAAAAGAGTTTATCGATTACTGCATTTTCGCTCTTTATGCAGTTAAACTTCCGCATGAAGCAGGACGTTTTAATTTACTACTTCTTTATGCTAACTGTATTCGTGAACGTTGAGCATCTTGTCGTCCAGACTGTAGAATACTGTTTACAAAAATTTCCTAGTTCAACGCAGTATCACTCTTTGCCATTTGCATCATACTGTTGTATATCTACAGTATTGGTTCAGATACTTGCCGAAATAGCAGTTGAGATTCATGTCTTGAAACCCATTCGTGTCTTGAAACCCATCATAGATGGGTTTGAAGTGCATGTGAATTGCTTTTGGCTGCATCCACCATCTTCACTTCATCAGCTTGCCGCTAAAATGAGTGGTGAGAGGAAAAAATACAAGTGAAGCGCGAACCATTAGATTTTAACAGAAAAAAACCATAGGCAGTTAATATTTTTCACCATTTAATGCATCAATTGACGTTATCATAGTTGAAACTGCAAGCTGAAAAATTTTATTGTCATGTCTGGCTACTTACAGCTACCTACTACGTCGAAAGACAAAATGTGTTTACAGTTTTATTGCCACTGAGAACCTTATAAAAAATAAAAATACGCATTTGAGAACAACATTTGTCATTTGATGGTGAAATTTCTCATACGGTACTACATACATCTCCTTTTGTAATAGAGAAGGAAATAGACGGCAGTAGAAATGGTTCAAATGTCCCTCAGAAGTATGGGACTTATCATCCGAGGTTATCAGTCCCATAGACTTAGAAATACTTAAACCTAACTAACCTAAGGACATCACACACATCCATGCCCGAGGCAGGATTCGAACCTGCGACCATAGCGGCCGCGAGGTTCCCGACTGAAGCTTACTGATGGAGTACACAGACAATGAATATCTCGATGTGCTTTTGCTGCTGGGTGCATCCGATAATCAAGGTGCTGCTGCCGATCGTACGTGAGCTGCAAGGTACCCTCAAACGTGTCATACAAATAGGAATGTATTTCGTCGCCTGAAGCAACGCCTTCGGAAAACCAATAATCTTCATCCACAAGTACTGGACGGATGTTGTCCGAGGACTAAACATACTCCGTAAACAGAGGACGCGACTCTTGAAACCATTCACTAATCACCTTGGCGAAATACACGTACAATTACAAGGCAGTTCCAGGTTTCTCAAAGACTGGTTGAAGTGTCGCACAATGAAGAACTGCAACCATATCATTACACGTTAATTCAACACCAGAGGTCAGAAGACGGCATTGGACGAGTGCAGTTTTGTAAATAGCTTTTCCTGGAATTTGAAGGTAAAGAACATACTGTAAATAACTTGATACAGACTGGCAAATCTAACTTCGACTCGCGGAGGTATTTTCAGCCTCAGCAACAGCCATTATTGGTTGCAATACAACCCACATGTCACCTGTGAACACTGCTTTCAGGCACGCTTCTCGTTACCATATAGGCTAGAATCGTGGGAGGAGTGCTTTTGTGCCCTTACGTTAAGTTGAATGAGCCTCTGTATCGTACGTTTCTTTGCAATACTTCGCCTGACGCAATAGAAAACGTTCCACTTGCGGTTCGACGACTGTTATGGGTTTCAACCTGAGGGTGCAGTGCCACACTTCGGAATAAATGTGGGCAACTATTTAAAGTAAGCGTTTCCAGGAAAGTGGATTGGTCATGGAAGTCCAATGTTACGAACTCCACTTTCCTGGACCTTGATGCGCTACATTTTTATTTTTGGGGACACTTAAAGGAACAAGTTTGTAGCACTCCACCCACGGGTGTACACGACCTAATAGTTCGTGCTCTTACCGCCTCGGAAATTGTAGATGCAAGTCTCTTGCATGGGGTCCAGCTAAGTGTGATGTAGTGAGTAGCGAAGTGTTAGCAGGTGCAAGGTGATAGCTTTGAACATTTTCTCTAAAGTGAACGTTGCCCGTACGTGTACATTCGGGCTCTGTGAGAATAAGCCTAGACGCCAAACTTACAGAATAGAACTACTGTGCGTAGCATAATGTGGAATACACTGTAGCCTACCTACTATGTTTTTTTGTAACTCATTGGATATAGACGATGTTATTAAAGACGATGTTACGGTATCCACAATTTTTCTCTATGGGCTTTATTTGTGTCATGGACGGACAAAATGGCCGCTTACATCTGTAAGAGGTTCATATTACGTCTTAATGTTTAAATAAAGATAACAGTGACAGAAAGTTACCGCACTTTGGAGATGTAAATTGGATAAAATTTGAATCTTTAACAAAAAAGGACTGGAAAGTAGCACAGGTCACACCAATATTAAAGAAAGGAAATAGGAGTAACCCACTGAATTGCAGACCTATATCACTGACCTCAGTTTGCAGTAGGATTCTGGAGCATATACTGTACTCGAACATTATGAATCACGTTGAAGAAAATTACTTATTGATACATAACCAACACGGATTCAGAAAATATCGTTCTTGTGCAACGCAGCTAGTTCTTTATTCCCATGAAGTAACGAGTGCTGTTGACAAGGGATCTCAGATCGATACCATATTCCTAGATTTCCAGAAGGCTTTTGATACCGTTCAAATGGTTAAATCGTGTCAAATTTACTAAATTGAAATGGCTCTAAGCACTATGGGCCATAACATCTGAGGTCATCAGTCCCCTATAACTTAGAACTACTTAAACCTAACTAACATAAGGACATCACACACATCCAAGCCCAAGGCAGGATTCGAACCTGCGACTGTAGCGGTCGCTCGGTTCCAGACTGTAGCGCCTAGAACCGCTAGGCCACTCCGGCCGGTCAAGGGATCTCACATCGATTCCATATTCCTACAGTTCCAGAAGGCTTTTGATACCGTTCCTCAGAAGCGACTATTAATCAAATTGCGTACACATGGTGTATCGTCTCAGTTGTGTGACTGGATTCGTGATTTACTATCAGAGACGTCACAGTTGGTAGTGATAGACGGTAATTCATCATGTAGAACAGAAGTGATATCTGGCGTTCCGCAAGGTAGTGTCATAGGCCCTCTGATGTTCCTGATTTACATAAATGATCTGGGTGATAATCTGAGCAGCTTCCTTAGATTGTTTGCAGATGATGCTGTAATTTACCTACTAGTAAAATAATCAGACGATCAATTCCAATTACAAAATTATCTAGAGAGAATTTCTGTATGGCGCAAAAAGTGGCAATTGGTCGTCCACATGTGTACTAAAAGAAATCCGATAAATTTTTGGTATACGATAAATCGCACAAGTCAAAGGGCTGTCAGTTTGACTAAATACCTAGGAATTACAATTACGAGCAACTTAAATTGGAAAGACCACACAGATAATATTGTGGAGAAGGCGAAATAAAGACTGCACTTTGTTGGCAGAACACTTAGAAGATGCGACAAACCCACTAAAGAGACAGCCTACATTGCACTTGTCCGTCCTCTGCTGGAATACTGCTGCGCGCTGTGGAATCCTTACCAGGTGGGATTGGCGGAGGACATCGAAAAAGTGCGAAGAAGGGCAGTTAGTTACGTGTTATCGCGCAATGGGAGTGAGAGTGTCACTGGTATGATACGTGAGTTGGGGTGGCAGTCACAGAAACGAAGGTGGTCTTCTTTGCGACGAGATCTGTTTACGAAATTTCAATCACCAACTTTCTCTTCCCAATGCGAAATCATTTTGTTCACACCCACCTACGTATGGAGAAATGATCATTACAATAAAACAAGAGAAATCAGAGCTCGAACGGTAAGATTTAGGTATTCCATTTTCCCACGCGCGTTCCGAGAGTGGAATGGTAGGGAAGTAGAATGAAAATGGTTCGATGAACTCTCTGCGAGGCATTTAATCGTAAATTGCAGAGTAAACATGTAGATGTAGATGTGTAGATAAACGCAATTCGAACATCGACGAGTCTGCATGTACGTTCCCAGTGGCGTTGTCCTAAGTCACTGAGTTTACGGGGCGGCTCCGGCACAGTGCACAGCTTATGCGGCCTCTTCTTCGCTATAATTCGCGCAGTCACACATTGCCAGAGTCTCCTTTTTTAAATCACATTTCTGTTAAACCTATGGGTGGGAATGCCGAGCGAGAAGAGCATAATTTTTTCTCCATGTTTGATAGTGGGTGAACCACTGTGTGTAGGCACAAACTTAATTAAGCTTATACGCAGATTGCATCTCAAACTCTACACCGGAGAGTGCACTTTTTTAAATCCTTCTGCAAGTTTTGAAAGATCAGGAATGGAACCCACAGCCTTACCGATAGCGGGTAATACTTCTACCGAATGAGCTAGCCAGGCACCACTCGTGACCCCACAGCACAGATGTACAGGATAATACAGGATGATTCAAAGAGAATACCGCAACTTTAAAAATGTGCATTTAATGAAAGAAACATAATATAACCCTCTGTTATACATCATTACAAAGAGTGTTTAAAAAGGTTTTTTTTACTCAAAAACAAGTTCAGAGATGTTCAATATGGCCCCCTCCAGACACACGAGCAATATCAACCCGATACTCCAACTCGTTCCACACTCTCTGTAGCATATCAGGCGTAACAGTTTGGATAGCTGCTGTTATTTCTCGTTTCAAATCATCAATGGTGGCTGGGAGAGGTGGCTGAAACACCATATCCTTAACATACCCCCATAAGAAAAAATCGCAGGGGGTAAGATCAGGGCTTCTTGGAGGCCAGTGATGAAGTGCTCTCTCACGGGCTGCCTGGCGGCCGATCCATCGCCTCGGGTAGCTGACGTTCAGGTAGTTACGGACAGATAAGTGCCAATGTGGTGGCGCTCCATCCTGCTGAAATATGAATTGTTGTGCTTCTTGTTCGAGCTGAGGGAACAGCCAATTCTCTAACATCTCCAGATACTGTAGTCCAGTTGCAGTAGCACCTTCGAAGAAAAAGGGACCAAAAACTTTGTTGGCTGAAATGGCACAGAAAACGTTCACCTTAGGCGAGTCACGTTCATACTGAGTTGTTTCCCGCGGATTCTCAGTGCCCCATATACAGACATTGTGACGGTTGACTTTCCCGTTAGTGTGGAAAGTTGCTTCATCACTAAACACAATCTTTGAAACGAAAGATTCATCTGTTTCCATTTGAGCAAGGATAAAATCACAGAAATCGATTCTTTTAATCTTATCAGCTGCAGACAGTGCTTGAACCAATTTCAGACGATAAGGTTTCATAACTAACCTTTTTCGTAGGACTCTCCATACAGTTGATTGTGGAATTTGCAGCTCTCTGCTAGCTCTGCGAGTCGATTTTCCTGGGCTGCGAACAAATGCTTGCTGGATGCGTGTTACATTTTCATCACTCGTTCTTGGCCGTCCAGAACTTTTCCCTTTGCACAAACACCCATTCTCTGTAAACTGTTTATACCAACGTTTAATACACCACCTATCAGGAGGTTTAACACCATACTTCGTTCGAAATGCACGCTGAACAACTGTCGTCGATTCACTTCTGCCGCACTCAATAACACAAAAAGCTTTCTGTTGAGCGGCCGCCATCTTAGCATCAACTGACGCTGACGCCTAGTCAACAGCGCCTCAAGCGAACAAATGTACAACTAAATGAAACTTCATAGCTCCCTTAATTCGCCGACAGATAGTGCTTAGCTCTGCCTTTTGTCGTTGCAGAGTTTTAAATTTCTAAAGTTGTGGTATTCTTTTTGAATCACCCTGTATTTATTTTGCAAATTATCTCCTGTGGTGTGACTGAGGCATTTCTTCTACGTATCGATTCACCAAGTAGTTAGTCCCACAAGGTATTCAGGATGAGTTGTGGCAAGTTCGAGGGGCAATAGAGGAATGTAGCTTTGACAGTGGGTCATGGGCCCTGTGTGGGCTGATCAATCAGTAAAAACATCGTCCACGAAAGGGACGGTTGCAGGTTCGAGCGTTGCTCTGAAGTACAGTTTCGACGTGACGGAGAGTTTCTACTCCCGAGATGAACTGTTCAGACACGTGTAGTCCGGAGCTCGTGGTCTCGCGGTCGCGTTCTCTCTTCCCGGGTCCGATTCCCGGCGGGGTCAGGTATTTTCACCTGCCTCGAGATGACTGGATGTCAGGGTTTTCCTCATCATTTCATCATCATTCATGAAAGTGGCGAGACTGGGATGAGCAAAGGTTGGGAATTTGTATGAGCGCTGATAACCGCGCACTTGAGCGCCTCACAAACCAAACATCATCATCATTAGACACGTGTGAAATCCGCAGTATGTACGAAAATAAGTATGACAAACATACTGACGGAAAAAAGTCATAACAACGAGAAGAAGTTGTGTGACGTATAGGACAGTTGGTAGGCGCGTTTCTACATTTGAAGGGCGATGTGGCATCGAATTTCGCGCCATTCGTATAAGAGTGGCGCTAGTAGCGCCACTCTGAGGACTCAAACCGGATTTGTTTTAAGTAAACATTGTAAAGGCTGTGAAAGTTACCTTTGATGCTGGATATGATAAGACGATGGTAAAAAACCCCATTATCAGCAGCTCACTGAGTTTGAAGGAGGTCGTGTAATAGGGCTACGAGAAGCTGGATGTTCCTTCTACGATATTGCAAAAAGCCTTGGCGGGAATGTAGGAATTGTACGCCATTGTTGGCAGCAGTGGTTACGAGATCGTACGGTCGCAAGAAGACCGGGCTCCGGACGGCCACGTGGCACTACTGAGGGGAAAAACTATAGAGTTCGTTGTGTGGTCCTAGCGCATCGCACTGCATCTGAAGCTGCGATTTGAGCAGCACTTGGCACCACAGCCACACAACGAACTGTTACAAATCGAATACTTAAGGGGCTCCGGAAAGGGTCAAAATCATGAAAATTTCAGTTTTTACTTTTTTGCGTTTTCTGAATCTGCAGACTATTACCTTTTAACAGACATATAATTTATTCAATTCCGAAGACTACAACTATTTTTAAATTTTTTTGAAATGTGTTCTACATAGGCGTGACCCACTGTGGCGCTGTTAAACTGCTGTCAAATGGTGTTATTATTAACGTCCGTGTTCATCAGGTACATTTTAGTGATGTGAGATAAAGTATGGAGGTGATAAAACCTATTTTCAGAGACTTAGCAGCACCTGAACTGTTGAAAAAGTGTATTCACGGAAAAACTCAAAACCCCAATGAAAGTATAAATAGTGTTATATGGTCAAGAATCCCCAAGACTGTATTTGTTGGAATAGAAACACTTCACTTTGGTGTGTATCATACTGTTGCGACTTTCAATGATGGCAACATTGTAAGGTGTAAGGTATTTAGAAATATGGGAATGAAGATAGGTTCTAACATGGTACGAGCGATGCTTGCTTTAGACAAGGAACGCCTTCGGGCTGCAGACAGAGCTGTAAAGAGCCTAGAAATACAAGCAAGAGTAAACAGGAGGAGGAACAAGAGGAAGCTGGAGGAGGAGTTTGCAGAGGATGAAGATAATCCATCCTATGGACCTGGAATGCACTAAAAAGTTAATCCAATCTTTGTCGCTCGATTCCCAAAACTTTTATTTTCTCATACTAATTAGATGTTTTCTAAGGATCTTCCAAACATATTTGTTTCAAACTTTCAGTAAATGTTACACAGTACCTTCTGCATAATTTAACACAGCCTTTTTCCAAAAAACTGTATATTTTTGAATATATAAATAAAAAATTGCAAAAATATGTTGTGAATTTTCATTACAAATGAAAAAAAATCATCTTTAATAACTGAACTAAAATTTTGTAAAATCCCTGTGTCAAGTTGTATCCCATATTCCAATAAATAATCTGTAAAAAGTTCAACTTCCTACCTCAAGTACTTTGTGAGGAAAGATGTAATTTATAAGCGTTATTTTAACATTGCAAGTATAGGGCGTTCCGGAGCCCCTTCAGGCCAGCTCTGAGCGAGATGCCCTGCAGCGTGCATTCTACTTACCCGAGGCCACTGCCATCTCTGACTTCAGCTCATTTGTGGATATGGTGGATGTCTGTTGTGATTTCTGATGAACGCTCGTTCTGTCTCGCTGCCTGTGATGGCCGTGTGTTGGTTGGGAGGCGGTCAGCTAAGGGCCAGCAAAGAATCGTCTGTGTGCTGGACACAAACCTGGAGTTATGAGCTGGGGCGCTATTTTATGTGACAGCAGGAACATTCTCGTGGTTATCCCACTCACCCCGAATGCAAACTGGTACATCAACCTGATGATTCGATCAGTTGTGTTGCCATTTGTGAACAGCATTTCAGGGGGAGTTTTCCAATTGGTTAACGCTCACCCACATAGAGCTGTTGTAACCACACATGCTCTGAAGAGTGTCGACCAGTTGCCTTGGTCTGTCGATCACCAGATCTGTCTCCAATCGAGTACATGTGGGGCATCATTGCACGACAACTCGATCGTCATCCACAACCAGCTCTAACCGTCCATGTATTGACTGACCAAATGCCACAGGCATGGAACTCTATCCCAAAAACTGACATCCGGCACCTGTACTACAAAATGTGTTGACATTTGCTTGCTTTCATTCAGCATTCCTGCCGTTAGACCGTCTCTTAACGTTCCAGCATTTCAATTTTACAATGGCTTATCCCGTGCTTACATTAACTTGTGACCTTGCAATGTTAATCACTGAAATACGTTACCCAGACGAGTATATTCCCGTAATTTCATTACTTTACGTCAGTTACTTTTTGGTGTTCCAAATTTTTCAGTCATTGTATTTAAGGAATTTCAATAAAAATCCTACTACATGCGACATAACTGCATCATCCATTCACCCAAAACATTAGCAAGATAGAGGCGTGTCCAGGGGTAAGAGATATTAACTGTGATTTCATGCATTCATAAAACTTCTTAATACAAACGAAGATAGACCGTTAAGAACATTATAAATTATCAGTCGAACCACTGTAAGCACAGCAGATTTTTGTTTTCAGGATAAACAAAGTAATCTGAGATAAAGATTTATCGAATAGGTGGTACGAACTTACTTACTATAGCCGCCCGGAGTGGCCGAGCAGCTCTAGGCGCTTCAGTCTGGAACCGCGCGACCGCAACGGTCGCAGGTTCGAATCCTGCCTAGGGCATAGATGTGTGTGATGTCCTTAGGTTAGTTAAGTTTAATTGGTTGTAAGTTCTAGGGGGCTGATGACCTCAGAAGTTAAGTCCCATAGTACTCAGAGCCATTTGAACCATTTTTTTAACTTACTATAAATATCTGTAAGGCACAAATCTCCTGTATCCTTCCACCTACTTATACTCACATGCGTACTACTAATAAAATTGTAAAACCTCCCAGTTTGTCTGTTTGAACATACTGATCTCCAAAACTACTAGATGAATTTTCACGGTGTTTTCAAAGTTAACTTGAAGTTAGATTGGAGAAACATACTGACATTATTTCATTAAAACTGGAACAAGGAAAAACAAAGAGTAATTTGAAGACTTTTGTAAAATCACTATTAAAATATTTTCCAGTTTCAAGCCGCATCAGCTGGTTAACTGCCCACGAGCTTTCCGAGAGATCTCCTCTGCCATTGTCAGGTTGCTGACTGTCGTGTGAATGTCGCTGCCGTGCTTTTCAGGCGAGCCACCGCCAGTGACGTCACTGGTACCCAGTCCAGCACCATATATGGCAGTGCTTTGATTGGGTGACCGATGCTCCTGCTTCAACTTCACGGTCAGCTGCAATTCACAGTTTTCATAGCGGCGGCGCGACAATATAAGCGCGGCAGCGGCGTTCACACAACAGTCGAGCACTTGATATTATCAGATGAGATCTCTATGTCGACAGCTCCTCTGCAGTTAACCACTTGACGCGGCTTGAAACCCGAGAATATTTTATTACTAGATACCACCAGCAGAGCATGCATTCGTACTTACCTAAAATCGTCTGCTCATCTTAATAGACCGGATGTTTAATCATCACGGTGCGGCGCACCAACGAACCAACAGATCGCAGTGTTAATCTCTTAGTACACCAAAGAAC